>NC_134967.1:4858403-6152570 GCF_965638725.1 Aptenodytes patagonicus | reverse complement strand
TTGTATAACTGACAGATGTCCCTACCCACTCACCTTCAACTTATAACCCCCTCTCCATCATTCACTGGTATCCCATTACTTGGGGCAAGAGGGAAAAACATAATTTGGGGTATTTTATCTCTGCTTATGTAAGAAATTCATGTCACTTAGCACATGCTCCCTCTCCACATGGGTGCGAATCCACCTCCCTCTGCTCTCTTCTCATCTTCCTTCAGATTTTGCTGTAAAACTCCCTCAGTGGCAGTAGCACAGTTTCACTCTCTAGCAGATGCTCCAGAGACATTCTCCAGAGCTAAGGATATGGGGCAGTAGTCACTAAAGGCCAGGATCTATTTTCTCCTCTCCTTTCCAAAGCAGCTGCAAAAGTGTAGCCCATAAGCAAGGTGGGCTGCTGCCACCACTGCTGACAGTGGGGTGGGATCACCTGTTTATTTTTAGCCATTCCCATACGATAGCCAGCAACCGGCCGGGTTTCAGGTATGGGAGAGGCAGGCTGGCAAAGGATAAATACTTGGGGTCTTTGCTCAAGCTGTTCTCTCGACTGCTGCGGAAGTTCTTAGCCCTGGCAGAGAGACATTCAGCTTACACAGACTGGGCCCGCGGTGAAGGGGGCTGCCCTTTGGCTCTGCCTTTTTCCATAGGAGAGTAGCCGATATTCAAGTAGTCTCGCTCTTTCCTTTTATTCCTCTGAAAGAGAAAGCAAAGACAGTAAGACCCCACTCAAAGCAGATACAGAAGAAAGCCTTACAAGATCCCATATGCCAGCAGGGGAGCAGTGGGTGTGGATTTATTTCCATGTGTTCAGGGCAGCATTTGAGCTCCAGGGGGAAGGTGGGAGTGGAAGCGGTGTTTGGCGTGGGCCAAGTTCTGCCCCTGCTTTTCCAACCAAGCCGAACAGAACTCACCTGTTCTTCTTCCAACCTCTTCTGCTCAGCCTCAATGTACTGCTGAACAGCCATGTAAACAAACTTGTACTGTGCCTCTGTCTGCACCATGCCCGAACGCTGCCTGCGTACCATCTGGATAGTTTTGGGGATGTCAATATCGCAGTCCAAACCTGATCGAGAGCGAGAAGGTGAGGTTTAGGGAGCGGGAATTAGGTTGAAAAATTATTATTTTCTTAGGACAACTTTGAAAGCTTTCAGTATCTCGCTGAACACAGTGTCAGCAAAGCCATGGAATACTGTGAAAGGATTTGATGCATCTCTGTGCCCAGGAGATTTTTTTAATTTCTTTTTTCTCCTTGCCAGAGCATCTTGGACTGAGAATGGCTGAGGCAGGGCTGACTTGCTTGGACCAAGGGGAGGGTGAATTAGGTCTGTTCTGCGGCAACTTCCTACAGATCCAGACTTACCACCCGTGCATGGTTTATGAAATAGATACAACCATTGCTGAAGAGGGTCCACCTGCCTCGAGGCTCCCAGACCAGACCCAGAGGTACCGCGGAGAGTTCCGTAACAGCTCTAGAATTTCAGGTAAGGGTGACAGCCCTCCTACACAGAAGAGTTTGGGGGACTTATTTCTAAAAGGGCTACTGGAGTTACACCCTTACTGAACCTGTTTCCCCCCACCCCACCCTCAATAAAAGAGGGTTTTCCAGGAGACCTTGAAATCCTGGCCCAACTGATGCCAACAAGAAGACTCTCCTGTGCTGTGTCGCTGACAGCATCTCCCTTACTAGAGGGCTGTCCATGTGCACACCCTCTTGGAGAGGGTTCACGTTTCATTACGATAGAGCTCCGTTTCTTGGCCCACAGAGAAATGGGGAACGGGGCACAGTACACGAGCCCTTCTCACCCTGCATTCAGGTTAAGCCTGTGCCAACTGTTTCCCGGACAAGTCAAATCCCACTGCTTGGAGATCATGTACCCGCTGCTTGCACAAGAGCAGGGTTATCCCTGGTCAGAGCAAGGCAAACGGTGAAAGCCATGAGACAGACAGGGAGACATACCTTGCCTGTGAATAATATCCACCAGAATATCTATCACTATGATGGTGCCTGTGCGTCCTATTCCAGCACTGGAAAGAGAAAAGAAAACATCATTGCTGGAGGAAACATTCCCCCGAGTTAGTCAGCTCAGCTCCAACACTCATCTGCATGCCTGGTCCCATCCTGGGCAGATTTGGAACGGCTGCTATAAGACAAGCCCAGCCAAATGCTGACCCTTAGGAGATCAGAGCCTAGCAGGCTGCATCAGAGCTACCAGCTCCAGATCACGCCTGCTCTTCCCTGTGCTATCACCAGTGAGGCTCTGGGGGAGGGCTGTATTTTCCCATGCGTATACTTATATCCCAGTTGCCCACCATCAGCTCGCATGATGACCCAGCTGCAGGTGCAACGAAAAAGAAGAGACACACATTTTTACTACCCATCCCTACTGCAGTGCCCCGCTGACAGCCCACTGGTTCCTACCTGCAGTGCACTATGATCGGCCCTGTGTCTGGAATGCTTCGCTGTGCCCGATTCACTTGGTCCAGAAAGCTCAGAACCCCTCCTGGTTCATTGGGCACCCCGTGATCTGGCCAGCTAAAATACTGATAGTGCTTCACCAGTCTTGGGCGCTCATCCTGCAGGGAGCAGAGACCCACCACCTAGTCAGAAAACCCCATCTACTAGGAGGCTTCGCCTTCCTTTCTTTTTACCAAAGCTGGGGCAAAATGGCCCAGAACTTAAGCAGTGGGACCATTAAGTAAAAAAAAAACCAAACAAACAGAGAAGCCACAGCTCCCTCCCCGGGGGTTCCAACACCAGCCCTTTCCCAGCACAGTGGGCAGACAGCAGCAGAGGACTCACCCTGTCAGTCCGCAAGATCTCCAGCTCCCGAAGGTAGTAGCCCTGGGCCTCACGCTCGCTCACGTTTCGCACACAGATGCACCCGTATTCCTTGGTGCAACTCTTGTCTGGCCAGTAACGGAAGCATTTGTTCTGCAGCAACATCAGATAGCTGCTCATTAGTCGAGACTGGGGAGCTGGAGGATCAACCCCTGAACACGTTGCTCAGGGATGCTGCTGCATTCAAAGGGTGTGCAGCCCCGGCGTAGAGCTTTAAAGGAGAGCCATACGCACAGGGCATTTACTTTGAACTGGGGATGTACCAGAAAGGGCCATTCCTTTATGAAGGATGCGATCCCTAGGGGAATCTCCCTCCTCAGCTAGCCCCAGCCCCAGGTAGGCATTGCTTTGCCAAGGGCATAGTCTTGACACACAGCACCTGAGCTGTTGATCTGGTCATTGCCTAACCCCTGAGTCAAATCTCCATCCCAAGGGGCTACGTAGTCTGCCTATACCCCTCCTGTCCTCCAGCCCATCCCCTCTTTGCTATAGTGACTTTGCCAATACAAAAGAAGGCTTGCGAGTGGAGCTATCTTTATCTCATCTCTGCACTAGTCTGCTGCAAGCACAGCCTCCCCCTCATCCCTAGGCAAAACTGCTAGTGCCAATCATAATTAGCTCCTCTCTTTACTAAGGAAGGCTGTTCCAGTAAATGGCTCTGCATGGTATTTCACTGCGTTCCTTGGCTCCTACCAACCCACTCTTAGTGAAATACATATAGGTGGTACACAGATAGGTTGTGTAATTACTTTTGTCCCTCACACAGCCAGCTTGCAATGCGCCCCCCCGCCCCGCTTTCCAGCTTGGCTGTAACAAGCACGACGCTTTCTCTCTCTCTCTCTGCCACCTGCAATTCCCCAGAGCCTTGAAGCAAGTCATATGAGGGACACCCCATTAATATTTATGGGGCTGGGGAGACTGGCTGTGCAGAGCAAAGCAGTATGTTTCTTTCATGAAGAAGAGCTAAAGCAACATCACAAGACAGAGGAGAAATTAAATGAAAGCTGGCCAGAGACAACTTAACTAAAGACTATTAGGACAAGCAGCTTCCTAGGGGTTATGCTTTGTCACGGCCAGAGCAAAGTCAGGCTCTCTGAATCTATGGAAAATCTCTCAAGCATCCCAGTCCTGTCCAAGCCACTCCTGTGTGGAAAACAACACAGATTTGCAATGGAGTCCATTCTGAAATGAGAGTTTGTCACTTGGATCCCTGTCATTATGGATAAAGACCTGCAATTGTCCAGGCAAGATAATATAGGTAGGTCGACTGCGCAGGATTAATTCATTACTGATTCTGCTGCACATTTTAATACAAGCCCCTAATAACTACCCAGCTTGGTGCACATAGCAGTTGCTGCATCAACCTCTCAGTTTTGAAGGCCTGGCTTTAGAACTAGTTCTTGTATCCAACCAAAGAGGCTGGCACAAGAAGCAGGTAACATTCAGGCTTGGGGACAGCGCCCTGGAAGTGCTCACCCTGCCCCGCTCCACCTCCTTGGTTGTCATGACAATGACGTGACTGTTCTCTTGATACACCATGGCCCAGAAGTCATTCACTGTTGTCTGCAGGCAGCCCTGGGTGGCTATATAGATCTTGCAGTGCTCTGAGTTCCTTCCATCTTCAGGGATGCTCTAAGGAGCAAAGGAGAGGGGGAAAAAAAGCCAACGACGCTGGAGTGAGGAACTGAGAATTGCTTTAGTGCACCTTTAGCAGCAAAGTCAGCGCACCGTGCCATGCAGGATTTCTGAGCTAGCTGATTTTCCTCTATTCATC
The DNA here is from genome assembly GCF_965638725.1 of Aptenodytes patagonicus. NCBI lineage: Eukaryota > Metazoa > Chordata > Aves > Sphenisciformes > Spheniscidae > Aptenodytes > Aptenodytes patagonicus. Next base: position 6,147,963 of record NC_134967.1, on the reverse strand, counting down.
AGACCTGTGGACACGAACCGCTCTCATCACGAGCTTCAACAAAGTCGCCAGCAAAATGGTCTGCCTGCCTCCAGGGACCTTTATACTGCTGTAACGCACATTACTGCGCAACAGACTCTTGCCAGCAGGCCGCTGCAGAAATTGCAGGTGGACATGGCTGGAGTGAAGCCACCTTGAAGGTTTCTCAAAGGCTGGTGCTTAAGTGCCAGAGCAGCATTGCTGGAAATACAGCTTCAAGCAGCTCTTAGCTTACAGACGACAATTATAATTTGACCTCAGAGATAATGGTCAATGATAGAGAGTCTGAGTCAGTCCCCTAGGACCTCCTGAACAGGTAAGGAAAGGAGGGGATTGAGATAAAGTCTTAGATAGGGGCAAACAGAACACGGTAGAATGATGAGATCCCTTGGGTTACAGTAAAAAAATCCAGCGTTTGGCCTGGAGCCAGTGAAAGATATCGGTCCTGACGGGCCATTCCCCCAAGACTCACACCATTACTGCACTTACCCACCAGAAACATAGCACTGGGCTGAAGACAGCCCCCACATGGTGTCTTCCCTTTCCCAAGTACCTTGATATAGTTGGCATTGATGTAGTCTGACCCAGGCACGCTCTCATCTACGTCTTGGAGTGCCACCCGTGTGGTATCAACTGAAGGAGAAGAGAGTCCAGAACGAACACAGGAGTGAGTCACACACGTAGGAGCATGGATGGGCTTTGCTGCAGGGCAGTCACAGTGGCTCCCAGCAAGGGCTCCCACAAGGCTCTTGCTATGAAGTCACATGGGTAACTACTGCAAAAGAGGGTATAAAATGCTCTCCTAATGACAGCAGTAGTCCACACTACCTGTCCCACAGCTATGCTGCCAGTCTAGTAACTTGGATGGATATTAGTGATACGGAGCGTTGCAGGCTGGCCTGAACTCAAGTTTTCCAGTATTTCCTCTGGAGGCTCTAGCTCTGGCTCCATATGACTTCTGAACTACACTTGAGATCTGAAGCATATTTGGACACACAGCACAAAGAGAGGAGAGCAATTTACCGGTTGTTTCCCACGCAAAAGGGAAGGACCAGGTTAGAAAGCAGATGGAGAAGGCCATAAACTAACTGGACCGCTCCACTAGGACAGTGCACACCTCTTTCCAACTCAGCTATGATCAGAAAGCTCTGCAGCGTTAGCTAGCCCCAGAGAAGGCTGCAGAAATTGTGGTGAAAAAGAACAAATCAGTATTCAGTGTCTCCTTACAGGGAAGGATGTTCTTGTAGCGATTCTTAGCCTTATTCTCTGGTCGCTGTCCCTCCTTCCTGGGGTAGAGGAGCTTGCACTCTTGCTGCTGCAGCATCTGTGGAGCAGAGTACACAAGAACAAACTGTTCTGGGCAGATAAGGAGAGTCAGAGGCAAAGGAAGGGCTCTTTTGACAAGCTGCTTGGCTTCCTAATGCTGAGAAGAGCAGAGGGAGTGCCGGCAGGAAGGGAAAGGGAGCCAAGAAGCAGCTTGATGAGGGAGTTAATGGGGGGAGAAGGCACAAATCCCTGCAGGGAACAAAAGGTACGCAGTTCTAGGATGAGGAAGGAGAAACTGCCTCAGACATGAGAAAAAGCAATGAAAAAAAGGACCAGGAAGTAACTCAGTTGCACACAGAAAACAGGGAAAGGAGCAACAGTGTTGAGAAGAGGTCCTCAGTGCTGGAAAGCCACGACACTCCCATGCAAATGTGATATTCTTCACCCACAGGCACAAGTGGGACACAGCACAGGAGCATCCTGTACCTCAAACTCTTCCCAGAACCCTTGCTTGGCCTTCTCACTGTGATCTGCCATTTTGTTCAGCTCCTTCACTCTGTTTTCAATATTAGCTGCATTGATGCGCGTGGCATTGAATGGCTGAAAGACAGATGAAGACATAACAGAAATCACTTTCAATAACAGAAAGACAGAGAACTTTCCACTGGAAAAAACAGTTCCCAAATCCCTGATCCCTGGGGGTATTGGCAGGAGTTGGGTCCATTCCTGAGACCTTGAGTGCGGGGCCAGGGACCTCTCTGGCAAGTGTGAGCCTGGACAAGCATGACAAGTAGCCAGCAGGATATTCTGGGGACAGGGCGTTTCCAAAGAGCAGGAGCAGATCTGTGCACTCCCCCAGGAGTTTGGGCAAGCCCAGGACCAACAAATATGTGCTAGAGCAACTATTACCTGCTTCAGATGAACCACAGCTCCAGATTTCTCCACCATGGGGTTTTTCTTATAGTGCTCTACCAGGTCTGTGAGCGTGTCAAACCTCTCTCCTCCCCCCACGTCATACTTCCCATCTAGCTGCAGGAGAGAACGACGAAACCACCATGAGACTCAAATGCACAGCTCCCAGCTGGGTCACCCACCCAGCGCCTATCGCAGGGTGCGCAGGGACAGCACATTTCCCACCTGGTAATGGATCATCACGTGGGTCACGTGTGGTTTCCGATCTCCAGTCTCCATCTTATCCTCATTTGTCAGCACCGACAATACAAAGTCTCCTGGTTTGCTCTGGCTCTCCCGCACCAGAAAGCTACCTGGTTTTCCCTTCTCTGTCAGAAGCTTCTCCGCCTCCTTGCCAGTGAGGTGCCCATGGTACCACCTTGGGGAGCAGCAATGGAGAGCAAGGTCAGCTCAGAAACACACAGAGCATTGCCTTTAGACAAGAGCTACACTCACTGCTGGGGATGGCGTTCACGGGAAACCCATTTCTAGGCTCCCAATCTGACTGCTCTCCCCGCTGGCATGACACCGTCTTGAGTTATTTCAGAAACAGTCTCCAGTGACTTTCCTCCAACACTTTGCAATGTCACATCGGTACCTTAGCCTGAGGCTGGAAGTGTCGGGACTTTGCTCAATCCTCCAGCCAAATGTGAAATGGCATCAGTATATTAAACTGCCACGTGATGTATGACAAGCACTGTCATCGAGGGATAGCTTCCAACGAAGCTATGAGAAACATGATTCTGGCAGTTCTTACTTGAAGGTGGCTACGTTTTCCTTTATTTTTTTAATACAGGAGAAAAAGCAGAACACTTGGAGTCAGCAGGCTGCAGTCACACAGTATCAGGCACAGAGCATGGGCAACACTGACCAGGAACAAGATGCTTTGATGCAGTTTGGGAAGGATTTTCAGAAGGGTCCTCCTAGCTGTAGTTACTGCTGCTCCCCTCCCAGGTCACTAACCTCAGCTCAGGTCCAGCTGAGGGAGAACAGAAGCGCCCTGCACGCTCGCCCGGAGTGGCAAAACCGGGTTCCCCACTGTGCCCAGGAGGCTTCTCCCCCTCCAACCCTGCCCGCAGCCGCGTCTCCGGCCAGTGGCGATTACAACATGCAGAGGTTTGTGCTCAGCTCTTCCCAAGCCTCACTGCGCAGGCATGAGTTGCTCCACCTCTCCGTCTGTGTACATCTTGCATGCACGTGCCCCTGTTTCTCCATCTAATCTCTCATAATCCTTTCTCTTGGTCTGCTGACATACTTACACTGCAGCCCCAGTGAAATGCAGGCTATCCTTTAACCGGCTCGGTCAGAAGCCTGTAACAGCCTCGCCACAATGCCTTGGGGTTAAGCACAGAATAATCTGCCCGTTCCTGGACATGCCCTCTGCAGCTCAAACCGCAGCACTATTGTGCTAGCTCGGGGCTCCGGCTAGGCAGCTCACCTGGCCTTTGCTGCACAGCAGCTCAGCAAGGCAGCATGTCTCACCTACCCGCACAGCAGCTATCTGGGGCAGGCACGCTTCATGGGCTAGCGTTCTGCCACAGCCTTCCGTAGATACAAATAACAGTTTGGAGTGAAGACGAGTTTCTTTTTGTCTCGGAGCCTTCGATCCCCACACTCCATCAACACTCAGCCATGGCTCTGGGCAGACGCCACAGGTCCCAGTTTGAAGACGCTGGCTCCTGGCTGGCCAGCCAAGCTGGCTCAAAATAACCTTCCAGGGGCGATGCAATGGCATCACGTCACATCTCAGCAACTTTGTCCCAGCTGACAAAGTTTATAGAACAGCAGTCAGTGACGCTGGGCCTTCTGAGTCCCGACTCAGCATGGTGCAAAGGCAGCCATTTCAAGCCTGACTGGGAAGACGTGTGAAGAGCAAGACTCCTTCCTGCAGGCTTGAGAAGGCATTAGGATCACGGGGCTGCACGAGTCGCACTGCTGCAGAGGGCAGAACGGCCCACCTCTGGCGAAGTGCCTCAGCGCCTGCTTACAGCACTGCTGCTATTCAGGCCCAGGTCTTGGAAACACTGCTACCCTGACGCGTTCCGCTCTATTCTGACACCGCCGTCATTTCGTATATTTAGAGGACTTGGACCCTCTTCCCCTCTCTTCTCCCTGATGCCACCAGATGTGTGGTCTGGAGCAGAAATCTTTGTGGAGCTTCCTTGCCAAGCCAGACTTTCCTTGGCGGGAGAAGAGGGGGAAACCCAGCTGAAGGGGGTTTCCACTTTTCCAGAGCTTCTGCTAATGTGAGCGGCTGCCTGGCCGCTTTTCACACTGCGATCTGGAAGGAGCAAAAGAAACCTCCCTGGCAACAGGGGAGCACGTGAGCTGGAGGGACTTCCCAGCGCCTCGGCCCAGCCGGCTCACATGACAGTGTCGAGGGGAGCGCCTCTGCTCCGTTTCAGGAACCGAGACTAGTCACAGCTTCGCCTTACCCCGGCTGCTAAAGTTAGAGTGATTAGGGGACTGCTTTGGCATCGCCAGCCGCCTGACTAGGCTTTCCCCTTTCCAACCCACCATGTCAGCTGCTGCATGTGACGCCGGGGAAACTGAGGGGGAGGAAAAGGAAAAACGGGGTCACTGGAGTGTCACAGACGAAGAGGAGGAACGAAGGTCACTAATCAGCTAGTGGAAACATCCTGAAGTAGCCTGAGGCAAGCCGCTTCTCACAGCGAGTCAGCCATCCCCATCCCTGCAAGACAACAGTGTGTTGCTACTGGGATGAACAGCAGTTGCAGACTGAGATGGGATGGGGCAAGACTTTTTTCAGGGCATTTCTACCCAGCGTTCTGCAGGCAGACGCAAGTCACTTGCATGTGTTTTGTTTCTTTTAAAACCAAAGCTGCGTGCCTCCTAGGATACACCTGCAGGACCCTTTGCAGGTGGACTCACACTGCTCATGTTCCCTGTTGCCCAAAAGCTAGAGAAAGCTTATCAGCACACGCTGACACTGAGCAAGTATCAGCTTCTGGGCCTTGCTAATGTTATCTAGCCAGCTTCTGCACGCAGAGCAGCTAGGGAACCACATCCCAGAGATGTGCAGCTTTTGGGTCACGAAAGCTACATCACACCCAAACACACTCTGTTTCGGGCTCCTTTCCAAACTCAGGCCGGGTGCAGCTGTAGGGTCTGAGCCAGTAGGGAAGACAGCGTCACCACCACCGGGAGAGGCTGTTAGAGAGCGTGGCTTACCTCTCCGAGGTGGGGTCCTGGCAGTTGAGAGGGTACTTGAGCTCGATGACATTGCTGTTCTTCTCCCGCAGCAGCCCCTGCTGCTCAGTGTAGTACTGCACCAGCTCTGCAAGGGTGGCAAACTTCTCACCTCCGTAGAGGTCGTAGTAATCCCCTGTGTTCTGGATCTTAATGTGTGTCACCTCATCGTTTCTTCTGAGGAAGGAAGGCAAACAAGACTGTAAGCATGAGAGAATGGAAACCCAGCACTGGCCTTCAGAGTCCAGATGCCTCCTGACCACCACCTACCTCTTTACGCTGCACCATGCACTCTCCGTTCACTCAGATGCCGCTCATGCTGGCCACACTTCTACAGTAGGGCAAGGGGTGGATGCTCCTTGGCCAAGGTTACTCAGCCAAGAACTGACTCTGTACCTCACAAGCTCCCAGCCCGCTCTGCTTCCCAGACAACCTCACACAAAGGAGGTGAATAATTCCTCCTCTGCCAGCCCTTCCACTTCCTACACTACTTACCCTCTCAGCTGGATGAGGCTCTGACCTCAACTCTGGTTTACAGTGAATGGTTTTCTATGCACAGGGGTACTCGCTATCATCTACTTAGTTTAAAAAAAAAAAAAAGGAAAAAAATCACCCAAACCAATAATATATTGCCTGGTATTCACAAATCCTATAAACTGTACCGAAAGGGTTAATGCTTTCACCTCTCCAGGGGTGCCCTCCAGGCTCAAAGGAATACGGCTGGGTGCCTTTATCAGTCTGTTCCAAGAGCCCCCTCACCCCGGCAAAGCCCAGCCTCCTTCCTCAGAAGGCCACACTAACCTCTGAGAGGCAGGTTAATTGTATTTTAAATGCACCTAGCAGCAGCCCCCCTGAGCCGGGGAGACATAGCTGGAAGCCCATTGCTTGATGGACGAGCTAGGTCAGGGAGAGATTCGTAAATCTGGGCAAATTTCTTGTTCTTTACCGTGCTGAGCTGCTCCCAGCCTCTCTCAATTTGTTGCCAAAGCAACCATGACAGTGAGATGCAGGAGACTCAAGGTGGTATAAGCAGCCTACCAGGTCAGACAGAAAACCCATTTCATGCAGTGGGGAATTAGAAAAGCTGCAGTGGTCTGTGCACAAGGTTAAATGGAAGGAAGAGCTGGATCCATGGCAGGGGCTCTGGGGCTCTCAGTAGTGGTTCTGCCCCCATTTCTCCTATCTTTCTGCAGCCGGGTACAGCCCCCGTTAGCAATGCAGTGAAAGACCAGATATCTGGATGGTATTGGATATCTAGCCCCAGCTCCACAAAATCATCTCCTGTTTAGTTTTCTTGGGCTGTAGGTACTGTCTACCTCAGAGTCTGGATCCTACCTCTTGATTTCAGAGAGAGGTTAAGATCTGGCCCTCAAATGCAAGCGGTGGCAAAAGGCTCTGTCTGCCTTAGGGGATTCTGGCGCAGCTGCAGGAACACAGCCAGGCTGTGTCAGCTGGATGTGCACACCAGGGTGTGTGCTGGCCTCATTTCACTGCACTTGTCACTCGCTAAGGTTCCCGGTATCATGCTAAGTCTGCACAGGGTTTACAGCGGTGTCATTTTATTTGGATACTTTTGTGCAAATTCCTCTAGTCTAGACAAGCGCTTGGAGCAGCACCAAGGTGGCCGAGTTCTCCTCTGGCAGAGGGGATCCGGCTGCTCTTCCATCCTGCCTCGCACACGCAAGATGGACACCTGGCTCCTCAGGTAAGGTGAGAAACGACCTCCTCCCTGGTACCTCCCCTTGAATACTACATTGAACTACGCACTGCAAGGTCTAATGAAAGTCCACCTTGGAGGACTCTGCTGACTTTGCAGTAACGCACTCTCCCAAAAGGCCTGACAGCAGAGGACATCAAATTCTGTGAGCCCGGGGCTTCAATCTGCAGGACTGTGGGATGGCTGGTGAAGGGCACACAGAGCACTGTGAGGAGTACAGCAGCCTCTCACAGTGACGGGATGGTCACCGCCATCCCTGGGATGCACTCATGTTGCCCATGTATGTAACTACTGCCATGGATTTTGCTATTTCCACATCTCTCAGGGATTTTAACAGCCACGACTTCTGGCACGTGAGGGGCTGGTCGTGTGCACAAGCAGATTAAATGCCGACCATCCAATGAGCTGTGCTAGAGTACACAGCGGCATCAGCTCGGCAACAAGACGAGGCCAAGCTGGAACTTGGCAATGAGATCTCTGTGTGCCAAGCCTTGAAGAGCCCACAGAAACATCAACAGCAGTGTGCTAGCACAGCCACTGTGTGCTCCTCCTCCTCCAGACCTGCCTTTATTAGAGGCATGACTTACGATTAGGTGGCAATGCTCTTAGCCACATTCAAGCCACAGTCACCACGTGTCACGCGGTTCTCCCTAAAACACTGCCCTGACAGATGGCTGTATTCACATTTATTCCATCCCAGTTGCTAAAGAGGACTTTGTCAATGTAGAATCAGCAATTCCAGTTTGTGCTCACACAGCCCTTCTTGGATGCTTTGTCTGGCATCGAGGTGATTTCCAGTTAGTGCCAATTCAGTGGCAACAACTGAGTCTGAACAGACAGAGACAGCACCCCCCAGTGTTACCACCATCCCACATTAATAGCAGAACAAAACCAGCAAAAGACTGGCAAACAGGCCTGAGGTGCGAAAATCTGCATCTGGATCCTGAACAGTCACACCACACCCGGACAACAAGGTCTTGGAGGCTGAAGCCAACCGCCTGTAACACAGGAAACCGCTGCGTGGCACCCCGGGAGTTTAGAGAGACACAGCTAGCTAACTCTTCCTGGTACATCTGGTAAGTATAGCTCTGACCTGGCCTGCCACACCAACTCCAGCTGTCCTACGGGCAGAGACTTCAAAGTCTGGCAGTCTAGGATATGAGCAGAACTCACTAGATGGAAATGAAAACTGGCTGTGAAATTCAGATCCCGGCCAGCGCTCCCATGACAATGCCTCTTCTCCGAGAGGGGCTGGCACATGAAGTGCTTCGACCATTCATGCCAGCAGCTGGACACGAAGAGCCTTTGTGCAGCACAGAAGGCAGCAGACCAAACTGTGTTTTTGCCACTTGGCCTGAGGCTCAAAAGCTCCCTTCTTTCCACAGCTGTCTCTCCCCACATCCCAACCCCGCTACAGACCTACAAAGGCTCAGTTCAGAAGATCCCCCCCACCCCCAAGGTCTTTGAGCACTTCAGGGGTGAAAAGCAGAGAGATAATCAGGGTCCTTTATCCCATGAGCCCTCAAGGTCATGCTAAACACAAAGGGCATTGATCGATCCCTATTTCCTTCCCATTTTCTTCTCTTAAAGCTTGCGTCACCTCTGCAGCTCCAAACTGGGCAGCAGAATTGGACTGCACAGTAGCAGCATCCATTAAACCGTGCCCTCGACATGTTGGCTGGTGAAATAAAGCACAAAGGAGATGCCCAAAGTACTCAGCTGCCCTGTGCCGGAGGGCACGGCTACTTCTGCCTAACAGACACACAGCTCTTATACAGGGTTGCAGCACTGTTTAATAGCAGATGCCAACTTTTTTGGCAGCTTCAGAGTCAGTAATCAGACAAATGAGAGTTGCCTCCATTCCAAGCTAAGCTTCTTTACACTATCAGCACAACTCCTTAGCTAGATATCCAGGAGGGTTTATTGATCCAAAGTATTCCAACTTGTGAATCTGTGTCCATGCTGCAGTGGCCACCAGTGTAGATGCAGTCTGCTCTTCTTCGCAATAGAGCACAGTCAATAAGAAGAGGACTCGCAAAAAACCCAAACAGACCCTTTTTTGCCACTGAAGGCAGAAGAGCCACTTTAAATGTCAGAAATACATTCACCTGTTGCATCCCCAGAAGTCTTTTATGGTCATGTGCTTTTCCTGCCTGTGTCAGACAGAGAAAGCCTAGAACTTCACAGCATGTACATATGACCCCTCTGACAAGCTGCAAAAAGTAACCCAAAACCCCCCGTAGTCTCCCTATGGAAAACCAAGAAGAATCTCCCACAGGGTTTAGAACCTTCGCTGAATGTTTGCTTTCAATTAAGTGATAGTTTGGGCTCTCAGAGAAAACTCACTATCCACTAATACAACACAACAGAACCAACTGACATTTGCATGCAATTTCAAACATACAACCAAGTGAATTCTAGACATTAGGTATGGGTTTCAAATTCTCATACCCGATTCCTAGGAAGAAGCAGTTCAGCTGTCTTGCCTGAGCCCTGCTGCTCACTTAAGGTGTTAGGAGCTCCAGAAGGTGCTTACAGGAGACCGAGGACATCCAAGTACTCAGTGAACTCACACATTGGCACTGTTTCCCTATAGGGCATCGATGCTTTTTGCATTCCTGAAGGTGCTTCCTGCTCCAAAGAGACCCAGCCTTTTGCCCTGGGAAGGGATGTGAAGCACAGACCATTTGCCAACCGGCTGCCGTCAAAAGGAGGCTTTCAACACACTCCTCTGCCTTGCCAAACTTGTAAATAGCAGCAAACATGAGCGCAAGTAAGCCAAGGGTATCCGTCTGTTAGTATTACATCTCTAACTGAACGATGTGCTTCCAAATAAATTCAAGCCCCCCCAGGACAAAAGTAAGACATTGTTGTCAGAGGAGAACGTGCTTTCTTAAGGGAAGAAGGGTCTTGTGATAAAAGCACTTAGCCAAGATTTGATGATCTGATGTTCAGCACCTTCTCAGAGGCTCTCAAGATGACTCTGGGCCCATCATTTGTTTCCTTGTTGTAACATGAAGACAGTGCCTCCCTTAGTTGGCTGGACTACCTTGGAAGAAGCAGAATCAGGCATACCTCTCACCGAATATTTGTGTAGGCCTGGATTACAGGGCCTTAACAGGTAGGTGCTATTATGATGAGACACAAGGACAACTGTTTTAGAAAAGAGCCTCTTTCAAGCCTCCATCCATTCTTCTCCAGACCCAATTTTCTTCCTGTGCTGCATCTGTATTGTCTGCAGGCAGCAACTCAACCAATGTAACACACCTGTAGTATTGATATACTCCTTTTCACAGAGTACGTATTCTACGGGACATAAAATCTTCCTTCTTGATTCCATGTCTTAACCTGTACCCAGAGTGTATTTGTACACGCCTTCTGGGGAAAAAAAAAAGTCCAGTTAAATATAGGAATGCTCAGTGGAAGTGTTAATAGGGAAACCACTCTGGGAGACTGTAGCTCTAACAAGATTTTGTTACCCAGAAGCACTTTGTACTGTGTCCCATGAACGAGGATAAGATCCGTTCCCATAAAATGTGACGCAGTTACCAAGTTAACAGGGTCTCCAACGTATGGTTCTTAACTGTCTTGGCATTTGCATTACTGTCGTGGCCACAGGCCAAGCACCACTTAGGCAAACTTTCAACATGCCTTTTCCTTTTGTTCAAGCTATTTACCCAGACCTGGCCAAATCTGTAAGAAGCTGTTCACTTTCTTCAGAAGTGATTCTAAATACTCGGTCTTCTGAAAACATGCTCTGGCAGATCCCGGCACGCACTGAAAGCTGGAAACGTGGGGCATTTCCTGCATGGCCTCCCATATTTCTCTCCCAACAGCCCTCACTTTCAAAAGGAGGTCTATTTTCTTAAGAATCACGGTTAAAATTTGGAAGACTCAATATCAAAAGCAAACCCGGTACCAGGTCCTTCTAGGAAACGAGATGTGACATAGCATACAAGAAAGGCAAGGAAGCCTTTGTAACAGCCACTCATCAGAACTGCAACAGGCAAATCAACTCTACTCGCATCCTCCAAAAATCCCCTAACTAGCAGGCTCTGCTCCCACCATCCAGAACAGCTTCCACAGCTCTCCTGCAAGCCCAGCTCCAGTTTACAGCCCCTTCCAGGCTCAGAAGCTGAGGCATTCCTCCAAACAGCCCCCTTCAGTGCAGGTTTTGTGAGCCACTCTGAAGAAAGCATGAAGTGTTGGAGTGCTGTCATTACCTTTGGCAAACACTAGCGCTCATAACCTGCAGGAGCCACTCCCTGCAGTGAGGAATATCACCCACATTAAGTGACCCGCTGATGCAGAGCTGTCGTATTGCCTGGGTTGAGGCAACACTGAAATAACCTGCAGAGAGCAGCGCTGCAGCAACTGCATGGAACACGACAGCTCACATATAGATGCACTGGATATTACTACAGCCTTACTCAGAATGACTCTCCATCTTCATTATACTTCAGCTGAATTTGCCAGACCACTTTCCTCCCGTTGATGCGCTCCATGTATTTGCTGAAGTGCCCAAAGAATAAGATAAGCCAATAAATCCCTGGAATCCCTGGAAGTATTTAAAAGACGTGTAGATGCGGCACTTAGGGACATGGTTTAGTGGGCATGGTGGTGTTGGGTCGACGGTTGGACTCGATCTTAGAGGTCTTTTCCAACCTTAATGATTCTATGAAATCCAAATTCAATATCCAGTACTGATGTACCACCAGCACACCAAACAAAGACTTCTCAGAAACACAGCCCTCTTGGCACTGGACTACGGCAAGTGTGCCTGGTCCTCTGGGTCGAACAAGCTCTTGAACTTATCTGCAGAGACGTCCCAAGAAGGAGTATGTTTCAGAAGAGGAAGGGCTGATGAGAGGAGCCAGGTTTGGCCAATTACAAGCTGCCAGCGGTTTGGACTCCGAGCTGAGGATTTTTTGAAGAGTTTTTTCTATTATTTTAAGACCAGGACAAACATCATCCATTCATTAACCGTATCACGTCCTCTCCACGTGGCTTGCCTCTTTCTCTTAAGAGCTGAAAAAACAAAGCCCTGTGAAGACTTGTTGCTGTAATGGTAAAGGCTGAAAGAGTGCACAGAGGTAAAGAAAGAAAGGGAAAGCAGCCACAGAGTTTCATGGAAACCCTCTCGTAACTTCTGCAATATTATTTCCTAGCCTCTCTTCAGGGACACATATCTGGATACACACCAGCACACGGCCACTTGGTGTGTGGTCTGGTCAGCCAAAACTCCATTGCCTGCTTTCTTTTCAGCCTCTCTGTAATTAAAAGGAGCTGCCTTTCCCCTCGCTGGCTTTCAAAAACCCTTGATGAAGCTGAAGGGGGGTTGAAAGAAGGAGGAAGAGGTTTTGATTGTTTTTCTAAAGGTACTTTCTCGCACTGACACCTCCATTTTAGGTACTTTTTCAAAGATATCTGTATTGTTTCCTTTGAAAAGCTTTTATTTCTCAGAAAGGAAAAAAATATATAGACCTGTCCAGTTCAGAGGTTTAAAAAAAAAAAAAAAAGCTCTGTCAGGATTCAATTCTAGGTGAGAATAATAACTCATTGTTCCAGCTGCGTGTGTGTGTAATGTAACAGGGAAAGGGGAAAAACAGAGCGGGAAGACAGCCGCCCAAGTTTTCAGCTTTCACAGCACATAAAGCTACTCATTCCATACTCTATTTGGTGTTGCAGCTCTAATTCCCAAGAACATTTATGCACATGTTTTGGGGCCATCATCAGTGGGAAAAGAGCATATCATTCAGCTGAAGGATAAACAAAACTGGTCTACCTAACCAGTGACCACGTCCAAGCAAATTTTCCATACCCGAGACTATAGGACAACCCTCGCCTCAAGTCATGGAATAGAGATGGGATGAGCCAGGAAGGAGCAAGGACTTACAGGTAAAAGTAGTCAATGGAAGAATTCTTTCTTTCCTTGTCTTCAATTCGCGATGCCTCAAAGCCCAACACATTGCCTCTAAGCTTGTGTGTCATGTTTAATGTGCTTTCCTGGAAACATGGTATGTGTCACAGCTTTGGTTTACTCAGAACTGTGAGAGTTGGTCAGACTTTCCACTGAGTTACAATCTGTCAGTGGGCTGTGGTGGTATTGTTCAATACTATGATATTAAGGCAATGCTGTATTGCTCCGCTCTTAACTTGCATCTCATTACTGCAGGACACCGTTCATGCATTAAGGGTGTTAATTGGCTCGATCTTCTGGCCAAAACAATACTGTTATTAAACATTTACTGCAGTGTAAAGGTCTCTCTGCAGTAGGAGGTGGTCCAAACCCCCTCCGATAATCTGACACTCTTCCTCCCCCCTCTCTGCTTTCTGCCATAGAGAAAGCAGAAAGGAGTAAAGAAATAATAGCAATAATAAAACTGCTCTGGGACTCCATAGCCAGCCGTAGCTGTTCCACGGGAGGCCAAGCTTTTATCCACTCAGTCTCAACACGTGCCACAGCTGGAAGAGGGGAGGCAGTGGACCAGCACAGGTGGAAGGCACCAAACCGCAATGGCAGAAACACACGTGGCCTTTGGCTGAGGCACAGGGACAGAGCTAAGGGAAGAAAACTCTGCAAACTTGTGGACTGACTCCACAGCACAAGGCACAAGTGCAGTAATGCAGGTGTGGGAACTGGCTCTCCCGACAAAGCAATTTACCCTGCTATTTCAGGGTAATTATGCTGCTAGCTGGGTATCTTTCCACATCAGGACACTGTTGCACAGCCATAACCTGCATCTGCTTGCACACCGCCTGGCTAAGCAGGTGCTGTCAGTACTTCACTTTACGATCAGACAACACCCCGACTCACAAAATTACATGAAAAGAGACACTAAGCTCACATGAAGATAACCCCCCATTTTACACGTATTCCCTTGCTGCCATAGCTTGCTCAAGGCAGCTCTCTGTGACTGAGTTTATTTTCCACTCTAATTAGAAGCACTTCCTGCCTCTCTCATTAACTCACAGCCACTTCTGATTGCAAGATTACTGGGGAGCTAGTGAAGTCAGATCCAAACACTCCCCACCCAGCCAATGCGCAGAAGAAGCTGGACTTTTTCCCTTCCGCTGTGTTGCTCCATAGCGTGAGGAGCTGTGGTCAGTCAGAGCCGTCCGAGAGGCAAAGGGTGGGACTGCTGGGTTGTATTCCCCAACACAAAAGGAAGCATTTAAAAAAAAATAAGACAGCTGCAAACCCTCCCTCTTGCCAAGCTAAGAAATGACTGCGCTTGGCAGAAAGGAGTGGCAGGTTCAAGTCCAGTGACAACTGCAAGGGGGGGAAAAATAAGGCTAAGAAGGGTTTCGTCTGAGCGGTTAAGGCAACAGGGAGAGGGTGAAGTCTCGCCGGAGCCAGTCGGCATTGCCACGCTGCTCTGACCGGCCAGCAGCTCCGGCAGCACCCGGCTGTGGAGGGAGAGGTGCGTGGGGAGGGACCGAGGCTCAAACCACGCCGGCGGTGCTCAAACCACTGCTCGATGGCAGTGCCCTGCCAGGTGGAAACGCTCTGTCCATGCCGTCGTTTGCACAAAGGTTCTCTAAACACAGTGTTGGTCAAAGGATTTATAAACTCACTGGCGTTTCCTAAACAAAATGAGGGCTGTTTAAATTAAACAGAAGCCACCACAAAAAGAGAGGTCTGTGTTACAAGTGCCTGGGGAAACCTTTGCTGAGCTATTTCCCCTGCAAGGCACCAGCTGGATGGCGCTCATGGAAGGTTCATCATGCCTTGAACCCACAACCTGCTCCTTTCATCTCAGGGACCGACTGGGTCAATGGTACCCTTTGCCTCTTCCCTTTAGTTCACCTTCAGAGCGTTCCACCCAGTGCATCTGCTCCACCGCGTCATAAGGGGCTACATTCACAAAGTCCATCGGCAAAAGTGCAGCTTTCCTCGCTGCAATTCCCTTGGTCCCAAAGAACACAAGAGCACGTTAAAGGTGGTGCACATGATACTGCCTGGGAACACAGCCACTGTGAGGCTGGTCAGCAAGCTCACTCTCTTACAGAGGTGCTCCTGGGATCCCTCACAGACACAGAAAACAAGTCTCTCCCAAAGGCAGCTACGTTAAGTTCCTTTGAAATTGGAGTGAGATGATTCATCCCTGCTGGGATTGAACATGCTCTCCGCAGAAACGTAAATGGGCTCGTTATCTTCCCTCCTCTGGCAACAATTGCTCCAGAAACACACGCCACAAGCACAGAGCCAACCCCGGCAGGACAGGGGCACGTGCAACCCACAGGGATGAACAAACCGGGGGAAAGTAGTGCGTGGCTTTTAGCACGGCCTCTGCAGCAACGGGGGGAGTTCAGCGACCCTTTAACTTCAAGCGGTACCACAGGGAGGTCATCTCTGTGCAGCGCCTCTCCCCTTGCACATACGTTAATCAGAGCAGGGTGTGCTGGAGAGTTCGAGGCAGCCCCTTTCCTCCAGTCCTCCTCTGCTGCTGTCTGCTTACCTGACAGAGAGAGTGAAATCTCCTGGGTTGCTCTTACTGGGTCGAGCCAGAAAGCTGCCATGGACACCCCTGGTCAGGAGCAGCTTCTCTGCCTCAATTCCGCTGATGTTGGGATGAAACCACCTGCAAAATGCAAACGTGACATGTGAAACGGTAATTAGCCTGAGCCTGCCCTGACTGCCTTCTCTGCTGCCCAAGGGCAGACACTGTCTTCCTACCTGCGAGGCAGGCACAGAGCCACAATCCTATCTAGCAGCACACCCGCCTTCCACCCCACCACGTTGCAGTAACAGCTTTCACTCAGAAAAGCCCTCCATTCAGATGTTACCACGGAGAAAGTCTTCTCAGACATCCAACAAGAGAGGTCTCTTTCCCAAAGGACTTGGTCCTCCTCTCCCTCAGCTCAGGCAAAAGCAAGAGCCCTGCGCCCTTTCTGCGGCACGGACAGGAGATTCCCCCTCTGGAGGAAACCACCGGCTGCGAAAATAGTTTTGACTTTTCTGGCTCCAGGTCTGATCCTGGCCGGCTGCTTCCCACCCAGCACTTACCAAGCTCATACCCTCTGAGCTGTCATGTTGCTGGCAAATGAACTGGGCCCAAGAAAAGACCTGCATCCCCGAGGGCACTTAAGGCATTTCTTTAAGGGCTTCCCGGCATGCTTCACAACAGAAAAACAGAAAAAGCTCCAATATCAAGAGCACTAAACCTCTTGTTCTCCCCAGCAAGAACACAAGCCTCAGGCCTTCGTCTCTCCCATTTAAAGTCTGTTACAAAGAGGGGATGCTCAGAGCTGGAGAGACGAAAGACTTTCCTTTGAGACTCTGTCTGGGAAGGAAAGGCACGCTCTTATCTGCAGTACACTGCGGCAGCAATAAGAAATCCTCTCGTAGCCTAAGGGCTTAAGTGTCGGTGCAAACACAACGGCAAGTGCAGCTTCCAGGATCTCCCTCTTTGCCCAGTCCCCAGAAAACAGCTAGGGCGGCTGGAGCAGACTTGTTAAGACAGCTTTGACTCTTCAACTTAAGGTGAAGCAGCTAATTTTAAGTCTCATTAGTCACAGCTCAAGCTGTGGTGCCGCAGCCGCCTTTCCCGAGAGCACAGAGGAGAAGGACCCAAACCGCACAACTGCTGTGTCAAAAGCAAAGTTCTCCACGCAGGACCAGCGCACAAGCCAGGGAAGCAGCAGCAAAGGGAACGCCGCTTTGCACGCTGCTGGAAAGCAACAGCGCAGTTGGTGTACATACCCAACAGGACATACTAGAAAAGGAAAAGAGAGACAGCTCACCCTAAGGGGAAAAAATGTTTCATCATATTGTGTGCTACTTTAACGTAATCTTTGTATTTTAAGTGTCATCAAACCATCTACTGACCTCATTTCTGATGCTATCATTCTTGATCAAGTTTCCTTGATGGAATCGCAAGAACTGGTGTTTCCCCAGGCTTTAATGTGTACTAAATGTGCATACTAGACCAATGATTTCCCACGTGGCACCAGTTTTATGGCTCGATTTTTCAGAAACCACTGAAAATCCACTTCCTAAATGCCAGGCTCTTTTGAGTAATCTCACAAGTCACACAAAGAGCACCCCAATCTGCGAGTCACTCAATTCTGAAAGTATTGCTCAGTTTTAGACCATGCTCCAGCAGACATTTCTGCATGGGACTGCTGTAACATTTTTCATGAGCAAAGAGGAGAAGATGAGCCACAGCTAACACCGTATGATAACAAAGCTAGCTTGTTGAGTGTTTCTGAGCAGCACCAACTGCAAGAGAACAGGCTGCACGCTCAAAACTCCCTTCAGAGTAAAGGACGATGCTGTAAGAGCTCCTGCATCGGCGGACAGGTCTGTGGCACCGCTCTGAACCAAACGACTCAAAACTGCAACACTTAGTTTTCCAAGCAAAGTGAAATGCGGGTTCTCAGGAGGAGCATATCTGGAAACATTTAGTAAGCTAGTTTCTTGTATACAGCTGTCTGTGGATCAGACTAGCTAACACAATGTCCCCCCAAAGGGTTTGCAAGTTTATCTCGTCTCGATTGTTGCAGAGAAATGCATAACCTAGCATCTCGCTGAGTGCCTGTGTTAGGAAATACACCCAAAGACTAAACCTACAAACATAAGCACACGCACGCTCATCAGAGTGTGTTTGTCTCCGAGATACACATAGAAAAGGTCAAGAAATGTCACCATCTCCTCCACAATTTGGGATTTCCTCCCTCCCACCACAAGCCAAACAGTTTTGATTAAAGATCCTTGAATTCTGGAGGAGGAGAGGTCTATTAGGGAAGGGCCATGGAAACAGATGGTAAACAGGAATCCCAGCCATTTCCAAGCCTTCTATTCCTGACATCACAGGAGTGACACCCTTTCATAAATCCACCATCTGCAGGGCCAGCACTTAACTGTGCCGCAAAACTGCTACTGGCATAGGAATGAACGCCTCTAACGGAGCTTAATGGAGCTCAGGGACAACGCAAAGCTGCCAAAGGCCACACAGAACGTTTCTACTGAATGCCTAATGGCAACAAAACCAGCACAATATTGCTAGCCAGAACGCAGTAGGAAAAACCTAAGGAAACATCTCTGGTAAAACAGTGGGATGAGAGCTCTCGAAGGCACGTACCCATAGCCGCGAGCACACACCGGTTCTGAGAACATCCCAGTCAGTGTGACAGCAGTGTCTTCACAAGGCTGCCACGAGAACAGGAATCACACACCCCCGCGCATCCCCTTGTCCCCCTGTCACTCAAGGCTCCCATGTAAATACTTGTCCTGGGATGCAGTACCTCAGCCGGAGTCAGACCTGCGTGATGCTGAGGACGGACAACTTTGCGTAGCTTGCCAGTGTCAGGAAGAGGGCGGAGGTGCTGGGGCTGTAAATCCTCCGGCATCCGTGGCACTGGGCTCCCACGAGGAGGAAGGCAACAGAAACAAAAGGACCTTATGTCCAACATCCCCTCCAAGTGGACGGATGGGTGCTTGGGAAGGGAGGACCATAACCATTTTCTTTTTCCACCCCCCCAGCTGTTGACCACAGCTACAAAATCGATTCGCGTCAGTCCCTTTTCAGCATCTTTTTCCTAGTGAAATACTGAGAGGGAATAGCAGGGGCCACTTACAAACTCTCTGCAAACACTCAAGAGGGGGACAGCACTGTATAAAAAGAGACGGGGAAGGAGTATATTGGGGGCAAATTTGGGGCTCTATCAACTTTGATGTTGTCTTTGTGTCACTAAACAGAAACCTAAATGCTAAACACCCTTTCCCTTGATGACTCCCACTGCTTGGACAGGAATCAATTCATACACGCATACACAGACCGCTTGTTATTTAGCTTGCAAGAAGCATAAACAATGAGCTGAGGAGAAAACCTTTGCAGCCCTCACAGACAGAAGAGGGACAAAGGAAATTTCCAAATTCAGCAGCAAAAAAAAGAAGAAAGAAAAAAAAAAAAGGGGAAAAAGCCCTCTGCAAGCATAGGCACCTCTCCCGTGGATTTCTGGAACAAAGAAAACCTCCTTGCACAGCTCGTCTTCGGAGGGCTGCGTATGGACGGGAACGTATTGCTTGGCACTGACTCACACAGGCCGCCTTCTTGAGCCAGGGAAGACACTACAGGCCTGTAGCATGAAAGGGGTATTTTCAAATTCAAGGTCATCTCCATTTAGGAATTCCGGTCCTGAAATTGAGCGCTTGCTCCCCTCAGGATTTACTGCCTGGACGACGTGGGAATTTGCAAAAATGAGGTTTGTTGCAGCGCACATCCTCAATCCCTCATGCAGCTCAGAGAGCTACAAATGACTCAAAACCCACCTCTCCCACTCACGGGATATTCTGGCACGCCTATTTCCAGGTCCCAGCTCGCTCCCTGTTCCTGTAAACAGCGGAATAAAAAACAACAGCAAAACCAGCCAAAACTGAACTTAAGGCTCTTTGGCTCGTGAAGGTCGCCCCATCCTACACAGTGTACACCAAGAGCCTGCCCGCTCTGAAGCTCTCTGCCGCTTCATCCTGCGGGTGAAGGCACAACCGCCAAGGCCACTACGTAGCCTGAGGTGCTTTTATCAATACAGCCTGTTTTTCTCCTGACCTGGAGTAAGCTGTACTTGCAGAAAGCATCTTTAGAGCTGTTTTTCATTATGGTTTTTACTGGAGTACATTTGTTGGTAAGCAAAACCAACCCACAACAGAGCAGATGAGAAGAAAGCACCAACCCACACATCTCTCACTAAATGGCAATACTAAAACCTGCAAACAGCCTTAGACAGTCCCACAGACTGCGAGCTCTAGCCGTGCATCGGGGGAGCAAGCACCACTCACTTGCAGGCGAACCCGGGGCTTCGAGTCAGACCTTTTGGACTCACAGATTATTCATAGGAAGATCTGCAATATTCTGAGAAGGGAAACAAATAAAGAGAATCCAAACTAGATCCCCAGCATAGGGGGGGAAAAAAAGCATTATTAATATCACACCGTCGTTTTGATGTCAGCAAATGACAAGCATTATTGTGCAGTTGGTCATCCAGGCAACCGCTCGATTGTTAGCACTTTCTGCAAAACTGAGTCACCCCTAAAGAATTGCTCTAAATAAGAGTGGGGATCTAACTTCTCATCTCTACCGCTACAAGTAAATATACGCTGTCTACTTCAGGCAATACTGCTTTCCTGCAGAGAAATGCATTTCCCTTCCATCGTTCAACCCATCTAAAATCAAACTTAAATTAAAAAGCCACCCGCAAGCGCCTTTCAGGAACCAAAGGCAACAACCAAAGCTACATGAAGAAATTTATTAAAATAAACAGAGAGAAAATGGAGAGACTTGCACGCAGCGCTCAGTCCCCAACACAGACTAACAGAAAGATATTGCTTGGGCTGCGGGAGGGAAAGGGGGTACGATTCGCTCAGAACGGGAACCGACCCCGCGAGGCGGGAGAGGGCTCTGTGTAGGGTTCAGGCCAGGCTGAGCAGTGCACCAGGCACGTTCAGAAGCAGAAAGGTCCGATAGCCACGAGAACGCCAGAAAGCCCGTTGTGAGAAACCCGGCATGACTGCGGGCGCCGTGGGGGTGGTAGTCACTGACGTGGCGTGCCCTCAACACCACTTTCCTTGCGGGGAGTGCCTCAAAACACCGGCTCCGGCACTTAGCTCCTCACGCTGCATCAGCTCTTCACCGGCTCTCGCAGCCCTACAACTGGTCTTTGTCGAACGGCTCCCCCCCCCCGCCACGAAAGCCTTGTGGCCCCATTCGAGCGCTCAGTGGCCAGCACGAGCAAATCTGGGCACAGGCCAGACAAAGGCAGATCCGTTTCTCCAGCTGGGATTTACCCGCTTACACAAAAGGGCAAACCTTAGGTAGATGCCAGCCGTCCCCCACCCACGCGCTACGATAAAAGCTGACCGATGCAACGGCTACAGACCCTTCCTGACCTTGTGGGCACCAAAATAAGCAACGGTGGTGGCACAGCTCCCCAGGCCCAGGTAAATCAGATACAAGGACCTCTGGCTTCAAAACAGGCCCTTGGGAGGGAGCAACGTTCCAGCAGAAGCTCTGGAAAAGGAAACCTTTCTCCGTGTTAAAACTTATCAAAGAATTTCTCTCTAATTACTAAAGAGTCGTCTTTTCCATACAGTGTTACTCATTTCTTCCCTAACATAAGCAGGAATGCTTTTTTCTGCTGGAATGCATCCTTGTGCCCTTGTCTTGGGATAAAACAGAACAAATAGTTGAGCAACACCGTTACACCCTCAGAAATCTATAAAACAAGGCATTTTTAAAAGCCTAGCTGGGAATCCTGGTATTCTAAACAGCTCCAGCAAACATCCCACGGGTAAAAAGCACCATACCTGAAATGATAATTCTGAAATGATTCAGAGGCCATTGAATGTGGCATCGGGGAAGCAGGGTGCCAGCATCCCGATCCACCAGCAGATGAACTCTTGAAAATGACTGTCTGGGATTATTACAGCTCCCAGCTAACACTTACAGAGCTGCTGGGGCCCAAGATCCTTTGACCTATAGGTAAACGATAAAGTTCCTAAGTGAAGTCCCAAAGGAGATGGAAGCAAGTTATTCCAGATCACCACCTTTTCTTTTTCCCTTCTCTCACACAGCCCAAAGAAGGTACAACGTGCGTCTTGCACGGAAGAGAAGGCTGCCAAGCGAACACGCTGGCTGCTGAGACTCACAGACCCGCTCCCCTCCGAGCAGACACAGGATGTCTACCCCAGAATACCGCACACATGAAAGCCAGAGTCATCGCTGAAGACTTTAAAGCAATTGCCACGGGGCTTGGGAACAGCATGTGCCCAGGGTTTCACTACACTTATTTGGGGGCATCCCCAGAGAAGCCAGCACCAGGTGCACATCCATTGCAGGCCCCTAGTGCCTGGGTTTGAAGGCCAATTTAGCCCAACGTCAGCAAGAGAATTTGGAGCATTTGTAATGGTAAAACTTCTTTTTGTTAGGCTTGGAGAGGATCAAAGCAAATGTGGCTCAAGAGACAACGCCTACGCACTTCGTGTGTGGTTAGCCCTGTTTGGTTCAACACAAACTCCAACCCAGCAAGCTGAGGTCGTTCGAGAAACTGGAAAAGGGGGAGGAGGGGACCAACCGCCACCAGACTTCCCTTCCGCGATGCTATAGCCTCTCGACACTAGCCAGGAGCAAGGGTCAGTGTTCGCAGCAGATGCTGTCGGTACAGGGCGGACGGACCCCCCGGTCCCACAGCCAGAGACACCCCGCCTCCCACCGCAGCGAAGGAAGGGCAGGATGCAGACCCTGCCCTTGGAGGCAGCCAAGCAAATAAACAACCGAAGCTTCTTCCAGCAGAGGAATGAGGAGGCTGACTCGTGAGAGCAGGCGTAACTTGGGGCAACGCAGTGCTTTGCAAGACTAAGTTTCCTATTCAGCAAATAGGAAGAAATCTTCAGAGCTGCTTAAAGGATCCGGACACTTATTATCCATCTAAAGGGAATACAAAGACCCATCGGTTTGCGTTTGCACACAACAGAGACTCTCCCTTCAGTGCTGAACAGCGAAGGGTACATACCTCTTGAGCTCTCACAACATAGCTGAAGCAGAAGCGAAGCTGGGACAGTCACAGAAGCAATTCACTCTCTGTAAGGTTATTAATCCTTGGAATGGGGCTAGTAGGTGCAAACTTCTGGGCTGAGCGAATGCTGCTGTCCTGTTCCTGCGAGAGACCTCTGGTATGGAGGAGGAGGAACAGAATCAGGATCCTGGCTTGGAGAACAGACAAGCAGCTCTTTTCTTGAGGGAGATTTACCTAGGCTGGGACTCAGACCCTGCTGCCTCTGGGAACAGCAAGGCTCCACACAGCATGGTTCGCTCTCTACAGCTCGCCTGTGGTTGGGGAATATCATGCCCACACACTCAGCAAGGCCGCTTTGGCCTCTCAGCTGCCTGGCAACTTGGCCAAGGTACCAGGTTACAGTAGGAGTCCCAGAGCTAACAGTAATATTTAGAGCCATTTGTCAGAGGAATGCTCCCTGCTGAAGAGACCAATATCTGGCACACTCACTGGTTTCCAAGAGGAATGAAAAAGGCATTCCTCACTTGCATGTTTAGGGCTTTTTGCAGATATGGTTCAGGGTAGGAAGCAGCTACAGCATTGCAGCTCTCCGAAGAGCAGCAGAAACTTGCTTGTGTGAGCAGGCTGTTCCTCACAGACCACCTGGGGTTGAGCTGAGCAAGGAAGCCTGTACTGTGAGAAATCGTCAGCGGACCACATGCTGCCAGCAGCTCTTCAGTTTATAAACCCCCCAGGCTGCAAAAGGAAGAGCAGACCTTCTAGAAACCGCTCAGGACCTCATGCAAAACAGAAAGCATCCCGAGCGTCAGTAGTGCTAACTTCAAGCATTGAACAAAAGAGGTTAGATTTGGAGTGTGGAGTTGACGTATAAAACCGACAGTAAAAGCAAGGCTGCATTCTCCTCGTTCGAAGACACTCAGGGTCACCTTGTCCAAGCTTTTCTCTGGATCCACCAGGGCTGAAAGTTTCCTCTGCCCAAAACACAGATGTTCTGATACTTCCTTGATAGGAGTAGAGACTCCAAGAAGGGTGCTCCATTTTGCAGCAGGTCCCGCAACAGCGCACCACACGGCGATACTGACACAGACCCGCCTGCGGGATGGCACTAAGCAAGATGCTAAAACATTGGCCACCAGCAAAAATCCACAGCGAGGTGCTTGCATAGCATGGCATGGCATTTCCCAGACCTTTGGGGGGGGGGGGGAAGGGCAGACTTTCCTAAAAAGATGGTAATAAGCAATTCCATGTTAGTTGAGGAGAGGTCACACTTGTCCTGCGACATTAAGGCTTAATTTAGCAAACTGTGCATTTACTATACAGCAGGCTGCTGTTGGTTTCAAGATGTTTCCATGCTGAATTATTAGCATTCACATCTTCATTGAAAGCTGTTCTACACAGGCATGGCTGCATATAAAGCATTTCTCAAACCTGACAGAGCCACAACAGCCTCCTTTGTTGGTTCTAGTCTGGTTCAATTCAAATCCCATCAGAAGACTCATTATACCAAGCATAGCCTCAAGGGAGTGTATTAAATAAATATACCCTGCAAATCTATTCAATTCTACATACAGGTAAATATTTTCTTTTTCCTAAAGCAATTAGCATCATGACAGCTAACCGTGACAGTGCACATAATCTAATATCCCCCAAGACTTCTGTAAACAACTTTAAAACAAACAAACAAAAATTCTTACTACATTTCTAAATCAGCATACCCATTTCCATAGCAGGTACAGAAGTCTGCGCTGCATCCTCTGGGGTGCAACAGTCACTTCTATAGAAACCGGCTTGCTTGCTTCCTTCCCCATATATTTTACAGAGCATTTTCCTAATGGATCTCACACTCCTGTGAGAATGGTTAACTACTTTCTCGGAGAAGGTACTCACCTTATTTTCACCAAATTCCAATAGAATCTAGATGTCTAACATCCTTTGGCTCGTTTAAAGAGTCCAACTTTTGCACAAACCAAGTTCTCACCACTAGCACAAACAGCCAACTCAAAGCAAACGAGGTGTTTATGCAGAAAGTCTGGCCTGTTTCCACAAGTGCTGTTTACTCCAACACTTAAAGACAAGGAACGGCACAAGCAATAGCAAAGAGCAGATGGACTGGCTGCTGAGGCCCTGACCCTGAACGGAGGTTGGTGGGCTTGCTCCCAATAAGCAGATTCACAGTTTTCACCCACTTTTCAAATTGTCTCAGAGAGAAGGATGGTGCCTCCAGCCTTCCCGCAGCCTCCCCCCGATCACTCACGCGGGCAGGGCAGAGTGCCTTCAAGCCGCTCCATGCCCCTTTGCCAACAGGTTTTGACACCCAAAGAAAGACTCCAGTGATAAATGTGGGACAGAGAGGCACAGAAGCCAGGGTCATGCAGCACAACCCCTACTTCACGTGGTATCATTGAGATCCCCTGGTTCTTGACAAAGCCTTCAATAAAAATAACACAGGATCTCAGAGTAACCGTACAAGAGCAGGTAAGTAGGACAAAACCCTGACATGCTTTTGACACGAGTAACCAGCTTCCCCCACTCCTACCCCATAGCTGGACAATGGCTGAATGGTTGAAAAGAGCACAATATTAAACAGCAAGGATGAAAAGGTGTGCTGGGTTGGAAGAGGCCAGAGACCCTTTTCTGCTGCAAAGCAGAAGTCAAGCTCTCATTTCAGGAGGGGAAGATTGGTAGTTTTTGCAGGCAAACTCTGTAGCTATCCACAGGGTTTTGTAGCCGTCTCTTTTAAGCAGCTTATGTGCCCCACTGGATTTAGGTACCACAAAAAAAAGCTGATGCTATCAACCCCCTTTGTGTGCAACGGCCAGCCCAGGCTGAGGATGCAGGCACATTTCCAACCACCAGCCCCACCTCCTTGAGAAAGGCCAGGTTTCCATTGACACCCTGTAAAAAGAGCCGGGGTTTTGCTCAGTGGTTTTTTTCCCCCCCGTTCAATTTCAAGACATATGGTTAGTGAATGTGTGCGCACAGAGGGACTTCCCCAGAGAAAACACAACCAGAGCAAGGCAGAGCACTGTGTCAGACAGAAGAGATGAGACAAAGCAGTCCAGCAGAGGCTTGGTGACCTGCGAGGCTGGTGAGGGGTCTGGAGAACAAGTCTTATGAGGAGCGGCTGAGGGAACTGGGGTTGTGTAGCCTGGAGAAGAGGAGGCTCGGGGGAGACCTCATCGCTCTCTACAACTACCTGAAAGGAGGTTGTAGCGAGGTGGGGGTCGGTCTCTTCTCCCAAGTAACAAGCGATAGGACGAGAGGAAACGGCCTCAAGTTGCGCCAGGGGAGGTTTAGATTGGACATGAGGAAAAATTTCTTTACTAAAAGAGTGGTTAAACATCGGAACAGGCTGCCCAGGGAAGTGGTGGAGTCCCCATCCCTGGAGGTATTTAAAAGACGAGTAGATGAGGCACTTAGGGACACGGTTTAGTGGACATGGTGGTGTTGGGTCGACGGTTGGACTCGATGACCTTAGAGGTCTTTTCCAACCTCAATGATTCTATGATTCTATGACACAGACAACTTTGGGGTGCCGATTAGCCTAACTGTGCGGCATTACGTACGGCGGGGTCCTGCAGAACTCTTCTGCCAGGCTCAGGTCAGAGAGGGTCTCACCCAGGCCCAGCAAAGCAGCAGCAGAGCCAGAGAGACAAAACCCA
The DNA here is from genome assembly GCF_965638725.1 of Aptenodytes patagonicus. Taxonomy (NCBI): domain Eukaryota; kingdom Metazoa; phylum Chordata; class Aves; order Sphenisciformes; family Spheniscidae; genus Aptenodytes; species Aptenodytes patagonicus. The sequence goes on along the minus strand of NC_134967.1, from coordinate 6,121,623 downwards.
GAGCCCTGGTCCTGCATACCAGAGCCCAGGCCGCTAGCCCACCGGCAAGCCCCAGTGAAGCCCCTGGTGCTGTTTCCAACACTGCCATGAAGGATGACCAGCACTACTCAGTCTTCATGCCTTGCTGCACTGCCGAAACTGTGCCGCAGGAACCACTCACACCCCCTTGGCAGTTTAGTTATCAAGCCCTAACCCCCAGGGGAAGCCCTCCCTCCATGTCTGCGGAAAGCCACATTCCCCTCCTAGCACCCGCTACCTTCCCGGCAGATTTTCAAGCCAGCTGACATGTCAGAGCTCAATACCCAGGCAAGGGCAACTTTTCCGTTTCATTCAGCAGTCTTTAGGCCAGCCCCTCCTGAGACCATCCCCAGCCCACTGCCCTTCTGCAGGATGGGCCACCGATGCTTGCACAGAGTGGGTGTGAAACAGCTTTTGGCTGCAGTAATGGAAACCTCAACCTACATCTCTGCCCGTTAGATGGTGACCTTCATGAAAGGCAAAGCAGAGCTGCTTTGAGCTGCAGAGCGGCAGCGTACCTAACGCTCCTCTACGTCACACTCAAAGAGGGTTTTTAATTCACTACCCACGTTTTGGTTTGAAACTCAAATACTACCGTCAAAAATGGTTTCATATACAGCTCTTCAAAAGAGTTTTTCCACAGATGTCACTTGCAAGACAGTGCACTGGGCAGAGCGGTTTCAGTCAAAGAAACTGGTTTTAGCTAGGGATTAGCGGTGGCCTCTGACTATATGGGTAAGATCAGGTTTGTGACTCTGTCATTTAATTCCAGTTTCAGTCCTGCCTCTGGAGACCTGGAGGAAGGTGGCTGGACAGACCCACAGCTGCCATCCGGGGGGAGGGGGTGGCTTTTGCTGAAACAGGAGGAGGAGAGTACACATACAAAACCCAGAGACAGCAGTAAAAGCACTCCAGGAGCTCTTTCCTGCAGGCCTTTGAAAAATAGGAGCAGGCAACACCCTCCTGGCAGGGAGCTGGTGCAGACAGTTTCCATTTACTGGCTCTGGAGCCTCTGCTGGCATTAATTGTTAATTAATATAAATTCACATCTGTCCTATCTCCCTGACACATGCAAGATTCTGCACTCATCTACTCCCTATGATTCAGTCCCTTTATCTAAATTATTCTAGTCCATGCTTGCCATTGGCACATCTTCCCCTTTTCACGCGCTGTCCCATTCATTCACCTTCTGAGCCATCCACCCCATCTCCCCCACTTCCTAAAAGCAGCAACATGTTCACGATCTGTCACAATCTCTTAGCAAAGGGTTTCAAGCTGGTTAGGTGTCTAGAGCAATGATTTTGCCTAAGAAACTAGATAGCTTGTTAAATCTGGCTGACATCAGAACAGAGAGAAATCACTCCAAGGACAAACACCACGAAAAACTCCTGTCACATAAATAGCAGCCAGTTAAGGCTACGCATCGCTTTGCATCTGCTCCGCAAAGTCTGCAAGGGTTCATTCTGCTTCTCTGCTTTAATGTGAAACTGTTAAAATTAGCATTTTTGACTGATGCTCTTTCCACTTCAGAAACAGACCCCACTCCTTTCTCAGATCTCACTAATACAAACCAAAGCACACAGCTACAGCACGCCCTCCTTCATCTCTGGAGCCAGGGACCGGCCACTCAACCGCGGAGATGTAGCAGCTACACTATCCAAGACAGCGTTGCTCCAGCTGTGGGCAGAACAACATTCCCCTTCACTAACGCGGCTCCCATGTACCCAGACACAGTCTGGACTGATAAAAGCGTAGCCAAGTCCTCCTCTGAGCCGCCTTCAAGTTCAAAGCCTGCAGTGGGAAGTGCAGGCACGGAAGCCCTTCATTCAAACATGTTAAGGTACTTCTTTTCTACACCTTAACTCCCTTTATAGCACAGTCACGATCAGGAGCAAAGCCCCACCGTGACAGACACTGCAGAAAGCTCTCAAGGGGTGGTCCCCGCAACAGGATCTCACAACGTGAAGCCCGGGAAGAAGGGCGTGGGAGACGCCCGAAGTAGCGTGGCTTGTTGAATTTTACCCAGCGAGGCCAGGACTAGGACTGGTGCTTCACACTCCTATGAAATGCAGCCTCCAAGCTGGGCCTAATTTCCATTAAGGCTGACCAGCCTGGAAGGACAATACACGGTTCAAAGAACCTGAAAGGGACCGAGAGCTTGCAGGCTGACCTGGTGACTGCCAATGGCGTCTAGCAGCGACCTTTGTGCTCCGCACTCATTTAGTCACACACCTGTTTCGATGGCATTTCTGTCTGGATCTTTCAGCTCTAGTTTTAGAGACACGGCTCACCCCGGCTTCAGGAAAGGTGGAGGAAGATCAGCAGGTCTAAAAGGGAGGACAGCTCACGGGAGATGCTGATTTCACAGTTATTTGTCTCGGTGATCCTTCCAGCAGCCTTGGCCATATCCAAGCTGAAGTGGCTGCAGAGAGCCTGATCCCCCTCCGGCCTCCACACACGTTAAGCCAGAGCGTTTGAAGGCTCTGCCTATCGTAGGGACTTCCTCACAGCCCATCCCACACCGCTGATACAGAAAACCTCTTTCACCATCATGTCTTGCACTCCCCAGATAAAGGCCCTGCAGTGACAAGGAAAGGAAGCCACGGACAAAATTAAGATCCTGGACACAAAAATACATCATCTGCAGACAAAAAGGACAGCGTGCTCCGCAGGACTAGAGCAAACAGTGGGGCACCGGAGCATGAGTGTGTGACCTGGCCTTCAATTGCAGTGCAAAGCTGAGTTGCGTTACGCGCTTGCATGGGTGCACATAAAGGATGTGAAAGAGACTGGCACCTGCCTGCTGTGTCCTCCTCACCTCATGTCAGTGAGCAGCTGCTGTCATTTCAGCCCCACCGAGGCCAGCTCCTGCAGCACCCCCCCCCCCCCCCCGGGAGGCTGCAGCAGACGAGGGGGCTGTGCACCCTTGGGCACACGTACAAGGAATGAGAGGGATTATGCCTGTGTCATTTTGAAGGTCTACCACCACTCATGGTCCAACGTTTTGCAAACACTTGATCTAGCAGCTCTAGTCTTTAGAGCCACAGCTTGCAAAAACTCGAGCACGTGTATTTCTCAAGCTCTCCCCTTGCTAAAAAGACTTCCTGCAACAACATCCTAATACCCAGCATGCTGCGCTTTCATTCAGGCTGGCTGCAGAAGCAGCAGCTCCGGGTTTCTCTTTGGCCAACTCGTGCAGCCAGGAGAGTCTATCCAAAGGGCGTAGAGTGAGCATTAGGACACAGCGATGGTACAGGGGACGTTTACCACACATCAGAGAAAAGTCTAACTGATCATTCCACTCTGTTGTGGAGACAGATAGCGGATCAATGCAAAACAGAGCGTGCCTGTTTGCCGTTATGCTTGGGTATTCTCGCGCCCACATTACCTTGTGGCTACCATATGCAGCATGCCTAACTACAGCCACGGAAGGACACTGTCAAACATCGGGCTCCAGCTGGTCCTCTCTAGCCACAGGAAGAGATGCTTCAAACTAAGAACTGAAGGCAGGAAGGAAGGAGGAGTTGTTAGAGAGCTTGGCCTCCCACCACAAGTACAAACTTATATTTTCACTTCCAAAATAAGATATTACACGCTCTTGCTTGGATGCAAGAGTTCCTTCTTTAGAGCATCACGTGGTTCCCTATCCCGCAAGGGCCTATCCCCACCAAGTTACACGTGTTATCAACAGACCCATGTCAGAGCACTCTGAGGACAGAGTCACATCAGAAAGAAGGCTGTAGAAACGTTGGCGTATGAGCCATAACAGACGAAGAAAACGAGCCATTTACAGACCAACTCCTGTCAAATCTCAAAATACTACTGTAGACTCGGCTAGTTCTAGGCAATAGCCAAGAGACGAGCACGCCTCGTGAAAAGCTTTCCCCTATGCTCAGTTTCTCCGGGCATAGCGCAGCCCTCCTAGCATGGGCCACCAACACTGCAAGATAGCTTTTTTTGCAGAAAGTGAAGTCTGAGTGTGCTCTCCGAGATGTGGGGTTTCAGCCCTCACTTCTGCATCTCAGTAGTTTGTGTTTGGAGGTAGAGGACGTAGCATCTTGTCAACTTGTCCTCTTTGCCCGAGTAGCACAGTCTCTCCAGTTGCACCTGAAGCCAGATATCGGAAAGCAGCATGGGGAGTATCCCACTGAGGTTTGACTTCAAAGAGAGAGTAGGAGAAAACAAGCCCTATTCTACCTCAGGGTGTTAGGTCAGAATGGACTGCCCTACCACGACGTTGCAGTATGGCATTAAACCATATCCCCTGTGCTTCCCCAAAAGGGCCATGCAAAATTCATAACCAAGCTAGAGCAAAGTATTTCAGCATCTTGGGATACAGCAGACTCGGCATGTTAACACTTACCTCTACGTGTAAATCTGTCAATGAAGTTTCCTGTTCTCGAGCACTGAAATTAGACATAGTATTTCTACTCATTGTGCATTTGATTTAAACACAGGGCCACCTCAAAAGTCGGTTTGACTGCTCAGGAAATGAACTACACACACAAATACAGCCCCTCTTTACTGCCAAGAATGCGTGTCAGTTATGGGATACCCACACGATTTGGGCAGAGGGGCGTTATGTAAACTTTAACTCAAATTCCATGACTAGCGTAGTAAAGGCTTGGGGCAGAGACTGCAGGGTAAGCCATCTGTCCCCCTTTCCTCAGGGGACGGTCTTTGATAAAGGACAAATCCTAAACCTGCCACCTCTCTCTTTGAATCATTCATACCAGCGAAGGATTTGGCTCTCAGCCTATCACTAAAATGTATAGCTGGTAAAATCCAGGTGTGAGGTAGCTGGGGAGGCAAGACCACAGATTAGCACCTCTCCTCGTCATCTGCAGAGAAGAACCCATGGGACTTGAAGAAAAGACCCCAAGAGGCCGGAACAGGCATCAGCTGCTACCCTGGGCAGCAACGGTGCATACTCCCACAGGCAGCAGAGGACTTCAGACACCGGGTACCCTTACAGACATTTCCAGCCAGGAACTAAGGCCAGCAGAAGGCTGCTCCAGGAGGACAGCAGGGTGCAGCAGGAGAGGAACTGTTAGGCTTGGTAACGCTACCCGAGTGATTTACCCACAGCTACCCCAACCTCCACGCTGCCTGTGGAGATCTAGGAGCAATCGCAAGTCCAATGGGTGCTTTCAGGAGCAAAACCTATTCCTGCCCAGTACCCAGCTGCTACAAGTACAATCCCCACCGATCTTGCTGTGAGTTTAGGACCTAATACCCCCAAGGGCAGAGGCTCTTGCTGAGGCAGCTTGGGTTTGTTTTCAAAGCAAGCGTAAAAATCCCTTGCAGGATACGCGCCGTGTTAATTTCCCCATTCAGATTCCAAATATTTGCTCGCTCCAGAAATAACATCAACATTCAGCATGCTGGTTCCTCAACAGTGCGCTCCACTTCCAGGCACGCCCCCGCCGGCGGTCCTTAGGTCCTTACCCTGCCCCGTGGGCCTGTAAGGCAGCCGGCAGCAGTCACCGGGGCAGGCAGGCCAGTGGGTGGACTGCAGCCCCCGGGGCTTTGGGAACCCCCCTCCAGCCTGCACGGCGAGACCTCGCTTAGCACGGTGGCGGGCAAGAAGTCGGCTGCTAGTTTAGTGCCTGGGTTTAGCACGTGCCACGCCGAGGCAGAGGGCAGGAAGCACAGCACAAGACCGAAACCGCTGGGAAAAAAGACGCAAGTTTTGCCTGACAGTCCTCGGGCTCCACAGAATGGGAGAGGCAGACCTAGTTGTATCAGGCCAACATGCATTTCAACACCCAGCTATACTCGCCTGCACCAGCAGGAAACTGGCGGCTGGGGCTCTTCCAAGTTGCCCCGAGGATTTACACCCATGTTCTCTTAATTAAAAAAGGTGCAGCTAAGTCCCTCAAGCTGTTTTGAATGCATCAGCCCCAAAGGTGTGCAAGGTTATTATTTTCAGCTGCAGTTTTCAAATTTTCTGAATTAATTCTCTCAATTGAACTTGTATTTGAATCAGCCTTTTCTACTCAAAGGGTATTCCGCTGTTAGGACCACCGTGAACACTGAGCTACACTTTAACCTCAGCCAGAGAAGGCCTTACCTACTAGTCTCAAAAGGTCTAATAGTAGGAGAAATCTCTTTTGAACTCCCTCCATTCATGGAAGTTTACTGGCCTGTATATTACAGATGGTTTTGTTCTCATAAAGCGAGTTAAAATTAAATTGCAGGCCCACCTGCCAGACAGTTGGGGCATTAAAAATATGTATCACCAGCCAGCACCGAAACTAGCCCAGCTGTCGTCTGACTGACAGGCTTCCTCCTGGAGCAGAAAAGTATTTGTTTAGCTGCTTTGCTATGATCCAATGAAGCAGAACACACCCAAAGAAGAGACCAGAAACTGAGAAACCAGTCACTTCTGCAACACGTGAGAGAACAGCATTGAAATGAGGTAGTGCAAAAGCCTTGGGATGCTCTTGAGATACAAGGGAATGTAAACTACCAACAGGCTGTAGCAACTTTCATCATCTGAATCCCTGCAGAGTGCTGCAGAGACCAGCCCATGCCCTCCGCACGCCCAAGGAAGGAAGGAAGGAAGGAAGGAAGGAAGGGAAACCCAAGGCATGCTCCCCATTACACTCCATGGCAAAGAGCCATAGCCACTTGCATAACGACCCCATTGCATTTAACAGCCTCAAACGCGGCTTGAGACGCAGCCCAGTTCCTGCCCTGGATCTGTTCCCCGCGCTTCCAGCAGACAGGATTGCTTTCTTCACACACGCTCTTGCCTGCTGTGCCTCCCGGCCTGGCAAAGGGATCGTTTCACAGTCCCTTCCCTACTCCAGGAGACCCTTTCTCATACAGCTGCTTTTATAGTTCATGCCCCGTGTAACCTTCACTACTTTACAAACTGCCCTTCTGACTAAATGTTGCCATTTCATGCAGTTTTTAAGGACCTACAAAATGCAGCTAGAGCATACAATGCTCCGACACGGGCACGCTAGTTATCAGCGCATGAAAGTGCGCTCAGCTAGGGACACGGCAAGGCAAATGAAGAGATAAGCGAGTAACTATTAACATAGCATTGCTAACAAGGTAATACAAGATAAAAATCTAATAACATCACAAAATAACATACTGCTAACAGCAGGGATAAACTCTCCCAGGCTGCAGTCAGCACCAAAAGTCTCTTCAGTAATCATATTAACAGTAATCATAGTAATCATACAAACGAAACTGCTAACACACTGTTTCCCAGCGCTGAAGCCGGCACAAGGAGAAAGTTACCATCACCCCTGTGCTGCAGAGGCATCTGAAGGGTAGTTTCCACTGGAGAATCTTGCACTTCTGCAGAGAATTTGCTAGTCTGTGGCTAACAAGCACTGTTAATCACTATTCCCACCCTAACAGCGCCCACACCTTCGACTGTTATTAGCTCACATCCTCCTATAGCGCAAGTGGAACCTTTCTGTGCAATCTAAACTACACAGATATCTCCATACCTTCTCCCCTTTGCTTTGTTCCCACTCAGAAATATCAGCTTTGTTAAAAATAGAAGCTAGACATACACAGAACAGATATCCTACCTCACCATAACTGGTCAAGGTTCCTGACCCGGCAGAGTATGCAGAGAGATTCGTTAGTCCACAGAAACCACAGGACAGCTCAAAAGGCAGTGAGATTCGTAGGATATGGGAGGTGGGGAGAGCTTGCTCTAGGATGCGGAAGGCAGTTTGCTGCCCGATAGGAACGTTCCAGCCTCCAGCATCCTTCAGGAGGGTTGGCCAAGGTGGCGGAGCCTGGAAAGTTTCAAGCGAAGAAGTGACAGCTAGTTATTTACCAAAAAACAGCCCAGCTTATTCTGGAAGGGAGTGGGGGTGGAGAGAAGAAAAGGAAGTCATCTCGTTCTCTTATCGGTACAAAGCCGGCAGCTGTGAATTGAGTGTTTAGAAGGGGACTGGGGAGGGTAACCACCACGCGCACATGGTACGTGACGACATCTGTCTGTCACTTTATGGGCAGCCAAAGCTAGAGAAAGAAAAAAGAATGGCTAAGGGGCAAAGTTATGTTCCACGGAGCTGCTGTATCTGAACAGCACTTCCTATGAAATCTTCTTCCTCCGTGCAAAGCAGCATGAGAGGTTTCTGCTCCAGGCCTTCCACGCTGAGCGACTCTGCTGAAACGGCAGTCGTCGCCTTCAGCGTGGCTGGGAGGCGAGAGCACCAGCTCACGGATCCAGGCTCTGCTCCTGTCAGGGGCAGGACTCCTTCGGGAGGAACCTTCAAGATACTCACAAACATCTTTGCACCCCTGCTTGCTTTTTGGGTTTCCTAATTTCAGCTTAAAAAGCAGTCCCTTCATTTGGCTCTGGCTCAGTTCCTCTGCCCTCCAAAGCAGGGTTCATAACCCTTCACTTGTGCACCTTCTCTCTCCACCCTGTGAGCTCTTTGGGGAAGCGTACTGCCCTCCTCTCCATGCTAAACACCACGTACTGCTGGGCCCCAAAGACAACCGTACCTCAGGCAGAAGCGTTTCTGCACAGCCCTCCTGAGCTAGCTTCTTCTGGACAGTTGACAGGAGCATGTAGACCACATAGCTGTAAGGCACCCAAGTTAGAGCCCAGTCCCCTTATTCAGGCATGGAGAGAAATAGTCACTTCCTGAGGGTGATGCAGAACAGAACCCGATTCTCTCCCCTGACTAGACAGGGACACTCATCTCAGCCACTCAACACAGGTGCCTAAAGTCAGACGGCCCAAGCATCTCAACACGTCCAGGTCCGGGGTTTAACGTGGAGACGTAGCAAGGTTTACAGGGAGAGAGAACATCTTTTATTAGATCAGGTGATATAATTGGAAAATGCTGACAAGCTTTCAGGCACACAGACCTTTCCTCAGGCCACCCCTGGGCAGAAAGAACTTGCGTCCTCACTCCTGCAAGAAGCCAAAGGCTGTGGCGACAGAGGGCAACTCCACTCTTCCAAACAGAGCCTAAAAGCGCTACTGACCTCCCTCTCTTGGCTCAGCAAGCTAGGGAGGAAGACCATGACACCCAGTCCTAGCAAACTTGGGATCATTACAGCCCTGCAGCTGCATGACTGGCCAAATAGCTCACTCCTGCCTAGTTCTTTAACATCCTTGCGTCACCAGCTTCGTACAGGAGGAGAAACGAGCTCAGAAGGCTGTCCTCCTGTGGGCTGGCAAACAACTAAATATACATCAATCAAGGTATTAAATAGCTGGGAATGCGGCTGCCTCTGCAATCCTGAGTATTTAGTCCATTATCCCACAGACACTTAGCACAATTATGGTTGCTTTGTGGCTAGCCTTTAATGTGCCAACAGAGCAGCTGAGGCACAGAGGAGATTAGAGATCAGCAACAGTCTCAACCGCAGAGCAAAGCCGAGCACTCTGGAAGCCCTGCCTCGCCGCAGTGAGCTCGGAAATGCTGGGCAGGACTGAGGACTGACCCCGCAGGGCCCGAAGAGGAGGAGCGGGAGGTGAACAGCACAGAGCTTGGTCCGCTTTTAGGGTTTGTCCCCACCCAAGCGGCTCGCAGAGCAAGAGCTGGGCTTCTCATCCTGCTAAAGGAGGAAGAGTAGCTCTTACGCTCAAGAAGGATGCTCACTTCCAAGTCAGAAGGAAAAGCTGACAACCCCAGAGGGAGAATCAGAGCAACTCAGGGGCGTAATTCCCGCTAACGGAGAAGATCCAGGCAACCCTCCAGTAGTGCCAAGCTTCCCCATTTGCTCCCCGGCTGCCTGATGCAGCTGGTGGGAACAGCCCTCAGAATAACGCTCCCTGCGGGGGCCTCAGAACGCTGCAGTTGGGGCAGCGAGGTGCTAAGGACGAAATGTTTTGCCCCAGGATATGCAAGGGGTCAGTGGCAGGGCAACAGTAGCACTCCATCTTCCCTTCACCCAGCGCAGTTCAATACCGCCTCTGCACAATCCGCTGTTCCTGCTGCACCTGTTTTGATGGTCAAAATGGAGGTGTCCAGCCTAGTGGCAGAGCTTCAGTGTTTTCTAGGTTAACTGCCATAAGACCTCTGTTCAGCCAGAACCTGTCATCCTTACTTTCTCATGCCAGCATTGTAGCATCCACGACAATGCCACCGTCCCGAACGCATGCCATCCTGTACAGCAGCCACCAAACGGCACCCCAAATGAGCAATGTTCCTGCCACGGTTTTCAGTGGGTTTGGTGAGACTCCAGCATTCAGAAACAACCGAATTTTGCTCCATCTTGGAGCGAACACAGGCAGCACACACTGCAGAGATGTCGGAGAGTAAGAAATATCAAAAGCCACCTCCAGCGGGTATGCCGATATCCCAGCTTTACCCAGCTGGAGCCTGCAAAGTGCTACGATACACAGGGAAAGCGCTACAGAAGAGCATTGGAGATGCTCACTCAGCCATGAGGCATACATGCAGAACTACCTGCAGCAGCCAGGCTGACAACTTCCCGGCTTTCTCCCTTGCCTGCACACAAACCCAAACAGTTTTCAACATGAGGGACAGCCCACGGGCCTGATTTTGCAGAAGGGCAATTCCTTGCTTTTCCCTGGACAGACGCTCAGTCTGCACTGAGCACGCGCGTGTGTGGTTCCGCTTAGTCAAAGCAGGATCAGCTGAATCACACAAGGGACCTCTGCACAGCAAGAGCCGCCACTCCGTGTGCACCGCTGACTGCTCTTGAAATCCACACTCCATCTCATCGCACATCACCGCTCCCGGTGGCAAGCGCTCAGACGGGGGAACAGCTGCTCCCCTGCAAACTGCCTGCCCTCGGTTCATACGCCAGTGAAGGCTTTTAAGCTCTCATGGACCCTAGAGGGCCTTAAAGTACCAGAGAGGCTTAGTGTGGCCATTCTGCACAAGGCTGTGCTGGCTCTGAGCTCCTGGCACTGCTTTTTCATCCTTTCACCATTTCTCCCGGTCATTCCCTAAGCCCAGCAATGTTGCTTTTAGTAATAAGCAAGTCCTGGAAAAGCCATCCTAAACCGTGGCTCATGGCCAACCCTGCACAGGACTTAATAGATCCAGGAGAGCCCAGCGGCCTCTTTTTCAGGGATATTTCTGCGTCTCTTCTCATAGAAACCAGTGCTGCGCTAGCAGGAAAAGAAGGACTCTACACAGCAAGGATGCCTCAAAAAACTTCTTTTCTGTCTCTGGGAAGGTCAGTGCTTGGAAGTGGCACTTGAGCTCTCTTCTTATCCCTAGGATTCAAACAGAAGACAGATTTTTCTACTGAGAATACCCTAACAGCCAACAGGCAAACTCTTCTGAAGACACTCAACAAAATATCCAAGGAATAAAAACGTGTCCTATCTCTCCGTCTGTCATCTTTCCAAGGCTGAAAGCAACACTGAAAAACAAGCCACGTTCTGCCAAGGAAGAGCTGAACTGGCATCTAACAATCAAGGGCATCAGTGATTTCACAACTAGAGCAGGACTTTCCTTTGTTTACTGCCAACACTTCTGTGCAAACCTGTGCTTTGAAATATACACCAGTTTCCTACTTCATGCTCATACTTTTCCTCTGCTCATGTAGGCAGACAGCGCTACCCGCCAATGGTCAGACATCAGAGATGCCAGAGATAACAGCAAGCAATGACAGAGCAAAAAGGGGAAAAAAAGTAGGTTACACTGTGCTGGCCCTCTGTGGAGCTGTGTCTTCCCTTTCCACAATACGTACGTCCTAATGTATTTAGATATACCACCCACAGGGCTCTTCTGTCATTATGGCCTTGGAGCTCAGCACTAGAAGCAAACTAACACGGGACTAAACCTTTTGTCTCCTGAAATTCAGCAATGTCCAAACCGCGTCAGTCCTGTATACAGAGGCCAGACTTTTATTCCCTTCCTCAGTGAGTGGTGTACACGATAGCAAAGCCTATGTGTTGAAGACATGCATCTTCCATGCCTACTGGGAGCTATTGCTGCAAACTGCTACGCAGCCCCTGGTCCCTGCAGCTTCCACGTTGCACTCTATCACTCCTGGGCTGAATGAGCCAACCTGCCGCAAGCACATGGGAAGCGACCACGCAAGATATCCATCGCAGGGCTTGCAGGGCTGGGAGGAGAACGCTGAACAAGGGGACGCCTCCGCTTTCTTCAGCATCACCCAGACTCACCGATGTCAAAAGTCTCCTGTCTGCTCAGCACTGGAGAAAAATCTCTAATTGGGCCTTCAAGATGCTGTGCTTAAATATGACCCCCGGGACATTTATCATTTGAAACCAGATTGCTAGAGCTAGGGCCAGCTGTTTGCATGAGATCCCACTCTGTCTTCCTCAAGCTCTTTCCTCTACACTTCATTAACGTGCTTCATTGCTGCAGTAAGGGTTCTTCACAGAGTTCAGACTACATCTCGGCTTTCTCATGTAGTCACTACCTGACAGTATCGTGCTTTCCACTGCTTTTTAGCCATCCCTTCATGCAGAAACCCGTTCAGTGTTCCCTTCTCCCCCAACACGCTTGCCAGAACCCTCTGCCATGAGCCAAGTAAACCTGCAGCAGCTGAGGCAAGAGCCTTCTTCTGGGATAAATATTTGTATAAGCCGAAGAGGAGAGAAGAAGTGGCCGTCTGCCTTTACATTAGACAGAGTCATTGCCCAAACACCAGTGCGTGAAGTACGAGCGACAAGAGGTGGGAAGACTGCCCTGGCTCCCTGCAGCGCCTGCTGCGGGAGCTGATCGTTTGTAGGGTGGCTCATCACACAAGAGGGACCATATGCAAACAGCCTGCACTACTATTTGTCCCGAGATCACCAGCTGGCTGCTTTGAGGCACTCATCTAAAAACCAGCCATGGGAAATTCCAGCCCATTTTCGCTTGCACTAGGCTGAAGACCCTTAATTCTGTGGCTTATGCCCGGCTCTGCTAAACACCAAACTAGAGGTTTAAGGTTTGGAGAAGCCTGTTCAAATCCCAGAGGTGCACTGCATCCCTCTTCTTCCAGAGTTCAGGAGGGACACCAAAATCTGCCGATTTCAACCCAGTCAAACACTTCAAAACTATGCCTTCCTCACTAAATTGCACTTCTCGAAGTACGCCAGTTCCTTTTAGCTTTGACCATCGAGATGACAACACCGAAAGTTTCCACTGCTTTAAAGCTACAGCAGCAACAAATACTGACACCCCCGCTCCCCAGCCCTCCCCGGAGCAGGACTGAAACTCTGGTCTGAGACACAGATGACAGCCGGTGGTGGGTTGGTTCAACTCAGAGAGCAAACGGACATTCCTATTGCAGCACATCCTTCCTTTGCGCAGGTTGGAATAAGCCCTGACTAAAGACGTGCCAGGGAGTGGGAACTGCAATCTGCACGGCAGGTTACGACCAAAGGGCAAGGAACAGGCTTGCAATGCACGTGCAGCTGCACTTACCTGCCATCTTGCCAGGACAGCCCCCAGGACATCCCTGAGCCCTGCTTTCTAGGGAAAAGCTTGAGAGAAGGAAGTCAATGGAAAGCCTGGCAAGGCAACAGGTCCAGCACCTGCCCACAGGGCAGTGGTTACACCTCAGTGCCCAATGGCAGCCCCTGGCCAAAGCGTCAGCCATGGTTGTTTTAAGTTCCTTTGCTCCATCTGGTGGTTAGAAAGTTTTTAAAGCTGTGTAGAGCAAACATGCGCTGCTCCCTTGCATGGCCTGCTCATCTTCTGGGCTATCTGTCCGGAGAGGTTGAAGAGATGCTTGGGCTGAGCCACTTTGGTAAGTGCAGGGAAGCACTTTGAAAGGGCAGAAGGCTGCTGAACGCTCGCGTGAGGGGATCACCCCCACATTGCACGACCAGGGTCGGCGTGAGTATGAGAACCTGAAGAGTCGGTCAGGCTCCCATGTGCAAACCACAAGGGTGGCCACTTTGTACAGCAGCAGTCCTCAGGCAGGCACTCCAGAGAAATGTTTTGAGAGCAAGTAAAGCAGCAGCGGTAGGGCCAGAGGTGCTGCAGAGTCCAGCACCTGACAGCATCAGACAGAGGGAATAATTTGGTTCCCACCTTTCATGTTGGATGATGGGAGTAGGATAATGCCTAAGCATTCGGACCTGGGCTATGGGAAAGCAAATGTGCTCCACTCAGCCACACTCAGCTCCACTCAGGAGTAAAACGACTTATTGTTAGGATGATGCCGAGGGCAGAAGAACCCTGACCCATACTCCCAGAAGCAGAGGAAAACCAAAACCAGCCCCCAAGGCAACACGGACAGCCAAGGAGCCCAGGAGCTTTCACAGTTAACCAGGCCCTTCCTCATTCAGCAGGTTCCTCTCCAAGTACCGCAGTGAAATAAATAAATAAATGAGGCAGTAAGGAAGAAAGGCAAGAGCAGAGCCTAGGATGAGAGGGACCAGACGGGTGGCCTTATGCTGCAGCATCTTGGCTTCTCCAGGCTCCCTCCCACTTGGCACCGGGGCCAGCAGGAGGAGAGGAGATTCCTGCTGTGTTGCCCCTACCCTGACGCGCCACCTTTGCCTGCCACGATCTGCCTGAGCCCACAGCATCACGTGCGTTCTTGCTGAGCCCAGAAATCCTCAGCTTTCAGGATTATATAACCCGACGAGCTAATTAAAAATGAGGAGGTTTATTTCGGACCCGGGCAGGGTGACAAGACAAAAATATAGCCCATAGCAGGCCCATGTCCCCTTTGAAGAGTCGCCAAGGCTATTTTTTACCTAGATACATCATGAAGAATTGGAGAGAAAAAAAATACCATGGCTATATTTAGAATTTAATCAGTGGCAGGGCTTGTTACACTTAGAGAGGAGACTGATGGAAATATTTCAAGAGGGTGGGAGGAAGGGGGGAACAAACAAACAAACAAACAAACTACCCCAAAAAACAAACCAAGGACAAATATAGCCCTGGCAACTACCTTACATGATAGGGATGCTGCTCAAGGGTGCGAAGGGGGATTTTTTGTTGTTTTGAAATTAAATCCTTGTCACTTTCCCACGCTCTTGAAATCCCCAAGGCCGAACAACACGTCCCGAGGGATGGACTCTCCTCTGCCTTTGTCAAATATTCATAGCCACCCCAGCTCCTGAGACTGTTCAGGCTGTCCGTTTCCCTCTGTCACATGTGCCCAGCGTGACGGGCTGCAGAGGGGAATGGCAAGCCGCAGCAAGCCACGGCTGGAGGAGCTAACAAAGTCCTAGCCTGTGAGTAACCTCACGGTTACCCTGGAGGTAGGATCTAGCAGAGAGCCCCAGCACAACGGCTGGTGATACTGCTAATTGCTTACTCTCCCGTCACTGCGAGCGGGTCCTCCCCTCAGTTTCTCTGACTGGAATCACGCCATTTTTAAAAATACTTGAAAAAGCTCGTTGGAGCAGGGGGGAAGTTGCATGTTCCAATCTTTTGCCTGTGTCCTATTCGTATTTTTAAGGCAGGTCTTCTGCCATGGTTTTGTCAACCCAACCACTGCCTTTTTACACCCTCGTGGCACCCACAGCACCCATCTCCTCAAACCCATCTCAGTGGCAAGCCAGAGAGCCCAAGCTGCTCAACCCTGCTGCCTTTATTAGCTCACGCTCTGACAGAGGCGAGCTGCACCCCAGCAGGAGAGGAGGAAGAAATGGGATTTTCAAAGCAGGGTGGAAGGGGGGACCAAAGACCCTGGCTGGCACGGCTGTGCCACCCTGGAGGGAGTGCGGGGCGATGGGAGGGAAAGGGAACCGTCTCCTTGGTGGTGCTGCGCAGGCTGCCCTCGATGAGCTCCCCTCTCCCTTGGCTGGGTTAAAATAGCTGGGGCCAGCGAGAGACAGCTCCCTTGAAAGCTAACTGGTACATTCAGTCTGACCAAAAAGGGAACTTTCAAAACATAGCGTTTTGGAGAGGGGGGCGAGGGGGAAGCTGCGTTCACTTAGGCACCGCAGATGTGAACTGCAGTTTGCAGCCTTATTCTCAGTTTTGACACCACAGGGACCGAACTAGGGAGCAGCCCAGTGCAGAAGCAAGCTGCAGCCCAGTGGGACGGGGGAGCGTGGCCAGGTACAGAGAAGGGCTCTCTGGCGCAGCTGACTCCCCCCAACAGATGGAGGACAGCCTCTCTCCTCCTGCCGACTCCGGGCAGCTGGTTCTCCACTCGCACACAGCTCTCCTCCACCCCAGTACAGAGTGGCAGATTTCTTGTTTAGCATCTGCTCACCACAGCTGCTCACAAGGAGAAGCTTCTTCCTATCTAGCCGTTCTGGTGTGGGCTGTTGCAAGCCTGAAATTTATTTAAGTGAAAAAATCTCTTTTGTAGCACCCATAGGAGATTAGCAGACAGCTAAACAGAGTCATGGCACTGTCCACATAAATCTAATGACGGTACATTGGGAATGGGAGGAATTTCCAGACCTTATTATCCTAAGGTCACAGGCAGTTTCTTGCTCAGCTGGATAGGAAAAAGGAAAGGATGGGGTTGCACGAAAGGCCCTTGTGCATCAACAGCACAGATATCTTCTCCCCCAGGTAATACAAAAGGTGACGCCAAGGCATGAAGATTGCCTGGACTGTAGGAGGAAACCGAGAACTCAGCCTGCCTCAGCATGGCAGCGGAGGGTACTGCCAAAGGTGCTGGAAACCTGCACAGCAACCCCATCTCTGTGCAGGAGAGGGACCGTGTGGAGGTGCACGCTGAGACTGCTTGCTTTTGGCATGGGCCTTTCCCGGCTGTTGGTGCCTTTTCTCCCAGGTCAGCAAGCAGTCCCACATCTGTGCTTGTGTTTTCCTTGGGAAGATCGAGAGACACCAGCCACAGCAAGTACAGGCTGGGAACCACCCCCACCAGCTTTGTGCACAGAAAGCCTTGAGTAGATACTTGCTACGAGACAGGCTCTTCACCTGATAACGTAATCAGGACAGCTGCAGCAAACACCAGTCCAACTAGAAAACTCAGCTCACCCTCTCCTCCCCCAGTGCTTCTTTCAACACCAAGAAGCTGCAACAAGCCAGATAAACTTAATCACTCCTTGCTGTGAGAGCATTCCCCAGCCCTAAGCCCTCGCAAGGTGGGGGTGCAGGGAACGCTGCTGTGATTCGCCCTCGGCACGCACACTCCTGCCAGCAGCCACGGCGTGGGTGCCAGTAGCCATGGCATGGGTGCCACTAGCAACAGCTGGACCAGGTGGTCTCCTCCTCGAGGCACTTATTAGGGCTCCTGCTCACTGCCCCTGTCGATGGGGGCAGAACAGAGGTCATCTGTCTCGCAGATAGGGGTCCATGGAGGCCCCACAGCCTGTTCTGCAGGACAGATCCAGGGGCCAGAGAGACAGAGCAGAGCAGAAGGGCTGGGGCTGCAGTAGAGAGACACTGAGACCATCCCATCTTTAACAACCACGAGAGCATTTCAAAGAAGATGCAGCAGAGGATGAGGCTCATCTTTCTCTTATCCACGTGGAAATGTCTGGGACTTGACGCAGAAAATCTCCTCCAACACAGAGCCAAGGGGGGCTGCAAGGTACAGCCCCACGGTCCTCCCGAGGCCAGAAAGCCTGATACTCATGGCCAGCGCACTCCCAGACCACCTGACAGATGCTTTTACTGCAGCTGGATCACAGCAACATCCTTTCCACATGGAACCTGCCTGGGACAGCCACAGCATCTACTACAGGAGAGCAGCAGCTCAGAAAGCCCAGGAGGAGATGCTGAAGTGTACATCTCTTCCAAGCACGTCCCTCAGCCACTGCAAGCAGGCAGAGGTCTTTGGAGAGCGCCATTGATACAAGCAGCAGCATGAGCTGTTTGCAGAAAAAAATGCATATACAGGAAGCACACAGTTCCTGATTTCCAGCTCGGTTTAATGCAAAGAATTTCCTTCTTCCCTTCAGACTCATGCAGGAAGCCTGCAAACAGACCAGCCCCGTAATCTGATTAGGCCCCATCCTACGCACATTTCCTGGAACATGCAATTGGACTGCAGGAGCCACTTTCCATCCCTCCCCACCACTCATCTCCTCAGGTAGCAAGTGCAGCCCTGCCCAAGCCACTGCTTTTGGTCAAGGCAGTGAAAAAGCAACAGAATAAACCCATTCCTACTGCAGAAAAAGGATGAATCAATGCTTAAAGAACTGCAGCCTTAGGAGTACTTCTCCCCCCCCCACAATCCCCGGAGGGCATGGGCCTGTTTTTAGCTTGGAAATAGGTACTAGCTCTGTTCGTCCCTCAGGGCAGGGATGGAAACCCAAATGTCAGCATTTGGGAAGTAAGTTTTTAGTGAGCAATTTGGGAATCAAAGGGTATCTACACCACAAAGACACTATGGGGATAGGTACTAAATCAGTGACCCAGCTGGGAACAGAAAAAGCTCTCAGCTCCAGGTTCCCCACTCAGAGGACCCTCCTTAAGAGGGACCAGGCTGCTGGTTTGCTCGTGGAGTGACTGGTACCAGGGATAAAGGAGCTGTCTGGCTAGGCCAGTCCTTTTCAAATTGAGGAATATGTCAAAGCCCCCATTACAGAACACAAACTTTCCCTCCAACTGCCTTAAATGGAGTCAGAAAGAGATCCAGCACGTAGTGGTCAACATGAAAAGCCAGCCTCTGGGAAAAGCTACGCGAGAGCTGGGTTTGCCTTGCTGAGCAGAGGGAAGGGACAATGCCCACCTTTTTGCACACCAAGAAGCATCTCCAGCTGGGCTTTGGGGCTGACACATGAGCCAGGTTTTCTGCGGCAGTGCCAGAGGCACTGAGCTCTATTCCCCTTTCCGAGGAGCCCCCAGCTGCAGAGCCACAGGCAGGCTTCTGCTGGGCCCCGACCGCGTGCCTTGGCCAGCTGAGCCGTCCTTGGGGAGAAGGCTCTCGCTGGGGGGGCAGCTCAGGTGCTGGGGGCACTGGGAGCAGCCTTCCCCACGCCTGCTGGCTCGCTCGCAGTGGTCACACAGCTCCGTGCTGGGCGAGACCCACACCCAGACATCTGGGAGAGTCCAGCTGGCTACCGCTGCTGCGCTGGCAGAGCTCCACCGCTTCACTGGAGCACAAAGCTCGGATTCATTCATTCAGGTGCCTCCGAGGCTCCTGAGAAGAACCATCTCCTAGAAACCAAATTAATTTAAACCCTGCTGGAAGCAGCAGCAAGCAGTTCTGGTACCACCCAGCCACAAAGGAAACTCGCCCTCAATATAGCTTTGGCAGTACGAGCTGGAAGACTGGTTTCCTCTTCAGCGCGCTTTGCCTTACCCTGCCACTGCAGACGGCGAGGAATTCTCCTTGGCAGCCCGCAAAAGAGATACAGCTGCATCTGAGAAATGTGTTCCAGGGCCAAGAGCGCTTCATTTGTCTTGGGACCATAACGAGAGCAGCTCGCTCTGCCCTGGGGAAACCATAGGATACTGGAAAATCACCGAGGGCCTGATCCAAAAACCTTTCCGAGGCAAGGCTAGTTTTCTCTCTTTGAGCGAGGCCAGTAACCATTCTTATTCCCTCACTGGAAAAGGGGAGAGAACAGTGTGTTTATACATTTCATGACCTGCAGTAAGGAACTCGCCCTATCTCGAAATAAACAGTAGGCTGGGGGCTTGGAATTGAAGTGTAATTTAAGTTGCTGCCAATGTTCTCGTCCTCATTTACCATAGTAAAGCCTGGTGAAAAAGCACATCTGCTCCTTTCACTGCGTTTCCCATCTCTCACCTCCCCACCTGTCCAGGCAGAGTGTGTACAGACAGTCTCAGCGCACAGTTTGCACAAAAGCCTTTGAGCTTCGATTCTCCCATACTGCTGCTAACAGAGCCTGTGTCCAAAGACATCTTCATACAGCCTGGCCAGAGAGAGAAAACCAGGGAATCTGAGCCGAGATTCAGGTGCAGCAACAGCAAAGGAGGGAAGCAAAAGGCACCAGCTGCCTTGCTGGGAAGGTCTTGTGAAGCCTGCTTATGTGAGCAAGCCACTGCAAAGGAAGCCAGGGTGTGAATTCAAGCTGCTGCTGTGACCCGTCTCCAGCCGCCCAGGCCGACTGACCCTTTTCGTGCTGGAGTTGAGCACAAGTCAGCTCCAGAGGCAAGTGCTGAAGTACTGCCTGAAGAGACAGAAATGAACAGGTCACAGAAAATTGCCAGGGGACGTTTCTGAGCTTACCACTTGGGGCCTGCACTTCGGAGACACAGCAGCCGTGGGCTTGAGCACGCTCCCACCAGTGAGATCTGCAATCATCCTGGTCCCAGCCACCGTTGCCCTAAGCTCTGCCCATGATGTGTTGTTGATGAATATCCAAGATGCCAAAACACTGACCTGGTTTTGCTTCCTGGACCAGAAATTACCACATCCCCACCACCCCCCAAGTTGCCAAAGTAAGCAGCTATTGCAAATACTTAAGGTTAATATTTACATTTGGATTCAGCGCAGGAAGCATGTGTTTTCTCACTGGTAAAGGGAGTGAGAAAGCTGGGACCAGCTGGTCAGGGGACTGGCATTATATTTCCTGTCACTGCAGCAGATGCTCAAGGTTGGACAGCAACCAAGGTTTCGGGATCCAGCTGGATGCATTTAATGCCTCAGATGCACAGCAAGACGGCCTGCACAAGCATGGTAAACCGTCTTGGAGAAAGCACTTGCAGGACTTTGGCTAATCCCGACTTATCAGCCACGCTGGAGCAGCCACTGCTTCCCACCCTGGTGGCTGCAGCAGCCCTGCTTACACTAGTAATTACAAGCGATCCGAGACTTCAAAGGGAACCACCCACAACGTGCCATAAAATCCTTGCGGATAAAGTAATTCAGCTAAGCAGTAAACTAGATTTTAAAAAGGTTCATCTGAATGCAGGGAAAAAGTTGTCAAACAAATGTACTCAGCTCTGGATGTGGGATACCGCTCAGCAGCTCTTTGTCAAGTCTGCTACAGAAATGGAAGCATTTCACCAGAGTACCAATCCCCCCAACACCATTAACCTGCCCATTCACTGCCCCGAAAACTGGAAACTTGGTCCCTTCAGTCTCAGTGTTCCCTTCCAGGGGCAGTTTCACACTTACGGTGCTGTACGCTGCCTGCCACGCTACATGTTTAACTCCCCAGGACAGGAGGAGCGCAATCCAGGCGGGCTCCTAGGAGCTGCAAGGCAGCATCTCTCCAGCCCGCTCTGAGTGCAGGGAGGTCAGCAGCCGAAGGGGGTTTTGCACAATCACCGCTGCTGGCTAAGCCACACGGGGCCGTTATGGCCCTGGAGCCGACAGCACTGTTTCACCGCTACCACGGCCTTGGAGCCAAGAAGGAAGGCTTCTCTCATACACGCGCAGGCAGGAAGAGTAACTGTCTACTCCGCACTGGGACCGGCTTCACCAGCGGTAGCAATACTCGAAGCACCAGAACCACAGCACAGAGAGCGACGAGGGAAAGGGCCTCCATAATCTATCACACGCAGGCACCAATTCTGTGACAGTACCACTCAGCACCGAATCCTGCAGTACTGGGGCAACCCCTGCTTTGGAGACAATCAGGCTCCAGAAGCCGGCATTTACTCATGTCCTCCAGACTTTCCCTTCCTCCCAGCCATAGCATCCCAGGAAACCTGGCTGCAAAGAAAAAGCCTGCCCTGCAGACAAGGGCAATGCACAAGCCAGCTGCCACCTACCAAGTGCTCCAGACACTGTGCAGCTCTTTTCGGGATTCTCCCTCATGTCACACACGTGCACACACCCCGACACTGACACATGGCCACTGCTTTCCGTGCTGGGCCCCTGTGTTCACTGGCACGGCCTTTCAGAAGGCCATAAGCATGGTGACCGGCATCCACCAGTCCTTGATACCTCTCCCCACAACACAACATGGCCACTAGGAGAGCTTACCAAACAAGTCAAACACCCAGAAAGAGGTTTATTTCCCCTCCAATTGCCTTCCTTGAAAAGAATTAGCACACACGAGTATCCTAAGTGTCCTAAGGTAAAGCTGTTCCTCTCAGCTAGGGACTCACCCCATCTCCTCCCAGTCCTTCCACAGATACACTCCCATGCAGGGAGCAGGAGAGGCATTAAGCAGTGCCCACCACTCAGCATCAGTGTTACTGGTCCCAGCGCCCATACAAGCCTGTGCTTCCCGTGAGCCTCTCTTAGAGAGCATCAGTTGTTAAGAGACACGTGCTTATCCAAACAGCTCTCACACTGGTAGAGTCACGCAGCCCAGGAAAAGGAATGAGGGCAAAAAATAACCCTTGGGTGATTAGATGTGCCACTCTTTCACTACAGGCTTGTAGCCCACCACACCTGCTCCTGAAGCCATTCCCCTGATTCAGACATCCGTATTACCTTGCCCCTATGCCAGGGCAGAAAGGAATGCAGCATCCTTCAGTCCCGGCAGATCCTCAGCTTGATTGCATCCACCAGAGAATCCTACCAGCCATGGGACAGTGCTGTGGCAGGGGGACAGTCACGGCAGGTCACGCACACTCCAAACCTGAGTGGCAGTCCACAATCACACTTGTATCCACACCAGCTCCCAGGATTTTCAGCTGGTGGCAGCCTCACTGCAGCCCACTGACACAACGCGAATACGCACCCACAGAGGTGGTCCCTGAAGAGAGGAACCAGCACCTCGGTTGGGATGGAGCTACTGAGAAATCACTTCCTCACAGATCC
Source organism: Aptenodytes patagonicus (assembly GCF_965638725.1). Taxonomy (NCBI): domain Eukaryota; kingdom Metazoa; phylum Chordata; class Aves; order Sphenisciformes; family Spheniscidae; genus Aptenodytes; species Aptenodytes patagonicus. The sequence goes on along the minus strand of NC_134967.1, from coordinate 6,099,096 downwards.
CCCTGCTTCGCAGTACCCTCTTTCAGTACAACAGGCCAACTGTACACTGGCCTCCAGCAGCTCCACACCACCAGCCTTTGTAAGTCAGCCCGTATGCCTATTAATGCCAAAGTGCCCTTAATTCCAAGGGTTCCCATGCGAGCCTGAACGACCTGCAAGAAAGGATGCAGGTACGATGCTGACAGTATGCAAAGGATCCACTATTTAGTACTTCAGTTGGGCCTTGCAGTCACCATCCCTCCCAAGGCACTGCTTCAGCCTCTCAGCATTCCACCAGCACAGGTCACGATCTCAGTAGATCCACCTGGGCAGAACCAGGCCACGTTTCAAGCCAGAGGGAGAACAGCATCAGCCAGGGTTCAGGCAGAAGAGAAAGATGCCATACAAATCTGGTAGGCACCCTAGATGTTGCTAGGCAAGAGAAGAAAGGCTGGGGCCAAGCCAGTCTTGCTGCTTGCCACAAATCCAGCACACCCATGCACATGTGGAAAGGATGGGGGCAACAGATGCTGGGGGCAATCAACCCCCCATACAAAAGCAAATCCACACAGCTCTGACCCCTTCTCAGCAGCAGTACTACTAGCTGCCGAGGTTTCTCAGGACTCCTGCAAGGGCTGAGCTGGCAGCAGCATTACAACCATTTTGCTGTCTCTAGCAGTCTGCTGCCCTAGGTAACTGCCCGACAGGGTGGAGCTAGCAAGGAACAGGCAGTGTAGACAAATATTGACTTGCCTGTGGGCACAGAGAGCCTTACCAGCGCCGAGAAAGAAATCCAGGGGCCCCAAGTCCCAGCCCTCTGCTTTATACTCCATCACCAAGCATGTTTCGTAACTTAACGTGGCACCGCCCAGATGAACACTGCCTCTTCCTAAACTTCTTCTGCACGCTTTGAATCAGACACTCACAAAACACAGCTCAGCACTTGTACAGGAGAGACAGCTGGTGCTGGATGGCAAAGAGAGACCCAAAAAACCATAAACCAACCTGAATCCTAGCGTTTGCAGGAATGTGCGTGAGGAGAATCTGGAGTTATTACATGTTCAAGAGATGGTTGCGGAAACCTCACTCAGGACCTGCCCGTGTTCGGTCCTGTACCAACACCAAACAAGCACTCCCTGTCCTGTAACCGATCCCATTTCTCAGCTTGAAGTGACTGTCAGCTGTACGGCTGCTCCCCAGCCACCACCCTCCTCAGGGTTTTTCAAAACACACTTGACTTCTAATAGCAACAAACGCTTTTTCAGGTCACCTTAAGGCTGTCTCTGTGAAGGGACAGACAAGAATGAAGAACGCCCAAACCAGCTATTAAGAAACCCCTCTGCACTGCAGCATGCGGGACCTGTGCACGCGACCCGATGCTCGGAGCTGGCTGCCAAACAGGCACGGAAAGAGACCGTCCAGTGGACGGCTATTTACCCCTTTTGAAGCCATAGCAGAGAAGGAGGAACCGAGAAGGGACGATGTCCCCAAGGCACACAGCCTCCTGCTGCCACTGAGAAAAAGAGACTGAAGCTTTGAAACAGCTTCTTTGGAAGAAGCTGGGGGAGGCAACACCAACAACACACCAGATGCACCAAAGTATCTTTTTTTCAGCTCGCAGCCCACAGAGATTATCTCAAGCAAGTTTTAAAGCTTGGTCCCGTTTTGGCGTCCCCTCTTCAGCATCCCTAGCATAGGTTACAGAGCCTGCCGGGACAAGATGCTTTAAGGTAGCGGGCTTCTCCCGCGGGCGCGGAGCGCTCTCCCGCAAAGGGGGCAGGGGGCGACCCGCAGCAGCCTGGGGGCCGGGGCCGGGGCTCGCAGCAGGTGTCTGGGCAGGGGCGCAGGCTGCGACTTCGGCGCAGGCACCTCGCCCCGAAGCCCGCCCGCCCGCCGCGCTGCCGGCGGCACACCGACCCGCGCCTCCAGCCCGGCGCGGCGGGCGCAGGGGCACAGGCGGGCCAGCGCCGCCGCTCCGGGCCCCGCCGCTCCTGCCGCGGGGGAAGGGGCCGGGTCCGAGCCGGAGCCGGAGCCGGTGCCGGAGGAGGCGGCGTCCGGTAGCCGCGGGTGCTCCGAGGGTGGCCGCCGCCGCCGCCGCCGCGGGGAGCCGCACGCCGCGGGTCGGGTCGGGTCGGGTCGGGTCGGGTCGGGGCTCGGCCCTTACCTGCGGGAGGTCATGGCTCCGCGGAGCTCCGCGCAGCGCAGCGGCCCCGGCCCCGCGCCGACTGCCCGCACCGCCGCGCCCCGGCGGGGCGCCTGGGCCACGGGCCGGCGGGGAAACCCCTCCCTGTGACGCGGGGGAATCCCCGCCCTCCGCCCCGCCCGGCTGCCCGAGCGGCCGTGCCGGGGAGGCAGCGCCCCGCCGCCCTCGGCCCGGCTCCGGCCGGGCTCCGGCCCGGCTCCCGCCCGCCCGGGCAGCGCCTGCGGCCCCGGGGCGCCGCGCCCCTGTCCCCCCGGGTCGAGAGGCCGGCGGCCCCAGCGTGCCGCTCGCTCTCGCCCGGGTGAGCCGCCCAGCCGGGACGGCGGCGTAAGGCGTGCCTCCTCTCAACAAGCGGGTCGCGGAGACCCCCTGGTCTGCCGGTTCAAAGGCCGCAGGCATGGCACACCGCTGACAGGCGACAGCACTGGGCCCCGAGCAAGCAAGACGCAGCCTCCGCTCTTCCCCTCCTCCCCGGAGCCATTCCCCTTCTGGTGCCAGCGCCTCTTCACCCTCCAAGCTGGCAAGCATGCTCTCCGTCGCATGGCGCATCCGTGCTCCTTGCTGGGCAGCTCCGCAGTACCCGAGTCTTGACAGCATGTGAGATTTCACACCAGCGGCAATTTCAGATGGCACTCAGTACCCAAACACTACTAAAGGTCTGGATTTTGGTGTAGAGTTCGCAAAGACTTGAGAGTCACGCTACCAAGAGAACGAAGCAAGGCACCAGACACTGGGCATCTGAGGCTGGCAAGGCTCGGCCACGTTTGCTGTTATCCCTAAACACCCCCAGCTCGGGGGCCGCTTTGGGGTCAGGAGGGCACAATGTCCCCGGAGTGGGTGCCCCGCTCTCATCCCAGCATCTATGGTGGGACAGGGATGGTGACACCCAAATCTTCCACTGGGGTAAGCTGGGGTCAGGTGTGCTGTAGGCATGCTTTACGCCTTGTACAAGTAGAGCACGTTTTGCCATCTGAAGTGTAAATTCAGAGGCCTTTAACAAACTCATGTCAAATATATGTTGCTTCACATAAAAGACAGAAATTAACCCAAAGAAATGCCCTGAATCTGGCACCTTTCATGAATGCTGGGTGAGAAAACAAAGCCAGCTGTCCAAGAGAGAGAAAAAGCCAGGATACAGCCAGCGAGCCCCCCCCCCCCCAGTCTACCCGTAGTGGCAAAAATAGCAGTTTTATAACTATAATAAGACTCAGCGAATTCCATGTCTATTCGGGGAATACCCAGAGAGCTGGCAGCAGGAGCCAGCTCATTTCTCAGCGAGGAGGACTGGCGGGTTGCATAGCTTTCCTGCGTGCCACTGGATTGCTCATGGGGCAACAAGGACCACAGAGGCCAAATAGCAACCCTGATAACAATGACCCCTGTCCTCTCCTTCCTCATTTCCCCTGCCATCGAGGCTCCTAGTTACTGGGACCTTCTTTCATAGCACTGAGACTTCATTGTGGGAGACCAAACTGTGACTTCTGTGTGCGCCTGTCTCATACGGTGGGGGGGAACAAGACCCTTTCTCAGGGCAATGCAGATGGTCAGGGAGGGACTGCTGTTCAGCTTCTTGGTTAAAAACAGATCAAAAGGAAACCCCTGGAACAGATCTCTCCCCTTCTTGTAAGGTACTGGGTTCTAGACTATGCAACTGGGACGCAGATAACTGGTGAAAATGGTCCCCTCCTGCGAGATCTTAGCCCTCCTGTCTCCTGTCCATTGGAATGCTTTGATCGCATGGAAATACCCAGCAGAGAAATCCAGACTCTGGCCTGGGAGCTCTCTGCAACCAGAACATCCCATTTTGTCGGTGTTGGGATGGTGCCTGTCCCTCAGGGGACCTGCTGCAATAGAAACGCACCGTGACAATAGCAGACGTGCTAGATGTCCGTGTGACCCCGTCTGCTCTCTAACCTGCTTAGTCTCAGCTGGTGGCTGGCTGGGAGAGGCTTTAACGGTGGCCGGGCTCTACCCTGCTACGCTTCCCCCGGCAAGGAGAGATGTTTCAGGCTGCCAGGTGGTGGCTGGAGGCACCTGCTCTGCTGTGTGCCCCCGGAATGGGGGAGCAGCCAGGCTCCTGCGTGCCTGGCATAGCTGGCCCAGAGAGCAGGAGAAAGTGAGTTTCGGCAGGCTATTCAGGAGCTCTGGAATCTGGTATTTCTGCCCCAGCCCTGAGGCATTTCCCGCTGCAGGCAGAGGAGAGCATATTTTTAGCTCTAATCTATATGTTCTCCTGGGAATATCTACAAGGGTGGGAGAGTGGCTGGAAATGCCATGTGCTAATAGCCAGGACAATACTGGCAGCATGTCTAGGAGCAAAGAAAGGTGAGAACACTCCTGGGGAGGCATAATGTTTGTCTTGCAATTACAGAGCATGTCCCTGGGCTGGAGAATTCCCAGGGGATAGAGCAGAAGGTCCCCAGTGAGAACAGGGTTGACGTACCACCAAAATGTTGGCCACTGCTAGAGGGGGGAAGCAGTCACACAGGACAGGAGACTCGGGAGAAAGCTCATCAGGAGCCTTTGTGTCCAGGCTGATCTCTGGGTTAGGGCACCAGACTCTCCACAGGGAGTGTCTCTGAAGATGTTAATTTCTGGGAACAACGCTCCCAAGTGCCTTTAATGTTTGCAGTGAGGACAGCTATAAAGATCCCATTTCAGCTGCATCAGTCATCCAGAGGAGCACCCAGTGCTACTCAAAGTGACTTACAATTTCCTCCTGAGCTGTTCATTGATATAAGCACAGCTTCACACGCTTGCATTTCCATTTGCAGGTTGGGAAGGCATAGCTAGGTACCAGGACACAGCTCTCCAACAGCTGGTGCTGGGAACGCAGAGGAAGCGACTGGGATTCCAGTCTGACGGAAGGGAATGCCCCCAGGTGCGCTTTGGCCAGACACTGTAAACTAGTCCCATTCCCTCAGGTCCGCATGGGGCCAGGACCCTCACGTTACATCCACCTGAGAGACGGCAGCTCAGGCAGCCCAGCACCACTGCGTGTGCTGAGCTTTGGGAAGATGTTTGCACTCCCAGCCACAGCCACAGGAGCTCCATAAACCCTTAAATTCAGGGCATCTACATAGCCCTGAACTGTAGACCCTGCGACAGGCTCCTTTGATGAAGAGCCAGAAAGACCACGTTCACGGGCCAAGTTGTCTACTCACAAACATTGCAGCCCCTTTTCTCTTTGAATAATCACATTTTCCCAGCCAGAGGCACAGAGGTACATTACAGAGCAGCGTAATGGATCATTACGCTGCTTTGGCAGGTGAGGAGAGCGCAGTGCAGGGAGTGGAAGCGACCAGCCCGAGGCCCAGGCTGCATCAGCAGCAGAGCAGGGAAAGAAATCAACAGCTCCTGCTCCCCACCACACATGCTGCAAAATGAGGCCAAGCAGCCATGGAGCCGAGGAGTCCAGATCCATTAACAGCCACTACCCCAGGCTACAGGGAAAAGGGATGTGGGCCACAAATAACACTCAGCAGAGACTTAGGACTGGTCTGTCATATTCCAGAAGGACTAGCCCCCGCCAGCCTGGCTAGCAGCAGCAACCTCAGGAACAAGCAAGCTAGTCGGTCTCTCACTTCACGCTGACCAGCTAAGCACTCAGGAAGCAGGCAGCTGTAAAAGGCTATACACCAGATCAAAATCCCATGGGAAGCCCCTGCGAGACCATTCACACGATCGCCAAAGCAACACACCCACTGCCCTTCACATCCCCCGGGTCCCCCCCTCGGCTTCCCCACCATCCTGCTGAAGCCTCAGCTCAGTGGCTTAAGAAGAATGGAGTAAGCTGCTTTTAGCCCTGGACTGAAGCTCCTGGGCATGGGAGATGCTCACAACTGCCTGTCGGGGTTAGCTGTTCCCAGAGGCTAGGGGTGCCAGAACAAGCTGAGGATGCCGTAAGACCATCCAACCCCAGCTGCCCTCTCCTTTAAGACACCTTTGCTCCCAGTGAGAGCAGGCTGGGCAGTCAGGCTTGATGCACACACGGTGTTCCCGAGAGCACTGAGCAGGCTGCTCTTGGAGCAAGGGCTGCCAGAAAGCGTGGCCAGGCCATTCCCCTGACTCATGCTTGCTGCCTGCCCAAGCGTGCCCCCAGTGTGGCTCCTGTCCTCCTTTCCTTCCTCTTTCCCCTCACAATGGGTTTTTCCAGCCTGTAGTAAAAAAAAAAAAACCCATCCAGCTGCCAGAGCTCGGCTTTTCATTCTGGCCAAGACAACGATAGCTTTTTCTCCTACTGCTTTGCAGCAAGCTGGCAAAACGCCTGTGAAAGAGGTACTGACTTTGCAAGTCCATGCCTGTTGTGGCATAATAAGGTCGTTGTCAAGAAGACGCTGCACCAGGAGGCTGATCTCGAGCAAAACATGGCCCCAGTTGTGAGTTGTGCAACCCCTGTGGCTGTTCAAACACTGGCCTCATTGTTCCCCATTGTGAGTCTTCGGCGTCTCATTGTCCATTGAAAAGCCGGTTCCTACTGAGCTGGTGCAGACACCAATCAAACGCGCATCACTGCTGGAGATCAGAATGACTCGGTTTGCTAAATTAGCTGCCTCCCAAATGGCAGGAAACCCACGTTCCTTTCTCACTTCACATCACTTGGATGAACACGAGCTCTAGACTGAACAAAATTCTCCACCTCCCACCTTCTTTTCTTGCAGAAAGATGAAGCTGCAGAGATCAGAGAGCTATGGCTCTGGCCAGGTGGAAAGGCCCCATTAGGAAGACCTGTTACAGAGCAGGAACTCAGATGCTGGTACAGCTCAAACCACATCCTTGCATATTTGCGACTGGCTTTCCATGGCTCCTCAGCTTACAGAGGGTAAAACCCAGGGGAAACTGCTGCCATCAGTGAGAAGCAGGCCACAGAAGCATCACTTCAGTCTTGTTGACATGACGGGATGTCAATGGGATACGAAGCCTCTTTTGAAAATGCTACCTAGGAAGAGGTGATAAAAGCATGCATGGCAAAGAAGGAAAAGCTAGCGGATACTTGAATAGGTGAAACCATTCAGAGCGCGATCAGACGGCCACAGAGGAGGGGAAGTAAAGACACGCAGGAGTCCTCCTCCTGCAAATACTGGGGGGATAGGACTGAGGTTGGCATTCATAAAGAGGCTGCATTTAGAAGATACAGCAGGTACCTGCATGAGCTAAGGGAAACAGAGAGGGAGATACTGGTTTGACTTCACACAGTATCTGCCCAGGAGACAGATATTCACCAGTGAGGAAGCGTGAGGCACACAGTACAAAGAGAATAAAAAAGCAATAGGCCCCTTAAAAACATATTTAATAGTTTTCAAACTTTATTTCATGGTGATTGACGAAAGACACAAGTTAGTAATGGTTATATCATGCTGCTCCTCTACTGTGCATTGCCCTTCAGAATTCATACAGCAGTTCACAATGGTCATTAATTTACCCTATAAATGAAGCCACATGGACATTTTTTTTTTAAAAAAAGCAAAAAAAAAAACCCCAGGAAAAAAAACCAAACCTCAATGTCTTTTTTTTTTTTGTACATACATGTTATAAATGCTATTAAAAATAAAGCCGAAGTTAAGTGCACAGCCCCTAGGGAGCACTGCTGAATCTGACCTTGGTTCAAGATGCTTGACAACGAGGACGCAAGGTCCCGTTTTAAGGCATTTCCAAGCCCCAGCAAAAGCAGACAGAGTTTTCGTTTAGTTGGTTTGTTTGTTTTTTTTTTTTTTTGCAGTGACCCTGGCTTCATTTCAGTGGCATTCTAGAAAATTAGCAGCTTCCTCTGTGCATGCTCCTCTGCCTCTGGAGTTGGCACATCCAGCCCTCAGTCCCAGCCAACACAGTTGCGTGGCCCAGCTAGAACTCACGGTCTCAAAGCACAGATCGAGGGTCTCGCACCTCCCTCCCATCCCACCCCATCCTGCAGTCCTAGTTAGCCCCCGTCTATCTACACCTTGCGATCACAATACAGCAGTCCATCCCTTTCACAACACAGTCACAGTACTCCCCACCAGGAACCACAATTTATATACAGCAGCCACTTAAAATGTGGTATTGTCACACACACAGCCACACACACACACAGAGGCTCCATCCCACAGAGGGTGCAGCCCCCCATGGAATATTTAACCACTGGATTTTTAGAGGAATGTCAATAGATTAGGCATAGATTTTTTTTTTTTTAATTAAAAAAAAAAAAAAGAAAGAAAAAAGAAACCCAAATGGTTTTACACTACGTTCTTCCCCTTTGTAACATCTGTGTTCAGAGCTCACCCTGAGAAAAGTAATTTGACTTTTCATGGCTCAAAATACAGTGCCAAGAAACAACACTTTTAAAGGGCGCACTACGTTGTAAAGGTACACGACAAGGTATGCTAGAAATTTATGGTAAAACTGCAAAATGATGGCACCCTGGATATTAAGTAACACTTGATACCTGGCACGATCCTTCAGATGAATTCTCTACGCTCCATAAAGCTGGTTTTACACAGAGCAACGTCAGCTGCCATCTCAGGGTGGGAAAGGGACACAGTTGTGCCCCGGTGGTGGAAAGGGACATAGATGCTGGACAGCATCAGTAAATTCTTCCCATGGAGAAGGAACCTGAATGGAGTAGGTCGTTTCTTTCATAGCTGCAATCCGTTTGTTCTTCTGCTTACAGGAGATTCAGTGTTTGCATGCAAATGTGCGCTGGTTGACAGACACTCGCAAACACACGTACATTCATTCAGAAACACACATACTGGCTTTGTAACTGGCACCGCAGTATTTGCTTTCAAGACTTGCATGGAGGAAGAAAATCCTTAAAAAAAACCTCCTCCCAAACGCTACTGCCTCGACAGCTGACTCGCGCCCCACTCCCATTTCAGCTATTGCTGCTGGGCTGGCAGTATCCAGAGGAGCTTTGATCACGGCATGGAAGACCCTGCATTGCACTGGGCACTGCAAAAACTTGAAGTCAAAGGTAAAACTCCAATTACTCTTCATGGGAGAGGCTCTAATACCAGCTCTACAGAGATTCACGTGCTGGCCAGCTGCAAGCATCCTCATGGTAGACGGAGGGCAAGTCATGCCCGGAGGCTGGAAAACAGACATGGGTCATGGAAGGACACATCCAACAGGTTTTTTTTAAAGTGAAAAGGGACCCAGTCCCCATGCCCTGGCAGCCCGTTTGACAGCGCTGGAAGAGGGAGAGCACTTCCAGCTCTTGAAGACGTGCTGCAAGTTCTCACCGGTGCACGGGAGGGCAACGCTTGGTACACAGAAGCTCTTGGGAAGAGCAGCCAGGGCAAGCAGGTGGTTAGGACATGTCTGGATAAACGCAAAGCGTGGAAATGAGGTTTCACAGCTGCTTCTGCACATGTCCAAGAGGAGGAGGAGGAGAGCCAACAGAGAAATCAACATTTCCCCCACAGCACCTCTCAGTCCAGCAAACAGTCATAAGACAACCAAAGAGCAATGCTTTTCTGCCTGCTCAGAGCAGACCTTGGTCTCTCTTCCAGTGCATGGCATCCCTGATTTTAACAGAGCATAAAGGAGAAAAGCACTTGAGATTCTTACACACATAAATTATAGTGAGAGGAAGGGGGGGGAGGAGGGAGATAGGGTGAACACAGGGCCGGGAAAAGGTTTGGCAGAGCCAGGCCCCAAAGCAGGGTGTCAATTCCCGCTTCTCTGATGGCCACTTCCCTGCTCAGCCAGCACTGCAGAGGGGGCTTTGGGGCCAGGCCTGAGATGGGAAGGCGGTGAATCCACAAAGGCCACACGTCTCGCCAGCACCAGCATCCTTTCCCCCGCGGGCATGAACAACAACCCAAGAACACAAGTAAGGAGGGGGAAAAAGAACCCAAAAAGAAGCTTCAAGTATGAATAAGATTTACAATGCAGGTGCAGTGGGGAAGTTCTTCTGTCACTTCTTGGAGACTTGGTTCAAGGTTTGTTCTTTGTTGCTGCTGTTTGATTAGAGTCTGACTGACCTGGATAGACTGCAACCGAACAAATAACCCAAAAGAAAAGGTGTTTCCTCCCCTCCCATTCCCCCCTCCCCCCAAAATATAAAAAGCAATAAGTTTACAAAAATAGAAAATAATTACAGCAATAGGCAGGAGGGAGGGAAGGAGAAGGAAGGGTCCCTGGGGGTCTATTTGGCTGAGCAGTGTAATATCGTGGGGTTGTTTAAAGCGTCCTCCACCAGATGCAGTTCTTGGCGGTCGACAATCACGTCCCTTATGCAGCCAATAAAGCCAGTGCTGTAGGCCTTGGGCAGCTTGTGAGCCACGCTCAGCTTCTCCATTCCCCCTGCGAGAGACAGCACAGAAGGTCGGGTGGGAAGACAAAGGAGACGCTGCTGTGCGAGGCAGCAGCCTGCCCCAGGCAGCATCGCGCACTCACGCAGTGCAGGCGCTGCTGGGAATGCCCTCCTCAACAGTGGGGAAAAACCTCTTTCCTGGCCGGTATTTATTTTCATTTAGATCAGAGAAATGCCAGTTCCAACCAATCATACAGGTTTCCTGAAGCCACTTAAAACAGTAATTTGCATTCTAAAATACCAGTCCAACTTAAAATACTTCATTTCCTTGGAGCTTGGTCCCAAATTCAAACTGAATTTTATTTCAATTACTGAAACGTCAACTACGGCTCATTCCAGGCCCTGAAATTATGAAAGGCTTGATTGCAAACAAAACCTTTGGAAGAGCCAGCGGGGAAGCCAAGCAAAAATTTCTCATGGAAAAATTCTGCTTTCCTCATAACTTCTAGGTTGACTTCAGAACGAGAAATGGCATCTGGGATACGGTCTTTTCAGAGGTAAGGCTACACTTTTCAACATGAACTCTTTGTAAGTCAGGTTAGACCTGAAACTACAGGCTTAGACCGGGAAGATAAGAACAGATGCTTCCAAAAAGTGTGAAGAGAATCTAATTCACTGTTTCTTCATTACAGATGATCAAAATCCCCAGATGAACATTTCTGTCCATTGATTTCTGTGGCCCTTGTGCCTGCCTGCAATCCTGAACGCTAGGACTGCTACAGCACCTGCCTGAGGAGAAGCCCAGTCCTAAACTTACAGATGGAGAGCTGAGTCACGTCATGCAAGTTCCTCAAGAGACAAACGAAGCCCAGGACCTGCAGCATCCCCTATCACTGGGCATCCTTCTTTCATCCCTTCAGGCTCCAAAAAGGACTTTACTATCCTCTTAGCCCAGATTAGTATTTAAACACAATTATCCTACACTTGCGGGTGGATTTTTTGCCGATTCGAGCTGTTGCAGGACACATCCAGCCTCTGTCTGTGCGGACAGATCTGCCGCAGGCAGTGTGAGATAGATGCAATGGGCCAAACTCTGTTTGCAGGATCAAAATACTTAGGTCAACACAAATGGAACTGACTCTGCTGCACACAGGAGCACATTCTGGCATGTCTGCTTATTCTGTTACGCAAATAAAAGCAACGTTTAAAATCTGGGTATTTACATACTTCCAGACAGAAGTACCCGTCTCTCAATTCAGCCATTTCACCTTTGGGAACCAGAGTTACCCAAGCAAGTGACATTTGGGAGGCTCGTGAACTAGCGGAGGCTTCCACACGTGAGGGAATTTGGCAGGTGGGAGCACTCCCAGTTTGAAGAGAGAGAGGGTGCTCCATGCCATCGGCAGCAGGGGATCCAGAGCTGCAGGCCAGCTAACGGTTCTCTTCGGGGGACATGGTGACATGGAAAAGACTGGCATTTGGTAAAGCCAACCCTTCATCCCTCAGCTGTCACCAGCATCCTGCCCTAGTAGGCAGAGAACAAGCCGGGGACTTCTTAGGTCAAACTTGTCAAAGCCCCTTGGGAGGCAAAGGCGTCCCATTGAAACAAGTGAGGGAGCATCAACGTCCCAGCTCCGGCTCCGAGCCCCTCAGCAAGGGGCGCAGGGGAGGTTCACCCTTTCCACACCGACTTACCCAGCCACAGGGCCCCATCTGTATCTAGCTGTGTTGCACCAAGCGGGGAAGAGCCAGCAATGGGGGCTTCGTTGCCGACTTGAAGGGAACCTTCTCTCTGTACCCTGCTCCCGGAGGGAGAGAAGAAGAAACAGAAGATGATTAGCAACCTTAAGAGGAAAAACCCACAGCTGCGCTCTGCTTTACGCTAAATCCAGGCACTGGGCACCGTCAGCCCTTCTCCACCTGGAGAGGAGTGGGGAGCAGAGCTCTCCCTCAGGCTGCGTAGCACAGAGCAGCCCTCGGTGCAACCCCTTCCCCGGGGAGCGCCACACAGCCGGCAGCAAGCGCTCCCCTCCAGCATCCCCTGGGCATCCCGCAGCCCCGCCGTCAGCCCTGCCAGCGACCACAGCTTCCTCCCGCGCCCTCCAGACCCATCAGCAGAAATCCCTGGCATGCCAGCCGCATGATCCGCTCACCACTCCCACACCACCAATAAAAATAAAAGGGACGGCTCGGGCTCAACACGAACAGAATGTCAAACCCTCAGCCAGCTAAAATAAAAGGCACGAACCTTTCGTACCTCCTTGAGCCTGCCCCTTTGACATTTCCAGGCGTGTCACAACACGCACCCCTCCAACACGGCACTGCCCACATGCCTCTCCTCTATTATTATCCAAGAAGAGGAGTGACCCTCGGGGATCACAGGGCATGGAGTCACGGCCATGACTCAGGCTCCCTAGTTCACAGCTTGCCCATCCCAGAGCAATCTGCCACGGTCCTGCTCTCCCCTCCTCCTAGCCTTCACACCTGTATGCTTTGATATGAATCCACTGGTTGGTGTTGACTGGGACCGTGGATCGTAGGACAACTGGCTTGGAGCCGAGGTCGTAGGTCATTTGTACGAAGCCATCCACTATGGCGAGGGCAATGTAGTCTGATCGCTCCAGCCCTTTCCCACTCCACAGGATCAGCCCCTGAGTGGCTTCTGTTTTGATGCTTAGTTCAAAGTGGTTCGACTGCAAGGCCTTCTCGCTGCACGGGGAGATGGGAGCAGGGGAGAAGACAGAGCAGAGTTAAAAACACGGCTACAAAAGCAACAGGCAGCCAGTCAGCTCCTCGGAGCAGCCTTCTCTGTTCCCAGCCAACTAGCTCACCTGCTGAGGATAACCTTCAACCGACCTTTGGCATCAGGCTGTGCATGGGGTCTCAGTCCCTACCTGTTGCGCTTGAGGGGTCGCAGCCTTTGCAATATCCCAGGCCTGCTCAGAAGGCCTGGTGCATGGCGGGGGGAGCAGATGGAAAGCTCTGAACCAGGCCACAGGATCAAAGAAATGGCTCTCTGAATGTCTCTTAGCCAGCTCCCACTCAGAGTAGGACCACAGCCAGCTGGCTCTGCCCAGCTGAGCTTGGGGACACAAGAATGGAGCTTCTCCATCTTCCTGCTGACCTGAGCTGGGGCTGCACAGTTCTCCTGGGGATGAAGTGTTTTCCCCAACATCCCACTTGAACCTCCAAAGACACAGCCTGGGGCTACTGCCCCTTGCTTTTGCCCTCCATGGAACACAAAGTTCAGACACATCAACCCCTGCAAGCTGTGACACAAAAGTCTTGGTTTTGCCTCCCCACACGCAGGGGCTGAAGGAAGAGGTCTGTTACATGGGCTGGTGAACAGTACCGGGCTGGCCCCGATCCGGCCAGCAGGAGGGTTTTCCCCACAGAGCTGCCTTTGATTTGGGAGAGGTCAGAACAGAGAGGACTCTGTTGGCCAGATCGGGAGAGCTGTGGGCAGCAGCTGAGCTGGGGTCGACACCATTTCACCAGGACGCTTGCAGGCGTCCAAGGTGCAAGCAGAGCCGGGGTGCCTGGGGACCACCGCTCCCCAGTGCCATCACCACACAGCCATCAGCCTTGGAGACATTTGCTCTACACCGCTGCCTCTGCTTGACCAAAGCTCAGTGGGAACCTGAGGCTGGGGACTGCGAGGCGATGAGCACCCTGCAGTTTGAAGGGGATGGAGACCGTCCACAGAGGCAGAAAGCCTTCTTTATCCTAGATGCGGAGTCTTTTCCCAAGGGAGGAATGAAGGAAGGACAGGATTTCCCCCACATTGGCATCCCCGTCTTTGCTCCGTCCCTTTTGGAACAGGCAAAAGGCTCTTGGCAAGAGGTGACATTGCCATATGGAGTCGCCATCCACTCTCCTGGGATGCTCTGAGACACACTGCTGACACATGTGCACACATAGACCAGACAACATGGGCAACACAGACAGCTTTTTATTCCCAAGGGACACTGCGTCCAAAGGGCTTGATGAGGGCTGTACTGTCAAGGTAACTCAGCCTCTCCCCTCAACCAGTGGCTATTTGCTGTCTAGGTCCCCCAGGAGTGAGGGCCAGAGCTGGAGCTGCATAGGAGCTGCTGTTCCTATGCTGGAAGGACAGGGCTTCCTTCGTGTTTACTCTCATCATCTGCAGAGCTGTATCCCTTATAAATAAAAAGCCAAGGGCACGGACACACAGAACACGCACAGAGACAGCGACATGCTGAGGCAGCAACAGCAGAGCACGAGACACAAGAGTTGAAAGCCTGGCACAGACTCACCTGGGCTCCGCAGGATAGTCCAGCGCTTCGGGACTTAGATGCGGGAAGAAAGGGGAGCATGCGATAAGCGCAGGACAGCGGAGGAGACCCTTCCCTCCCACCCCGCTCACGGACGGGGAACAGCCCTGCTCAACAGCAAAAGCTCTTCACCCTACGCAGTGCCCAAGCTGAGAAAACCACCCAGCGTGAGCGGGAAGCCTCAGCCACTGTCCTTGGGGCTGAGTTTCCTCAAGCCAGCGAGACAAGTTGGCAAGTTGTTGCTTAGCCAGGGTGAGCATAATAATGCCGACGAGCGAATACAGCCCTGTCCCAGCGGTGCAGGGCCTCTGCAATGCTCTCCTGCGTCAGGACTATCAGTGTTCCTGCTAATCACCCACGCTGCCCTGCTGGGATGCGTATCCCAGGACAGGACAGGACAGAGGGCAGCACTGCTGGGGGAAAGGAGCTTTTGGTCCATGGCCCTGCGTGAGGACCCCTTCCTGGGCAGACCTGCAGGCAGGTCTCAGGCTGGTTCTTTGGGATGCCGCGGAATGGGCTCCCATCTAGCCAGATAGCTGAATTGTCACGTAAGGCCTCTGAGTCAGGCTTGGGGCACTTGGGCAGCAGGGCGTGCATGGAGAGGGGGAAACCCAGGACTACAGCTGTCCTGCTGGCACTGCCTGCAAGCGTTAGGGGCTACAGGCCCGGCATTACAATCAGCTCTAACTAGAAGTATATATAAAAATGGACGTTCAAAAAAAAAAAAAGTACGGGCATGTCATGGCCAGCAGAGCCCAGAGAAGCAATTGGAGTGTTAGTCCTGCCCAAGGCACACCCCGGTATCTGCCTGGAGGCAGAAGAAACTACTTTTTATGGACAGCCCAACGGGTCCTTCAGCCCTGGCGGGGCTAGTGAGTGCCGCTGCCAAATCCCAGCAGAGGGAGCTGGGGAGAAGTGCTAAGCTCCCTTGCAGGATGGGGCATGCACAGCCAAAATAGGCTGGCTCAGGCAGGGAGAAGGCTGGGAACGGTGACCTTCCCTTTGCAGAGCACTGGGAGAGGCAGGACACAAAGGTAGCAGCTTTCTGCTCATCTGCAGGGAAGTGGCTCATGTCTGTGCAGAGGGACAGCTGGGCACTCTGCCACGTGGCAGAGCTGTCGTGCAGGCCACTACATGCCTCTCGTTGCTGTAGGGCACCGTCTAGCTTAGGAGGATGCTTGGCTCCTAAAAAGCCCTTTCCAAAACACCCGAGCACCTCCCAAACCGTTGTGAACATGCAGGTGATGGGGTCTGTGGCTCCCCAGGTGTTGACACGCACGCATGCACGCAACTCAGCCTCCCGAGCCTCTGTCTGACCCCAGCTTGTAGAAAATGAGGTGAAATGGGGATGTGACAGGCAGGTATCACTCAAACTCTCCACCACACAGTGGGGAATACAGCTGCATGAACCAGTGCTTCTCTTCCACTCCTGCCGCTCAGCGAGACAGACAGACAGCAAATCAACAGCTGTCAAGCCCACCCTAGGGAAGAAGCCCTTCTCCCCACGCGCCTGCCCAGGACCACCTTCTGCCCCCCTGGTCACACTGCACGTTGCGAGGGGTTGCCCAGGCCACGCACCCCTGACCGGGGAACATTCTCCTGGCCTCTTCACTACGGCAGCAATGCCACATTCGTGCTGGAAAAATCAGGGCAGGATCAGCACCCCTTATTTCCATCACCAATGCCTTTGCTACCGACAGAAGAGGTAAGTCACAAGAACTTCTTTCCCCTGTGCTCATCCGCTTAAACTAAGGCTAAGTTGCAGCATGCTGCTGGGACAACGTCTGACTGCAGCAGTGCCAGGTAGCGTAGCTCCTGCTGCATCTTGGCTATGTTCGGGCCCCTGTACCGCCGCCAGAGCTGCGGTCAGTACCTGAGTCCTCCTCACCCTGACATGGGAACGCCTGCCCATGGCAGACCCCTGGGAGAGGGCCCGTACTCCTCCTCCCACACCTGCCCTGCGCTCCCCTGCAGGTGGGCTGGCGGTCAGGGTGGCAATGGGAGACGTGGTGGAGGGCAGATGGCTGCAGGGAGGAGCTGGGTAGCAGGGAGGACTGTACTTACGCGGGGATCTCATTGGTCAGGTGGCTTGAAAACAAAGAAACAAGGACATTGAGAAGAGACGGACAGACAGAGACTGACAAACAACAGCTCAACGCAGACACCCTTCCCAGGCAGGGTGTTAGGGCAGCAGGGAATCTGAGGGTGTAAGAGGCAGATGGACAGAGCCTTATCCAATACCCTGTCCCAGTGCCGTGGAGCTGGGAATTAACCACAGGGGCTGTAGAAACCACGGGGGCTGTAGGAGCACAGTGCGGAGGGAGGGTACTGAGCCAGACCGCAGTGGACCGAGAGTCTCCTGTAGGAGAAATATCCAGCCCAGAGGCTGAAGAGGACCTCAGTCAGCAGCTGTGTACCGGGCTCTGCTTATCTTGAAAGAGAAGCCCCAGGGACCAGTACAGCCACAGAGACCACAGGGTCCAAACATGTACTCCTAGCCCATGGGGTCAGGGTCAAGCAGACGCTGGAGAAGGCTAGCCAGGTCCCACAGCAGCGACAGCCCGTCCCTGCTGGCAGAACCGACCCTTGCTGCACAAAGAGCCAGGGAGACAAAGGAGCTGGCAAACAGGCATGAATTAAACCACAGGCAGAGGTACCTCTTCCCTCAGCACAGCTCACCCAGCCCACGACCCATTCCTGAGCATGTGGGCAAAGAAAGGCACCGACCAGGAGCAGGGCACAGGCCACAATAACCATCTTCATCAGGCACACTCAGCCAGCTTCATCCCACTCCCAAACCAGACTATGCTAACCCAGAAGGTGGCCCACATGCTGCAGAATGAGAACATCCAGACCTGAAGTTGGCCAGGCACTGCTGTTATGGGGAAAGCCCTCTGCCAACAAGGCAGCATTAGAGGTAAGGGCTGGAAGCGAGTGCTCACGGCCCCAGTTTGGCTTGCCCCTCTTTGAGCACTGCACTTGGACTCCTTCGACCCTACCTCTTCCTCCTGCTAACAGCCCTAACCCCTTGTTTTGATCTTGGTTCAGCTCAGCAGCCAAGTTACCTCTTTGTCACGGCATTGTGGTACTCCATATATGTCCTACCATCAAAAGCAATGGCCTCTGCATCTCCAGCAGCCTTCTCGATGATCACTGGAGGTGGGAAAAAGAAGAGCTGTCAGGCAACGTAGCATGGCCTGTCCATCCTTGGAGACTAGGAAAATCCCCCTTTACACTAAGCATTCGTAACAGGAGGAAGGCATGCACAAACCTG
Organism: Aptenodytes patagonicus; assembly: GCF_965638725.1. Taxonomy (NCBI): domain Eukaryota; kingdom Metazoa; phylum Chordata; class Aves; order Sphenisciformes; family Spheniscidae; genus Aptenodytes; species Aptenodytes patagonicus. Next base: position 6,081,115 of record NC_134967.1, on the reverse strand, counting down.
CTATCCCTTGGGGCATGTCAGCACTGTGGCACTCTAAGCAAGCCCCTGGAAAGTTTCACTGTGGCTTTAAAGCCCCTGAGTTTGGACCATCTCCCTGTTTTGCGGCCAACTGTCATGAAACCTGCAGCCTTGTTGGCTTCCTCGCTGAAGCTGGGGAGAAACCTGGACATGGTGATGGCCCAAGTGCTAATCTCAGGGAGGTAGCAGGAAAGAAACACTGATCTGCTACGGCACCAAACCATGTTTCCCTGCCCCAGGCTGCTTCAAGTGAGCATAGCAACACAAGACAGGGGCAGAGTGCACTGACAGGAGGAGGTGACAGGGCCGGGTGATCTACCCATGGGCAGCAGCGTTTCCCCTTCCACGTGCAGTGTAATGCCTGCATTTCTGAGAAATGGCATTGCCTCGACTTCACAGCTGCACAACAGTGCCAGCCTGCAAATGCCACAGCTTGTTTCCCCTGGATCCCTCCCAGCTGCCAAAACAGGGGCAAGACCTCAGGCTTGGCCTAAGCGGTGCACTGTCCTGCTGCTACCAGCTAATCATCAAAGCGGTTTCATTGACGTGCCTGACTAGTGGGTGAGGGTCCACATCCAGCCCTACCCTGGCAGTCTCACCTTTCTCACAGTGAGCCCCGGAGAAGCCCCTCTGGCAGGCACACTCGTAGCTCTCTAGCCGGGGGCTGCAAGTGCCTCCGTTCTGGCAGGGATTGGGTTTCTGGGTACAGGGGTGGCCTCGGAAGGGGGAGATCTCAATGGCGCTGCGAATGTTCTGCTCCTTCAGCACAGGCACCCCCTTGATGGAGATCTGACAGATGCAAGCAAGAAGAAGCACAAGAGTCAGCCTTCACCACCCCACCTCTCTGCGGGGCCAGCGGGAAGACAGAGGCCAACAGCCTCGGGGGGAAGGGGGAGATAGGAATGCAGCCCCAAGCCCCACGTGTTCCTGTGATGCACCCCCACCCTCCGCTTCTGCCACCCGCTGCTGCCACTTTTCAACTGGGTATGCCCCCCGTGCACATGGACCCACGTGCCGGGGCAGCCCGCTCCCAGGCTCGTCCTCGCTCTCCTCCAGCAATGCCAGTGCAGATGGCGCGTCTCCCAGCCAGACACCTGCCCCAGGCTGCCCAGTAGGGCCTTACCCTCTGCACAGCTCCGTTGAAGCTGGTGGAGATGGCGGCTGCTCGAGCTAGCTTGCTGAAATCAGGGGCTCCCCCCACATAAAACGGCTCCTTCAGGTTCAGGAAGGTGTGAGGCACCTGGGGAGGAGAGGGGAGAAGGTGAGGTGGAGAAGATGTCAGGCTATCCCTAAGCTGCAAGCTGGGCACGTGGCCCAGCTCCGTGGGGACTGAAGGAGGCTGCGAGCAGGGCAGCACTGCAGGCAGACCAGGCACCCATGCACAACCAGAAGCCGGGCTGGTGGGAAAGAAAGCAAACACCCTCCTGTCCCCCACGCTCCCCCACTCCCTGCCTTCCTCCCTCAAGGCATGGGCTGTGTCCTGGGGCAGGGTTGGTGCGGGGCACCGCCAGCCACCTCTGCGGAGCAGAAAAGCCCCTCGGAAAGCATGCCAGGGGCCCGGCACAGCCTCTGCTGCGGCCGAGTGAGCAGGACAGCCCTGCCCTAGGGCAGGCAGGCAGGAGGTGGGCTGGGCAGGGCAAGGTGGGCTGGGCTCGGCATCCCACTTGGGAGCCGGTCCCCACCTTCTCCTCTGTTCCCTGTGCTGCTCCTGCCCCAGCCCGGCTGCCCCAAATGCCCTGCAGCCCTCTGCCTCCCTGCCCGGCCCGCCGGGACCTGCAGCCGGCCACCAGCCACGGCACTGCCGGGGTCAGCTGCCGCCAAGCACAGGGAGCGGATGAGCTCCACGTACCTGGCACCAAACCAGGCTGTGTAAAAGGGCGCTGGGAGAAAGGGGCCTCCAGCAAACCTCCTCATGCCAAGCTGCAAGGTTTTGCCTGCCAGCAGGCACACAAAGAAAAGATTTCCTGTAAATTTAATTTTGGGGAGATGCTGTTCTAACGCCCTCAGGCGTGGAGGCCTCCGTCTTTGCGTGACCCCCAAAACCAAGTAAACAAACGTTGCTTCAGTTTCACCAGGGCTAACGTTTAAACCCAAACTCATACCAGAGGCATTCGGCTCGGGTTCATCCAGCTGCTACAGGTCCCCTAGGGCAAATGGCTAGAGGAGGTTCTCGGGCATCTCACATGGCTGTTTAGAAGATAAAGACCCCCTCCTTGCTGTCACCCTGCAGCCCCAACTGCACAGCACGGAAAGTCCCAGGTGAGTCTTCAGCCACGTGGTTCACTGGGCACACAACAGGAGCGATGTCCCCTCCTGTGCACCTGGGATGGACCCAGAGGCACAGCAGCGAGGCAAAGATGCAGTTATATGAATCACTAGCTAATGCTTTGTGGAGTTAACACGAGAAACATGACCGGATTAATTGAAATGCTTCTGAAACAAAATGTAACAACTGGCTGGAAATTAATGACGGAAGAGGAAACAAGTGTCTCTAATCTACAGAGATCCTAAAGCTGCTTGGTCAGATGGGAAGGGGAGTGGGTGAAACACTGAGATCTGAATGGAAAACAAAAAAGAACAACGTGCCAATGGCAGATGAGATGAAGGTGCAGTGGGTCATACTTATCTTTACCTTACGGGATTTCTGGGATCCAGACAGCAGGGAAGGGAAAAATACAAATGAAAATCAAAGGGAGAGAGAGAAAGAGAGAGAAAAGGGAGATCAGTGGGTAACATCGTAACATGCAGGGCTGCAAGACCACCACTGCCACCAGTGCCCAGGGTAGCCGGGGAAGGGGAGCTGCAGAAGGCAACAGGAGGGGTCGCTGCCACCCTGCCAACCAGGGGTAACCTTCGCTTGGAGAGAAGCTTGAAAAGATGAGAGCGAGGGGAGGAAGAAATCCCTTCTTTTGCAGGAATGCTGCGTAAGCTTGATGCTGCCCTTCTAGGTGGATCTTAAGGATAAGTTCAGCAGCAATTGGGGCTTTTCCTGCATTATCAGCTTCCCCGCTGGAAAGGCGGATGAAAGAAAGGCCAGTGGCCCTGCCACGAAACCCCAGGGAACCGCTGTTTGTGCAAAGACAGAAGTGCAGAGGGGACAGGGCACAGGGAGAAGTCAGAGAGGTAAGCTGCCAGCTTGGAAACAGAGGAGAGAAGGCACTAATGGATTCAGCAGCAACAGCGCAACGGGGCTTTTACTGCTCCGTGACTTCCTCCCGGCCGAGCTCTCTGCACAGCCAGCACTGCGGAGGGCTCTTCAGCCCAGCATCAAGGGCACAGGCTGAAACCCACACCGGCCCAACACCGTGGCAGCACAGGCTGCAGGGGTGCCTTGCGTACCTGCCCCAATACCGGGACAGTCGAGGACCTGCAAAAAAAGGGGGAGGAGGGTGCGTGCATGCATGTGTGTGAGGGGGGCTCAGTTGACTGAGCACATCCCTGAAACCAAGGCCCTGAGAATCAGGGCACGCGTGTCGCTGGCAAAGGCGCTGCAGCTCTGTGTGTGGTGGGGGACAAGGAGGGAGGAAGAGCTGGAAGAGGTGTGCAGCTGCTGTCCTACAGCACCAGGGCCAGGCCGCAGAGCAGCTAAGAGAGGCAGGCAAGCTCTGCCCTGCAGCATCCTTTTCTCCCCAGGTCTTGCCCACTCCTCCTCCACCCTTAAAGCCATGCACCACAGGGCTTAAAAGCCCTTGAGTCTGGGAACTACTCGGCTCATTTCACATGAGAGGAGCATGGCTGGAAGCCCAGAGAGCTCTCCTTGGCTCATCAACTTACCGGTGACTCTCCCATCACCCTCTCGCCGTTGTTGATCCTCATTACCCCTTTGCGCCCACTCCTCTCCAACAAGACACTTATCCAGGTGTTTAGGGGAACTGGCTCTTTGCTCCTGATGGTGAGAAGGGAGGAGAAGACACACGGGTGAGAGCTCTGCCATCACTACCTGCAAACACAGCAGTGTAAACATCCCCTGACCAGCTTGGGCTGCCCAGGCCACCGCAGCTTGACCAGCTCGGGCTGCCCGAGCTCACAGCCGCACAGACAGCCCAGCATTAGCCTGGGAAAGAGGCACAAGCCAGGGGCAGGCCCAGCTCTGCCCTGTCCCACAGAGGGACAGCCTGTCAACAGCCATTACTCCAAACAGCCAAGGCCAGTATGAAGCCTGCTCCCCCCCCGGCTTCCTTATGGTTTTCTGGGGAGGGGAGCTCAAAGCCAGTGCTGGACGCCGAAAGCCACCGCTGTCCCTCATGCCTCTGTCATCACCACCACCCTGACGAGCAGCTCCCCAGCCCGCAGCCCACCCTACCTGAGCACAGCCGCCCCTTTGCCCAGGTCGTATCTGTACTCCAGGTAGCCATCGTGTAAGGCCAGAGAGACAAAGTCCCCTTTGCCATCTGTCTTCTGGCCATTGTAGAAGATCATGCCACTGGGCTTCTTGGCCAGGAACACAACTTCCATGGACATTTTGTCCCTGAGGAGAGAAGGATTATGGATACCCTCCAATCCAGCTGCCCACACGCTCTCTTCCTCTGCCCCCGTGTGCTGAGCCCTTGGAAGACCTCTGCCTGCCTGGGACTACAGGTACGGCAGAGAGATGCCACTCCTGTAAGGCACCCTTGTCAGGTGAGAGATACATCTGCCACGTTCAGGATGCTGCTCCGTGGTGCCTATTTGCAAATGCCAAGCACCCGGGGCGCGGTGCTGGCTCAGTCTGGCTGCAGGGATTCTGGCGATGCCAGTCCCTCTGGACAAAACCTTCAAAACCTGTCAAAAGGGAATACCTCTAGGGTGAGAGCCAGCGTGTGACAGGTGAGGCTCAGAGCGCGAGCTCTCTCCCCCAGATCAGCCACGCAGGCGATGCGCTCGCTTGCCCCTCTCCTGTTCCCTGACACTTACTGCAGGTCAGGAACGAAGGTCTGCAGCCCATTCAGCTCCAGGTAGGAGAAGCCATTGAACTCCGGGAGGAAGGGCATGGTGTGGTCCTGCTCTGTCACTGGGCACAAACGAGGGAATGGTGAGGAAGAGGAGGCAGAGCAGCTTCAGCCAGTGCCCCAGAGCCACAGCAGGCAAGGCCTCCTGGCCACCCAGGCTGGGGAAATCAGCACCTTCAGTTCCACCCCCTTCCCCAGACCCGCTCCTCTGCCAGCTCCCGTCCCACCTAGCTCGCAGAAGACTCCTTCCCGGCCCATGGGACAGGTGCACAAGGCACCTCCCTCTGGCAGCACCAGGCAGGTGGCAGAGACGTGGCAGGGCGTAGGGTCGCAGGGATTCCTCTCGTCGGCACACGTTGGGCCTGCAGCAGAAAAAGCAGCCTGTCACATCAGTATCTCAAACCAAGAGCCATCAGGCACGATTTGGCCAGAGACAAATGTCTCTGATGTCTCCTGATGGCCCTGCCAGCCTTTTTCTCCTGTCTCAGGCTGGGTTCCCGCGACCCAAGAAGCCCCCCGCAGTGGACCCTGCAAATGGTAGATGATACCCTTGCCAGACTATGCTTTGCGCTGCCCCTAAAATGCAAGGGGAAATTTTTTTTGTGCATGAGAACAGACAGATCCCAGCCCTTGCCTCGTGCATATGAATACGTCTACATCCTAAATTTATGGTCTTCACTGGATGCGGCTTCATCCTACACTTCTCCCTCTAACCCACTGCTGACACTCCACACCACATCCTCCCCGCCGTAGCTCACAACGTGAGCCCCAGAGGCTCTGGGATCCCTCAGGGTCAGCCAGCGGGATCAGGAGCCCCAGCAATGCGCTGTCTGCAGCCTCCTCCCCGTACCGGTGTAGTTGTAGAGACACTCGCAGTGGAACATCTCTGCCTCCTTGACGTGGCAGATGCCACCATGGTGGCAGGGGTTGGGGTGACAGGGGTCGTTGCCGCACTCGCCCACCCCGCTGCCATACAGCACATCACTGCCTTTCTCCCGCAGGTCATACATCTGGTTGTTCACGTCCAGGAGGCGGATGCAGCCCTTCAGGCCGGTTGTAGCCGCAGTACGATCTGCCACCCTGAGGGGACAGAGGACAAAGTGGGCGGGGGTTTTGTCCCCGAGGACAAGAATGCAGAGGTCCTCCAAGCATCTGGGTCAGGCTGTGCTCCCCAGCAAGGGCATTAAGAGACACCCCCCCCAGGCCCAGAGAAGCTCCGCTCCACAACGCTCCCCCAGCCACCACCTGGAGCCCGCTAGCAGGCAGAGGGCTGCAGCCACCATGGATGCTCTGGCCGCGGCAGCAGCAGATGCTGCGACGCCCACGGCAGCGGTCCAGCGCTCTCACTCACACAGCCATTTGGTCCTCAGGCGCTCCCCCGATGAACAGGTCTGTGTCGAGGTTGAGCCCGTCGGTGCCCGTCGGGCTCTCCCCGCTGACGTGGGGCTCCCCGTCAACAGACAGCATGCCACTGCGGCGGTTGCGGTTCACCACTAACTGGTGCCACTTGCCAGGCTCAATGCGGACCTTGCTGGTGATGATGCCCGTGCCGGAACCGGTGTTAAACCTGGAGCAGAAGAGGGGGAAGGCCTCTGTCTGTGCCACCCTGCAGAAAGGTGACATCTGCACCGTGGCACAGGGGCTGCTGCATCCCAGGGAGAAGCTGGGAGCACTTGGGAGCCCCCCTCCCTCCCCACCTCTGGACCAGGCTGCACTCAAGAGCATATAGCCGTCCCTCACTGAGCACTGGGACTGACTGCCTGAGAACTCGTCCGGACTTTGCAGTCTCCGGAGGTCTGCCCGCCACCTTACCTCATTCCAAATCTGCACCTTTGGCTTTTGGAACTGGAAAAATCATTTCAGCTCAGATTTCTGGGGCCTTTCTCCCTTTCTTTTTCCCCCTGCATTTATTTTTCCAGTACAAAAACAAGACCTCTCACTTGCTCCCACAAGTCAACCTCCCACACCTTTTCGCTTTTCAAAATTCAAACTGCAATAAGTGAATTAACCGTGTTGAAAAGTGCCACAGGGAACGAGTCGCCTTAGTATTCCTATTACATTGGAAAAAAAAGCTCCTCCTCTTGTCCATTTGATGCTGCTGTTTCGTAGCCTGCAAGTTCGAGCCCAGCATCCTCCTGGTGTCCTGCAAGGACCATTCCGGCAAGAGCGGCTGCTCCGCTTCCTCCACACCGCACAGGGCTGAGGGGAAGGGCACCCACCTGAGCTCCACGAAGCCGCCAACCAGCGCCAGGGAAATGAAGTCTTTGCCGCGGTTCTGCCCGTTGTAGAGCAGCAGCCCGCTGAGCTCCACAGTCCTGAACTCCATGGCGATGCGCACGGTGTGGTATGCCTTCATCATCTTGAAGGCCAGGTAGGACTTGCCACCAAAGCTGGGGATGAAGTACCTGATAGCTGCAAGAGCCGGGGCGGGGGGAATAGAGAAAGGAAGAGGGGATGAAGTAGAGGAGGGAACAGGAGGACAGAGAGCAGATAAAGGCCTGACATGAGCCTGTGAACACTTTCCTACCCGTACAAGCAAAGAGGGCTCTTGTGAAATGGCAGAAAGAAGCTCACTCTCTCCTCTGGGCTCATGCTCCTGTGCAGTTATCCCATCGCCACCTCCCAGACACTTGTACTGGTAGCAACCAACTCCCCTCGTGATGGCATGCCCCCCAAAGATTGCTCCCAAGCTTTAGAGATCTGTGGTATTGCTCCCCCAGTACTTAGCTTCAGTGGTGTCCCAATCAACTCCTCCCCGTTAAGGACCAGTGCTGTCGGTCCTTTCCATGCCCAGCTATCACATCCCCTGTGCCCTCAGCTGAGCTCTGCTGCACACACAGTTCCTCGTAACTCAGCTTCCCTGCTCCGTAGGTAATTTTTATCTGTCCTCTAAGAATCCCACGTGACGGATCTACATTCATCACCCCAGGCTTTTATTTATCGCAGCTGAGATTTTCCAAGGCATCTGGAAGGCCAAGCCCTATTAAAATTAACAGGACTGGACACCCACATCCAGTAGCAGCTTTGAGCGCTCCAGCATATAGGTTTAGGTACAAAGCTTTTCGGGAATAAGCACTCACAACCACCCAGAGCCCCCGGCATGATGCCAAATTGCCATTGGGAGCTCACAGTAAATAACAGCAGCCCTGGTTAAGCACGCTGCCAGTCTGCAGCTGTTTGCTAAGCAGCTCTGAGCGTCGGGGAATAGAGCCTGAATTATCAGCACACATCTCCTGGTGTTTGAGAGGACAGTTAGTACCCACCTCTCTGTTACACTAACTAGCAGTCACTAGCTGCAGGAGCTGTGAGCAACAATGCCACAAGCTGAGATAAAAAAGCAGAAGCTCACAATCCCCATGCTTTGGGGCACTGGTATATCAGAAGTGGAGCCAGGAAGAAATTGCTCCTGGCACCTTCTTACCCTGCAGCCTTGCCGTGCTTGCCTCTTACAATGCACAGTGTATCTACAACCTGTTCTTGGCAGAGTTAAGAAAGCCAGTTAAATTGGCCCCTGCAGTGCCTCCTGCCTCGTGCGCGTGTAGTGCCAGCGCAAGCTATGGGGCTGGGTTTGCGTGTGCCCCCACGTCTCTCCATCGCCATGCAGTCAACGCAGTCTGCTGGAGTATGGACGGACACAGGAAGGGCCACGCCGCGTGAAGCCCAGCCCTTCAGCCCTGGTTGTGCCTAACAGCACACGCTTAGGGAGAACAGGTAAGAAAAAGGGCAACTGCAGAGCAACGCTTTCCCAGTTGTGTCCTCCCAGCTTCCTCGGCTGGAGCCTCTAGGCGGAACTCAAAGCTCCAAGAGATGTGGTTCCCCTGACTGTGCTGTCCCTGCTTTTGGCCCTCGCTCTCCTAGGGCTGTGAGCTCCACTACCAGCGCCCAGCAGCGTCGCGGCCGCGACAGGTCAGAGACACGTACGTTTCTCACAGACGGCTCCCCCTTTGCCTGCTGGGCAGCTGCAGGTGAACTCCTTCCCATCGTCCTCGCAGGTGCCACCGTGCAGACAGGGGTTAGAGTCGCAGGGCCGCGAGGGTTTCTTCGTGGTGGAGGGCTGGCGCGTGGGCTTCCGCCGGGTGGTGGCAGGGAGGGTGGAGGTGGGTCTCTTGGTGCTCACAGCTCCTGCTGTCTTGGTGCTGGGTCGGCCCGCGGCGTCTGGGCGCAGGATGTGGCCGGTGGTAGCAGCAGCGGCCGTGGTGTACCTCCGGGTGGTGGCGGGTGCCATGGTGGTGGCCGTGGTTGTGGTCACAGTGGTGGTGAAGAGCCTGGGGATCCAGTCTGAAACACAGGAAAATGCAGGTGGAGGCTGGTGCTTTGCAACCCTCTCTGGGGGCAGGGAAAGCCACTCGGGCTTTTGGGGTGAGATGACAGCAGAGGGGCTTGGACGGATGGTTCTCCCGTGCTACCACACGCCCAAGAGCCCTCTCCTCTCTGCTCTCTGGGCCCCAGGGCTCCCGCTCCATGGCCCGGCTTACGAGTCAGGCAGCACCTGCCTGCACAGGGTGCATGTCTGCACAGGGCCCTCCTCCGCAGCACTGCAGTGCTGCCTGTCCTCCCACCCTGGCGTGGGGGTAGACACGCTCCCAGGTAGGGCTGCGTGCCCGGTACAGGTGTGGCCATGCGCTTTTCTTTCCTGGAAAAATCAGTGTTTCAGGTTTATCACCATGAGATCGCGTGGGCTGGGCTGGCCACCCCCTCGGCAGTACCAGTAAGGGCTCGCTTTCCAGGACTGTGGGCAGTGTCACATCGCCACAGCGCAGCACTGCTGCTTGCCACGTGCTGTGGAAGAGGGGAGCAATTTTACCCCCCTTATAGCCTTCCTGAGTTGAGAACAAGTCCGGGCACATGGACTAACCTCTGAGCCCTGGCTCTGGAGGGCACTGTCTGGACAAGCATTTGACAGGTTACTGCTACAGATGAAAGGCCCTGGCAAGAGCAGAACAGCCGGCCCGTTTGAAAGCCTAAACCAAGAGAGGGGGACTGACCGCAGAGAGAGGGGGCTCACCAAAGTCCATGAATTTGACATGCTCCTGCTGGGGCTTCTTCACCAGGATGGTCGTCTTCTTGGAAGCTTTGATCTGCTTCAGCAGGGCCCCTTGGACATCAGCTGCCGTGTAGGAAGTGGCTGATCGTAGCCAGGAGGAGAAAGGAGAAAGGCAAGAGTGAAGATGCAGGCCCACCTAGCAGTTTCCCTCTCATGACCTCCCCCCGCAATGCATCCGAATCATTCCTTTCCCTAGGAAAATGCTTCCAGCCTTCCAGGCACCAGCTTAGCGTCCACCTCCTCCTAGCTCTTCTCACAGCATCTGTTGATTTTGCTGAACAGAAGACATAGCCCTGGCAAGTTTTAATGAGGTTCTTTCATGGTCCTTGCTGCACGCGTGTTTCTCAGGCTGGCAGCCCCACCGGGAGTGCCTGCTCCCTCCTCAGGCAGATGCTGATGCCACAGTGAATCAGCACCCGGAAGGCTCTTACCTGGGTCAAAGTGGGACTCCACAATGACACGGACAGCGCTGCTCTGCCCCAGGTCTCGGACACGGATGCTCTTGAAATCCTTCTTAACGTCAGAATTGCGGAAAAGCTCATCCAGCTAGTTGGTCGGAGGTGAAGGAGGAAAGATAAACAAACTGAGTAATGGGGAGATCCTAGGGCATAGGTCCTTTCAGTAAAAGATCTTGAGTCTCAGCAAGTCTCCTGAGTTTCAACCCACAGGGGTTTGCATCCAAACCTTTGCAAGACATCCCACTGACACATGCAGAGAACAGGGCTCCCTTGTGTAGGGTGATAATTTCAGATGGTCCCTATTCTTTATGGCCTGCAGTCAAAGGTAAGCACAGGGTCCAGAAATACTGTGGGGAAAGTCAGCTATCCCCATCGTACCCGTGGAGAAGAGTGGAACAGAGCCAGACCAGAGACACCTTGGAGTTTATATAGGGATTTTCTATTGTGTGGCATCTAAGTCTCACTGATCTCTTCTAAAGCTGTGTAAACCTGCTTAGGCACTTTGGAAAATCCCATAAGGCACCATTCTGCATCTTTAAGTACCTGACTGCCTTTTAAAACTTGGCTCTCAGACATTGCGGGATTTGTCTGTAGTCACATGAAGGAGACGGTGACAGTCCAAGGCTTGCAGCAAGCCAGGGCTTTAACACCCCTGCTAGCTATCTGCCCAGCCTCGTGTTGGACTGGCAGTCGTCACAGCCAGAGGTCACCGCTTCCTTCCCTCGGCTTCAAGGCAAAGACAGAAGAAAGTAATTAACTGACTGATGGTCCCATGGTATACCCTCCCCCTATCAATTTGGGCATAGTGATCTCAGAGGGGTAAAGGAGCACATCACATCCATGGGTGTTGGCAGGTAGGTTGCACAGGGACAATAGGTCTCTACAGCACAGGGCCATGGCAAGGAACTCTCGGCCCAGCCACAGATGGCCTCTGGGACAGAGGGCCTGTGCCATGCCTTCGTCTCCCCCAGCCCTGGGAAAACAGAAATCAGCAAAATCTCTTGCCTTCTCACGGGGGGGGGGCGAGTGGATGAACCAGTGAATGAAGCTTTTGCGTGCATGTTCGCATCCTCAGATAGAAGCCACTGTTGTATTGGGAAATATTGCTATTGTGATACAGAACTGCATGAACCATATGGTCCATATGCCAGGCACACATCTGCTTATATGACTGTACTGAAGGCTTGCCAACTTCTAAGTGCAGCTTGGAACCAGCTCGAAATATGTTAATCTCCTTGAAAAGATGCTTTGTATTTGCTGTGCCACACTGCAGGCTACAGTATAATGTTGCTACCCCACCCAGCGCTTCCTTGGCATACCCATATGTACACACTGCCACGCAAAGTCCGCCTACGCCAAGAGCTGGCAATGCAGGGGGGTTCTCCTTAAAGGTGGGAGACTGGATTTACACAAGCAGCTTCCCAAGTTGTGTAGCTGAACTGGAGGGGCAAAGGGGTTTTGGACACGTTTTTGTCTAAGGGCTTTTCATGGAGATAAGGACACTTTAGGAAACCCAGGGCGTTAAGGCAGAACCTCCCGTCTAAACAGCCCCACCACCAAGATCAAGCTGAAAAAGGCTAATTTTTGACCCAGCACATAACAAAGGATGGAACCCACTGACACAGCATGTGGTAGAGGCTAACAACACACGTAGATCAAAAAGAGATCAGACAAATTCACAGAGGATACCTCTTAGACAGAACTGGCGCATCATCTCCTTACACTCTCAAGTGCCCACCCCATAAAAGCGCTGGCCCTGGCGATGAGCCGTGTTCACTCCCAACTTTTGTAGGTTAAGCCCATCACAAAAAAAAACCCCAAACCAACCAACCAACACGGAGCAACACTCCTCCAAGGCACTCAACACATTTTGCAGATAGGTCTCCGTGCTCCCATTTGACAGACAGCAACGATAGGCCACGGCCTCTCCAGAAGCCATCGCGAATGAGAAGGCAAAGCGGGAGGAAACCCACAGCGGTTCCCGTGGTCGGGATAACAGAGCATCTGCAGTAACACAGGGTGGTGTTGGCACAGGGTACCGTAACACGCACCCCGGGGAGCAGTGCTCAGGAAGCAGGCAGCGCTTGGTCCCTGCTTCAAGCGGGGTGGCTGGAATGAAGCGCAGCAGGGCAGGCAGCCTTCCTGCAGAGCGCTGGCAGCTCGGAGGCCAAGCGGACGCAAGCCGGCAAGCGTGCCACAGGCTGGCTCCCCGTGTGAGCCCAGCCACTTGAACGGACAAGCCTGCTTATTAGCAGCAGCTCGGAGAACGCCTGCTTGCTTGAGAAGGGGAGGACTGTGTTTCTGGAAGTGGACATTTGGGGTTTAGTCATCTGTACACCACAGTGGGCAGGGTCTTCTTTTGCCGAGGCCAGAAAAGCCCTACCTAGACCCTACACAAAGTGCAAAGGACTCACCGCACTCTCAATGCTCCTGGCCGTCTCCCCAAAGAGCTCTGACTTGGGGTCAGCCATCTCAGGTGTGTAGAACAGCTCCTGGCCTTCCACCTCCTCCAAGATGAGGACTCCCTGGAAGACTTTGGTAGCTATGGGAAGGAGGGTAAACAAGACAAACGCCTTTAGTCGGCTTGTGGGCAGGGGACAGGCGTGTGGCTGACAGCCGCAAGGAGTGTTCAAGTCCCTGGGGGGAAAGGGTGATGGCAGTGTGCGGGTAGTGCCAGTGTTGGGGTTAGTCTGGATGGGTCTGGGAGAGCGCCATGGAGGATTAGTATCAGAGGGTGCTGGAGCAGATGGCAAAGACCAGGCTGGAGATGGCAGCTTTTACCATACGGTTTCCTCTGAGCTCCGGCCCGGATAGCAGCCCCCCTGCACCGGCTGAGTAACAAGAGAAAGACGTTAGCCAGAGCAGCACATAGTCAATACGGCAGGATCAGACACGTGCATGCAAACAGGGGGCAGAGGAGGGCGAAATGTGGACCCTGGACAAGGAGAAGACCTGTGCTGGGAGAGGGAAGTAGACACCCTGCCAGCTAACAGGCTGTGGCCAGCCTTGCAAAACCAGACCGAAACTGCAACAGGAACCCAAGGTGTGGTTCCCTTCCAGGGGAGCTGTGGGAGCGCAGAGGCAGCTATAGAAAGATCCCCGCTGTGGGTAACCATACGGGAGGTTCCCAGCAGCTGTCCTTTCGTGGGTTAAAAGGGGAACGCGGTGTCCAGAGGAAAAGGGGATGTCCTGCTGGAAACCCCAAGGAACAGGGACAGTCAAGAAGGACCTCAGTGAGCAGTGAGGAAACATCTGGGAGGCGGCCCCAGAGCAGCAATTTTTAGGGCAACGAGGATGTATGTATAGGGCAACCAATACTCTGACCGAGCACAGGCGGCTCTGCGTTTCCTCAACATGGACGGCGTGAAAGGGACTGTAAGTAGGCAAGAGAGACCCCATGAAAGCAGTTGCGCACCCCTGGGAACCACAGCGTGTCAAGAGAGCTCACACTCCCCAGGAAGCCCAGCAGGGAGACTGGGGCTACAGCCGCTCTCCCCGCCTGCCCTGGCACAGAATTGGTCCTGGTCAGCCCAGCTCCCTTTACAGCCATCGACACAGATAAAACGGGAATCCAAGCAATTCCCTCATCGCCCCTAGTGCCAGTCGTGAGCTCTGCAGAAGCCTGGGCAAAACACTGGTCAAAGTTTTAAGGCTGTAGCAGTCAAGGAAGAAAGTGGTCGCCTAAGCGAAGAAAACTGCAGAGTGCCCCGGCTCCCCACGTGAACAGCAGCACCCACCCAAGCACTAGGGCTGGCTGCTGGGGGCTGTGGCAGGTGGGCACAACATCTGCCAGCTACCAGGGCTCAGCACGTCCCCATGAACACCCCCCAAGGGACATGCCAGCCCCCAGACCGGACACAGGAACCGTGCTCATTGCCAGCCGGGCAAGCACAGCACCATGCTGCTCTCCCCGCCGGGCAGCTCTCAGTGGTATCTCTCCCTCTCCTGCACCCTGCAAGAGCTCAGTCTGACTCCTGACCACTGAAAGGGAGCCCAGAGCCCAGCCTCGAGGACAAACTCACCCGGACAGTTGCTGCCTTCCGCATCAGCAGCTGCAGTCTTGCCATCAGAGCAGCATCCCAGTGGGGTGTTGTAACACGTCGCCCTCTCGATGGCTGGGGTGGAAGTTACCTGGCTTTCCTCTACCTCCTCTTCCCCTGCAGGGCATTAAGAGGAGCATTCACCAGCAGGAGGTAAGACCTAACCTCTGTGTTAGAGAATAAGGCTGAGACACAGCTTCTTTTTGTCGTGAGAGACAAGGTATGGTTTAGCCCACAACCGACCTGCCAAGCCTAAGAAGCGCACACTCACCGGCAGAGCCTGCCCCACTAGATTCCTGGTCTCCACTGATGCCCATCTCTTGGTCTCCACTGCCTTCTGCACTGCCTGATTCAACATAGGCAGGCTGGGTGGTGGCCAGGACCACTGGCACAGTGGAGAGAGGGCGGACGGTAGTTTTATACACCCCGTGGGTCATCCACGGTGTAGTGGCTGGTCTGGCAGTCGTGGTGCGCCTTGTTGTAGGGTGACCTCTTTCAGTAGGCCTGGCTTCCCACAGCAGGGAGCTGGTAGCCAGCTCGGTGGGATCTGGAGCCTGGGTGGTCAGCCGCAGTGGCGGAGGAAGGATTAACTTGTCCAGAGGCAGCATGGGCAGCGGCGTGGGTGGTGAGGTGTGGCTTGTGTGACTGATGGACTCTGAAAGGAGCAGCAAGACAGGGTAGGTAAGGAGGAGCAGGTCTGGGAAAGGCTGGCCGTGACACCGGGAAGCATGTTGCAAACCCCCAGGCACTTGCCCAGGGCAGTGCATCTGCTGTGCCATGAAAAGTCACGGCACAGTGAGGAACCGCAGAGGGAGGCAGCCAGACCCGGGTCCAGCGTCAGGCCAGAGAGCTGGCACTGCCCCAGGACCGAGAGTCGCAGACACTCACCGTGGCACTGCCCCACATGCTTCACTGTGATGACCTGTCCCTGCCGGCAGGCAATGGTCTTCAGCTGGCACTGGTCCCCGTAAGTGACACCATCAGAGCCACACACCTGGGAAGCAGAGGGGAAATGTGAGCTGCACCTCTGTCCTCCTCCAAGCCCTGGGCAAAATAAACCGGTCTCTAAATGCTGGGAGCAGAGGCTTTGCAGGGGTTCCTCTGAGGCAAAGAGGCAACGGTCTGCACAAAGGGACCCGAGGGCAGGCTGCGGAAACCCAGGAGCAGAGCAGCTGAGAGGTGCCAGATGGGGCACAGAGCACCCGGCTCCACTGGGAGACATCTACGACTCGCATATCACCCTTCCCCACGCATCGAAGACAGTGACTGAACTTGCCCGCCTGCTTCTTGTGGGCTGCCTGCACCAGCCCGACGCAGCTGAGCTAGCCACACGTCCCCACGCACGCTGCTCAGCCCCCCACGGCTGCCTCTCCCCCAAACCTTGGTCATGTTGGCCTCCGAGCAGAGCGGGGATGGGCACTCGCAGTGGGCAAAGCCGTTGACTTCCACGCACGAGGCCCCAAACTCGCAGCTCATTTCCTCACAGGATTTTGGGGCTGACGGGTCTGGGGCAGGGAGAGAAGGGGGAAGAGATGACCAACAAAGCACGTACCAATGATACAGAAACAGGCTATGCTGAATCAAAATCCCTCTCTCCTCCCAGTGGGTCTTAGCTCTCTCAGGGACTCGCCAGAGCAGTTCAGATCGGTGGACAAGACAGACTATCACCAAACAGAGAAACAGTCCCTCGTGCTGTGCATGAGTGCACAGATAACAGGAACCCAGCCAAGAATGGAGGCCAGGGCCCCTTTCCCCCGAAGCACAAGCACACAAGGTGGGAGGGATGCATTTCTTTCACGGGCCTTATCTGTTGCCCCACAGCAGTACCCAGGCATCCATTTCTCGGTGCCCCACACAACCCCTCTGGTACGTGGCTCCCTCACCTTTCTCACAGCCGGTCATGCCCAGCTTGCTGCCATTGGGGCACTGGTTGCATTTCATGCCGGTGATACCAGTCTTGCAGGAACACAGTCCAGTCATCTGCTCACAGTCATCGCGCACTGAGCCCACCGGGTCGCAGTTACAGGCTGAGCAAGAAGGGAAAAAAGACACTGTTTGGCTGGTGGATTTGTGGAGTCAACAGCAGACTCATTCAGGTCCCCCAGCAATCCAAGAGAAGAGCGAGGAGAAGGGTCCAGGGGAGGACCATAATGCTGACTGCTACCTTGTACTTACTGACCCCACACCAGCTGCAGGAACCTGCCTCCACCCGCTACCCTCTGACCACGGTCCTATGGCTTGTGATCCCATACCCAGCCCCCCCCGCCCCCCCCCCCCCCCCGCCACAGGCACATGCAGGGACACCAGGGCTCATTCACGCTGGGCTCAAGCAGCCCAGCAGAACATCTGGTCAGGGAGCAGGCCCATGGAAGGAGACACCATCTCCTAGCCAAGCTGCACTATGGGGGAGCAACAGCACCTGTGCAATGCTTCAGGCCACCCTGTCTCTCTTGCACGGAGCAAGCCATCAAGCTCCGCAAAAACAGCCGCTGGAGGTGACTTACAGTAGGACCAACATTAGGGCTCATTGTTTTAAATAGCATGATACCCTGCCGCGCCTTGAGCCCCGCGGAGCAGGCCATGGAGCCGTGCCAGCGGAGAGTTGCACGGGACGAGGGGCACTGGCCCAGCCCTGCCCGCACTCACGCGTGCAGCCGCTCTTGCTGTCGGTGACGATGCCGCGGAAGTTCCAGAAGCCGGGCTCGCAGCGGTCGCACTTCAGGCCCCCCACGCCTGGCTTGCAGGAGCACTGCCCTGTTGTGGGGTCGCAGGCTCCCCCGTAGGAGCCGTAGGGGTTGCACTGGCAGGTGCCTGCGAGCCAGAGAGAGAGAGAGCATGAGGCTGAGTCCTGGCCGAGGAGGCAGGGGGATGCTGGGGGCTGCATCAGGGCGGAGGGACCGACTGCTGAGCCGCTGAGCTGCTCAGCCAGGGCAGGAACGTGGTCTCATGCTGGGCAGGAGGAGGTTTCACCAGCTGCTCTCAACACTTCTCCTCTGCCCCAGCTACAAGGGGGAACTAAACCTTCAGGGATTAACCCGCTTGCTTTGCTGTCATCAAGAACTCCTCTCTCATTAACATCAAAGGGGGAGGAAGCTATTAGAAGTTTATTATTAATTCATTAATTAGGAACTTGATGGAGGGAAATGATCCAAAGATAGACAGAGAGACGCTCCTTTTATCCACAGGGAGCAGTAGAAAGGGGACATGGGGCAGAGCTGGAGAGAAAGGGAGACCTCGGGAGCAGCGAGTAGGGTGCATGCACACATCCCCAGACTGCCAGAGGCAGGGAAACGGCATGTCCAGAACAGGCAGCAATAGATAAATCTGCCCTAGGGGCTTCAAGCTGCTGGTTAAGTGGTAATTACCTCCTGATCTATGCTTGCTGCCAACACAGGGACACAGGTGGGACAGAAACTGGTGGGATACTGAATCCCAGTCAGTTGGGAAGCTGTGTCCATGGATTGGAGGGCAGGGGACAGGATTTCCATCAGAGACACGGAGGAACATCACCACCAACCACCACTGGCAGGGCAGTGCTGAAAGCGAAATGCTTGTGTCCTCCCTAGCGTCACTCTGACCGGCTCCTCCCTGCTCCGCTGGCCCCTCTTGGCCAGCACAGACCACACCGCCACGCGTCTGCTCTTCCAGCGCCCACCTCAGCCTGCAGCTCGCCCTGCGCACCCCCTGCCAGGAGATCTCTGGACATTCTCTGAATGCTGCTGCTTTTTAAATCATACGGCACATTAAACAGCACTACATCCTCATCAAGCAGGCATTAGCCAGGCCCAGGCACGGCGTGAATCGTGTCTCCACAGGGTAATGTGTTTCCCTAACAGGCGGTCACAGCCTCAGCTGTTAAGAGTTTGCTAATGCCTTTCGAAATGTGCCTTCTGCTAAAGTGCTGACTCCGATAATTATTTAATAAATATTAATGAAACATCTTCCAGCTCAACTTCCTGCACAGTGCAGTCACCCACTAGTCACTGGTCCTGGGGTGGCCTGCAGAAAGTCCCTAGGTGAACCCGAAAGCTCTGTTCCACCTCAGCCTGCAGTGCAAGGACACAAGCAATATTTTTGTCACTCAGGCCAGTGAAGTGCCCTAAGCCTCTAGCAATGGGTTGAAGGCACAGAGGGCACGGTCTGGCCCTAGGGGCACTTTCTGGGGCGTCCAGCACGGACTCAGCACCAGACAAGTTCTAAGCCACCATCCTGCCTTCCTGCATTTCAGAGGGACTTAGACCTGGAAGTTGACTCAGGGCTTTTGAAAGGACGAGAGCATCGCTAGTAGATGCAGAAGGCGAAGCATGCATGCACATCTCCGTGTGTGCATGCTGTGACCCTGGAGCTGAGGATAAACAGAGGCTTTTTGAGCCTGGGAGGTCACTAGTTAGCTAAGGAATGGGGAGGGTCCACCTTCCTTTGTTTCCCCTGGGATGGGATCCCAAGTCCCCCCTCCATCTGATCTCTCCTGCCTTCCAGCCATCCTTGAAGGTCCTTCATGCCCCCCCAGGTGGGAGAACAATATTCACTCACTTGGGCATCCAGCTGCACCCACTCCGAGTGCCAAGGTCATGTTGTCTGGGCAGCATCCATAGATGGTCTGGCTGCAGTGCACAACCAGGAGAGGTGGCGGGGTTGTGGCAAGGGCTGCAGAGGAAGGCAGAGAAGTACAGGTTATCTTTGGCACGCAGGGCAGCATTGCCAATGTATGGATCGAGCAACTAGCAGCATTCCTGCAAAACCACATGGTCTTTGCAGAGATGCTGGGAACAGGTGATGAGGTGAGGTCCTACCCTTGGCCAGGGAAAGCACAGGGCATGAAACAGGAATGATGCAGCGGGGATCAGCAAACCAACACAGACACTGCTGTGTCTTTAGTGAGCACTTCCTTGCTTAGCCCCAGAGAAAGGGCAAGTGCTACTGCACCAGGCTGGAGACCAGCGCACAGAGCTTGTGTCAGCCTGCGGGGCTGGCTGCCTTCGGGGGACTCACCGCGGCAGGCTCCTTGGCTAGTGACATAGAGATCCTGGCGTTTTTCACACCGTGTCTTCTTCAGCTCACACTCGTTGGTGTAGGTCACACCATCAGAGCCACACACCTGCCAGGACAGGGAGGGAAGCTGCTCAGGGCAGTCCCTGGCACAGGAAGGCAGGTTCCCTATCCATGGGATGCCCTCTCCTGCCCAGGAAGCATGCGGGAAGGCCACCAGGAAGAAGAGAGGAGGGGAGCGAGGACTGCAGCAGGCAGCCCAGAGCTGCGCAGCGTGCTTACCGGGTTGCGTGGCACTGCCAGGCAGGTGAAGTCACACACACAGCGGTCATCCTCTGCATCCTCGTCCCACCAGCCCCCGTACTGCCGGCACCGGTCCTGTTCACACTCACTACCGTCGCCGGAGCCCGAGCCCCCTGAGCCGCACTCTGGAGTGAAGGAGGACCGTGGTGAGAAAGGGCTCACACCCAGCAGCGCAGAGTTAGGGGAAAGCAGAGGGGATGGGGCCAAAGCCCCCTCCCTGACACGAGGCTGTGCCCCAGACAGGGGAAGCAGCCCACAGCTGCACGGGCCCATCCAAATCACAGCAGGTTTAAGCTCTTCAGCACAGGCAAGCCCAGAATCCTGGGTCCACATGTATTAGGATCCTTATGCCTGGACCTCCGAGAAGATCCCTCTCCCTTGAAGAAAGCAGATTCTCCTATCGCTGTCACAAGGCTGTGCTAAGCCTACATAATGAAAACAGCACAGGGATGCTTTAGCAGGTGGCCTAAGGTCTTCCTCTCTACAGCATCACCGCAGGAGCAAATGCAAGGATCCTGCAGCTACCAGCGCCCTGCAGGCTACCTGGAGATCAGACAGCTAATAGCCATGCACAGGAGGAAGGGCTGCCACTTGACTTAGTGACAGCTTAACTCCACGCTTTGATCCGACTCCTGCCCCTTCTCCTGCCCTCCCAAACACATAGTGCAGCAGGGAGATTGCTGCTGCTAATATAAACATGGAAACCAGAGCAAAGGAAGGGATGGGGTTTGGGTTTAGTTTGAAGTTCAGTTAGGCAGATATTCTTAACAATATATAAACTCTGACCCTAGCCTGGCTGCCTCTCCATAAGATGCTCAGAGCTCCAGCTGCAAGAAGGAGACGTTGCTGATTTCAAAGGCTTCTTAAAGGGGGAGCGGGGGGAAGGAAAACCTGGCCCTTTTTATTGAGTGATCAAAGGCTGGGATTTGGCATTACACAGAGAATTATTTAAGATCTTTTCCCAGAGGGACATCAACCTGAAATTCCCCAAGGAGGGCTGTGATCAAACACCGTGTTATGTCTTCCCCTCTCCCTAAGCTCTGCCATAGCACTGAAGTCCTTTCCAGCTAGACTACATGTGCAATGAGCCAGAGAATCTCAGCTCGCCAGGTCAGCACATCAGAACGGCGAGGTTTACGCACCTCCTGTATTCGGAGTCAGCCAGCATTAACCCACAGCTTTCCCCCTACAGTGAGAAAACTCAGCAGGTTCTTAGTTCTTAGCCTGGCCAAGCAAGGTACAGCCAATCCCGCAGCCTTCCCAGGTGCTCAGTACCGAGTCAACAGTCAGGCCCCTGAGCAGCCCCCAGGGCAGAGGGAAGCAAAGCGGCAGCCAGGCTCCCTGCCCCAGGCACCGCTCCGTTTCCCCCAGCCAAGGCCCGCTGAAGTGCGAAATTAAAGCAGCGATAAACTCCTTGCCCAGCCGATTAGGTGGCATCATCTCTCATTACTGCTGGATACAGAGAGACAAAGGGGAAAGGGAGGCGGCAGGGGTACTGGGTGACAGCGGCCGGCTGGGAGGCAAAGAGAGGGCTGGTGGCACAGGACCTGCTGTGCTGGGGACGCTGGGGGTGTCACAGGGCACCGTGCCCGAGCTCCACGCAGCGGGGCTCCCGTGGCAGCCGGGCACAGCAGAGCAGCGAGGGGAAGAGCCTGCTGTGTGCAGCCTCAGTCCTTCCTCACCCTTTCCCCCACCTTTCGCACCCGCGCGGCCGGAGGGACGGCGGCAACCTACCGTCCTCACACGGCCCCATCCTGGCAACCTCAATGCTCCTCTTCTGCTGGCAGGAGGCCACCTGCAGTTCACACTGGTTGTCGTAGGTGAGGCCATCGCTCCCACACACCTGAGCGAAGGGCTGCCTCTCGCAGCGCGGGCACACGCACTGCCCACCCACGCACTTGCTGCCAAAGGAGCACACCGTGCTGCCGCAGGACTCTGTGGGGCGAGAGGGAGGAACCACAGTGAGACGTCGTAGGGACCTTTGTAGCCAACTGCCCAGTGTCACAGAGCTGGGGACCACTAATGCCATGCCCTCAGAGGAAAGGAGAGAAGTCCTCCTTCCCCAGAGTGGTTTGTTATTGCTTATTTAAACCGTGCAAAGACTCTGCAGTGGACAGTTGACAGTCCTGAGCATTTCTGATTCCCATCAGCACCCACAGGTGTTGTGTCCAACAGCTTTTTCTAGGACACCAGTAAGAAATCCCATTTACTCTCATGGTGACTTCAGCCTCCTCCTGCTCGCAGTGCCCACAGAGCACTGAGAGTTATCTGTCACACCCGATCGCTCTTCTCTCCCATATTTAGAGAGGATCTCCATGCACAGTTCAGCCTTGGAACACAGACCCAGCTGGACAGGTTTTATGAGGCTCAAAGCATTGCTTTTACTGTAGTAGCATTTGTCCTAATGAAGAACCGAGGCAGGGCTTTTAATTCATTAATTCATTAAGAAATTAGCACAGACAGTTCCCTGTGCTGGGGAGTGGGGAGGAAACACATGAGCAAAGAGGAATTAACCCCAGGGGATGGAGGGAAGGGAAAGCTACTGAGATGAACTGCATGATCAAATAGACCCTCCATGCTTTCAGTTCTGGTGGTAGCTATTAACACGTTTTCAGCCCAATTTCTTTGCTCGGCTCAATGGACATTAGCCCAATTTCTTTGCTTGGCTCAGAGAAGTAACAGAGAGGGCAGATACCACCTACGATGCATAGCTGGGGCTAAAAAGGGGAAGCTGCTTGAGAGACTCAAGATGCCCAATTCTTGTGAAGCCGAAAGGGAAGACCATGCCAGACAAGGTGAAAAGCCTCAGGCAGGGTCTCCGAGTGACCAGCCAGGAACCGCAGCCCAGGGCCAGGCTGCTGGGTGTCCCTGGGCAAGCCCTGTTACTCTGGAGCTGATATCCTCCTAGGGAGTCCCGAAAACAACCAATAAAGGCACGAGGAGGAGCGCTAGGGAGACCCTCCACACATCCCGACCCTGGGGTTTCTCAGGTGCCTCCCAGGGCTGGTAAACCCATGGGCTGCAAGTGCTACAAATGACTAGTGAGCCTTGGATGGCCATGGCCAGGCAGCTCAGCAGGGCCCGGGCGGCCAGCGGAGCTGAGCATCCGCTCTCTGAAATGCCACCAGCAGGAGTGAGACGAGGGAAGAAGGGGACCTTGCCAGACTCACTGCAGTCTCCTTGGGCAGCCACCAAAATGTTCGTCTGCTGCGTGCACGCCCGGACGTGGAGCTCGCACTCGCTGCCGTACGTGTTGCCATCTGTGCCGCACACGGGCTGAGAGGAGGGAACGCACTCCGTGGGGCACACGCACCTTC
This sequence comes from Aptenodytes patagonicus, assembly GCF_965638725.1. Lineage (NCBI taxonomy): Eukaryota > Metazoa > Chordata > Aves > Sphenisciformes > Spheniscidae > Aptenodytes > Aptenodytes patagonicus. The sequence continues at coordinate 6,058,018 of NC_134967.1, read as the reverse complement.
CCGTCTCCGCCTCGCAGATGGCCCCAAACTGGCACTTGCCACAACGGTCTGCGCAGACGAAGAACAAAACCAGTAGGTTAAGACAACAGTTCAGGCAGGCATCGCTGTCTAATGAAGTGCCAGAGCAGAAATAAAACCCCACTGCGACCTCCTCCCCCAGGTCGAGCCCCTGCAGACGCCGGCAGCCTTGTCGGGAGCAGGAGCCCCAAGGTGCAGTGCAAGGGAAGGAGCCGAGGCGAGGGCTGCAGGAGGAGGGAGAGTCAGGCTTGGAGGCAGAAAGGCAGTAACTGCTCGTAAAAGCCATCAGGGCCAGGACTAACCGTGATGAAATGTCACCAGAGCTGTATGCCGTTATAGCTAAATAGGAGGCGGGAGAGAGCACGGGGCTGAGTGCAATTACCAGGAGTGATAAATCAGTCCCAGCCTTGGGAGGAGGAGCGCAGCATCCCAGGCAGCAAGCGGCCAGTCTCCCAGGGGAGAGAAGCGGCAGGATTCACACATGGCAAGTCGGCAGGGCGGGAGGAGGTGGCCGCCTGAGAAGGGGGATATTGTCTTCCCCTAGTTTATCAGGGTGCCAGCGGTGCCGGACGCCCTTATAACATAGCACCAATTCAGAGCGCCCTGCCACCTCCCCCCAGCAGGATCCTCAGCCTGCCTGCTTCAAACACACGCACAGCACACGCACGCAGGCTCGGGTCAGAGAAGACATTTATCTTTGTAATAACTCACTTGCAAAGGAGCTATCACTCGTTGCAGGAGAGGCCAGACTCCAGCCAGCACATCTCCTCTCTCCTGACTCCGGGGTATTTAGTGATTCACGGCTTCATCTTCTCCTTCAGACACCCCTCTTCCCTCCCCACCATTCAATTCACAAAGAATTTGGTTTAAAGATGTTTTTTCTTATTTTTCTTTCACACAGCAGCTGCTGCCTTTGCATGGGGGAGGGAAGATGCAACAACCCCCTGCTTGGTTTGTGCAGGCTGTTGGCCGGGAGGTTTCTATCTACAGCACAAAGCTTGCAGCCACGCCTGGGCTCTGCAGGTCGGGAGAGGGGGCTGCTCAAGGCAGTCTGTGTGCAGACAAGGGCAGCTCTTTCCTACAGGGCACTCAAGTGCGTGTGCCCAACAGCTGAAGCATTTGCATCCTTCATTGTTTCTCCTGAAACTGCGTGGAGTTGGTACCAGCATTTTCTTCTGACCTGAATCCCACTGGGCCCTCTGCTATGCTGCAGCGGGGAGCTCCGCAGGTTGGAGGGGGTCTTCCTTTTCTGGAGGAAGGGTCTTCCTTTACTCTGCTGTCTCAAAGCCCTTACAGCTCAGGAGCACGTTCCCCAAGTAGGACTGCACAGTGCAGCTCAGTGGGGAAGTGACCGTAAGGGATTAAGCCCAGTTTTGACAGGGGCACTGCTATGCCGTACCGAGCCACACCAGCCCTGGGTGGAAAGCCAGGCACCAGCTCCTGATACCCAGCATGAAGGTCAGGGGCAGAAAGACCGTATTTTGACAAAATCGCAATGAGCCTAGCCCTACCTGACCATCCCAGCAGATTTTGTCCCGGGAGAACCCAGCCAGCTCGGGCTGTGCCTGTCTGCAAACACTTTCTGAGTGGCAAAGCTGTGCTGGCACAAAGAGAGAGCTTGCAGATGGAACTGCTGTGTATGGGTCTGAGTTGCATACGCTACATGGTGGCAAGCAAAGCGCAAAGACACCCCAACAGCCCTATCTCTCTGCGGCTGGGGCCACGCTCGTGCTTAAGACACCGCCTGCTCCCAGCAAGCAAACCCAGCTGTGGCCAGCAGCACGAGGAGGAGGAACCCCCAGAGATCGGCTCTTACCGCAGGGCCCTTTGTGTTTCACTTTGATCTCCCTCTTGAGGACACAGGCCATGGAGTCGAGCTCGCAAGGGTTGCCATAGGTGCGGTTGTCGCTGCCACACACGGGGTCATAGCGGCCCTGGCACACCTGCTGGCACTCGCACACGGCCTCCTGGTTCTTCACCACGCACGTGGCCCCGAAGGTACACTCCACGCTCAGGCACGGGCTGGGTGTGCCCAGGTCTGCAGAGGGGACAGGAGAGAAAGGCACTGGTCTCAGTCCACTGCTTCCCCAGCTTCCCCGGGGCACTGTGCACAGCAATGCATGCCAGCATCCCCAGCCTTACGCCCATGCCTGCCTCCCCCAAGCCGTGGCAAATGCACAGAGCTCCTGGCCTTGGCACCAGCCCAGCCCCCTGCACCCTCCATGCCACCCTGACATGCCCAGCTCAGCATCGTCCCCATGCTTGGCAGAGGTTAGGGATGGGAAGCAGGCACAAGATCTTCTCCCTGCACGCCATGAACAGGACTCCCGCCTCGTCTCCTCCGTCCCATCCCCATCCCAGCTACATTCTGCCCTCAGGGGCCGGCCAGAGGTGGGATCAGCCCCGTGGGTTTCTGCACCAAACCCTGATTGGTGCAGAATTGGGGGGCAATTGCAGATTGCTGGGTCTCCCCAGCAGCTCCCAGCCAGCATCAAGAACGAGTGCCATGTGCTGAGGGAGGGCAACACAGACAGGCCCCTCGTTGCCAGGAGGGGAGCCGGCACTTCTTTTCCCGGGCAGCAGTGGTGCCACAAGCCTGCCTGTGAAGTCGGATCTGAATGACCAGCTCTGTGGCAGAGGGCAGGGCAGGAGGCAGCAGAAAGCCCTCCTCGGTGTGGGTCTCGGTGCCTCCAGGACACTCGCTACATCATCACGTAGTACCTGGCACCAGCTGCCGAACCCTCAGTAGCCAAAAAGCTCACACAGGGATAGTTCCCTTCACTGAGGCCTCACATCCTCAGAATCACACTGTCCCCTGAACAGCTCATCCTAATACCCGCTGTGCCATACCCGGGAAGATCTGGCTGGAGAGGACACCTGCATTTGGCTTCACCACACAGCCTGTCTCTCTCCTCTCCCCAAGCAGCTCAGCTCCCTTCCCCTCCTCTTGCAAGCTGGTGTTGGAAAGGCCAGGGAGCTGCTGTGCAGCAGGATGAAGAGACCTGGTGTCCTTGCTTCGGCCCAGTCCTCAGGCATCTGGCTCTAGGAGCAGAGCCCTGAGGCTCCCTGGGGACGGGTAACGCCCCGCAGCATGGGTTGCAGGCTGAGAGGCAGCAGTCCGCTCTGCTCACTCACTGGAGCTGCTTAATCAAAGTCAGCTGAGCAGGTGGCACCTTCCCTGCAAGATGCCCGGCAGTGATGAGGTGAGCAGCCAACCCTGATGGTGGCAGCAAAGAGAAAAGGCTGCGTCCCACCCCCTGGTACAGCTCTGCAACTGCTCGCAGGGAAAGCCCCGCGGTTCCACCCGGTTCCCAGCCCGCTTGCTGAAGGCAGGCGTGCCCCTCCAGGAATGCCCTCCACCATCCAGAAGCCAAGACAGGCAGCTAAAAGGCAGGACTGGCCGTGCTGCTGGGGAGAGACCCAGCACTTCCCAACGACCCCTTCATGTGACTCGAGAGAAAAGCCCTGAGAACTTGGGGCAAGGAAAGGACACAGATTTAATCCGCACTGAACACTGACGAGGACACATGACGAAACGGATGTGGGGAACAGACAATGCAGCCAAGGCAAGATGGATGCAACAGGCAGACACAGCGCAGCCCCACCAACACCAAACAGCGAGGCAGGCACAGAGCCGGAGTGCAGTGGGAAAGACAAAGCCCTCTGGAGCCTGCTGGCGTGGCACAGAGAGTGGACAGGGGCAACAGGAGCGGACGGATCCGTTTTCCTGCCCTGCTAGGACCAAGGTGGCGTATCTACAGAGCAAGAGCAAGGCTTGAGCCCTCAGGAGTCTGGCTGCGTGCTGTCAACCAGTGAGAAAATGGCCTGGGCACAGGCAAGTCTGAATTTTGGATTTGGCTCTTTGGGAAGCACCTGCCAAGTCAAAACTTAGAGCCAACAGTCTGCAAAGGAACAGGGAAGAGGGGGACAGTTCAGGCACAATGGCCACTACTTCGACCCAGCCTTTTCAACTGTGTCCCCAACTTCCCTGCAACGAAGAGTTTATGAGCAGTTCCCAAGGACCAGGAACCGCTCCCTGCTCTGCTTAGCCCTGTGATGCTGCTCACATCTCCTGCTTGCGTTTCACTTTTTAAAAACAACGTCTGTACCACAATCATGTCCCCCAAACGCAGAGACACAGGCTTCCACGGAGAAAGCGCCTCTGCTGGACACAATTAGGCAGTAAGGATGCAACGAGCTAGGCATGAAGCAAATACATTCGTTCATTTGAAATCCAAATTCACACTCTTATCTTGAGGAGCAAGTGAGCAGTGAGAGAGAGTGCAGGGAGGTGCCAGGCCCGATGGAGAACGCTGCCCTGACATTTCTCGCCCTTCTTAAGCAAGCAAACCTGCAGAGGTGCAGCACATGAAGTTCCTTCACAGCCTGAACCTCAGCCTGTGAAATTTCCCACATAGCCCTGGGCACCTGCATATGTCAATGGGAATTTTGGCACCAATTTTGATGTAGGTGGATATAATGAGGACCTACTGAGCAAGGACCTTAGGCTGTGCTATAATCAAGACCTGCTTTGATTCCTGGCCCTTCTCCATCTTGTAGGCAGGGAAACGGAGGCACAGAACAAAAATGCTCATTCTGCACCCTGACTGATTCAAGGGCATGATCCCTCACCTGCTGCCAAGCTGTGCAGAAACCTAACCAAGCCCTGGGAACGCTGAGCTCTCCTGCAAGCCTTGCCTGTGGACGGCTATGGGGAAGAGGCTCTGAAGCTGGTTCGTAACCCATAACGCCCCATCAATCTGTGCCCATGACACCCAGCGGGCTCCAGCACCAGCTCCACAGGGGAGTATTCGAGAAGAACCGTATCTGAGCACAGACAGCTCCTCAGTTCTTCCAAAAGGCACACGGTGCTTTGCTGGACACCGGGGAGGGGAGCTGCAATCCCTGCAGAGCCCCTACCCACTGGACTTGCACAAACAAGCGTGACGCACACTACGGTGAGCAAAGGGACAAGCATCACAGTCCCAGGCAGGCAGAAGTCTCTGGGAAAGAGGAGGTGGGGAAGAAAGGGGGGTTAGTTGGGGGCAAAAGGAGAGGTAAGATCAACCAGGGGCAGTCCAGACTGATGTATCAGCCGAAGAGGGGCTTGCTAAGGACTGGGGGGCTCACAGCACCCACCTCTGCTCCTACTCTCATTTGCCTCGAAGGGTCAAGCCACAGCAAGCACCGGACAAGACCCCACTGCACTGCAAGGCATTTCCATTCCAGCAGGAAGTGTTTGGGGCGAGGGATGGGAGCACAACAGGGCAATCTCTCCATCCCAGGGGCTCTCAAGCAAAACTAGAGAGGAGGGGAGCAGTGAGAAGAGGCCAGGACTGTCACTGGCTACGGAGAAGGAGAGAAAGCCGACCTCCTAGCAGAGATGTCCGGGTAGGGAGCGGAAGGGTGCTGCGAGGACACAGTTCCTTCCTCCAAACAGGCAACACTGTAAAACACAAGACACAGACGAAAAAGGAAAGAGAGAGAGAGAGCGGAGGGAGAAAGAGTAGGGGGCGAGAGAGCAGAGAGAGGCAGGGAGGAAAAGACAGATGCAACTACAGACACCTTCCCTCCACCTCCTGTCCACATCGGTCTCATCCCATCCCTTCTTCCTCAACTGCCCCATCACGGTGTAGAAGTAGAGAAGGATTAAAAACAAGGCCTGGACTGTTTTGTTTGGCTTTGCCTCCTTTGCCTTGCTGCTAGAAAAGACAGCAGCAGAGCTTAGAGTTCATTAGACAGGTACGTGTAAGAGATTAAAACGCTGCGACCATACTAACGGCCTTTCTTTTCCTCCCCTTCCCCAGCTAGGTGCATCTCCTGTATCCTCACAGCACAGGGGCGTGGATGAACTCGCCACGCTCCCCAACCTGGGTGCTGGATGCAGACAGAGCCTGTAGCTCCCTCAGTCCCCGGTCTCGCCCACTGCCGAGTGTCCCACGAGTCCTGTTCCAGCCTGTGCTGGTGGACTGCACCCTCCATCCCAAGGAAGCCTCGGCCACGAAGCCAGCCAGGAGACACGTTAGTGCCACCAGCAGTGCTCATGCTGAGAAGACCTGTCTTGACACACAGGCTGGCAAGCAACATCACCAACCCATCCCCATTTCTAAATCAGTTTCCCATCTCGCATTGAGTCTGAACTGGTGACACAGAGGAGGACATGCTTTCTTCCCAAAGGGCAGCACTCAGCTCAGAGAGAAGATGCTTTCCTAAGCTGATGGGGAGGCCAAAGGCTTGCCCACACCTCATGGTGGCTTGCTACAGGGCAGCCTGGAGCCGTCATGTGGACTTTGAAATCCTAGGCTTTGGCAGACAGAGCCCCAGCTTTGATTTACTTCCCTCAGATGACAGGCTTTGTTTGATGCTACCCCACAAGGATATAGCTCCTGAAAGCAGATGTGCGCATCTGCTGTCCTCGCCTGCAGGAAGAGAAGTTGGGGGAAAGCTAAAATAAAAGAGAGTAAGATGGAGAGAGGAACGGCAGATGCATAGGGACCATATCCTACTGTCCACTGGCCTCACTCCACTGAACGTGGTGGAAATGATGCGCGTCTGACAGCAGGGTAACTAGCAGCACGAATTCTCCACTCGCCCTAGAAACTCAGGAAGCCTTAGCAAGGGCCTGACTCTAAAGGAGGTACAGGGAAGGGTTTGTAGAGAGCCCAGGGCACCAGGGCCCGGCCACCCAGCTGCAAACAACCACCTCCTGGCCCCACTGCCCCAGAGCTGCCCTGGGAGCCCAGCGGAGCCCGGCCACGGGCACCTCGCTTCGCCCTCACCCTCCCCCGCGTCAAGGCAGCCTGCCTCGCCAGAAGCGGCCCTGTGCATTCCCGTGCCAGCCCCAGGGGCCGGTCACACCTCCGGCAAAGCTTCGCAGCAGCACAGCAGGGCAGGAAAACGAGCGCCAGACTTGCCGGCGTGCACGGCTCCCTGGCAAGGCTTGCTGGCTGCCGTCCAGCACCAGCTCCCCGTGGCCCGGGGAGACAGAGGACTGAAAGGTGCCTCTCTCGCCCTTCCCTATAGGGAAAACCTGGGGAACTGACTCCTAATCAGCCAACCACCAGAAAACACAGTGACACAGATGATTAAAAATAACAGTTGTGATTACATTGAGTGTGATTTTTGGGAGCCTGACAAACAGTTTTCAAGCAGCTGGGCCTGGCGGCATTAAAAACCTACTGCAGGAGCACAAAGCCAACAAAACAGATCCACAACATAAGGCCTAAATTCCAAGTACTTCAGAAGGTTTGATACAGCTGATACCTTGTAAAACATCAGCTTAAAATAACAGGACACAGTTCTAGACCTAGTAAAAACCAATTCGAGCTGAAACAAACAGTCCTTCCAACTCATACAAATCAACCCAGTGATTGTGTTTAACCTCCTTCATTTTCTGTGCAATAATTTTAAAATTGGACATTCCCAACATCCTAGGGACCCAAAGCCCCATCCTATCACATACGCCTGAAAAAGCGTCCATTGGAAAGGTCAAAAGCTTCTCCCGGAGATGAGACAAAGACACGGCGAGACCTCCAGAGAGCGGGCACGCTGGGAAGAGTTCCTTACGGAGAGTACCTGGAGCTGAGAGAAGCAGGCAGGCATGGAGGGGGAAGCATGGAAGGAGCTTGGGGACTGGCACTACCCTGGGAGGAGAAATGAATGGCGTGGGCTGCACGGGAACTGCGTGGTGGCGAATGTGCACCTGGCTGTGGCGGTGAATGAGAGAAACCAGCTGGACATCACAGACACTTCGGTGCTGTTTAAACACAAATGATTCTTCCCTGTGTTACTGAGCACATCAGACAAAGACAAGACCAAGGAGGAACACATACACACACACAGAGACAGAAGGACTGCTGACTGCTGGAAGGAAAAAGAACAGGGAGGAACGGATATTCAGGGCTTGTCGGCCGCAAGACTGAAGAGAGCCCGTGGCTTGCTCAGACGGCGGGCACCCAGTCACAACTTACCTGCAGCTTTCCAGCATCAACGCGAGCACCATTGCCTGCACGGAAGGGACTGACGCAGGCTGGGCTTAAAGTGGCTGCTGAGGCTGGGAAGTGAGAGGTGTGGGGGTACCAGCGTTCCTGCGGGCGACCAGCCCGGCGGCACCAGTGCTTACCACAGGGTCCACTGTGCTTTACAGGGATGGCAGCCTTCTGGTGGCACTCGGCCTTCTGGCGCTCGCAGTCGTTGCTGTAAGTCCGGCTGTCCCGGGCACAGACAGGCCGGTAGGCGCCGTCGCAGGTGATGCGGTCACAGGAGCAGCGAGTGGTGCCACGGCGGTTCAGGCAGACAGCGTTGAACTTGCATTCATCCTTGCATTTGTCTGGGAGGAGAGAGGATAGCACCGCTTGCACCCACCCCGGGGACAGGGGAAGGGGGTATACTCTCATTGCCAAGAGCACGGCACGGAGCGGCGGGGAAGGTCAGGAACCCGAATGCTCCTGTTCCCCAGGAAGCAGAGAGGTACTTACCCTGATGCTGGCACTGCCCTGAACGCACCTTCTGGATCTCCAGTCCCCGGATGGCCCCCGAGCGCCCCATCACGCACTCATTGTCATAAGTCACCCCGTCATCGCCGCACACAAGCTCCCTCTTTGGGGGACAGTTCTCGGGGCGGGAGAGCAGGTCCACCCTTCGGGTGCGGGGGTTCACCCGGCAAACACGATTCATGTCGTTGAGGACGCCTTTACAAGGGTCTGCGCACAAAGCCAGAGCATATAGTCAGGCACACTGACGCCCTGCCCAGAGAGGTGCTTCCTGGCCTGCCCTCCTCCCTCCCAGCTGGCCCCAAGAGCCTCCCTCCGTACCTTCCCCAGTAGCACTCAACGTGCGCTCATCTCTTCCTCGGGACTGGCCGTCTGTAGGGCTCTGCACACACAAGGACTCATTTTTTACTGAGCTGCCCACACTGAGGACACACGCCCTTTCCAAAGCGACCGCTGGATGGGATGAGCTCTGCCTTTTCTCCCATCCTGAGCTGCCTTCAACTCCCCTCTGTCTAGGGGACAGGGCTCTCTCTCCCCCAACCCAGGCGAACCTCCCGAGTCCAAGGGGCGTTCGCTGGGCATTGCAAGATGCTTGGTACTCCCATCCTGCTCCTCCCACTCTCCCTCCCTGTCTTCCCAAAGTGCTGGAAGAGCCCCGAAGGCAGCCAGGGCCACATGCTGCCTTGCCCCACTGCTCCAATCTTGGCTCATCCGGATCACCCTCTCTGATGAGCCGAGCTCACATCAGCATACCAAAGACATGGGCAAAACAGGTGCCAACTGTTCACTAATCCCTACTCTAGCCCTGGGTTTTTCTCTTCCTTGTCAAGCACGGTACCTGGAGAGTGCCGATTCATTTTCTGCAGTTGCAGAAACACGAGCAAATGCTTCCACCCTTTATTCCGACTAGTCTGAAATCCCTGCACTGGCCACAGTCCCAGGCTGAGAAGGGGAGGAAACAAGACAGTACCCCGTTTCCTCAGCCTCTCGCAAGCAGGCGAGGGACCTCCCTTTCAGCCACCCCCACATCCCTTGGAGAAGGCCGGCCTAGGACAGGGTCACAGCTCAAGTCTTTTGCTTTGTCCATTTTAGCACGTGCAGTAATCATGGAAATGAAGTGGATGAAGGAGCTCCCCCAGGACCTACCTAATCCATCTCCCATTCCTCCTCCAGCAAGAGCTGCCCGTGCTCGCTGCTGCCCTGCAGTCACACCAGCAGACAGCCAGGGATCTGTTACCTCCTTGGAGGCCTCTACAAACCCCAACAAAATCACAAGAACATCTTGCGTGGACTCACGGAGCTGTGGGTAAATAAGGCTGCCGTAGTGAGGCAGGGATGCGGTGCAGTTGAGGAGATGGGGACCGCATCAGAGGGGCTGGGGATGAGGCAGATGCACAGACATATCTCAGGGACTGCATGATGAGGATAAATATTTGAGATGTGCTCTGCCTGCACTGCTCTTCCCCGCTCTCTCCCCTACCTTGCAGTACATCCTCAAGCCTTACAGCACACCCAATAGAGTCCAAATGCCTTCAAGTATTTTCAGGTTTTATAGCCCGGCTGCTCAACCCAGACCGCCTGAGTTTCTGCTGATGCCCAGCTAAAATCAGGAGGACCTCAAAGGAACAGTGAGGCTCAAAGCCTTCGCTCTGCCCTAGAAACCAGGAGCACCCAGCGTGACATCACCTCTTTCGCACATCCCACTTGCACCCATCTCGCCCTACTTGGGACTGAGCAGTGAAAGCGTAATTAAAGCTCTTCCAGGTTTGCAGCCTGCCCAAACACACTCCCACACTCCTTCCCCCGGGGACAAACACTGGTCTGGCACGTGTCCTGGCTGATCTCATGGTTTTCCTAATGAATACAGTTGCTTTTAATTACAAGTATCCACAGCCACCATTAGCCAAAGAAGAAGCCATCCTCGGAGTAGCAGGACTGTGTTTGCGCTCTGGGATCTGTGCCTGTCAGGCTCTTTAATTAGAGGGAGCTGCCTGCCCGCGAGCCCTGGGACGCCGGCGAGCAGCAGGCTTCTTGCCAAAAGCGGCAGCCGGGGGACTCCAGCCAGGGAAAACGGCAGGAGGGAAAGGAGGTGGCACAGATGTTGCCACTGCTCTCTAGGTCAGTGGGTCCCGAGCAGAAACGCCCGCAGCCAAATGCCGTGGGGGAAGCGCTGGCTTGGTCTGAGTTTCAGAAGCCGTCACCCACAGACTGACCTTTTTCTGCCCAGCCCATGTTTTTGAGCTGATGACAGCAGGCGTGCGGGCAGGTTTTTCTCCCCAACCCTTGCCATTTCCCACTGGTCTGCCCCCAATACTCCTGATGCAAGAGGAAACGTTTTTAAAGCAGTACGCCCGGGGGGGGGGGGGGGGGACGACTCACCACAGGCGCCATCGAACTTCTTGAAAACATTCTCCTGCTTGTCGCAGGCGTGCTTGTTGAGGTCGCACTCGCTGCGGTAGTCTTTGCCGTCGCTGCCGCACACCGTGCTCTCGGGCATGCCGCTGCAGGACGACGGGCAGACGCACTTGGCCGACTGGCCGTCAGTGGAGCGGACGCACGTGCTGCCAAAGCTGCAGGTCACCTCTGCGCAGGGGTCCTTGGAGCCTGCGGGAGAGAGGAGGGGGCACGGCACAGGCATGAGCACAGCAGCCTGTGCTCACGTGCTGCCCTCTCCCGCTTGCTCCTCTCTCGTCTCCCCCTTTTACATGACAAATAAGCTCAACACACCATGATATCTACCTAGACAGCCCCAGTCCCTCCGAGTGCCCAGAAATGTACATGATGCCAATGGACGTCCTTCCATCGGCTTCAGCGGACGCTGGAGTCAGTGCCATGTACCTGGTCCCGCAGCAGCAAGCTCATCCACCCTGACGTCCGCAGAGGCAGGCAGGATCGTGAGGCTGTAGGATCAGCCCCGAAACCCACGGCACGTGAGGAAAGGAGCTCCCCACCTGGCACTTGAGGCAGAGCCCCTCCTTTCTAAACCTCTCAGCCTCACTGCTGCGAGCTCCCTTCCCTACACGTGCTCTCTGAGATCCTCTTGCTTCAGCAAACGAGCAAAACAAGGGTCCTTAAGGCACCTCCTGCAAACCATAATTAGAGGAAGAGCTCAAGGAGCAATTTCCTCACTGATGGGGAAGGGCCAAAATTTATTTGCCAGCTTTTTTTGCCTTTTTTTTCTCCTTTATTTTTTACTTTTTATGATTGTTATTTTAAATCAATCACTCAGCACTCTCCCCTCTGACAAGAGCCCCAGCAGGAGTGCTGGGTGCAGATTTATTGCAAGCCAGAGCACTGCATGAGAGAAAGGTCAAGTTAATTTACTCTGAGATGAGGAGACTGGGGTCTCATTTACACAGCTCCTTGCTCACAGCTGGTGAATGCCAGGCTGGGGAAGGGCTTTCATCAGCCCACCCAGCCTGTGCATGCGCCTGGTCGCTCCAACTCCAACTTCTAGCCGTGGCAGATGTGACCCACTCTGGGGAGGCAGTGTGGTGCAGCGGGCAGAGCTGCCTGAGACAGAAAGCTGTTCCCCACTGTCTGCCACGCACCTCTTGAACAGCCTTTGGCCATCCATTTCCCTGCTTATTAAACTCTGCAGATCACCAAGGCAGAGCTGGTGATTCTCCATCAGACCTGTCCCCATCCCCCAGGACGTCACCAGCACCGCAGTGACGACACGAGCTCAGGCCAAGTCTCCCTGGCCTCACACAGTCACCTCCCGAAAGCAGGAGAGCCTGCCCTTGCACTCACCACACGGTCCCTTGCTGATGACTTTGATCCGCCTCTGCTGGTTGCACTGGGCCTTCTCCAGCTCACACTCATTGCTGTAGGTGGAGTAATCGGAGCCACAGACAGGAGCCACCACGACGGGGCAAGCCGTCTTCTTGCAGACGCAGGAGGCCTGGGAGGGGTCGGTGGAGCTCTTCTCACACACCGCCCCGAACCCGCACAGCATCCCTCGACATGCTGTGGGCACAGACACGGAGAGACCGGTGAGCCGCGGCTGCTCCTCTGCAAACAGGAGGGATCCAGACCAACGCCCGTGCCTCTCCTATCTGCCCTGGCAGAGCTGCTCACACCACCCAGGCTCGGGGGGAGGCTGCAGCCCTCCGGGGGACCAGGACTGCAAGGGCAGGGCCAGCAAGAGGAGGATGCTCTAGGCACAGCAAGGTCCTTTCCTGGCTTAGGGCGAGGATGTCATCATCTCGGCATGCCACCTCTCACCGCCTGCCAGGAACCAGGCGGTTAAGTTGCCTCCTTCTCCAGGGATGCCTAGGGTGCGTTTGAGGTATAGGGGGGCTGAGCCAACCTTGCCAGAGCCACCCACCCCAAAGCCTCACGCCTGAAACAAGGGTCTGCCCAGCGCAGCCAGGGAACAGCACGAGGCAGCCAGGCCAGGGCTGCTGCACCCCGAGCCCCCATCTCCTGCCTGTGCCTGGAGCACGGGCATTAAGCAAAGGCACAGGTAACCTCAGCACCTGCTCCATCGCACCGGTACCGTGCGGAGCAGACAGCGCAGAGGCCACGGGGAAGGGCAGCATGGACAGCAGGGTCGGTAAATCCTGTGACCCAGAGAAAGCTTCCTCTGAAGGAGGTTGTCCTGGAAGGCAGCACCCCCTTTGCCCTCGGGCACCGCACTACCGTCCACGTTGGCTCTACTGCAGTCTCCCCTGAGTGACTGAGCCCTGCTGCCCTTTGAGAGCAGCCAGGTAAGGCAGGATATGTGCTAGGCACCTTCAAACCATGCAAGGACAGGGAAGGAAGAGGCTAGGGTACAGCATGGTCCAAAAGGGGCTAACAAACCCATGGTCAGCCCTCTTGCCTCCTCTGTGCCCCTTCTCACTCCAGGCTGCCCGTTCTGCTTATTGCCAGCATGAATTAGAGAAAGAAAGGTCTGTCACCAGCTCTGCACCACAGCAGGGAGGTCAAGGCCCAGCTCATGAGCAGGGAGGTGCCTCCAACCCCACTACAGACACGGAGGAGCGTCCCCAGGGCTCCAGAAAGCACTTGCTCTGCCCAGGGCCCCTCTGCTCAAGCCTTTGTGAGTCCTCCACAACACAACGTGTTTTCTGCTAACCAGCAAGAGAAAGGAAAGTCAAGGAATGGAGAAGAAAACATCCTCACCTGTCCCAGTGCAGGACAGATAGTCCCACGCACACACGCTGCTTTATTCATTGCCGTTTATGCTAAGCAGCCAAATCACATGGCTGGTGTCTCTCTAAAGGAGATGCATGAATCTCCTTATCACATCCACTAATCAGAGCAGCCAGCACAGACCAGTTCAGCATCTGAATTGCTAATGCGGTAGGAAATGTAATTCTTCAGTTGGAGGGAGGAAGGGAGAGGACAGGTGTCTCCAGACTCAGCTGTCTGCAGGTGAGACAGTGAGAGCAAGAGATGCCAGAGCTTTCTGCCCAGTGGTTACTGCCACGGGCACAGCCCTACACTCACAACACGCGCCACTGGGCAGGTACGTACGCGCACGCAGGCAGGCGTGCGCTGCACAGCCGCTGCGCCAAGCGCAGTCCCTGCACCGGCACCCGCCGCGCTGCCACTGCGCCCACGCGCAGCGGGCACCTCCTGCCACCTCCGGGAACACCTTCCCGCCCCGCGCTCTCCTATGCACACAGCAGACCTTAGAAATGGAGACTGACCTACATAATGAGAGAAAGAGAAATCATAAAAGGCAAAATAAAATGCTCGACAGCGGCTCATTTACACTTCAATTCCTGGGCATTTGCCTTTGACTGCCTTGAGATTTTGAGCTCATATGCACAGCAACAATGCACCACTAAGAGACTAATAGCATCAAGTAAAAAAGAGCGCTCTTTCTCTCCTGCCCAATATCTAAAAGCAATTCATCATTTTTATGAAGCTCTCTGGATAGTCTCTCCTGCTCTTTCCATTGCTGCTCTTTCTCTCTCTCTTTTTTTTTTTTTTAAATGCAGATGAGCCTGTTGAGCTCTGAGATTAGAGGGTGCAGGGGAGGTGTGCAAGTGAGGAATGTGAAATGCAGGACAAGTGGGGATTCATCCCGTCCCCCTGCCCCGAGGCGCAGGTCTGTGGAGCAGAAGTGTAACTGTGTAGTGCATAATCAGCTGCCAGTCGCAGGGGAGGCAGAGATGGAGCTGTCTTAGCGACCAGCCCTGGGGAAGGGGAAGGGGAAGGGGAAGGGAGCTAATGTGTGCAGCAGATGCAGGATGCAGAGCCGGCTTGGAGCGGACTTCAAGCAGGTGCCTGCTCAAAGGTGAGAGGGAGAGAGGTGCCTGCCAGAAGGCACTTGCCTTCAGGACGCACCAGCCCAGGTTCAGCAGCACACTTGCAGATAGGGAAACCAAGGTGGGAAGCGTGTGCAGAGTTTCAAAGTAGGTGTCGGGGACAGCTCTCCTTTCTTGAGCTCTTCTGTTCTTGTCTTCTGCCTCAGAGTATGGGAAGGAGCCTCACACATCCAAGGTGAGGGCTTCCAAAGTGAACAGCTGACCCAGGTCTGGTCCCACCCAAACTGAGGAAGTTTTCAGTGGGACCCAATTCAGGGCAGCACCGAGCACTTCAAAAACCTTGTCCTAAGACACTTGTTGCTATTTTTGGGTGCGTTTCCTTCCCACACGGCTCACGCACCAACGGCACTTTTGCCTTCGGTCTCCTGCCGTCCATTTCTCCCCCCAGGCCTCACAGCGCTCCGCAGCAGCCAGCCTGCGAACCGGGCAGGAAAAAGCTTTCAGCACGGGACAGGACTTCTGAAGAAGTTAAAACGTTGCTGATGGTTTTGACTCTTCTTCGAAGAAACTTTTAAAATTGTTCATTCAGATCTGGGAGCCAAACTGGGTCTTGTCACCTTTTAAGTGGTCCTCCCTGTAATTGTTTTGCCCACATATATTTAAGAATCCCTTAATCTGAAGTGATAAAAGCAATGGTAAATGACAAAAAGGCCACAAAGTGTTATAAGGTTACTTGGGTCAAGCCACATGAGGAAAACTGGTATTTTATCAGAATTGAAGTTTCAGTCTATCCTCGCCCCCAGAATCGTATTTCATAAACACATTAGGGACATAATAGGCCAATATGTGAGCAAAAGAGATGGTATCAAGGATATTTATTTACCTCCCGTTCCACATCAACCGAATGTTGTAAAAGTGAGCTTTTACAGCACCGGTGTTTGACAGACACCTTCCCACTCCCTGCCAACAAGCTCCGTCCCCGGGAGAGAAGCTTGCGCACACCGTGGTGCCTCGGAGCTCATCCCCACTCAAGGGGATGGCCCAGCTGCCCCGCGGACGCCCGGGCAGGATGGAGAGGCAGGGTATGGCAGGGTGCAACCCCCAAACACCGTGCTTCAGTCCTTCCTGCGGACGAGGACCCAGCTTCACTGAGTTTCAGTGATCAGGCCGAGAAGCAGACAAAATGAGAAAGAAAAATGCTTCAAACTAGAAACAAATTGTGACAAGCAAATTGGTTGTTTAAGTTTCTTTCACTTCTAATCATCACTGGTGCTACTGGCGAAGAAGCCCACTTGTTCACAGCAGACAATTCTGAAAACTCACTCATCCAATGCTGTGATGCAGTCAGATGCAAGCTCAGAACACCAACAAGAATAAAACAAAATGCCTTAATTCCCCTGCCAGACCCAGGAGATGAAACAGGTTTATTATGCCTGCTAAGATGACTCAACCCAACAAGCTCTGCAAAGGATGAAATTCAGAGGCAGCTTCCTTCTTCCCCAACGTCTCTCTCTCTCCCATTTTACCTGGGAGGATGCAAGAAGCATAACCATCACCGACGCGGAAGGAATAAAAGTTGGGAAATTAAAAGCAAAAAGAAGAGGCTATCAGCCCAGTTCCAGGGTACTCAGCACTGACCAAGCCTTCACATCCCATTCCCTGTGCAGAGCCACTACAGACAGAACCGCTTTGCTGAGTGCGGGCAGAAGGCAGCAATAAGCGAGGCACAAAGCACTCTTGTCCTAACGCTCGTACACGACAGCCCGAATAAACTCCAGGCAACAGATAAAGCATACAGAAGTGCAAGGACCTCTTAAATTGGATTCCTGATAGTGCTGGTGAAGACCACGCTATCAAAAGCGCCCCACAAGCGAGGGGCTGCAGACCGCGCTCTATTCCCAGCGCCGCTGCTCTTTCAGGCTCCCAAGGCTGGTCCCTGCTCTGCTGGGTGTCAGGCCAAGAGACAACAAAGGGACCAGCCTTGCCTTCACGCTCCCGAGCTTGAGACGAGACGGGGCAGACAGGAGTGCAGAGATGCTGCTCGCCAGCATGGCAAGGAAATCGTCTACCTGCCCACCCGACTGGGACAAGCACCGGAGACCAGGGGCGTGCAGACGGACCAGGGCTCTGCCTGCCTGCTGCCCCTCTAGTGACACCTCTACAACATCACCAGGATAGCGGCCATACATTTTCCTACCAGTGTGCCTTCCACATCACCCGACAGACGTGCCAGGGCAGGGCTTGGTCTCAACCAAAGCCTGCCTTATCCACAGCAACACTGCAGCTGGAGGCTTTTGAGCCAGCTAGGATAGACACCTCTCCAGGGCGGACGCTGGAAGGCAGTGGTGAAACAGAGTCAGCGTGAGCTTGCAACAGATGGAGTCCCTGCTTGGGATGTTGGAGGCTGCAGCCTATTGTGCCTGTTCCCCCATCGCAGAGAGGAGGTGGGATCTCTCAGCACTTGTTCAAGACTATGCTTCAGAAGTGTCTACAAAGCACACGGCAAGGCTGTGCAGCAAGATCAGAGAGCAGACTGGTTCTAAAGCGAAGCACAGCTCTGGTTAAATCATCCTAGCGCTGCAGAGACGAGGCACAGCAAGGCATTTGGCAAACAACGAGAGCAGCACTTGTCTGGAGCAGAAAAAAGCTACAGCTAAGAGCTGACCTTTCCCAAACCTCCTGAGTGGCCGAAGATGAGGGAGAGAAACAGCTAAAGTGAGGTATCTATACAACACTTGAGCAAGCTGTACAGAACAAAAGGGAGGGCTTGGGCTTATTGTAACCACACTGAATACCAGCCAAGCCTCTCCATGTCTCTTAGCAGCAGCGGAGCAGAAACAGGATAATAAATAACAACAACAATAATAATAAAAAAGTGCACTTGCTGGAGAGGAAGGGAAAAGCAAAAGGTGTTGCTACAAATAATTCATGGTACCGTACTTCCCGCCACAACTGAGTCAGCATGACTCCACGGGCGGACAGAGCAGTCTCCTCTCCCTCAGCAGCCCCAGGCTGAGCCTGCAAAAGCAAGAAAGGCTTTTAGAATAGATCAAGGCTAGGGGAAAGACCTGACTGGGTTCAGAGCCTTGCTCCAGCTCAGATACGCTATGCTCTGAGGCTCTATCTTGCGCCCTGCAGTGACCGCCTGGTTCAGGGCAAAGAGCACAAAGGAACGCCAACGAGGGTTTCCCGTCCTCTGGTTAATTGGGGTAGGTGAGGGGCACACCAAAGCGCTCTGGCCTCTCCTCCGAACAGCCCAGAGCAGAGGAAGGTCAGGGCACTGCCGCAGCCTGGAGAACAGGCCACGCGGCCGCACACTCCAACAGGCAAGGGGAGCGTGCCGGGCAGCTCCCACCCCGCAACAGCTGGAGCCGTGGCTGCCTCTGCCTGCCGGCCGCCTCCTGCCCCCCAGGGACAAGCAGATGGGGGAGCGAACCCGGGTACCTCCATGGTGTCTGTTTACCGCCCAACCGCCTGCAGGGCAGACCTCGCCTGGCCCGGCGGCTCCCAGCGTGGGGTGTTCACAGAAAACGCTGGGGTGAGAGAGGATGGCTCCTCCCAAAAGGCAGAGGGGCAGGGGCACCAGCCAGGCACAAGCAACCAAGCGACAGAAGCCACCTATAGAAACACCTTCCCCGGCCTGCCAGGGATCCTCTGGACCGACGCACGGGAGGCCAGGGTGGGATGCCTGCATCAGTGAACCACGGAGAAGAAAAGGGGAAAGGAGAGAGATGCCAAGCTGAGAAGAGCCTCTGGGAGCCTACCTACGCTAGCAGCTGAAGCTGGGGTGGGAAGAGGGTGAGTCAGGGTTGCAGAGCGCTTCTTACTGTGCTCTGGGCCCAGAGCTGCTGGCATTCACCAGAACCGAGCCACTCCTGCAGAAAGAAGAATGACTACCCACTGCACCAGGTGTAATGACACCGGTTCAGATCCAAGCCTCCCACTCCATCCGTGACACTTCCTCACGCAGCCCCTAATTAGCACCAGGGAGGGAGCGGGATGCTTCATTACCAGGGAAGCCCCTGCCAAGGTTCAGCTCAGCATTTCCCCGAGCAGGCTGCACGGGCACAGGTGGCTGGTACTCCATGAGTAGCTGCCAGGGCAGATGGCACCAGCTCCACCTCCTCGCGTCCAACAGTGCCTGCAGATGCCCAAAACGGCTGGAAGGACAGCTGAGAATAGGACGGCTCCACTGTGGCCAACAGGGAGGGCTAGAGCCACCACGAGAATGGCTAGGAGCCGCTGAGGCTCCTCGCACACAGCTCCGTTCTGCAGAGAGATGCGGGAGTCGGTGTGAGGCTGCAGGCAGCTCGGGAGAAGGCTGCCATTGAAATAAAGGCCCTGCTTGAGCTGGGCCCAAGAGACTGGGCAAAACAAAGATGCTGCACAGCACACACACATATACTGGCCCATTCTGGAGCACTCCCGGGCTGGAGCTGGCAAGACTATTCTGTCAAGTGACAGCCCGTGACAATACATGTATGCAAAGAGCTTGCTCTGTGCCTCAGCAACCCTCTCTCTCCCCTGCCCAACACACAGGCTTGCTCTGTGCCCTCTTTCAGTCCCCTGCACCCTAAAAAACACAGCAGCCAAGGCTTCAAAACTTGCGAGCTGCCCTCCCCAGCCTGGACCTCCACCTCTCTCCCAGCTGCCAGTTCTGGCCACACTGGTTTGCATCAAGTGCTCCAGGTAGAGCTCTTGGGTGAGCTTCTCAATCCATCCCAGCCTTCTTCCGAGCCTCCTGGACCGGAGCAGTGAGGACAAGCAGCAGGGAGGCGGCAGCCGGCTGCAGGCAGGGAGGGTGGAGAGAAGCTTCCAGCTTCAGAGCTTCCAGCTTCAACTCCCCATCCAGCTCTGCACCCTGGCTCTCCCGTTTAGAAAAAATGCGGATAATAATAATCACCAAACCCCCAATGTCAGTAGGTAAATAGCTCAATGTAAGTAGTAGGGATTAATAACAAGCTGGCTTTGTCAAGTGCTTTGAGATCTTGAGGTGAAGAGCTCTAGCTAATAAGCCCCAAGAATTCACATTAAAATGCTTCTCCAGCTTAATAACAATAATAATAAATGTAATGTCAAAATTGCTTTTCCACTGTACAGAAAAGAAAAAAATGCTACTGGAGCAGCTTGCTGATTGCTTATTGCACCCTGCCAGGCCCTCTGCAGCGCCTGCCTGCCTGCCCCGTGTTCCCCGGCAGCGCCCGGCCATGCAGCCGGGCCACCGAGAGGAGCACCCGAGAGGGGCTCTGGCGGGCACACAGTTCCTCCCCCCCAGGACCGAAGCTTTCTCCTGGACAGGAATGCTTGCCAAGGGAGGAGGAGGGCCCTGAACACCCACAGAGGAGGGGGACGCCGGGAAAACACGCAGGCGATTCCTGGCAGCTCCCCCCTCCCCAGGCAGGCCTGCCTGCTGAAGGCAGAACGTGCGTTTGCCAGCCTAGACCCGCTCCAGATCCCAGGGGAGTCCGTCCCTTCTCTGAACGGGCTGAGAAAAACATTACAGCTCGCGAGTGGGAGATAAGAGGGTGGGATGTACCTGCTTTCGTGGCTTAAAGTGTCTCCAGCGACGGGAAAGGGGTAGGAGAGAGAAAAGGCTAACAACGTGCAACAGCCACACTGCCATGCTCCGGACAGACACAGCCACGAATCCCTGCAGCTAGGGCTGCAGGCAGGAGACCGAGAGAGAAAGACACCTCCCCGCAGCACACCCAGGAAGGCTAGGGCAACCTGCACCTCTGGGGACCCGCTAGTAGCTGAACCGCTGCCACTGGGTATTCTTGTTCATAGGAAGAGCCTGAAATGGAAGAATGAGGGTGTCTGTGCCAAATGTGCAAGGTGGCTGCCTTTTAGTCTAATGTTATCGGATTAAAAACTCTCCCTCTCTAGAAAGCGGTGGGTGCTCCCCCGCTGAAGCCATTTAAAGCAGACTGGACCGGGGCATACAAAGTGGAGAGCAGCCCTGAACTGGCCAGGCTGGGCAGCAGAGGGAAAACGCTGTGATGCTCAAATACATCTTTTCAATCCCTAACGCACGCTGACGGGCGCTGAGCTGACGTGCACCTCTGCGTCCCACCTACCACCATTCCCCACTTGGTCCCCCAAGGATGGGGAGGTCACTAGTGGGCCACACTAGTGATTTGCCCTGTCCCAAATCCTGCCTCAGAGCAGTCACCCTTCAATACCTACGTTAGAGAGGAGAAGCCACCATCACAGAGGAGGCAAGAGGCCATGAAAAACACCGGACAGCACCCTTGGGAGCCCAGCGGGCTGGGGGAGAACGGGCCTGCTGAGGAGCCTGCCATGGACACTTCCTCAGCCAGAGGACAAGGAGCACAAGCGAGGTAGTACCAAGCAGGCACGAATAATAGCAAAGGGCGAGGGTACGTGCACAATAAACCCCGCGGGCCGAGGTCGAGCTTTCCTTCTGGAGAAGGGGCAAGGCCCCACCACGACAACCTAAGCAAGCCTGCCCTGCTGCCATCCATGTAAGGACAGCGCTGGTGCAAAAGGCGGGGGAAGCAAGCAGAGAGCAGGGCAGAGCTGCTTCTGGGGCTTCCTTGTGCCAAAAGGGCAGAGGGAAACGCAAGGCCCCGGGGACGGAGCCGTGCATGTGTGTCAGGACAGCGAAGGCCGGCATTAATTCTGCATGAGCGCGAGGTGCCCGTTGCCGTGGAGACGGGTTAGGCTGGCGATCCAGCCGAGACTCTCGCCTGTGCACGTTTACTCCTCTTCCCGGGCCGACCCTCCCTGCCATCGATATTAATTGCATCAGCCAGGGCTTGCTCGGTGAGGGAGAAGGAGCCGCCTGCCCTGCTCAGAGGCCTCCGCTGCGGGGCTGGGAGAGCCACACGCAGGCACCAGCAGCAGAACCGCCGTGTCCACCCCACAGCCCTGGCTAAACGCCGCTCGGCACCTCCCAGGCCACGCCGAGGTCACCACACTGCTTAACCCAGGCACTTTTGCTTAGAGCCCCTACCCCTGGCACCGCCAGAGCAGCATTAGGGGCACGCTAGCCCCGAGTCCTCGAGCCCCAGTTTTGCCCATCTTCACCCACTTCATGCCCAGTCCCTGCCTACGACATGGGACAGTGACTTCATGCAACGCCACTGACGTGGATCTGGAAAGCTGCAGTTAGCCTCGCTGAGCAGCAGCAGGCCAGGGGCAAATGCTGGCTAAAGGCACTTGCATACAGCCCTACAGGTACCAAAGGGAGGCAGCACCCCTCCTTGCTCCTCAGTTTTGTGCACATCTTTATTTCCACAGTTTAGCCACAGAGCTGAGCTACGCTGCAGCTGCAAATCTGTGATCCCCAAGGCCACAAGAACCTCTCCAGAACAAGCCCCAAAACTACTTAAAAGTTTTCAAGCCGACACGTTCTAAGGATGGAAGGTCCTTAAGAAGCTGAAAGAATGGTAGGCATCCACCATCCAGTTTGGGAGCCTCTGTGACGCTCTCAGCTCTCCGAGGATCTTGCTTGCGCAGCTCTACACATGACAGAGATCTCTGGGAAACCAGGAATCTCCTCCAGAGACCACAGTGTGGTAGTTCAGCACCCCGAAACACACTCTGTGCTCCTGTGTCACATGGGGAGACAGCGAGGGGAAGCCCAGAAACGTGGTCGTCACCAGCCACAACCTTTTACAGCCCAGCTGCCTGAAAAAACTCTTCACTTCTAAAAGCCACCACAACTGAAATCTAACCTGCGAGCAGCAGCAGCAGAGCAGTCAGCACTGCAGCCCGTCCCCACCCGGGAAAGGGCAGCCCGACGCCTCGCAGGGCTGACACCAGCGATGCGGGCAGCACGGGTCAAGGCAGACAAAGGAGGAGTGGGAGAAGAGTTGACTACACAGTCTATAATTGGGGGATCAGGAGAGGTGGGCAGCAAGGAAAAAAGTTGATCAGTCAGAAGATTTAAAAGCAAAATCATGTGCTGGAGGCAGAGAGATGGTAGTGAGCAAGGCGAAGGCGGTGCCGGGGGTGGGCAGGGCAGGGCGGAGCAGGGAGGAGTGGAAAGCATCTTGTTCTTGGGTCTAAAACATCAAAGTCACTCTTGCAAATCAAACATCATCTTAAAAGACTTTCTCATTAATCTGTCACGAGCCCCCTGCGAGTGCGGCTCTGAGCAGACTGTCACGGCTCCTAATCACTGGAAGAATTCATCAGCCTCCATCAGAGAGAGGAGCAGTTTGGAAACGCGCTCCACAAGGGATGCGAGCAAGAAGCCAGCCTCAACAGCAGGCTCCCGCTGCCCTGCCTGCACACCCCAGCGCACACAGATCCCCCCAGCCTCGCCACAGAGCAAGCGGCTGAGAGCAGGAATCTGCCCCGAGGAGCCACGCCGCAGCAAAACACCCAAAGCTCAGCCCACACAAAGAGTGCACCCAGATGGGATGGCAGCCCGTACATAGCCCACGCGAGGGAGGGAGGCAAGGGCAAGGAAAAAAAAAATACTTGGATTGTTTTAACCTGCTCCCACCTGCCTGCAGAGGCCACGCTCTGCAAAACGGAGTGTTTACAAATCAGGGAGATTAGAGAGCTCAGCAAGGGAAGGAGGGCTGCAGCAGCCTCTGGACGCCTGGAGGGAAAGACGGCTCCTCCCCAGCCGCAGCAGGTCCAAAGCCAGCGCTCAGCTGCACAGTCGGCAAAGCCAGCACACCGCCCTTTGCCAACCTTTCCCAGGCCCCAGGCTGCCGGGCACTCTGCAAGGTCTACTCACGCTCTCTGCAAGGAGCTTGCTCCTACCCTGGGGGTCTCAGCCAGCTTCGTGCCTCCTGCTGCCCTTTGCTCTCCCTCTGCACTTCATACAAAGTATTAAACGTAGCGACTGCATCCCTAAGCCACGGGGTCTGCGCTAAGCCCAGCCTCCCCTCGGCTGCACGCTGCCTCCCACCACACAACAGCGAGACTCCTTGTGTCACTGTGACCTCGGGGCACGTTCCTACAAAAACAACGTTCGCTTGGCAAGAAAGGCTCCGCCACGGCACAGCACCAGGCAGTATTTGCAGTGGGCTAACTCAGGAGCTGGTAGTGATGCACTAGCTCTCTCTGAAAGGTATCATGCACCAACTTCAGCATGACATGGCCAAGGGGAAGAGAAGACAAAGCAAGACAAATGCTGTTTCTTTGTCACACCATGAGGATAGTCTTGGGAGATGTGAGGCAGAGATGTGGGAAGAGTGAGGCAAGCTTGGCAATCTGCGACCTTAGCAAGGACCTGATACAGGGAAAAACAGGAACACCTTAGCAGTTCTCCCATCTACTCCTCCTCTAACACTTAAGCCATGTAACATGAAAATGCATAAATTGATCCCCAAGAGAAAGCTCAAACCTCACTGTAAATGGAGAAGAAAATGCTCTCAAGAGATCAAAAGTAGTGTCTAATAACTGCTGCTACCTTATCTACCGCTCAGCTGTTGAAGAGCTATGTTTAGCATCTCTCCTCTCTCCAGAGCAACCCTGAAGCAGTCTGAGCTGGTTTGGCTGAAGCACACTTTGCTGCGGTGCTCAGGATGCGGACCCCAGGCAGGGAAGCCATCGCTCCCACTGCGGCAGCAGGCAAGAAAGCCAGGCTGAGCCACGGGGCAAGCGCATGGGGACGAAGCTCCATAAGCAGACCCCAGTCCTGGCGCCCGAGCTGTTGCCTCACTGCCATAGGGTGCGAATATGAGCAAGAAAAAAGGAAGGGGAAGCCAAAGACCTAACCACGGTGACTGCAGTGCAGGACCCCCTGGGCCAGCTAAGAGATGGCCAGCTTCACCCTGGAGGCATGAATTGCCCAGGATCCTGGGGCAAACAGAAGAGCACCCCAGGTCACCCCCATGCCCGAGGAGGCAGCGGGTGCAAGCGCCGTACCGGCAGTGCAGTAGGTCAGCGTTTTAGTCCATGCTGCAATGAAGTCTTAGAGAAGGAGTAGGCACTATGTAATTAAAAGGGAGCAGCTGCTGAGAAGCCTGGTACAAAAATTTCACCTTGTGCAGAGAATGATTTTTTTTCTGTTCCGTGATGTGTGACAAGACTTCCCGCCATGCTCTGATGCTCCCAGTCCCTCCTCGCTCAGCAACGCCAGCCTTGGCCCAGCCGCCCACCGGCTGACACAGCCAGAGGTGCAGAAACACGGCCACCGCTCACGCTGCTGGAGCCAGCGGCCGGCTGGGCTGGGACAGGCTACCCCAGTGCCACGCGGCGGGGCGCGAAGCATTCAGGCGGGGGGTGCAAACCTCTCCCTGCTCCCCACCATGCTTCTCCGCACGTGGCCTCGGCAAAGGAGTCGTTCCTCAGCACGATGGAGCTTGTGAGGGGAATACTGACAGCACAATCAAGCAGGAGAGTATCTCCACTGAGCCGCCATGGCCCTGGGGCAGCCCGTGCCCCCAAACACGTGCCTCCATGGAGCACCCCTTCCCCGTACACATCTGTTCCACTTCTCAACACAGAGAGGAGAGGCCACGGCAGCCCAGCAGCCACTGTGGGCCTGCAAAGAGCACCAGCAAAGCTTAACGTCAGCCCCGCTGTCCATCAGCATTTGCTAGATGGGGAGCCGACACAGGTGGACACCACGGCCCGAGGCCGTAGCAAGATGGATTACTGCTGGAGCGGATTGCTTTACCCGCTCCCGCAAGTCAGCTCCCGACATTTCAAACTGCACGTGCAGGAGCGGGCTGGGGCCGGGAAAAGCACGGGTGCAAAAGGAAGAGAGCGTGGGGTGGTCAGAAAAGACCAAGGGCTGCAAAATGCATCTGTGGGCAGACAAAAAAAAAAAAAAAAAAAAAAAAAAAGACAGGTCTGCAACACCTTCCCATTCCACTAACTGAGATCAGCCCCGCCACAAAGCCTGCGCTATGAATTCATTTTGCAGCATCCAAGTCTTATATTGGCTTGTGTCAAAAGAGAAATAGGCTGGGATTAGCAGCCAAAGCCAGCAGGGTGTTCCAGTACCGCCACGCACAAAGGGAACAAAATTGAAGACCTTGTGTTTTATTTTAAGTTATATTTTCATGGCTCTCTTCCCAGGGCTGTCAAGCGTCCCCTCCCCTTTCTCCCTGAGCAGGCGCAGAGCTGCCCAAAGAGCCACCTGGCTCCTTTGGGAAACTAAAAGCCCGAGGCTGCCTCCCAGTATTCCCTCCGACAGGGACTGGAGAAGGAAGGGCTCAGCGTGAATTTGGCAGCGGGAGGAGGGTACGGACAGCACACACGCCTCCCGAGGCGTGGGCCAGCCCCAGCCCTCTCCCCACCAACGCACTGCAAGGTTTAACTTTGGGGCTGCAGGTAGGCTGTGGGCAGCATGCATAACTAGGCAGAGCAGGCAAGGGGAGGCAAGCACCTTAGATGACTTCTAAGCCCAAGGCAATTATTTCCCCTTCACTACATCTGTGCCAATAGGTAACTGGCCAGAGGAAGCTGTTCATCAGAATTATGGGATGTTAATTAAAAACTATCAAAAAAAAAAAAAAAAAAGGAAGGAGCATCTTTTCCTGACGAAGTATCAAACGGGAGGAGCAAGACCAGGACAGCCAGCGCTCTGTGCCGAAGAGCACCACAGCCCCGCGCAGCCTGGTAAAGCCTCTCCCTGCTCACTGCCTCCCCACGCCCGGGCATCCCCTCCTCAGCTGCCAACACATGCAGACACAGGGCTGGAAGAGAGCAGAGAGGTCGTGAAACACCACTTCCCCACACCACTTGGCTGTCCCTAGCAGAATGGTCCTCTTTGCAGGGTGGCAAGGCACACACCCCCACACCCTCCAGGCTCTCTTGCTGCCGCAGCACAGCCGAGGTTACGGTCTGCCCAAACTCATCAAGTCATCTCCAGGTGGGGAGTATTTCCTAACACCCCCCTGGCACAGATCAGATGCTCCGTAACACGCGGCACCATTCGCACCCCATGAAGGCAGAGACAGCCACCAGCAGGGACGCGGGGAACCAGCCGTCACAACGCTGCAGGTGGCTGTCTCTCTTCATGGCAGAGGGGACGCTATCTGGGGAGGGAGCCCCACTGGAGGGGAAGGGGAGCTGGACCTGACGAGGCAAAACCATAACAGGGTGCTGAAGAGAGGGCATCCAGCAGCCAATGCCCAGAACTGAGAGCACTGTAGGATTAATCCACTAACCGATTTCCTATGCAGACTTGAAAAGCCACCTGCACCAGCATTTTCTCTGCCTAACCCCATGCCCGGACCAGTTCTGCAAACCCTGTATTTATGGGGCTGCCAGGCACCAGAAAGCATTTTTCCAATATTTAATTTCTCAGATGTCCTCATCTCCTGTGTCACTGCTGCTTTTATGCATCCATAAATAAGCGTTTAGCGCTGCTCCCTCGGCCTGGTGCGACGGGTTGAGCCAGCATCACTCTATCCATGCTCGCCAAAAGGAAATGGGTGTCCAGCCCTCTCAGCCTTCTTGGACGTTTCCAAATCCAGCAGAGACAGGACCCACAGCTGGTTGGTGCCACTGACACATCTGCAAAGGTGCATGGATGCAAGCAAAAAGGCTGACTCCCACCACCCTGGAGAGCTACCATGACTCTCCACATCCGTGATGGATGCTTGCTTGAGACAGGCTGAAGCAAGATGTAGCTCTGAGATTAGGACACGCTCCTAGGCTTGATCCAGAAAGCTGCTGGGGCCAGCAAGAAACCCAAACCTGCCAGACCAAAGGGCTGGTGATAGCAAAAGGGGCTAAACAGGCTGCCCGAGCCTGTGCCACATGAAGAGGGCTTCTTTCTCCCTAGCAGGGCTAGGAGAGCAGCACGGGTGGAGAGCACTGCCCAGACCCTGCCAGGGAGGCCCCAGCCGCAGCTTACCCCGCATTGTTCCACTCTCAGCCCCTCGCCTCTGCTCGCACCAGGCAACGGGGAGGAGGCTTGCCTGCACCAGGAACGGGAGCAGAGCGTGTGCGCAGGCACGGTCAGAGCCAAAACTGCCACCAGTGAGGCAGAGCCCTGCTCTCCTCCCCTGGCTCCCACGTGAGCAGGACAGCTTTGCGTCCCGCTTGCTGCTCTCAGCTCCGGAGCTGTCTGCTGTTGGCTGTGCCATCGCGCTCCACGCAGACCTCGCTAACAAGTACCCCAGCCGAGAGGGTTTTCCACACCCCTATGGAGCACCCAGGGGAGGAGGGTGGCAGGAGGAGAGGGACAACAGGGAGCTGACCCCAAGAGCCCGGGGCCTCATCCTATTGATCCACCTGAGCAGCCAGCCCAGCTCTCACCAGCCTGGCTTCACAGCTCCTAGAGGACTTATTGTTCTCCCTGCCCTCAGCAGAGCAAACAACAAAACCAATCTTGCCTCCCGCACGCAACTCCACCAAGGGATGCTACAAACAAACAGAAATCAAACCCCTCATCACAGATGCTGCAAGAACAAGGAGAGGGGAGGAGGTACCCTCCAGATCCTCCCCCACCATTTATTTCACCCCAGGGGATGCAGGAAGGCACAGCCCACGCTGCCTGCCCCCTGCACCACGCCTGCCAACCCCCCCTCCAGAGCACTCCTGCCCCGGGGGGCCGCAGCTGAGCCAACATCCACCCCCTCTCCAGCTCCCCGCGCAGACACTCCCCAGCTCCTGCCTAGCGCTGACGAGAAAGGCGAAGAATTAGCCAGCTTGGGATGCCACGGGCCAGTCCCTCAGCTGGGGAAAAGGCAACAGCCTTCACGGAGCACTGCATTTAAGTCAGCCAAGCTTTAAGACTCTATAGAGCTTAACAAGCCCCTGCCCAGCTGCGGGAACGCCAGCAGCGCGGGAGAGTTGGGAGAAAGCAGTGAGTTAACAGCATTAATGGCTTTGTTTCAAAATGAAGAAGAGACCACTATAAATCAATGTGTGGCTGAAGAGTTTTCTAGGGTAGAAATTGGTATTGGAAGAAATGGAAGAGATAAACAGCACACAAGTGCTAATTAGAGACACCTCCCTGCTGGCTGGCGCAGTCTTTCACCTCCAGCATCGCTGAACACCAGGGGAGCAGTCGTGGCTGCAGCACCTTTTATGTATGCAGGACAGGGTCTTTGCAGAAAAGATGCCTGAGGTGAGGGAAGCCACTTCCTTCAGACAAAAACTGAGGTCTGACATTGCCAGGGCAGACGACGATTTCTGTCTAGCTTTGCACCACCGTTTGGAAGGGCAAAGGACCACAGCAAACCTGCCAGCAGCAGGGTTTCCAGATAGAAATACCAAGTTGCAGATCCTCAGCTGGTACCGGTGGGCAGAGATCTGTTGGCTCACGGCGCAGGCTGCCAGCTGGTGGCAACCCACTGCTCACTACAGAGCTGTGCAGACTTGTAGAAGATGAGGATCTGGCCCAGAAGATAAAGAGGCGACAATCTTCAAGGAGCCCAGCTGGAGAAGAAGCAACCGAGGGGCCCTGCTGTGCTCGACACTGGCACTATCACACTCTCGTGCTGGGACGCAGAGAGCACGCTGCCTGCCAAGACCCACCGAATTCTCGCCCGCCACCCATGTCACACCACCAGGTACCACCTGGGGAAAAGAACATGGTGCAGCGAGGCAGAGACCCTCCCCTGCCTGTCCCTCTCAGATGCGGCTGGTTAGGGGAA
The DNA here is from genome assembly GCF_965638725.1 of Aptenodytes patagonicus. Lineage (NCBI taxonomy): Eukaryota > Metazoa > Chordata > Aves > Sphenisciformes > Spheniscidae > Aptenodytes > Aptenodytes patagonicus. Next base: position 6,028,744 of record NC_134967.1, on the reverse strand, counting down.
GGGAGAAGGGTTCGGGGGCTCCCCAACCACCCCTCCCCAAACAGGCCTGTCGGTCGGACAGCCGGGCACAGCTCTCACTAGCATACCACCCTGTCCCACCAAAGCCACCCTGAGAGCAAGCCTAGGACAGGAGAGCCATGGCCCTCGCCCAGCAAACCTCAGCCAAATCCCAGCGGTTTACAAGTACGAGCACGGCCCCGTCTAAGTCAGTGGACTATACACAGGACCAGAGCCACGTCTCCAAGCCAGCCCAGGCGACGAACACTGCCAGTCCCTCCAACGCAGCAGAAGCAGCAGGGACCAGCCCCTTCACCCCAGGGGTACCTCTTCCCAATGCCCCGTGCTCCCCTCTGCCCAGAAATGCTTCCCGAAGACCACGCGAGGCATTTGCACCGTATTAGACTTGCAAAAGGAGGCGCCTCATTTGGCAACCCACCAAGGGTGGTAGTTTTCCATCTCCTGTGGGGACCAGAGATCTTTCGGAGTATGTCATCTGGCTGGGCTGGGCTGCTAATATTTTGGAGCCCTAAGCTAGGAGTTACACCTACGTTCGTTTTTATTTTTGCTTTAGATGTCTTCTCTGGTCCAATTATAGATTAATCACATTTTATCTAGCATCCGTTTCTCCCCCGCCTCCTTCCCCACCCCCATCAGAGAAGGAAAGAAAGAAACAAACGTGTTATTAATTGGCTGCTGTTTTCTGCTGGGTTCTTATCTGTGCACGTGAAGCTAGGGAGGATGGGGAAGGTGACTGAACAGCCTGCCAGCAGAAAGCAGGGCGTTTTAAGCCTTAATTTCTGAGAAAACAAAGCTCCTACGATGACATTATCTGACCATGTGCTCGCCTGCCTACATCCAACAGCTTTTAAAGCCATTGACTGATAACAGCATGGCCTCAAAAACCAAAGTTCCTACAGGTCTGTGAAACTGGAAGGCTTTAGTTAACCCAGAAAAAAGGTGCGAGGTGCTGGCAAGTACGCTGCTCATCAGGGAATCCATAGGTGAGAGCCACAGGTCCAGGGAAAACGCAAGTCCATAGGAAACCCAGGTGCTGTCCCACCTGCTCTGCCAGGGAAAGACCAATAACTCTGGAAGAGAATAAGGAAAGCACCACACTGCGTCATGGACTGGCAAGGTGAAAATTTGGAGGTGGGGAGGGAATTGTTAGGAGAGCCCAGAAGCAGAAACCTGTAGGACCCAAGCAAGGACAGGAAAGAAAGGAGGGCTGTGTTACAGTCCCACACCCTTTCTGGCCAGGGCAGTGGAGATACCTGATGTCCAGCTGAACACCAGCTTCCATTTTGCTCTTAATGCTGATAAAGCTGAAACCTTTTGCCAGCTGGAGCCCAAGCCCAACAGATTTTTTGGTAGCATTTATACAGTGTTAGTAGCTGACTGATCCAAGACTGGATGGGGTGGGATGATTCAACTTTGGCTGCACAGCAGAAGCAGTAATTTAATGAACAGCCAACAGCATCTCAGCAACCTCTGCTAGCCTCAAAAATCACCTCTCCCTGAGCTGCTCAGCCCACCTCCCACGTACTTGCACCAAAGAGGTTCCTACCTGCTTTGTGCCCATTTAACCTCCTGCTGCCATGAGCCAGCACAAGCCCCTCCAGTCCTTTCCCAGCAAGACCAAGACCTGCTAAGGCAGCAGAGAGTCCCAGGGAAACACGGCGTCCACATCACTCCCCCGAACAGGCATCCCTCTCTGCTTGGCCTACGCCTGCTCTCAGGGCAGGGTGTGGGGCGGCAGGGAGGACGTCTGCTGCCCAGGCCACGGCGAGATGCAGAGCCTCGAGCTCCGGGCCCCACAAGCTGAAACTAGTCACCTCCTTCACTGTCCTCCCCTGGGTTGCACCCTCCCCTGACGCTACACCAAAAAAATGGAGGGACCAAGAGAGGTAGAACACTATTTCTGGCTATTTCCTCGTGCTAACAGCCCATCACCTTCTCATGGCCTTTCCCTCACCTGCGACTGTCACATACCATGGGCACACATGTCATTTGCTTTTTTTTTTTCCCTCCTCTGTGCTTGCAGAGCAGCAAGCCTTTCTGCATCTCCTCCTGCTTCCCCCCTCCTTTTGCCAACATCCCAGAAGACCCTTAGGGGACAAACACAGAATAGCCACTGGATTTGACACTGCTGCTTTTAGGATAAGGTCCCTTTCTCCAGTCCCCTCCCTTCCACGGCCTCAGCAGATGAACCAGTAAAGCTCAGCAAACTGCTGGAGCACACGGAAGATCCCGTCTCCCTTTCCAGCCCTTCCCCACCTCCACCACAGCTGTCCAGGAAACCCTCTGCAGAGAAAGGGCTGCTGTGCTTCCCAGGGAGCAACAAGGGACAGTCGCTCTGCCCTCCCTCCTCGCCCCGGAGGGCCATGCTCCTGCATCCCCAGGGCAGGGGTGAAGGCAGGGCACGGGCATGATGCAGTACTGCTCCGGGCACAGGGAGCAGCCAGTCAGCTACAAAATAGATCACTGGGTCAGGAGGCGCTGCTCCACCGTCAGCTGCGGGAAGCACGAGAGGCTCAAGCCATTTGCTCTCAAGTACATCCTGAGCACAGGAACCGAGCTCCAGCAAGCGACGGTGTACTTACCATCTCGTGGTGTCGGTGGCGTCTGAGTAAAATAACTATTGGGCTTGTCTGCAAAGAAACAAAAAACACGGGGCTATCAGCAGTTCCTTTTTGCACACTCTGCCCTCCTCCCCCCAGACCTCTGTCCACAGCTCCCCAGCAGCTTTTGGGCCAGCGTTTCATTCCTTCAGCACACATGCCCTGCACAAGCAGGCACCGGCTCCCAGGAGAACACCCGGGAGGTCCTGCGGCAAGGAGGGAGCAGCAGGAACAGGAGCCAGGAGCCCCAGCTCTCCCACCGGTATCGATGGAGCATCTCTGGCTTGGGATCTGGCGGCAGCCCTCTTTGCCTGGCAAGCTGGGGCTTGCCTCAGCCTGTTGTGTGCCATTTCACCAGGGCTGTGATGCAAATCACGCTGCGTACCACCTCTCACACATGCACCCACCTGGGCACCGCCTCGTAAGTCATTTGGGTTGAGTGGGACAGCAGCGGGGAACACTGCAGCCTCCGGGGAAAGAAGGCAAATGTGGGAGAGAGGGGTAGCCTGGGGCAGCAGAAGGTGAAAGCTCCCGTGGACATGACTGCAGGTTCCAGAGCAAGGTGGCACAGCCCTGCCACCAGCCAGCCCTCTACGTTTGGGTAACCCCCGATTAAGCTGGGGGGCGGGAAGAGTTCCACAGACCCTGCCATCCTGAGTGGAAAACACCCTAAAGCGAGTATCAAACTGGGCTCTGCTCTCTATTAAGTGATGTGCCCAGGGCAGCAAAGCCAGGCTGTGGCAGAGGGCACACCACTCCTTATCGGCCAGGCTCTTTCCCTACCATCACCTGGGCCCTGCTCCCGCCAGTGCTTTTTAAATGCATTCATGTGTTTTACCCTTTTACACAGCTTTTTTCTAACTATGCACACACCAGGGGAAGCAGCGCATCCTAAAGCTAGGCTGAAGGATTTGCCTGCCCTCTAAAGGTTTTTCTCACAGCAGGTGTTTGGCACCTTCCAGCATCAAGGAGGTCAAAGACATCACTGCATGATGGAGTCCTCCTCCACAGGCTGCGCCTAGAGAAAGCCAGGTGTTGGGAGGGTGAGCACCTGTGCAATAAGGCAACAGAGCACAGTGCCTAGAGCAGCCAGCAGTATGTGGATGTACCCACATCCAAGTGTGCAACCTACTCGGCCACACCAGGGATCAGATCAACAGCCTAACCTCAGGGAAAACTCCTCCGTCTTGCCCCAACCCTCTGCTGATTCTTCAGAGCAAAAGAATGTATAGAAAGCAGGGATCCTGGAGCAGCCTAGGAGACACATCTCCCACGCATCGCATATAGTGACAGGGCCCCAGCGTTCAGCAGTTTCCTTGTAACAAGGGAGCGACAGAAGTCCCTGGCCAGGGCAGGACTCACAGGAGCCCATCTTTTGCCCCTCACCCCCCAAACAGCCCTGCTGAGATCCCCACCTCGCAAACGGACCGACTGCATGTCCCCCAGGAGCATCACCCACACTCAGACCTCAAGCAGCAGGTCGGGAGACACGGTATTTCGGGGCGGGGGAGATGGGACACGGAACACAGAGGGTGCTGGTGCAGCTGAGAGCATGAGCACACCATGCACAGTGGGGAGCTGGGGCTGGCCCACACACACCCGCCTTTGCAGCTCCGCTCTGCAGTTCTAAGCCAACATCATCTCAGGGAGAAGTGTGGCAGAGCTGCGGAACGGGCCGTCACCTCCCCGGCTTCTCCCCAGACAGCAGCAGGCGAGCGATGAGCGCCGGGGCACAGGGCGAAGCCCAGCCAGCGACTGGCAGCGCTGGGAGAGCTGCCCCGGCGCCGGAGTCCCGGCACGCTGCTGACCTAACCCCTGGCCTCTCCCTCCCCTGCTCCTCCCACGCACCCGGGGACACCTACAGTTGTTGAGGAAGAGCAGCACAGCAAATCCCAGCGTCGAGGTGGCCAGGAGGATGAGGCAGATGTTGCACGGGATCATGAAATACCGCACCACCAAGGAGACCTTGTGCTGGTACATCCGGTCCCGCTCCAAAGCCCCCGGTGCCATGGGGTACTGGCAAGCCGTCATGCTCAGCTGTCACACTGCGGGCCAAAGCTCAACCCGCCGCTGACCCATCCAAGGCAGAGTAGCCACGAGGCTCACATGGATCCCTCTTCTCCCCTCCCCGGTCGTCTTCAGCAGCCACAAGACCTAAGTTTTCCCAGAGGTTCCCATCCTCCGCTCGCAGGAGGGCAGGGCAGGCCGGGGGCACCTTCAGGAACAAGAGTTTGTCCCCACATCTGTCATCTCAGAGGCACAGCCTAGGGGTCAGGTCCAAGCCCGCTCCAGAAGGACGCACACAGTCCTGTGCTCAGCAATCCCTCTTCCAGCCCAGGAGGTGTCAACCCACACCTGCCCGCAGAAAGCAAGCTAAACCACCCCAGGCAAAAGTGCTGAAAGGTCAAGTTCTGCAGCCAAGCCCACCAGGACGGGGACAAGCTGCTACCGGTGTGGGAACGGTGGTGGCTGCTGCAGCACCAACATGCGCCGGCTCCCGAGAGCAGGGCTGGGACAGAGACGGTGCAAGTGGTGCCCGCGTGGAACCCCTCTCAGGCTCGCAGCCTCAAGAACGTCCGTATCCTCTCGGCGGCGATGGGAGGGGAGGTCTCGCCACCCCGGCGGTGTGCGGCTGCCTCTCAGCTCTCCGCTCAGTCTCCACACCAGCCTTGCTCCAGAAACGCTGAGCTTCCTCAGCTATCCACGCGTCTCCTCCGGCTGCTCCGGGGCAGGCACTCCCACACTCACCAGCTTCTGACCCTCTGGGGCAGGTCCCCGCACCCAAGCGCCCGGACCAGCCCAAGGGTGCCGCTCAGTTGGCCCACGCCCCGGGCGAGGGCAGGCGCTCCCCCTTCCACGCCGAGGCTCCTTTCACAGCCGCTGCACATCCATCCCCGCTGGGCTCTGGTTTCCTCCAGGGCAGCCGGTGCACAGCGCTCCCCTGCCGCTGCCCTTCCTCAGGTGAGCCGGGCGCCAGCTCTCTGGCACCCTCCCGGCCCTCCGGTGAGCAAGAAGGGGCCGCAGCCTGGCTTCTCCCCCTCGGCGGGCTGCAGCTTCGCAGACCTCGCCAGCGGAGAGCAACGCTGCCCAGCACGGGCACCGTCACCGCCACGGCGGCGGCCGGGGCAGGCCAGCTCCCCTCCTCACGCCGCTGTGACATGCCAGTCCTTCCCGGAGAGGTTCCAGCTCCCCGCGGAGCCCAGCATGGAGAGGCAGCGAAGACGCGGGCGATAGCGACGGGAGCGGCGGCCGCCCCGGGTGGGTGGGTGGGCGGGCGGGCGTGCGGCGGGAGCTCCGAGACCTAATTCCGGCGCTCGAGGTTCGCCCCCACCCGCGGCGAAAGGGCTCGCGCGGCACCAGACAACAGAGCAACGAGGAGAGAAGCCCGAGCCCGAGCAACCGCGTGAGCGCCCGCCCCACGCCCTGAAGTTTCCCCGCCCGCTCCTCTGCCCCGCGGGGGCCGGCGTCCCCCTCCCTCCGCCGGCAGCGGGGCTCCACGCCCGCCCCCTCGGCTCCGGGCGCCGCGGGTCGAGCCCCGGCAAAGGGGGGGGGGGGGGGGGGGGGGGGGAGCCCCTCCCGAGCGCTCCGGCGGCCAACAAAGGGGAGGCGAAAGCGAACGGGGCGGCGCGGCCGTCTGGCGGCGGAGCGGGCGCGGCGCAGACAAAGAGCGGGAGGCGGCGGGGTCGCGTTGCCCCGGCTCCGCCGGGACCGGTGCGCAGGAAGGGCGGGGGGGGGGGGAGGGAACGGGACCGCGGCGCGGCTCCGGCCCCCACCGCGCTCCGAAGCCACCAGCGCCCGCCCCGCCGGACACCGCTCCCCTCCCGCCCAGCCCGGGCGAGGCCGGGGTGGTGGTGGGGGAAGCCCCTCTCCCCGCCCCACCTGCCCATTCGCCCACTCGAGATGCTGAGAAGCGGAGAAACTCCTCACGCCTTCCCCGGCATCGCCCCCGCGCGGGGCTCCCGGAGGGGGCCGAGACCCCCAGGGACAGCGGCGGTCAGGCTGAGGCACGGCCCAGCAGAGCCACGCAAGGAGCAGGAGCGGACCCTAGTTACTATTTTCTAGGACATTTATTCTAGATGGAGGGAGGCACACCTGCATACCCCGGCACGCCCTGAGGGACCGGGGACAGCCCTGCCACAAGTGTCCAGGGAGCAGGACCAGGCTGCAGCCACAGGGACCCAGCTGGAGCTGGAACCTGCTACGTGCTCTGGGTCCGTGCTTGGCACTGCCAGAGCACCAGCTGCACTAGGGCAAGGAGAGCACAGAGGGGAGAAAAGAGGTGCTGGGACACAGATGCACCGTCAAGCTGTGCTGCTCCCTTCCTTGCCTACCTGGGTACTCCTGCCCTTGGGAAGCCAGAAGCCTCTGGTCACCGCTTTCCTTGGGCAGGACGCTGCCAGCAAGGACAGGAAAGCTGCCAAGAAGAGAGCTGGGCTAAAAGCCAGAGGGAGGTCAGGGCCAAGAGCCAGATTTCTTGAGTGAAGGTCCAGCAATGGGGCAAGAGCAAACAGCAGGGCAGCCCTGCTTCAGCCCGAGCACTCCCGAAGGCAGTGATACCTGCTGCCCACAAGACAAGCCCAGGATCCCGGGGCCTCCACTCCGTACTTGCTCTCCACAGCACCTCCTCCAGGCTGAAGCCCCGTCTCTGGTGAGATGGCATCCCTGGCAAAAGACACAGCTCCCAGCGAGCTGTTTCCCTGCCCACAGTACCACGCATCTAGAGCGCCGTGACCTGCCGCCTCATTTCTAAGGCACCATGGTCCTTAGCAAACAGGCTGAGCTCTTCCTCACCGTGGAAGAAGAAAGCAGCTCTGGAGACTATGAACAAAACCCTGTGAGAGGAAGGCCCTCCAGTTACAGAGCCACCTGAACACAAGTCTATACACAGCCCTGCAGTTTCAAAACTGCAGTTGGTTTATCGTCCAAGCCATGGGACAGGAGGACTCTTGCAGCCTCCTCTGTCCCCTAGGTGCTGTGGAGGGGCTGTCTACACCCTGCTGTGTCATGTGCAAGGCAAGGAAGGAGTCCTCAAACACCCGCCCCGTGCTCATAGGGCAAGATGAGCACTGTGGAGATGTGGCAGTGGGTAACTCCGCTGTGGTCAAACTGGGAAGCTCATTGCAGAGAAGCTGCTTTAAGTTCCTCCCGTCTCTCCCCGCTCGGCACCTACCAGCCAGCTGCCGCAGCCAGGAAGGGAAGCACAGCTTCCTCCCGGCCACTGCCGGCAACCACCACGCAGGCCTGGGCTGCGGCACTGCCCCACAGCTCGGCAGCGCTTTCCTCTCCTCTCCTCTCTCACCAGGATGGCCGGGTGCCGTGGCTCCACGCAAGGCAGCTACAGCTCGTCTGCCAGCGACTCCGGCTGCAGGGGCTGCACAGCAGCCTCCCTGGGGAGGTGCCCAGCTGGCTGGACAGCAGCATTCCCACCACCCGCTCCTCCAAAAGGCAACAACAACTTGAGACGGGAGAATAACCCTCGCTGGCAGCACATACCCCTCCCAGCCCCACTCCGCTCCTGCCGTGCTGCCCCTCCCTCCCTCCCTCACCTTGGCAATTCACCTGCAGCCCGAGGGACACAAACACTACAGCTGAATCTACCCACTCTCCCCCTCCAGCGGGGAGATGCAGAGGAGACTGGGTGGTCCTTTAGCAGGGCATCTCAGGCACCGCGAGTCAGGAGGTTGCAGGGTCTCCTTGTAGGATTGGCACAAGCTTCCCTACAGCCGCACCACAAAGCCATGCTGCTCCTCGCTGCCAGAGATTTGGGCTGGGCGCATCCTGGGCTTCCCAGCACCACAGGTGCAACCTGCCAAGAGCAGTACAGGGAAGAAGAAAAACGGAGAAGGGAGGAAAGAAATCCAAGTCACGTCCCAGACATTGCTCCTCTTTAAACCTGCATTGCTCCCTCCCCTCCCTGGGGACTCGCAGAACATGATCCCAGCTTGCGGCGAGGCACGGGCTGCATCTTAACCACCCTGCCAGGAAGAGAGCCCACACGAGCAGCGTGCCTGATGGCCTCACATCTGAGCAGTAAGGCAGATCGGCATGCACGCCGGGAGCCGTTCTCCTCCTGACACACGCAGAGGATGCGAAGAGCCCCTGAGAGCCCAAGTGCCAGGAGGGCTCAGCGGGAAACACTCTGCCAAGCCATCTCTCCCAAGCAGACCCTGCTAGGAACACATCTCAGGAGCCCCCTCACAAGCAAAGCCTTCTGCCAGGGAGAGTGCTGATGAGCCAGATGGAAAAGGGCTCCTCAGCCAGCACCAGAGGCCACAGGGCTGGCCTCCTGGGACATGGCACAACACCCCTCCCTTCACCAGGGATGAGGCATGAGGACTGGCTGAGCAAGTCGGAGCGCCCTGGCAACTGGACGGAGACCCCTAACCTCACCGCACACGGAGCACCCACCCACTGTTCTTCCCTCAAATGGTAAGCTCAAGTCCCTGCCACTGCTGCCCCATTTCCAGTACTCTCCCCAACTACCGCAGCCCCCTGAGAATTTCTGGAGCATCACACAACAAGCCAAGACCTTCCCAAAAAGCGAGCAGAGTGCCCTGGTCCTCTCCTTCGCTTGGTTACCATGTGGCCAGCTTGGCCTGGTCCTGCATCCTTCTGCTCTGCCCAGTCCTGCATCCTTCCAGCCTGCCCTGAGACACAGGTGCCAAACTCCTGCCCGATGCCTTCACCAGGGCACTGCCATGCCAACACTGGCCCAGCAGCACCCCTCTCCCCTCCTGGCCTGCTCCACACCCCACACCCACCAGGTAGGGCTTCAAAGCCATGCTCCCCTGGCAATCCCAGCACACGTGGGCTAAGGCCAAAGGCTTGGCTTCGAATAAAGAAAGAAAAGAAATCCCCAAAGTGAGGACATCTGCCTCCTCCTGTGTGCATGTTTACACATGTAAATCAGCCACCGAACAGTCCTCCCTTTCTTCCCAGGTCTGCAAGGACTCTGTCCCCTCCAGCCATTTGGGGGCCGCTTCTAGGGGCAGCACTGCCTCAGATCTGAACAGCCTTTCTGTCCTGGAGGAGGCAGGTTCAAACTCCAGCATGAGCAGACCGGCTCATCACGCTGTTGGGAAAGACAAACACTTGCACCTTTGCCCCTTGCGAGTCTTTCAGATGAGACTTTATAACCAGGCACTGGGGAGACATCACACTTGCCTGGTCCATCCACGTGGGTCGTCGTTTTTGTCTGTTATCCCCCCCCTCACTCCCCAGAGCTGGCTGCATGTAGACACTTCTGTACACCTATGGCATTTCACAAATGCCCGCAACCTTTTGCGCCAGCTACAGCACACAGGGACAGCTGGTCTCCCACCTGCTCCCTCTGCCAACCGTGCCGCCCACCACGCACGCCCAGCCCTTCCCTTTACATTTCTGACACCAGCACACAAAGGACCAGGCACGAAAATACAGCAAGACCTGACGAGGCGAAAGAGCAGATAAAAGCCGCCTTTGGCTCAGAAGTGAGCAGCTCGGAAGAGCTGGCCAGCGAGCCCAGCAGCACCGAATGCACACCACCAGCTCCAGGCCAGCCTGAAGTGGAAAGAGGTGGCTGCGCACGAGCCAAAGGCACCCAAGACATAGGGACAGCTCGCCCCCCCCCCCCAGTACCTCTACATCTGGCTCAGTCTGCACTGGGACAGCCCAGCCTGGCCAGGTCCAGGCAGAAGGGACTCATCCCTCAGCCACGCCAAGGCTCCAGAGCAGTCCATCCACTGCTCATCATCCCCTCTCTGAGCAACACCACGCACCTGCGCCGACGGCATTTCTCCCTTTCCTCCTCCTCGTGACTGGAAGCAGCCTGGCTTAGGCTGCAGGTGTTCAGAGGAGGGTCAGCCCCAGCAGGGTGCAAGAGGCAGAAAGTCACCACGTCTGCCAGGAAAGAAGAGGGAGGGATGGGGGACAGTAGGCCGATTTAACACCCTCAGACACAGCTGCTATTCCTCTACTACAGGCAAGAAAACATTATCTTTGAGCTCATCCATATTCCCCCCTGCCCAGTTTTCTAAATGCAAGTGTTCAATGCATTAAGGCCTTCCATGTGGTCACCAGACAGTTTAAAGCCTGGTGCCATTAATGGGTTTATTTCTGGGCTTTCACAGTGAGGATGTCACAGCTGCTGCCAAAATGCAGCAGACAGGCAGAAGGGGCTGGGCTGGGCGCAGCTGGGTGTGCTCAGCATGGCAGGGCGGTAGTTTTACCCTCTTGCTTCTGAAGCACAGAGCTGGCAGGAGACACGTACGCTATCTTGGGGCCTGGGCAGGCCCCGGCACATCAGCGCTGGGAGCAGCATGACCCATGCACGGTGCCCTGCATCTCTGCACTGACCTCAGATGCAGGGGGACTCACAGGCATCTTGTGGGACCCCGCGCCCTCAGGCCACCAGTTACTTGGGAAGAGAAAACGCCAGCAGGAGACACCAGTTTCATTTCCTTCACCTTCCCATTTCTGCCTACCAGATGCCAGATACCAGCCTGCAACACCAAAAATCAGTGCTACTTTGGGATCTGACTGACAGCTGTCAATCTCTCCACCCTCACCAAGCTAGAGACCTTGCAGAAGCCCCCAGCTCCTGCTGTTGCCAGGCTGATTCTCCACCTGGCTCCCTTCTCGCTAATCCTGTTTGGCAGGGAGCTAATTGGGATTTATCTGACAGCGCCCAATGCCTAGAGAGCCATTTTGTGCTTCCTCCGGGGAGGGCGAGGAGGAGGAAGAGGGAGCCTGCAGAAGGTGTTTGCACATTCTCCCTTCCCCATCCCCTCCTGCAGTTTTACAGGCTAATTACCAGCATTACAGAGAAAGGAGCAGGAGGGGGAGAAAGTGGGGATTTTAATTATTTCATTTAACACTTGGCAGGACCCAGCTTGACTCCTGCTGAGCAGCGCTTGGAAATAAAGAGCTTTTAAACCCTGTCAATGGGAGACGGGGGAGCGGGTGCGGGAGATGGGGCTGGGGTGGCCAGCCTCACGGCTAGGTTGGCGTGTGTGCTGGGAGTGGAAAGGGGTGTTAATTCACACCATTCCTAATCAACAGCCGTGCCAGGCGGTGCTGGACAAGGGGTGCCCGGCTGCCTCCTCTGAAGAAGGGGGGTTTCCCCACTTAATGCCTTTGTCCTGAAACAGCCCCCTCCTACCATGCGACACTGGACCACGCAGCTGTCTTCCAGACGTGCTTAGGGATGCCCAAGCATGGAGCATTGGAGTGGGCCACACGCGTGCGCCCCGGGGAATACAGGTCACCCTCTTCCAGGACCACAGGCCCTTCTCCGAGCTGGTGGTCTGCACGCCACAGCTGCATTGCCCACACCTCTTCCACCTAGCCACCCATATGGTGAATGGGTTTTATGTCATCTCTGCCTCCCTCCTTAAAAAAGAAAAAATAAAACAAGGTTTGCACACAGAACTCAGTGTCTAGATCTAAAAGTACAGGACTGCTGCCCAAAAGCAGACACACAGCAAAGCAAAAGCAACCCAGGGGAGGGAGACGATGCATCTCAGCACTAAGCCACACAGCTCACCGCTGTTCTGGCCGGGGAGCCCAAGCACTCTTTGCCCAGCCCTGTCATCCTCTGCCTTCGCAAGGGTAAACCGCTGCCCCAGGTGACTGCTCACAAACCGCTGGGCTCCCGCTGGCACCTGCGCTCCTGGCCCCGACTCCTCAATTCCTGCGAGCTCAGCTGGCGGGCTCCAAATGAGGCAGCCGGGCTTGCACCCGCAGCCCAAGAGGACTTTCCAGACCAAGGCACCGTGCTAGGGATTTCACGCCTTCAGCGGCCACTGCCTCCCTCCTCTGTGGTTCCCAGGAGAACCACGTTGCCCAGTGGCTCGCTGCGCTGTCAGGACAGCTGCCCACCGCAGGACTTGCATTCAGGAGCGACACTGAGAACAGCACCCGGGTTGGAGAGAGGCGAGCCAGGGTGATGCTGGGACAGAGGCCCCTCAAGTCTGTTCCCCCCGCATTCTCCCGATACTCCAAGGGTGTCCAGGGCAGTGTGTGTGCAGCACTACAGCCCTAACCCTGCTGCCGCACAGACTGAAGGTGCGCCCCGAGCTGCAGCCCAGGCTGCCCGCCTGCAGCCCTCGGCTCCTCCGGCAGGCTCACACTGCCACCTGCCGCTCTCGCCAACCCGCGCTGCAAGAAACTCCGGCTGAGAGCTGAGCCGCGAGCCCACAGCATCTCCACTGACGCGGCACGAAGGGGATGATGTTAGAGCAACGCGAGGGTGATGGGGAAGGGAAGCCTCTCCCTTGCTGGGGGACAAACAGACCTTTCAAACACCTCAGGGGCTACAGTCTGCCCTAAGCTTACACTGTCCTGTGGCTACTGTTTCCCTGAGACAGCATCAACTCCCTCCACCAGAGGAAGAGCCTTGCATGACTACTGGAGTAGCTGAGAGTGAATCATTCAAGCCTTCAGCCTCTTTACGTGCTGATTGAGTTGGCTGAGCTGTAAGACATCACTTCTGCCAACCCTCTTCCAAACATACACCAGTTGCTTTACAAGCTGATGTAAACCTGTCCATCTGCAAAGGGGTGTGAGGATCAGCTGGTATTGCAGAGTTCCTCAAGGGTGTAACAACACGGGGGGGGGGGGGGGTTCAAATAGGAAAAAAACACCTCAATTCCTACCCGCCCAGCCCTCAAGGAGCTGAGTAGCGGCAGCGGGGTGATGCAGGAATGGCCAGCACGTACCCTGCGCAAAGGCAAGACATCCTGACAGCAGAAGCATCCGTTTGCCATGCCAGCTGTACAAAGCGCTGCAGGCAGAGGGAGCGCTGGGAGCAATATTCAGGAAAGGGCCTGCCAGACTTCAGCCAGAGCCGCTCTAGAGAGCGAAAGCCGAACGCCACGCCGCAGGGCAGCCCAGCAGCTCTCTGCCACCTCCTCCCAGCCAGGGCTCCGCAGGGGAGCAGCGGGTTACCCCTGGTTCAGCTGGACACCTCGCACTGCTCCCTACCCTGGGCCAGGAGCCGAGTCACGCCAGCCAAGCGTTCTCACTGCACCTCTCCCAAGAAGCAGTCCCGCCACAAGAGAGCCCGCACCAGCCAGGAATTACACCTGTGCCCTCAGTGATACAGCTCTGTGCCAGTCAGCACCAGCGCCTGCCACGGAGGCAGGGCGCAGGGCTCCCGCAGAGCGGCTCCGAGACAGGCGCTCGGTCGTGGCTGTGTCCGGCACCCACCACAGGCAGGAGCGTCAGCCCCGGGCTCTGGTCCAAGCCGTCTGGTGCAGCAGAGCTTTGTTAACCGCTTCCCATAAAGCAGACAAACCACAAGAGCCGCGGAGCGGTGCGAGACAGGCCTCCTGGGAACGCACAGAGACAGACTTACCAGCAGGGCGAGAGGCAGCAGCGTCGTCCCCTCCCGCCGCAGCAGGGGAGGACACGCAGCCCATCGCCCAGCTCCACGGCGACGGTGCTCTGTCAAACCCAGTGCAGGCCACTTCCTTGGGGAGAGCAAAGCCCCCCGGAGCTACACAGTAAGGTGAAAAGAAAAGAGCTCAAGAACATCACTAGAAAGGAGAAAGGAAACACAGCCAGAAAAAACACGTGCTTGCACATGCCCTCAGGGGAGAAGGGCAGCTGCTCCAGTTGGATCGGGAAGGCAGGGAGAGCCACAAGAGCCTACGGGAAGGAGAGGAAGAGAAGGGACACCCTCTCCTCTGACCAACTACGGTCCTGCTCGGAGATCGCTCGCGGGCACTGCAGAGGGGCTTGCACATTGGATGGGGACACAGCAAGAGGGAGCGGGCAGCCCCAGGAACCCAGACCCTTTTTTCTCCCGCCCAGACCTGTCCCTCCTGTCTGGGAGAGACAAAAAGCAGGCGGCATCCAGCTATTGTGCTGTCAACCACACACAGCTGAAAGTAAAACGTTTGGGCCAGTGTTGCAAGCAGTGAACAGCATCCAGCCGGTGGAGAAGAGCAGAACGCTCTCAAGTCGGTTTATGCATCTCAGGGCTGAGGCACGGAAAGCATTAGCCGGCAGGGGATGCTGTCGGCTTAGATAGCATCTCTCCTTGCTCCTCCTGGACCCAGAGAGGCCCAGGGTCCAGGCCAGGAGTAGGCGGCTTTCAATAAAACTTTTGTGTCCCTCTGTTCGCTCTCCAGCGCCTTTGCAGCAAGGGCACGTTTCCAAGCAAACCCTTAGCCTACCCCTCCCAGTCTGCACAATACGGTCTATATATTATACATAATATGGGGCACAAAACAGGGAGGAAATCCAGCAGCAATAGCTTTAAACAGCTCACCAGCCACAGCTGGTCCAGTCCTGGTGTAACTCCCTTCTCCTCGGTTCAGTGGGGTTTGACACAGCCAGCCGCAATGCCCAGACCAAGGCTAGCTGAGCTGCCACAGCTCCGTCCCGCCCCACATCACACCAAACAGCCAGCTGCTTATCCAACTACATATGTGGGACAGCAGTGAACCTAAACGTCTCGAGACGAGCACGGTGTGGGCAGAGGAGCAGCCCCAAAGTCAAAGCTGGTGCAGAGGACCATTTTGATACCTCTACACCCAGGCCTGTCCGTACAAGCAGGGGACAGCTGCCTGTCCATGGCAAACGCGGACCTGGGACCTTTTGCCACAGCAGGGCGGCTGCCCGGGCGTGCTGGAGAGGGGCAGCAGCACAGGGAGGCATTCCGCTTGCCCTACCCTCCAGCCCGAGCCAGCCGTGCCACCAGCAGATGTGCGCAAAGGTTTGTGCATGCAGGGGGAGGGCGTGAGATGAACTGCCAGCCCCAACCACATGCCAAACGCCTTCCTTACATAGGCTCTGTATCCACAGCCACCAAACAAAGGAGCTGGCCACGAGGCTCCCGGGATGCCGGGATTCCCAGCACCGGGGATCAGAGGGAAGTGGGCACCCAGCCAGCCTGCAGCCATGTACACCCTCGCCCGCTAAGGGCTGCTCTCATCAGCCAGGGCACGCACATGGTTTGTTTTAATGACTGCGATTCACTGTTTAAAACAACTGTCTGTGCAGATGACAGCCGAGGAAGAGATGAGCCACTGCTGACACGGTGCAGGGCAGGCGAGGTGACCAGAGGAGCAGGGGCAGGAACACCTTAGGGGCTTCGACCTGTGCCCACACTTCACTTGCTTTTGCTAGAAAGATGCCCAGAAGAGTTAGCTGTGGTGTGTTTGCCCCACACCTCGAGCTTCACAGCTCAGCCAGAACGGGGGGGCACACATAGCCTCTGCCATCGACCTGCCGGCAGCAACGCGCTGCCCTTGTTCATTAATTGCATCAGGTGCAGCACATGCCACAAAACCCCCAGGCCAGGTCAACAGGCAAACCTGTCCATTTTACCTCCAGTATGAGCTGGGACAGTGCTCTTCCCCACCCTCCCCAGGTGAGGTGAAGGTGAGAGGCTGAGGATGGGGTCGGATATGAGACAAGCGCTAGGTGAGAGGTGTCCTTAGATCCCAGTTTCGCGCCCACAGCACTCCAGAGGCTTGGTGCCACAGCAGCTGTCGCTTGCTTTGTGCAAGGACGGTAGCAATCCAATTGAGCCCAGGCAACAATGTCAGGCTGGGCAACGTGGAGGCAGAGGGGAAAGCAGTTCTTCAAACTGTGATCTAAAAGCAATAGCTCCCTTTGAGGTGAGTGCACGCTCCGCAGCCCAGAGGCTGTGGGGATGGGTGTGCCTGTACCCACCTCCAGAAGGTTTCTATTGCTCCAGCGTATTCTGGGTTGATGGAAGAATGACACGGACTAGCCAGCGAGTCTGATGGCGGATGGAAAAATGGTATTTTTTTGCATGACACACCACCACTTACCAGCAAGAAGCTTCCTATGTTCTTTAGAAAGCAGGGAAGGGGGAGGAGAAAAAGGAGAGAACAAAACAGTTAGAAACAAGAAAACAGACAGCTAACCCAAAGCTTTCCTACCCTCCCCCAAGCCCCCTCCTCCAATACTCCACTATCGACACCACCTGGGGCAGCTTCCATCCACCTCTTCCAGCCCTTTCCAGGCAGCATCGGGCACTAGCTCCCAGATCACCCCAGAAGATCGTGGCCGGGTTGCTGGCCTTCTAAACCCATTGATTTAAACATGTTTTCATCAGACAGTGGGCTCCCAAATCTGCAGATAGCTAGAAAACAGCAGGATCCTGACGTTACCGATGATATTGCATGCTGCAACAGCCTAACTCATGCACAGCAAAACAAGGGAGACACGGAGAGCCCCAGAACCAGAACACTAAATATGTGCAAACGACAACAACAAAAACCCCCATTAGGAACATCTCAGCACCGACTGCTGACTATCAGCCACACAACACAAGCATGCTGGATTAGATACCACAGTTGATTTGATCCACGGAGAAGCCTGCACTCTTTCCTTACAAGGATGGCTAAAGGAGGTCCTGGAGAATGTAACAAGTGCAGCCAAAGACTCAGAAGCCAACATGCATTAACTGTTAAACTTCGTGGGTTGCCTTGTCAATAGATGATTTTCTGAAACCAAACTCACAATTTGGAAATGTTCGGGAGCTAAGCCTGGAGCTATCCGCAGCCATGCCAGCTTCCAAATACAGGCTACCAAGGATCAGATGTTTCCCATTCAACTCAAAGGGGCACATCCTTTACCATTGCAGCTTGATACCTCCTATCCAAATGCATCACCTGGGCTGGAACTACTTTTGAAGTCTAGGAAACCAGAGCACAAGATGAAGTGAAGTTCCCAACACACGTGATGAGAGAGAAGGTTAACAGTTAAACAGCTGAGCATTTTAATAGTTGTTATTGAGCACAGCTTATTTATCTGCAAGTAATCTATGGCAGCATAGAAGTCCTGTAACCATTAGAGCATTCATTCTAGATGCCTATGGAAATAGGAGCTGTCCTCACAGCCAGGTCTGCGTCCCACCAGGACATGGGTACCTCCTAGTGTGAAATGCAACTCTTAACTCCTCTTTTCTATTCCACCCGGACCGCTTTGCCTCCTCACAGGACCACACGCTAGCTACTAGATAGTTAAAAGCAGGGTGGAGTTCGGAGTACACGGTGCTTCTTGTGTGCTTTTCTCAGGCTGGACTCTCAAAGGCTCCTGAAAGAGGACAGACACGAAGTCCCAGGGGAAGCATGGCCAGACGGGTGGGATGCGGGGGATGGAGGTGGGCGACTTCCCAGGGAAAGGGAGCGTGCTGGGCCACATAGCAGAGGAAATGGAGGAGGAGGAAGGCAAGGATGCAGCTGGAACAGAGATCCTCACCCGCTGCCCCGGTACCCGGGCTGAGGGGCGTTGAGGCCTCCCCTGTGCTCTGCATGCCACGTTAGCAGCAGCTCCCACAACGGGCTGTGGAACACGGGTAACGTGACACTGTGAAGAGTCCTGACAGCTCACTGAGACTATTAGGGGAAAAACAAAGTAAGCATTGAGGGCTGGAGACGGCCCCATGTCAAGGAAGTGACGTGCAGCCTTCTCCATTGGCAACCGGGAGCCCTCTCAGCTATAAGCTGTTGGGAGATGCAGGGAAGAAAGGAAGAAGGGAAAAACAGCTTAAAAATATCCCAGAGCAGCACAGTTATTTTGGGATTTTAATTTATAAAAAGAGGAAGAAAAACAGCAATGAAAGCCAAGACCCCATGGCCAGCTCTGGTGCAGATGAAATATTAGTGTCTGGCTTGCAGGACTGCAGCACTCCCTCCCTTCCTTCGCTCTGATGCCTCCAAATTAAAATTATGTGGATTGCGCTATCTCCATCACATCTTTTTGTCACCTGGCAGAAGAGCGAGCTGTTCTGGGCCCCTGGACAGCATGGTCTGGGATTGCCAGAGGGAACGGGGCCCATCTCCTCTTACTCTACTCCCGGGGAGCAGCAGGAGAGCCCCTTCTTGCCAAGGCAGCACCTCCGAAGAGCCCTGTTGTCAAGGCAAAAGGCAGGCGCAAGAGCAGCAGCAGCACACTTGGGACAGCAGAACAGACTTGATTTTGCCAGTGTGCAGGGAGGGGTCAGGGGCTTTTAGATACAGAAGCCCTGGAGACAAGGCATGCTTGGTTGGGGTTTCTACAAAGCTGTCTGCCCACCACGTTTCAGGGGATTCGACTCGATCGCTACTCCTTGCCACGGGAAAGGACGTGAATGCCAGTGTGGGAGAGAAGCAGTCACTGCAGGGAACAGAGCGTGGGCAGTGATTAGGTGTTGCATATTTTGGGGGACGTTCCCGCTGAGCAGGGGAAGTCTCAGGTCCCCCGCCTTTGCCGTGTGGGTGTAAGGCAGCTCACCCAGCTCAGCCTAGTCACCTCGGACACCGGTGGCAGAGAGCCAGCAGCTGCCTGGCAGCAGCCACCGCACAACACTCGCTCACACATCATTTACCACGCAGACAGCGCTTCTCACCCCACTGCTTCGCAGCAGGCGGGTCCCTCAGCCGCTGGCACAAGCGGCACAGCCCTGGCACCCCAGGGAGCTCGGCAGGGCACCGTGTCACTCCGCCATGCCCCTGCGAGGCGGTCCAGACCACACCACCTAACACACACAGGACAAGTGACATGTCCGAGGCCACTGAGTGAGAAACTGTGACAGAGGTATATAGCACACACACAGAACAGAGGTCAAGCTGGAAACAGAAGACCTCGTTTCCCGCGTGCAAGCATGGCATTCCCAAAGCAGCACCTTTCCTTTAAGGTACCCCTGCGGCCCCTGCAGGTAGGTACAACCGGGGTGTGGAGACCCTCAGGTCCAGCTGGGGCTTTGTGCTGGGTAGTGAAGCGTCACTGCCTGCCCGCTCGATAGCAACTGAAGCTTTCATATGCAGATACCAAAACCTGATGTTCACTGGGACAGTAACAGCAGCTGCTTTTCAGAGTCAGGGGAAAAGCAGAAGGAGCAAGACCGTGACAAAGAGAAGATGAAGTTGCCTGGCCAAGACCCCTGCAGAGCTGCCAGCTTCAGTGCTGCAGCCCTCAAGAAATGGGAACTGCAGCTTTGTAGCACCAGGACAAGAGACATGAGTGCTGCTCCAGGCCCAAATCCCACCTGGTTGCCTGGGCTGCAAAACAACGGGGAGGAGCACGTGGGAGAAGGGCTGGGTGGAGAAAAGGGTCAGCGTCCCCTGTGAGTGCTGCTAGCTCTAGTTTATGGGTGGGGAACGGAATCCCAGAAGGGTTAAGGGACTTGAGACGCACCCACTCGGGCTGGCGTTGCCACAGCAAGACTGAACACTTGACCCCGGGGAGCTAGAAGTCGCCTGTGACTCATGGAGGTCTCCAAGCCGAAGGCAGCCCGGACCGCTCTTCTGCTCAGCAACAGCCACCCACCCACGCAGCGCTGCTCCAGCGCCAACGCCACCGGATGGAGCCCTGGACAGCCCAGCACCTTCCCACACATTCTGATCTGCAGAGCTTCCACCCCGCAGCTCCCGCTCCTTCTTCCTAAGGCTCGGGAGATCACACCAGTCCGGCAGAGTGCACACATTCTCCCTCTCATTTTTAGAATAAAAGTGCAATTGAGATGAGTAGCCCTAGAGCCTGACCTGCCTTTCAACTCCAGCAAATGTCACTGTGCTTTGATTTTTCCTTCATCGTGCTGTGGCTCAGTGAAGCAGCTGTTAACATCAAGAACGGGAAAATAAGTTTATTTTACTATATATTAAATAAAACAAAAAAGAAAGGAGAGCGGGAGGCTCTATTCCAAGGTCAGGCACTTGACTGCAGGAAGTTTTCCTGGACAGAAACACACCCGGAGCTGGGGAATACACCCAAGCTTTGCAGAGAAGCAACGCAGAGCAGAAAGCTGGTGCTCGTGCCGTGCCATTCCATGCCTAGGGAGTGCAGGCCAGGCGTGCAGCCACGGCTGGAACAAAGCAGACCTACCTCTCCAAGCACCCAGTACATGCTTTTTAACTTACTCCTGCCAGGGGCTGACCCACTACGTCATGAAAAGTGGTAGTTCTGAGAAATCACATGCGACTTGGACAAGTCACCCAACACAGCTCTTGCAAGGCCAGAACTATCTCCTGCCTAACAGCTCAGCTCCCAAGACACTCGACCAATGCATATCCCAGACCATTTCCCTGCCGCTCGGGTCAGAAGGACTCTCCAAGGCAAGCTGTCCTCTGGGAAAACCCTGCTTGGAGATCCCAACCTGAAGAGGAGGCCCTGTAAGTTGGCCTTGCAGAAAGACAACCGCTAACGAAACAAGGGCTCAACCCCGGGGCACTACGCAGGGCAGGGGGTTTCATCTGCAAGTCTTCCTTCGAAGCGGGAACCTGCTGCGTGCCAATGAAAGGCACAGGGGGTGGATATTGTCCACCTGCACCTCACCCCTCTCAGTCAGATGACAGTGCACCCAAGGGAGGTAAGCCAGACCGCCTGCAGAACCAGAAGAGCTGGGCTCGAGGGGCCAGGAGGGATCTCTGATGGATTCCAGGAACCCAACAGCACGGTGTTTTCTTTGCCCTCACACTAACATCCCCGATAAGCCTGCCAGTGAGATCCAGGTTCGACTGTCTCATTCCCAAGGAAACAAGCCAAGGGTTCCCACGCCACCTTCCCGCTGCTCAGTGCACAAAAGCAACACAGACTTCCTGAAATCCCTCTCTCTGTGACCCTCCCTACTGTTTCTCTGCATCCTGCTCCAAGGCCACACTCTGTACTGAGATAACAAGGCACTCGGCTGCCAAAACCAGCAGCCAGAAGGGCCCAGGATCCCCACAAATCTGCACTCAGACAAAGACCTGATCTGAATGGTCAGAAACTAGAGCCGAAGCCCTGTAGCTCGGGCTTACTTCATCCACGTAAGGCCAGCGTGGGATCTCTGGAAGAGCTCGGAGACTGGGAACCAAGGTCCCACTGAAAGCCAGGGGCACGCAGTCACCCGCCTCCCAGCCGCAGTGGGCAGGCAGTGCCAGGAGCCAGCAGTCAGGCAGGCTGACAGCTCAGCCCCGCAGGAACGGGCAGTTCTGCTGCACCTTCCACGTCCAGTCACTGAGACGAGGGGCTGGAGAAAGCCAGAATAGCCAGAGACAGCTTCCATCAATTTAACATTAAATCCCTGCACAAAGAAATGAAACCCAAGCAAATCGCACACTAAAAAAGAAAATTTCTCCATTTTCTTTGCAGTTGGCACTTAATGCAGAAATTTTCTTAAGTCTGGGGCATCCAGCCGTCCCTGCTCTTGTAAATTACACACTAATTAAACACATTACACTCGCTCTCAAAAACATATCAATCAATTGGCATGCGATCAGCATCCAATAATTGCTGCTGCTGAAATTCGACCTCCCTGGAGAGGTGCAATTTTCTGTGTTAATTGTTTAGGTTTGGCAAGCAAGATGGGAGCTAACGAGCAGCCCAACTGCCACCTTGGGAGGAGGAGGGTGCTGCTGAAGGGAGAAGAGGCGGCAGGGATTTTCCCCACCTTCCTTCACTCCCAGGCTCTGAAGAACAGTCCCCAAAATACAGCCAGAATTGAAACCAGATGTGTAGGAAGTGTCTCATTAGCAGTAATTGCTTTGCGAGGATTTGAGGTTTCCCCTCTGTGCCACCACCAAACACACTTTTCAGAAGCTGCCGTGGGTTGGGTACTGGGACGCACGGGGGGGGGGGGGGGGGGGAGGAAAAAACCCACAGGGCAGAGTCTCTCCTACACTAACATTTATTATTGAAGCCAGGGAAAGTTTACTCAGACGGAGCTGGCTGCAGGCATCAGCCTGCCGAGTGGCAGAGGATCACCACCACTCCAGCAGATTAAGCTGAAAAAACTCAGCATCTCAAACCCTCTTTCTTGACTGCGGCTCATCACGGCCAAATGATTCGTGAAATAGCCTCATGATTAGCTCCCTTGCACCCTCCCTTCTTTCATAAAGGGGAAAACAGGCAGGAGACACTCCAGGAACTCGTCTCCTTCCCCACAACTCAAGGCTGATTAGAGGGTCTGGCAGGGACTCTAGGCTTCCCTTACCCAACAATCCCCACTTGTAATTTTACCTACGGAGTGATTTTCCTTGGATTACAGGGCTGAACCCAGAACAAATCAAAGCCAAAGACACAAATAAGAACAGGTCAATCAGGTCCTTGCACTGAACTGCAGGGCTGTTTCTGTTCCCTGGAATAGGGAGACCCAAAACAAGGGGTCCTGCCACGAGCCACCTCAGGGACTGGATGAGACCCCCTCTGCTCAGTCCTTGGCCCCTCTGAGTCCCTGTGGTATCAAGAGCCATTATTTTCTCTGTGCTGCACAAGTTTCCCCCATCAGGTGACAACTTACCACCTATTCATTTTACTAAATCATCCCTTTGTTCTTGTGCTGAATTTCAAGTTCTTCAAATAAAAGCGCAGGCAGAATCTCTGATTTGTAGCAGACTATCTTCATAATTCTGCCTTCCTGCACCCCACACAGCTTTGATCACACCGCAGAGGGAAGTGGACCAGTGGTTAAGCAGCCAGCACACCCGGCTGGGCCATACTGCCGTCCTCCACAGCTGGTCTCATCCCCTACGGGGGGGCTGAGCTGGCCCGCAGACCCTGCTGCAGGGACCCGTGGTTTATTATCCCAAGGCAGAAAACCCTGGGAAGCAGCACCTCGTGCTCTAAGCCCGTACCAGAATCGCTCCGATGCATCCCTCAGCGAGGGGAACCAGCTATGAGGATACAAAGCTGAACGGGAGAGGCTGTTACCTGCCACCCACAACGCGATGTTCACCAGCGGCTTTGTCACCTCGCTAGAGAGATGGGCGACTCCATCCTGTAAGCAATTTCCCTGTCCCAAGTACCAGTCCCTACAACTGGGGTAGCGTGAGGGACCCCAGATCCAGCTGGGGTATACTCCCAGGAGAAGACCCTTACTGTAGGGACCACTCTTCCCCCCCATTTCCTTCTCCAGCCGGTGCAAGACAAAGGACCCAGTCTTTGCTAGACCTAAAACTAACTGTAACAGCCGCCCCCAGGGACAGGGTGGAAGAGCAATTCGAATATCAAAGGAGGAGTAGGCACCCGCATTATTTTTGGTGAGACGAGCACAATTGAGAGCCTGCAAATCTCCCGTATTCCTTGGGCTCCTTTCTCAAGTCCCTTTAGCATGCTGTATCCCCTCTCCCCCCCGCAACACCAGCAGAGCTCAGATCGCAGTCTCCAGGGCTAAGACAATAGCTGCTTATGTTCTAAACTAGCGCTGCTTTCTGGGAAGAGAGCCAGGCCTGGCAGCTCTCAGCAGCAGGGAATAAAAGACGTGTTTGTGCTACGGAGCCCCTCTGCACCAGTGGGGCACCCTCAAAGGGAGGCAAGGCATCAGCCTGCCGGGGATCCGAAACAGAAATGCAGACAGATGCCCTGGGTTTAGTGAGAGGAGAGTAAGAAAGACCACAGGACCAAGATAGAAGCAAGCGCCTTGTTCAAGGAAGCGAGCTGTGCAACCAGCAGCAAGCAAGGCCCTTGGGCACAGGCAGATGCACAGCATCCCCCCTCCAAGAGCTGAGAGAGCCAAGGCTGCGGCGCATCAGGCTGCTGAAAATCGGCGGGAACTGAGGATGCTCTGAACACCGGGGCCACTCGAAGCAGGAGGCAGGGTCACGGCAGAGCACGGGCACAGTCCCCACCAAGAGCAAGCTGCACGTCAGCACGGCCCGTCTGAGCATGAACAACAGGGATCTCTGCTGCAGTGGAGCTCCCTCCACCGCACAGCGGGGAGCGGGCTCAGGAGGCAGGCAGGCAGGCAGCCCTGTGTTTTGCCAGTCATTTCTTCATGCTCGCTGCTGCCAAGCCTGAGCGCGCAGTCCCAGGGGATCTCCTTCTCTGCAGCGTGGCACTCTGAACGCCTGTACCGCAGGCTGGATAACAAGAGGTGCCCTTTGCTCCCTCTAGAAGTCCCTGGAGCAGCAGAGGGTCCCACCCTGCAGGGCCCGTGGATGTCCTAGTGGTACCCAAGCCCTGGTGGCAGCAGACCAGACCCACCCGAGAGCCCAAACACGGCTCCGATGCTTTCACACCCAATGCATAGCTGGCTGGGAGGCGATGAAACCACACACTTGTCCTCTTCACCATCACAGCCACTTCCACAGGCTCAGCCTCAGCTGCTGGGAGCGCAGCAGGGTGGAAAGCCCACCATAACAGAGGCACCCCCCCCCACCTGGCTGCTGCCCTTTGTGGAAAGGCCCAGGGTCAGCAGGGACAGAGCCACGGGCAGGCATCACGCTCAGTACAAGCCGTGGCTTGGCTCATACCTGCCCTTCCTAGGTCAGAAAGTGGGAATGCATTTCTCAGGCCAGGCCTGCGTCCCCTGCCTCCAGCCAGCAGCCAGGGACACGCAGTCCAGCGCTCTGAGACCAGCCGTCCCGCCTGCTGCTAACAGAGGCATCGCACGGAACCGGTGAGGCTAAAAAGCACACGGGGCCTTCCCACGCAGGCAATTTTCTGGGTTGAGCAGCAAGTGCAGCAGTCAGCCTGCAACCCCGTTAGCTGCCCAGTATGCGTACTGCCGCCATGTCCTTGACAACGCAGCCTTTTTACACATTGGGCTCTTTTGGTACCTCTGCCATGCCCCAGGCAGTACGTAAGTCATTTCCTGATATCCTTCCTCCTCAGCGCTGCTGTCAGATGCAATAACCAACACCAGTGTCTTTAAAATGTCCATGTTTCACTGCAGTGGAACAAAATGCAAATCAATGAATAAAAAAAAAAAGAAAAAATCAAACTGGCCTCTTCTTTCCCTTTCTTTTTACGAAGCTTTACTGTTGCTTTTCGACTGTCCTGAATAATTGAAGTTAACATGAAAATTTAAAGTCTTTCAAGATTTCATTAAAATTCATTCTCTTTCCCTTTGGAGAACTGTCATTGCCAGAGTCCCATGTAGGGCAGACAGCACAAGCAGCTGCCTCCGTTCACAGCATTTAACTCCATTCTCTCTGGCTAAAGAAAATTCCCTCTTAATTGTTTAATGGAGACCCTGAAATAACATCCTTCAGTGCTCCCCGTCAGCAGCCTACTAATCCCACTCCCACCCGATTCCAGCACAAATCCTGCATTTACCTTACTTCCCTTCAACCCGTTTAAGCTCCCCCATTTCCCTACCGCTCCTCCTGCCCCAGCAGCCCACAGCAGGAGCACAGCACGATAACGGGCTCCTGCACCGAGCCAGCAAGGCAGCCCCCTGGACCCCTTCCTCACACTAGTTCGGTGGTGTCCTCCCTCCCCGGCTATTTCTGCTTCGCATCGTGTATTCACTGGTGGGCATGGCACTTCGTAGATGAATGAGGTCTTGCTTCTCCCAGCAGGAGGGATCCAAATAAACCCTCCAGCGTAAGCCAGCCTCTAGCCTGCCTCTAGCAGAGGGCAGTAGGCAGCCACGTGCCTCAAGGGCAGCACTACTACCACGGTCCCTTCCAGGATGCCAGATGCTGGTGGCCATGGTCCTTCTCAGCATGCTACGCTCCGGGAAGCCGTGCCTCTGGCGGGAGGACACGACTGCAGCACTGTGGGAGCACCCGAGCAAAGCCGGCCCCCGGAGCAGCAGGCAGGGGAGCGGGGGATTCGGGGAGCACTACAAAGGGGGTCCTCCACCCGGCAAGCACTCCGTTCCCGGAGCGGCAGTGAGGGGCTTGGCCCGCTCCTGCTGCTAGCCTTAGCAGGCAGCTGCCCACCTCCTTCCTAACAGCGAACGGCCACATCCAACTAAGTTTCTCATGAAGAGAGCGACCCTAGCCCAGGAAACCTAAGACAAACGGCAATGTTTTTAGAAATATGTATTTTTAAATTGCAAGATTCCAGGTTGCCTTTAAAAGGCCAAAATGTGCTTCCCCGGAGCATCTGCAATGCAGGAGGGGTGGCCCTTGGTTAGGCCATCAGATAAACTAACGCACACAAGGGAAACAGCAGAGACCAGAAAAAAATTAGAGGCTAGAGCTGGTGTTAGTGCTCTTAAAATGATGCTGAGACTATCAAATCCTATTGGGCTTTTCTGTGAGAGCTGTTTAGCAGCAGCACCCTCGGCTAGCTGCCGGCTGCTCCCAGGCCACTGCTCTCCCAGCACAGCTGGGCTCCAGAGGCTGCGCAGAAAGGGTCAGGTTTCCTATTAAATCACAGCACCGGACTGGGGGCACTGTTACCAATTAAGTGTTATAACCTCTGGCAAAGCTCTCCCAATTTACCCCACTTGACCAACTGACCCTGAAGATTTTGAACATATAAATCCTATTGATCTTTACCAAAGTCAAACCCATGTGGGTTTTGTTTCCAAAAGGGAAGTTATCAGGGAGCAAGAATGTTGTACTTGCACTGACCATTAACCTCACACTTTCCTTTTAAGCATAAGCTGACCCTTTTCTCCTCTTGGTAAAGGACCAAGCTGGCACTTCAAAACAGACGTATGCTCCAAAAAGCTCCCAGCAGCGATGCTAGCACTGAGTGTTCACTTCTCCCCATGCTCATTCTTGTGTAACCCTGACGGGGACAACCACTGCCCCTCCAGGTGCAAGGAGAGCCAGGGCAGAGGCTGCCTTCGCTCTCGGGGCTCCCTTCTCGCAGCAGGGCTAGTACATTCCCTCTTCCAAGAGGACGTAACAAGGACCAAACTACAGCCGTCGTGCCCAGCGGCCAGTGCCAAGGCCGAGGACTATGGCATGAGTCCAGGCTCAGGAGATCAGGCAAAAGACAGAACACAAGGCAAGGACGCAGCACTCCCCAAGGCGTTTCCTCCCTGATCCACCGGGACAGGGCAAGTCTAGCACACAAGCAACTGGGAGGAGAGCACCCAAGCAGGACATCTCCCACTACCACGAGATATTCTGGACCAGAAGCGGCAAACTATGAGAGATTTATAGTCCTTTCCATCAGGTACATGAGGTATTTCAGGGTGCAGCAAAATCCAAGAGACAGATGCCAGGACGCAGAACAGTCTCTAGCTGTAAAATGCTGTGAGCAAACAGGGCTATTATAAGGGATCATTAGCACAAAAGGAAACAGCGTGGTACAAAAGCCCACAGCCAGGTAAAGCAGGATTAGAGAGGCAGCAGCCAGTCACTCCAAGCAAACAAGTTTTGGGCCAGCAACAGAGGCCTGCAAAGCTGGCAGTGAGGTTCAGTGAAGGACTTGTAGCTGCCCACTCCAGAGCCTTAGGGGTAAAACAAGGAAAAAACAAAATAAACCTCATTAAGAACTGCCTCCCCCCTACTTCTCTAAGCCACCATGCTGCCGGTGGTACAAAGCAAAAGCCTGACAGTATCCGACGGCACTAGCTCCCTTCTGCTTCAGAGTCCCACAACTCTCAGCATTTCCTCTTGCCTGCCCCTAACACGCTTTTCTGCAGAACTCAAAAGGCTCTGCATCATTTCTGCCTGCAGGAGGGCCAGGAAGACAAGCTGGGGTCTCTTCTGGGATCCCGGAGCATTAGTGATCCTAGCAGAAAGCTGAGAAGGCCAAGATTTTTTTTTTTTTTTAGTAGAAGATTTAAAACTGAACAGAGAAGAAAGGTTTAATCCATCCACAAAGGATGTCTGGTGTGGGTCCCAGTCACACAGTGGGAATGTGGGAGCATCAAGAGAAGCCAGCCCTGTCACCTTTCCTAGGATGGAAAGCATCACTACCAACTCTGGGTGCTGGTGCAGAGATGCAGGAGAAAGACAGCCCCCACTTTAAAGCGTTCCAGGTATCCTTATATCCATCCTCATGATCCCTCCCCAGCCACTGATGCCTCGTCAACCAGTTGATACTCAGACGCAGCCCATCCCACTTCTGCAAAACAGAAGTTTTATTCACACTCCTCTGACAACAAGGAGAAAGGGGCAGAGGCGGTTTCTTTTGCAGCAGTGGGCAAATGGGACAAGCTCTTTCTACCCCCTGTCCCCATGTGCTCTGCTCCCCGCTGCCGCCTGCACAGGAGAGCTCCCTCCACGCTGAGAAGCCCTACAGGCACCCACAAATGCTCACTGCTGGCTGGGCGAGCTACTGCCCAGGAACAGGCTGATCCAAGTAATCAGCCTCCCACGCACATGTACTCCGCTCCCTTGAAGCCGTAAGTTCCCATCACACAAGTCGCCTTTGTGTGTCAAGACCAAATGCGTCCCAGCCTCCCCTGCCCCACTTTCAGTCCAAGAAAGGAGATAAATGCTGTTCTTACCTAGTAATGAATAATCCAGAATCCACGTGGGAGAGGACAGCACATGCAAAAAAACAGAGCAAAAACAGTTGGTCAGACCAGAGTAAACTCTGCCCACAGACTTGCCAAGCAGAGCCGCTCTGCCCCACTCCTCCCTGGGCAGCACAGGCTGGTTCCACTGGCCACGGAGAAAAGCTTGCCGGAGTCGGGGTGAGGGAGGGATCACCGTGCTCAGCCAGCCCCCGGGTCTGACTCCTCACCCCCTGCATGAGAGGTTCCCCACCCTGCTCTCGCTCACCCCCAGATGCCTGCAGCCCCCCCCCCCCCCAAGAGCAGCCAACTGCTCAGCGGACCTGCAAAGCATCATCCCTCACCCACCCTGACTCCAAGCCGGAGAAACAGTGCGGATCAAAGCCCCGTGAAGAACAGCCTGGATAAAAGGAAGGAAGAAACCCTGACCCCTGCAGATCTGCAGGGACTCCAGCAGAAGGCAGATAAGCATTATCAGTGGCACAGAGGACAGCGGAGTCCCTGGTTCCTGCCACGCTGCTGACAAGCGGCTCAGGGAGCAGGCCTGACCCCCCGCAGAACGAGGCTGCGCAGCACCCCGACAGCAGCCTAGCCGCACCTCCTTTTCTGTGTGCTGCAACAAAAGTTGACCCAGTAAGGGAGAACGCAGACAAAGGGGCGGAAGAGTTTGAGGCACTTGCCTCTCCCCAGGAAAGGGAGATGCCTGAGCAGTACTTGAGCCAACCAGACAAGGAAGGAGGTGCCCACTAAAACCCACGCAAAGAACGTATCTGGTGGCAGGGAAGAGGCACGGTGGTGTGGAGCACAGCTGGGTGACATCAGTTAGTGCAGTGTGAAACGGGTCACACGCCTCAAGGGAAAAAGATCCATCTCCTAAAGAAACATCCAAGTGGCATCTTATCAGGAGCCCTGCCAGGTTGGAGGGGGTATTGCCAAGGGTACAGCCCAGGACACAGAGTAGTCCAAGGATGCACACACAGTGAGGATGGGGAGGAAGAAAGCAGCAACCAAGTTTATTTCTCTTTGGCAGCTCCCCTCACGCAAAATTTCCACAAAGCCTCAGACCTCTCTGCGCCGAAGGCATGCGCTCTGCAGTGTAGCAGCCAGGGTATTACACGGGATCTTGGCGGAGAGGAAGGAGACACAAAGGAGCAAGTGAGCAGACTCTCCTTGCCCCGGCATTCCCAGGTCCATGTCTCACGTCACCACGTGCACCAGACACCTAGCTCATAGGGCAGAGGCTAGCAGGACCTCCAAAGGCTGTTGCTGGCAATTCCATTATCACCTCTTCCTCTACAACCTCCCCACAATGTCTGTTCCATACAACACAGTCAGACCCCTTTTCTCCTCTGCCACAAGGGATATACCTGAAACGCTCCATGGGGGGAACGCACAACTATTACAAGAGTCTTATTCTGCAGTCCCCTCCAAGGGCTGGGATCAGGTGGGCAAAGCTCAGGAGATTTGAGGGAGCCAACGAACCACAATCAGCTGGAGGAGCTGAAAGCAAGAAGCTACTGCTGGCCCACGCTGCATCAGTCTCATTTCCCAATAGCAGCTTTTAATCTCCTAATTGGACTGCAGCAATGCTCCCAGACACAGGGAAAGGGTTACGCAGCTGAAGGCACCCGGATGGCTCAGAAAAAGCTGGGCAAGGAGCCAAGGCTGGAAAAGCCCCAACACCTCCACCAGCACTCAGGACAACCCAGCCCTCTCACTCACCCTCCCCTGGAGACAGAGGGATATTGCTCTGCCTAAATCAGGGGAGAAACCGTGGGTCAACAGGGTCTCACCTGAGGCGACCTAAGGATGTAAAACGGTAGGCACGAGAAAGGTGTGCTCCCAATTGAAGAGAGCAGCTTGCTGTAGATACGCAATACCCCCTCCCCACCCAGTACTGGCATATAAAGCAACAGCAACAAATACAGTTCTTGTGTTAGCCGCGCAGAGAAGTGACAATGGAGGAGAACTTGGGCCTGCACTTGCTGATCCTGCCCCAGCCCTGATAAAGTAGTTACAAACCCTGATAAGTCCCTTGCTATCTCTTTCAGGTGACCACTTATTTGTCCGCTCCTCCCATAAAGATGCCGCGTGTCCCTAATTTGCTTGGCTGAGAAGATGCCTGCAGACAGGCAGCTCGCCCTCCCCGCAGAAGGAGGACAGACCCAGATTAACTGTCCTCTGGAGAAAGGCAAGACCTGGGATCCCGAACGGCCCAGGAAGCAAGACACCAGTAGACGCTCCCCTGTGTTTAACTGAGGGGCCAAGCCACAGGGTGGCCCGGCTGATCTCTCCTTACAGCTCTGACTGGCCAGGCGTGGAGCCTGGAAACGCCATGCTGCAGCAGGGAGCTGGCTGGTGCTGTGTCCCAGCTGCAGGACAGTGCCCTGTCCCAGGGACCAGCCCACCCACTCACCCAGTCGATCCCTCCGGGCTATGGTGCAGCATAAAGATGCTCTAGGTCAGGAGCCATGTCCCATCCTACTGGTGGACATGCCCTTGGGACTGGGTCAGTCTCACTCCATTTTAACGTAAGGTCCTAAGCTGAGGGTGTCATTCTTGCAGCTTCCCTCCTCGGCGAACGAGGAGATACCCCTCCAAGAGGGTGCCGAGACTGAAATGCAGGTCAGAGGCGCTCCAAAATTCCCTTAAGATCAGCATGGTGGACAGTACAGACTCAGAGAGAGCAGGTAGAAACGACACCGATGTAAACCGCCTGGAAGGGGTTTGGGAGCAGCAGACCAGGGGAAAGCGGAGTCACATACCCATAGCACATACCCTGGCTCCCACAGTGAGGGAGCGGGCATCTCTCCCAAAGCGGTAAGGCCAAAAGGGCAGCGAGAACCCAGCAGAGCCAGGGAACAGCAGCAAACAGCTGCTGCCAACGCTCCAGCCAGTGAGGGTTGCCAAGGCTGCTGGGCTCTGTATATGCAGCAACAACCTTTGAAGTCAGGGCAGAGGAATGTGCCCTGCTCCTCTCTGCCAAGGCAGGGCAGGAGAGACCGTGCTCCCGCAGCCACCTCTCTGCTCTTCACCTGCCGCCTAGCCTGGGACCATCCCCACAGTACACAGAAGCGGGGGTCCACGCTCCATCATGCCTTTAGGCAGTGAGCCACAGCAGGCCAGAAGGAGCAAGCTGTGACCATAAAGCATCTTGCCCTCTAAGCACTTGCTTCCCAGGGGTTTGGTGCTTGGGAGCCGGAGGACAGTGCCCACCAGCCCGGCCGGGTCCCACTGCTTGCCTCATGACACCAGGTGACGGCTCTCCCCTCTCCAGCTCCACGACTCTCCCGTCTTTAAGCTGCTCTGACAGCCCCTTCTCTGGGGGAGGGAACCCGCTGCACACATCCTTTATGGATTGAGGCCACGGGCTCCTTCTGAACAAATTCCAACGAATTTTGGGTGTTGATTCCCACGTAGGCAGTTTTCTGCCTGTAAACAATTATTCCTGTATTTTGACACCCCCATAGCGTAGTCAGACCATCTGTCTGAACTGCGAGGCTGTTAACTGGTGTTAAACTGCCATTAGCTGCAGATGCAGAGCTAGGGCTAGGATTAGTTTGAAACAACCAGCAAACCCCCGAAACGCACATACAAGTTAAGATGCGGCTGAAATGAACTGGCAGAGCCAATTATCTGTCCCCTATGGCCATTAAGTGCCACGCAGACCCCACAGCCTCACCACGCGGCTTCCACAGCCTGAGCTGTGACTTTGCCCGTCCCGTTGACCAAGACTCCCACGCAGCAAAGCCAGTTGGTTCCCACCCCACTTGGGAGCAGCATCCAGCATGACACCCAGATCTCCCACGCCGTACACAGGCGTGATTCCTGTAACAGGTCAGCGTTACAGTGGCCGGTTTCCAGCTCTGCTCCGGGGCAAAGAATGCAACACGTTAAGTTGTAAGACACGCAAGATTTACTGTGACGGGAAAGCCTTTAATCTGAGGCAGGCTTCAAGCAAGCGCCAGCTCCTTTCAACTCTATCCTCATACGCACTGCTAGAGGACCGGCTGTCGCTCAGGAGGAGCACGGCAGTGAGGGTACTGCTTACAAGACACGGCAGTGCAGATTCCCAGCCCCACCAACTGCTGTGGGGCTGCTGATCACACAGGCTGCAGTCGGAAGGGTACATGGATATACGCTCAGATGTAACACTATCTCACATCCCATGCCACAGGCACCATGACGCATGGAGAGGCAGGCATGCGCCATCGCGAGCTGCACGCAGGCCAGGTGCAGTGAAGCCACTTTTGCCAAGGACTCTAGGCCACACATTTGTGTGAACCATGACTGCTCTGTGAGCGATGTGCCACACAGAGACCAGCCTGTCTGTCAGGACAGATATAAGAAAGAAATTTTTTTACGCTGAGGGTGGTGAAGCACTGGCCCAGGTTGCCCAGAGAGGTGGTGGATGCCCCATCCCTGGAAACATTCCAGGTCAGGTTGGATGGGGCTCTGAGCAACCTGATCTAGTTGAAGATGTCCCTGCCCATAGCAGGGGGGTTGGACTAGATGACCTTCAGAGGTCCCTTCCAACCCAAACTATTCTATGATTCTATGATTCTGTCTGGCACAGCAGGGAGCAGAGCCCCAGAGTCCCACCTCATGTAAGTCCCATTACGCCCCACATAATGGGGTGCAGAAACCAGAGGGCTGGCAGGAGGAAGAGAAACTCCCTCTGACAAGTTGGCATTCCCTACGCAAAGCTCCAACCGTGCCAGGCTGTGCCTGAGGCCCCTCTGCAGGGTGCCCTCCTGCAGCAAGGGCAAGCCATGCACCCCTCTGTTCAGGCAGACACGGTGCAAGTCCCACTAACGCTGTGCACATCCCCAGTGCCCTTCCACAGCTGCTGTGGCATCCTTCCTCCTCCTCCCCCAGTGCACACTCCCAGCGGGGAGCTCCCAAACCCCCCTTTCCTGCACCTGGAGCTGCAAGAGGCAAAGTGGGGTCTCCTGCATCAAAGCCCCAGTAGCCTAACCCCTCAGCGCCATCCCCCTCCTTCCCTGCAACAGGAGCCATCGCCTCGCCAGGCCAGAGGTGGCCGGACCCACGCCCCCAGGAGCCCCCTGCAGCAAGAGGCGCTGCTCTGCGCAGACAGACTAACCCACAGCGGTGCGGGAAGCGCCCATCCTCCGCAGCCGAGTCCTTGCAAATCTGCACATGCAGGGTCAGAGTGCAGACCTCTGCGGTGGGGGAGGAAAGGCCCCCGCTGGAAAGCGGAGCAAAAGGCACAGAACGTGTGAAGGAGCCAGCCAGCCACCAGACTGCTAGGGAAACAGAAGCCCCGGAGCAGTATTTTCTCTTATTGTGACAGATGCAATGGCCAGAGGGTCCCTAGGGGCTGGAGGCTCACTGGCCGGGTTCACAGGGCAGGGGCTCCAACCCACACTGCTGCTTCCCTTCATCCTCCGGCAGAAAGACACCAACCCACTCCGGGGACCGATTTCCGGGGGCAGCGCTTCACCAAAGGGTTCCCACGCTTCGGCTGGGCAGAGGGGGTGGGATGTCCAACATCCTCGCTTTGGGGAAGAAGCAAGCACTTATCACACGCTCCTCTTTCTACAGAGGCGGCGTAACACAGTCCGCACAGCCGCTGGCAGACAGGGAGCGGGCAGCTCCCTTTGGGCGCACGAGAGCCCAGCGCTCCCAGTGCTGCCACCAGCCACCCCCGCCAAGCGTGATGCTCCCGGAGAGCAGGGCCGGGCTCTGCGGGAGCGCGAGAACGCCGGCACGCTCGCCAAGGTGACACCCGCCAACTTGGGCACAGCCACTGCCCCGCTGGGTGGGAGGGCAGGCAGCACAGCCGTAAACGGCAAAGCAGGAGGGAGGCATAAAACACAGCCTCCTGCTTTCAGAGGCAGCTCGCCCACAGGCCTGCATCAGCAGGAGTGGCCCAGCTGCCATCTTAAAGCATCTCTTTCCTTTTGTTTCCTCCACTCTTCTGGTCACTCTCCTGTAGGCGGGGCTGTAAAAGCCCAGCCTGAAGCACAAAGGCAGTGCTCCACAGAAAACGAGCACCTGGGGAAGATGGGCTGAATCATAGAATCATTAAGGTTGGAAAAGACCTCTAAGATCGAGTCCAACCGTCAACCCAACACCACCATGCCCACTACACCATGTCCCTAAGCGCCTCATCTACACGTCTTTTAAATACCTCCAGGGATGGGGACTCCACCACTTCCCTGGGCAGCCTGTCCCAATGTTTCACCACTCTTTCAGTAAAGAAATTTTTCCTCATGTCCAATCTAAACCTCCCCTGCCGCAACTTGAGGCCGTTTCCTCTCGTCCTATCGCTTGTTACTTGGGAGAAGAGACCGACCCCCACCTCGCTACAACCTCCTTTCAGGGAGTTGTAGAGAGCGATGAGGTCTCCCCTGAGCCTCCTTTTCTCCAGGCTAAACCACCCCAGTTCCCTCAGCCGCTCCTCATCAGACTTGTTCTCCAGACCCCTCACCAGCCTCGTTGCCCTTCTCTGGACACGCTCCAGCACCTCGACGTCCTTCTTGTAGTGAGGGGCCCAAAACTGAACACAGTATTTGAGGTGCGGCCTCACCAGGGCCGAGTACAGGGGCACGATCACTTCCCTACTCCTGCTGGCCACACTATTTCTGATACAGGCCAGGATGCCATTGACCTTCTTGGCCACCTGGGCACACTGCCGGCTCATGTTCAGATGGACCTGCGGTTCCTGCACTAGACTCTGCACAACAGTAGCACGTGGGTGGGCATGATGTCAAGTTAAGATGAGTTCAGAGCAGCTACACTTAATGCAGAAGGCAACACTGCACACCCTATACTCCCACTGGCAAGGCTGCTCCCAGAACTGTACCCCTGAGCAGAGGATGCTTCCTGATTTTGTAAGGCTGTACATCACCATCCACGCACCCTCCACGCACCCTCGAGTCACAGCCAGCTTCTCCCACCAGTCCTGCCCGACTCCTTTCTGCCTCCATGGCATCTAAATCCAGATGCCACAAGCAGAGCTACGCAACGGGACGTTGCTGAAAGTATCACTCGCAGCCTTAAGGGAGACAGGCTGCACTTCCACAAGGCCTTTGCAGAGCCTAGAAGAAACTCCCTTGGGCAAAGAAAGTGCAAGTCCAGCTGGCTAGGAGTCTAACTGAGAGCTGTCTGGGAGAAATTATCAGTCTAGAAAAACAATTCCAGCCTGGATTTCTTTAGATTCCCTCCTGCTTCAGTGCCTGGGAACTGGGTCCCAGCCAGCAGCTCTGAGCTCAGCAGGCAAGGGTTCTCATGAGCCAGAAGAGCATGAAGTAGATCAGCTGGTGTCAGTAGGAAGCTTGGGACGAAGGCACAGCTTAGGAGGAATTCGGCAGATATGTCCCCCTAGCTTGAATCCAAAGCAAAGATGCTCCCAGGCAACCAAAGTTTCATCCGCTAACAAATCTCTGAGCTATTTCTATCTACCATCAGCTTTGCTATCACTCACAAATGGAAGGGTCATGTTCTGCCCAAACCAATTTGCCCATGCTGCTATGAAACCCCGTTGAAAACAGACCCCAAAGATCACTGAGATCTGCATATTTGCCATTCCGATGCAGCCCTCTACAGCAAGCAAAGCAGTGAGTGCCGCAGCACAACCAAGCATCAAGAAAGCTGCTGTTTCTCTCCCCTTTGCTGAGCAAACAAGGTGGTGTTACCCTGGAGAAGGCAGAGCAGGTACCTGGGCCTGTCTGCAGCACACCGCCTCTTCAAGCGCACCCAGGGCAGACTCCCTTTGCGATGAGACTAGCAAAAGGAATGGCAGCTTTAGAGTTACAGGCTAGCTCAAGATGTATGCCTATACCCTTCATCCCACCGAGGCAGCTCAGAAATCCCTCCCGCAGTTTGTTAGCAAATAGAGCCTGGAACGTGAGCTGGCCTGGGAGCTGCCCTGCCAAGGAGAGAAATGCCCTGCAAACCAGGGAGCTGTCAAAGCCCCAGCAAGATCAGAACTTGTGGCAGGACCCTGCAGGGAAGGATGAGGAAGCAAGCCGGCTCCTCTCCCAGGGGATGAGAATTCAGCGTACTTGGAGAGAGAAAAATCAAGTTCATCTGAAAAGAGAAAACACACGGTGTGAGATTGGGAAGTACGTTTACCCTGTGCCACATCAGACAGCCAACTCCTACAGAGTGCCCTTCTAGGCTTCTGCGAGGAAGCCATTAGCAGCAGGGTGTCTGGTTTTTAACTAGAATCGCAGGCTTATAGCAATAGCAGTATCAGCATCAGCTAGCTGGAAAGCCTTGTGGTTCGCTCCCCAGCTCAGACAGAGGACTGCAGCTAACAGCCCCTGGAAACGGGGCGCAGCCCAGCCGATCCCTGCCTGCAGCAGCAGCCTGGCATGGGCAGCCAGCTTGCAGCAGGGAAGCAAACTGAGGGAGGACACCACGAGTGCAGCTGCATAGCCTGAGCCTGGGCTGCCACAGGGAACACATCTCATCTCTGCCCGGGAAAAAGACCAAGAAGGTGGCAGGTGAACCTTAGCCAGCGCAGGGCTTGATGAGCAGATGCAAGAAGAATGCCTCCCCGCAGGTGAGGTGGGGAGAGGCAGGGATCCAAGCCCATCAGCCCGTCTGCACTGCCAGCTGCAATTCACCGCCCCTGGAGCCTCCTGGCTCCAAGCAGCTCAGTCTAAACAGAGCCCTGTCTTCTCTCCAGCGATGGGAAAGCTGCTGCCTACAGCTGGGGTGAGGCCAGCTGACAGACCAACCTGGGACTGTAAGACTCTCTCAGGTCTTGCCATCCATCCCTCGTAATCCAGGCGGCACCTCAGAAGCCATGAGAAGCGGGATTCTGCAACATGCAGGCTCTCCAGCCCAGGGCTGCACAACTGCTGGGGCCAGCTCCAGCTTCTCCCCGTGCTGGCGAGTGGCCCTTGCCAGGCTCGGCAGTGCCAGCCCCTGTGGCCCCGGGCCCGAGTAACCTGCTCCAATCGTTCCCCAGGCAGGCAGGTAAAAGTGGCCTCAAATCTTGAGGGGTGCCCAGGCACCTGCAGCTCTCACCCCTCCGCCCCACCGGGCTCCTTGTGCAGTCTGACATCAGGACGTGTGATTTTATCAGGAGGCCAGGAGTTTCTCAGGGGAGTCCAAGGGCTCAGCTTTCACAAGCCAGTGAAAGCATCAGATCCCTTTGATATGGGGTCTAAACTCAGACATTCTTTTTTCTATTAGTAGAGCCACTTCTGGAGGCAGAAGCTTCTCTCACATTCCCAGGTTTGAAGGCCTGCCCAGGACTCTCTGTCAGTACCTTTAAGGCTGGCTGGGTTATTGCTCAAGATCCCTCAGCACACGTAGAAGTGAAGCGGGCACTTGCTCCGATGGAGGCTCTTGCTCTACCATAAAGCAGCACTGCCCCTAGGCTCAGCCAGCTGCATACTTCCCCGAATAAGTGGGTGGGAAAATCCAGCCTTTGATGTTCCACTGAGCGGCTCCAAAACAAAGATGGACTACAGAAGATAAAAACACCAAACAAACTTCACAACAGGATATATCCGGTAGATAAAGTAGGAAAGAATTTCATTTCCATGGAAAGCAGACTGCATGTGGTCCATGGAATAACCAAATGGCAGCTGTTTTCCGCTCCCAGCACACACTGCCTTTTACAGACATCACACCAGGAGAGCACAGATTGGGTGGTACAGGCTGCCCAAAACCTGCGTTAGGGCTCCACGAATAGCCATCCTGACAAAGCTGCTCCCTGCACGCATGCTCAGCGGGTAGCGGTTCTGGGCAAGGCAGCTTCCCCACAGCCTTATCTCAGCCTGCCCAGAGAGCAGGCTTTCCCAGCCTTTCCCAGGTACCTGCAGCTGGACCTTATCCAGCTCATCATTCACATGGTCAGCGCAACAGGCATCAGACACAAGTAAGCAGGTTGAAAAAATGCAGTCTGAAAAACAGTAGCAATCCATTGCTAACGTAGATTTCGGTCCTAGAAACCAGAAGCAACGCCAGACTAGCACAGACCAGAAGAGCCATGGCTGCTCAATCTAGAGGAATGGCATCGGAGGGGAGAGGCGATCAACTGCTTTCGAGCACATAACCAGTTTCTAAGCAGAAAAGGGAGTAGGTTGTTCTCTGTATCAGGGTGGACAGGTAAGACGCTCTGTGCAAGTTGCTACCGTTGATTCAGACGGGCCACCCCAGAAAGCAAGTTTCCATCGGGTTTCTGTAGCCATTTCCCCACCTTTAACGATCTTTGTAGCCAGAGCGTTGAGAAGATTAAGTTTGGCTCCATCTTCCAGCAGCCCAGACCACGACACTCTCCCAGGCAGCACAGCGAAGAGAAGAAGGTGCCTGCCTCAACACCACGCTCCAGCCAGGCATTTTCTGGGTTGACGGGGCAGCCTCACAAAGCTGCTTTTCTTCCCAGCCCCAGCAGGCCCACGGCCGCCCCCTCCCCACTTCCTCTCACCATCCTCTTCCCCTTGAAAAGAGCCCCAGAGCTCAATAGGGACACAGATGAGCCCAGCACATGGGGCTTTGCTGCTGCAAAGCCCAGCCTAAGGCAGCAGGGAGGGAAGAAAGGAATAATGAGTGACAAGCCTCATTTGCAGTCTGGCAGTGCCACCTCTACTATCTAAGCTGCAACCAGAGAGCCCTCTGCCACCACATCTATGCAATAATTAAAACACATGAAACTGGCAGAAAAGGAAGTTTTTACAAAGCTAAAAGAAGGGCTGTCACGTGGCAAGGCTCGACGCAGGAGCTTTGTGCAAACCACTGCCAGCTCTGCCGTGGTGAGCCCAGGGCTCTGTTCAACTGAGGCACAAGAGAGGGACCAGCTGGCACAGCACATCACTGTGAACTTCGGGGCTTGCCCAGGAAGCACGCAGATCCCTCCGCCCCACGTGGCTGCTATTCACCGCTCTAGTTCACCTGTCAAGAGAAGGCTGCACACAGCCTAGACACCAGTGTTACGCAGTACCGCTCCAGGGAGCGCTGCGTCCCCTGGTATTGTGTCTGGTCACGCAAGACATACCAAGGGGCTCAGCCTTGCAGCGCCTCTTCAGTGTTAAGGCAACAGTTCTCACTAGTGTTACGAAGACACAGAAGCCTCCACTACCAGAAGCAGCAGGACCTCTACCATTGGCACCCCTCTCATCCCAGCTCTCCACTCACATGCCACGCTGAGCGCCTATGAATAACCTCCTAAGTTCAGCTTTTGTGTGCGCCAAGAGGGGCAAGTCTGGGAACAAGTGACCACCTGAGTTCAGCTTAAGATAGCTAGCTGATTCGGACCTTGCAGTTCTTCTGCTCTGAGTGACAGCACAGTCCAGAGGCAAGGGTGAGCACTTGAACCACCTAACCCGAACGATTTGGTCCAAGCCATGGAGCACAGCCCCAGCCAACGAGCGGGCGACCTGGCCAAGTACAGCAGAATTCTGCTTTTCATGAGAAGTACCTCTAGGGGCACGGGGTACTCCTTCGGCATCCTCCAAGGAAATTATCTCCAGCCACACTATTCCACCAAGCAAAACAGGGCTCGTTCCAAGAGCTAAATATACGCCTCGGTCCCTAGCAGTTACTGACAAACCCTGGCAACAGGACTGCAGGAACCCTGATAATATTGTAGGATTTGCCCAGCCCTCTAAGAATAACTGCACTGCCTATGAGAACATCACAGGAATTAGCTCCCTCCTGCCCACAACATCCCTGGTACCACGCAGGAGCCAGGAACCTGCTGCTCTGGGGCAGGCACTGAAAGAACATGGATTTGCAGACTAGTTCAGCATTGCCTCAAATGGAAAATTGCTTTTTCCTATGGGATTAGAAGTTTCACCCTCAGCTTCCTGCAGAGAACAGTGCAGCGCTGTGCCTGGCGCAGTCCTGCCTGGGTGTCAGTGGAAAATAACCAGCAGTTCTCTCCCTAAAGAGATTAAAACCTTTTTACATGAACAAAAACCGATGAGGGAGGGAAGGGGAACTCTGCAGGAAGCACGTGCACACAGGACATCACGCTTCTACTCTTCAGGCATGAGCTGCTAAGCCAGCAGCAGCCACCGCGGGAAGGCAGAGCCCAACTCTTCCCCAGCAGGGACTGTCCCAAGTTTCCCCAGCCACTCCAGGGCAGCGCTGCCTTTCCTTGCTGGAGCTCCACAGGCACTCTGCAACTCCAGCTCTGCTGCGGCTCCCCACCCCACAGCCTCCCACGCCTCTCGTGGAGGGAGAGGAATAGCTCCCAGCCTCGTAGCACCTGAGCAAGTTCACACAAGAAGCCCCCAGCAAGGCAGGGATGCCAGCTGCTTTCCAGCAGCCTCACACCCTAACCACCAGACCCAGCTTTGTACCAGCACTGCTCTTCAGCTGGGCGCCTTCCCCAGCCCGGCAGAGGTGCTGCCTCCCAAGCCTTCCCCTCTCACATCTTTTGACAAGCTCTGGCATTGCCCAAATTCTCTGAGAGGCATCAGTGCTGCAAGAAAGCTACTGGCATGTTACAAGCCGGTATCTGCCTCTGCATCCAGGGGCGCTCAGGGGATGCATAGCTGGCGTTCCAGGCTGGCAAAGCTCTGCCCCACGTAATCCACCTGACCAGGGCACATGCCAGAACAGGTTACAAAAAACAGAGCACACGCATGCCGTGAGGGAGAGCAGTCTTGGACAAGGAAAGGGGGTAAAAAAGGCTGGAGAAGGAGCTGTATCTTGGTATGCATTTAAGGGTCCTCAAGCCAAATCCTTCCAGCTAGGGTGCAGAGCACTCTGACCCTTCCAGCTCACCACCAGCAAGTCAGTATGACAGAAATACATCCTTCCTGCGCACTGCAGAGGGAGAAAGAAGAGATTCAACTCCATCTCCTCATCTTGCCCCCGTTCCCCCAGAGGCAGGAATGGAGCGGGGCTGTTCTGCCAGCATTGCCACCCTTGTCTGGGCACTGCAACCACAAGCCGGGACACATGCTCAAACGGGACTCACTGGGATGCTGCTGCATCCCCCTTCCTTCCTCCTGACCTGCAGCATGGAGCAGCGCAGGGAGAGGTACGCTGCGGATGGAGCACCACCCGTGGCCCACATGGCCAAGCGATCACTCCCCACAAAACCTGCGGCCTGCTGAGCTGGCAACACAGGGGAGGACAGGCATAGCTGAAGGGAAAGCAGGCCAGGAGGGGACTGGAGAAAGAGAGGCAGCTTCTTAGGCAAGTTTTTGCAACACAAGGACCTGCCCAGCCTTGCTCTGAGGAAGCCACGCGCCCACCCTGCAAACAGAGAGCGCCCAAGCGTGCACACACAGGCAGGCATGCAGCCTCCCCGCTCCTCACAGGCTGGGGCACACCAGGCCACTGCAGGAGGGAGCACTGGGGGGACTGGGGTTACAGCACTGCGGGGACTAAAGCCTTGGCAGCTCCCGTATGAGAGCCTGGCTTTGCTTTCCCCTCCCTGTGCCTGGGAACAGCAAGCAGGCAGTGTGTGACAGCCACTGCTCCCACACTGCAGGTCACCTTTTTCCAAGCCTTACTGACAATGCTGGAGGAGAGACCAGAACGAGAGAGGCCACTATGGCAGGACCAACAATCCCTCTGGTTCGTATCCTGCCGATGGCTGCTGGTAGCAGATGAACAGAAGAGTGCCAGAGCCAAGCAAGGGCTGAGCAAGCTTGCCTATACCCTATACCGTCCCATGATCTGGAAATTAGCTCTTCAGGGACTTCCTCAGCCAGAACTGGCTTAACTTACACAGTTGCCAAATAACTGACAGACCCACCCATCATGATTTTGCCTAATCCTTTTTCAGCCCCCTAATATTTCTGGCTCTTACACCATTGGCAAGAAATTCCCTAGTTTAACTTGCCTCTGTGCAAGAGTGGCCTCCCTTTGAGCCTGCTGCGTAGTTCCTCCACCCCTCCAGTCTTTAACAGGAGAAAATTCACCTCCTGTACACTGGAGGTGTATGCTCACGCCCCTTTACACCGACCTTTCTTTCAAAGTGAAAGCCTGCCCCAAGCCAAGAGGCCCCAGCGCCTGCACGGGCAGAGCTGTGGGCTGCCTGGTCCTGCCGAGACGCGCCGACAGCGGTGCACAGAGGCCGGGGAGATGCGTGGTGTTTAGGAGACAGGGACATTACTCTTCGAAGGCAAGGCTGGAAGCCCCCCCCCCCCCGCAGTGGGCAACCTCTGTCAGGATCTTTCTTCTCCCTGCCACGCACCCTTGTACCCAGAGCCACCAGACCTGGGACCCGCCAGTGACACAGCAGAGCCGGTGGCCCAACTCCAGCCCCGTGGCTCCCTCCTCCCCTGGCCCATAGCAGCAGGCACAAGGGACTGTGCACTTGGTGTCCCCAGGCACAGTGACAAGAAGCCATACTGAGTGACCAGAGATTCCCCCC
Source organism: Aptenodytes patagonicus (assembly GCF_965638725.1). Taxonomy (NCBI): domain Eukaryota; kingdom Metazoa; phylum Chordata; class Aves; order Sphenisciformes; family Spheniscidae; genus Aptenodytes; species Aptenodytes patagonicus. The sequence continues at coordinate 5,985,741 of NC_134967.1, read as the reverse complement.
TGCCCTTCCCAAGCTTGTGGGGATCCAGAAATTTGGCACCCGAGATGGAGACTTAACCAAAGGTGAGGGAAACACGCCCCAGAGAGCTGATAAAGGGCAACCTACGGAGAAGGGGGTCTCTCCCTCGCCAGGGTTACGTCACCCGTCACAGTATAGGGACACGCATCTTGGTGCCATTGTTTGCAGGCAACCTCACTGCCCAGGAATGCAGCGGCCCGTGGGGGCAGGGAGACCGGCCAAGGGTGGGAAATGCTTCCTGCACAGAAGAGTTCACTCCTCAGCTCATCTATTAAACAAAGCCACAAGCGACCTGGCTACTTATCCGAGGAAACGCCAGCCGCCCCTGGAGTGGAGGGCTGCTAGACAACAGCGGCTCCAGCGCCCAGCTCCAGGTCTGGCTCAGGACCCCGTGATCAGAGCACCAGGTCACACAAAGCACGCACAGATGCGGGAGCCGTATCTGCACACATCCTGCGCCTGAAGCTTCCTCACACCTAAATCCACCTTTCATCCAATCCACTTAGTTATCCATCCTCCGAGACTTTCAAATACTAAGCTGATGCTCTGCTTGCTTCAGAGATGCCCTGTAAGAACTATCTGAGCTTTGTTTTATGGCTTACTTGGCACTACTGATGAAGGCAGCCCCCAGGCTTTCATCACACATTAAAACTCGTACTGAGAAACAGGTTGTTCCCCTTCAGAGAAGCAGGGATGGGGTAAGGGAGAAGGAGCAGCAGGCTGTGGGGTGGGTATGGGGCTGCAGGCCACTTGAGATGGACAGCCCGTGGTCACTGCACCCCCCAGGCACCAGCCCAGGCAGAGTCCACCCCAGCACAGACAAACACCTCTCTCCCGAGGCCCTGCACCCATCAGCGTGCCTCTCCACTGCACTGGTATTCCAACCGCAAGGCAAAGGCAGCAAGGAATAGGGGATTTCTGCAAATCTTTGTGCTTAGTCTGGGACAAGTTCGTTAGGAAAGCAACCACGCTGAAAGAAGCAGAAGTGCTCACCTAGACTGAGCTCAAATGGCTCCTCATGACAGAGTTTCCCCATGCAACTGCCAGGAGCTTCCACTGATCCTAGTTTATCTCTTAGATAAACAGCATCAGTTAAAACAATTTGCTCAGGGATTTTATCACTACATAAACAGTCAGCCCAGTGTAACAAGGAACGCTGAGAAACGGGCTGTAAGCAGGAGATGGACAAATAAAACAGACAAAGAACCTGTTTTCTCAAAGGCCGACTCCCCAAGAGCACAACTGTCCCAAATGAAGCTACAGCCTACCCCAGGCCAAGCTCTCACCAATCCCAAACCACACGAATGGCTCCCACAGCCCAGCCAAAAGGATTTGCTTGGGTAATTAACTGAGGAAGAGAACTCAATTCTGACCCCATAGCCTTGATAGATTTGTTCATTAGTAAAGTTTTCAGGTACCAACAGAATGAGAAGTAAGTGGCAGAAAAAGGATTCAGCCCAAACGAATCCCCTGGCAAAACATCACTGCGGAAGAGATGGAGCCACAAGACAATCCTGCACCCCCTGTAGAGGAAAATGCTCCTTGGCCACCATGATAAAAATGCCACTGAAAACACTGAAGAGGATCCCAATTATATAAAACATGACAGTGAAGGAGCCATTCCCTCTGGGAAGGCACAGAGGGAAGAGCGGACTCCCCAGACACTTGCCCCGGTCTGTAACCAGACTGCAGCATCCCGCAGCACAGGCAGGGGCGCACAGCCAGCCCTCTCCAGCTCCTCTCCTGCTGGGCGTTCATTCCAAATGCAGCCATCCAGGAGTTACAGGATCGGTCCCAATTCAAAGCAAGGACCTTTCTGGTCTGCTGCATAATGCCAGGCACTGGGTTTTCCCCCAGCAATCGCTGTACTAGCATCTGAAAAATCAGCGTATGTCTTCTTCAACCACGACAGCCACCAAGAGAAAGAAGGCGGCACTGCTTAGCTTTGTAGGAGCAGGGACCTAGAGAGGACAGGACCAGCAACAAGAGACCACCCCACCCACGCTGGGGAAGGATGCCACCCCTGCCTGCACCCCTGGGCAGTCAGTGCCACCACTGCTGCTGGGCCATCGCCCCAGCACTGCTAGGAACGCCTTGCTCCCTACGCCGCCCCTTTCCTGCGGGCAGGCTGCTCCTCCTACACCTCGCTCCGCAGATCCCATCCAGCAGGGCTTCTCCTGCCAGCCTACCTGGCTGAGCTATGACTGGAATGCCGCCCCTGGCTGCCTGCCCGGCCGCTGCCCGTTAACGCAAGAGCAGATTAAGGTTTATCGGCAGGAAGGTGCAAGGGGGAGGGCCGGTACTGCCGGCATGCGGTGCCCAGTCAAGCACCTCTCTCCCGGGCTGGCTGCACAGAGGGACAGGGAAACAGTCTCCAGAGAGAGAAACCCTACGAAGGGGTCCAAAACCACCCCTGCCCACCATCTGCCTCTGCTCTCAGGGGTGCGAGACACACACTTCACACAGGCGCTTCGCTGCCTCCCCGGAGGTTTCTCGCTCAGCCTCCGCTGGTACCCATGGGAAACACTGCCCAAGGGATGAGGCCAGGGCGAGCTCCCGCCTGCCCTGACCCTCAGGGGGCAGTTACAGACCCCAGGGCAGAGCCTTGCAGGTACCACTGCAGGCACTGGGAGCGGGGGTCTCAGCACCGTGGAAAAGGCAACAGAGGAGCCAGCCCATGGCACTGATAAAGGGAGCCCCCGGTACCGAGGCACAGCCCCCAGAATATGCTCTGACCTCTTTTTTTTGCTCCTCTCCTTTCTTCCCAAGCTCAGATGATTTTTGCCTTCCACAGGAACCAGGAGTCTCACCACATTAACAGAGAACACAGAGCTGGAAACACACCTTACAGCTCCAACTGGCCAACTGGATTTTCTGTGTCCATACCCATCACTGCCAGCTGCTTCCCGAGCCACGCAAATCAGGAAAGTTTGTCTGGGGTTGTCCTGCCCGAGGTGGAAAGCCAGGATCCAGCTTGCCTTACGCAGTCAGAGGATTCATTCAGATCACTTTTACACCCTCACCACCACCTCTTTGGGGCTGATGCTTCCTTTGTAATGCAGTTATTCCTTGATTTTACAGAAGTACTTGAAGGCCTGAACTGACCCTAAGGCCCCAGAGCATTGGTTTTTTTTCCCCAGAAACAGAGCAAGATAAAGTGCTTCTTGGCCAAGGAGAACAGCTTCAGAGCCAAGACAATCACAATTTGGCAGCTGACTTAGAGCTGGCAAGCAATATACTGATTGATTTTTCTTCCCCCTGCCCTCCAGTGACTTCTCTTCTGCAGTTTGGGGGTTCAGAAGTACTGCAAGTGCTCAAAGTCCCCAACCTACTCAACCCTTCGGTTACCAAAGCTGAGTACCTGGCAGTTTCTGTGCCAGTACGAGTTAACATGCACCCAGCCAGGCTCAAGGCTTTGGCTACAATCCTCCACCTGCAACAAACATTGCCACAGCACAAGAGGCTGGGAAGAAGTTTAAAGTCTAGTCTTCAGAACGTGAATTTAGCCTCAGATGGGGGCTTTAGTTCAACACCACAAAGCACGCACACAAGACTGGCAAGTGGCTACAAATAAACTCTTGAGCACCCCTCCTGGCCTTTGGGTTCTGCAGCATGAGCTGTCCTTCCAGTCTGCAGCTATATTTCAGAGGAATGGATAAATTGCATCGGTGGCATTTATGCTAGAAGGAAGACAGGAACTAAGCTCTAACCATGCTTCTCTTTAGCTAAAGAGCTGAGGAAGTCCAATTTCAATGCCTCTTCTATTTGCTTACTCCTCCAGACAAGCAGGGATGCTAGGATTTTTACACAGGCAGAGAACAGAACAAGCCAAGGTATGATGCCCAAGAGCATGTTTGGCAGACCACCTCGGCACTACGCATGCATGATCAGCATACGGCGCTCACAGCAGCCCTGTGCTCCTGTTGCTGTAGACGGAGTCAGGAACAGGCTGATAAGGCATCGCGGGCAGCCCAGAAGGCTGAAGGAAAAGCCAGCAGGAGGAAACTCGGAGCACATCTACGTTGCCAGTGCATCCAGGGGAGTGCCACAGCAGGGAGAGTCCCAGGGAATCCACAAACAACAGAAAAGAGTCCACAGCGACCCAGTGCTATGGCAGTGAGGATCCTGAACAGCCCCTCAAGGGAAAATCTCCCCTGCCATAAGCTGCCCTACCATTTTAGGTGCCAACAGGCTGGCTATTTATATGTAAAGCTCTGGTATTCCGGCTGCAGCGCCAAGTGTCTGCCCCATCCATTCAGAGTCAAGATGCAGGTGGGTCATCACAGTTACCCTGAGCTTTACCCCTTCTACTGCTGGCAGCCATGAGCAGCCCACCAAGTTGGAACTCCTGGGTCCCATTCCTTGCTTGGTCACAGACTTGCTCTGCGAACTGGGACCATATTGCTGCTTATTTACCCTACCTGTCTCAGTCTGCCAAAATGCAGACAGCACCAAGGGGAGTTAAATGGCTTGTTAACATGGGCAGATTGCTTTAAAGCCCTTAAAGGAAAGATAACCGCTTCACTCTGTTCTCCAACAAATTATGAGCCTCTGCACTTCCCTCTTTCCCCAGGAGGAGCAGTTTGGATGAGACCAATTCCAACCCAAAGCACTCCTGCGTGTCTGAAGAGAGTTGCGAGCTGGGCTCGGTGCCGGTCTGACCCTGCTCACCTGAAACACAGAACTGAGGACTAAATACCCAAAGAGAGGCAATGCACTTAGAAGTGCAGAGATCAGCAAAAGCTCCCTCAGCCTTCTTCCGCTCCCCTTGTTTTAATTGAGTATCACCCACAAATCAAAGATGCTGAGGCACAGCCAGTCCTCCAGTTCACTTAAGCTAATTAGCATCCCTGCAAGACAGAGAGCGCACAGTGGTCTAATATTAGACAGAAGATGCACTTACAGCCCATCAAGATGACACAACATCCTCTGGGAATGTGCAGTTCTCTTCCAACATCCACTACTAGGCAGGGGGAAAAAAATGGGATAAAGAAGAGGCAGTCAGTCATGGAAGATGTTACAGTTTGTCTCCTGAATCTGGAGAGGGGCAGCAGAGCCATTTTAACCTGCTTTCCTTCTCCTGAAACGGCAGCCCAAGATGAGATATTGGAATAAGCAAGCTACAGAGCGGGACTACAAGCAAAGCCCAGCTGTGAAAGAGCACCACTGGTCTCTAAACAGTGAGTAGCAGTGCCGATCCTCTTTCAAGGCAGAAATCCACTAAATCCAAGAAATCCAGCTAAATCCACGTGGCCTCAGCTTGAGGAGAAAAACCACTGCCTAGTTACCTAAGAACGACACACGCAGACTCCCCGCTGCAGCATGCCAGGCAAACAGCAGCCACAGCTCCTACTCCGCCAGCTACTTAAAGACAAAGGTAACAGACACCGTTACAGCAGTTTGCGTTGCAAAAGACCTTTTACCAGCAGGCTTCTGCATGATCCACAAGATCTCTGCTGCCTGGCACTACCTCTGGGACGGGACAAAGCAGTTGTGCGACAGTGCAAGGCAACGCAAACAGGCAGCACATTTACCGACCAGAGAAAGCAGCTTTCAGGTGAAGCTGCAATACGGACCTAAGGAGGCAAAGGGAATTAACAGGGCTGGGATCTGGCCAAGGCACAAGAGCTCACACAGAGGTATTGGTCAGCTCAAGGCCTCAGCTGCAATGCTGACTGAGGTCATTCGTAAAGCAGCCGAGCAACGAGAGAAAGTGGGCGAAACACTGGGTGAGAGAGTGCAAGCTTAGGAAGACCAGCAATTCACGCGGGCTTGAGGCAGGACTGGGGACAGAGCCCAGCCTGTGCCGCTGCGCGCACCCGGCCACGCTGTTCAGCTTGCCACGGCTTAGTAAGATTAACAGAGACTGACGTGGCTGCCGGACACAGCAAGAGCCAGGGGAGTAAAAATTAGAAGCGAATATGAAGGAGCGGTTTGAAACCTCACAAGTTCTTACTCACTTTATAGTCTGTGCTGCAGCCAGACTGAAATTAGCCAAATTGGGTATGAATTATTGAAAGCACTAGAGTCCCATTTCCTTTGCTAATCAAAGAAAATTATTCCAGGGAGCTGAAAATGCAGGAAGAGAAGCAGTTTTTCAAGGAAAAAAGAAAAAGGCACTGCTAGAATAGCTTCCGTAAGGAGGGAGCAGCTTGCAGAGCACCATTCACCTCCTCCAATCCCTTCTCCCTGCTTAGCTACCCACAGCCCAGCAGGGAGAGGAGGCTATCCATTCAGTCCTGGGGCACGGGGCCCGCTCTGTCCCCACCCCGGCCATGCAGCACATCAAAGAGCTCTCCTGCTCCTGGAAGTCATCCTAAAGGAATGCAGAATCTTTGCAGAGTGTTTAATAAGGTAAACAGATCGAAGTCCCACTCCGGGTAAGGATTAGCACCGAGCAAGCCCGGGCGGGTGCCTGCAGTTCCGGCAGGCGCCTGGCAGCTCTGACAGGCAGAGCCCCGTGGGGTTCACGGGCAAAGGCTGGCCAGCCTGGTGCTGCCCATCGCCCCGCCGCGGCTCCGGACAGCCCGAAGGCTGGGGCAGGTCAGCTCTGTCCTCCCTGCCAGCAGAGCCCAGCTCCCGGGCTTCGTTTGGAAACCAGATGAGTACTGAAGCATTTCCCTCACATCCCTTCTGCTGGGACAGCTTCTGTGGATACCCGGGCTGACCTGTGTGCCCGTATGCCACAGATCTCAGCGAGAGTCCGAGACAAGCAGCATGAGCCTTGGGCGAAGAGAGAACATCGTCTGCCTCGAGCAGCAGGAGCTAGCAAATTGCAGAGAGAAACAGAGTTGAGTTCTGCCCCTGCCAGAGAGGCAGAGCCGCTCAGTCCTAGATGGCTGCAAATTGATTACAGCATTAAAACAATCTAGATTGATACATGTGACTGGTTGCATTCTGCAAGCTGCCATGCCTGTACATTTAATTTACACTTCCAGCACATACAGCGTGACAGGGCTGACTGCTCCCTCCCATGTTTGATGCTGCGCAAAGAGATACAGAGCAGACAAGGAAACAAGTGACAGGGAAGGTTTGGACAGAAGCAGTTACAGCACAGCAACACCTTTTGTTAAAGTTACAAATCTGTGGCCTGGTGACACTGTGACCAAAAGCAACAGTCAGTGCATAAAGGCTCAGGCGGCACAGGCTGTCTGCAAAGCCTGAGCTAAAGCAGCATGGACCCAGGTGTAGTACAGGCTCCCAACCTCTCATCCAGCTGGAGCAGGGAAGGACACACACAGCTCCCCATTTTACATGCTGGCTGCAGGATGGGGACAGGGGGTGTCAGGGAGAGGCAGCCAGACAGAAAAGCCGCACCCGGAGTCCTGCCTCGCAACAGCTTATCAAGGAGTCCGAAAACAGTTCTGCAAAGCCAGGGGATGCAAAGAGGATGAGGGAGATGCCAGAGTCCCAAATCTGCAGGCATTCAGTTTAGGAGATGCTCAGAGGGAGAGATTCAGAGCCAGCCTTGTCAACAGGGAACAGTGACGCCTGCCAGTAGGAAGTGTCACTCCACTTGCACCCGCTCCCTGCCGCCCTGGGAGAGCGGCTGCTCCCGCAGCCCCCGCAGGGGGATTTCCTCTCGTGCAGGCAGCCCCCAGCACCACCACCAAAGCCTTCACATGCCCGTGGAGGAGCTCCCTGCGGCAACCCCCTGCCTGGGAGCACTGCCACACAGCTCTTGCCAAGTCCCCAGAGCAAGGCTGATGCTGTGCAAGCATCCTGCAGCGGGAAGCACCGAGAGGAGGCTGCAGGGACTGACAGCGGGACATGGAAATGTTTCAGACTGGTCCCCTATGGGAACTCACAATACCTTTCCCACTCCCACGTCCCTTCCCTTCTCCACCCTTCTCTTCTACCCCACACCTGTACAAAAAGGATGAAACAGGGAGAATACCGCTTCCCTGTGTATCCCCACCAGCCAGGAGGTGATGTACTAGCCCCGGACCAGCACCGATCAGTACCCAGCAGTTCAACGGGAAAACACACTGCAGAAGGAGGCACAGAGCCCGCAGCAGCAGCTCCCCTCTGTAGCACAGCAGACAGCAAGCCACAGCCCCCCCCTCCAAGTTATTAGAGGAGCAAACAAAGGAAAAACAGAACCAAGAGCACATGGCCAGGGCCCAGCACTTGTCATAACGGCACAGCCGGCACTGCCAAGAGATACGCCGTCTGTGCTGCTGACCAAGAAGCCCTAGCCGATCCCGCAGAGAAATGCAGCAGGATGTGCCAGAGCGGGAAGTGGGGCCAAAGGAGCCTTCCCAGACCAGTAGCCTCCCACACCAGATTAAAATTCCATAGGAATTTGCTAAACAAATCGACTCTCTTAGCTACTGCCATAAACCCATGGGATGTTTTGCATTACTACCACGCAAGGGAGGGAGGAAACAGACCCTTACGCTTGGCCCACGCACAGGGCCCCCCACGCTAGCAGCGAGAGCACCTCCTGCAAACACCGGTCCAGCCAGCGCAGCAGGGCCAGGCTGGCTTCTGCAGCATCAGCCATCGTACCTGGCTCCATCCGCCCCTGAAGCGCCAGCAACTCACCCACAAGTAACTCCCTGCTCTCCCCCGTGCCAGTCTCCGACATGACAGCCCTGAGAGAAAATCTGCTCCAGCACCAGCAGCCAGCTGAGCTGCCTGCTGCGCCTGTGCTGCTCTGGCCCGCGGACGGGGAGGCAGGAAGGGGCCCCCAGGAGTGTTTGGTGGTGGATTCTCTCCTCTCAGTTTACTACATTTTACAGCTGCTGGTTAACTCTCTCACCCTCCCGAGACGAAGGTGTTGATGCTGTTCTCATTATCTTCAATTCAAAACAGAGCCAAGAAGAGGGAAGGAAAAAACAAAACAAAACTTCTTTAAGAAGAAACCCACACACTAACCCTCTTCCAGCCCCCTCCCTTGCCTGTTCCGAAGCACAATGAAATGCCAGAGATGGATTAAACAGGAATAGTTGCAGGGGTGGAGAAGGGCTGCAGAGAGACCAGAGCATGGGAAGTGACCACAGCCCAAATCACCTAATGCAAACCCATGCCAGCAATTTCCTTGCTGAGAGGAGCCTACTGTGCATGCCTTACAATCTGTGTAAGGAGCCTGAAAAGAAAATTTTGCATGGGCTGGTTTACAAGAACAAAATGTCTCGATTCTATGGAGGCAGAGACCTAAGAAAGAAAGAGAGGACAGAATAAAAGTGAACAGGCAGAAGACAAAACAGAATGGACAGTGTAACTTAAAGGGAGATGCTTTCAAAGCAGTCCCGCTCCCAAGAAAACATGGGAGAACTGAGGCTGCAGGACTGGATGCAATTCTTCCACAGGAGTAATTAATAGGGTTGCCACAGAGATGAAAAGTCAGAGGAGAGTTCTGGACTGGCTAGAATCAGAATTTCAATAAGAGCTAAGTGACATTTTTAAACATATGGAGCATCTGCAGCACACTGCATGTTGAACACATGCCAGAGCAGCTAGCTTTATTATGGGCATCTATATGGAAAAGAGTTTCAAAGGCCTGCATGCTAGACTCAGCAGCACCCTGAGACACCACATTAGTCCCCTCCAGTTCCTACGCTGGGTGACACACAGCACCCAAAGGTGACCGTCCCAGCACAACACGCATCCGCCTCGCTGCCTACCCGGAGGGGGCAGCCCCAGGCACACACAGCCGCACCAGGGCTGGAGGAGGCAGCGGAGAAGCTACCGAGCACGGTGGAAGCGCAAGCGCAGCAGTGGCCACAACCACTCTCAGCAGCCTGGGAAGCTACCGGGTAGTCCAGAAAGGGTGTGGGATGGCTGCTACATGCGCACATAGAGGGTCTGTCCTCAGCCTTGCTCTCACTGCTGGAATCATTCCCATCGGGGAGGCAGAGTATCGCCCTGCCCTCAAGACAGGCAGATCCATCCTTACCAAAAGGCTTAACAACCCCCCTACTTGGTTCATGGGCCCTATTTTCCATGCCACCTGAGAAGCTGAGGTGACACCGCACTAGTCAAAGCACAGAGCAAGGGTTTCTTGAAGATATGGTGGACATGCTGCTCTGGGACGAGGGTCTCAAACCATCAGCAGGACCTTCTGTTACAACGGCGTGCGCTTACTGCACCCACACTACCAGGTTTCACTATGCACTGTACTCGTAAAGCCAACGTACGTGGCTTTTCCCAGGAGGTTCAAAGTCCACACACATCTCCAAAGCTAGCAAAGCAGTCTCGGCTGGGGCAATTGCACCAGCATTAATGCAAATCATGCCACAAGCAAGGCACTATTTAAGAGGAGCTCTGGGTTCTCATTAACCAAAGCCCTAACAAAGGTTTAATCTGAACTTCCTTCCACCCAGACAGCTCAGTATGGAGTCAACATGCTGCCCCTCCCACACCATACACAAAAATCTTGATTTTCTTCAAGTGCAGTTGCGATCAAAGTGAAATATGAGACACACACACAGGGGAAAGATCTCTCGGGGATTAGTCAGCTGTTGAACTCCAGAAGAGCGTGCTTGATGGCATTGTCAGGGGAGAGCAAGGAGAGGAAAGCACTGCACCTAGCACAGAGCCTGCTGGTGGTGTGCCTTGGGAAGCTCTAACACCTGCGCAGTGACTCCAGCCCTCTTCGTGCAGTACCAGCATTCAAGGCACAAATACAGTGAGGCTGTGGCTTATCAGGCTAATTCTTTCCCTGGGAAGCCTCATCCAGATGTCTTGAAGAACAAGAGGAAATCCACTCCCGGTGCTACACAGCACCGCGTGCTGCTCGGGGCCGGCTCCCTCTCCATGCATTCCCCCACAGAGGCACCAGAGCAAACACCCTCCTTCACCCAAGGAGGTAGGTGTCCAAGCCTGTGTCCCAGCCTCCTGCACAAGCCCCAGAGCTGCTCCTCTGCCGTTCAGCACCAAAAAACTTCCCTCCAGGCACCCTCAGGGCTGAAGCCAGTTTGCAGAGCCTAGCTGAAGTCTTGCATTTTGACTACAGCTGGCCAAAGCATTTTTACCAAATTAAGTGCAATCAAAACACACCGTTTTTGCTCTAACCTGAGCTGTTTCACAGAGATGCCCTGGTTTGAACTCCCCTCTTAGACAGGAAAGATTTTGATGTTTAGGATTTTTCCAAGCCGGAGCGACAGGAGATGAAGATACTCAAAACATTCATGTTTTTCCACTCAGCTGCCACCATTCCTCCAATTCTTTCTGCAAAAGCACTCAAAAGTTTGTTTTTAAACTCGCAGTGCAGCGAAGAGCAGCATTCTGGGCAGCTTTGCTTTGAATCTTCCTGTGGGGAGCTGATAGGAAACAAGTCCTGGAGCTAAATTCTCAGACTCAGAGCTCAGAAATGGTTCTTCAGGGTGGCAGGAGCAGGTTCTCATGGCTGGTTTTGCATGCCCTCCCAGAAGCCAGCAAGGCAGCTGCACTGGGCAAGCCGAAAGGGACTTTCACAGACCTCAGGAGAGGCCTGAGCTTTGGGTAGGGCTCAAAGGAAACTCAAGTTTTCAGGGTCAGTTTGTTCCATGCTCTCTCCAGCAAACCTGCTAGCACTCAGCATATAGGATACTCACGCAACGACCAGGCTTCCAAGATGTGGGAAGAAGAAAAGCAAGTTCACTGGACATGACAAGAAAGGTGGGTTTATCAAGGCAAGTGAAACAGCTGCCAAGTCAGCCAGATGCCAAAATAAGAATTGCTGCATCTCCCCTGAGCAACATTTTCTGACCTACCTGAGATATTAGTAACTCAAGGTTGCCTTGTTTTTGTCATTTCTCAGCAACACAGTCTGGACAGGTCTCCACCAGTTTGGAGAAATCAGGTCCACCACACATGGCGAGTTGTCTGCAGGCTGTTTTCCAGCCCGCTCCCATCCCCACTCTCCCCACACCAGCCTGCTGGCCCTGAGTCACCAGCTGGGCAGGCTGACCCTATCTGCGTGCCAACAGCATCCCTGGTGAGCCGTCAGGGAGAGGGGCCTAATAAGTTAAAGGAAGCAAGCTACTCAGCAAGTGATCGTCAGAGAAGAGTGGAGTCCCAGAAAGAATCATCTGCTGCCTGGCAGCAGGAAAGGTTAACATAGCAGGGAGGAAAGATAAACCCACCTGTAACTGTATGGACCTGCAATTTAAGCACACGGTAAAGAGAGTTTAGACATGCCCAGCTTTGGCACCTTCAACTCCCTTGCACAACAGCACGGGAGCAACATCAAGCAAATCTTTCCTACGGTACTGCATCAGAGGGCATGCTTATAGACAAACACATCCACTTACAGCCTGGTGCACGCAGCACTTCACACCTCTCCCCTCCTGGGACCAGGACACCGGTACAGCTGCAAGGTATAGCACACTGGGAACGGCAGTCCCATCACCACCCCGGCCCTCCGCAAGAAGAGCTGCCCATGGCTAGGATGTGTCCCCGACTACAGCAGGTCCCAGCCCAGCTCAGCTCACCGAACGCAGCCAGCCCCAAGACACCAGGGGCTGTAACGAGCATTACACCAATGCCACACAGTTTTGAATCTTCCCCCACTAAAGGCAAAAGCGGGAACGGGTCCCCAGTGACAAATTCCACATTGAATCTGTAGTATTAGGAGGAAAACTAGGTCTCTCATCATCTCCCAGGGGCCTTAAGGGACAACATCCTTCACCACAAACGGGAACCACCCAGCTCAGCCACCCCAGCTCGCATCCAGCATGTGCAAAATGAGCATGCCAAAGAACACAGCAAACTAGGTGAAGACAGAATTCTTCCAAAATGTTTGCTCAGGTTTAACAAAAACCACACACACACTCTTCTTTCTCTTCCCTCCCTCTCCACTAGGTGCAAGGAAGGAGCAAGACTGATACATATATGTATTTCATCTTGCACTTGAAAGGTATCTCCAGCATCCCTCCCCTCTTACAAAAACCACTCAAGACGGGTGCCTCTTGTAAGCCACTTTGCTGAACTAGCTCTCTCCCAGCCTCCCAGACCAACAGTTCGGTCATTTACCTCTGTCAGCATTCACAGCTGGAAAAAGGGGTTATGGCCTCTCCTCTGCATGTCCAAGAGGGAGGAGGGAGCCAATCTGCATGTTTATTTGTTGTCTGTGCAGAATTCCTGCATTCCTTCCCTTGTTTACTCATCTGCTCTCAGGACATACTCAGACCCCATCAAAGGGCTTTTGGGGCACCACATTGCCCCATGAGCCCGGAGCTCTTGCTGGAACACAGGACAAGCATAAAGGGAGAAGAGGGAAGCCAGCGAAGGGGTTATTACAGAAGTATGTTTTCAAGGTGGTTGGGCAACACGTAGAAGAAAGATCAATTCTCTCCAGATCTGCTCTGCATAGAGGCACGTCTCCACATCTGGAGGTCTAAGACCCTATTAAAGGGCACACACGGGCTGCGTCGCCCTCAGCTCTTCCCAACAGCTATGTTGTTACACCCACAGCAGCACTAGTAACTCAGCCACCCTCTTTGGCATGGGCATGTCAGCACTCCTCACGTTGTCCCATGGACAGCTACAAGTCAGCCCACGGTCCCTGTGCTGAGCGTCAGTGCGGTGCACGTGTACTCCATGAGCACAGCACAACATTACAACCCTCCTCATCTGAGCTCTTTTGAGAGCAGACACAAAGGCTCCGGAGAAATTAATGTGCAAGGGGATACAGGGCTTCACCGCCACAATACAGAAGCACAACTCATACTCCCCAAAATCACTTAGCTGCTCGGCTTGGTTCTGACTTAGTTATACCTTGGAGAAGGAAGCTTCACCCCCCAGCAGAACTCATCTGGCTTCTTGGATCCCCACAGGAGTCCACAAGGCTGACTTAGCAAGAAAGGAAGCTCGGAGACAGAGGAAGCTAGGGGTGGCTATCATGAAGGACAGGCCTTCACCACAGGATTAACCCATTAACTTATTAGCTCTAAACCTACAGGAAAAATCTAACTCAGGTGTGGGGAGTCTAAATTCCCTGGTAAGTGCCTGCCACACACTTGAGTCAGGGCAGGACTTGCAGTGGGGATGCTCCCAACCACATCAGACTCATTACAGAGGGGACTGAGAACCTGCATCAAATCTGGAGCAAAAATAACATAAAATCACTTTGCTTGGCTGTACCTTGTTGTCAAAGGCAGTGGTTGCAACCAAGGGCAATGCCAGGCACTGTCCCGGCGACAAGTGAGTCCACAGAGCAGTATGACTCTACCCCAGACACATGTAGAACAGCAGGACTGATCCGCCTCATCACCAGCGGGATCATTTGCCAATCAATCATTTACAAGCTAAGAGCACAAGGTGGCCAACAGAGCCAGGGCTTGGCCGCTGCTGCTGCGTCTGTGTGCTCAGAGCACCCCAGGGAAAGCCAGGCACCCATGCTCCAGCCTCACCTTCCACACAGTGCTCCACCTCCTCCAGGTTGCGCAGCGTTATCCGCATGAGGCTGGAGTTCAGCATCAGCTCATTGCGGTGTGCCGGCCACATGTACTGTGGGGCTGGGTTGACGAAGAAAATCCGTGTGTCCCCAGTCGAGACTTGGTTGTCGCAGATTAATGGGTCCCCAAAGCCACCGATAACCACCTTGTTCCCACCATCCAGGAGGATCTCGTGAGTGACGATGTCTTTGCCTTTCAGATAACGCCAGACTCTCACCTTGAACGAGAGGGAGAAAGAGCACGTGAGAACATTTCACAGCCACAAACAATTGGCACCTTCTGGCCCAGTTAATTTTTATCATGTTGTCACAAGATGCACAGGAGTGGTTCAGGCTGGCACAGTCTTCCAGCAGAGCTAATTTCATTAGCCATCCCTCTAAAAGCACAAAAATGCGTAGGCAACGAAGACTAAAGCACATACTACTCTTTCTGCCAAAGCTGCACCCAACTCTCCAGCCTAGGCACTTGGCACTCCTGGCCCCTTCCCCACACAGCCTCGTGTTGCAAGGGGCCCCCGGCCACGCAGGTTCTCCAGCGAGGGACAGAGACCCCTTGTCCCCCAGCGCACATCTCTCCCCTTTGCACTGGGACACGCTGCCCTTGGCGCCAAGACCCAGGATTTGCCTTCGGCTGGGCCAGGAGCCTGCTACCAAGTGCGCTGCCAGCCCAGTCGCTGTTAGAGGCTCAAAACAGCCTGATGAAGAGCTGCCCCGCACCAAACCCTACCTTGAGCCGCCTTGCCTCACCTCCCCGGAGGCCCTCTCTGCCCGCGGGGGCACACGAACCTGAAACGTCCCTCTCCTTCCTTTCATCACCAACCCCGGGGAGGGCTTGCCTTCCCCACCCCGAGCGCAAACACCCAGCAAGCCCCTGGCACAAAGGATCCCAGGGCTGACAGGGGGTAGCAATATCCCTTTCCTTTGTTCTTTGGGCAAGAACAATGGTTCCAAATAAGCTGCTGCTTCTCAAACCCTTGAGGGCCACCAGCAGGCACCGCTGCTATCCACAGACCAGCCTCCCCCATGGCGCAGGAGAGTCTAGCAGGGCCGGCAACGTGGGGACTTCCATGGGACAGCGGAGCACAAGCAGCCAGGCAGAGGTGGAGTGGGAGAAGGGGTGCGCAGACCCCGGCAGCCTCTGCAGCACAGCTCAATTCAGACCAGGAAGGCTGCTCAAGAGCTTCCCTGGCAGAAGGAGAAGCTTCTGCTGCTGTTTTGCCTCTGCTGTACACAACCAGTAAGACAGAGGATGAGCTAATCAACTTTTTCCCCTCTGATATTGTTCTAACCTTTTATGCCCACAACAGCCATTTCAGTTGCCACATGACTGGCTACGGCAAGGAACACCGCTCTTAGCCATGGGAAGCTGGCAGAACCTCAACCACGAAAATAATGTATTAAAAAAAAAAAAAAAAAATCAGAACTGACCTGGTCCTACCCATAATAAAGAATTCAAATTCACAGCAGGAGATCCACTCCTGGACTGGATGCTTGGAGAGAGGTGAGATCCACCCCACCTGCCACTGACCCTTTCCACATCCATGAGCTGGAAGTCTGACCTCTGCAGACACAGGTCACAGAGTCAGGGACATGATTCAAGCCCTACCAAGGGCAGCATGCAAGCCTTAGCCTTGCCAGAGGAACCCCCCTCTTACTCCCAGCCAGCATCATTCAAGGGACAGACTCCAGCTGGTATAGTTCTCCGAGATATCCTGACTCGCAACAGAATCTCAGTAGTGAAATATATCAAGGGAGAAAACACTTCTGAATAAAAAAAAAAAAAGCTTTGAAGGGAACATTAAAAGGCTGGAAGGCCCCAACCGGGGACTGCACAGCTAAAGAGAGCACCGTCCATCCACGGGGGAGGCTCTGAACAGTGGCACAGGAGCCTTAAAACAGGGGCAGGAGGAGGCAGGTGGGTTGGGTGAATGAAAGAAGGGAATCTTCCAGCTCTGACAAGGCACTGGTGCCTTGGGAAGATGAAGGGCAGAGCAGATAACGCTCCATGTAGAAATGTCAAAGGCAACTTACGTTCCTATAAACGACTGAAGAAAACCTTTGTGTTAGCAGACTGGATTTGCTAAAATACATGGAGGATTTGGCAGTAGGAGCCCATTTCCCTTTACTCATCCAAACTTCAGGAAGAAAAATAAGTCCTGGCCACAAGAGTTAGTCCCGCTCTCCCCCCGTTCCGCTGCCAGCGGTTCTAGAGCAGTCTCCGTGGACCTCACTGCTGGCTCATCCCCTGCCCAAAAAAGGCGAGATCTCGAGATCTGCACACAACTGCAAGCCAACCTCCCTCCAGTGCCACGCTCTCCGCAGCAAACTGCCCAAAAGAAACACCCGCACAGGAGGGAAGCAGCAGCCCTAAAATTAATCTTTCGTGCACATGGGACACCAGAGACATGTCCCCATCCACTCCCGATAGCTTAGAAAACCTCCTGCTGCTGCTGCAATCCTATTGCAGGGGAAACATGACACAGAGCCGAGTCGGCGAGTTGCATGCAATAGGAACAGCTCAGAGAGCTGCCTGAGGTTTCAGCTTGGAGCAAAGGCGGCTCGCTAGCAAGGGTGGCTGCTGTCGTGCATGGGTATTAGTGTGACCGCAGGCATCCCTGGCCTGGCATGCTCAGAGCGTGCTTTATCCCGCTCTCTGCCAGCATCTCCCCTCCTATCGCAGCCTGAGTGCCCAGTCACCTGCATTCTCCAGCTGTCTTCACCGCGCAAAGACCACTTCAGCACACTGTGCCAAGCACCAAAGCAGTCAGGGAGGTGGCGGCTCAGAGATAAGGGGGCTCTTGATTCCCTCTCTGAAACAGGCATGCACGTACGTAACTTTAAGAGTGCAATTCTGAAGGGAACGTAAGGGGCAGAGAAAGGATGCTCACACGCATGTGGGCAGACAGGTCTCCCCCGACCTTGGGGGACACCGGGGATGGCAGGGAGGCAGACAGTTGTGCACGCTACAGCTTCTATGCTTGACACAGGGGTTGCAGCGGGGGGACTTGTTACAGCTGAGGAGGAAAGCACAGAGCAGACGTTATCCCATTCTAGAATGAACCATTTTTATAGTTATCTGCAACTGCAGCTCACTGGCCTCTGCCCTGCACGGCCCTTCAAGTACATTGCGTTCCCCTATGGGCTTCTTTGAGACCATCCAGACAGAGAGAGTCTTACTCTTTGCCAAATACCTCCACCCCATTACTCAGCGACTACAAAAGACACACACAAAGATCTGACACTGCAAAGTTCAAATAAGAGGGTAAAAACATGTTGGGGGGTAGGGGGAATGCAAGTCTCATGACCTTTAACCAATCTTGTAATTTTTTGAAGCCCTAACTCCAAAATTTCAGGGGTGTGAGCTCAGCACTACCTCAGTCCTGATCAAGAGGCTTCAAGGTCCACAGTGATCTTGAGCTGAACTCCCACTCACTGTCCCTGCCACAACTAGGAGTAGGCAGCTACAGGTGCTGGGGCAAGGGAACAGGGCCATTCCCACCACCACAGGAGCAAGCAGGCTGGGGTGAGTCCCTCCTGCTCAGCACAAAATTCACCTGACAGCAGAAAAAGGGAATGAATTTAGTGTTGCTGCACTCTACAGGTGCAACCGAAGGTTAAGAACAAAGTTTAGGAGTGTATTTTATTCTCAGATCCTCCTACTTCTCACACCTTCTCCTGAAGATGTAATATTTGCCCACCTTGGAGAAGGACTTGACTTGATGGGTCTCAGCTCCCACCCAGCCCAGCAGGTCCTGTGATCCAAACAGCAGCCACTGTATATCACTGACGCAAGCCTTGTTCTCCTGCATACCTGAGATCAAAAACCATCCCAGGTATAAACACCACAGTGACAGCTCCTCTTTGGAAGCTGCACATGCCTTAGCTGCCCCCAGACGTGGAGAGGTTAAGAGAGTTCAGTTAAGTCACAGTTAAGAGTCACAGTTAAGAGAGGCTAGAGACATTGTACCTACGTGCTCTCACACTCATTTGTCTTCCAGCATGAAGAGGGGACTCAGCTCCCCTTGGGCCAGTGCTAAGCAATGCCACAGCAACCGAAGGACAAGCAATAACTTATACGCAGGCTACCATCCCTCCCCACAGAGTCCAAGTCCAAGCTGCTGGGCAGGGGTAAGAAGAGGGGCTGAGAAAGCAATGCCTTCAAAGCTATTTGCACAGCCTATTTCAGCCCGAGAAGAAGCCTGCTTGAAAAGCTGACTGCTCGGTCGTACACAGCCCTTATCAGCATGAGCTCTTTTCTTGAGAGAGATGGCAGTCAACCAGCAAACAGAGGGAGCTTCAGATGGCAAGGAAGGGTAGCTGTGACAGGCAGCTTTCCTCCTCTCTGATCTTGCAGGAATCCCGGTATTGACACAGAGACATCTGCTCCACCACATGCAGGTGGTGCCACACGAGGCAGCCCCCTTCAAAGAGCCAGTCTGGGGCCACCTGCAAACATGGCACCTCGGGTGAGCCGAGGAGGCAGGGTGCTAAGGAGCGCAGCTTGCACAGCTTTAGTGCAGGCTTGCACTAACACAAGCCTCCTGCTTCCTCACCCAGGACCAGCTGTTTCTCCAGCATTTCGCAGCAGCGCAACTCCCTGTGGTTGCGCTTCTCCCCACAGTCAAGTTAAGACACCTTCCTGCAGCCCCACCAGCCCCACCTCCCCTTCCTTCGGCAGCAGCCTGCAGCCCGCAGGGCAGGCGCTCGCTGCAAGGAGGTGAGGTGCACAAGCAACCAGGGCAAAAACCCAGGAACACAAAGGAGACAAAAGGAAAAAAAAAAAAAAAAAATACGCGAGGCAGGCAGAGAGCACAGCCTGAGGCTTGTGCTGAAAGGTAGCAGTCGGGCATTTTCACAGCTAGGTCTAAGGGGGAAGAAAGGCTAAAGCCTACCCCCTCTTCTGAAGCTGATGGTAATTTGAGTTAATTAGCATGGCTGTTCTAGTCATACACCTCAGAGCCAAGCCACAGCATTCACAAGCAACGTCAGAGTCCACCAGCTTTCTCCCCACCCTTATCTTCTATAATGAATGGATGTGAAGGCACCAAAGACCAAGCAATTACCTGTAGGGCATCCCATCCATCATCACACACAATTAAGACTTTGTCACTGGTGACTCACCAGCTACATCAAGGATCGGGGAAGAAAAGAAGAGAGCGAAAAAATTAGGCTGGAACCTAGTTTCAAGAGGTCCCTTCCCTATAGCAGACTCACTCACTCTTTTGCCAGCGAGCACATAAAACACTGGATTAAGACTGTTTTACAAGACTCCCGGCAGCTACAGGGAGGCAGAGTAAGAACAGCGAAGACTTTATTTAAGCAGATCCTTGCAAGGGTATATTTTAAGTGCAGTACAAAACCAGAAGGTAAAAGGATTTTCCAATATGCCATGGGGGTCCATCCCACAGAAGGGAATGGGACCACCCGTACAGGCACATGCAGTGCTCACGAATCCCTGCCAGGAAGAAGCTTTGAGAAATGCCAGCCTTGGTTTTGTAAAGAAAGATGAGAAGTTAGAGCATAGCGTCCTCAGGAAGAGAGCTGTCACTCTGGACAGAAGTAAAGAGGGTCACCGCTAGATTTCGGCAGTTCTTAAAGATGAAAGGTACTGGCTAGCATCAGCTCTGCTTGCAGCTTCACACGCAGCTCTGCCAAATCCTTCCCTCCTGACCGCACGTCGTCCCTCTCCCCTGGCTCGTCACTCTCTGTGCCTTTCCCTGGCAGAAGCCAGCTGCCCTTTCCCTAGGAGCTAGCAGAGCACCGAACCCACCTCCCCCCGCAACTTCCAACATCCAACCCTGGCTGGAGAACAGCCACCGTTACCCCCCAAAATACGGGCTCTATTGTTTGGAACAGGATCCACATCCTTTTCAACACTTCCTATAGCACGTATAGAACCTGTATTTGTCCTACAAATAGGAGGTCCCTTCAGAAATCTCAGGTCAGACCAGAATAACGTACATCAGAGGACTCAAAAGCAGGAAGGGACAATGCCAACACACAGGCTGTAAATAGGATGAACAGCAGCACTGCAAGCTTGGGAAGAGCAAGCCCGGGGCTGCGGTCAGGAGCAAGCACAGCGCCCCGGTTCCTGTGTCAAATCCCTCGGTAAAGCGGCACGTCAGCCAGTTTCAGAGTCAATTTGGGGAGTTCTGTCAGCCTGTTCTTCCTTATTATTCGTCTCCTCTGGTAGCAAATGAACGGCTGGTAGCTATTTAAGGGTGTTTATCTAACATTAACTTCACATTTCTTCTGAGTTGTAATGTGCTTATCTTCATCTATCAAAGGCTTCAGCTGGGAGGGTTTAGAGTTTAACTAGGAAGAACAATACACGAATGCAGCACTCACAGATATTCACATGCCCGCTCCCTCGCGGACCACCCAGCACCAATAACACCCTCTACTTTGGGTGTGGGCTCTAGGGAACTCCTACCACACACTTGGCCCTCGCCTTTCCTCTTCAGATAAAGAAGAACCTGACAAGAGATAACTGTGGTATTTGGAGGTAACCCCAGGGCCTAAGGAACAGTTACTGGAGTATGACAGTGAGGAAGCAGACGTGTTTTCTCACCAGCTAACCAGCAAGATCCCTTCTGCACCTTGGCTCGCTCCGGCTCCATGGGGCACCAGGATCGGTGCGAGGGCAGCAGGAGCCAGCGGTCGGGTTTAATGTCCAAATTGCCCTTTTGGAATCTAGGTGCTGGGTAAAAAAACAAACCAAACCACAAGTACGTCTAACCCTGCAACCCAGCATCAGCAGAATCCACAGCAACTTCAATACTTTGAGAGATCTTAGAGAGGAAGAGGCCAACAGCTGCTGCAAAGCTATGCACTTACAAGTCATGAGCATTACGCCCTGCTAAGTCACAGTTAAGAGAGATTTATCTGCTTTCAGGTCCTTAAGACACCCCAAGTCCCATTTCAAAGCTTTTTTCCTGCAAACACACTATGAACATACCATTAAAAATTACACAGAAAAGACTGATGTGTAGGTAAAGGGACTGAAGAACCACTGTTCTGAGAAAATTACTAAATGTCACAGCAGCACTGCCACGGTGAGATGGGATGGGCACTTCCATCCAGGGTAGGAGAGAAGGTTTTTCTCCTTTCACTTTCTTTTACAGGACTCTAGGACTGGAAAGGTATCTTGGGGGCAGGTTCTGGCGCTGTTACGACACTAGTAATCGGCAGAAGCAAAATCCCACAGTTAACTCCAGAGTAAGTAGCACAAGCCTTCTCCACAGTGTTGCTTGGGATAGCTCAGGGAAAGGTGGGCGAGAGACTCTCTTCCCAAGCAGAGCAATGCAAACTGTGTTTCAAATAAAGCTACCACCTGCAGACCAGGTTCCTCCCCACACATTGCTCCCTAGCTGCTCTTACGTGGACTTGATTGCACCCTGTCGAAGGCAGAGCTGCTGAGCAGGCAGGTTTGCCATCACAGGAGCACAGGCAAAACGGTTTTCCTGGCCCAGAGTCTCGCTCTGATGCAGCAAGATGAAGCTTGGATTTTACGCTAGCCAGACACCTTGCTGCGTGTCCACGGTGGGAGGAAAGAGATCTGTTTTCTTAGATGAGTGTTTCTGCCTCGTCACTAGCCTCACTGGACCACCTCCTGCCTACTTGCATGGCAACCCTCGCCCCAGCATCAGGTGGTCCACATCCATTCAGCCATATGTGCCCCAAGCTGCCGCAGGACACCGGCTGCTCGCAGCAGCTTATTAGTTTTCTACGTAACACCCAGGATGTGCCAGACACTTTGCAAACATACGGTCTCTGCACTAGCCTGGAGGGTCCGTGATCTAATTTACAAGAGCAGGGTACAGATTGTACCACGCAGTATCGCAAGGGGCAGAGCAGTGGGAGCAAGCGTGAAGCAGCGGGCACCAGCTGGACAGACGGAAGCTGTTCAACTAGTTTACTGGGCTGAGAGATGCTCCAGAACAGGGCAACGCCAATGGTATAAAGTTAACCTTCCTCGGCACCGGCAGACCTCTCCCACCAACGCACTGCTGCACATCACCCCAGGCCCTGCTTAGCACTAACCGCAGGCAGGAACCGCAGTACTTTTTAAGGATGGGCAGAAGAGGGGACGGGGAGAAGAGGAAAAGGCAACGTAGCACCATGTCCCCGCAAGTGAGATTCCTGCCCCGGGAAGGGTTAAGCCATACAGCACGTTTTCTGACAACCAGGCGGATGGTATTTCAGGTTGCTCAGTACTTTACCGTCTCCCAGCTTGGGGGGGGGGGAGGAAAAAAAAAAAACACAAGGAAAAAAAAACATAGCCAGAGGCCAGATTCGCAGTTAAACAATAGCTTGAGCTAGAGGAACTCAAGATGCTGCTAAAGTAAACAAGGAGCTACGCTTAGAGCCAGCAAGCGGCTCCGAACACCTTCCCCGGCAGCCTAAACCCTGCCAGAGCATAAAGTTGGGAGTCAGCTCTGCATCACGGAAAGGAGGGAAATGCCCATAAAAAGCAACCTTGAGAGATTCCCCTCGACACAGCTGTGGGAGCTCTAGCGGGGAGAGACTCCGCAGTCTAAAAATACATAATTACACACCAAAGCTCCAGCGCATACAATAAAAACCACATGCGCCCGCCTGAGAAGGCGCCTGTTCGGGGCCGAAAGTTTCCCCGCGGCCCCCCCCCCCCCCCCTTACCTTGCAGGAGTAGGTGTGGTGCACGGGGTCCACGTTCATGATCTCCTCCACCGTGCCCGTGAGCACCACGTTGGCCTCCTCCTCCCGCCGCTCCAGCTCCCGCTCGGGGCACGTCGCCCCGCCGCCGCCCAGCGCCAGCGCCAGCCCCAGCAGCGCCAGCAGCGCCCGGGCGCCCGCCGCTCGTCCCCCCATGGCCCGCCGGCCCCGGCGGCTGGGCTCGGCTCGGCCCGGTCCGGCCCGCTCCCGGCCCCGGGCACCCCGACGGCGCGGGCAGACAAAGCGACCCCGCTCGCAGGCAGGGCTGGCGCAGAGAGAGAAGGGCTACTTTTGTTCGAGGAGGTGAAAAGGAGGAAAGAAAGAGAGAGAGAGAGGGAGGGAGGGAGGGAGGGGAGGGGAGAGCAGGGGAGGGGAGAGGGAAGAAAATCCCAAGAGGAGGAGGAGGAGGAGGAGGAGGAGGAGGAGATATCTCTCCCCCGAAGCCGCGGCCGGGGAGAAGCGCTCGGTCCTCTGCCTTGCCCCTGTAAGAAAGCCCGCAGATTTGCATGCAATCTGAATTGCTGATAAGGAGGGAGAGGGGGTAGGGGAGAGAGGAGGGAGGGAGGGAGCGGGGGTAGGGGAGAGAGGAGGGAGGGAAGGAGGGAGGCAGCCAGCCCTGCCGCCGGCTCTTATTGCAGCGCTGCCGAGGACGCCACCCCCAGGAAAGGGAGCTCGCATCAGGTTAATGGATAATCAGCGCGCCAACGTGAGGAGACTTTTAAAGGTGTAGGGACCGCTGCCGAGCGGCAGCCGGCTCCGCCACCCGTGTGTGTCCCCCCCCCGCCCCTGCGCGGCAGCTGGCGGTCTGCCCCCCCCCCCCTTCCCCGGCCCTGTCCCGGGGTCCCCCAGCCTGGACCCCGCACCCGCGGGGCGCGGTGCAGCTGCAGGAGGGGGTCGGGCCCCGCTTACCTCCCTGTCGCCCCCAGCTCACCCCTGGCATCGCCGGGGGAGCTGCTCCCGTTTTCCCTACGGGGAAACTGAGGCCCAGGCGGCCAGGCTGGCCCTGCTCTGCGGGGTTCCCACGAGTGCTCCGTCCCGAGACAAACCGAGTCACCCCCGCCTGCTCCATCACCATCTGCTCAGTTACCAGGGGGAGGTGGCGCTCAGGGCTTCCCGCACCTCGCCCCATGCACGGCAAAGCCACCCTCCCGTGGAATAGCCTGTGTCTGCCCCTGGAGCACCGTGACCTCCTGCCCTGGCTTTCTCCAGGGACTGGAGGGCAGTTTTTCCAGATGTCACGTGCAATTACTGCAAATATAAAATGAAAAGTTAAGTGGCACCAGGGGAGGGATATTGTTTCTCCCCTCTATAAATTAGCCATCCCCCGGAGGCATTTTACAAGGCTGTTTTACTTGATGGCCCTAAACAAGTCATGTTTGTGACCCAGGGCCAAGCGGGTGAATTACCGAGCGCAGGGTGAAGTTTAATCATGCCAACGCCACCGTGCCAGTAGAGGACATGACGTGCCCCGTGTCATTCCCTGATGTGCATGTTTCAATACACAGCAGCATCCTGCACTGTAAGGCTCTGCAGATGACCATCCATCCTGTTTGTCCTCTAAGTTTTGAGCAGTGCTGTTTGTGCTATTTGCGCTGTTTGCCCCTGCCATCGTGTATGTGCCAATCCTTTTTTCTCTCCCCTGGAACAGAAACAGAAATTAACTACAGGACAAGAATAAATGAATCTTACTGAGTGTTCAAAATGCTGTCCAAGCCTACCTTCTACCCTGAAGAGGATGAAATACCAGAGATGGCGTAAATCTGTCTGGAGATACCACAACTGCTGTGGGTTTTACAGGGAAGGCATACTGTACATATTCTGCCTTAAACCGTGCACTTGGCACTTCCACTGTGACTTTGGTCTCAACACTGGGGCTGTTCTTGTAAACCCCGCACCCTCTCCCAGGTCCCCTTCTCCTCAAAGCTTCAATTTCTGTCCCGTAAAACTGAGTTCCCAGTTCAACACCGAAGGAAGGCCGCCTGTTCAAAAGCATGCGGTATTTAATCGCCTCAGCGAGGACTTCGGAGAGATGATTTTCAGAAGAAAGTGGCCCACAACGTACTTAGGTCTGCAGGAAACCTGGCTCCACCTGGCAGGGCTTAACTCTTCTAAACCTGCCTGTCTTCTCTGCCACTCCTGTAGAAACCCCAGGGAGGAACGGGTCCCTGTGCTCTCCCCTGCCGAGGAGAAGGTGCCGCAGGGCAAAGGGACCCAAAGCAGGATACGCAATGTCAGGTTTTCTGCCTGTGCCAACCGAAAAACTTCACCGAAATGTGTGGTTTCTGGATGAGGGGCAAGGGAGCAGCGTTCAGCTGCGGGGGGAAGACTCCATCGTAAGCCAAGAGCAATGCGGAGTCCAGGCTCCGCAGTCGTCACTGTTACACAGCGGAGGTTTAGCACAAAGGAGTCCATTATTACATTGCTGCTATTATAAACTCAAGCAATCAGCTAAAAATATTTCAGTGCCTGGCAGATTATTTTTGCTATTTTAATTATTAATTTTTATTGTATTCCTCGAGCGCTGCTCAACTGTAAATCACAGAAACAACCTCAGTTCAAGGTGGAAGAAGCCAACTATAATATTCTGCTCCCACACTTTGCAAAGAGGAGAGGGGAAGAATTATTTATGCCGTGTTTGTACCGTTTTCTGTTTGTTAGTTCTCTCCTTCTAGCCCCACCCCACCATCTGCTTTCAAAGCTGTGAAGAGAAAAATGGATTTCACAAGCTTTTCTGATGTATTTACCCCTATATGGTCAGTTCTTTGAGTGGATTTACTCAGCCTTGTAGGCTTTCTGGTGGAGATGCCACAGAAGCCCCCAGGATCTCGGCTCCCCTTTCCACGTGCAGGTTTAATAAAGTTCGTGAGAAGGCAGTTGGCTTTTTCAAAGAACAGCACCAAAACACAAGCGAAGGAGCGCAGTCACTCCGGGCACCCTTCCTAGGGACAACGCGCGCTGGGAACCGGCACGGAGCCGCGCGTTCCTGCACGGTATTGCTCTGCTCCGCCACCGCCGTGCTGAAGCCTCACGCTGACAAGGGGAGAAAACGGCCAAGAAACCGATCGTACTGTGGGAAAACTGAAACAATCTATTTGGCAAATCGGTGCCCAAAATGAATAATCTATGTAACTGACAAAAATACATAAATCACTGGGGTTTGTCCAGGCTCTTTACAAGACAGCTATCGTAAACCTGGGGCTCGCAGAAACTTCCATGAGCTAAGCTTCCAGATGAAGTAGCTTCATGAAGTAGTCAGCCCCTGAAAAATCAAGACGTCTTGGAAAACTGAGAAGGATTTTGCTTGCAGGAGGGGCCTAAAATGAGAGGAGAGGAGAGGAGAGGAGAGGAGAGGAGAGGAGAGGAGAGGAGAGGAGAGGAGAGGAGAGGAGAGGAGAGGAGAGGAGAGGAGAGGAGAGGAGAGGAGAGGAGAGGAGAGGAGAGGAGAGGAGAGGAGAGGAGAGAGGAGAGGGCTGTGATACTTCCAATCAGGTGGTTACAGCAATCAGCGGTTTCATAAAACCCTCTGGTGTTGTGAGACCGTTGCTAGTGCTGGACGGCTGAGCAACGCTGACCTCCAGACACCTGTTTAACACCCAGCCCTCAGCAAGCTTCGGCGATGTCCGCGGCATTTCTTACACGTCTGAAGTTAAGTGCCTGGGTAAGGCTTTGCCTGATCAGGGCTTTTCCCTCCAGCAGTAGCAGCTGTCACATTTTCAACAGGACTCTAATTTTTTTCATGTCCTTTGAAGATTTTTCCAATTTTAACAACTCATGGCACAGGGAAATGAGCTTCTTTTAGGTTGGGCTGAGTAACTCTGTAAAGGTCTCTCATCTATTGCGAGTTATTGCCTCCTCAAAATGACTGTACAGACACTCCTGCTGCACTCAGCAGTTTCCTGCCAGCATCTTTCTGCCGTTTGACCCTGAAGCACTTCCCTTTCAAGATATTTGTTATCACAGCTCTCAGCCGAGGCTATCACAAGTGTCATACCTTCATTCTCTGGCTGCTTCCCTTGGTGGGGCCCTGGTGGCTGTGGGCAGGTGCTCGGTGCTTGCTGAGAGCAGATCCCTTCAGGTGTATCGGGTTCGGTATCCGAAAGTCGCAGCAGCCACAGTTATCAGTAACCACAGCGTAAATACCTCCGTCTGCTCACCTCTTAGTACAGCGAGGGACAGAGAGCAGAGCTCTTCATTCACGCTGGTACGGCACGCATGTCACAGCAGGAAACTCGCAAGATTTCAGTCCAAGCCTTCAAAGCAAATAAAAGGCCTGTGCGAATACCCCGGCAAAGCAAAACAGAGCCCCGACATTAATGGGAAATACTTCCCCAGGGGTAAGAAAGTGTCCCCATTCCTGCTTGGGCTGGCCCCTGATTTCTTCACTGGTTGCCTCTACGCCCCACCGGCTGGTTTTTCTGCTCTGAGGCTCTCCATCTCTGATAAGCTCCAAGACATGTTTTAATGTGTTTTTTTCCCCCTTTTCTCTTTTAAGTTAATCCCTCTCGGTGGTTTCTGACATTGTCAAATGGCTTTTGTGTACTGTCAGAAAATCTCTTGATGTAGCTACAGAGCAGCTGCTAACAAGTTGCCCCTGGGATCCTACATCTATGAGGCTGTCTGCCTGTATAATGATTTTCAAATAAGTAAATCTATTAATGAGATCTCGGTGGGAGCGGGGCTGAGGGCCGGGGAGCAGCTCCCTGTCAGAGGAACCGCACAAGAGGGACTTGGTGCCTCAGCAGCCCCTGGCAGGTTCGCTTTGGCCGCGGTGGGCACTGCAGCATCGCAAGGGGAGTCACAGGGACGTGCTGTCCCTGTGCAGTAGTGGGGGGACACCAGCCACCCGGCTCAGCGGCCGGCACTGGCTGCAGCATAGGTGCGTGGGAGCGACCTGCACAGCCCTTTCCCCTTAGTTACGGGGGAAAGCAAGGAACAAACTGGGATCTGTCACATGCTCTAGCTAAGATTCAAGAGATGAATTCAAGAAGTCAGGCTCTTCCTCCCCACATCGGGATGGCAGCCTTAGCACCGAGTTAAAAATTCAGAGCTAGTCTTCGGGGTTTGTCAGTTTTGCCCCAAGGTTTAGGAGCTACTGGGATCCAAGCTTTTCTCAACAGCATGATCCTAAACCTTCAACTTTAAAACAGGAAAGTATGACGAGATTTGCACATATTCACACGACTCCAGGAGACAGAGTATAAAAACCCAAACCACTGAGTATTATAAGCACTGTGGTATAGTAACAGGTTACGAGGAATTCAACCTGGACACATCCAACGCCCACAACCTGGTTTACGATGGCAACGAGATGAAGGGCTGCAGTGGCACAGGGAGGCAATCATTTCGTGCCCACGTACAGAAAATCAGAGCAGCAGTCGGTCTCCAGGGCCCCCAGACCCGAGGGACTCTGGTGAAGGCAGAATTGGGGGCCGGGAGCCTCCACAAGTCAGACCCCAGCACGCAGCGGCCGGCACAGCCCGCAGCCCGGGGCGTGCTCAGCGGCACATGCTGCATCTGCGCGCAGGGCTGGGGAGGAGGTGTGCTGGCCATGGCACTGGCTGCGCTCTTCCCTCGTGCTGGCACCAGCCCTGCGTCTCACGCAGACGGGTACTTTTCCCTCTGAGTCATCAGCGAGCCCGTGCCCGCGCTCGGTACAAGGGGCAGGCTTCAAGCTCGCAAAGATGGGCTCGGTTTAGCATTGCGAGAGGGACAGGGTATCAGCACAGAGCACGCACGCACACAGGTGTCATCTCGCTGTGTTTTCAGTGGCCATGAACCTCCAGCATGGTTTAGGACTTAACCTAGCAACCTCTCAGTTTGGGAGGCAAAAGCATCCAGTGAACCACAATGACTCTTTTAATTAAAAAAAAAAAAAAGAAAAAAGCAAAAAGCAAGAAGCAGAAAGAAAATTCAGCATGAACTTCAGGGCAAATGACCCTCCATTATCAAATCCCATCTTAAAAAGTGCATGGGGCTAATTGAATTACTCTTGCTGGATTTCTATGTAGCCATGAAGTCTTCTTAATGTGGATTGATAGCATAAATCTGTTCTCCATTGAGGAAAAAGTGAACACTGGCCCCTGACATCTATCTTTCTTTCCAGAAATCCCATCTAACTGGACGTCTCCCTAGGCCACTTCCAAGAGAAAGATGTCTCTATCCATTACCCCTGACACGCAGCAGCAAAAGGAAGTGAGATCCGTTCACATCTAATTACTCCCACTCCTGGATTTATTACAATCATGCCAGGATTAATTGAGAAAGTAAAAATGCTTAGTTGGGTGATCAATCTTCTCCGAGTTACTTACCTTGTCACTTGCTAATAACTGTAAAATAAAAATGCCCCTCTTCGCTGCACCTCAGCAAATGGATTTCTATAATACATCGCTAGAAATCTTTAAAAGGCGTTTGAAAGCAGTAAGGAGACAAATTGGATTAGCTGGAGAGAAAGTGCAACCAAAGCATTTTTTTCATTACCATAAAGCAAAAATTTCAGCTCTCCAGCGCTCAGGTGACAACGCGGAGACAGTGCCCACCCCTGTGACGGGCTCGTGGACACTGGCGGTCCCACAGCACCAGCACGGTGCCTGGGGCAGCGTTGGCAGGAGCTATGGGGCAGGGGGGTCAGGGATACAGCGATGGGGGGGCTGAAGAATATTCCGAGTGAAACACAAAGAGTAAAGACCAAGTCGTTTTTGACACCAGAGACACGTGTTCTTAGGTAAGGGAGGCTGGGGGTTTTGCCCAGCTGAAACTGGACGTACCCAGTCGCTGATCTCATCTTGCCCACTTCCCACCACGGGGCTCCCTGGGTTGTCCCAGTGTGTCCTCGGGAGCCGGGGCAGCTGTTTTGGTTTAGATCTCCGAGCTAGTAAGGCCTGGTTTCCCCCAGATGACCACCCTATGTCAAGGCGACTTGAAGGTCGTTAACGTCTTTGAGATCAGACCTCTCTCCCTGTCAAATTTGGCCCAACCTTATTGCAAGAAACACACGTGATGCACAATGCTAATAACCCAGCCCCGTTCTTTCACAAAATCTTGCCTGAGAGAAATATCCCATTTTCCGTCTGCAACAAGCTCTTTAACTTAACAAGATTCCGGGAGCTCTCGCAGCCAGGGCAGTCCCCGTTTCTACCGATCTTATCCCCCGGCCCATGTAACACGCTGCCCTTGGCGTGCCAGCGGGGCCCAGCTGCAAACCCTGGGTGCCGAGGGCTGCAGGAGAGGTGGGGTGGCAGCATCAGACGTCCCGCGTGTGCCCTGCTGCAGGCTTGAGCCAGCATCCCCGGCGCTGGCAGCAGAGCTGGCAGACACCACAAAGACACCCAGCTTTCGGGAGCCCTCCTTTAATGGAAAGCATTGAGGGTGCTGGGAAGCAGGACTCGAGCTGAAAGAGAAGAGATTAAGATTCAGGGCATGCAGGGATTGGGCTTTTTCCTTTCTCCCCCTTTTTCGAGGAGCAAGGAGCCAAGGTTTTAGCACTTGGTTAGAGGGCTCTTGGCAACCCCTGCAAAGCTGCTGGCGGGCCAGAGCTGCTGCCCGGCTCCTCTCCGCTGGGCTCCTCTGACAAAAGGTCTGCGTGGTGCCCAGCGAGGCTGCCGGGCTGGAATGGCCTGTCCACGGGCCAGCAGGGAGGGACCGAGCCCTCCCAGCTTGTGGTTTCACACTCCCCTTAACCCATTTCACAGTTAAAGGCAGGATTTATTGGACCAGACTCTCAGGGCGATAGAGGCTTTTGTGTTGAATTTTATCCAAAACAGTTAATGCAGCTGCTGCTGTTGCCATTAGCGTGGGCAAAAAAAAAAAAAGAGGGGAAAAAAAAGAGAAAAAAAGACATTGAAACTATCAGCTCTTAAAAGATTTCTTTTTCTATCTGAAAATCAATTTCTTAGTGCACACACATAAAATGACCAGGAAATATTTCATCCTCTCAGTGCCAAGCTGAAAGAAGCCAGCACTAGGGCGATGCTGCCTCTCATTGAATCTCCCAAATGCTCTCCCCTGCATTCATTATTCCGCGCACACACGCGGAGCAGAGACTCAGGCTGAGTTAACCTCTTGCTGCCTGCTATTCCATGGCAAAGTGAAGGGACGCTGCTGAGACAAAGCAGGGCCCCCTGGGCATTGGACAAGTCACTGCCCTTCTTTGTCTTACCTTTCCCGGGTGTAAATTGGAGATAACATCATCGAGGACCCTGGCCCAGCAAGAGTGAAGGAGAGGCCTCAGCTTTGTGTGAGTCGTGATGGTCCATCAGGCTGGTGTGGGCAGGGCAGGGCAGGGAGGCACCGAAGGCAGAGCTGCCAAGCAGCCCCTCGCATCGCTGCAGGCGATCGGCAGCAGGGGTGTCCTGCTTCAGTCCACATTGCACTTGACTTTCAAATCAAGCAAGATCCCGAACGTCCCTTGACATCCTTCTCCATCAAATATTTATTTGTGTCTGCAGGTCACGGGCTGAGCGTGCTGGGGCAGGCCCTGTGCCGTGGGAACCCATGCCCAGCTTAAACACCTCCTGACTTAATTCAGGTCATGCAGGGAGAGGGGGCAGGAGACCCAGGAGCTGCTGCTGCTGCCTGCCTCCGGCCAGGGGATGAGCGGGCTGTTGGTAGAAATCCCTCCCCAGTAACGTAGCAGCCCAGGCTTTGAGTCCTCAGGCAAAGCCCAGCTTTGCCAGAGCAACTGCCAGCCGAGGGTCCTGCTGGACCCAGCAACGTGGTCAAAGAGGATGGAGGAAGGCAGCCTGCCCTCCAAGTGCCCCTGCCCAGCTGGCACCTAATGGACTCAACAGAATTCTCCTTTCCCTGAATCTGTCTGCTGGATGCACTGCAAAGAGCTGAATCCAAATAAAAGGCCTGGTGTCATCGAAGAGTGACAACAGAGGGAGAGAAAAATTAGCCGCACGCACCCGAGCAAAAGGGGAGAGTCAGCATCATGCGATGTACCAGGTCGGAGCAGGAGTGACAGACAGACACAGCACTCCCAGCAGAGATCCTGCCTCTCCCCAGCCCGGTAGCGACTGGCCGCCCAGCACACCTTGCTGGCTGGGCTTTGGCAGAGCCCTGCATTCCAGCCTGACCAAAGCAATTGCTGCTCCCGCAACACTGCAGTATTTGAGAGCTGAACTCCCTTTAACACCTTTCTCTTCACAACTGCTCCGTGAAGCAGCTTCTGCACAGTCGTATGCGCTCTGATCGGCCTAGGAACACTAAGCGACCGGCCCAAAATGATAAAGGAAGTCTGAGGCACAGCATCAACCAGAAAGATGCATTGCCCTCCAACCTCCTTCGCTATTCCAGTCGGAGGTGAGGAGAGCACGGCCGGTGTCCTGGAGCACAGCAGGGAGAGCGGTCTCGGTGCAGTCCTCTTCACACCGCATAAGCTGCTGCACCTGGGAGGGGGGAGCAGTCAGCTCCCTCCCGCTGGCAGGGCAAGAGCCTGTCTAGTGGATGCATGGCCGTGGGGCGGCTGCGGTAAAAGACTCCAAGCAAGGTATCGCCTTCCTGCCAAGGCGACTGAGCTTGCTGCAGGGAGCAGGAGGCCAGCCAAGGAGCCGAACACAGCAGGACTGGGGACTGAGCCTCCATATATTGTGTCATCTACTTAGGGCCTGTCAGGGGAACCACATTCTGACTCCTCTTGGCAGCAATAGGCAGAGCCTTTCAATTAAACAAAGTGCTTCAGTGAATTGCCGCCTCATCCATTAGGCTCATCTGACTCAGGCACTTGCAGACTGTCTGCTCCCCGTTGCACTTCATTTGGGAAATTGGTTTCTTTAAGAACGCAGAAAGGAAGGGGAAAGGATGAAGTCTGTGCAAGGGGAAAGAAATGACCCCACCATGACAAACCAAACCTTGCAGCCCCAGGTTAGGCTGTGCTTTTAGCTCTTTAGCAGCAGAGGCAGCTCGTGGCAGACCGGTGCAATGTTCAAGTCAGTGGGAAAACCTGGCAATGTTTTCAGTCAGGTAAGACAGGCAGGGAGACAAATGCACATGATGCCAGAGCAGAAGGCATCGCGTGTTCACGTGTGTGGGTTCCCCCTCTGTGGGCGCTATCAGCTCCTCCGGTGTGGGGTGCGTGGGGTGCTGGGCAGGTCCTGGTCGACGCTTGCGACAGGGTGCGAGTGACCACACACATGAGGAACTACTCAGCCCCTCGGTGGGCTCAGGAGGCGTCGTTCCTAAGCCACGCTGCTCTCAAATCAGATGGCTGGTACAGAAAAACCAAGTCCTGTTCTTTTCCTGTAGTCATAAAAGTTTTCTTTGTTAGGCAATAGCTGGAAAACAGCTGCTCCCGAGCGGAGGGCTTGTTCAGACATATAAGCCTGGCTGAGGAGCCAGGCCATTTACAAGGGTGAACAGCTCTGTGCTAGGATCTTAAAACTGAGCAGCTCCTCATGTCCTGGCTGTATCAATGCGCCCATGCTATCGGCTGCCAAACTGGAGGCAGTCCGGACAGTGTGTGCATTCACACCCCGGGCGGCCAGGCGGTGGTTAGGTCCCTGGCAGCAGCTGGGTGTCGGGGGCACTCCTGACCCGGCACCAGCACCGCGGGGAAGCCAGCAGCCTCTGCCAGGGACGGTTGGGCCCTGCTGGGAGATGGCAAGGGTGGAGATTTGGGCAGGAAGGAGGCCCTGGTAAACAGACCCGTTCTGTGTCTGGGGCTGGGCGAGCTGATTGCAGCCACTGGAGTTCTGTCCCCACTAAAAGAAGGGCTCCCGCCTCTTCTCGCCCCCTTCCAGAGCCCTAAAGAGCATTTGGAATAAGATGATGTGTTGCAGAGCTGTCAGAACTGGGGTTGACCTCGTCTTACTTACTGGGTGGTCAATAAGATAAAACTAAAGCAAAATGTGCCAAAATAGTGCAGATATGGACCAGAGCCAGAAGTTTTAAGTCCAGAAGCTTCGGTGGGGGCGAAGTAAAGGAAGCTAATCGGTCTTGTTGCTCTTGGTTTAGTAGTTCAAATCAAAGTTCAGGCCTGGGACCAGAGATTTGCCCAGGGCTTGCTTATAGTCTAGTCAAGCAGGATTTGTTGCAAGCAACTTACTCTGTTTTGGCTTTATAATTCAGTCGGTCAAATCCACTTTTGGAAACCATTAGTGTCCTGGATATCTCTACAGCAAGCAGGAGATGTCTCCCTCATGGATGCTGATACCTACAACAGAAGCAAGAGCAGGGCTGACCTCAGTCAGAGAAAGGCTGGCATAACCCATCCACTTCGCCCTGGCAAGGCACTATTATTAATTGTACTTACACTTATTATAGCAAGCATGGCCAAATCAGGCTTGCTGGTGCTAGCCCCTGTACAGAAACAGGCTCACAAGTCTCAAGCCTTAGAAATCCTCTCGCATCACTCTGATGTCCTGCTATTACAAGACCTGCTTCACCTCAAGCCAGAGCACCACTCCAGTCAGAACTAGTTTGAAGTCAAGCCGATCTTTCCTCCTGAGCTGTGTTTTTCTCCAAGCTCGGGCGGTCTGGGCGATGTCAGCCACTCCAGTCGCGCTGGCAGGAAAGAATAAGAAGAGCTGGGGGGTCTGGAAAGCAACATCTCTCTCCCCTCACCTCTCACCAGTGTGGGGACAAACGCTGCCAAAGCCAAGGGAGATGCTTCAAAAATGAAACCAATCCCAGTGCTGGTCCTGGACTGGGAATCAGAAGGAACACGCGTTGCTTGCCTGCTGTGGCCAGGCAGGACAGGTTGCTGTAACAAAAAGCAGACGGAACTCCAGCATCCTGGGATCTGAGGGCAGAGGCCTTGGCACGAGTCTGCCTCTGTCTGTACCAGAGGAGACAAAGCTCTCCCCAAGCGAAGTCCCCCTCACTTCTCTCCCACTTGTTTTCATCAGGACCTTCCGCTTCATTCCTCTCCTGGCCAGGGAGCTGGTTCTGCCGAAGGTGGGTCCCTCTCACAAGTGCTATCCCTGGGTCAGCCACTGCCATATTCATTCTTTGCCTTCTTTGCAAAACTGGAAGAAAATCAAGGCTGAACTTGCAAAAGTGAGACAGGAAAAGAATGTTCAATTAAAAACACAATATAAGTAGGGCTGACCCAGGAGAATTAATACAGCTAAAGTAAAAGGCTGGCTTGAGGCTTTGGCAGCAGGAAAGCTTCTATGAAATGAAATGCCATAAACCTTTACCAAGTGGGGAACAATAACAGCGCCAAGATGCAGTACTTAGATATTAGTCACACTGATTGAGTTACTGACTGGCTATTGCAATGCAGCCTCAGTGACAGAAATGAGGAAATCAGTTCCTAAGTAATTAACATGCCGGCACAGGGAGAAACTCAGGAGAGGAGAAGGGAGGAGGCAGGCGGACAGGAGTGTTGCTCTCTACCACAGCGTGAGCACCAGCCCAACCTCCTTCTGCTCCCGAGCAGGATTTCCCAAATAGACAAACCCCCCCACGGGTCACCACAGAGCAGCACGCAACGGCAAAAGGCATCTAAGAGGGTCTCAGCCTGTTCCCTGAGAGCAAAGTCCATGGCAAGCACGAATGGCTCAGATCTTTCTCCAGCACTGTAGGCACGGGTTCTTAGGGACAGGCGAGACCTGGTGCCCAGAGGCGGCTTAGCGATCTTTGTCCTGGTCTTGCTTTGGGCTGACGAGACCCAGACATTAGAGTAACGCTGGTGTTGCACTGCCTTGTTCCTCTGGCTCTGGCTGCCAGGAGAGAAGGGCACAGCCCCTCACGTAGCACCCAGTCCTGCTCCCTTCCCGCAGACAGGAGGTGGCTTTTCCAGCTCTAGTGCCCTGTGCTAGGGTGAGCCTTTCTGGGCTGCCATCCAGCTGCATGGCTGGAAGAGAGAGACAGTGCAGAGTATCCCTTTGTGAGTGAGCTGAAGCTCACAGGGCCCTGGGCCATTTGCCTTTCCAATTAACCAGCCTGCCTCCTTGCCAAGAGCTGACCCTGCAGCCTGTCAGGCAGTCGATGGCCATGGGTGGCCCCGAGGCTTTGAAGTGTTCCCACTCAAAACTTCTGGTCTTCTGCTGAAAGCCCTTCTTTGCCCTTTGGCACCCCCTAAGCACAAAGCCACATTGTTTATGGGCTTGAAGTGGTGAGATGACCAAGTTGCCCTCCTGTGGGTTTATCCCTGCAGGGCACGGTGGGAAGCGTGACTTGCTGCTGCCTGGGCGGTACAGGCAGGAGTAGAGGCATCGCCAACATCAGAGGTGGGATGGAACCTCGAGACTGGTCTGTGGTGCTGCTTCTCTGGTCCTACCTGGCTCTCTCAGGCGCCCTGCAAGGCAGGCCTAAGGTGTTACCTAAGCAAGCCAGGCAGTAGCTACAGTCCCAACAAAAATGCCTGTGCAGTTTCTTACCGATTGCTCTCTTGCATAAAGCAGTGGAGAAGAGCTGGGAAGGAGCTGGGCTTAGGCAGAAAAGCACGGCCAGACACATACTGGAAGAAACATCCAACCCCAAGCCTGGGACGGGCTGTCCTCTGCTCATTTGCCCAAGTGAGCGCATGTCCTTCTTCCCAGCGTTTCCCTGGCTGGGGAAGGCTTTTTGCTGGAGCAGCAAACGCTAGAGGAAAGTGGCCTCTCGTGGATGAAAGCTGTGATGCACCGCGGGCCAGCAGCGCTGCACAGAGCGCAGCCCACACCTTTGCATCCCGCAGGAGCAGGGGTTGGTGCAGCAGCGCCCGGAGGCCCCTGGGCTGACACCTTGCCCCGGCGCGAAGGGATGGGACAGACGTCCTGCCATCGGGGCCCCAGGCGGGACGTGAGCAGGGAAACCCGGGCACGCTATGGCGCCCGGCCCAAGCTGCGCATCGCCCAGGCTGGCTGCCCGGCAAGAGGGGAAGCCGCAGGAGCAGATCTGGGGAAGGACAGTCTCGGGCAGCCCCGCTCAGGCAGATAAGGCTTTCCCGCGGCGGGAGATGGGTGCGAAGCTGCTCCCGCTCTCCCGGCAGAGACACCGCTCTTTACCATCGCCTCCTCTGATGCTTGCCTGCTCTTTCTGGGGGCTCCTGCGAGAGCACCCCGGATACCAGAGCACGGTCGGGGCTAAGCCAAGCACGTGTTTTTAATAAGCCAGGATGCTACAAATAAACGCAGGGCGATCGCCCCGAGCTCCGCGGAGCCGCATCCCCGGATCCCCCTCCGCAGGGCCGGGGGCGGAGGGGGCCCGGTGCAGGCGGGGGCCGCCGGGACAGCCCCCTCGCCGGAGGGCCGGGCCGGGCCGGGCCGGGCGCTGCCTGCCTGCCTGCCCGCCGCCAGGACCGGGAAGGGGCCGGCAGGGGGCACGAGCGGCCCGCGGTGCCGGCGGGCAGCGGCCGGGGCCGGGGCGGGGCGGGGCGGGCGGCCGGGGCCGCTCGGGGCGGGCAGCGGCAGCCCGGAGCCGGGGGCGGTGGGGCGGGGAGGCGGCGCCCAGCCTCGCCGTGCCGCGTCTCTCCGCTCCTGGGTGCCGTCCCCCTTCCCGGCGGGATGGAGCGGACCCGCAGGAGCTCGCAGGGGCCCGTCCTGCCGCAGGAGTCACCGTCCCAGGGCACCGCTCCCGGGTGGTGGGTCCAGCCCGCAGCCCGGCCGCAGCGGGATTGATCTATGCTACAGCCCGGGCTGGGGCTAGGGCTGCTCTTTGCCGGACTTGGTATAAACCATTAGGAACACCTTGGGGGTATGCCCACCGTGCACAGCTGGGATTTATACTTCTTCCCTCAACCTGAACAAAAGCAGTTCTAAAACAAACTTTGTCGCCTTTTTGCGTACGTGAAGCTCCAGCGTTAGCTCACCCTCTGCGGCAGCAGCCTTATTAAAACATCAGAGAGGACAGACAACCAGCAGGAGACAAACCGGTGGAGTCAATGAGCCGTACTGGACAGAGCGTGTTGGGGCAGCTCTGGCTGAGCATCCCCTCCCTCTGCACTCCCAGACCCGCTTGCTGCTTTGTGGAGGGAGGGGGCTTCCTTTGTCCAGGTCCGAGCAGAAGGAGAATGTGGCTGAGCTCTGCATTCAGAAATCGTTTTGTCCTGAACAGCAGGACAGCGCTCTGGGAAGAAGGTTCCTGCTGATGCGGTTACCGCTTGTCACAGGGCGTCTTTGGCAAGGATGATTCAGGTTGCGGCAGCCGTCAGTGGGAAGACCTGATACGCCTCGGCATTCTCCTGTCCCAAAGAGTGCCCGGTACCTCTGAGCAGCTCGAGTGCTAGAGGGTGGTCAAGGCACAGGGCAGGTACATGACTCTTCTGCAGATCCAAAGTGAACCAACAGCAGAGCTCATTAAAGCACAGCTCACGAGACGTTGTCATAGCATGTGCCCGCCCCTTGCCGGGGTACACAGTGCCTAAAGAAAACACATTGGGTTGCAAAACACAAATGTTTGGCACAAAGAAGTATTTTGCTGTCGGTTCCAGACCATGGTGACATTCCAGCCTGAAAGCCCATGTGTTTGCATTTCTAAGGCGGCACCACAATTTCTTATCCTTCTCTCCTTCCCTGGCACAGCCAGCTGCCAACTAGGATGAGGGACCCTGATCCCGTAAGGGGGGGTGCGATGTGATGGAAAGAGGCGGGCGCTGCCGAACTGCGGAGAAAAATCAGGCCTCAGTACCCAACCTGGATCCCACACCCCGCACAATGCAGGCCGGCCCCGCTATTGTCCAAGGGAGGCAGAAGGGGTTCATAGCAAATATTATTCTGCTGGCTGAGATTCATCAAGTCGGTGGCTCACTCACGGGCATAGAGTCATCAAAGCGTCCATCAGCGCTAACCGGCACTGACAGCCGCACAGCAGGAACAATGGGGCCATAACACTTATTAATCATATCCCTCCCCATTGAACCTGACCCATCAATCAGTCGCCTTGGTCTCGTACTTTGAATTCCCCGAGCGGCGAGCTGCCGATCCCATGGCTCTCCCAGTGGGGGACCAGACGGAGGGACACGCCGTTGCTGGGGCAACACTTGCCGCCGTTTCCTGTTCCCCCAGATGTCAGCCATGTGTTTCCATAAGAACTGGGATTGTCCCCAAACCAGATGGAGCCGCGGGGCGCTTTCACGGGCACTGCGGCAGCTGTGGCAGCCCCTCGCACACAGATGTTGCCGTGTATTCTCTTATCTTGGCTGTCCGTGTATCCTGGTGGCCGTTCTCGCTAGCCTGCGCCTGTTCTCGCTGGCCTGTGCGGTAGCACAGGAAGGAACGAGCAGGTGCTTCTAAAAGCCTCCAAAACGCAGTGACTTCTCACAACAGCTCACGGCCAGTCTGTCTCACCTACGGATCTCCAGCTGAGGGTGCCACAGAGCACTGGGATGGGGATACGGAAACATCTCTGACATCCTCCTTCACAACTTCCACCCGCAGTGGGAGTCTGGATATCCATTAGATAAAGCCTTGGGCCCTTCTGAGAAACTGTTAAGTCTGATCCCTCAAAGCTCCCAACTGCATCAAATAGCCCAAGGTTAGGCTGAGTAACATATCAAAGTGTGGAAGTATGAGGTCTGATTAAAGCTTTTTCAACAAAAGCATTCATTTTTTCCTTCCCCCCGCTCCCCCCCGTCCCTTGGCTTTTGGAACCATTCCCTCCATGTGCTTGAGACATATGCAGAGCACATTGCATGGGTAATTGCACGTGCTCCCCACATGGATGGCTCCAGAGCTCCCCAGGGAGCAGACGGCACTCCCGAAACAGTCAGAGAACGCTGCCAGTGCTACTGTTTGACTTACTGAGCAGGGCTACGGCCACTTGCTCTCCACATCTCTGTGCTCAGCATCAGAAGCTGTGGGGAATTCACAACCCATTTTATCACACAAAGGAGCTGCCTGTTTTCCACTCAGCCACCCGCCTTCCTTTGCACTTTGTCCTTTAGGCTGCCAAGACTCTGGTTCAGAAGATGCTTAAAGCCTCCTTCCCCGTGGCCATGTGGGCAAGCTGGCTGCCAACCTGCAGAGAAGGGAAGCTCGTGCAGCAGGCAGAAGGCAGGCAGCTCAGATAAGTAAGAGATGTCCTCAGTGGAACCTGTAGCCAGCGTGCAAGCATCCCCTTTGTTATAGACAAAAGATTTGGCCCCACTGAAGGGATCTCACCATCCACCTCCGCTGAAATCTGTGTGTGAAGTTGTCTCTTCTTTCTGCCTAAAGCCAAACTGAAATGCTGGGTCCAAAGCTCTGAACTCAGGAGACAGTCCTCCTGCATCCAGTTGTTCCTTGGCCATATCTCGTGTCAGGAGCGTCCCAGGAAAAGGGCCCCCAGAGTCCTGCTGAAGGTTTGAGGGCTTCTGAGGGCAGCCCTGAGGAAGCCCACCCCTCTGCTTGTTCATTAGGGACAGGCTGTCTCCCCAAGTGCAGGGCTGCAAAGCTGATGGTGAGGGACGCACGCAGCCTGGGCTCGCAGTCTGGTTCCATCTCCAAGTTACTGTTTTGCTCTTTCTCTCTTTCCTCCAGCCATTTGCTCTGGAAGAATAGAACTCAAGGACAGCTGCCCCTGTGCCGCAAGCAGCGCTGATGGAGAAGTCTCGCCCTGGTCCTGTTACGCAGACTGCCTGGTACTGAGCGGTGCCTGCTGACAAACCACACCTGGAAGAGGCTGGCTTCAGGTGGTGCTTAGTCTGTGCTGGTAGGTACAAGCGAAGCTCCTCTGCAGCCCTGAGCAGTGTAAAAGGTGGGTGTAAAGCAAGCTGAGGAGCAGGCTCTAGCACCCAGCACTGCGTCTACCCAGCCACAGCAGGGATGTGTGCGGCCAAAGGGCTTGTGAGTCCTGGGTGACTGAGTCTGACTCTCCTGCCTGAGGCAATGCTCGCCTCTCACCCTCTCCCGTGCCCTTCCCGCAGCACAGAACCCCCTCCCAAAGGCAGCCCCCTTCCCCTTGATCTTCGAAGAAGGCGGTTCGCAGGTTAACTGGCCTTTTTGTTCCTGCGGAGCAGACGGTGCGAGAGGCCAGCGAAGCGGAGCCGCCCTTGCCCTGCGCACAGGATTAGGGCTGGGGAACAGGTGGCTAATTCCCCCCCGCACAATGCAGCGTGGCGACCCAGGCAATGCTGCTGCTGACCCACGGGCCACAGGAACATGTTAACAATTTCCAGGTCAGTGGAGGGAAGGAATGGCAATTTTTTCTGCTCCAGAGGATAACAGGATATGGTTTTCACAGCCCCCACCACAGCCCAGAAGGCAGATTCAAGGAACAGTGATGTTATCCTTGCCTTCCTTCACCCTCACCCCCAGGAGGGCCAGACCCTTCCACGTCCCCGAGCGTGAGCACAAGCCCTGCACACTGGTCCCAGGGTGAGAAAGGCCCCACACTGCTCACACACCAGCCGCCCCTGCTGTCTAGAGCAGGGCAGATGAAAGGTGGGGGCAGTGCAAAGAGACACCCCTGAACACTCCATCCGCCCAAAATCCACCGCCCCTTCCTCCCAGAGACCTCATGGGGCTGACACCTTAGTGGTATCCAGACACCGGCTGGCGTTAGCATCGTTCCCATGGAGCCACCCACTGTGGCTGCGGCCACCCCTCTGACACGTACCTGCTTGCGCTGGAGCTTGCCAGGACACAGCCCACATCCCCTGTCCTTCTGCTTACAGCAGTCACGGATTTCTTCAGCTCACGTCCCCACAGAGCCCTTGTAAAAAGCTGTTTCATTTCCACAGGCCCTTCATGCTTGAGCTGGCAAGCAGCAGCGAGGCCAGCGCTGAGCCTGGTCATTATATATCCCTCCTTCTGGTTTCTTCTTTGGAAGGAGCTCTTCTGGGCAGGCAGGGCTGAGGAGCAGAAGGAATTTTCTTAGAGAAGGTGAAAAACGAAGACAAAAATAAACATTACTCCCTTTCCTCATTTTGCTTTACTCTTACCCTGACTTATGCCAGAATGTCTGCATTTGCTGGGATTCATGAGGGTCCTGTCCCTCTGGGCAGCCACGCATGAATGTTATTATCCTGTTGGCTGTGAAACAGCTTTGTAATACTCCTCAGCAGCAGCGATAAAACAGTGAGGCTGAGAGGAGAGCTAATGAGAGCTGGTCCAGTTTGAGGGTGCTGACAGGTGACCCCATGCACCACAAGTCCTTTCCCCATATTCGCTTCAAGTATAGTGTGCGGCCGCATGCTTTGCGCCCCTTGCTCAGCCCGCAGGCACGGTGGGGCTCATACAGTGCTTAGCCCAGGGGAGGGGGAAAATCAAGGGGTTATTCCCAACCCTATCAGTCTGAGGCTGCAAGACCCTGCACAAAGGCAGGGCAAGGGCAGCCTTCTTCTGGCACCGAGACAAGCACGTGGAGCCTCTCTGCAGGGTCTGCCTGCACGTGGGCAGGGTCCCAGGGGGACTGCAAGGACAGACACTTCCCAACTTCTGTCTCGTATAACCTGCCGATAACAGCGCAGCAATGGTTTCTTCAAGCGCTTTCTGAAGTAACTGAGCTTATACAGCGCTGCTGCTGCTGCTGCTGCAAGGTCATGGCCT
The DNA here is from genome assembly GCF_965638725.1 of Aptenodytes patagonicus. Lineage (NCBI taxonomy): Eukaryota > Metazoa > Chordata > Aves > Sphenisciformes > Spheniscidae > Aptenodytes > Aptenodytes patagonicus. Next base: position 5,943,255 of record NC_134967.1, on the reverse strand, counting down.
GTCTCTGCCCTGCCTGATGCAGCTATGACGCCTTTACCTCTCCAGCCCTCCGGCAATCCCACTCTCCAGAGCAACATGGAAAGAGAAAATGGCAGTAGGAGAAGGTGCAAGGAGATGTGGACACCCTGGGTTCAGTTCCCAGCTCTCTCAGACCTGCTGCGTGACCTTGGCTACCCTCCTCCATGCCTCTTTTTCCCACCTGGAAAGCAGGGGCGACGATACTTAGCCCTGTTGAGTCCTGTAGCAGAAAGAGGTGCTGTAAAAGGACTGAGCAGTAATTCTCCTCCAACATACTGCATTCCCACACTCATTTCTCTCTCTCTCTTTTCCTTCTTAATGAGATTAAGTGAGAATAAATTATGCAGAGCCCACCCCTCTCTCCTCACCCCCACCCCCACGAGGCTGCCCTGCATGGTTTCTAATTAGCATCATTAATAGGGGTGGGGGCAGCCTTACCGCCACAGTGCTTTAACAATCAGAGCTGTCAGCGAGGCCCTCGGTGCTGTTATAGTGTCCCAGAGCTTTTGTCCCCGGGCAGAAGGGAGCCCCGGAATTAAGACCGCTTTCCCTTTGTGCTGGGAAGGGGGAGCGGGAGGGGAGGTCCCTGGGACCACCAGGAGAGAGCGAGGGCTGGTGCCACCAAAGCCCCCTCTCCGGCCAGGTGACCCCCGGCTGGGGGGATTTTGCCCAGGGCTCCGGACAGGCGCAGGCGAGGGCTGGTTAGGAGCGCTGCCCGCTCCCGTCTCTCTCCGCCCTGCGTTTCTCCATGGGATTTCAAGCTCGGCTTGGCCTCGCCAGAGGATGAATACAAGCAGGTGGCTGCTCCTGCGCCCCGCCGGCTGGCCCTCCCCGGGCCCGTCCCGAGGGTGGCACGCAGCAGCGACCGTCCCTGCCACGGCCCCTAATGAGCAGCAGAAGGGGGCACGTCGGGAGCGGATGTGTTAACGGTTTCTGGTTCAATGGAGGGAAAAATCCCCACAAAGGAAGGTGTACAAATATTGTGGGAAATCTATTGGCCCCTTAATATTTGATGAAGGCCTGGGCCATTCAGCCAGGGTGAATTCCGCAGCAAGGTCTCATTCAGCCGGCATCAATGGGAAACTTTTAATTGAGAGGCACTTCATTCAGGGCCTGTGGGTCATTCAGTGTGAGGGGCTTTCAGGGAGAACAGAGAGCCATGTCTTTCCAAGTTGCACCAGAAGAAAAGCCACTGTTTCCTGCGCTGGGAGCTTGAATGCTGAGGGCTCTAATCCCCCCAAAAGGAAAACTGATTCTATTTTTTAAAATTCATTTCTCAAATAACAAAAAGGGAGGAACGACAAAAAAGGGAGGTGGCAAGGGATGGGGCTGGGCAGGGGAGCGCTGCCCTGCAGGGGTGGCTCCATTGCCAGGAAAAAGGCCCAACGCCCCCGGATGCCCTTCCCTGGGGAGCAATCCCTCTCCCTGCTCGGAGGGGCTGGCTGCTCTCTGCCGGCGCCCGCCCGGTCCAGCGCCTGGGCGCCTCCGAGGTTCATCTGCCTGGGGCCACAAAGGAGAGGAGCGTGTCTGGGCTTAAGGGAGGTCGTTCTCCAGCCTCGGAGGTCAGCGCTGACATTTGTCCTGTGCAGTCGGACAGAGGGGGCGTAGGGGAAGGGGAGGGAGAAAAGGTCCCAATCACTCAGGGACCCAAGCCTCTGCCTAGCCTTTTATTGGGGCCACAACAGTGGCAGCCCCAACCCCGCTGTCGCGGCAGCTCCCTCGCTTTCTCCTTTGAGCACCAGCAGCCCGGGAGTCTGTTGCAAGGCAGAGCATCCAGCCCTGGCCCCGCACAAGGGAGGGCCAGCCACCGCCGCACAGCGATGCAGTTGCTCTCCCTTTGTGCCCCATCCCCAGCGGAGGTGGGTGCCCCCGGCCGGAGGGCTGCAGAGGGACACTCATCTGGCAGGAGTGTTTTGCTTCGCTTCAGTCTTCCCTCTCCGTTTTTGGGGAGTGGGAGGTCTTGCAGGAGGCGTGGGGGTATTGCTGCGAGAGGCAGCGGCCGGTTCCCTCCTTTGCAGTATGGTGCAGCATCTGGGAGGAACCAAAGCGACAGCCAAAGGGCAGGACAGGCATCTCTCCCCCAAGCAAAGGGACACGAGGGCACCATCAGCCTGCCTGTACAGCCAGCCAATCTGTCTGCCTGGGCACGCTGCCTCCGAGGGGCAGGAGGTTAAAGCTTTGATGCACACGAGGAGGCAGCAGGAGCCTTTGCTTCAATGTCTAAGAGCTTTGGAGCAGGATTTAAAAGGTGGCTTCCTCCACCCTACCTGCTGCAAGAACCTGCGGTGCAGAACGGCGTGTCAGGGCAAGGAGGGAGTTCAGCTGTGCAGCCCTGGGGTCAGGACATCTGGGAAGGGGGCCCACACCCCACCAGCGCTTTACTTCACAGCCACTAAGGATCCGCTCCGGGCATGAGCACCAAGAGCCTGGGGAAAATGCACCCAATGACCCTCCTCCCGCCTGGGATGGAGCTTGCTTTCCTCAGCTGTTCTTGCACTGGGGCAGGGTGCCTACCTGCTTCTGCGCACGAGGTGGGCACCCCAGGGTGCAGCTGCAGGCTGTGAGGGTTAGTGCCTTTGGAGCACTGCACCGGGCAGTGAGCTCACCCTCCAGGGTCTCACCTAGGTCCCAGGCAACAGCAGCAGCGATGACATGGGGACCTTGACTCCGTGGGGCTGTTATCCCTCCTCCCCATTAGTCACCTGCATTTGAATCTGCTTTCGGAGTGTAAGAACATACAAGCTTTTAGGCAGCACGAATGAATACGTCTATCGCATTGCTCTGTCCCCGGAGTGCCTTCGGATGCCCCAGTCTTCAATGCATCGTTTAGATACCATGCTTGTGGGAAGAGCCAAATGAGAAAGAGATGGGAGCCTGTGTCTTTTTCCCCCTCTGACTTTTTTTGAGGGTCCCTTCTGGGACACACAGCACCCTTTGCGTGACCTCCTTTCTTGTCCCTCCCCCTCAGCTCCCAAGCTATAACAAGACATTGCGATAAGTTATAGCGGCAGCTGGGTTAAAAACGTGCTTTTCTAAGGCTAGGTGTCATAAACTCACAATAGGCTGGGCTGAGGGGGGACACCCTGCCCCGCCGCTCTGCTCTTCACTCCTCCGGCTGTAAAGAAAGATGAAGAAGGAATTAAAGAGCGGTTGGAGGGGAGGGACACTCCTCATTATGTCTCCTACGCTGCGGTTTCCAGGGAGACAGCTCCTGGCGCTGCATCCCTCTCCCATCCTGCTGCGGCCCTTTGCAAGTTACAGTAGCGGCGGCTGCTGTTTTCCCTCTGTTCCCAGCTGTCTGCCAGGCGCTCTCCCAGGGTCTCTGGCCCAAGGTGGGCTTGACACCAGATGGAAGAGAAAAGAGACCCCCGGTACATATGACCTGTTTGGAGGGGGAAGGAAAGGGAGGTCGAGTTCATGCCTATAAGGAGCCAGGAGGGACTGACACGCACTGACAGCATTACATACAGATAAACTAGGCTCTTGCTTTTTTCTTTAAGTGGTGCAGAGAAGTCCTGTAGTATTTCCAGTGCTGGGTGATATGACTGTGATGGGAAGTCATTAAAATGGCCGTAGACCAGATCATGTGCTATGATCTGTGCTTCTTTTGGGAAGACTAGCCAACGGGCAGCATGCAGCCACTGCCGACGAGCCAGAGCTCCTCTCGCAAATGTGTTGCAGCCGGCAGCGGGAGTGAAAGATTCAGGCGCCCTGACCGCGAGAGCAGCCCAGTGCCCCGAGAGCGTGAGTCGGGACTCCTGCAAGCTCTCTTACCTTTCATGGCCTCACTACACCTATGCAAAGTGAGTCTTTTCAGGTCTCTGGATGTACAGGAAAAGACAGGTCAGGCTTCCAGGAGCCCAAGGACTAGGAGTAGGTCACGTCATATGTGAAAGATGTAAAAGGGCATCCCTCTACTCTGGAAAGTATTGAAAGGTTCACAAATGGACAGAGATTGCAGACCTCCTGTGCAGCCCTACCCGAGTTCTGAATTAATTAGCTTGAGTAACGGCAGCAGCAACCAAGTGCCTGTCGTGCAGACAAATCCAGGGCCCTGCAAGGAAACACAGAAAGCCAGAAAGTGCATTAATTATACATTAATTAAATGTAATTTACTGGTTTTTTCTCTGCATCTCCCCAAGTGCCAGCGCATTGGTTTGAACTGCCTGTGCGGTGTATCACCATACAGCAGCCCACACCGAGAGCTGGGCGTAGCTTTAGTGCAGATCATGTTCATAGAACAATAGCAGGACGTCTTGGTATGGCTGTGGCCACAGTGGTTTCAAATTTATTGGTATGTGCATGCACAGAGGTAAGATTATATACATTAGAACAGAGCAGTAGAGACATGCCTGATTTATCCCTCATCCATACTTGTGTGTTTCTGTAGAGAACATTTTTAATAACAGACGCCAGAATACAGCAAAGTCGTTAGAGGTTACTGATGTATCTTGCATACACATGAGTTTGTTTATGTACCTATTAATGAAGAAGCGATACCCAAACTTACAGGTGAGATCTGACTTCTCCGTCACGTGCACAGGCTCAGGAGCGCGCCATGGAGAAGGGCAGTCCGGAGCATGGCTCAAGCCCCACTTGGGAATTGTTGCCTGAAGCTTGACCAGCTGCTGCTTTGAGGGCTGAAATCTCCTGCATGCCATGCACCCTCCCCGCCTTGCAGAGCATGGGGGCACCCATGGGGGGGGGGCGAGCATCTGTAGGGGGATCCCAGGAGGCCCCCACCCACTCCATCCACCCCTGGGCACCTTTGCTCCAGCTGCCATGGGAAAGAACCACAAGTCCCAGCATGCCCAACACGAGCACAGCACGCCCAGATGGCCTCCCAGACCAATTCATTTACACATGAGCACCCAATCAGTTCATGCATGAGCACCCATTTTGTTCATGCATGAGAGCCCAACATGTTCATGCATGACCGCCCAGCTAATTTATGCATGAGGGCCCAATTAGTACACACACAGCACCTGATTAGTTTCATGCAAGAACACCCAATTAATTTATGTTTGATTGCTCAATTACGTCACACATGAGCACCCAATAAGTTCACATATGAGCTGTTCGCTCATGCCTGAGCTCCCAATTAGAACACGTATGAGTGCACATTTGCATCACACCTGGGCACCCAATTAATTCACGCATGAGCGCCCAGTAGCATCATGCCTGGGTGCCCAATTACATCATGCATGAGTGCCCAATCAGTTCTTGCATGAGCGCCTGATTACTACCTGCGTAAGCGACCAATTATTCATGCATGAGTGCTCCATTAGCGCACACCCGAGCGCGTGATTAACTCATGCATGAGCATTGTGTTGGGGACACAGGGCAGGTTTCAGCAGCTGGGAGGTGACGTGTGGGAGGAAGGCACGAACTGCACGTTGCCATCACAGTTGCTTCCAGTCAGCTCTGACAGAAATGTAATGCCCCATCACGTGCAGAAACATCAGCCCAACAGAGCACAGACAGATTGAGGAGTGAGAGCCATGATGGGAGGAAACTCGGGAGGAGACATGCAAAGAGGTGCGGGGAGATGCTGGGGGAGATGCAGAGAGAGAGAGATGGCGGAGGAGACCTACTCAAAAACCCAACTCCTGGGCAAAGTTTAATTAAGAAGGGCAGAGGTCTTCCCAAAACAAGCTAAAAACCATGCCAGCTTTCTCCATATTTCACTTTTCTTCCTCCTTTGTGGGTGGGATGGCAGAAACATATTCCGGTGACCAAGTGATAAATGAGGCCTCAGTCCCCTACGTCCACAGACAGGCAGAGTTCACACACGGACCCCGAGAGCTCCCCTTGCTTCCAGCTGTGACGTTGCAAAGAGGACCCGTCATTTAGCAACCCCAGCATCCACTGAGCAGCTCTGTCCAGCTTTTGTATTGCTCTGCTTTCTTACTTTTCCCTCAAAACACCTTTTCCACAGCTCCCAGGCAGATGTTAACTTCATTCTTTCTTTGAGGACACTCCAGTGAAGAAGATTTATCTTGTCCTCGCTGCCTTGGGACCGACATGAGGCAGAGCTACCCCGGGGTCAGATGGACGGCCTGACTAGCATACATTCACCCCATCTCCCCTTGCCAGAGCTCTCTGCACAAAAGGGGATTGCAGCTTTAATGAAATCAGGATTTATGCAAGTTAATATGGAGGTGACCCGTCTGCGTTAAGCAGGTTGACATACGCCCGGTGCCTCCCACCGGCTTTTGTCTTACAGCTCAGCACGCATAACCCGAGGGGGAGTCTGGCCTGGGGGTCGGCAGCGAGGAGTAAGGGCAGGAGCTGTCAGTCGGCCAAGCGCCAAGTGCAGTCCAAGAACCCGTGAAGGGACTCCCCGGCCAGGGCACCTCCCCGTGCACGGAGCTCAAGAAGTGCTCCAAGATGTCCCCAGCACCAAGCGCCAAGATGGTCCTCCAGCCATGAGAGGAGCCTCTAAATGACCCCTCCTCCTCCACTGGCAGCTGCGTGTCCGGGGGTGTCCGGGGTAAGAGCAGTGTCTCCAGCCATTTTTGCTTATCGACACATGCGATCGAAGCCCTCTTTTGGCCCAGGAGGTCTTGGGCCATGTCTCTGAAATACAAGTTCAGGCCCCTTAACCCACCTCCCCAGCAGTCACCAGTGGCAGAGAGTGGTTAGGACACCCTCTTGACTATTAACACTGATGGACACAGCAAGTCACTCATCAGTCTCTTCCCCTGTTAATCCAGTGTTGAACTTCTCTTCTGCTGCCAGCACAAGGGAAAGCCCCCAGCCCTCCCAGCTACTGGAAGTGAAGGATTCCCCCTCCTGGCTAGCCTATGTGGGAGAGGGAGCATAATGCCCCAGCCGCTGTGAATCGGTGCCTGCCCGGGTACCGAGCAGGTGGGCAAGCCTGCCCAGACCTGAGCAGACCTGCCCAGGTGCTTAAGCAGAGCTCCTGGATTTTAAACTGGGGGGAGCCCTAAGCCTGGGCTTGGCCAAGCCCATCAGACCCCACGAGAGGGCAGGCCTCGGTTTGGTCCAGTTTGCTGGGTGAGGTCAGGTGTATACGCAGAAGCATGCGCTTCTCCGGCCGCTTGCTCCAAACACACGGACGCTGGGGTAGAAAAGCACGAGGAGTGTCAGAGCGGGCAGATGCAGGGGCTGCTTGCCCCGCAATTACCTCAATTTCAGCTCCCCTGGAAGCAGGTCACGCATTCTCTGCAAGCTCCCGGCGATGCAGAGGGGCCTGGGATGAGAGGTCTGGGCGAGCCAAAAGCCGACTGAAGACGGCCACCAAAGGGCTCACTGGAAGGAGAACAGGGTGGAGGGAGACAACGGAAGGTCACCAGAGGAAAAAGGTGCAGGGGAAATAGAGGGATATGAAGAGTACAAGAGAGAAAAACAGGATATATAAATACTAAAAAAAAAAGGAACAAGAGAGGATGGAGGAGGGAAAGTAAGGCGAGCAGAGGAAAGGATAAAGAGCTGTGCCAAGTGTTCCCCATCCTGTCCTTTAAGCCCTAAGCTGATCCCGCGGAGGCAGGTATTTACAGGACGGGCTCAGCTTTCCCAGCTTGTTCCCAGTCTTGGCACAAAGGCCAAGAGCAGACGAAGAAGGAGGACAGAGAATGGCAACAGGGCCCATGAAAGCCCCCCGACTAACCCCATTGACGTGGCTGTCCTGTTCCCATCTGTCAGCAGCCACTCAGTGAAAGGGTGTGAAGGGGAGGGGGGCAGGCGGTGTGAATCAAGGGCTGACACAAAGAGGAAGAGACTGATTATGCTGTTATTTCTCCACTTTCAAACCCCATTAGGGGACATGCCAGGCTTTTCTCAGGGTCTTTGGGATGCTTAAGCTGCCCATTTAGCAGCAGGAACGGTCCAATTAAAAGAAAGACAAAGGAGGAGCCCAGCCTGTCTTAATTGAAATGGGTTTCAGTCTAATGAGGATTAGGTTCAAGAACAGACCTAAGGGAGCAATCCAATACCCATTACCCTCCCGGACTGTACCACCGCCAGGGCCGCTGGCCGTGCCGGGCCAGCCTTTTCACCAGCACACGGCGTGGCAGACCTGGCACGCTAACAGCCTCCTGCGACGGGAAGGAGAGCAGCCCCTTCCCCAGCCACCAGCCCCAGGGCCAGCAGCTCAGGCTTTCTGACTTTGCACTTGCCCCGCTACTTGGACGTGAGCGTCCCGAGTTTACTCGTCCCAGTGCTGGGTGCGCTGTGCCTAGCAGGGTGGAGGGCAGTGGGCCCAAACAAGGAGCATTGCCCACGTCCCCTCGCACCCTGCCAGCTCCCCCCGTGCCCTGCAGAAGGGGCACGCCACTGAACTTCACCGGGAAGCCTTGACTGCCGCTCCAGGGTCTGCGAGCAGGCTGAGGAAGGGTCTGCTTCCCCAGCCCAAAGCTCAGCCTCGTCCAGCCTCTCCCTCCCCTGCAGCTTTCTCACAGCAGAGCCCGTAGACAGTCAGGGCTTCCCCTGGCTCCCCATCACAGCGGCTGGTCCCAGCCTCCTGCCTTTCACTCCCACGTCACCCTCTGCACACCTAATCCCTTCGCTGTGAGCTCTACCCTGCGATCACCTACACCTGCATTTTCAGGAAAGTCCTATTTAACTCGGGGTGGAATGTGCACCGTGTTGCTTCTATTTGCAGTCTTTTTAATTACTAAAATCCTGCAAAATCTCAACTCCACAGCTGTGGAATGGTATTATATATATATACACACACATATATATAAAGCTTTAGCATTGTCCAAATTAGGCTGGATTTTCACAGGGATGGCAAAAACCGTATCTCTGGTACAGGGTTCTTCCTCCTTCCCCTCTCCTGTTTCGGTGTAAAGTTGGAGAGTGCTGGAACAGGACAACAGAAAAAAGCCAGCAATCCTTTTTTTTTTTTTCCCCTTAATTTGTGCAAAACCTGGTTCCCCCCCTTTTAAGGGCCAGCTGAATGATTTTGATAGGCGTTTTTCCAGCAGCCCTCCTATCCCAGCAGAACAAAGCAGGAAAATTATAGCCCAGATGTTAAAAACTCATCAGACAGTTGCAAGCAGGGTATATAGCACGGATGCCCCGAGCTACCCGCCCCGCCGTCCCACGCCAGCAGCAGCACCGGGTCCGGCAGGCGGCAGCAGCGGCGGGTCTCCCTCCTTGCCCGGGAGATGCCGGAGCCCAGCAGTGCTGGGGACCAGGAGGATCGCCCCGCCCGGGTGACCCTTCCACCTCCTCATCACCTCCGAGAGGGCTGCTCTCCCCGGTTTCGTTCCCGCGACTACAACGCTGGCTCCGGCCCCCGGCTCCGGCCCCGGCCCCGGCCCGAGCGCCGGCAGCCGGCGCCGCGCGGGGGCACTCGCAGCCCGGCCGCGCCGCCGGAGCTGGAGCCGCGGGGGCGGCTCGGGAGCGGCGGGCAACCCCGCAGAACCGAGCCCGGTAGCAGCCGCCGTACGCAGGGCCCTCCGGCTGTCCCCGCCTCCCCACGCCGGAGCGATGGCCCCGGGCCTGGAACAGCGCTTCTGCCCCGCTGCGCTGCCGGGAAGCCGGTGCCGGAGCCGCGCCGCCCGGCTGCGCAGCCCGCCCTTCACTTCCAGCCGATGTCTGCTCCGCCGCTGGGGAGGCCGCTGACCCATTGCCGGGGCGCTTTTGCTTCCCCGAGTCTTATTCCCGGCCCCCCTCCGCCCCCAACAGCAGCGCAGGCAGCGCCTTCCCGCAGCCGGCAGCGACCCGCGGCCCCGGGCTGAATCCCCCCGCGCCCCCCGCAAGCCGGGAGCGTGCTGGACGCGGCCCCCGGAGAGAGGCCCCGGTTCCCGGCCCCCGCCGGGAAGCAGCGCGGTGCCACGAGAGGGCAAGCGCACACCGGAATCGGTACCGCCGGGAGCTCAGCGCTCCCTCCAGCGGGGAGAGCCGCCGGCCCGCGGGGAGGCCGGGCCTGCCGCCCGCCTGCGGGGCAGGGGCTGACGGGGCGCCCTGCCTTTGCCCGTGCCTGCAGTGGCAGCGCCCCAGGACACGAACTCCCGGCCTGAGCTGGTGCAGCCGTTTCACGTGTGCGATCTTCAGAAGTCGCCTATATTCTCATTACGTTCCAAATGCAGCCAGCACTGGAAAGGAGATGACCTCAGAGCGCAGCTAGAACGGGGCTGCTCACATGCCGCGTGATGCTTCACTGCCCGTTAAAGCCCCAGAGGGAACCTGAGCTCCTCTGCTGATCCTCTGGTTGCGCGGAGATTCCCCGCCTGTTTAGGCTAGAAGCAGTTTATGGCTGGCAGTAGCTGATGCTATCTAGTCATAAACAGTAATAAGAAGGGCAGGACCACCTATTGCTAATAAGCCACTTAATTCTGCTGCCAGATCCCGTAAGGGTGGACTGACACAGGCCCCAGCGCAGGCAGCAAAATCACAAGTGCCAGTACTGAGTGCCGAGTATCTCAGAGCTGCTCTCTGAAGCGGATCTGTTCCTCTTCTCACCTCACACTTCCCCTTCCCCTTCCCCACACTTGCCCTCCACCCCCTCGCTGGCAGCTGCAGAGTGAATTTGCAAGGACCCGGCTCTCCAGAGCCCCAGGAAGCAAGGCTTTAGCAATCATCTGGATTCTTGTGCGCTTCACCTCTCAGCTGCCAGGAGCTGGGAGGGAGGGAGGGAACAGAAAGCAGCAAGCAGGCTGGGCAGCCTGGGAGGCAGCTGGGATGAGAGGTGCATGATATTTTCCATTTTCTCATCTGAATTACGAGCTCCAATAAATAACACTGGAAACCTCACATAGTGTGAGCGCTGGCCTCCCAGGTATCCCATGGTTTGAGTCAACAGAGGTGGAAGCAGGTGGCATGCACAATTTATCATTTCCTGGGGGGGGATTTCTTGCGGTGACTGACAAGCGAGTCCTTTCTGTTATTGTCGTTCGTCTCTGTCAGCCCTCCCTTATCAGCACAGTGCTAGGTCTCTCTCTGCCTCCCCCCAGCATTAATCATTCTAGTGATGCTGCCCACGCCTCTGCTGGAACCAGGTCGTGAAACTCTCATCCCACCCACTTACCACAACCCAGCTCGAGTCACGTTTCAGCCTCCAGCAAAATCATGTGGGGCTCTGCGGGCCGGTGCACAGTGGGAAAATCCGGGCTGCTCTTTAACCCGTGCCGCCCCGAGGCAGGCGTGCAGTCCCCGCTGCCCGGGGGGTCCTGCGGGTGGGAGAGGGCCAGCCCAACGCTGGGGTGGCGAGGAATGCCGTCCATGCACCGAGACGCCGTCCTTGCTGCCTCCGCCGCGCAGCCAGCCAGGCCGCTGGCAATGCCGAGGCCAGACTACAAGTGATTATTGTCTCTGCGTGTGGCCACAAAATGTGTCTGAAGCTGCCGCCTGCTAAGTAGCTGCAAACCCAGAGCTGCAGGCAGAGCTGGGAGCGGGAGGGCAGGCTACCCGGGACCTCCCGGGGACGAGAAGGGAGGGAGATGCTCTGCGGTCACTAGTGGTTACCCGGGACAGGGGCCCAGAGCGCTGCCGGGAGGGGGAGATCTGGGGCAAAGCTGGCAGCTGCCCGAGCCCCACCGTTCTTCTCTCTCCTCCCTGTACTCGCAGCTGGGCTTGGGGTCCCTGCTCTGCTAGGGATCGGGGCCAGGGAGGGGTGCCTGAGGGGTGCAGTAATGGAGGGAAGCCTGTGTCAATGCAAAGGGTCGGGTTTAGCACCCAGAGGTCTATACCAGTGAGAAACAGTCCAAGTCACCGATGCAAGGGATGTGCCCAGAGGACCCCAGCTGTACACAGCGGCTGCTCTTCCCCCTTCTCTGGTGGGCCCCGTGCTCACGGGCGTGCGACCTCCCTGGCTTTCTAGTGGCCACGCAGCTCTCTGTGGCCCCAACAGTTCTTACTGTCCTGTATGTGGGAAAATCCCCTCCGTCATGTCAGGGGATAAAATAAACAGAGCCGTGAGGCTGGGGCATTCTCACCTGGGCCCGGGCCCCCCCCCCGGAGTGGGAGCTGGAAAATGAGATTAAAAGTAGCGATTTGCTTTCCCATGCTGAGAGGAAAATAGGGACAAGGGATTAGCCCCAGAGCGAACATGTCACGCCACACCTGCTGCTGCACGGCCAGCCGCGAGCAGCGCCGGAGCGAGGAACCGGGGGCCAGGCTTAGCACCGGCCCCGCCGACTGCCTGGCTGCCCTGCCCCAGCCCCTTATCCCCGTCCTTCCACCCCCCACCGGCGGGTCTTGCACTGCATGATCACAGACAACACGGGGCAACGCCGCAGGGCTTTGGGAGCACTACCTACCTGTGGTGCCGGACACTGGATCCCAGCATGTCTGCACTGGGCAATGGGAAAAGAGACTTTGGGGCAGGCTGTCACAGCACGGGCAGGTGCTGCCGCCTCCCCCCAGCTCAGGATGAAGCCTGGAAGGACAAAAACATCCTGGAAGCGGGAGGAAACTCTGAATTTTAGACCTAGACTCCGGTGCTGCTCCGGGGCTGAATGGAACACAGATGCAAACGTGCATTTCCAGAAGGGCTGGGTCCAGATCATGACCTTGTGGCCCAGGCTTTGCTTGGGCCAGTCTGAGGGAAGCAAGGCTTCTGATGGTGAGAATACTTTCATCATATCCCTGGTCCCAAATTCTTGTTCTGCCTATTTATCTGGCCAGAACACGGGGCCTGCAGCGTTCCTAAGCACGTGGGAAGGCCTGGAGAATGTCTCTTTCCAAAGGGGGTATCAGGCTTTGCATTAAAATACAGCAAGAAGCTGAGAAAGGGCAATAAAAGAAGATGAATGATGTGCAGGTGCTGGCTGGGATCCCCTGGAATGAGCCGCACTAAGTCCCCGGCTCCACTCGCCATCCTGTGTGCTTTTCCCACTGGCTTCTTTAGCAGGGCCTTTTTTTTTTTTTTTTTTTTGAAGTGTGCGGCTCATGTGCACCGAACGTGCTGGGAATTTCCACCCTCTGGTCCCGACTTAGTGGATCCAGCTGCAAAGATACTGAACGTTCTGGTCCAGGGTTTGCTCAGGTCTGTCTCTTATTTCATTGTTAAAGCGAGTGAAATGTGACAGATTTAAAAGTGAGACTCAAAGCAAAGCTTGGTGGGGAAGAACCTGTGGAGGTTTGAAAGCTGAGTAGGAAGTAAATGAAGCTGCAAAGCTAAGTTTGTTCTCCATAAAAAGTCTGCCTTTTCCAGACCTGTTTTAGTTCCAAACCACTGTTGGTCGCAGTCCCTAAATTACACTCAAACAGAAATTTTGAAACCCTAGGACATGGGAACACAGCAGTACATCACTGATAATATACTGTAATACAAACAATACAGTAATGCTCGGTGGAGACACTAAATACTGCAAAGACACGAGACACTCCACGGCTTTTTCAGAGCACTCCCACCTGCATTATCACCATGCTGAGCTCTCCCCAGCACCCCCATTTCCTTCTCCCAGCCTGATTCCTCCCAGCGGCAGAGGCTTTGGGACGCAGGCACCCAGGAGATGGTCTGGCCATCCCATGGCCGGCGCTGCAGAGGGAGGGCGTCCCCCTGCCAGCCGCGGGGCCGCAGCCCCGCTTGGCCCTGTCTCCTGCTGGGGCTCCGGGAGGAAAGCTCCTGCCTGCCCCAGCCCAGGCGAAGCACTGGCCTCCCAGCGCAGGTGCGCTCAGCCCGGGTCTGCCGCAGGTCTGTTCGCACGCTTGGCTGGGACTGTACCCCCGCCGCCTGCGCACCCACGGCAGCAGGGGGAGAGGAGGCTGTTCCCCTGACTTGTATTAGTGGAGGTAGCTGAAGGGCCAGCCGAAAAGCAGCTGTGTCTGCTAGGTGCAGGGGTGACTGGTCACGGAGCTGGCCGAGACAGGATTTCCAGCATTAACAGCAAAAGCCAGCCGCGCTGGGAGCAGCCGGTCTGCTTGGAGAACTGCCGTGGGCAGGCTTCGGCTGCCCCGCCAGAGCTATCGGATGTGACCATCAAAGAGTGCCTCTCCGCAGGGTGACAGTCACACGGCTTTTCTCCTCAGGGCCTCCCTCTCCTGCTGCTTTGCTTCCTCCCAGCCCCTGCACACTTGCAGCTCTGCCCGTCTGCCTCATCTGGCTCTGCTCTGAAGCAGAAGCCTGCGGGCAAGGGCGAGCCATGGGAAAGAGGAGCCCGGGCTGCCTGCGCCATGGCGGGGCATCCTGCCCGCTGCACCCAGCTCCGGTCCCCACTGGATCCCGGCAGCCGGCAGGATCAAAGGGCCAGACGCTCAGCTGGGGAAGTGGGCGCAGTGCCACCGAAGGCAGCCGCCAGCTGATGGCCGAAGCGATCAATGTACCCGCAGCCCCGGCCGTCCAGCGGAAAGCTGCGCACGTGCGCCTGTGTCCGTGCAGGGGCTCTGGCTTGGCACGTCTGCACGGCTGCCAGCAAATTAACCCTGCAGGTCCCCGATGTCGCCCTCAGCGCTGGCACTCGCCATCCATCTGCGTGGGTTTGCAGAGCCGACGACTGCAGCCGGGAGGATTATCAGCTGCTGAGGAAGCTGCACGGGGCGGGAAGGGGCCCTGATCCCCTATATCACTCAGGCAGCAGCCCCGTCACTGGTTGCCTGCCAGGCTGGGAGGGCGGGTAGGGCTGACTCAGCAGCTGGATGGAGCCTGATAATGCAGCGTTATCGCCGAGACCCGATTTGGTTGATTGTTGTCTTGGGTGCTTTCCAGATCTTGATACTTCAGGGAGCTGCAGTGACTCACTGGGTGCGTCGGGAGGAGGGCATGCTTCCTGCAGCGTGTTTCAGTGTAGATTGCCCCCGTTTCAGTAAATGAGTAAATTTTATTTATCGCAGTCGTGGTGTGCTGCCTGCCACCACCACGCATCCGAGGGGAGTGTGCCTGCCTGACAGAGACATTTCGAAATTGATGCTGACACGAGCCCATATTTCAAGCCGCAGCACAGGCGCCAGGGGATCAAACAGCCACCTCCCTGTTTCCATTTGTGCAGCGAAGGCAGGGATGTTGCGTGTGTCCCTGTGTGACATTTATCACTGAGTGAAGGCAGAGCAGTTCCACAACATGTTCTCAGCCCTGTGGAGCGTCTCAGAGGGTCTCGACTCTTCCTGCATGTCCTTTCTACACGCGGTGCTGCTCCCTGGTGAAAGGGCTGGATGTTTGTCCCATGGCTGGCTGCCCTTTGCCTGCCTCCAGGCAGGGTTTGCACGTTCAGTAGCGAGAGACACATGCAGAAATCCTTGATCTGATGAAAGCACAGACCCCCTCTGGTGGGATTCCCCTCCCAGGTACTCTCACATAAAAATGGCACTGCTCCGGGATAAGCCAAGTGGTCTGAAAGTACTCCAGTTCGGATAGCAACTGGCTGACTCACAGTCAGGAGCAGGTTTGCTGGGGAATTGGTTCTTCTACACCTGCTTACAGAGGGCAATGCCTCCCTCCGGACCTCGCCCTGCTGAAACCAGCCAGCCTCTGATGCCCTTCCGTGGCCTGCCTGCACGTTGGCCCTGTGGCTCCTGAGATGCAACCGGCTTGAAAACTCCCCCGGGATGCCCTGGGCAGACATCGGCAAGAAAAACTGTCGTGGTTTAACCCCAGTCGGCAACTAAGCACCACACAGCCGTTCCCTCACCTTCCCCGCCGCGCCGGTGGGATGGGGGAGAGAATCGGAAGAGCAGAAGTGGGAAAACTCGTGGGTTGATAAGAACAGTTCAATACTTGAAATAATAAAATAACAACAACAACAACAAGAAATTGTAATGGAAAGTAAAACAACAAAAGAGAGAGAGAGAGGAACAAAACCCAGGAAGGAAGGGGGGAAAAAAAAAAGAAGAGGTGATGCAACCGCTCCCCACCCACCGACCGATGCCCAGCCAGTCCCCGCACAGCGATCGCTGCCCCCCAGCCAACTCCCCCCAGCTTATATACTGAGCATGACGTCGTATGGTATGGAATAGCCCTTTGGCTAATTTGGGTCAGCTGCCCTGGCTGTGCCCCCTCCCAGCTTCTTGTGCACCTCCTCGCTGGCAGAGTATAGGAGGCTGAAAAGTCCTTGATTTAGTAGAAACACTGCTTAGCAACAATTAAAACATTCCAGGAAGGCTGGTATTCACAGCCCCATCCCTCCTGCCCTGTTTCCCACAGGGCAAGATCTGAAGATGGGTTTTTGCATGTGCTGAGCACATTCCTGCCGTTTCCTTATCGAATTTCATCTCATCGATCGGAGGAATGACTGCTAGCCAAACTCAATTTATTCTTAATGCATTTCTGGTGGAGAGAAGTGTCCTAGCAGGAGGCGCCCAGCCAGGGCCTCCCCAGTCCCGTGACTCTGCCCTGCGCTCCCCGGCCATGCAGCCTGTGTGCCCACATATTCTTGCATGCTGCAGGCAGGGTGGCTGGCATGTCTCGATCGTCCTTGCCGTGTGTGGCAGTAGCACCTCAAAGTGCCAATCCTAAAGAGAGTCCTTACCCACACGCAGTTATTGTGTTCCCTCCCGTCTTTTCTGCCCAGCCCCATGCGGGATGGTGAGCGCAGAGGTTGTGGAGCTGCACCTGCAAGGAGCCACAACGGGATGGCTAAAGGGGGCTTGAGAAAGTGCTGGCAGTCGGCAGCTCTCACCCTTCATTGAACCCTGTCTGGGAAAACGGGTTCTGCCTCCCAAAGCGGCCTCTGTGAACTGCTGCTGTGGAAGCCACGAGCCAAGGCCCTTGAAGCTCCCCTGGGGTCAGCCAGGGGATCTGTTCGGTCTCCCCAGAAAGGACACAGCTCCTGAGAGAGCTCTTTGCAGAGCCCGTTCCCTTCCCAGCTGGGTCAGCCAGGGTTTGCCACTGCTAACCTGCACCTCGGCCACATCAGCGCTGGAAGCTCACAGGCAGGAACATGTCCTCCTCTCCAACAAAACCTGTCAAGCCCCACGGGGCTGCCTTGCAGGTCAGCAGCTGAATCATTTCTTTCTAGCTTCATGCCTGCTGGAGTAAATCTGTAGCAGAAGGACAGAGCTGGCCCGGCTTGTCTGAACATCCTGCATTCATTGTCCTCTCAGAAAATTAACCTTTTTGTGACTGCCACTCCCCTCCACCCCATTAGCCAAGTCATTGCAATGGGCAGGGCGTGTTGACTGGGCGCATGGTGTCCCTGAGGACCTTGTGAACAGCTGCATGTGTAGCCTGGGAGGCTAGGGGCGTGGGGTGTTGCAAAGACATGATTGCAGGGTTCAAACACAGGCCTGGAGACCACAGAGCCTGAAGGGCCAAGCTCATCTCCCACATTAACTCATGCCCTGATGAGCAGGTCATTTACTGCTCTGCTGAGACACCTCGGAGGCCTCATTTGTAACAGCCACAGAGACAGGGCGCTGGGCTGAGGGTCACGGGGCGAGGAGCTGAGCCCTGCTGCAGGCAGAAGTAATGGTTGTTCCTCCCGGCACCGCTGAGCAGCGTCTTGGATCAACACGCCTAATGGGCTGGGGAGGGTGAGCTCCTTGTTCCCACGCCTTTGAGTTGGGAAAGGCACAGGGGCAGCAAACCATATCGATTGAACAGTGCGGACTGAGCACCACAGGGCCTCCAGGCTCTGGTAAACGAACATTGCAGCCCAAAAGCCATGGCTGCCGTTAGGAGAGGAGTCTTTAAAAACCTCAAAGAATCTGTGCCTGATAACATTTGGGAAATGCAAACCAGATTTGGGGGGGGTTATTTTTGCATCCAGCATCCCAGGGCAGATGTCATTAGCAAAGAGTGCAACGCAGATGTTTGTATAGCAGGGACAGCAGCTGGGGATTGTCTGCCTGCAGAGTGTTTATCATGAACAACAGGAAGGAAAAGGAAAAGGGGAAAAGGGAAAAGGAAAAGGGGAAAAGGGAAAAGGAAAAGGAACTGCCGCAGACTCAATCTCAGTCAATCTGCTGCTGCTCCACTGCAGAAGCACCTCTCGGGAACCCACTCTCTACAACAGGTCCAGTCCTTCAGCTACTTTCCAGTGACTGCTGAGAGAGCAAAACAGAGTGCAGGTTGAATTTATTTTGCCTGAACAGAGCAAGATGAGGCGACTCAGTTTTGAGTACCCTAAAAACAGACATCAGATGGCAATAGCATCTGGCTTCTAGTGACCTTGGCTGATCTGGCTACCGCAGCATGGAAGGCTCCATGCTCTCACACCGCCTGAATCCTGCAGTTAGCGAGCAGAAAGGAGCTATGTTTCAACTTCACGTCCCTGTGAGAGGATATCAGATTTTGTGGATGAGGCAGCTGCCACCGGACCAGCAACCCCAGGAGCACAGAGCCAGCTGTGCCTCTGGGCACCGTCCAAGGGCTGCCCCCGCGCTTCAAACAGCTCCAGCATTTCCCAGTGTGGCTCAGCACCCCCAGGCATCTCTAAGTTCTCTGCCCGCTCTTTCCTAACATTTCTTGGATGAAGTGATTGTTTCAAGGGTCAAGGTCTGCTTCACCTTTGGAAGCTCCCAAAGCTCAGCAACCAGGCAGATAAGGACCATCGCACTCCACCTCCTAATCAATACTGAGCATCTCAAAAGAAGCCTTGAACCCCGTCCAAGGCAGATGACATCATTAGTCGCGTGTTACAGAGAACAGGGAAGTTGATCCGTTTAGTCCTTCATCTGGGAAACGGTTTGCAGCATGGAGCTGATGGAAAATAGTGGCTCTAGATCACTGTATTTCATGGTGAGGAATGTGTGCTTAGGACATTCACCATAGCTGCAGTTTTACTGGTGCGTCCTCTGGGAAGAGGCGAACCTCAGGTACCAGTTTTTAATCGGCAATTAGCATTCACTGCCCAGTGAATGAAACTGCGTTTAGCCTCTGAGTCAGAGAATCCCTGAACTCCATTAGGCTCCACGTCTCCCTCCACCCGGCCTGGTCGATAGCATCGTGCCAGGGCTACGGCCACCCAAGCCCTGCTACTGGCAGCAGTTAAAGCAAAGAGCGCAGCAGCAACAGAAATCGGCAAGTCACTTTTGCTCAGCTCTTGAAGGGCTGGGTTTCCAGCAGGGACGTATATCAGAGCTGAGCCCAGGCCAGGTTGCAGAGTTCCCAGATGTTCACTCCAGAAAGGCCACTGCTCTCACATGCCCCGACCTGCTCCAAGGCGTGCTATTCTAGCCATTTTGCTGAAACAAACAGCGTGGCATATAAGCAAGTGAATGTCAGGGCCAGGGTTAGAGCCTGTCCATTTACCACTTCACTGCCTGGACTTGCAAACAAACAGCAGTTAGGAAAAGTTGGTGAAGGCGGTAATCCTAAATTAGGAGCAGACGTGAATTTAAGTGCTTAGGTTTGACGGTTAGTTGCCAGTTTGAGGTTTCTCCAGATAAGCTCCGGTCTCCCAGAAGCCCCGGCCTTCCTGCAGTGCTCTCCAGGAAGGCAGGAACGCCTTCCAACAGCTCAGTCAGCTCCTGGTGATACCCCCGTGCAGGGGGAAGGTGCAGGCTCCCTCGCACCCCTCAGAGGTGACTGTAGTCCAAACTCTGTGTCCACAGAAAAGGCCAATTGCAACGTGTGAACTGCTAATTTGCTCTCAGTGGTGCAGCCGTGGAAGGAATTCCAGCTGAATAAAGTCCTTTCTGCTCTGATTAATTGTCCCCCCTGGTTATGAACAATGCAGAACAAAATAGGGATAATATTCATGCTAGGGAAATGGGGAAGACAGTCACCCAAATGCTGCCATTAACGAGTCCAAATAACCAAGGCTGATCCTGAATGCATTAAAGTCGTGGAGGAAGTCCTGGGCGGAAAGAATGTCCCCTATTAGCCAAGCTCCTAGTGTCTCGGGTATTACAATAGCGGAGCGATTCCTCGCTCCTCACTGCCTGCTGCTGCCCTGGGTTCAGTTAAATGTCAGCTCAGCATCGACAAACTACAAATTACCAGAGGGCGTGTAGCTCTTTCAGTCCCACTGAACCCTATCAACGGGGAAATAATAATGTGTCCCCCAGGCTGGCTGGGATGGAGGCACATCGCTGGAGGGACGGGACCGGGACCGCTGCCTCCCTCTCCAGGCGAGGGAGGAGGGAGCAGCCCCGGCCTCTCCAGCCTCCCCAGAGAGCAGGGAGCTTCCCCCTCCCCGGGAAACATGGGCGCTGGGAGAGCTATCCCGGAGGAACCCACAGCCCGAGCCAGCAACAGGCCAGCCGAGCGGCAGCATCTCCAGCGCAGGCTCCGGTTCCCTGGCCAGAGACAGGAGGAGCGATGCAATATGCCTCCCCCAAAATGTGGAGGCAAAGGCAGAAAGCTCAGCGCGACTTTTGCCTCCCCAGCAGCACCGGAGACGGTACAAGGCTCAGTCTCATGAGGGGGACAAAAGTTGTGACTGGAAAGCTTTTGGTTTTCCTCGATCCTGAGATATCGTTCGGTTTAGTTTCTCCAGAAAATTTGTTTCAGAAACTGGCAAATATTGGTAAGTGGAAGCCAAAAGAAATAATAGCTGTTTACTTTCCTCGTGGGAGAATAAACCCGTTCGTGATGTCTCCACATGCAGGTCAAGCAGACTGGGGCAGGTAACAGAAAGATGGCTGGAACGCTTGGCCAAAATTTTCGAGCCTTCCTGCAGACGTGGAGTCCCCGAGACGGAGCCGGGGTCCCAAGAAGTCGATGACTGGCTGCGGTTACCTGCAGGGCGGGCGCCCGCGGGTCGGTTGCGTGAGGACTTGTGGGGAGCTGGAGCTGGGCGGCCTGCCGTGCCCCCAGCTCGGTAATAAAAGTGCACAATTTAGAGCAGCCTGGGATAGTTCTCAGGGGAAAAGAGAGGCTCCAGGCAATAGCTGGTCCCATCAGGAAAGCGAAATATGCTGGCCAGGGCATTGATACACTTATTTTGCCATTGTCCCTGAAAAAGGAGCCGTAGTGCTTCCCTGCTGCTGGTTTTAAACTAATTACATTCCCTTTAAAGCGGGAAAATAAAAGGCGCTTCGTTTACTGGGCAGCCTGGTAGCATTTTACAATTGCCGCCAAAGCGATGAGCTTTTAACCACAAACCCCTACTTACGCTGCCCCTACCTAAAATTGCCTTCGGGCAGCGACCTCCGTGGCAGGGGAAGTATTCCAAGCAGTTGAAAAGTGGTGTAAAGATTGCGCCTTATTTTTAAATGCTAGTTTTCAGCGTGTAATATTTCATTCCGTGGGTCTGTCTGCACTCCCTGAGCCAGCCCCTCTCCTTACCCTCACCCATTGTTCTGAGCTGTTTATTTGTTTTCAATAGATGCATTTTTAACTGATTGCTAGTATTTTTTTCCCCCTTTTGCATAGGAGCACCCAAAAAGCGCTGAGCTATCTCTGTGCTGCTCTGGAGTATGTCTCATCTGACCTGTTCACCTCTGTGTCCCGCACTCTGGCTTGCTCCGGGGCATGCAAAGGGTAGATGGCCATGGCTTTGTTATGCTGCGGTATCATCCGTAGGTGTAGGGCCGAGATGTGCCATCCCCAGGCAAGCCAGCTGGTTGCTGGGAGGAGGACCGGGGTCCCCGTGTCCTCCCAGGGCACGCAGCGGAAGCGGCACCAGAAGGCAAAAATGTCGGGAGCGAGTCCCAGACTTGCCACTGCGCCTGTGCGATACCTGGCACAGGCGGGCTCAGGCTGGACGTTACCCAAGTGGCCTTCCTAACCATTCCTGCTTCCCGAGGCAGTATGGCGACGTGTCCCTGGCAGCACACCCTCACTTGCGTTCACGTTGCCGACCCGATTTGCTTCCTATTCCAGCCCTGGCTGGACAGAGGTACAACAGTTACTGAGACCTCGGACAAGAAAGCAGTCCCCGGCACGATGCTTGTGAGGAGGCAGAAGAGCTCTTCCCATATTTGCCCACTCTTTCCTCTGCTCTGGCCCTTGGAGCCAGCTGCTTTGAGTTCGGGGTCACTCCCAATGTTGTATTAACGCTTCTTCTGCAAACCATTATGGCAAGTCTCTAGAGACCCAAACTTTGCTGCTCATCCTCGGCAAGAAGGAGAAACTAGGTAAAAAACAGCTTTTGAAAGCTATGGTGAGTGGGAATGAGAGAGGGAAGGCTTATGCCGAAGCTGGGGACTCTGGTCGAGGGCATCTGTCACACAGAGAGGGCTTTGCTGTAGCATTCCCATGAGAACAAGTTTCCGTGCTGAAATGCCTCAACCTCCCCTCCCTGCCTCTCTCCCCTTCTTAATTGGTTTGCAAATGTTAAATGTTTTGGCTCTGTGTTCAAACCGCTGTCTGGCTCCTGTAGATATGGCCTAACCCTAGGAGTTCACCCTGGGCTCCCGGCCCCTCCAGCTCCCCCTCTTTGCCATAGCAGCAAGCCCCCGCCGGGCCGGCCATTGTGTCCTCCTCCCCTAGCCGGAGCACCTGGAGACCTTCTTGTAAAAACTTCATTTGCTGGGGAAAGCTTTGATTAAAACAGCCTGGCAGGGGGCTCCCCCACTCCCGAGTCAATATTGGTTTTGGAACAGATGGGGGTGACGACAGGACGGGGGGAAGCGGAGCAGCCAGAGCTGCAGCCCCGGCGGTGCCAGCACCGGGACTGGGTTTTGCTGTGTGTGGATGCCTCTGTCCCGAGTGCCTGGGGAGTGGCAGGAGGCCCTTAGCAGCGCTGCGGAGATCAAAGTGGAGCAGCCACCGAGAGGTGGAGCAGCCCTGTGTGCTGGAAACCTCGGGGAACAAAAGCATCAAAGTAAATCAAATGAAACTAATTGAAGTGCTTTAACATTAAATAATGAGGGAGAGGCTTTCATGAAACGCCAGCTTCTTCCCGTCAAAATCTAGGGACATGCTTCCAAGAACACCAAAGCGACAACCCCCCCAACAACAACAACAAAACCCCGAACCCAAACATCTCGCACAAAAGGGCAAGATAATTCCGGCTGGGTGGCTGCGCGGGCCCTCCCAAGGCACAGAGCCCTCCGCTTCCGCAGCTGAGCAGCTCCCGAGCGGATGGCGGGCTGCAGGCAGCCCGGAGACCCAAGCACGTGGCCCGTTTTCCCAAACTGCTTCAGTCCCTGGGACAGGGGGGTAGCGCCTTCTCCTCGCTCCGGGCACTTCACAGGCGGCAGAAGGACGTGTGCGGCTCAGGACGCCCGGAGCTGCTGGTACACTCCGGGAGCGTCAGTGAGGGCAGCTGCCACGGAGGCCCTGGCTGGAAGTGCCGACGGCTGAAGCCAGCCTGTGCGTGCAGCGCACCGCAGCAAACAGGGAAATGCTCCGCAGGTGCAGGCCTGCCTGGCCACGGCTAAACCTCGGGTCTACAGGGCATGGACCCGGCAGCCTCTCGGCTTCTGGGGAACCCTGTCTTTGCAAAACAAAACTCTGAGAGGTGTGATAATTGCTGGGACTTAAGGTTCAACCTGGCCTCCAGAGGTTCGCAGGACAGCCGCAGCGGCAATTACCATGACCTGCGTGCCATTGCCGGAGAGCAAAGGGAGGACTTGGCAAGTCCAGTCTGTGCTTGCTGGGAGCAGAGGGCTCCAAGGAAGCACCTCTGATTGTGGCTTACCTATTTCCGCAGCTCACTGTCTCCGGCAGCAGCAAGGAAGGACGTTAACGGCAGTTTCTCATCCTTCTGGCCAGGGCTTAGGATTTGCATGTTTGCAATTACTCCTAGCGAGGCAAAGGGTAGAGCTGTTTTACCCTCCCTGCTCCCTGAGAGCGGGACGTGAGCAATGAAGCAGGATCAGTCGTGGGATCTATACCAGAGCTCATTGCAGAGACAAACGTGGTCCCTCTCCCCGATTTCTCCCGTGCTCAGCCCAGCTCTTCGGAAAATATATCTCTTTTCCCCATCAGAGAGCTGCTACCAGCCCTGCCCTGGGAAACTGAAGGAGAAAGAAGCAGCAGAGATGGACTAGACTGACACCCATTGAAATGTCCTTGTTAGCCGCTGGCTAAACCGGATTGTGGCCATGATGAAAGAAACCCACATGAAGACAATTAGACTAAATTATGTCCAGTCGCAGAAGACAAGTTAGCAGTGAAATGTGAGGCAGTCCGACTCCAGCCAGGCTCAATGTCTGGCTTGCCCCATCGCTGCCACTCATACATCACCGATCAAGGGAAGCCCCTGCAGGTTGTTTTAAACCAGGGCCAGCAGGAGGTTGGGCTAATGAGTAAAATCTGAACATTCCTCAAATTTCCCATCCATCCCGAGCGAGGGGAGGGTGGAGGAGGGGGATGGGGACAAAGTGCCTCTCTCCGGAGTGAGGCTGATCCTAACGGAAGGACAAAACGCTTGTGCTGAGAACGGGGAGCTGCTAAGCCCAGGCCTGACCCGCGCCAAGCCAGCCTCCGTCTGCGCCATCATCTCCTCAAGGTGGGGACCCAAACCCCCTCCCCTTTCCCTCCCTCCCCACGCGGAGTCCAGTCTTCCCTCAGCTCTGAAACCAAACTGGGGGGTGGCTGGGAGACAGCCCGGTCACTCCCGCGGTGGGAGCAGGGTGCTCCGTGACAAGCCAGTTTATCCACCAGAGCCTCCTCCTCCTTGGAGCATCCCGGGAAACTACTCCAGCTCCAGGCCGGGGGCTGCCGGGGGGCCGGGGGCTGACACAAGGGCTGCACGGAGCAGTAACGGGGCTTTTCAGCCTCTCCCAGGAAAGCAGCCCCAGCCCCTGTTATTGCATTATTCCCCCGAAGACGACTTACTCAAGGAAGAGGCTGTTCAACACCCAGCCTCATCCATAGCAAAGCCAATAAATAAACCTCACCCACCTATTCAGAGTTCTTTAAAAGGGGGATGTGGAGGAGGGGAAAGGTAATTAAAAGACATCAAAGAGCTGGCAGGGAGAAAAAAGGCATTTTAAAGAGGAAAGAAGAGGGAAAACCACCATTCCTGATCAATACAATTACAGTGCTTTAGAGAGCTGCTTTAAAGCACAAGCGTGCAAGAGCCCAGCACCAAGCAGCTCAACTGCACGTCTCTGCTAAGGACACACCAGGCTTTCCAGGAGCACTCGGGATTCTGGGGCTGGGGGGGTTGCGTTCCAGCCCTGAGAGCTTTAAAAGGACCCCAGTAAATGAGTTCCCTGAGCTTTCTGTCTCCGGCCGGTCACTTGGCAAGCTGAGGCAGCTTTTTAAGTCTTGGCTTGGCTTTTGCAGCCAGGAGTCACCACCAGCTCCCCTCCTTTAGCGTCCCTGCACCGTTACGGTTGCAAGGGCTGGAGCCAGCCTGCTGCAAGGCAAGCAAAGGTGACTTTTGGCTTCCTAAGGATGAGAGGATGGCCAACTCCTGCTACAAGAGAGCCGGGTAAGGACGTGGGGTACCAATTGGACTGAGAGCAAGGGGAAGAGCCGTAGAGAGCTGGGCTGGGCTTGCTGCTCCTGTGGTTGCCGAAGGGAAAGGAGAGACGTGGGTCAGTGTGAGAAGAGAAGGTCTAAAGCTGTCACTGCTGCCAGAGTCCTTCTGAAAGTGGCTGGGTTTCTGCTTCATGTGGGGCCAATTCCAGCAAAGCTGCTTTCTGCTGAAAAATTCCTGCTCCAGGTTTCCAAAGCACTTTGCTGTCATGCCTATGAAGCAGGGCCTGACCCCAGCCTCTCCTCATACACGTGCCACTGGAAGAATTTGGGAGGTATCTCCTGCAGACTTCTTGCAGCTCATCACCTGACGCCAGTAGCCTCTTAGACCAGGGATGCTCAGAGGACAAAAGTTTCTTTAATCCACAAATCTTTAATTTAGGCAGTGGCATGAAGCTTCGGAGGGCAAAACCTCATATCTGGATGCAAAGCCCACTGGGGCTGGGTTTACGCATCGGGTCAGACTGGATGGTTATACTTGTCCTTCAGGCTTTAAATCCATGATTTTTTTTAAAAAGGCAAGTAGAAGAGAGGAAAAGACAAGAATTTATCAGTAATGAGTTTCTACCCTTTTTCTTCATTAATGAAATCAGCATATGGTCCCTATCCTGAAGACTAGCCGCCTCCTGTTATTTGGTTTCTCACCCTCCGCCACTCTTTCTCCCTCCACTGCTTTTCTGTGTGTCTCTGTCTCCATCGCTCTCTCCCTGGGATTTTAATTACATTCATCTATTTCCACTCACTAGGTCTGTCACTTTCCAGCAGGACTGCTGTAATTATATTGTGGGAAGCACCGTTCACTTTGCTGAAGCCTGAGCGGATTAAGGATCCTCCGTGCCTTTTCCCACCCCTCTCTGCCAGGTACCTGCACAAAGATGACAGATGGTCAGGGGCCATTTATTTCCCCTAATGAGCTGGTACAAAAGGAGATGGGTCCCAAAACACATGTATATTTTCAGTTAACTAAAAATGCCCCAGACTCCCAGGGCTTTGCCTGAAAGATGGGAATGGTCTGAACCCAGGCAAGGAAACGTGCCAGCAGATGGAAACAGGGGTTTTCAGGCACTGCGGGAGGAGCCCAGCTCCGGGCTCAGAGGAGCCTGGACTGCGGGAGCGTGTCCTGCCCTGCGGTCTGCTCAGCACCAGGGTTACTCGAGCTCAGTTTCTCTCCCACGTTTGCTCTCAGGGGCTAAGAAAAGCTGACTCATAGAAGGGTATTAAACAAAAGCTCTGAACCTTGCCTGCATGATGGATGTCTCTTAAAAGCAAATCTTGTGTTCCTCTCAGGTGACGACGAGAGAGCTCTCTAGCCTTATCTCCACACCCCTGTTAATGCGTGATGAGCTCCAGTGCAGTTTAGCTTTCCCAAGGAGCATGAGACACAGGGCGTGCTCAGTGGTGGTCCAGCAGAAGCTAACACAAACATGAAACTTAGGCCGATGAGGATGGGAGAGGGCTGTTGGTGGGCATCAGAGGACGCCAAAGGATGAAGATAATTCCAAGCATAAGCATGTGCGGAGATTACAGCACGAAAAGAGAACATGGCTGCCTGTAGCCTGAGCTGATGTAAAGCACCAGAGCTTTGAAGGATCCGCACAGATTTACGCCAGCTGAAAGCTTAGCCTCAAAAGGGGATTCAGTTTAACTCTGGAAGCATGCTATTAGACTGCGAGGCGCTGGAGATAAACTAGGCACTGCATCCTCCCAGTTTGCTGTAGCTGGTATCTTGATCCTAACCCAGCCGAGGCCCAACAGTGATTTAAAACACATATATTGTCTTACAGAGGCAAGGCCTGTCAGTGGTGGGGACGGAGGAGTTCCAAAACCCGCACACGTTGGTTGCCCCATTTCACCCCCCGCTGCCAGTACAGCACCCAGTGCAGGTGTTGTGCCCCCCCCCCCCACTACCCAGCCAGCTGCCTTCTCATCTGGACTCGGAGGTTACATTTGCAAGTTGTCCTTCTCTTTGCAATTCTGAGGAAACAGAAGCTCGATTGTCCCCTTGCTTAGCCCTGAACACAGCAAGGAGGTGACTGGGATCTCCCCTTCCCAGGCTGCCTGCGGGAACGGAGGGAAAGCCGCACAGGGAAAAGCTTTCTTAACGCCCTTAACTCTCTTAACTCTATACGGCCACCACTTAGCCCTGCTTTCAAGGTGTACGCTGGACAGGCATTGCTTCCACTGACTATTTCCCAGGGGAGAGAAAATAAATGAACCTAGAGTTTAAATTAAATCCCATCAATGGAAAAGCGCTCGCAGGGCTGAATGTGTATCTCCCAAGTGTCTCCGAGTTCCCTGAGCTCTCCTTAAGACCACAAGGTGCAGGTGGAGCCAAGACCTCAACTTGCCTCTTCAAGTCTTCCCATTTTTATCTGGGCATGGGAATTTTTCCCGTATATGGGAAATACAGGCTCCAGCTGCTCAGCATCTCCCGAGGTCCCACGGTGAAGGCAGGCACCAGGTTCTGGAAACTGATCTCCACATGCAACATTTTTCTGGGACGGGAGTTTCCTTTGCGCCCACGGATCTTTGGCCCCAGTCACGCCGAGCAGCTCCACGGAGCGGGCGCAGCAGTAAGGGCTGCGCAGCTGTTTCAGAGGCTGCCTCAAACATTTACCTCCAGCCTGTCTCCTCTGGGGATCGGCAAAACAGATGCCTGAAGCAGCAAGCCTGAAACCTGCTCGTGAGATAATGCTCATTTGCTGCTTCCATATATTTTCCAGAGGCGGCACCTGTAAAAGAGGCACAATTCAGTGCTCCGAAGTTAACGCTGCGGCTGCTGCAGCGGGCCCCTGGGCTGCCAGCAATGCTGTCTCAGAGATGAAATGTGCTGGTAAAACCAAGGGTCTTGACCTGCGGTGGTAATTAAAGATCCCACAGCAGTTTTTGCAAGAGTAAGGGAACTAGCCCTGCTGTCCTGGCCAAAGTCCAGCTTGGGTAATTATATTCACTGCCTCGACCCCACCGGGCTGGGTCCATGGCAGCTGTGACATGACATAGTGTGTGCTGGGGCTTCAGAGCCCAGCGGGAGCCCGGCTGGCCACAACTGGGGGGACCTGGGAGCAAGATAAAAGGTGAGTTGAGGGTATTCAGCACATAACCCTGCTGCTAGCTCATTAAAAGACAACATTCGCAGGTCCCCTTTAAACTGTTTATCCATTATTGAAAATACCATATGTTACATGTCCATGAAGATCAGCTTTCAGCCGCAAGATAAGCTGCCTCCATTTATTGTTCTTCCCTCTCTCCCTCCTCCCTCCCTCCCTCTGGGCTTTTAATTACATCCATCACCTCCCACCCCTCTGGTGGAGCTGGCTTCTTGTCTCATCAGCCCAGCGAGGGAACAAGGCCCATTTTTTCTCTTGGAAGGGAGCAATTGTTTCGCTTCCTGCACACAAGTCCTAGAGCGAGAGACATTTAGCAGCCGCTGTGAAATTTCAGCCAGGATTGGAATTTATTTTAAGATGCCGGCCTTTAAATTTTTCATTAAACCTTTTCCCCCTGTGATGCAGCAGGCTTCTGCAGGAACCAGGGGAACGTGGTGTTTATATGCCTGGCACGTCGGGAGAGGATGGAGGATTTCACACCACCCTAGGCAAAGGCTTCCCAGCGCAGTGCACGCCGCTAACAAGGCCCTACAGCAAGAGCCGCTCAGAGCCGAGCGCTGCAGCCCCCGACCCGGGAGGGCACCGCTGCCTCTGCAAACCGCCCCAGCCTGGCTTGCATTTCAAATGCCACCCCCTTCACCGGAGTTCAACACGCCTTGCCGGAACAGGGCTACCTTGCAGGAACGGCCCCTGCGAGTTGCCTTTTCGGTCGGCCCATTGCCAGTGAGCTGCGTGCGGGAGGGACTGGCTTTTCGTCTACCTGGGCGCTGAGCCCACGGTGCGGTGCTGTAAGCTCCCAGCCGGTGCCAGAGCGGTGGCTTGGAGCGCTGCCTGCCGTAGGGATTTCTTGAAGCATCCTGTTATAAGACCTCGGGTTTTGTTGCTTGTAACTCTGCCAGACCTCAGGTGCCTAAGCTGAAATTTTCCGTGCTAGGTGTCTGCTTTTGCAGGAAAGGAGATGCCTGCAGCAAACTCAGAGGGGATGAAACTGCCTGGAGGAGATCTTCCTTTTTCTCCCCATGTGCCCCTGTTGCATTTACCTTCCAGCTCCTGCTGTATGCGAGCCAGGGGCTTGGCAAACATCGACCGAGCCCGTGCACAAGATGAGCTGGGGCTCCTGCAGAGACATGGCTCGCAACCACGGTGTTAAAGACACCGTCACGCACAAAGGTGCTGAGATGGGGCTGCCCGCGCAAGCTGAAGCAGCATTTCTAAATTGTTGTGTGCCTGACTTTGCAGCCTTAACCAAGTTCTCTCTTTCTGACGTGCAATAATTTTCTAGTATCAGCTCTTTTAGATCATTGGCTGGTCCTTCTGTTTTCCTGAATATGACCTGAAAAACCACTGCGAGGGAGTGCAGTAACTCCTGACTGAGCCGTTTTGGCAAACCAAAAGGAAAAGCTTGACCAACCCCCTATCAGAAGTCCTCTGGCCCAAATTTGGTTGCTGTCAGATCGGTCATTTCCCTGAAGAGCGATTACAAACCCAGGAGAGCCCACCGTAGGGGGACCGCTCCACTGGCAGAGTCGCACACGGATGGGTCCAAACCCCACCTCCACACGACGCAGTCCAGCCTCCTGGCTCTGCAAATGTCTCCGTGGCCAAGGAGCGTGGTTTGAACGTAGCCCAGTCCCACCTACGCAGCCAGATCACGTTAACAGGGTTTAATCTCCCTTGCAGACGAAGGGTGCCGCAAAACTTGGCAGGGCTTCCCACGCCCTTCCACATGAAACACCCCTGTCCAGAGCCAGCTTTCCACACGCCGCCCCGCAGTAACGAACCGATCTGCCCGCACCCAAGCACTCCGCCAGGTTTTTGCACGGCAGCGGGTTTCAGCTGCAAGCTGCCATTGTATTTAACGTACAGCAGCGAGGTGTATCATTAATTTATTAATTATTCATGGAGCACCAGACGGGCACGCAGAAGATCAGACAGGAAGAGCTGGCTCCCAGCGAGCTCCCGGACTCTCCTTATGTCAAGACTTGCTCTTCAGTCACAGGCACGTTGTCACTGGCCACCTGCACATGACGGGACAATCTTTGTTAAAATCCCAATTAGCACATAATAAGGTAGGCACAAAACCTGACTCTCCCAAGCCAGACGGGCCCCCGCTTCCCTTTCTTTCCCTTTTTTAAACAAAAGGCTTCCTGTCGTTAAAACTTGGGGGTAAGAAAAGGGCTTTGGATTAGTGGCGGGGGACTTCGGCGGGGGCGAGACCCGCTGAGTGCCCCGAGCCTGAGGCCACAGCCCACCCGGTGGGGAGCCCAGGGAGCCTCTGGGCTGACCGGCCGGCCCTGCCGCGGCCACTGGGACACTTGGCAAGAGCCCGGCAAGCGGAGCTCTCCCAGCGTCCCTTTCAGCTGGCCAAATGGCCCTGGCATTCTCCGGAGGGTCTGGTTTTGTTATCCGTCCTGGGAAACGAAGAGGGTCATTCAAAGGCCCTCCGCAGCCAGAGCAGTTTCCCTTTCATCGCTTGCTTCCAATTGCCATAAACCATTAATGTCGGGCGAGAAAGGGTGAGTACTGCAAACAGGCCAGACGGCAACCGCAGCCCTTTCATCCACGCGTAACCTTGAGGGTGCAGACTCGCGAGCCTCCTTCCCGATGATCCAGCTGGAGCAGCGGCAAAGCTGTTCGGCCGGGAGCATTGGCATGGACATGGTAAGGAACGGGCAGAGAAACCCGCATGGGCAGTCCCGGATGGACGGAGAGGACAGGCTGGGAAATGGGGTGGTGGTCTACAGAATGGGTTTCTACTGACAAGTCGGCGTGCGACGGCAACCTCGATGCTTCGCTGACCCAGCCGACGAGGGGGAAAGGTGCCGTGGTTGCTGCGAGCCGAGCAGAGGTCGGCGACCCGCTGACGGGGGCTCTGGAGCCGGCTTCCATGCAGACAGCCGCGGCCCTCCCCAGCTGCCTCAGGGAATCTGCCTCGAAATGAGTCCGTCCCATGCAGCGCACCGCTGCACCGGGGATGGGTGCTGCAGGTTAGCCCTGGTCCAAGCACAGCACGTCACCGCTCCGTCGGCAGGTTCGCAGGGGTCTCACAGGTTAACTTGTACTAGGATCTTGGCTACTTGTCTCTGGATTTGTCCATCTTCCTTCCTCCCATGCCTCACACGCACTGTTCCTTAGAGCAACCGGTTAGGTTAAGTGTAGGCTTAAGGATGATTCATTTGAGTTCTACTTCCTTCAAAATACAAATCCTAGACTCATTTTTCTCATCTTAATTTCAAACAGGTTTTAATCCAGGCATAATGTCTTTAGTAAGAATAACAGGCAGAAACTAAAACAAAAGTTAATATTTTGCCTGTTCAGAGGAAGTTTGGAGCATTCAGGTTCAAAGTATGGAGAGGGAAAGCTACATGAGAAATGTCTGGAGATACGACATTCTCTCTGCGACGCTTAGGGGAGCAAATGTGTCCTAAGACCATGAGCTAGCGAGGGACTACGTTACTATTTTGCAGGGAGTGGGAAGTGTGCCAGATTGGGTGTCCTGTCTCTCTCGCCCAATTAAGACAACTCTTTTTGCCGTTCAATGCCATTTTTAATATAAAGCTGATACCATGAAAAATTCCGGTCTTCTTCCTGGAAGACAATAGGGTATTTTTCAGGGAGCTGTTTTGCTCATTGTGTGCATTGGGGGATGATCTTTGCTTATTTTTAACTGGGGCAAGTTTTATCAAAGACATGAAATGACTCTTAAGTCACGGTGACAATGGCAGGGGGATGAAGTCACAACGTTAATCTTCTCTGTGCAACTCTAAAGAAGTGGAAACTTCCACTGAATGCCATGAAATCCTCTCCACAATGAAGTTGTTCAGACATGCCAATCACAAGCTCACAACAACTACAGAAGTGAAAATCTTCTTGGAAGGAAAATGTCCGGCGCGATGCTAATAAGAGGATCTCTAGATGTTAAACGTGTGCTTATATGGGTTTTTTCACAAGCAGAAGTGTCAACGCACACCTGTAGTGACATGGGAGGCTGGGAGAATGAGAGTTTGGGCTCCCTCCTCTTCCTGGCTTTGCAGGACGCCCCATTCCTGCGCTTGCAGGGATGCGTGGGAAGATGGGTCTCTGCACCCACCAGCCATGCCATCGGGCTGGCTCCGAGCAGTCCCCCCCTTTCCCCTTTCGCTTGCAGCCACAACGGTTGCTGGAGCACCGGCCTCCGGGGCTCACCACACCTGCGACTCGGGCGGCGCAGAAAGGGCTCAGCGGGGACCGCGCTGGTGCATGCGGCCCTGGCCGGCGCTGCGGCGCTGCACCGGGGCTGGCTGCGGTGCTGCAATGGGACTGGTTGCGGTGCTGCAATAGGGCTGGCTGCAGTGCTGCAATAGGGCTGGCTGCAGTGCTGCACAGGGGCTGGCTGCAGTGCTGCAATGGGGCTGGCTGCAGTGCTGCAATGGGGCTGGCTGCAGTGCTGCACAGGGGCTGGCTGCAGTGCTGCAATGGGGCTGGCTGCAGTGCTGCACAGGGGCTGGCTGTGGTGCTGCAATGGGACTGGTTGCAGTGCTGCAATGGGGCTGGCTGCAGTGCTGCACAGGGGCTGGCTGCGGTGCTGCAATGGGACTGGTTGCGGTGCTGCAATGGGGCTGGCTGCAGTGCTGCATTGGGGCTGGCTGCGGCACTGCACTGGGGCTGGCTGCGGTGCTGCAATGGGGCTGGCTGCAGTGCTGCATTGGGGCTGGCTGCGGCGCTGCATTGGGGCTGGCTGCGGCACTGCACTGGGGCTGGCTGCGGTGCTGCAATGGGGCTGGCTGCGGTGCTGCACAGGGGCTGGCTGCGGTGCTGCAATGGGGCTGGCTGCGGTGCTGCACAGGGGCTGGCTGCGGCACTGCATTGTGGCTGGCTGCGGCACTGCGCCAGGGCTGGCGGCGGCACTGCGCCGGGGCTGGCTGTGCCTGCTGGAGGCGTGTGGCCGTAGGCAGGCCTGCACCTGCATCCAACCTCCCCGAGGGAAAAGGGTGCTTTCTGCTACGTGTGTTAACCCCAGCCTTTGTAGCCACATTCATCTCCAGCTAAAAAGTAAAGGAATGATCACTGAAATTCTTGCTAAAAAGTAAAGGAATGATCACTGAAATTCTTTTTCCCAGCCACGGTGCATCAGAAACCTTTAAATTATGTACGGCACATCAGTCTTGTCTCCCGATCTCTGGAGCGGGAGTGCTGGAGGAGGCAGGGAGCGGCAGCTCTCACGCCCAGCTCGAGGGGCTCTGGGCTGCACGCGTGCGTAGCTGGGCATGACACGTGCATCCAGGCCACCCGATCCTCCCACTGACAATGGAGGAACCTTTGCTCGTGGTTTCAGCGGGATGGAATCAAAATCCCAAAGCGAAGGGAGAAGTCCAGTACGCAGCAGCATGACAAAAATACCTCTCGGAGGCAGCGAGGAGCCCCCCATCCGGATCAGGAATAGTGGTGCGTTAAGGTCCCAAAGAGATCTCTTCCTGGCGCCTGCCAAAAGAAAAGCGGCGCAAACACCCAGAACTGTAAAAGCCAGTCAAGAAGCTGTTGCTTTGTTTTCTGTCTTCTTCTGAGCTCCTTGTGGGTTTGTTTGAGGGGAAGGGTGGGCTGGGTAAAGAACAGACACCAAAGCGTGTCCTAGCACCCAGAGAACTTCAGAGGAAAACAGCTTATTTCATTAGCGTTGTAAACAAGATGAACTTTTTCAAAATATTTATTTTAGGAATCAAATTAAATGTTCCAGCTATTTGGGAATTCAATTCTCTCTTTCTGTGGGTGCTAGTCAGGGCTCCCAATGCATCAGTGCACGGCTTTAAAGGCATTTCCCCACTCTTTTGGATTAGTGACCCATTCTAACAGGTCTTCATTGACGGGGAGTGTGGGTCTCTCAAAGAGTCCATTGGATACAGCTTACAAAAGAGTTTAGCCGGAGATGAAGAGTTTACAAAAAGTTTGTAGGAAACCGTGGAGTCCTTTTAAAAGAGAATAAACTGCCACTGCTGTGTCTGGGTTGAGTTAATCTGATTAGGCCAAGCTCATCAACAGGCCCACTGAAAAGAATGAGGCGGGGGGAAAGCAAGCTGTGGACGGGGACAAGAAAAAAACTAGGGACCTTTTTACTAGAGAAGTCAAACAAAACCTATTGTTGCAGAGCATGCTTGCCTACAGATGGCAAAATGACAAATCTTTTCAAAGGCAAAGCAAATATAATTGATGGCAGTTTTTTTTTTTCCCCAGGTATGGGAACAGACACTTAATAAGATTACGGGAAACCAAAATGAAAGGGGCTGTGAAATACCGCAGATACTTGTCCTGGTTGTTTGGATGGCATAGGCCTATGGAGTTTACCTACTCTAATAAAACCTTGAGGAAAAGAGAGCCTACCGTGTACCATTTACGCTCCTAGGTCCCTTAGGAAGTGTACGTGTATCATTCCCCCCCACCCCCAGTTAATGCTTGTGCTCTTCCAAACTCTAGGAGCACCCAACCCGGGAGTGGAGATGCAGACCAACAGGACAACTGACTTGGCCTAGGAGAGCTGAAGGCCTTGGGAGGCTGTTCCATCCCTCCATCCCTGGCTCCTGCCCCACGACCCCCCCCGGCTCTGCCCGGCCTGCCCTGGGCTGGGGAGGGCTGCAGCAGGCCTCCTCTTCCTCTGGCCGGGGGGCTGCTTTGGCCGGGCGGCCCCAGCCGGAGCACTGGGGGGAAGCAATGCAGACCCCCTCCCGCCGGCATTCGGCCGCTCGTTTCTCCCCGGGGGAGGAGAGAACCGGCAAAAGGGCAGGTTCGCAGGACTCTGCTCTGAACCTGAGGCAGGTCCTGGCGGAGCCGCTCTTGAGGCACCCGCTTCTGCTCCTCACCGGGCACCCTCCCGCCTGGGTGCTTCACCCCTGACAGCGCCCCTGCCCGTGTTCTGCTTTGCTCAGCGCAGGGCTAGCGAGAGCAGGGGCTGGGCAGGAGCAGGCACGCGCCTCCGCTGCCCCGCCGCCGGCGATGCGCAGTGCCGCTGCCCCAGCACCCGGCAAGCTGCAGCGGAGCCCCCGCGGGCCGGGGGCTCGCTGCCGGCGCGGTGCCGCATCCTGCGTTCAGCGCCGGGGCCGGCGCGAGCTTCATCCCCTCCGAGGAAGAAAGGGGCTGTGCAGGGTCAGGCGCCCCGGGCACAGAAAAGGGGGTGATGGCATCATCGCGCCGTCTGATTTTGAGATGTTTATTGTGGGCAAAATAAAAAGCCTAATTTAAAGTCCTGCCGGAAAGTTACATCACCGCCATTACCTTCTCAGGAGATATTTTAGGCTCTATATTTAGAGCAGCTCGAGTTGTGCTTGGATTTAACATAGGAAGCTCCTTAGCCAATATAATTAAGAACAGTATCAGTGGAAGGCATGTAAGGAGATTTTCTCCCCAAGGCCACCTAATACAGATGTAATTGACTCTATTTTCTGCTTTCTGCACACGGATTGCCGCAACTCAGCCCCTATTATCCGTCAACAAATGAACAGGATCCAGTGAAAGGGACCTCTTCAACCAGGACTGGTTTTAGAGAATGGAGCACTGGGCTGTGTTAAATCTGGACACAACGCGGCTTCGTTCCCTTCCTTTTTATCTCCGCCGCCTTTTCAAGATGTTTTCCAGTTAAGGGTAAGTCAGCAAATATGTGTTTGGGCAAAGTGTTGGCACTTGCTAAAGAAGAGAACATCTGTCTCAATCAGCTGGTCTATTCTATCGCTGCAGCTCAACGGAGGCTCTCAGCACTGAAAGACAAAACCAGGGCAATGTCTTCAGAAAGGTTTTTTGTGTATGCAGTTGCAATTTTCTTTTGCTAAAATTTCCAAGGGCGGGGAAGGAGGAAGGGAGGTGAGAAAAGAAATTAAAACCCATTTGCTTCATAGTAAAAGAGCCCCACAAAATCTCCATTTCTAATGTTGCAAAATTTCCTACCGCGTTACCATCGTTGCATTCCCACAGCCAGTTTCGCAGCCCTGAAGAGGATGTCCTTAACAGCAGCAGGCACAATGAATAATAGTTTATTAGCGCAGACAGTAATTTTCTTAGAAATATCCCTGCATTTAGCTGAAAGAGCCCCGACACTTCCTCGGAGCGAAAGAATGCCGTCGGTTTATTCTACCTGTGTTCCCGTGCGCAACATGATGGTGCAGCCCGAGTGGTCAGCACGTGTCGGACGCAAGGAACGTGCCGTGCGCCGTTCTGGAAGCGCACAGAAATCAGAGAGCGTGAAACCAAGCAAACGGGGGGAAACCTTTTGCACGCCCCGAGACACAGTTAAGGAAGAGCCTTTGCCTTGCGAGACCCGGCCTCGACTCCGAAGCCCTTGCCTTTGCGAAGGCACCCGGGCCCAGCCTGGCCCCGTGGATGAGGGGGAGACGGCTGCGCTGAAGTCCGAGCCTGCGGTTTCTTCCCTGCCCGAAGCTGTTCGGAGGCGACTCTAACGGGCACCAGAGAGAAACGGAGGAGCGGAGAGCAGCAGAAATGGGCCGTGGGGTCGGAGGGAGGCAGGCGTACAGAAAACACTGCTTCGTGTTTCCCCGAAACCCCTTCCTAGCCCTGGGCTTGTTTGGGGGATTTTGCGAGTCGTGCGACCCTGATAATTAATTTCAGCTGATTAGAGCGGTAAGCTCCAGAGGGACAAAAGAGGCCGTGCTAGGTTTGAAAAGGATGCTCGGGGCAGAAGGCTGTACTGTAATTTGTTACACATTATAGTCTGCTAAAGAACCTCCTCGCAATCTGCCAGGCCTTAATGTCTTAATTTCTCCTTCAGCATTCCCTTTGACACACTATCCAAAGTGATGTATGGTGGGGGATGATTGCATGGGATCAAGCAGAGGGAAATCCAGGAGGGATTACAGCCCAATCCCTGGGCAAACAGGCGCTGGAGTGGCTGAACACAGCCACAGCTGTCTGCCCAACAATACCCAGAACAAACAGTGCCTGGGGAACAAGGCACGGCCAGGGGCACAAGCAGGCAGGACTCGGGAAGGAGACAAAACCTGCATTCAGCCCCCTGGGATCCCGGGGCCTTTTATGAGCCTTTTCACCCCAGCTGCAAGCTTTTGAGTTGCGCTTCAAAATTTTAGAAGCCTGGCTGTAATAAAATTGGGTTTAGTGATCAAAGAGAGCTGGAGATCCAGTGCATATCCGGGCTGGGCAAGGACAAGTGGAGACCGCCACGAGCAGTTTGTCCTCTTCTGTTCTCTCTCATCTAATCAAACACCAATATTAGGATTAATAACCTGCCTGGCGTTGCCAGCCTTCAGGCGGAAAGAGCCTTTAAGCTGTTTTTTTGAAAACACAACACGGATGAACATGATGGGTTTTTAAGGGTTCAAGATTAAATATATAGGCCATGCCTGGAGAGGAATCACAGGGACTTTGCACATAAGCCTTAAGAAGGAAAATCCCAGGTCTCCCTCCAGAGACAGTTTAAAGGCTTTCACTTTCCCAGTGCGTATTCAGGACAGGTTGCGGTGACACAAACTGTAAAACCCAAATTATACCAAGCCGGAGTAGTACTAACTGCAAGTGAATAATTGCATGAGAGTAGTACTAAATGCAAGTGAATAAATGCAATTCCAGTTGCACTGGAATTCGCCAGTCATGCTTTTTGTGTCTTTGGCATCTCCTACGGACCTTGCTAGTGAACTACACCGACGATAAAACGGGACGTAAACAAGACGCGCGTGACCTGTGACGGAGAAAAGCTGCTTATAAGGAGAAAAGCCTTTGTGAGGAAGAGGGTCTGCCCACCCTCTGCTCAGCACCACTCTCCACCCTGATGTCCCAACAGCCTCAGGTTTCTCTGACACCCCGCAGGCAGCCGAAATCCCCAGGGACTTGGCGTGCGCTGGCAGGTCCCAATGGGCCCTTGCGCACCTCCTGAAAGCGAAGCCAGCTGCAAACAGGACATCCAATTGCTCCTCACCCCCCCCCAGGGCAGTTTCTGTCCTCCTTAGACCATGGCTGGGGCCAGGGGGGAGTTTTCCAGTCCCTGTGTGCTCTCTGCCAGCCTGGGGAGCCTGCCCCAGAGATGGGAAGCCGTGAGCAGGAGCAGCTGGCCGCAGCTGTGGAGCTCCATCTCTCTCGCCCGTGCAGAATACGGCCGGAGCCGACCCACACGGAGGGTAGCAGAGGGGAAAGCGGGTTGTTTGTGTCCCATCCTGTCACCATTGTGCAGGCTAAATTGCCACTAAAGGGATGTAAAATACTGCAGAAGGGGGCCCGCTGGGAAATATCCCTCTCTCCTTTACCACCACTGCCTCGACAGCCCGCCGAATCACGAAGCACGAGGGGGGCAGGACAGGGGCTTTCAGTTCACCTGCAGAATCCAGTTAATGAGCCAGTTCAGCCCCGGCGCAGCTATCTTCTGGCACGAGCGTTACCGGGCACGCCGGTGCCCCCAAAGAGTCATTGCAAGAACACGGCTGCGAACTGCAGTTGAGCTTTCCTCCCAGTCCTGGGAGGGGTTTGCAATCAACCTCCGGCTCGGGTTTGGAACCGCAACGTTATCGAAATGTGGGCTTAGGTAGGAACGAGGCCCGGTGAAAGCAGCACAGTGTCTCCGAAACACCAGTCCTGGGGTAAGACAGAATTCTGGGCTTAATCTGAAGTTACTTAAGTTAATGAGAGTCTTTCCCCAGATTTCACTGAGCTTTGAAACCTGAACGCATTTGAAATTTGAGGAGAAAGGCTATGTGTTATGTCAGAGTTTTAGAACGACAAAAATTCTCCCAACTTGTCACATAAAGGCACAGAAGGATTCTCTCTGGAGAGGAGCACAGTCGATAATCACTGCTCCGAGCCTGGGAATTGCATCATTTGATGTAGATTCTGTTGAAAAACTTGCTCGTTTAATGTTATTTTTCTCACTGTAATTATGTAATTAATGCATTCTGAATTAACTGTCAAAGGAGGGACACTATTTTTGTTCTTAGTTATTTCCTCACAGTATTCTTACATGAGTAAGGGAGGCTGCACAAAGGGCTGTTGTTCTGCATTTTACTGGTCTCATAAGGAAACAGATTCCTGAACCTTTCCAATGAGACTTATAAAGCAAACATTTATTATTCTTCAGTAAGACAACGTGCACCTTGGTGCACTTTTTGCAAAGGAATAGGCTAGACTTTGTGGACATTTAGATACTTATCTAAATCTTAGCGCTTACCCAGAAAAACAACATACCTCCCACAAACCAAAAATCACAATTCAGCCAAGAACTGCTGTTTCTGTGGTCACGTGTGTGTTTGTGCGATAGAGGAAAAGGATCCTGAAGTAAATGTATTCCCCTAGATCCTTTGATGTCTGCAGGAAGATGATGCTGTTTCATACAGTACATCTTACTTGTGTGCATTTTGCAGTCTGTATGTGGCAAACCACCTAAAATTGCACCTGAAATGAAAGGCCCAGAATCTGATGCAGCAAGGAGAACGGAAATATTTCCGAGAGTTTTTCTTTCTTTTTTTCTTCCTTCCTTCTGTTTGGCCTTCTGGGTCCCTCCAGCACCCCTCTTAGACATGCCAGAGCACCCGGCGCAGGCAGAGGCGTCGCTGCCTGCCTGCAAGGCCCACAGAGGGCTAGCTAGGGAGGAGGCTCGCCGAGAACCCACTGGCCTCCTCCCACTCCCCTGCCCCCGGGAGGTGGGAGTCCGGGACATGCTTCAGGCGCTCATCCTGCTTCTGGCATCCCTTTGCGAGGTGCGGGTGGCAAGCCCGCCATCAGCAGGGGAGGCTGACGTCGTTCCCGGTGCCCGGGACCAGATCTCTCCCGCTGCCTCACACCTTCAGCTCTGGCTGGCAAGCGCTCCGGTGCTCTCCTCCTTCACGCTGCCGGGACCGAGAGCCGGGCTCCCGCGGCTCCGCTGGCACACCCACCAGCACCAGCGTGGGAGATCCCTTGTCCCCCAGCCCGTCCCGTGGGGAGCTCCCGGGCCACCCGCTGCCCCGGCCGCGGAGGCTACGCTCCTGCAGCTCTGTAGCCTGCTGGCGTTTCCCCCCCCCCCCCCGGGCCAGGCCGAGGCCACCAAACTCGCTGCGCTTGTGCTTTCAGACCAGAGAAAGGCTCTTTCGAAGAGCCGGCGCTCGTCCTGGGGCAGCGCGGCAGGGCGCACCCACCCCAGCTCGGCCCGAGGCAGGCGGGTGGCAGCGGGTGGAAGGTGCTCCTCCCGGGCTGTCCCCATGCCCCGGCCCCTGCTGCCGCCGCTCAGGTGCGGGACCATCTCCGCAGCCCAGTGCAGCAGCAGCGCCAGGAAATGCACGAATTACAGCCCTGGCCGCAGAAACGGTTAAGGCAAACAGAATGATTCATCGGAGCAAATTAAAAGCAAAGCACGAGATGGGCCAACAATGGGGATTAAACGTAGTACGTGGTTACGTTCTCCTCAAAGAAAATTTCCCTAAACTAAGCCATGTCTTGCTTGGTTTTTCAGAGGGAGAATCGAACGCATTTTCATACAAGAGTTTTCAAAATTTTAGCAACTGACTCTTTTATCCTTGCTTCAGAATTGGCAATAAAAGGAAAAAAGGCATAATGCATTTCCAGTCAAGATATCATTCTGAATTTCAGATGTTGGTCTATGGAAAGCTAATACCCAATTTATGATTAGTAAAAGATTTAAGCCTGCAGCACAGAGATTTAATATATATGCTGCATCCTCTAAAAAGGTCTTTAAATAGGCAGGTTTTGAAATTAGCCAAGAGCTTGGAGGCTGCTTAACGATCACACTTCCACATTAAAGGAAGTTATTTGGATGTGGGAGCCGAACTGACAGATGCAGGGCTGCGCTGTGCCGGGCGCAGAGGCAGCGCAGCGGGGGAGACCACCCCGGTCCCCCAGAGCCAGCAGCCGGCCCCGGCGGGGCTACGTGTGGGCACCGTGACCCACGCAGCCACCAAGGGCTCGGTTCCCGGCTGCGGGGGGTGCCAGCTGAGATGGACACCCCCCCACCCCCCCCCCCCAGCTGCTTTGCCCGGTCTCGGAAGGGCTGGGGTGTCCCTGAGCCCCACACCCCGCCCGGGCCGCCCACCGGGATTTAAGGCACGCTGCGCACCTCTGCGGGGGCAACCGAAGGGAGCCCCACGGCCTGTCTGCGGCGGGGGGGGGGGGGGTAGCCCGCAAAAAGGAGGGACGATTTTGCATCTCCCTTGGCATGACGTCACGGGCCTGGCATCACGCTCTCATTATGGGAGCAGCGTGCCGTTTTCCTCTCCCTGAACGAGCAGCAGCGGAGAAGCGGGGCGAGAGACCGGCTTTCCCCTTGCGGGGGGCACGGCCGGGACCTCGGCGGGTGCCGCTAACCGCCAAGCCCCCCCCCCCCCCAATCCCGCTGGGGGGGACGCAGCTGCCGGGCCCCGCCGGCGCATCCACAGGGAAACTCTTCCTCGGGGGGCGACAGAAAGGGGGGGGGGGGTGTGCCTCAAGACTCCGGGGGGGGTCCTGACCTTTCCTTATCGGCTAAACCGAAGGGGGGTCGCGGGGTACTAAAGCGTCACAGGCTTCCACACGGGGCAGGCGTGCCCGCGGGGCGCGGGAAGGCGCTGGGGGCTCCGGTTCCCCGGGCTTTCGCCCCCCCCCCCCCCCGCTTTCGGTTTCCCACGCCGCGGGGGCTGCGCACACGCCCGAGCACGGGCAGGCGGCCGAACCCCCGGCTTCACCCCCGCCCTCCCTGCCCAGCGGCTCCCACGCGTGCCTCCGAGCGCCGCGCATCGGCATTTGCTCCCTCCCGCCGCCGCGCACGGAAGCGGAGCGGGGGCCGGGGGACCGGGGGGCCGGGCCCTTCCCGAGCCGGGGAAGGAAGGCAGCGCACCCGCCGGGAAGGGCGAGCGGCGGCGCGGCGGCGCGGCTCCCTGCTCCCGGCCGGCGGCCCCCGGCGCGGCGCGGCGCGGCGGGGCGGGGTTTTCCCATGGCCGCCCCGAGCGGGGCGCGCCCGGCGCGCGGAGCCGGGAGCGCTCTGGCACGTGCTCCGGCGGGGGGGCGCGCGGCGGGGCCGCGTCTCGGGGGCGGAGGCACGAGCGCCGCCGCCCGCCGCCCGCCGCCGCCCGCCGCCTGATTGACAGCGGGGGCGGCCGCCAGCCAATGGGCGGCGAGCGCCGCCGGCAGCCCCCCGCCCATTGGCCGCCCGCCGGCCGCGGCCTCGCGTGCCGCGCCGGCCGCCGCCGCCGCCGGCAGCAGCCGGGGCCGGGCCGCCGCCTCCGCCTCCCCCGCCCGCCCGCGGCACGGCCCCGGCCCCTGGCGACGCCGCGGGCGGGGCCGCCCCGGGCGCGCCCGCAGCCCCCCCGGGGCTCGGCCCCCCGCCGCCAGCCCGTGCCCGGCGGGGCCCCGGGCGGCGCGGGTGTCACAAGCAACGCGCGGGAGGGAGGGAGGGCCGGCCGCCGCGCCCGGGACCGCCGGGCCGCGCTCGCTCCGCGCGCTGCCGCCCGGGACCTCGGTCGGGGCGCGGCGCTGCCGCCGGCCCGGGGGCAGCGGCGCGGGGCAGCCCCCGGGGGCGGGGGGGGGGGGAGCGGCGATGCCCGGGGCAGCCCCGCCCGCTCCCGCCGCGGCCCCACGTGGCCGCGCGCTCGGCGGTCGCCGGCGCGGGGCGGGCCGGCGCGCCTGACGGACAGGCGGCGGGGCGCCGGCCAATGGGAGCGCGGGCGGCGCGGCGGCCGGCTCCGGGTCGGGCGCTCATTGGCTGCCGGGAGTGTGGGAACGGCCGCGGCGGCGGTTTCACACGAATGGGGAGCCGCCGCCGGGTATAAAGGCGGGGGGGCGCCGTCCGCCGGCACTGCCGGCCCCGCCGCGCCGCAGCCGCCGCACGCGCCCCGCGCCCGCCGCACGCGCCCGCCCGCCCGCCCGCCCGCCGCCGCCGCGCCATGCCCGCCGACACGGGCATGGAGAAGCCGACCGCCTCGCCCATCGCGGGGGCGCCGGCCAGCGCCAGCCACACGCCGGACAAGCCGCGGAGCGCCAGCGAGCACCGGAAGGTAAATGGCGGGTGCCGGTCGGGGCGCAGCAACGGTGGTGGCGGCGGCACTGGATGGCGGCGAGCCCGCGGCCGTGCTGAGGTCGGTGCCGGGGCTGGGGTGGGGGCCGGGCGGGGCGGGACCGGGCCGGGCGGGGGCTCACCGCCTCCGCTCTCCCCGCAGTCCTCCAAGCCCATCATGGAGAAGCGGCGCCGGGCGCGGATCAACGAGAGCCTGGGGCAGCTGAAGACCCTCATCCTGGACGCGCTGAAGAAGGACGTAAGTGGGGCTGGCGGCCGGGGAGGGGGCTGCGGGGGGCCGGCCGGCCGCGGGCAGCCCTGACGGCGCGGCTCTCCTCCCGCAGAGCTCCCGGCACTCCAAGCTGGAGAAGGCGGACATCCTGGAGATGACCGTCAAGCACCTGCGAAACCTGCAGCGGGCGCAGATGACGGGTAAGAGCAACCTGCCTGCTCGGGGGAGGGTGGGGGGGGGGGGCTCCGGACCGGGGAGGGGGGGGCCGGGGACCGGGCTCCTGACCTGCCGCTCACCTGCCTCCCCCTCTGCCCCCCAGCTGCGCTCAGCGCCGACCCCACCGTCCTCGGCAAGTACCGGGCTGGATTCAACGAGTGCATGAACGAGGTGACACGGTTCCTGTCCACCTGCGAAGGGGTGAACACCGACGTGCGTACCCGCCTCCTCAGTCACCTCTCGGCTTGCCTGGGCCAGATCGTGGCCATGAACTACCCGCCGCCACCGCCGCCGTCCGGCCAGCCCGCACATCTGGCGCAGCAGCCTCTGCACGTCCAGCTGCCCCCCGCAGCAGCCGGAGCTGTGCCCGTGCCCTGCAAACTCAACCCCGCTGAAGCCCTGTCCCCCAAGGTCTACGGGGGCTTCCAGCTCGTCCCTGCTACCGACGGCCAGTTTGCTTTTCTCATTCCGAACCCGGCCTTCCCTCCCAGCTCCGGACCAGTTATTCCCCTGTATGCCAATGCCAACGTCCCGGTGTCCGCAGGCAGCGGCTCGGGGAACGCGGCCGCCACCCCGTCAGCATCCCCGGTGCAGGGGTTGACATCATTTGGGGGCAGCATTGTTCCAGCGTCCCAGGCGGGAAGTCCCATCGGAGAGCGCAGTGAATCGGTGTGGAGGCCTTGGTGACTTGCCTAAAGCGATTTCCCACTCCCCCCCCC
Organism: Aptenodytes patagonicus; assembly: GCF_965638725.1. Classification (NCBI taxonomy): domain Eukaryota; kingdom Metazoa; phylum Chordata; class Aves; order Sphenisciformes; family Spheniscidae; genus Aptenodytes; species Aptenodytes patagonicus. Next base: position 5,898,857 of record NC_134967.1, on the reverse strand, counting down.
CCCCCCCCAACCCCCCATCCCCCCAAAAAAACTCTTCTGTTGGCTCCGTTGTATGGAGCCCTGTTATGTTTGGGGTTTTTTAAGCAGATTTAAACAGAAAGGAAAAAAGGACCTCACTATGAACGTGCTATTTATTATTTTCAGAGGTTGGGATCTCGACTTGTATTTTTACTCCTTTAAAATGCCTTTATTTGAGATACTTTTTTAAAAAAATAAATGAGAAATAGTTTTGTAACAAATATACAAAAGTATAATGCCAAAGTTGTTTGTATCCCGTTTGTCTGTGTGTGTGTGCGTGCCTGTGGTGAAGACTTCAAGAAAAGAAAAAAAAAAAAATTGCAGGTGTTTAAATAAATAAACTCTTTGAAATAGATTTAACTTTTTTTCCCCCCCTTCCTTTTGTTTTGTTGGGTGAGAGTGGGCAGGGACGAGCTCATCCCGTGTGTGCAACCCCCTCAAAAAAGTAGGAGCGAACTTTATGGCCTTAAATAAGGCTGTTGGAAGGGATTCCCGTGGAAAAAGAGTTGGGGGGAAGGTGATGGGGTTGAGGGGGGTCTGGCGGTGCTAATGTCTCCTGAGAGCTTTGCAAGTGTCGTGTTCCCGCTCAGAAGAAACAGACTCCTAAAAATCCGCTCCTGGAACCTGAGGAGATGCTTGCTGCCTGCTCAGAGAGCTCCTGAAAACGCTGCTCTTAAGATTTTTTTTTTGCTCCTTACCGCTTTGCCGTAGGGATTGCGGGGGGGGGGGGGGGGGTGCGCAAAAGTTACTATCTCGCCTACAAAAGAGGCAAGAGAGTCTGTCCCTATTGTGAGGAGGGTAATTAGAAGGTATAAAGGGTCTCATCGAGTATGCAGCGGGCTCTTTGGGAAGTTGGGAACCCTATTGAAACGCCTGGGAACTCGGAGCTGAGGGTTAATGTGTGTCTTTTTTTTTCTCGCCACTCTCATTGACAGGGCCAGATAGACTCTGATACTCAATGCTGTTGTAAATTCAATTGCCTGGCCTCACAATGCCTACCTCATAAAAGAGAATAACTCGGGGTTGTGGCTTTTTTTTTTCCAGTAAGCAAGGGAACTGAGGAAAAGACAGTTTTGCCACCCATTCTGACTCACCCCCAGTACTTGAATCCTGGCCAAGTGGAAGCAATTGCAGCCTCACACACACAGAATTAACCACTTCCAATTGTCACCAATTAATAAGGCCGTGGTGTGGAGAAAGACCATTAAGAGTGAATGCACAGTATGGAAGGGAAAGCTTTGTGTGCTTTGCTCCAAATTTATGAGGTGGGGCTATCCTGTAATCTTGGAGAGCAAAGCCAACAGATGACATGCGTGCATGCCAGAGCCACGTCTAGAGGCACAACCCATCTCGGCTGGGCTTCCTCCATCCTCGAGTCTGGGGGATCCCCGCAGGCAAAGCTGATTCTCCTGCCCCCCACTCCCCGAGACCGCGGGTTTTTCCTGGTGGTTGGGCTAGGTGGGTGGGGTTGCAGTGGGACGGGCGGCGTTTCGCAGTTCAGAGAATGACTTGATGATTGCAGAACATCCAGTTAATTCTACAGACCGAGGGATATTTTAGGATGGAAATGCAATTTCATCCTTCAAGGTCTAGTTCTATTAGCAATCAGGTTGCAGCTTCTGTGAGAACAAGGCATTCTGTATGTGTGTGTTGGCAGGTATATAAAGCAGATTATCTGCTTCTGAAGGCTTTCTTACACCTTCATGAGGTTTCGGCCAAGGTTAGATACAGGAGCGCAGGCTGCTTGGAGCCTGGTGCTGATCCAGTCCGGCAATCCCTCTGCACCAAAGTGTGGGCAATCGATCAACGCTGAAAGTCCTCCATCGCACAACCAGAACTAGGTATCCATTTGAATCAGGAGGTTCCCAGGAGGTTTTGTTATGCAATCACAGACATAAAATCATGTTACAGCAATTCTCTTCCATCCCCCACAGCCAGTTACTACCCCTCCTCTTCTGTCTGAAGAAGGCTTGGAAGAGCAGATGAAAGCCTGCCTGTCGCCTGCGTGTAACTGTATACCTCCCCTGGGCAGCACCATGTCTCTGGACTTGTCCCTCACTGCCCAGTCCCATCCAGAGCGCCCCTAGATTCAGCAAATTTCTTTTATTGAAAAGGTACCCAGGCCAAAAGCGAGACTGCCGAGCGCTACACTGCTGAGTTCAGGCACAGAAAAAACTCTTTTCTGAGTGGGTTTTGAATGATTGCAGCAGTGCAAACATGACACATGCCGTGGCCTTCCTCTGGGACACTCACCTCCCAGCGCGAGAGAAGCAGCCACTGCTCTGCCTCTCCAGTGAGACCCTGAGGTGCAAGCACGTAAGGGTACCACTGTCGTTTCAGCCTCCATATAAACGTTGCAGTGAGGGAGCAGAGCCCCAGTGGTCAGCACCCTGCTTTTACGTCCAGCACTGCCACCTGCTCTTTTTTTGGCCTCAGGCAAGTCACAGACTTCTCTGTGCCTAGGTCCGGTGGCGTGGTAGCTGGACATGAGGTGCGTGGCACCAACAAACTTGCAGGCCAGAAGCTCAAAAATCCTTCTGCAGCAAGGGATGTTGTTGCCCTTAACTCCAGACCGCCTCAGAAGACGTACAACTCGGGTTCAATCACTGTGTCTGCCCTTGGGTTGTAGCCAGACCCTGTGCTTCTGCAACTGCTCTTCTGGCTCTGCCAGGCTATTCCTCTACAACTGAGTGGCTGCCATGCTCCTTCAAGGCTTCCTATAGAGCTGCTTTTCCAGATTGTGCTAAATTTGGCCTTATCCCTTTAAAGGTGCAGTAAAAGAGCAAAGTATGCCGCTGCTGAAAGGTAAAAGTCCAAAGGGACGGACGCAGCGCCAAAGCGATAACGGTTAGGCAGAGTGCAGGCAGCCAGAAGTCCATCGGTGTAATGGCATGGTCTGGGTGTGGTGGAGCAAGGCGAGGTGGGAAGAAGACAGCAGTGAAACCCAGCTAGCCCGTGATGCCTCCTTCATCTGAACTGAACTGCAACAGCTCTACCCTGTCCCAAGGGGAAAGATACGGGGATAGCTGTTAACTAGCCATTTCCAGAGCCGGCAGAAGGCTAACCGGAGCAGGGAATTTAGTTCTAGCCACAAAACCTAGTGAAATGTTTAGCGGTAGTTCAGCTACATCTCCACAGCACCGCGGCCCCAACAGGCACCCCCCAAGAAGTACTGTTCGGCGCAAGGAACGAGAGTCTCCCGCGAGGCCCCAGGCAAGAAGCAAAGCCCCTTTCAGCTTCTGGGCTGGCCCAGTTCAACAGCCGGCAAAGAACCGCCTGGGAAAAGCACCCGAGGCTTCGGCTGAAGTCTTTTTCCCTTCCCGTCTCCTGCCCTGGTGCCTTTGCGTTCTTCTGCTTATGAATTTCCCAGATCGGAAATTTTCTGGGGTTATCCTCCTGCCTGCGCTCCCCTCGCTGCCTCACGCAGCTGTTTCCTCGCCCTCCGCCTCCTCCGACTACAGCTACATCTCCTTCTCTGCTGCTGCTGCTTAGCTGTTGCCCTTCCCCGCCCGGGAGGGAGCGATGCAGCCCGCAGCGCCCAACAGGCCCGGCACGGGCGCAGCGCAGGAGAAGCCGGGGGGGGGGGGGGGGGGGGGGGGCCCAAGGCCCGCGGGGTGCAGGGGTGGGAGCCGCCCACCCCTCCCTTTCCACGTGGGGTCTTGCCCCCCGTCCCGTCCCAGCAGCAGCCCTGCTGGAAGGTGGCCAAGGGCTGCGTGAGGGGCCCGGCGGCGTTACGGAGGGGCGGGGGGGCTCCGGGGTCATCTCCCCGTTATTCCACAGCCGGCCTGCCGCCGGTCAGGGAGAGGGAGACGCGGGCATCCCCCAACCCCCTCGACCCAGGGCGGCCAAGGCAGGCAGGCCGGCGCACACCGCCTCGTCCTTTTGGGTCGTGCATCCCAGAGACCCTCCGAGGAGAGGGAGCGGTTCCTCTGGCTCAATGGATGCAGCCAGATTTACTCAGGCTGTTAAGTTGATTAATTGAAATGAAGTTCCTCCAGAGAATCGGCGTGTTCTTTGAGGTCAGGGTCACAACACTGAGACGCTTAATCAGATCTTTCCATTTAGCCCCTCTTAGGCAGGCTGGAATGCAGGCTCTTTCAAAGCGAGGCGGTTGGCGCCAAATTTCTGCTCTGCTATCTTGCCTCTTCCATTACATTTAACCAGCACATCCATCATTATGAAATAAAACCCAACTCTACAAATCCAGCTCAGGTGATCTTTCCGCAACCAAAGCCGGTAGGTAAAAAAAACCCCTCCGTCCAAGCTTGATATTGCTGTTGTTTTAAAAAGCGATGCAGAATGGTGCGGAAAGGGTAACTGTCACTCTAAGTCGGTCCTTTCGGAGGAAGGGGGCAGATGTTTCTGTGCGGATAACAAATTCCTTTATCTGACTGAAGCATTTCTCTGGGGAAGGTGGAGGAGGTTATTATAAGGTTACCCTGAACTATTGTTAAAGAAAGGGTTTTTCATTGCAATTCAAGAGCCCATCATATTACCCAGAGATAAATCACTCCTGTATGGCTATGGAAGAGCTCTTACGCAACAGACAAGCCAGATCCCACACGCATTAAAAGCACTGAAAGCTTGTCCATTGTATAACTGACGGGCCAGAAGTTAGCATATCCAATTTGCACGTACGCTTCTGTGGACCTCTTCCATTCCTCCTTCAGTCCCTGTAAGCAGAAGGATGTTTCTTACATCCGAATGCATTGACTGAAAATAACGTAATTGTTCCTATTTCTTTATTCTATCAGACGATGTGGGGCCAGTATCTCCACTTCGCTGTATAGCAAGATGTTTATAATTTCAGTGGCAGGATTAGAAGTGCAATATATGTGCATCGCATCTTCAGGCAGAGCTGCATAAGCAATTAAGGAACCCCCCCAGATCTTGGTAACGCTGGCTGGTGGGTGGGTGTGTGTGGGGGGGTCCCCCAAAAACCTCCCAACCCTTTCCCATTCACCGATCTAAAGTTCAAGACAACAGCCGCAAAGTGTAGTCTGTATCGCAGACACCTATGAGATGTGGATCTTTATCAGTCACAACCAGGCTCTGCAAAAGCTAGCAGGGCTTTAAGGAAGTCTGATCTTCAAGAACTGCTGAGTTTCGCTCTTTAAAAATCAACCTCTTTAAAGGCACCTTAAACCGAACAGCAACATAAAAAGTGCCAGCCCTTGATAAGGCACCGGTCCTTAGTGTAAGCTTTTAAAGCCTTGATAGTCTGTTTTCGGCTTTAGTTTTTGGCCAAGTCCAACCCCACTGGGCTCCTCCACCAGCTGGAGACACCTCTTTGCGAGGTGGGACTACCCCACCGGGCTGGCCACAAACTGGGCGGGAAATGGCAAAACTGGCTCCTCCACAAGTCTTTCCATTGGAGAAGGTTACTTTACATCCTTTTAAGCAACCTATCTCACTTCGGAGATAGCGCAGAAGAGTCTATAGAGTATGTAGGAATATATTCTACAGTAATTTTCTACCAATAACTACCCTGTTGTTTATACTTCTTGCACAGTAAAAAAATCGACCATGCATCCACAGTTTATTCCTTACTGCATCAGATAGCAAACAAACAACTCACATCTGTCTTTGCGCTTCTTTTTATTCTCTGGTTTGTTAGCAGACAGCTCTGGGGTGAGCCATCCTTTCTTTCACAAACTAGGCCTTTCTGGCTACTTGCAAGATCATACACATCTGGATGTATATGTTGTCCACGCAGAGATGAGCAGTTTTTCTTTCTGCCTGTTTGAACAGCAGAACTTTTCTGAGGCAAATATTTGTAAACAGGCTTGTTTTCAAAGAAGAGAAAGATTTCAAGGCCAAAGCATAAAAATAGACTGCAGCAGATGGAAAGAAGGCATGAGAATCCACGTAGGTTTAACAAAGGCCTAAGTCAGGGTCTCTGAGCAGCCCGTGGTTTTTTGACAGCATTGGGGTGCTAAAACAGCTGACAAATACTGAGTGCAGAGGCTCTGCTACCGATTCCCCATGCCTTATGGAGCGACAGGGGCAGGTGAGGAACTGTTGGGCAGCGTGGGTGGGATGGTGTGAAGGCAGAAGCTTCCCCCAGACACCTAAAATCAATTAGCAGCATTTAGAAGATATATTTAACTCCGTTTCTGAAAGCAGGCAGATCTTGGTTTATAGTTTTCTCATTAAGGCTGTTTACATGTCTAGAGAGATTTTGGTCTCCCCCCCCAAATCCGGAGAAGATAAAACAAGTACGAAGTACTCCGCTCACAAAGGGGCAATTGCTAGAGCACAGATTTTCTCTGGGAAGACAAAGAAGCATCAGTTTGGAGAGAGGGGGTCAGATTCTGATCTTGCGGTTGATTGAGTTTAGAACCTGTCCCCTTGTATAGGAGGAGGACAAAAATTATACCAAAGTTCCACCTTCTCTTTGCGAATCATAACATGAAGTCCTGACCCACTGTGACGCGCTGTATGTATCACTATTTTTCACGAGAGCAACAGTGTAAGCCATAGTGACCCACCCAGAGCTAGTCAGAATATGGGCATTTCCCATCCTTGCTATTCCCCTCCCGTCTCCCCTATAACCTCCCTCCCTCACTGCTCCTAGCATGCCGCGTGCTGTTATTTGGTACTGCACTGATGCCACGTATGACGCGAGGAAGGCTGCGCTGAGGGCTGAGCTGCTTGGGTTCCGTAGGGTCCCCTCTTACATCTTCCAGTCCCTCTGCATCTGAGGTCCTGGGGCAAGAGGTGAAGAAGCGAGAAGGTGGAGCAAATCCGGACGCTGATAGCAAAGGCAGCGACGTGTTATTGCTGCTGTTATCTGCGTGTGGTATGTTAGCATCAACTTAAACCTCCAGTCGGGGAATGGGACCCTGCTCTGCAAGACACTGACACCCAAAGAAATTAAAGAGGATGTGAAGAATGGCCATAGCCAGCAAGTAATTTTTTAGCACATTTTGCTTTGTGAACAGCTTTTCCCACTCTAAGTCCAAATGGGAATTATCTTTCCATCACTGCTGACCATCAAAAGCTTCATTGCTTTCTTTGCGTAACAACTTTGGAAAGACAACAGCGCAGAACTGTACACCAAAGCTATGAGATGACACAAACTGCTATTTAAGATTCAAATAGACTAAGACACATCTATTGCCTGGTTATTTTTAGTGGGGACCAAAGTGCGGTGACCTGGCTGTGAGGAGGGTAAATTCAACTGCCTTGGAGCAACTCAACTTGATTGGAAAGAGCAAGCTGTTAGAAACGATCCTGGCTGGTGATTGTTTCACCTACCAATGTGACCTGTGCTACAGAGCTCGCTGCCTTTCCCCCTCCTGCCAAAGTGGACTATCCTTCAGTACCAGCATGTTTACAAGTCTTGAAGTGCCTTGGCCCCTGGCTAGAGGAGAACAGAAGCTGACTGTGCCCCTTGCACACATGAGATTCTGGAAGCACAAGGTCAGCCCACTAACAAGAGACACAGCGACAGCCTTTAGAAGCTCTTTCTTCTTTCCCATTGCCATTCACTTACTACTGTTGAAATAGCTGACAACATGTGTTGATGTAAGGCAAGGTAACGTAACTTTGCTGAAAATGGAGGTCTGCTCTCAGAGGAGTGTGGCTCAGTCCCATGCCTATGGATCTTGCTTGCGTCCTGCAAGCAAGGAGGGTACTTAATTAAAAATAGGCAGCCCAGAAAACACACGAGTAGAAAGATTTGTTTCCATAATTTCTTTCTCTATATGTGGCCTTTGAGGGGTAGGACTTCAAGTGGCTCGGTCCGGAGGGGAAAACAAAGCGCTACTTTAAGGCATCGTGCAGCTGTGGTACGGACACAAAACGGGCTATCGCCTGCAGGCACACAGTGGCACCGCAGCTACTCCTCAGGTCCATGCTACCTGTGTCTGCTCTTGACCTGCAGTATACCAGTGCCACCAGTGAAACCTGCCCTGTGCGTTCTGCAGTGTGAGAGAGCACAGACAACTGCGTGGTATGGAGAAGCGGCGCGGCTGTAAATTCACGCCCGTGCTGGTAACTTGTGCGTGCATCCCTATCCAGAGCTAGGTAACGGGGCAGGGCTGAAACATCCGCGCTGCTCTCAGGAGGTGGGTGCGCACCCTGCGTGAATACCCATGGGTTAGCTTTACTCCGACTAGCGGCAGTGCAGCAAGTCCGGGATCCTGGCTGCATATTCAGCGGTTGAAACTCAGGCTGTTGTGGCTTTACTGTTTACATCCAAGCTAATGGACTAGAGCTACCTCATGTATTACAGACACAGTCCTGCAGACTTGTTCCCCAAAAACCAGGGTGCTACGCACTGTTGAGGTCCTTCTGGCTGCTTCACTGAAAACACGCTAAATGGGAGCTGGATCGCTCCAATAGCAGTGGGGGAATGAATCCAATTTTCTAGATGTGAATTGCTGTTTGGAGTTTGTCTGGTCTAAGGTGAGATATCAGTGACATTAGTCCCATCCTAGGCGAGATGCAAGTTTTATGAAAAGATACGGATCAGTGTCTGTCTTGGGATGGATAACTCTGCTTTCGGCAGTGAAACTGGCAGCTCACTTTTTTGTGTCTAACGGTTCGTTATGGAGGCTACATGGTAGAAAGGATCCAGTCTTACTGAATTACAGATTGTGGCTTTGAAGGCAGATTCTGCTCAAGATAAATTGCGCTCTTGTACCTTAACTTTTATCCTAAATGCTCTCAAGACTGGATTCTCTCTGAGCTCTAAGGTTTCAGCAGCTTTTGCTGTGAAATCTCAGAGGACCAGTTGGAGAGACGTTATGCCCTGCTGCTGGAGAATTGATTTCCCACATCGGCTGATTTGTCATTAAGAGCAAAGCTCTCAACCGCAGAGCCTTACTGCTCTGAAGCAGAGCAGGGCAAGAGTTCAGACTGTTGGTCGGGCCAGGGTTTGAGGTAGCTTTCCCTGCAGCGCAGGGCTTCACAGGAAAGGTATCCCTTGCTGTTAGTTTTCCACACAACTTCCTCTTTGCAGAAGGCACAGGGGCTCAAGCTGCCTAGTCTCTGTTTGCTCCCTGCGCCCTTGGGCAATTACTTTACGTCCTCAGAAGCAGAAGGCACCGATGTCTACAGTATGCTTAGCATGGTGGTTAGCCCGTGGAAAAGGTGCCAAGCAAAATGCATCCAGCCAGTGGGTGTATTGCAGACCGGCCCTTTGTTTTCAAGTAGGGACTAAGTCCTGTCAGCATCAGGTCTCCGGTCCCTGGAGCCGTAAGGAGTCCGGCATGAAAGAAAAAGCTGCTGAGGAATGGGTGGATGCCTCATCTTCTGCAAAGGAAGGTTACTTACCCGTTTTTGTGTCCCAGGGGAATGTCTCTCTGCAATGCTATTTTAATTTGCAGAGAATGCGTAAGGCTTGCAGCGTGGCGGCTGAAATCAATACAGCAACCAGGCGCCCCCCACTCAGAGACCGGGACCACATGTGCTTTGCCAGAGGTGTCTGCTTTGCTTTGCGAGAACATGCAAATGGCTTCTCTAGAAAGGTGACAAGGGATCTCTGCCAGGCTGAAATTACTGTGGATTAGCGAGCGCCTGCCTTGTCGTGTTCCTGCAGCACTTCCAGCAATTTAAAAGGCACCGGTTCTCACAGACTAAGCGAGCCACTTCAGTGCAATAGGCAGAGGGATTTCATACCGTGCCTGGTTTTAGCAGCCCTGCGCATGTTAAGCGTGGTATGCAATGCACAGAGCACCGCACTCCTCGGCACCGGGGGAGAGAGCGTAGCTCTGCCTGCTGCTGTCGGCAGGTCTAGCACTGATTTGTAGTTTACAGCCAGCTAATGGGTACCTGACCTGCGAGAAGGCTGCCGTACCAATGGCTTTCTGAATGAATGGCTGCTCTTTGAGAGGGGAAGCAGGGTTAGAAAAGGAGTAAGAGCACCACTGACAGCTGATGCCCAGGGCGGTATAGAGCAGGACGCTCTCCTCTCCATGCCCTGCTGTGGGGGCTGAGAGAACCTTGAGAACAAGGAAAGTGCGTGGGCTGAGGTGAATTTCAGACTTTGGCCCATTTGCTCTTCTTTCCCAGCCCTCTTTATCTGTCTGTTCATCTATTTACCTAGCCAGCTACCCATCCATCTGTATTTATGTATCTAATAGATACACTAATGCACATGGGATTTTATAAAAACTCACCCTTATTCAGCGTTCAGCGGTGTTTGACTAGAGTGTTTGGAAAAGTGTCAAGTATCTTTTTCCTCCCCTCCACCTCACTGGAAACCCATGTATCCAAATTTGGTAGCTTTCAAAATGTAGCAGATCAAAGTGTTTGCGAATGTTATTTTTAAGTGGAGTAGAGCAGAATTATAAAGCCAGTTGTGGATTTAATTCTGCATTTGCTGGGTTTAAACTTCTCCTGAGCCAAATGAAGTTGTTATGATTGAGTTGCGAGTATAAACCTCACTAATTACAGTCCAAACAAACCTTTGGGTCTCTTCACCAGGAAATCAAAACATGAGGGTTGTGTGGGATGAAGGAAGCTAATTTTATGATTTGCCTTTAATATCACTTTGATACACAGTGTTAAAAGCTGACCTCTATGTTCATAAACTAATGTATGCTTGGCTTCCAAAGGTATCTCCGTGGTCCAATCCCATTCCTGGGGTCACAAAAAAGTCCAGATATAGGTATCACTTTTCTGTTGTATCCAAGCAGGGATGCAGACAGATACCTCCCAGGTACTGGGCAAGGGGCTGATACATATTAGTGCAAAAACTCCACTGGCTTTAGCAAGGATCAGGATCCAGCCCTCAGTCACTAGTACTATAAAATGGACAGAAAAGTTTGCAGGGGACCTGAGATCAAACTCCTCCTGAGCCTGCTTGACTCCAGGCCATGAATTTGCTAGTGGCTATGCTTCCTTGGAGGACACAATTTCTATCCCAGAGGACATGTAGCTTTTCTACCACACTTTAGATGTAATTTTAATTCCAAATCTGAACAGAGAGGATGGACTTTCAGAGGTCCTTGGGAAGAAAAAAGGCGTGAAAAATACTGTTTTGGAAACAATCTCTTTGTCTAAGATCTGTCATAATAATACATCTCAGCATTAAAGCATTCACATGAAATAATATTTATAGTCTAAAAAAGAAAAATAAGCTTAAAACAATCCATTTAATAAGTCACTATTTTCATATCACTTGAAACTTTAACTGTGGACACCGACTTGTGACTGATTCATTCCCAAGTTCTCGCTCTGTTTTGCATGCAGCTGTTCTCAGAGATGAACTGCCCTACTAATGTTTATCGGGTCCTGAAACACGCGCCTTTTTGGGATTATATTGCACTGAAGGCCTGCCTCAAAGTTTATCAAGATTAACTGGAGTCTTTCCATTCCACTGATTTCTATGGCCAGTGAACTAGTATATGAAATCAATTAAGTGGTAACCCAAACTTTCATTCAGAACTCATCCCGACTTTCTTTTGGCTGACAAGCATGGGTCACTCTCTACTTATCATTTCCTTTTGCCACACAGTTCTTTGCAAAAGAGGATTTAGGCTGGTTCTTAGGGAAAATAAGAAAGCAAGAAGCCAAATGAGAGAGCTCTTTTCGAGCTCTCACAGCCTGTGTAAAAATTTGCTAAGCCACCGTATCTTGGGGCTTTCTAATGGAAGGCCTTCAGAGGTCTGCTCCTCTGATTTTCTTCCCATACTCTGTTTCTTTGTGAACCTGCTGCCTGAAATTCCTTCGGAAGAGTTAGGACAGAAATGGATATAGCCTGTTTTCATTTCCTGACCCTCCAGGATTTGTCTTACCAAAGTCCATCAGCCTCCGCCCCCTTCCACTGTCAAATCCTGTATCTCAGCTTAACAGGGATGCAGAAGAACACATGTGTCTGAGACTAGCTGAAAAATGGTTTGTTCGAACCATCTCATAATATATGGATGATGGAAGTCTCCCACTGATGACCTGTCAGGGAGCGCTCCAGCACTGGGTGCTGGATGGGATGACACATTCACAGATAACAAACTTTGCTGTCAATCACTCGTGTTGTTAGACGTGGACTTGACGTGACAGCTATGGCTAACAACAGTTTTGATTGACATGTATACGAATTGCAGAATATGGAATGTGAATAGAAACAGTACTCATCTCCAACTGGACGTAGCCCTTGTGCATTTTAAAACCCAGGGCAAAAAGCAAGCAAGTTTTAAAGTATTGTGGGCAGAGCACCTTGCCATAATGCTGTACTGGCATTCGCTTTGATTACCTGTTGAGGAACACCAAGCTCATTGCTTTCTGCTAGGGCTGGTTCATCGTAGTTGCTAATACCGTCCTGAGGGAAAGTCCAAGTACTGTAGGTAGCAGGCAGACTAGCACCAGCCCAGTGTCATCCTAACAGTCCTGTGCTGATACTGCAAACTGCTGCAATACGCAGCGTTCCTCACGTCAGTCACACGATAATGAGCTGTCTCCTAATCTCACTGCTTAGCCCCAGGACCGGCTGCTTCCTCGAAAACTGAAGCAGCCATCTCTCTCCACCGCGGAGGAGAGGGGACCCTTCTGGTGTCTGCTGCCACACTTACTTTTGCATGCGGTGTAGTGCTGCCCTCTCTGCCCTGCTTCTTTGCACCTGTACCTCTGTCAGTAGGTCTGACTTCACTGTCTGGGGCCAGACGTACGGCCAGGGGTTCCCAATTTGGAGAGCACATAATTCTCTAGAGCAATAGACGCTACAGCTTCTTTCTGGCACCAGAGCTGGTACCTGAGCAAACGCAGCTCAGGAACTCCATCTGAAGCTTTAGTGGGGAGCGTAAGGCCAGAATGGGTGGACATGGACAGCCAACTAAAGCAACTTCTGCAATTTTTGCTGGCAATAGCCCAATTCCTCACCCTCACCTGGTTGCCGCTTCTAAAAGTCCCACTCAGAGAGTGCACTTCTTCACGCATGCAGAGCTGACGTTTTGCAGGGCTTGCTCTACGCTTTTCTGCGCCTGTCCTCTCTGCTGCCTTTCCTCTCCTCTCTGAACCCTCTCAGTTATTTTAGGCGAGTGACGGAATCCAGACAGGTCTGTCTCCCAGGAGGGGAGCAGAGGGCGGTGGAGCAAGGCAAAGGAGGGGAAGTCAGCTGGTGAATCAACAGCAGGCCAAGGCATGCTCTGGGACGTGGCTTCAGGGAAGTTATTCATCTTGTAATTCACCCTTGGGTTCTCTTGGCCTCATTTTCCCATCACTAGGTCTATTATTTCAGTCATTGTGAAGGTATCCTGTCGGAGCTGTCAGGCTGGGAGTGGCCCACCTCCCCGCTGACAGAGGGCAGAAGGCATGGGAAAGTGTCAGCCTGCCAAGATTGCACGCTCGGAGCAGAGGCTGCTCGCCTCACGCTGGAAACTTGCCGGTGGCAGATTGTTAATGTCATTACAACACTTACACAGGAGCAGCAGGTTTCGCCTATCAACCTGCTGCAGGCAGATGAGAAGGAGAACGGGGAGGGGGGCAGGGGGGAAGGGAGTGGGCGTGCAGAGAGGAAAGGCGGCAGAGAGTCGCTCGGGAGTCTGCAGACCTGGAGCTAGCAGCCATGTGCCCTTTCTGCCTTCTGCCGGGTAGCTTAACAGTATCCGCCCGGACCTCACATGGAGGCATCTGGGACAGAAGCGGTTTAGAAAAGCAGCAGGTGCTGTGTGGAAGGAGCACGGGACGGGTTGTCTGGGCTGGCTTCCCCAGCACACCTGCGTCTGCAAGTGCTGAAACGTAAGCCTCAAACGGAAGAGAGGCAAAGGCACTGGACCTCCTTGGGGTGCATGGGACGGCTGGGCACTCTCCCCAGCCCCTTTGTGGCGGGTAAATCCATCCACACCCTGCCGGTTGTCGGGGCCATGCTGCAGTGAAACCAGGGAGCGCTTTCCCCAAGGGGTGAGCCAGATCCTGGCTGGTGCTGAGCACCTGAGCCTCTTTCTGCAAGGGCCGCAGGAATTCAGGCTGCTCGGAGGAGGCTGCTACAACCGAATGCTACAGCCCATCCTCTAAACCGACACCCCACTGTCGTGGTCTCATGAAATACTGTACTTTGGGCAGGTTCAGGCCACGGATGGGCTCAGGATTCAACACATCAAGAAGAGTTAGGACAGGAAAAAACACACTGAAATGGAGTTTCTTTTTTCTCCCCTAAGCCCAATCTTTGCATTCCAAAGGACTCGGCATGGGACAACCCAGGGCTGAGCATCCCAGATGGGCTGGGTCCTGAGCTGTGGGGCTGTGAGACCCACATCATCTACCCCCAGCACGCTTTTCATCGACACTCCAGACCAGTTGCCCAGTTTGGGACTGGCATCAGCAAGCTAAAGAGTGCTCTAACCAAGCCACGGAAAGGAATTGGTCCCAAAATGTTAAAATAACTTTTATCATTGGCGACAGACATTTCTGCAACAGGAGGAGGAGGGACGCAGCACAGTCTCCGTCTCTCTGCAAGCAAGAGGCACTTCAATGTTTTACTTGTTTACACTGTTGTACCCTAATGGCCCAGCTGAGATCAGAGCCTTACTGTGCTGGACAGTATGTGAACAGATGAAGGGGACAGTCCCAGCCATCAGAATAGGCAGAGGCCGAGCAAGAGAGAAAGCAGAAAAGGAAACGACTTAGTGCCACTCACGAAGGTAGTGGAAGAGGCAGGAAGAGAGGCCGAGTCTCCCAAATTCCCCCTCTGAGGCCACACTCCATCTCCTGCAAGAGAAAAAGGAGGACGCGGAACCACTAGTGCTCCCCCTGCCAGGGGAGGTTTAGGTTGGACGTGAGGAAAAATTTCTGTACTGAAAGAGTGGTTAAACATTGGAACAGGCTGCCCAGGGAAGTGGTTGAGTCCCCATCCCTGGAGGTATTTAAAAGACGTGTAGATGAGGCGCTTAGGGACATGGTGTAGTGGGTGGTGGTGTTGGGTTGACGGTTGGACTCAATGATCTTAGAGGTCTTTTCCAACCTTAATGATTCTATGATTCTATGATTCTTTCCCGTGCCGGGACACAGGGGCTACAGCTTCTCTCCCCGCTCTGCCTGCTCTCTGCCCGCACAGCTGGTGCTCGCGGTGCTGGCCGTGCCAGCCTGCTGGGCAGCCCAGGGGCCCAGCCGGGGCGCTCCAGAGGCCGGGCTGGCAGAGTCACCCGCCGCCAGGGAGGTGAATCGGGTTTTGAGGGCAGCCACAGCTCTCAAGCGCACAGAGCCACGAGCCTGCAGGTTGTGCGTAGATGCAACGATAACCAGAACGAAGGGATGGTGCGTGGGACCAGCACCTGGCACAGGGAGCCCTTCCTCCCTCTCTCTTCCAAGCAGGTCCGGGGAGATATGTGCCTGCACCCTGCTCCAAAACCCTGGGAGCCTTCAGGGCAGCACTTTGAACGTTTAAGCAGGTACCTTTCCTTTTCCTTTGAATGCTTAGCCCCTTAAATCAAATCTAACTCAGGTTCAGTGCAAACTGTCGAGGGAAATCCGGAGCTGCTTGGGGCAAAAGCTAATGTGTTAAGCACTGAGATATAGTCCAGATGTAGAACTCTCCAGGGCCACAACGGGTCTTTGAGCTGCTTGTTTGACACCTCTGGTTTAGACATTAAAAGTCCCACCGGGGAGGAAATCCTCATGGCCTGAGTTATGTGCTATTTACGGATGGGGCTCTGGGCAGCCCTTGAAAGAGCTTGTAATAAAACCTGGAATAATAGTAAATTATTAGCATAGACTAGGAAAGGGGCTTTATTTTTTAAGGCAGCTGGTTTTATGGATTTTTTTTAATGCTGGATGAAGATAAAAATTCTTCTGCCTCTGAGGAATAAGAGAATGCAGAAGAGGCAGAGAAGTGTGTGAAAGCTCCAGGTCCCATTTGGAAAAGCACTCGGCAGGCAATAAAACCACGTTTCTCGAGCTAAATTGTTTGCATGTGATAGCAGAGGCTTTTCCCCCCAAGTCAGATCTGGGGCTTACACAACAGTTACTGGCTGGATGCTTCAGCTTCCCATTTGGAAGCTGAATCTCTCCCTCTCTCCGCTCCTCTCCGCATCCTTCTGTTGCCCACCTATGAAGTGCCCTCCTCCGCGCTCCTCTTTCCTGACTCCCCCCTTCTGCCCTGCCAGGTGACCTCCCGCAAATCACTTCTCCTCTTCCTCCAGGGAAAGAGCTTCTCCTGCCACTGTGTCCGTGCAGGACCAGGCGCTGCTGGGCTGCTAGCTACTCTGCACTGTGCATAAGTAGCAGCCATGGTTTGAGTTACCAGGTAAATCACAGGTGTGGTATGCTGCCACCCCCACCTCTCCTGCACCTTTCCCAGCTCGGGGGGTCTCTCTCTCCTCCAGACATGCCTTGCACGTGTCCCAGCCGCCTCTCGCTGCTGCCGGGCTGTGTGACAGAGCCCAGCACTTCTGCTCACCGTCCCAGCCTGGGGGCCGGGCTCTTTGCCGGAGCACTTATTAGCTCTGGTATCTGACTGCCTGGGAGCTATGGGAAGGGGATTAAGTAGTTGCTCATGTCTTTCCCAGCTCACTTTCACCATCCCAGGAGTGAATCACAATGGGGTTTATTCTTTTTGACTCTCCAAAAAAAAGGAACTGACCCTTAATTTGCACAGAAATGAGTGGTTTTCCTAAGCACACTGCTGCAACTACAGGGGTCTTCACCCTCAGGTGGGGATCTCACCTAGAGGAGAGGTCTTCAAGCACTTGACGTAGTACAGTGCTATGGAAAGCTTTCGAGCCATGCACCTGCCACTCTCCCAAAAAAGGTGAGCAGACCACTCAGGATCCAGGCAGTGGCCTGACAAACGTGCTTCCCACTCGTCTTTCAGGCTGGTAACGCAAACCCTCCACCCCGGGGCTGCATTGCTGCGGCACAGGGGTGAACAACGCAGTTCATACAGCAGCCACACCTTCCTTCGCCTCGCCTGCGGCCCAAAGCCAGCACGCTATGTGCTTGCCAGCAGAAGCCAGAGCCCTCATCAGCTCTCTGCCCGTGTTCACATGCATTATGAACACAGCTGTCATAATTCTCCCTAACCTGAGTACTTTAAGGATGATAACACAGTGTCTGCATGGCTTTTCTCTCCCCTGATATGACTGGAAGTGGCAGGATTTCTCCTGCCCATCACTGGCTGCCCTTGAGTTGTCTTCTAGACATGTTGCTTTTTTTTCCTTCCAGGGCTTTATTTTTTTTCTTGTCGCTCTGTTTGCTTGTTTATTTTCCTCTCCGCTTGGTGTTAGGCATTGAGACAGAACATCCAAAGCAGCTACAGGGCTCGTTCAAAGGGTGACAGAACTGAAAGGATGTTTTTTTCTATTGGTGAGAGATGCTGCTTTAGAGCAGTCGTTCTCTTTATATCAAAGAGGACATGTCCAGTGAATGCTGTGGACTTCACTGGTACCAAAGACTTGCAAGGGAGTGTAGTGACAGCTACGCACCCACACAGCCGAGCAGAGAGCGGAGCAAGGCGCTGAACTGCCATCTCCTCAGCCGCGCTGCTCTCCATCCCCTCTCTTCCCTGGGATATCACTGCACAGCCTCATGAGACTTCACAAGGCCGGGCTGTGATCCTGGCTACCGCTGGAATGGACTTAATGATTCATGAGGAAGCACAGGAGACGTAAATATATACGTGAGGCCAGATTTTCTAGAGAGCTCTGCTCATGTATAAGTACCAAAGTAAGGGCTGGAAAAGCACTGCATCCCAAAGTTATCCCCACAGCAGCTTGGATGCACAGGCCTCTCTTGGCTGTCTGGCCCACAGAGGTGAAAAGAGGGGAGCTGATCTGCTGAGGGATTTGTTTCCCAGGGAGAAAGGAATGATTTAGCTCTCTACGTGAAGGTCCCCTCAGGAGCAGTGGAAAGGAACCACGAGGAAGAAGAGCAAGGCTGAAGAGAGAAAGGGCTTTTCTGCTTATGAGCTGCACAAAAGCGTCTCCAGTACTCCTCAGCTGTGCCTAGACAAAGCAACGTACCACGAGGGTCACAGACTTGGCTGGTATCAGCTGCCACAGTTTCACGGACCTCACTGTAGGTTTGCTGGTTTACAACAGCCAAGGCCCATCCCATTCACCCTGCTCATTACAGCATTACACTGAAGACCGTAGAGGAATAACCCAGAGAGCTTTACGAAGTATGCAGAGGGACCACCAGTAAAATGCAGCCACCACTGATGCAGAGTGTGGCTGCTATCCAAAAGACACAGTGGCACTGCGCAGAAATATGGGGGCAAAGGGAGAACTTAGAGGTGTCCCAGTGGGGTGCCAGGTCTGTCATGCTTCTGAGTCACTCCAAACAGCCCCTGTCTGAGAAGCTTCCTTGAACTGATCACGGAGGTGAGATGCCAGTGCCCAAATACTGATCTCTCTGACCTGCTGACTCATTTGTGCTAGCACTCCAGCAGAAGGGACCTGCTCATCTTGCCCATCCAGTCCCTACTCAGGCGTGGCTGCATTATTTGCTCAATGATTACTGAAATAAAACCATCATTAAAAGCAACTCCTTCTACCTCGCCATGTACGTGGCTCCCCTCTCCACTCCTGGTAGGAAGTTCCATGATGTTGGAGCGGGCTCCTCCGCTTCCACACTGGTTCCTCCCAGGTCAGGGATGTCTCCAAGGGGCGGCTGCTCTGTAGGACTGTGTTGTGTCCAAGCAAGGAGCAGCCTGGGGGCTGAGCCCCTGCTCAGAGTGCGGCTCTGATGCCTGCACGCTCCAGGTTTGTACCTTGGGCTTCAATTCATGAACAGTGCAGCTGACAGGGTGGCGTTGGGAAGGAGAAAACAGAGGAGGAAGAATGGGACTTGTACAGTACCGGAGGCATTAACTCAAAATTGGCTCCATCTCTCCTGTTTTATTAGAAAAGGGGGCAGGAGAGAGCAACAAGCTAAGCTAAAAAAATTACATTTTTCAAACCTATATATTCCATATAAACACAGGCTAAGCCTCAAAACAAAACAGAGAGCCATTAGAGCACATCTGTGTTTTCCAGTTCAGAGCTCTTACTGCATTTGTGCTTGGTGATGTACAAATGCAATATCCCGACTCAGTGAGCTTGGAGCTGACCCCCAACTCACTGAAGCCAACAGCAGTAAGTTCAGTGGCATGCTTTGGCATTGGCATGCTTATCTTATTCCGCAGGCAGCAGGCTGTTGCAGTCTAAATGCACCCTACATCCTGGGAAATTTCTGGGGAAGCAGCTTTTCGGGTGATATAGCTCCTCGTGTAGGAGCTGTGACAGCAGTCTTGAAACACACGTCCTAAAGACTGGCACTGGCTTTCTTTTACCTCCTCCAGCCCAGCCACCAAGCTCTTGCCACAGTGACACCTGCTTCTGCTTCATAACAGCAGAGAAACCCCAAAGCAGAGAGCTGCCCCGAAACACCCCCACTGCTAATGCCTCCCCGTGCCCTGGCGGAGTGAGTGACCGGAGGGACAGATAAAGCGTGCTGGACTCGCTCGGTGCACGCCTGGCCGGGTGCGTGTCTGAGTGTGACGCACATAAGGACCCAGCAATGGGAGTAACAGAGGTTATGATATTGTTCACATGCTGCCAAGCACCCGGGCAGCAGCCAAACACAAAGATTATACGGTAGAAGGAGACACAGCCCTTCTCTCTGCCTTTGATGTAGTTTTTATTGTATTTCGGGCAGACACAGGAGAAAGACAAGTCACAGAACTCGCAGAGATTAATTTGCAAGCATTCTGCAGAAAGATTTTAATCTGAAAAACAGATATTTCACCCTTTCTAAGCAGCAATTGCTTCTCACTTTTATTTCTGTATGGTACAGCAACATCTTGTGACATTCCAGTGGCTGCAGAGAGAGGCAGGGCTCTTCTGCCAACTCATCATGATCTCAAATATGTGGAGCCCAAGAGATCCAGCTCAGGTGTATAAAAGAGTTTATTCTGCCCCTCCGAAGCAATGGAAATTCAAAAGCGGGACACCGTGGGATCTTGCTGGGAAAGTCTTTTGCAAGCCACAGAGAAAGCAAGCTGACATTTACACAATGTTTAAAATATATTAAACTAACAAGGATTTTTTTAGGAAAGAGGGTAAATTTGGGTCACAAGTACTGTTTGCTCAGAAGAGGGTAGGAAGTCTATCTGTTTACAAGTATGGATTTGTTTTTTCCTGTAGCATACACACGCATAGTGGTCTCATAGCCTAATCCTGAAAACATTTTTATTGGAGAGAGCACTTGCTATAGGAATTGTCCTGCAGGATACATTAAAAATATTTGGACTATAAAGCTTTTACATGGATATGGAGACAGCAGTATGCGTCTGAGAAAGAAAGTGCGAGGAAGAATCATTTCAAGTGCTTGCAACGTAGATATTCCTAAATTAAACCAGCTCAGAGAGAGCCCAGATTCAGAGACAAAACCCATTACTGTTAATAGCATTGAGCTGATTTTCATGAGGAAAGAAACCATTTGTACTGCTCTTAGAACCAAAAACAAATATTAAAGTATTTTCCATAGAATCAATAGGTATTTAATCCCTCGAATTTGTGGTTTGGACAAAGGCTACGGCAGCACGTCTAGCAGACTCTATGGAGGACTGCAAATGAATTTCACAGACAACAGTTTGCCTTGCTTCATCCACAATTTCCTGTGCCCACCTTGGAGACTAAATTAGACACACTTGAAGCCCTCTCTTTAAAGAGAAGGGATTCTTCTCTGAATAGGAGCAGCCATGCAATGGGGAGCTGGGAAATGCCTGGGATTTCTGGCTTAGCTTTTGATTCCCAGGGCAGCTCAGCTCTTCCTAAAGGCAACATTGGGTGTATGTCTTCCCCATTTTCCTGTTTCATCTCCCATCTCATGACAAATGAGAATAGCTGGGACCTCCACTATATCTGCTGCCAGCGTCCTTTCCTAGAGGGGGAAAAATAACCCTGCACTATTCCATCCTTTGAGGAAACAAAAGAACCTTTGTGTCTTGCTTGCTGCTTTAAACTTAGCAAAAACTCACTGTGCAGCACGGTATTTGATTCCCCAAGGTCTGTTCACGTCCAGTCAAACTAGAGGGGTGCACTAGCGACAGGGATTTGCCAAATGTTTGCTAAATATAACCCGTGTTTTGTGCTGAGGCTTCAAGGGGGAGGATGCTCTTGTGGATAAAGCTCAGGACTTAGGCTCAGCAAAAGAGCATTGTCCTGCCACTCATCATTGGTGCAAGTGCCAGTTAGCTGCAGGTCTCCAACGGCATTTAGGCACATAGTCCCCTTTACTGGGTTACAGGAAGAAATGGCTTGACATGACACAGTAGTGAAAATTAGCAGTACAGTGTAAATCAGGTGCAGGTTTGCTGAGGTCAGTGTAATTCCCCGAATGTGAAACTAGTATGTGATGAGAACCGTGTCGTCTGATTTCGGAGACCTGGCCAGGGCTGTTGTGGATCCTGGCTAAGCCCGCCGGACACTTCTGTTTGGGGTACTCGTTGGTACTGGGACAGCAATGAAGCGAACCCAAAAAATAAAGTCTGCCAACCACCTGTGAACCTGCCACAGGCTTCAACACAGTGCTGCACGGGACCTGAGGGCTGGGTACCCCGCTTTTTTTTCCATCTCCACTTTGCAATTTAGGCCCAGAACAAACACAAGCCTTCGCCCATCTCTTTCAGCTACACGTCCTGGGAGCAGGACAACCGCGTTCAGTGAGCTCAGCACCTTTATGCCTCCGACTCTCCCTGGCAGCTCTGCCTCAAACCTTCACCTGTCTCTCATGCAGAACCTAAACGAACGCTTTCCTATCTCCAGCCCAGATGTTTTCTCGCTTGCAATACTTTCCACCAGAAGTACCAAACTATAAAACAAGGCTGGAGAGGGAAGGTGCACACTTTGCTTTAGAGGAATCCTGACGCACTCTGAATAGCCCTTTCTTCTCTTTTGGTATGTCCATCCTTTGGGGCTGAGGCCACTTCCTGGCTTGCATTTTAAGCTCTTTCCCAGCACAGTTACCATCACTGTTGGCTGTAAAAGTTTGAATCCAACTTTTGTTAGCCCACTCCTTAGCAATGAACCCAGTCACCCCAGCTGAGATCTGGAAACACTCTTCACCATCTGACATATGTTCTAGCTAGCAGGGGTCGGCGCATCTGCCTCCATCTCACATATTTGCACATGGCTTCTTGCCCAGACCGGGATCCTAGGTATCAGCCGCAGCAAGCTGGCCTGATCTGTGCTCCACCAGGCTGCTGTGTGTGCTGCTTGAGGCTCCAGAAGGGGAGAGAAGTTGCAATACTATGCTGCAGCTGGGACCGTGCTGCCAAGCAATCCCCTGCCTCGTCCAGAGGGCTGCCACACTGTGCTGACCAGCATAATGTGGTCAGGCTTACAGTGCAGGTGGGATAGACCCAGCCTGCATTTCAGCCAGATCCCCAGGTCCTGCTGGGACCTCTTTTTTGGAAGAGCCAGCAACATCAGGTACCCTGATCATCAGAGGAGAGTTGCTCATCACAGTAGTGCAAGAGGAGAGACATCAACCTCCCACGTCACTTCTTTTAGTGGCCCCTTGCAAGAACTGCCTCCCTCAGCTCTACGAGAAGGAAACGGTCAGTAAGAGTGCATGAAGGCTCACTGGAGAATCCCCGGCAACATCCCAGCCACTCAGCCCACAAACCTCACAAAGAAGCACCAACAACAGACTCTCCTCCCCCAGCAGGTAATTGGAGTTACTATTTGCTGTGAGGAGCAATCCTTGAGTTATTAGGGTTTAACAGCTTGGCTAATTCACTTTTAACAAAGCTTTTGACCCAATATGGCAGGAAGATTGGGGCTGGTCTGGCATTCTCGAGGGCACTTCAGAAAGGAAGGAGCAATGAAATGCAGAGCCATGTTAAGAGATTGTGGCTATCAGCAGAGAGCTGTGTTAGGGCTGAACGCTGTCGGAGCAAGTAGCCTTCCAGGTGCAGTAACACAGACAGGCAGCGTGGAGATGCTTCCAGCCCCTGCACTGGCTTCTTCAATGCTCTGGGGTTCCCCCCCACCACCCAAATTGCTGTATAGGTGCACATCCCGAGCAATTTTCACAGCTTCTATGGTGGTACCTGGGCCAAGCCACTTTTTGCTAAACCTCAAGTGCACCCACAGAGCACCACCGGAGTGCCATCCTGACTGTGGTGGGTACGGCATATGTTAGGGGCAAGGGACTTTGCATCCTCACCCACTGGGAAGAAAGCTGACTCACCAGCGACTGACCACCATGAGTATGGAGCTGAATTTGGATTCACTTCTGTCCCAGGTGAGGAATACAGTGACATAACTAAGAGAAAGATGGCCAATATCGTCTTTAAGAGCTAGCACCCCTATGTGCATTTTCAGTGTTAAACTGAGCCAAGCTGATGTGGACCTCACAGAGGGAATAAGCATCTGTGTGGCCGCATTGTCATCTCTCTGCAGAATGACTTTCTTCACTACAAGGGGAGATGTGTTCAGCAGCCTGGGGCCCACCAGGGGTATTGTGCTGCTTACAGACTTTAAAATAAATAAGTCTTGATCCCTCAGCTATAACCCTCAGCAGCATCAGTGTCAACCTCTGTCTGTCCAGGCCTGGGTGAACACATCCTCCAGTCCCACACTGTCCCAGGCCTGTTCGCAGCGTTTGAACTTTACTGACATTGTCAAGACATAGAGTCCACAAGGCAGCAGCTTTGTTAAACGGCTTTCTGAAGGGACTGCGACCCAGTGTGGGAGGGTGAGGGCAGCCATTTGGAGAGCAAACAAGAGCAGAAGAGAGAAAAATGCAGTTTACGACGGGCACAAATGTTAAAGCCTGCGAGAAACACAGAGAACATTAATCCATTAAGGACCAAATGGATGCCATAAACCAGGAATTTTTGTTTTATTCCTATTGCTTTGATTAAAACTCCACGGTACTGAGCGTTTACCCAGCCTGCAAAGGAGAAACTAAGTCTTAGCCATCTGCACAGGCTTTGTAAATCAGACTTCACTAAGGAAGAAGTTTCTTATGACAATAGTTTCCTCACTGTACAAATTTCCATCCCTTTTCCATCAGAAAATCTCCCCTCATCCACCCCTTAAAGGGCATGCCTAGCCGGGTGCCGTTGCATCTGCGCTTTTAGGCAGCAATTCCAGAGACTAAAGAAAGACTAAACTGTGCAATTCCCACATGTTGCATGCTAGCCATTTCCTCCCTCTACATTTATAGCATGCACTATTCTTGATTAGCAGAAGGGATGTTGGAAGTACCTTGGGTAATTAGCTAGCAAGAGAGAAGGATTCATTCCTGAACTTTGAAGCGGCAGAGCGTGCTAAATGTCAGGATGTGATGTTGTATTGGCGTCACTTCCTCTCTTTCAGTCTCACCTTACAACCTTCCTTTTCTCTTTAGCCAACAATTAAATCATTCTGCAGAGGGCTGGTGACATGGTATATTACCCAGATCCTGTTTAAAAATGAAACTCACTGGACTTACGGGCTATGATGTGAAAACAAATCCATTACACTACAGTTTCATCTTGCAGGTGAATGCCTTTTGCGAGATTTTAACCTTCCCTTTTGCTTTATGTTATTCTCCTGCTCGGATGCCACCAGTTAAATAAGAGCAATTTTCTTTCAAATGCAAGGAATGGCAATAAACTTGGCAGGAAAATCACTCCTAAGCAAATGGTAAGCCCGTTACATGCAAAAGAGAGGGTGCTTTGCTGTCATGGGCGGATGTATTGCTGGTTGCCTGACCTCCATGGATCCAAGCTTAAGAGCAGGATCAGACTCCTTTAAAAAGGGATTTAAAAAAATCAAGCCAAATCAAAATGGGCTAATAGATATCATGAAGAAAGACTTTTCAGTAAGGTCTTCCAAGGATAAGAACTAGTTTTCTCCAGGAGAAGCTGGTAGCTTTAAAATTAAGGCATCAAAATTAAGCTAAGCTCAACTCTGGAATATATTGATGAAAAGTGAGACCAAAGCAGCCCTTTCCCTCTCCCCCCCCCCCCCCCCCCCAAACTACGGGGATTGCACCAGTTTAATTTCAATCAGTTTTAAAGCCATACGGTTACCCTGATACAAAGCCATTTACCTGCATCTTAGACATGCACAGACACCTGCAAGGAATGGGGTAGAGCAACTTACTGAGTTACCACAGATGAGCTAAGCTCTATTCATTAGCTCTATGCATCGCTGCAAGTTGTTAACGTGGCTCAGTTCTGCAGCTATTAGCTGGTTTGCTCTGTCTGCTCATACCCTCGAGTAGGGAAAGCAAAATGGTGGGAGAGGGTAACGCCAAGAACGTGTGAAATAAACTGATTTGCAAGTGCCTGAAATGCAGCATGAAAGACCTGCTCTGGGATCTAGAAGGCAGGAGATCTCCTATAGCCCAGCTATAGGAGATCCTATAAAAGCTATATAAATAGCTATATAGCTATATAAATAGCTATATAAATAGCTATATAAAAGCTATATAAACCTGCTCAAGCAGATGCTAGAACAGATCTCCTGGTCTCCTGAAGAGCAGCCTCTAGTCGCACCGCACTGCCAAAAGTTTCAGTCCTGACTTTCAGGAATTCCCCCTCAGCTTATGCTCCGACTGCTGTAACGTTTCTGAGACAAGAGGTACGGGGGACACTAGATTTTTCGCTTTCTCGGATCTGATGGACTTGATGCATGCAGACTACCAAACTGCCAGGAAATAACTTCCTCTCGTCATGCAGCTGTAGACAAACTCACACCCAGAGATGAAAGGGGGAATGCAGCTTATCTCCAGTCCCCCTTTAACACCAGTTTCATGTCCACAGCAGAATACAGGACGGCTTTGAAAGCAGAAGATGGCTAGGGGTGGAAAGCAATGAAGAACTGGCTGATGTTTCGATATCACAGACAGCATCCTGTCTCATAGTCACATTGGAAAAAATTCTCTTCTTAAGAAACAAACAGTAACCACACTATTTTGTGAGCATTACGTAGAGTTTGGCAAATAAGTTTCAGTGACTGGTTGAAGAGATTTTTCCTTTTTTTCCTGCTTGTGGAAGGCTTTCTTCAGTAGATTCATTCTTTGGAAAGAAGTATGTCTTCCCCAGTTTTGCCAGCTCCTGTTTGTCCACAGCCCAGTCCCCATGTGTTTTTGACAGCGAGCCGTTCGACTGGATGCAACTGGGATGCCGGCTCACCTGGTTCCCTTCCAGTTCTCCGACTAGTGCCTGCACGACGTTAGTGTGGCAGCCTATTGCTGATTACTTTTGTGTGTCTGACTTTCAGATTCATTTACAAATTATCCGTACCCGTGGCTCTCCCTCGGACACACGTTCCTGGAGGAAGAATGCAACAGGCGACTGGATTACACGTCCACATGCAAATGCCGTTGGCTTGTGGATTCACTGCCCCTCGCAACCACGGGCTGAGCAGAGCTCACAGGTGGGGTGTCTATAGGAAAACAGGTTTCAGGGTTACACGGTTCACGTTTTTGTCAGGGAGGCAAAACAATGCAAAACGATCCAGTTTGACACGCGAGTCACCCGGAAAAATTCAAATTTGGGTGTGGGGGTGAATATCCCCTCAGGTTCCTCGTCCTTGTCAGACGCATTTAATGCTGACTGCTGTAACTGATATGATTCAGGGCCAGGTGGACCCTCAGCCCGATCCGGCTTAACCGTTCAAATACTGGAAAACATTTCTCCCGCTCCTGCCCAGTGTTCGTGCTGCTCCAATGTTCACGTTCATTCAGCTTCCAATCAAGTGGAAAGCAAACATCTCTGGGACATGGAGAGCCTTTTCTTTCTGCCTTTATTTCTTTTCTCTCTCTCATTCTTCCTTTTGCCAGACTCTAGTGATCAACGGCCGAGATTTTAAAAAAAAAAAAAAAAAAACAAACCCAAACAAGCGGGGGAGCGGGCTCGGCAAGTTGACTTGGCCAAGGGATGAATAGCCAGCGCTAAAGGGGGGACGGATGGCGCGGTTGAGCGGGGCAGCGTGGTTGCCTATTGTGGGGCTGCCCGGGGTCAGGCCGGACCATATGTCACCATTCCTGCGCGCGGGGCGGCGGGGTCTCCATGGAGCCCCATCAGCTGGGCCCTTTGTCCCCGCGTCCCCCCACATATATTCATGGCCTCGCAATGCCGTGCCCGGAGACAGAAACAAATTGATACATACAAGCGCCCACCCCGTTGGGCTCACATGACACATTTGAAGCAGACAATAAAAGGACATTTCAGACTGTTTAAAATCTTGAGAAAGGGCCGGTTTCCATGGCGATGGGATGGGAGGCCTGTTGCGGCCCATTAAACTCCAATCACATGTAAATTTCTCCCCAGGCCTTGCTCCGTATTCATCGCCGGCCTCCGAGCAAGGGGGGACCGCCAGAGCTGCAGAATAGCCCCCTACAATAACCAGTTTGTTTATCAATTCAGGTGCCGTTTAATTGGCCCCATTCAGCCCCCTCTTTGTTTAAAGTAATAATCTTTACAAAGCCCCACTGATTTATAATTTCCAGCACTCTATTAGATAGGCTTCTTTAAATCCTTCGTGCCACCTCATCTCTGGGAAGGAATAAATCAAGCTGAGATCCTTCGCGTTGGTACCCGCCCGTGGAAAGGCCTGTAGTCCTGGAAGAGCCTCCTGGCAGCCGTTCTGCCGCGTAGCTCCGTTTAGGCATGTCAGGGCTGTGTTTGCAGAAGGTGGCACGACGGCTCTGACCTCGTTTTAAACTTTTGCTCCTCTGCAGCATGGAGGAGTGCTGTGGTTTGTTTAAACACAGTTGCCCTGGAGGTTTGCAAAGGGCTAAGAGTCAGAGAGAAAAACATCTTGAGCCCAAGCTGATGGGAAGCATGGGGGAAACTTATTTTAGCAGTAATGAGCTCAACGGAGGCGGAGGAGGGTTCGTTTCTTTAGATAGTTTTTGGAGGAAGCGAGCACCGAGGGGGGTGAATCGAGCGGTGCAGAGGCTCAGAGCCTGCTGGCACGGCCATGCAGCAAACAGGCACAGAGGGGCTGCTAAACGCCCCTTGGTGCACCAGGCTGCTGGCGGGCTGCAGACAAGGGAGGCACAAAGTGCTCAGTGCGTTCTCACGCACTGCCCCAGGCTGCCTCAACACCAAGAAATGTAGCGTCTTAAGGACGGCCCAGGATAGCCAAGAGTTGCTAGATAGGATGGGGAAGCGGCAGACCCTTTATTCCACAAAACACAGCCCAAACCTCCTAAAACATCCTCCAAAAAACCTCCCAGGAATACCACCCCAGACAAAGCTCCCAGCCAGAAGAAGCTCTGGGAAGAAGAATTGATTGGACCCTTGAGACAGACAGTAGAAGATAAAGCTAAGTCCTGTGAAGACAGGGTGACTCAACTAATCGTTACTAGGTTTAATCTATCATCCTCTGCTAAGGAAAGGAACTCGTGGCAAAAAGCACATGGGCCATCCAGTCACGAAAGCAGGCCACAAATGCTGGCCAGAACTCTCACCTCGTGCAGCCTGCTGCACAGATGCACAAAGGAGGGGGAAAGGGATGTTATCCCAATAGGTTACTGTCGTCGAGTTAAAATTCCTGTTGGGGGGGGGGACAGCTTGCATCAGCCCGGTTTTTGATTCTTGATGGGAACAATTGTCTATTAATAAGGCAAAAGATGAGCTCTTGGTGAAAGTCTGGTGCCTGTGCACCCAGCATCTCCTATTCTGGAGGAATCCTGATCCTGCTGGAGCAGCTCCCTCGGAGCAGGGGCTGACAATGTCTCGTGAAGTCAGCTTTAGCCAACTTGCAGTCTGAAAAAGCAGCGCAAAACACACGGGACATGCACTTTTCAGGTCTTCTTCAGAAAGCCCTTCATCCTTGCTATAGATGAAGGAAGCAGAGAGTCAGCCCTGCCAGGAGCAGGGCCTGTTGTGGAAAGCCTGGTTATGACAGCTGACAAAACACGCAGGAAGCTGAATAAAGGGTAAATTGAATGAAGATGCCACAGTGTTATTGACAGAGAATGTGATTAGACTTACTTGTCACCTCTGTTGGCTCCTCCTTTCTTGGGGACTTGTGCATCCTGCAAACGTTATGTTCTGAGCGGTGAACATGAGGGGAGGGAAACGCTAATGAAGTCGTCAAGCTAATGTTATGCTCACCCCAGCTCAGAGCATGAAGTTGGTTCATTTGCTTGTATGCAGAATAGGCCACAGTTTGCAGTGGTACCACCTCACGGTACCGGGCATCCTTCTCACATCCTAGTCTCTGAAGTCAAGCGATTGCACGATAAGCTCAGCTTTCGACAAGTAAATCGCTAGTTCATCTGGCCGCAGAGAAAAACTAAAAACACAGTCTCTAAAGGCACAGAAATGAGGCAAACAAAAATAACATCACGTATGTCTATTTTTGGTAGTGGTTGGGGTTTGTTTGGTTCTTTAACCAGTCATCACTACTTGGAGCTTGATTAAGGAGCTTGAATATCTGAGTAATTAAAAAAGTTCCCAATTGCTTTTTACTTGCAGAGTGGATAGCAAGAAAAGCATACTGCTGACTTACACCAGCGTGCTTGTGAGGAGACTAGGATCCCATGCTTTGACCAGAGGATCCACTTTGGTGGGGGAGAGGAGGGAAAGGGAAGCAGAAGAGAAGGTCAGGGGTTAAATGGCAGGATTGGAAAGTTTTTTGCAAGTGAAAAGTGGGTTTTGCAAACCTGAGAGTAATCCCAATGGTTTGCAAAGCTTTCAAACTTGCCCCCCAGCCCATGGAAAGCTGCCCCTCACTGTTGTTTAGTCGCTAGAAGGAGCAAATCCATGAATACATTATCATCCAGACAATGAGCTCACATCCCAATCTTTATTTTTCAAATGAGACTTAAAAAAAAAAAAACAAAAACCCTGACACAAACATGAAAGCCCCCTGATTTTTCTCCACTCTTTTCTAGGCTCCATCATGCAGAGAAGCTGCTCAGAATATCCCGGCTCCGCACACACGCACGCATCTCCTCGCTGATAGCGAGACACGGTCTAATTAAGAAGAAATCTACACAAACCCCTTACAAAGTCTGAGTGGCAGGTTATTATTGTAGCAAAGTGCAACCTCTGCCATTTTGTCAAGAAAGCCCATCAAATTAGAGAGAAATAAGATGTCCATCTGTTTCATGAATGGCAGCGCTGCAAAAAAATCAGATTCCCACAAGTTCCTTAAGTCCCAATTATTCCCAGCTTATCTTTTGAGATCTGGAGATCTCAGTTGAATAAACCTGTGGCCTTGTTACTGACAGCCTGGTGCATCTCTAAGGAGGGCAGCGCGGAATCCAGGCCCCTGGGTTAAGGTGTCAATCCCTCGGGTGACCCCGGGGGTGAGGGATGCTGCGTTATAGACTGACAGCAGATAAACAGTCTCCGCGCACCCTCGCCTTTGGCACTGCAGCCGGGTAAACAGAGAGGACAGTCGCCATAGAAAGTTAAAGAATAACGAGGGTGGAGGAGGGGTGGGCAGAAACGCGGGGCTTCATCCTGGCTTTGGGGACTTCAAACCAAGAGCGAGGTAAATAATATCAGAAGAGAGAAAGGCAAAAGTCATCCCGCTGGTTACAGAGGTGGCTCTTCAGCTGTGTCAGCAATCAGCGCTTCCTTTCACGCAAGGAGACAAACCTCATAAAGGCCCTTCATAGATGCCATGAGGGCTGTACTTTTTTAAGACGCTCCGCAATCATTTTCGTAAATGCCCCAAGCTTTGTTGTCTTCCCTCTTCCAGCCGGCCAGCAGGCTGCTGGGGACAAATTTACCACAGCACTGCAGATCTGTGAGAATGAAACGAGGTTGTCCTGCTCTCTTTCCCCTAATGTCTAGATTGCTTTTCTTACACCACGTCTTCCCTCTCGTTTCCCCGACAAGGCTACGGTTATTGCCCCCCTCGCTTTTAGGGCTTTTCGAAAATACAGTTGACTTTAGTTGCAGACTTTTGCTGTGGAATGTTTTTTACTTCTCAACTCTCGCAAAATGCATTGAGTTCAAAAAGGAGAATGAGGCTGGGCATATAGAGGAAGAGTTCCACCTCTAACACACGTGTTGTTCCCCTCCCTTCTGCTTCACCCCCAGAGCTTGATCCTTATTTTGTTTGCACCAAAGTAGAGAGCGTGTTCTCTTGAAAGTCAAGCAGGCACAAGAGTGCATATAAAGGCAAGTTCGTGTCCCACACGATTAAACTCTATCATCCTCTTTCCATCATGGGGCCACAAAAGGAGGCAAGAGACTTTGGCAGCCAATGCTCATGTGCCTTAGTAGATCCATTGGCCGGGGGATCTGGGGTCATGGGAGACAACCGTGCCCCCATGGCTGTGTCCGCATATCCTCACTGTAAATGGGGCAAGAAGAATCCACAGTTGTCCCCCCTCCACCTCCAAGCTGCCCAGACAGCATGGATGCACACGGAAAAACTTTTTGAAGCCTTTTTTTCCCTTTTTCTTTTTTTTTTTTTTTGCTATTCCAAGGCTTTGATTGCAAATCCTTTTGTCTTTCAGCTCCAGGGAACTCCCCATCTTGAAGGTAGTGCTTGGCAGATGAGGGGGGAACTTCACAGCAGAGATTTCAGACTGAGCCCTGGAGAGAGGACAGGCAAGCAGGGGGTGGGGTAGGTGGGAGAAACTCATCGTTTTATTAAATTGTTCTAACAGTCAAGGCTTTCCAGAACGTTGCTGGGAGCATACATGCTTCAAATCTGCATGCATTTCCACTTCAAACACTACACAGAATCATCCTTATTACTAAAACTGGTGTCTCAGCTCCCCAAAACGAAAGCTTCTCCAATCTCTCCCCAAAAACTCTGTTGAAGTTTAAAAAAAATGAGGCAAAAAAGGAAGCCCCAAAGCTTAGTCATGGTGTTCCCTGCCCGGAAACGTTCCATGCCAGGTTACTGTGACTCGAGAGCAAAGCACTGAAGCTCTCAAGGTGATGATATGAGGAGCTTTGGCCACAGCGGAGCTGAGTTGGTGCCCACATTTCGGGCCAACTGGATTCCCAAAAGCCGGTCCCAGTGTTCAGCCTGAATCCTAGGCACGTAGCAGCCAAGGACCCAGACCTTCTTTTGACCAGTGTCCTGGACAGTTTTCCAACGATAACAGAGTAGCTTTTTGCCAAAAAATAAGCAAGCAAATGAAAAGGCAGTCGGTGGCATTGCGAGGAAAACCACGCAGACTAGAGCTTTTCCAGTGAGAAAAGAGCAAAGATTTCGGTCACCTCAAAACGTAAAAACACAGAAACACAAACACAGCCTCGCAGAAATGGGTATTGGTAACAGCACCAGCTCCCGGTACAAAGAAGTTTGGAAGGAAACTTTTCAGCCAGACTGAGGCATTTGGAGGAGCGCTATTTCATGCCTCGTACAAAACTCTCTCAGTCCTCTTCGCCTGGCTGCGATACACAAGGCTTCATGAGCGCGTGTTGGGATCCGGAAGGAACGACGGGACCGCAGACCCAGTCTCACTGCCATGCCTCGGTCTGCGGGAAGCCTCCCACTGATTTTGGTGGCCGGGGGATCAGGTTTCCAGAGAAGGCTGGCTCTGGCCACTGGAGCTGGCTGCTGGGGAAGGTGCCCGGCAGCCAGGAATTGAGGCGAAAATAGAGGGAAACAGTGCAAAATGCATTTTGGTTTGTGAACTGCTCCGAGAAGCAAACCGGAATGCAACAACCACACACACCTAGGGGAAAAGCAGCTAGAGAGAGGCAGGGAGACTGAAGGCAGGCATTAATATTCCAGGGAGAGGTTGCCATCCATAACCACTGGCCTTCCCTGGAATTTACTCCCCCTTGCTGCATCGTACAGCAAAGCAGAGCTGTGGGACTGTCCCAGCCAGGTCCCTTCCATGTATCCCTGACGGGAAAGAGTCAGGGGGTCTCTGGTGCCAGCCACACCTCTCTTCTTCAAAGGCATTAATAGTGCAAAGAGGAAAGAAAAAAGAAAACAACTTTTTATTGATGACCCAGATTGTTTTTTAATGTTCCTGGGGAGGGCAAAAATAAACAACAATCTGCTATATTGAAGTCGGGACACCTACCAGGTCAAACTATGCCCGCATCAAATTGTGTGATGGGACAATTTCCATACAAATGCTGAAAAGAGGCAGTTGCAAAAGAGAAAAGCCAAAAAAAAAAGGAAGGGAAAAAAAAAAAAAAAGCCCTCCACAAGCCACAGACACAAAACTGAAACTCTTGATTTCATTGTGCGCTTGTGACAAGAGCAAACCCAAAATCAAAGAGTTTCATGGTCATTTTTCTATCAGAAAGTGATGTCGAGTGAATAACTTATTTACATGCCAATGTGTAGCACTGAAATGGCCCAGGATGGGAAAAAACCAGGCCCTCTGTTATCAACAATGATAGCGGCGGATCCTGGGAGCCACCCCGGGAGGAGGACCTTAACGAGGCAATGGCTGCAGCAGGAGAATGGCAATGAGTTTTTAATTGGTGACACATTATATTTATCAAACTGACAGCAGAGGGGGAGAGCAGCAACCTCCTCGTTGTGTGTTTTCCTTACACAACTTCCTTTGAACCCATTCACGTGTGAAAAGAATTTAAAGGTTATGGGGAGAAAGGAGGAGGGGGAAGGGAGGGAAGAAACCCTTGTAATAATCCAGCGTCATCCTGAATGATAACACTGAATTATTCAGTGGGGTCCTTAAAAGGGTGGCTAAATCAAGGCTGAAACAAAGCCGGAGTGATGCCATTGTGCCGGCTCCTACCACTTGGGGCCTATTTAAAACCAGGCAAGAGAAGGGAAGCAGGGGAGGAAAAAAGTCCTTTCAGAGTCATTTAGCGGACCAGAATGGACTCTGTTTCATGGCATGGCAGAGTTATTAAGAAGTGTTTAATATTTGTAACCAGATCCTTTTGTTAGCTCAGGGATGCCTGGGAGAGCCTGTGGAGCAAATCAGAGCCCTCATAACCTAGGCAAGGGGTCATTTGACAGACTTGGTCAAGGTTAGGGGGAGGCGGGATTTGGCTTCTTTCTTTCCCTTCTCCACCTCCTCTTTCTGAAGCGTTTACATCCTTTGGCCAAGTCTGCCTCAGAAGGAGTTAGGGCCCATCGTCCTAAGCGTCGGCATGCAGGATCGTTTTCGGGTGCACGGTTTCCCTGGTTTCACTCCGGGCTGGGGTGAGTGAGCAACCCGGTAATGTCGAAGAGGACGCATGATGGTGACAGGCCAAATGCTGGTTTCCCAAAGCTTTCTTCCCAGATGAGGGACAACGCTTTGATTTTTTTCCCTGACCCAACTGAGCTCAAGCTTACTCGGGTTGCAAAGGAGTGGCGTGGTGTTTTCCCCAGAGCTGTTGCGCGGCAGAAGGAAAGCAGGGAGGCTGGCACTGATTCGCATATGTATTGCCATAGCTTCTCGGCACGCCTTAGGGTCTGTCAAAGACAGGCGGAGTTTGAACTGCTGCCGGCTACAAGACCCACTCCAGAGAGGGAGCCCCAGAAGCGGCTCCCTCACCACAGCCAGCGTCACGGCTTGGCGGTGCCGTTCTCCACGGGGCACCGGGACAGGCGGCGCGGTGCCCGCCAGCCGGTGGGCTGCAGAGCCCGGGGCTCAGGTTCTCTGCCGGCTGCGCAGCCTGCCCTCGCCCCAGGCCCCGTGCCACCGCACATCCCCAGCCCTCCCAGCCCCACTGGCTACTGTATTTCGGTCGGGGCCTCCCAAAGTAAACAGGTTTAAAAAAATACTGTACCTGCCTCGAGTGCTAACTAACAAGCGGGAGAGTTTCTTTTCTTTCTTTCTTGCCTTTGTAGCCCTCCATGCTGGACAGCAGCACGAGTAGCTTCCCCCACTACTAAACCCATCCCTTCTTTTAAGCCCTTCCTTTAATCATTTGTTGACCCAGAGTTTTAGTGTCCACGTTTGCTTTTTTTAAGCCCCGATCAGGTAAAAGAGAAAGAAGGGACAAGAAGAGTCTAATGAAATATTTAAGATTTTCCAGGGAAAGTCTTGGAAGTGCTGACAAAGGTTTTGTTTGTTCCCGTCTTTTGTGAGAATTATTGGAGATGAGCCTGGAAGCAGGTTGCAAAAAGAGCCAGGGTCACTCCATATTGACGGGAACTGTGTTGGCATTGGTCACAGCTGTGCTGCCTTGACTCCCAGCTGAGCCACCAGCCCCCCAGCCTTTGTCCCGCATTGTGAGCGGGACACGGCGCCAATTTTATACAAAGTTGATTGCACGGCCGCTTTGTTCCTCCCCCACCTCACACTCGTATACACACACACACACACACACACTCACTCTCTTCTCGGATAAAAAAAAAAAAAGAAGGGGAGTGACAATGTGATGAATTCCTTCACTGCTGGGCCGCATTATAAACTGAAACATCGCTGCCCTAGCTTTAAGAAAAAAAAATCGTATCCCACTGCTTTCCTCCTTGGAACCTGATTTTTTCCCACTAACTGCTCCCTGATTTATGGAGCCTCTCTTGTGGAGAGCATATGTGGCTCTGGGCATTTGGCATTCGCTGACATTTCACTTAAGCAACTGTGAAAGGGCAAATTTTCCTTGAAACCGAGCTGCAGAAGAAACACATGTAGCTATTTCCCCTCCCTTCTCCCACTGCACTCCCCTGGATGCAGCACTAACGCAGTCAGGGACCTTGAGCATCTCTCATGTGAGCGGACGGGACGAGGAGGGCGCCCAGCTCTCCGTGCAGCGTCAGCACCGCGGGTCCCCGTCCCACACCGCAGCAGCGAAGCACAGTCCTCGGCTGCCCTTTCCATCAAGGATATCCGTGCGTTACGGTCCCTGCTGCAGCTCGTCTGCCTGTCAGCCCTCAGGGGCACTTCTCTGCACCGAGAGCTGAGCCACCGGGAGGGAAAGGGGCTCCTCCAAGGCCACGGGGCTCAGCAGTGGCAGAGCAGAGCCGAATTCTGGGTCTCTCCCCTCCCTCCATGAGAGTAGGGAGACCCGTTTCTAGGGGAGGATGGTGCAGCTAGGGAGGGGGCACTCACCAAAACCCAGGCTATTTTCTCTTTTTTCTCATAATGTATGGATGGCCGTGGCTTCTGGCCTGTGTTTTCCCGCCCTCCCCTCTAGCGGGGTCCCCTGCTGCCTTGACCCCTTTATACTGTGTCACATTTCACCTTGGAAAAGAAACTAAACAAAAGTGTTATTGAACAAGTCAGTCTGACAGCGATAAACCTTCACGTGCGTGCTTTCAAAGCGTCACTGTAAATAAGCCGAGTGGCAGCTCCTGACCAAAGGCAACCAAGAGTCTACAATCAAAAATGGAGAATCTGGCCTTTTACTCATCCTCCATCTGGCATTCCTCTGCAGCGTGCTTTACGCCAGGCACTTCTTGCGACAAGCAGGTGATGGAGGACCATTGCCAACACGGGGACACTGAGGCACGGAGACTCCTTTCACCTTATCACGCCAAAGCTCTCTGTTCAGAATTGACTTTGGGAGCAATACGAGAATTCCTGAGCACCTGTATTTACTTGCTGGCCATACACCTAAGCCAAGCCTTCATCCAAACACAGCCCAAGACCTGTCTCTCTCAGCTACAGGTCTGAATATTTGAAAGCGCTGAACCGCAATGGCTGGGCTCTGGAAACCTGCTAACCTTTACAGCTCAGCCGGCTCGCCAAAGGGAGGGGCCGGCTCCTTCCCTCCTTTTTGACAACCACACAGCCGTCGGGTCTCAAATCCTACATGGAAAGATCACTCCATGGCATCTAGCAGGTCCTGGCAAAGACTGTCTCGACTTTGCAGCCGGTACAGCTTCAAGCACACACTCAGGTTTTAATGAAATCGGTTTGAAATTTCCTGGGACATATCCAGCCTGCTTGCTAGTATACCCCAAACACATTTCAATCCGTCATTACTGCTCGTTCATTGAAAATCCCGAGCTCTTGTGGTAGAGAAGCTCACATTTTACCACAGCTCATGCTCTATTTTGTGTAAAGACACAGTTTCTGCAGTCATACGATTGTGTGAGAATCTCAGTTTTCGTTTAAAAAGTGATCAAAATACGGCCCTTGTGGCTACAGAGGAAAGCTTGAAAACGTAATTTGAGGAAACACCAGAGGCTAAAAACCAAGGCTAATCGAACCCCACATTTCTTTTTTCTAAGTCTCACAACTTTAAATTTCATTTCCCGATCTCCGCGTACCTATAGGGCTGACTCGTGATTTTCTGAATGTCTGGGGACACCAGTGTCATTCTTCTTTAAGTGCCTTGAGGGCCAACACGTAGAACGGTAGGAGAATTCCTGCGAGATCACTGCAAAACACAGGGGGTTAGCCTTTACTGAATTTGCTCATGTGCTGTTTTCCCGCTAGTTTTAAATGAATCAGGCATGGGATTTCCCACAACTGGGTATGCGACAGATGCTTTCCAATACACAATATCCAAAGACACTTTCTGCTACATTCTGGTCATCTTGTTCCCAGTTTGAAGCACAGAATTCAATCATGAGTAATAAAATGCAATAGTTAGTGAAGACAAGGAAGAAAAGTGCAAAGGCAGAAGAAAATCAAAAGAAACCAAAGGAAGGAACCCCCCAAACCATTGCTGGCAAGAACAAAGCAGAGAGACCCTAGAAACATATGTCATCATAAAATGGTCCAGATCAGTCTATAGTACTTTTCTGTAACCTTCATAAATAGTGCCTGTCAAGTTCACTGAATCTTTTTCCTTCTCTGGGAGCTATTTGTAACTGGAAGACCTCAAAGTCCTTTCTAAATGTGGATGTATCATAATTCATCCCCATTTGGCAATGAACTAAAATTGTGTCAGCTACAGCAGGATTGCTGATTTATTAGAAATTTGGAGAAACACTCTGAGCTGGGAACAGACAGGTCTGTGTCACATACTGCCTCAAAAGTAGGCAATATTAAATGCATGAAAAGGCTATTTTTAAAAACGGCATCAGCCAGTTGTAAAAATCACTTGGAAATATTTAGCAATCACAAGAGAGAGG
The DNA here is from genome assembly GCF_965638725.1 of Aptenodytes patagonicus. Lineage (NCBI taxonomy): Eukaryota > Metazoa > Chordata > Aves > Sphenisciformes > Spheniscidae > Aptenodytes > Aptenodytes patagonicus. The sequence continues at coordinate 5,861,046 of NC_134967.1, read as the reverse complement.
AAGAAGTCTGAAGGAAACTAAACACTGCTCACAAACACCAGCTCTCACCTGCTAACAGCTGTGGATCAGCCTGGAAAATGCAACTGCGTCCCTGTGTGCCATTTAAGCAGAAAAGACGCACCATTGTTAAACCACCGGCTAATGACTGAGCGACATGCGGGAAGTCTGATCCGTATTATTACCTGTCATACCTGCTTATTATGACAGACTGTCCCAAGGACTCAGCTGCACTGCCCAGAGAAAATTAATGTCCCCTGAGAATATTTTAAGATCTGGGCTCAGGGGAAAAAAAAAAAAAAGACCAAAAAAACCAATCACGCTCTTTCTGGTCCTTGTTCCGTAGTGAATCCTGTGACACTACTCCTTTCTAATCACGTTATCCCTGAGGCTGGTCCAAACATCCATCATTCCTGTTAATATACGAGCATGGCATGGTTCAAAATAGGAAGAGGCACGCACTTTGGACGGGTTCCTTCCACAGGTTCTTTCCCATCGAAAGACAAGCAAAGCACGTGAGTGTTTTTCAAGATATCTTGAAGAGCCTAACAGGGTCTCAGAATGGACACCACCTCCTCCTCCTCCTCCTCCCAGTGCTGGAGTCCAGCAGGGCCAGCACCGTTCAAAGCAAATGGTTTGGAGGAGCCAGCAGTAAGGATGCTGTCTGGGATCCACGTTCTTTAACAACATGGTTCCTCGCTGGTGGAGGAAGGCCTGGACTCCACTGCGTGCTGTAAACTTCACAGCCCATTTGTACGGGAAGGATCCAGACCCTGCTCCACGCTCTCCTCACCCCTCCTGCAGCCCGGGCTTCTTAGACGCGGGATGAGTAAGAACCTCTGCGCCACCCTCCCCCAAAAAGCTGCACTCTGACCAAAAAAAAAAAAAAAAAAAGAGAGAAAGGAATTTCATAGAAATGGCATCAGCTAAATATTCCTTTTGTAAGAGGACAATTCACAGTGTCTCCTGGAGCTGGCACCCTTTGCCCCCACCTCCCCACGGCTGCGGCAGCAGCGAGCAGGCTGTGTGATTTCCTTCGCCTCCAATGAACTCTGACTAAGCTTTATTGAAGGGTCAGTGACTAATGACAGGTTTGTGTGCCAAAATGAAAAGGCCAAATGCAAGGCCTAAGAGTGGCCTGGAGACCTGAATCCTCCAGGGACTTTATCTGGGAGAGCTCGGAGGATTTTCTACACTTGTCTGATTCTAAATGCCTCCGAAAGCTTGCTCAAGGAGAGAGCTGACACTTACAATACACGTGGAGCCGGGTAATGAAGGAGCCTTAGATCTTCTATAATAGACAGGGTCAAAAGGCCTAGGCCAATTATACAGGCTTTCCCAAAATCTTCTCTTCCCCATCCTCTCCCTCCATAATTTATTTGGAACTTAATTTTACATGATTGTGTCGGGGTTGGGAGCCGCCAGTTTCGAGCGATATGTTCATTTATAGAGCTTTGGGTCTGTTGGGGTTTAAAGACATTCATGAATTTGCACAAACCAACGTAAGCGGCGTTCAGCCTAAGTAATATAATATATCCTTTCCACAGAATGCGGACTGAGCCACAGCGCCCGTCCTCATCAGCTCTCTGCCGCTGACTCCCCCTTGCTGCATCAGGGATTTGGAAACAGATCCCCAACAGTAGATATTAAAGCGGTCAGAGTGGACCTTCCCTGGCTGAGACCTGCAGAAGCGATACAGGGAGCTTGCAAAAGCCTGATGTGCACGAGCTGTGCCAAAACCACCAGTCGCTTTGAGCACCATGGTCAAATCAAGTACGCTGCTATTACCTTGGCGCTGTCCCCATCCCAGTCCCCATCTCTTCCCCTGTCCAAACAAACTGCTTATTTTGCCCAATCCTGGTATTTCGGTATATGCAAGTTTGCTTGGTTTCCAGGCACTGTATTCTCCTCCCAGCAGTGCCATAAGACAGACAAGGAGCTGAGGCACCCAGACATTGCACGACCGCCCGAAATCCAAGCAGCAGAGTGCGGCAGGGCCAGGGAGGCTCCGCACAGTAATAACCTGTCCCTGTGGTGCCCAGCTGTGACCCTGAGGGACAAGGGTGCAGAAGAGAGAACTTGTTTTGGAGGATGACACTAAAACATCTCTGGGAGCCACACTCCGCAACATGAACAGCAGCATTTGACTCCGGTCCCCACGAACAGACTGGTGGAAGGGCTGCAGGTACAGGGCTCTGCCTTGCCCCAGGCAACCTCCTCGTGCCGTGCTGTCCTCCCAGCCTGCTCCAGGCTCAGCAAGTGCCAGCACCGCTCCCTGCCTCAGTTTCTCCACTTACAACGTGGCAAGCACCATACTGACACGCACAGTGCATGCACCAGAGGTGAATTTGGGCGGTGCCACAGCTGGAATAGCTGCTCACGGTACTCAGCCACCGACCACACTGCAACAACTCCCCTGCAATCTACCCCAAACCACCTGGGGTACATTGTAGGAACAACAGCACAGAGACCCACGATAGACCTAACCAAACGTCTTTCAGCCCAAACGAAACCCTCAACTCCTCCCTCACCAGCCCCTGGGTTTAAGCTTACCTCTAGCGTACCGGGGGTGAACTTCTTGAGTCAGATGCCAAAGGGATTTTTACGGGAATCATAGCAATCGCTGGTGGTGCCAACGCAGTTTTCTGACAGTGCTTAACGTGGGCCGCGTTCCAATGGCTGGCCACCACGGCCCACAAACAGAGCCTCCACTCTCAGGGACAGAGCGGGGAAACAGCTACAGCTGAAGCCAGTTGACTAAAATAGTAATGGAAAAGCCAGAGGGGCCAAATTAAATTCTGCTGTGAGTTCTCTGGGGCTGGTTGAACAACGATGGAGCTGGCCTGGGCCGCTGGTATAATGTGAGGAGGAGGAGAATATGCAATTGAGCAATATGCCAAAACATGGGGAGATGCAGCTCAGAGGGTGAAATCCGTCATGCCAAAGGACAGCACAAGCTCTAGACCCAGAAACGTCTCAAGTGTGAATTCCACCCAGGGGGCAGATTATGTGGCTCCTGAACAGAAACTGCTGTTTTGTTCTGCTCTGAATAAAGCCATCCTGTCACTTAATAAAACCAAGGCCAGAAATGCATCTTACTGCTTTGGTTCTGAATAAGCTGATTTGTGCATTGGTATGAAAGAGGGTTGTTTTGGTTTTTGTTTTGTTTTTTTTTTTTAAATCTAATTTCCTTCTAGATATTTTTTACAGAAGAGTTTTACAAGGAAGCTGGCATGCAAGACTTAGTAGTAAGAATAAACGAGAGCACTTTAGTAGGCTCTTTCAAAGCTGCTGGCTTCTTTCCTCTTCCTGATTATCAGAAGACTGAGCTTTCAGGGAAAGCATGCTGCTGCTAAGTCTCGTTTCAGCAGAGCATTTTACAGTATGAAGTGGTTTTACTCCCGGTTGCAGCTCCTGGAGTCAAGTGATCTCGGCAGAAAAATCAGCTTTCATTTGAAATTAAAAAAAACCCACGTCTAGAGCTTTCATTGTTGTAACAAATAGCCTGGTGTCAAAAGATGATCTGCTTTTTAAATGCTATGCTTTTAAGGTGTTTTTTTGGTGTGTCTGGCTGCTCAATCTACCATTCTGCAAGCGACACTAGAAGGGAAGTCCCGTGTAAAATGAAAACCTGTATTTTCCTATATAATAGATGCTTAGATATAGCAGACAGATCACCAGGAAAATTCTCAGGGATTAAAGCTCTGCTAGAGGAGGTGAAATCACACTGGTCCCCAAAGCCCGTTCTGTGATCTGATTCTTTGCTGCTGCCACCAGTATTGGATGGTGTGACGGCAACTGTGAAACAAGTGACATGAAAAACTACCTGACAAGAACTGGGCTGTGAACCTCAGCTCCATGAAGTGCATCGAAGAGCTATTGAAAAGTAGTACGTCCCTATTTCTCGAAAAGGATGGCCAGAGTCTCCATCTGCTTAGCCGCATATGGTATTCATACAAGGTGGACTTGCCACGTTGCTCTTTATAATCCAGGTTTTTTGAAATGGGGAAGCCCAGCAGCTCACCAAAGCACAGGCAGTCGATTGTTGCAATGGATGCTGAAATGCAGAGCTAAGTGGCCTCAATGAGATGACATCCACCCACTTACATGAGAACTGGCTCTGGGCCAGTGTCTGCAATCACGGAACTGAGGATCTCGTTCCGATGTACTCACGAAGAGGAAAAAAGAGGAAAAAAGTGCAAATTCACTGAATTGCTTTATGACCACTACTAAATGTTAATTCTGGTAGAGGCTAGGAGCACAAGAAACATCAGGGCCCCTGCAAGTAGAGAGAAGCCATCCCTCCTCCAAATAACGCGCTATTAAATAAACAAGGCAGAGGAGAAACTGAGGCCAGAAACGAATTTGCTTGCCCGCGATTACTTGGTAGGTCAACATCTGAGTGCAGAGCCCAAGCTTTGGGGCTAGAGCACTTCTTAGGACAGAAAATGCATGCGGTCAGAGGCTTTGCCGCTCCAGACGCATCGCAGATCATCGCTCGGGTCAGCTCTTACCCCTGGGGGAGGGCGAGCAGAGAGGGGTCAGGCTCCTGACAGATTTCATCTCTCACTGAAGCTGCACGCGTTTAATGAGCATGGGATCCCAGCGAAGGGATCCCCGTCACGCTCTCGGCTCTGGCAGGAAGGAGCACGTCCGTCTGCCTTGCCCCTGGCTGGGAAGGGGGCACAGCGGCAAGCGGTCGGGCTGGGGAGGTGGGTGCGCAGCCATAAAGCGATGCTGCTGGAGGGGCGCGTTTCTTGCCTCTTGTGTGGGAGCTGCTGTTTCAGGCCCCGGGCTGGCATGCAAGGCAGCATAGTTGTTATTAATGATCCTTCTGGCTCTCCCCGGTCCCGCAGAGACATTCCGGCTTTAATAAGCCACAGCTGGAGCGAGGTTTCTGGGCCGGCAGCTGAGGGGGAGAGGGAGCGCGGGCGGGCGGGTGGGCGGACGGCGCGGAGCCTGCCGGTGTCCAGCTCACGCCTGCCGTTTCCCGGAGCCGGGGCTGGCGGGGAGGAAGGAACCTCGTAGCCCCCCGAGCGCGGGACACGCTCCAGGCCCTCCCGTCTCCTCCTCCTTCCTCATCCCCGGGCAGGCAGGGGAGGGAAGGCTCCCCAGGGGCTCCGCAGGCTAAGAAAAGCCTGCTTAAAAGCCAGGCGCTAGGGGGGAAGTCAGTGGAAGGGGAAGAGGAAACCTCTTCTTTGCTGGAAGGAAAGGGGGAAATGGTAGCATACCCCGAGGCAGAGGAGGGAGCAAAGCCCCCAGCCCCGAAGCCCGCAGCTCGCCGCCCCGCTGCCGTTCCCTGCCGCCAGACCGAGTCGAGCGAGTGGAGGCATTGGCGGTGACCTTGAGGAGGAACCGTGGCCCATTTCCACGAGTTGCAGAGCAAAGCACCTTCTCCTCAGCGCGTGCAGGCGGCGCGGGGGCCGCCAGGCCGACCGACCTCGGCGCTGGCTGCGGCCCAGCCGCTCCGCGCCTTGGCAGGGAGAGCGTGAGAAACCAGGGGGCGACACCCAAGTGTCATCACAGCTGCAAAAACTGCTGAGCAGAAAAGCCTAATTACAAAAATATGCGCCCGGAGGCTTTTCCGTGATGAAAACAGAGCCGCGTTTTACCCTCGCCTGCCAGAAGTGCAATGCAAGTTATTCTCTGCTATGCAGTGTGGGATTTTTAACTAGGCTGGGGGGGAGCTAGGGGAGACCGAGGTCTCCATAAAGCAGGGTTGTCATCGCCAAGCGTGGCATATCTGGGAGATGAAGGAGGAACATAACACACCCTATTAAAATTAACAAAGCCCTTTTTCTTCCTGCTTTTATTTTCCTCCCTTCTTCCCCCCCCCTCTGGCTTCTTGGCTGCCGCTATTTACAAAGTGACTTCAGAAACTGATAAAGCACTTTAACCGCAGCCAAACACCGTCCTGGCCTCACATGGCAACGCTCAAAGGAATGCACCACCACCACACAGGCGTGACATTAAAATGGAATCTGCTCGGTTGACGTGTGCAAAAAAAAAAAGAGGCATGTGCCACTGTGTCCCCAAGGCCTGCTTCTCCATGCCCTTGACACGTGTCTTAGAGGCGGGCAGTGCCACCAAGTCCACGGAGCTGCACTAATTTAACCTCAATGTCAACAGAAGGCAGAGCCAAAAAGTCAGGACTTCTGCAGTGCAACTGGCAATCGCATCCATTGTGAAAGCGGATGCAAGGGTCTGTCCCTCCTACAACACCTGGTCCTGGCAGATAGGAGGGACACCAGACCTGTCAGACCGTGGGTCTGAGCTGGGCTTGGCTGGTTGTTGCAGTAGCTGTGGTGATGACAGTGGGGAGGACACCGCTAATTGCACATCAGCGCACGCAGGAGATTGCTACGTGGGTGAGGAGTCTGATGCGACCTCAGCTTTGCACCCGTCAGGCTGTGATGTGGATCTGAGGGGAAGTGCTCTTTGCACTCACCTTGCCACGGCTCCAGGCATGGGATAACCCACACCTTCCCCCTAGGAGGTCCTGTGCATCTTATCACCCTCCCGGGCCCGTGGGGAGCGGTGACACCAGATCACTGCCGTCCCAGTGGCAGAGACCCAGCGTCGGAGACCCAGCAGCACAGCAACCCGTGCCTTGCTTTTTCCTGAGCAATTCTCAGCCAAAAGAGTCCACAGACTTCATTAACGACCCCATTGCTTTGCAGTAGACAGTCTGTCAGAGCTAGCTGCACCTCCTAGAAGTGTCCCCATCCCCAAGCTGCCTCTCTGCTCGAGGACTGTCCCCACAGCTTGGTTGAATTCCCCGCTGAGAGGGGCTCACTCTAACGCCTCTGGCTCTGTCCCAAAGAGCGCTCACATCCTCCTTTCTGCCCCTCTTCTCCCGCAGGAGGGAAGTCACAAGCGCTTAGGTTGTTTTCAAAGTGATTGTGCACCCACACCCCAAAAGTTCATTTACACTAGGAGGTGTTTGGGCCTCCAGGAAATCTCTGCTTAATACTTGTGCACTTGAGTAGCCTTAACTTGAAGCAAACAAAGGTTATGGTCCAGGTGTAAACATAAAACACGTATCTTTATTCTTTATCTAATCAAGCTTACATTTTTATCTTTACTGCTACTGATGTTTAAATGTTTGTACTACGTTTTTAACTAGCTAATGTAAGAGGGACCATAAATCTGAGACAGACTTCCATTGCAGCGGTTTTTAGTTCTGCATATGCTCTTTCAATTAATATCAAACTGATTTCTCAGGGTTAGTAAATGTGCCCCATGACAACCATGGCCATCACCAAGTTGTTGCTGGAGGTGAGATGCCTCAAAAAGAGTTATTTGCGCATCCCAGCCACATTTTGCCCCTCTGTCTTCTAGTACTCCTCGGTTAAGTCACATTAAATACAGTGAAACAAGCCTGACAGCAGTGGCATTAGCAGAGCTTTCTACAGGCTAACGACTGTTTGCCAGGCTGCAGATCTAAAACAGGAAGATGTATTTATTTCCAGAAGTACTGTAAAGACTGTAAGAAAAAGAAAAAAGACCTGTCTAAAGTGTTGTCTAAGGACCGGGCAGATGCGTTGGGTTGACAGCGCTACATACCCAAGCTGTCCCTTTGTATGCAGAACAAGTGACAAAGGCAGAGGAGAAGCTTTTCCAGCTGAAGCCCTGCTGTGAAAGAGGCCACCTCCAGGGATGAGAGCGGGGTCTCAGGCTCTCTGCCCCTCTCTGCCTTTGGCTCCTCCGCTGGGACTGACCATCACGGAGCCCATTAGCAGCCCCTGAAATCACCCTTCTCCATCAGAAAGACACGTGTCCACCGGGAAATGGACCGCAGCTGTCTGCCCGTTTCCTACACGCAACCAAACAGGCATCAGCCAGCGAGAGCCTTTCATCAAGCTCTGGCCCAGGAGGGTGAGAGCGGGCTGAGCTGCTCTGTTGCACGACTGCTCCTCGGAGGCAGCCAGTTTCTTCTTGAAATCATACAGGTGGACTCCCCTGCCGCTGTGCCCCTTAGCCATGTACCAAGCACGCAGAAAAGAGTTGACCTCCCATAAAATCACTGGCAAGCCAGGGTCAGGGGGGTGGTGTTTGTCTGTGTCAGGGTCAAAGCGAAGGGGACAAATTCCGGCCATAAAAAAAAAAAAAAAGAGAGCATCGGTGTTGGCAGTGCAAAAAGAGAAGTCAAGGTACATGGCACGAGTCACCTGCTTGGCGCTTTCCAAAGGAAATGCACGGCTCAAATACCATATTTCAGTACAGAAGGCAATGCAGACAGGGTGCGGGGGAAGCCTGCAAAACGCGTCAATCTATTTACCGATGGGCAGTCCTACCAGATCCGATTAAAGGGGAGGTTCTGACCATTGATTGCCACATCCCCATTGCCCTTATCAGTGCCTTGTGTGATACCATCTCTGCTTGCAGTCCAGGTAGCCTGCCAGACAGACAGGGAGGGGCAGAAAAGCAATGGGAATGATAAGCCCCATGCAAAGGAAACGTGCTGTCTCCCACCAGTTCTCTTCTGCACAGGGACTACGTGGAAACAGGACCTTTCTCCTCAAGAAGCCTGGAAATTATGTGCATCCAGAGCTGCACATCCTGGTCTATGTGCAGGAGTGAGCAGGGTTTTTTCTGGTTTTCACCCGTCAGCCTGGCAGAGCTGGAGCAGATTACAGAAAAGCGTTGAAGGGGAGATGGAAGGGGAATTCAGTTGCTCCTTGTGCAACTTTAAGAGTTATTGTTTGCTCCAGGAGCACTCAGAGCACAGTGTGAACTACATGAGAGTAGCACATGTCCCTCCGAGAGCACATCTGCATGGTCCTTCGCTTGGCGCTGTGCTAACTGAGGCCACAAAGCTTGCGGTTTGGAGCTAGCTTGTGTCTGCCTGGCTCGGAGCTCACTCACAGAGGCCCTATAGGATATATGCTGCTAACTATTGCAACAGAGAAAGAGGGAAAGACCCTACAGCGCAAGCTGCTTCCAGGAACCGCGGTTTGAAAAAATCCCTCCACGTCTGCCAAAGGAGTACGCGTGATGTAACACGCATACCCCAAGACCCAAGACCCAAGATGCGGTTTTTACAGTGCCCTCCCAAAACCCCAGATTCTCAGATCTGATCTTTCAGAGGACAAAGAGGTGGCATTCCCGTCCTCAAGCAGCACAAAGAAGAGAATTTGAACAAACCCTTTATTTTAACAATCGAAGTCTCCTCATGCAGTAACTGGGATTCGTTTCAGAGGCTGTGGAGGAATCATTGGACCTATCCAGTGCCATAGCATTAAGAAACCCAAAGCATTTTGCTGCTTCAGCTTATGTCCTGTTTCACCAACTGACAGGAGCAGAGTTGGAAATAAACGGAAAAAAATCTAGGGCAAAACCAACCTCCAGCTCCCCCTCACCTCTGATTTTGTCACACTGATTAAAGTTGCACTGAGCCTGGTCGGTCTGATTGATCCCTCTGCATAATGACTAAAGCTGACCTATATTATAGAATCGATACCTTGAACAGGCTCTCTCCCAGGGCTGGCAAAGACAGCCAAAGCTTTCAGAGCCACCGTGCTACCGCTCGGACAATCCCGCACCCCGCTTTTGATGAGGTGCGTCTGGCAAGCAGGGGATTTCAGGGCGAACACGAAAAATGCATTACCCAAAGTGAACCCACACTTGGCAGTTACAGATAGGCTGTAATCTGGAGGGTGAAGTTTATTTAAAACCCACACACTAAATTAACCGTAGAGGCTCTAACCTCAACCTGCCATCCAGAAAACATTTATATTTGGTGTCCTGCAAGCCAGACACACTGTTTACCCCTGGCTTGGACTTCTTGTCCTCACCTTAGTGCCAAGGTGGCAAGGTTATACCAGTTTGTACATTGACTGGGAAGAAGTATCCCTCAGCAAAACTTTTGCCCAAATCACTGATGCTCCAAGCAAAGCGTGCTCTGCCCCGATACCTTTTCCTGAGCAGACCTGGCTCCTGTCCTTGTGTTGGGAATTAATGATGTCATGTGCCCTGTCTGGCTGCCCAGCCACCATCCCAGCCCATCCCAGCCCATCCCGGTGCAAATGCAGCAATGAATCGGGTGGTTCGGGTGCTTTGAAAAGGGACTGAAAGAGGAACTGTGACTGCTCTGGCAGGGAGGGGAGCTGAGCGGGGAGAGCGAGGTGGGAGCACCAGTCACATAATGACCACTTTCTTTGTGCAGTAGGCTGTCTGCTTCGTGCCTGGGAAAGGCAAGCCAGGCACGCAGCCTGCGCTGCCACCCACGCAGCCCGGGACTGGAGCTGCTGTCGTGTGTCAGAGGAGCACCTCGTCAACCTCCCCGCTTACCCCACCTCCTCCTCCGCTCGCTCCTCACTCAGCGCTGTGCCTCCAGCTCTCCTCCCTCGCCATCGTTGTCACTCATGCAGCACACGCTGGGGCTGCAGCACCTACTCAGCACTTAGACCTGCTGAGGTCCGCAGAGCCGGGCACATCCCCCTTCCCAAAACTGTTTGTGCTGAAATTTCAGTGCGGGATGGAGTCCGGGGGACTTCTCCATTGTGCCCAGCTCATCCTGAAAGTGCGATGTATATTTATATGTTTGCACACATCCCCTCCCCTTCCTTCCTTCTCTCCCTTGCTATTTTTTCTCTTGCTCTGTATTTCTTTCTCTGTCAGTCTCCCCTCCTACTTTGTGAGAACAAACATTGCACAGTCGCGAATTCCTATCTGCATGCTCTAGCCAAAACACAGGGAGCTGGTAGGCTGGATAAGACTAATGGTCTGTTCAGTGCAGTCTCCTATCTCTGACAGTGAGCAGCACAAGTCACTACTGAGGATGGAGTGCCCCTAAAATACCCTTTCAGAACAGCTGCCTTCTCCTGGATAACCTACTGCCCTCGAGCAAAAAGTCTTCCTACACACAGACAGTGCTGGATTAGTTCATGCCCCAAGCACGACGCTTCATCCTGCTTACTGTAACTGGATGTTTCCTTGTTATTCAAGCAAATGCCTAATCCTGGTGATTGCATATGAGTACCTAATCCTTGCTCCGTCTAATCCCAACTGCTCACTGCCTGCCTCGTGCTCAACAATCCCGCATGGAGCATCTTACATGGAAACCAAAGCCAGAGAATCACCTAGGTGTAAGTGAAATGCATCCTGTACAGGCCCTGCTCGGCTGCTTCAGGGTATTCCTAGATGTTGGATGATGTGTTCCCAAGGGTCCACTCATTTTGGGCACCTGACTGGAGGCGCTGTACAGACCTCTGCAACTGAGACCCTGCAGTCTTATGACTCATGGAGGCATCCGGGTACCCGTGGGATGCAGGATGAGGATGCTAACTGTTCAGTCTGCTTTCTTGCAATGCAGCGACGGCTGCCACGGTGCCCCTCCAGCTGTGGGGTTTTAAACAACGTTGTGCAACCCAGGGCATGCTCGGCTGCCTATGCTGCAGCCTGGAGAACAAGAAATGGAGGCCAAATGCATGAGTCTCACACTGAGAACATGAGGCGTAATAGGTCTAGGCAGGGGAGGCTAATTCTTAAAAGACCTGGATGCAAATAGCGGTAGCTATCTTCAAAGGGAGGGGAGATTCAGATCTCGGTGTCCCTCAAGGTACTCAAAGAATGGGGAACTGAAACTCATCAGCCCCGATCTGACACAGCACAAGGATCAGCTCATGCACAGTCAGCTACAGGCTAGCGGCCTCAGCCCTGAGTGATTGATCGATCGCCTGTTTCGGCTGTGCTCTGAAGAGGTCGAAGTAGGAGTACCCCTTTCATTGCTGTCTAATCTCCCCTTCCCAACAGACAGGACGCTGCCCAGCCCTCCATTTCAGCAGGTGTGTTGAAATAAAAATGACAACCAATTAAACAAATTACTTTTAAAAAGAAGCCAGTGAGCTGGCCTGAACGACAGGAGAGGCTCTACGGCGTTGCCTCTTTGCCCCCTGATCAAAGAACCTGTCCCCTGAAGAAGTAAAGCCCAAAGCATACGGAGTCAGAGAACCTTGGCGAGCAGAGCTCTTTATGCTTTGCTTCAATGCTGTCCCATGGGAAACGGGAAGCCTCGGGGTTTATTTTTTTTCTTTTTCTATCCCTTCTTTTATTTTCTGAAGTTAAGCCCTTGGAGTGAATGCATCAGCCAGTATCCCAGAAATCTGATTCATTTTCCAACGACACGAGTTTGCTTTTTAAATACAGATACGAGACAGATTTTTTTCTTCCCAAGGACAAGCGAAGCGTACCTCTCTTCACTTACATCTGTTTGTCACTGTTGAATGTCAAAGCCTTCCGTGCAAGTGTCTCCAGTGGATTTCCCACTACTCTTAAGCACAGGCAAGCAGTGCCTGGCTCCCCATGGCCACGCCAGACCTCTTCCAGAAGTGTGCAATGCACAGAGCCCGCTGAAGGGGAGAGGAAGAGGCAGCCACAGCGTGTTTAAGATTTTATTGTTTCAAGCTGCTCCTGTCCTAGCCACATCCGAGCATGAACGCCAAATTTGTCATTCCTGACACAAACTTAGGTGCTAAAAATAAACAAGACGGCTCAGAGGAATGAACTCACACCATGCCTACTGTGGAAGCCAAAATACTCTCCTCAGATGGCACCATCCCCTCGCCTCGCTGGTAAAACAAACTGCTAGGACTCAGGACTCCTAGGTTTATTTCCCACTCTGTCTCTAACTTGCCATGTGGGCCCAGCATAAATCACTTCTACCCTCTCTGTACAGCCACCTTGTAAGTGCGTACAATAACCTCTGCTTCCCTAGGGTGTTGTGAGGTTTAATTGCTTGCAGACTGCTCTGAGGTCCTCAAAGATTTGCAGAAGCGCAAAGTAATATTAATGCACAAACTCAGAGCACACATTTCACGTAGCTATCTACCCTGCCTGGCTGGACTGGTTCCCAGCATTTTGCTCAGATGATTTTGCTTCGTTTAATCCATTTTAATTACCTTTTGCTGATTGCTTTTGCCCTTTGTTTAAAACATTTCAAATTCCTAATTGCATCTCTGGGTTCTCCCATCAGTTGTTGTCATGGCTGGTTCTTATCAGCAGCGCAGGGTTTTCTTAGTTTGTTTTCAGATGCTCTCATGTACTGGTGAGTGGCAAGGCACGCTGAAACCCAGCTCTGGGTCATGTTTGTTTGTTTGCAGGAACTAAGCAGGTTTTCACAGTTTCTCCAGGAAAGGGGCCACCCATTTTGTGGTCTGCACTTTGCTAACAGACAATTTAAGGCTTGAAAGTAAACAGACGATTTTGTCTGCCTCCTGTTGTAAATTAGTGGTTCCTGTGCTTTTTTGGGGGCAGCTGCACCAGTTAACCAGTCCGAGACCTTGCCTGAACCTTTGAATTTCAGCCCAGGGTGGTTTCTGGGATGCTCCAAATCCCAGGCTCAGAAGGAAGCAGCCCAACCTCCACTCAGCATCATCACTCAAAAGCAACTTAAAAGCTGCATGTGCCGGTCCCTCTGCATACCGGCAGAGGAAGGAAGTATTAACCCCCTCGTCCCCACTAAGACATGTCCCTTGTCCTCTACAGAGGCTTAAAAGGTGAAACCAAACCTATGGCAGAATCTCAGCACTTGCGAGTGAAGGCCAGCGTCCACTAGACTTGATACGGAAAGGAGGAGGAGAGGGCAGTCTGTTCCCTGCTCTGCAAAAAGCAGTGTGGGAGTCAGAGCAGAATGCAAGGTTTAAAACAGAGCAAAGCAGAGCGCAGCCAGGTACCATGACTCACCAAGCGAGGGGCAAGAGAGAAGGCCAACACCTCTGGAAGCCCTGCAGCCAGCCCTTGCCTGGCAGCACATCACTCCCGGTCCTTGTCCAGGGAGCCGCTGCAGTGAGGGCACTCCTGGTCCAGCGTGGGCATAGCCAGTGGCACAACCCCCCCCCAGCAGGTATGCTCCTCGGGGCCCCAGCTCTTGACATCAGGTTACTTCAGGCAAATCTCTTACAAGTGAGCGTGGAGAAGAGCCTGCAGCCCTCGGGCTCTGGCCATGCAGCCTATCATCTGCCCCAGCACAGGCTCTGTAGCTCACAGAACGCACAACCGGGGGCTTTCTCATGCCTCCTGTTTTACCCAGGGTCCCTCCAGCGTGGGGCAGGGGACAAGGATACAATTCCTCAGAGGTGCAGTGCCAGGAGCTGTGAGCACAGCCCCTGCCTGATGCAGCAGGACGCACACGCGGCAGCACCCATACGTGCATGGCTGCGGTGATGCACACACGCGAGGCGGCGTGGAGCTGTGCAAGGCACGCACGGCTCCAGCGTGCCGCGGGGGTGACGCACACAGAGCAGGCAGCCCATGCCGGGGCACACGCAGCCCACGCTGGGGCACACTCAGCCCGGAGCGCGGTGTGCAGCACGGCCGGCGGCCCTGTGCTGGGCGTGTGCCTGCACGCCGCCGGCGGGGCGGGGCGGGGCGGGCTGGGGCGCAGAGCCCGGAGCCGTGGGTCCCTCCGTCCACGACAGGGCTGCAGGGGCGCAGCCTCGGGGAAGGCCAGGCTGGGCTCCCCTCCACCCCTCTCGTCCCCCTCGTGCTGGGCCCCCAGCCCTGCTGGGGCCGGAGGGACCCGCGGCTTCCTCCGCTCGGCTGCAGGCTTTTTGGGCGGCAGCTCCTGCCCCATGGCGTTAGCACTTCTTGTTTAATGCTAATAATAGCAGCCATGCGCATATGTTCCCACCGCCGCGCATCACCGGTGTGCCCGGTGCAATTCAGAGGGACTGTAAAGGCCAGCGAGCAAATTCACGGCATATCAAGGCAGCGCGGGCTGATACCATCTGCCATGGCAGGGCCTGACTGGGTTGTAACAGCATCCTGAAGTGGACGGGCCGTAAAAGCCACCACAGACCAAAGGGGAGCTGGGAAAGACTGCACAAATTATACCCCCCCCCCCCTTCCACGAGTGTCCAAATCAGGGACATTTCAGTGGAACCTAAATCCATTTCAGAGATTTTCCGAGCTTCCTTATCCGCGGTTTATGAGCGTGGTGGCAATGAACTTTGTACTGAGCTGTGCGTTGTGCTGTGCTGACGTACCTCAACCTTCGTTCTTGCCTGACAGTGCCCTGGCTCTCCAGCTCCCAGCCAGCCCTCTGCTCCATGTGCCTCTGTGGAGCAGATACCCCAGTCCGTGCCTCCCGCATGACTCTTTCCTCATCTGCTTTGCCCCTGCCGTCTAGCCCTGGCTCTTTCTGTGTGTCAGCTGATGTACTTCTGCACTTCGGTGTTTATCCTGTTACCTTTTTAGCTCCCTCACCAGCATGTCCAAGGTGGGGTTGTCAACTGGTACATGCAACAGCTTGCTTTTTACCACTGTGACTTGCAGCATCCGTGTTTGGTGTGTGGATTAATTCTATGTCTTTATTTCCCCAAAGAGAGCTAAACCTTTATCTTTGCAGCTCCTTCAACCCTCTGCTCATACTATTCCCTTCAAAGCAGGCCTGACCTCGCTACCTAGCGTGTGCAATGACTCGGTTAAGTCAGCCGACATAACCTAAGGACCATGGAACCATCAAACTAATTGTCACTTGTTTCCTAAAGCAGGATTTTCACTTAGCTCTTTGGTGATGAGCGTATGGTGAATACAATGTTTCTGCTTCTTATTTAACGATCCGTTGACAGGAAAGATCGAGTAGGCAGAAATCTAAATTCTGGATTCTCTCCAATTTTTTATCCACGGGAGCCCAAGCCTTTCAGCATTGGGAAAGCAGCAACAGGAAACGAGTCAGGGGGAATTTTAGGAGCTGTTGAGATGGCTGCAGTGTTTTACATTCCCAGAACTCAGCAGGCAGGCAGCTGTCTGGTCTATTAATCCTTCCAAGTTTCTCTTTTGCCCCACAAATCCATTCCTATTATGCCCGTAGAACATGCGAGGCATGGTCCCAACCTGGCATTATCCCCTTGCACACCGCGATGGGGAAACACCAGCAGCTGTGTTCCATCTTGCTGAAAGGCAAAACGGGACCTGTGCGCCTGTTGTGCTTTCCTACCACAGACTTGGATTAAGCCTGAGTGGTTTCAGGGTTCCCTGCTCCCAGCTGGATTTCCCATGGCAGCAGGCTGTGCGGAACTGAAGGGAAAAGCTCGGAGAGAGATGCCATTTTTCCTCAGGAAGGCACAGGAAAGCCTCCCTGACTGAGTCGGAGCGAGCTGCGCTGCGCTTTTCTCAGCTGGATGTTGCTGTTACATCCGTGTTTTTCTTCCTCCTTGGCCCAGCTGCTGAAGCTGCTTTCCAGACCCCCCGAGCAAACTTGGATACTTCGCAGGACCGTCTCCTTGCTCCATGCGAAACCTAGCTGCGTGCATCCCGGGGGCTGTCTCCAAGAAAGCTTTGGAGCACAGCACCCCTCCAGAGGCCATTTGGACAGCCCAGGCATCAGTGCATTGCAGAGAAACTGCCTCCACCTCCACCCGCAGACCCTCGTGCCCTGGGGAAGTTCCTTTCAGGTCAGGGTCAAGGCACATCAGCAAGGCTGTGTGAAGGAAGCCACTGCATTAATTAGAGGAGTTCTGTGGGTAAGCGGAGCGTGCCAGGCCCAGCAGACTGTCACTGGAACCTTACACCAGCGTGCAAGGCAGACGGGCCTCGGTGGAAAAATCTTGGCATCCAGAGGTTACCACTGCAGCCTGGCACACTGTCAGCAGAAAATCCCTGCTGGCTGGTTTCTACCTTGCCGAAGGAAATCTGGGCAGGAGAAAAGCCAAACCTCCTCCCTTTTCCACGCTCTGTCCCATCCCGGCCCCCGCCTCCCCCACCACCCAGAGTCAGCACTCGCAAGCACCCCAGCGGAGGCCAGAATTCCTCCCACAAAATGCAGCTGGAACGCAGCCACGAACTGCTCAACCTAAACACAAAGGGGAAGACAAGCCTAAAATAAACACGCACGCACACAAGCGCACACACGCATGCACACACACAGCGCTACGATGTTCAGGGGAGGCGGAGGGGGAAGCGGTGGTGGGAGGGTGGCTGGGTGGTGAGGAAAAATTTCATGCTGGCCTCTTTAAAGGTGTGTTATTTGTTCAAGGCTGTCCAAACATTTGCGGAGCGCTGGCAGGCCCGGAATGTGTGCAAGAGCTCCGGCAGCGTGTCTTAGGCGTGGGAAAGCTCTGCTCTCCTCAACCTTTACAGGCTTGTTCCCCCTCAGGCAGTGATTCAATAAAACCCGCGCCAGAGATTTATTGAGCTGATAATGACAGCTTCAGTCAGCAGGCAGACACCAGCAAAGCTGGGGGAGAGGGGGAGAGAGACTCCCAAGTCGCAGAGAAGGGAAGAGAGATCCCAGCACGTTGCCTGGACGGGGCAGGGGCTCTGCATTTCCCGGGGGCAGGCTGGGGTCTCCACCTCGGTTAACAACAAGGGCTAGAGCCGGGCTTTTGGGCCCCTATCGCCGGGTGCCTGAGCGTGCAGCCCTGCCAGGCGGAGCAGAGGGTGTGCCTTGCAGGTGTGCAGGACTCCCCGCTGTGGGAATCGCCAGGGAGCGAAGCCGGCGTGCTTCCTCACCCGGCCCCCGGCGAGGTCAGGGATGTGGCCGTGGGACGGGCTGGGCACCTGTCCCCCAGGGAGACAGTGTCCTGGGTGAAGCGCCCTGGCTGAGCCGGCCGCCTCCGGGGGGGGGCTGTGCCGCACTCGGCCCCTGGCCCGCTGGGCAAGTTGCTTCACCTTCCTCTCCACCACCGCCCTTTGACTGTTTAGCTCTGGATAATTCCCCAGCCTAGCAAACGCTAAGCTGAGAAGGGCAGCAAGAGGCTTGCTGCTTGCGCTGCTCTGGGGTATTTCTAGCAGGCTGCACTGGATGCACCGGGAGAAGTTCTGTTCTTCTTGGAAAGGCGGGAGAAAGGTGATGGCCATGAGGGCTTGCTTAAAGGCATTGCTGCTGGTCTAGGTCGCGCAGCCCGGCTTGTGGTGCCCAGGGATAAAGAAAATGCCCCGTGAGAGAGCTCTGTGCCACTAGCAGTACCATTTCAGTGGCCATTCACTGGCCCGCTCAGGCCAAGCGTTGGTTTCCCTTGCTGTTTTCTTTAATAAAAACCCTGGCAGATAAAAGCAAGCAAGAGCCCAGGGCTAAGCGCCCATGAGAAAGGCCAGCAGTTCCAGCAAGGCACTTTGCACTTTCCTACTGTCCCACAGTACTTTGTGGTCACGCTGGAGTTAAATCCCGTAAACACACCTGCGGTTATCAGCTCCGTTTTCCCAGTGGGAAATGCACGAGATAGACGGGAAGTGACTCACACGGCGAGGCAGAGGCACAGCCAGGAACCAACCTTTCTGACTCTCTGCCCGTGATAACCCGTGGGCTTTGTGTGCCCGCACATACGTTCGGCCCAGCAAGCAGCTATGCGATACGTGCATGTGAGGAACATGGCATTAGGACTCCACTTCTGCAAGCCCTGAAAGGCTCCGCTCCCGTTTTACCGGGGTGCAAAGCCATTTAATGGCAGAGCCCAGGGCCTTTCGTGCAGCACAGTGCAGTGCTTACCTCGGGGGGGCCGTTGTTGCTGTCGTAACAAAAAATGCTTCAAGGAAAATCCTCCCAAGATAACCTTCAGTCTTGCGTTCAGCAGCCAGGGAGACACGTATCTCTTAGCCTTGGCAGTCAGGTAGCTGAAGGCAATAGAGGCATAGAAAAATGTGGCTAGCTAGCGTTGCTAGGATGAAAGGGAACTTGCATCGCCTCTCTTATTTAATTATTACCGTCTGTGTTCTTTCTGGCATTGCAAACGTTTGGGAACTTGGCGGCTTACTGCCCATATTAATACAAAGTGTTTTCTCTACAGTGAGAGTATTCTGTGGTGCTGGAGGGGACGGTTTTAGCCTCACGCCTGAAACAGCTAGACTTTCTCAAGCGTTAGGTTCAGATCCCAGCAGGACCTAATGAGAGCTTCGTGTTGCTAGATGCAGAGAGGGAGTTTTGTGGGTGTTTCGGCTGAGGCCGCAGCTCTGCATGGACCTTACAGTTCCAACAGGCCTTTGCAATTTGGCTGTCAACAAAGAGGGCAACTGGTTTCTATAATAAACACTCGGGGATAGATTTTCAAAGAGCAGAGGCCCTGCCTCGTTTGGGTGTGTGTAATTTGTAACAGAGAGCAAATTCAAGTGTCTGGATTGCTGCCTTTTTCTGGCTTGCACTTGGCTCTAACATTTGGGCCTGGGTTTGGTGGATATGAAGGAAGCCATTCCTCTGAAAATACGAGCCCTGGTATAGTAGAGCTTCCCTGGTCTTGCTGTTTGGTGTCTTCAGGATTGCAGTTACAGGTGGTGTCCCAGCTGGGAAAGGAAAGCTGGCTCTTTGCTTTTAGACAGGAACCGTCTTAGCTCTTAGCCTTAACCTGCCTTCTCTGACTCCTGGTATCGATCCTTTGCAGCATCCGTGGTTCCACCTGCGATTAAAGAAGCACATTTTGTCCTGACTTGATCCTGCTTGGCCTGTAAGGGCCCTCCATTACCGGTTTGCTCAGGGGGAGCAGCCTCTCCATAATCTCAAAGGTGCTGCTGTCTTTGCACTGGCTCGTTCTCTCTCCCTCTCTCTGATGGGGTGTCCTGTGTCACCCTCAGCTCTTTGGCGTTATTTCAGTGAGGTGCCTCTGAACTGGGTAGCACCCAAAGAAAAGGGCAAAGGAGCCAGGATTCTAGCTGCCGGGCAATCCTATGCAAACCTGTGCTGTATTGCAACTCCAGTTTACAGCCCGCAGGGGAACAGGGAGCCAGGCATGCCAACTGATGAGAAAGCCGTTCAGGTGCCACAGTAAAGACACTGAGAAGATGCAGAATTGCTCTCTAGTGTTACACTGGATGCATTCTAAACCTACACATAAGTTTGAGGGGAGGCATAAAGATTGCTTGGAGGAGGGAAATGTTTTGGTTCGAATGAGAAATGCGGTCCTAGGTCTGCAGAGTAAGTACAGCTCAAACAGTGACTAGCATAGCCTGGGCTCCGGGAGCTGTGAAAGGGACAGAGTAGTAGGGGCACTGAATCTGCAAGTGGGATCTACAAATAAAGTGTATGTCCCCCCCTCCGTAAGAATCCCACTCCCAGCAGGGGAGGCAGCAGGAGGTGCGGAGTCCTCTCCTTTGTCCTCGTCTCTTCCTCCCCAGAGCCCAAGCCAGACCTCGCCACGTTATGCAACCCTGTCCGGAGCCCTGCAAACAAAACAGCTGGTTGCTCTGGAACTTGCAGCTCTCCTGCTGACGCCAGTCCAGTCAAGTCATGGATCAGATGACTGCTGCCCAGAAGCAGGGCACTCTGTCCAGCTGCTAAGTGTATCCTCAGACAGAACTAACTGCAGCCAGGATGGAGCTCTTCTCTTTTAGCAACTGTAGTTTGACTGAGGAGAGCACCCAGCTGTCTTCCTGGAGCTTTCCAGGGGTTGGCTGAGCACAGCACGTGCAGCGTCTGCTCAGCCACAAAGCTGTCTTTCTTTTCCAGCAGTGGCATGAGCTGCTCTGAGAAACGTGCGCTCTTGGCAAACCAGCCCCAGCTCCTGAATCACTGCCTGGCACAGCTGTCTGCAGGAGGGCAACTCCCTCCCTGGGTGGCAGGTATCAAACAAATCTGGTTCTCTCAGTGCTGCCCCGGGAGAAGCCACAAAGATATTGCACACATGTGCGCGCAGGCACGCACCCCTCGCCTGGCCCTTCCAAAGGCTCTGCTGGATCCCCAGCCTTTTCAGCATCTGTTCCACATCACCTTCCTCGTTTTCCAGGCTCTGTGGACTCACTCCATCCTCTCCCAGATGTTTCCATCCTCTGCATCCCCTCATGGCATGAATACTCCTAATAGCACTGAGGAGCGAGTGCAGATGTTTTGCTTCTGGACTAAGCTCTGGTACAGGATGTGTGCAAAGCTGTGCAGCCGAATGCACAGACTGCGTCCAGGGATTGAACCTGGGAGCTGTGGTGAAAGGCAGCAGCCTCTCAAAGGAGCAGCCCTTCTGCGCTATAAGCCCGGTTCCCCACCCTGCCCAGCTCTGGGAGCAGGCACTCCGGGTGTTAGCACAGGTCACCTCGCCCTCCAAAGCCAAGGCAGCTGAGTGGCAGAGGCCCACCGCAATTCAGAGGCCAAAGTCACCCCCACGTCGTGCACAGCCGACTGCGACACTCCATCATTTCCTCGGAGGCACCCACCAACACCTCTCTCCTTCCCCAACCAGCTCCTTTCCTCCGTGGGGTGGGGACTTGCAGTGACTCAGCTGCTGAGAGGGGTGCAGCAGGCTGCGTGGAACACCTCTGCCGTGGGTCGGACCCACGCAGCAGCATTAGCACCAGGCTGACGGCAGGGAGGAGCACTGGGAGCACAGAGCTCAAGGATAAGGTTCGTGCTGTTGAGATACTTCATCTTTACTGGTACATTATTGAGCCTGTTGGCTTCTAACACACTCCCGGGATGAAAGCACAAGGGGAGTGATTGTCCGAGTATTTACCAAAGTTTAGGTCCGATAAGCCCTGTTGATTTTACAAGTGCTCCTTGCGGCCCTGGGAATGACTTTATGGCTGGAGCTAGCAGGTGGAATACTTTGCAGTGGAGAGGAAGGAGGGCAGACACACCAACCAAACCCACCATTATCCACTTGTTTGCTGATTATTTCTGTGCAATTTAACTCCTTGCTAAGCACCCCAGGCTCCCCCAGCGTGCTGTGTGCTTTCCATCACCTCTCTGCGGGCTGCTCACTGGAGGTTAGGAAAGTCCTCATCAAATTCCTCACGCTTATATTTGTCTGAGAGTTTCAAATTAAGAATGGAAACATCTCTAGTGAAGGGCAGAAGAACTTCTTGTCACTGAGATCTCCTTGTCTATGAGCAACTTTCTTTTGAGGAAGTGGTAGAACATCTCTTGCTAAAGATTTTTACAAGTAGACCAAAAACCAGTCAGCATCAGGGTCTTGTATGGTGTAAACAGGCATCAATGCCACCTGAGGATCTGAAACGAGAAAGGCAGAATAGCCCTGTGCATTGGCTGACAGGGCATTTCTCTGAGCTCTCATCCCCTTAACTAGCTGCCTCCATATGCAGCTCCAGGCAGCATTTCCATCGCTGTGATACCAGGGTACTTCTGAGGGCTAAATGTCATTGCTGGTAAAAACCGATGCCACGGCATTTGAGCGAGGGTTTATACCCCTTGAAGAGCTGCCCACTGTGGTTTAGACTGCTCTCCCTGCACAACGCTCCTCGCCACAGAGCATGTGGCAAAGGAGGACTACTGTGCTGCTTCAGATTTTCAAGTAATCAGGGGTTTATATGCTGTCATTTTTGCATGATGTTTCTGACAATCCTAGTAATTACCTTCAGTCCTTCTCTACCCCTTCTCACTGTAGCTCTTTGTACATTGGCTTTATTTTACAGGTGGAAAATAATGAGCATTAGTTCGTTGAGGGCTAGACAAACGAAACCAAACCAACAGGTCTCATATTAGGGACAATATAAACCAGGGCAGCAATCCGCTGGGCAAACCTTTGCAGCACCTGGGAAACAACCAGCTCCTTCCTGGAGCACGGGACCTCACAGAGAGCTCTGAAACGGACAGGAGCTGCTGAAGTCTTCATTTCCCCCCGTGACTCAGGTTCAGCACCAAAACAATGAATCTTTCTGTAAATGCTATTTACAGTGAGAGGCACCCTCATTGGGGTGAGGATGGGAGCTTAGATTTTTCAAATAGAAATAGTAAGGGGTTTGGCGTCCTCAGGAAGTCAGAGTATCTTTGCTCTTAGTATCTCAGATGTTAGAGGAGAGGAAAGCATTTGAAGTCAGACAAAATAAATAATTCAGTTTCTACATTAACACAATAGTTTCCTCTCTGCTAGCTCTGCCATTTGTCTGCCATTCTGGAAAGCAGCCTTCTTTAAGATGGCATTTAAGTATTTTCTTAAGTGCTTTTATATTCAACAAAGCACTTAAGACCATGTTTTAAGTTAAGCGCCTGTTTAAGCGCTTTCTTGAACTGAGCCCTTCTTACATTCCTGCCTCTCTGATAAGAATTTGCGTAACATACAACGTGTCTGCATGTGTGAACGTCATGAGAGTGTGTCTCACTAAGACACCATATGAAATCTGTGTATATGATGTGTGTGTGTGTATATCTGCCTGTGTGTTTGCATGCATTCATATGGAGATGTGTATCTGGCTGTTACAACAAATAAAAGGCATCTCGGTGTAAGTGCCCTCTTTCCGAATAAAGCTGATAATTACTGTAAACATCCCAGGTGCTGGAAGGCCCTGCTTGTTTGATGTTAGGTGACAGGGCCTGGTTGCCCACGTGCTGCTATCTCCTCAAAGTCTACCCGGCTGCCAAAACCGCAAAGGCTGTTGATATTCCAGGTATCAGCAGCCTGGCTGCTGTGGCAGCCTACAGCTCTCAGGAGTGGGTCACTGAGTAATTAGCGATATTAATAATGGGTAGGAAACCTGAAGCAGCCGGTGACGTCCAGTCCTGGTGGAACCGTGGCCCTAGGCTAGGACCTGCTGCCAGTCCGTGGTATGTGACCAGATCTGCGGCTCCCTCAGCCTGTGGGGTTATAACCCGAGAGCCAGGCTTGCTTTCCCAGCCCTGCCAGCCAGGCTGCTGCTGCAGGCACGGCTACGCCGAGCGGCAACACCAGAAGGAGAAGAGCCCTAGATGCTGCACTGCATCCGCGGTGAAGAGCTGAGACTGCTGCCATGGCTGCTCCTGTTCGTGGCAGTCACTGACTCCCGCGAGAGGCGAGCCTCCCTCTGCAACCGGGCTGCCGAGCAGGGGTCTGGTACCATGGCTAATCTGCTTTAACCGGCTCATGGAGCACCCTGGTCGTGCTGCTTCAGAGAGGAAACGCGGTGCTGGGCTTTCTCTTTTTTTGCGAGTATCTGTTGAACAAAGCGCCTTTCTTCCCGGCAGACCGGCTGACCTAACACAAGGGGAATTGTCCTCCCCGGCACAAAGGGCGGGGGCGTGCGCTGCTGCCGCGGAGGGCGGAAATGGCTGGGTTCCTCGCTGGGCTGCACCTGTGTCCGCGGCCTCCGGCCCCGCCACGCCGGCACGGACGCCCGCGCCACGGGCCGCCGCGGCCCTCACCTGCCGGGAGGCGTGGGGCCGCGCCGTGGGAACTCTCCACCCCTCCGCTCGCTCGCCGCCAGACCGCCTATCGGTCCTGGGGCTGGGCCCGGACGCCCAGGTTAATGAATTGCACCCGGCAGCAAGGGCGGGGGGGAAGAAAGGGACTGCTCCGGGGAGTCGAGTACGCGAGGCCCTTAAACACATTTTATGCCCTGTCTCTTATCAGGAGCCCCGTCTCCCAGCAGAAGTTGCCTAACCCTCTGAAGAGGGAGAGAAATCCGCCTGCTCCAGGGCAGTTTCAGCCGCCGTCGGTCCGGAGTGAGGCAGGGGCACGTAGGCAGGCTCACAGGCAGGCTGGGAGAAGGGGCAGCGGCAGCCATGCGCGGGAGAGGAAGACTGTCACAGCTGATGAGAGGCGGGCGGGTGGCGGTGTATTTTTCTCATGACAAAGATGCCCTTGTGCTGCCCGGGCCAGAGCAGAAGATGTTAATGGGAACTGTCTGTCCCAGGCCGAGAGCGCTGCAATCTCAAAGAGCGACAGAGAAATTGTAACCAGAGCTGTGAGTATCAACGGGAGCATTTTGGTTGCAACCATAGGGTTTTAAAACCCTCTGACCACTACGTAAATCCACGTGAAACAAACTCAGCTGAGACCTCTGAGTTCTCCAAGGTTCAGCTTTCAAAGTGCCGCAGAACACACACGGTTCTACCTGAAGCCGTAAACGGCCCACAGAGAGCCAAGAGCCGGATCACATCCTGCAGCCACACTTCTCCCCTCACCTTCCTTTTCCCCTCCCGTTCCTCCTTGGATGTCCTTGCAAACCAAAACGAGGAGCATCTAGCTGCAGAGGCATCCAAGCCGTGCAACAAGTATTTCTGAATTTTCCTTGCACTTTGAGTTGTTCAGGTGCAGCTTTTCCATTCAGCCTCATTTGTGGCCCCAGTCTGAAGTCAGCCGTAAAAAGAACAGGATCGCCCTGCCTGCAGACCTGCACCCTCTTCCACAGTGTGAGCCAACAGCGACCTGGTAGACAGCCTGAGACTTCTGCCTTGTGCCCCGTGGGCCGAGTCCAAGGGCTGCTGGCGCCAATGGCGAGACCCCAATGGGCTCTGGGTGAAGTTCAGACCCCAGACATCTCCGAGCCATCCAGCTGACAGAGGACACTGCTTAAAAATGCGGGTGGCTCATCAGGGCCTGCCCCTGAGTCCCGAGGCAAAAATAGGATGGAGTAATAGATGTGAGCTTGTCTCCAAGACATCCACCCAAGGGCTGGGCGCTCCACCCTGAGCACAGCAGCGGGCGTTGCTAATTTATTGTAATTGGCGTGCCACGAGACAGGTCCTCAAAGGGTTCACTGGGGGAAGGCAAGCAGAGGCGGCTGCGGCGCGGGGTCCAGAGCCGTGCCTGCAGCCGCGGGGCAGGCTGTGAGGCGCTGCAGATTGCCGAAGCTCCCCGGGCTGCCTCATGCTCCCCACAGCCCCCAGGGCAGAGCGACTCACCGCCTCGGGGGGGGGGGGAGGCCAGGCGTGATTTCACCCAGCCGGCCTCCGCCCAGCCTGCCAGCTCCCTGGGCATTCACAGAGATGGTTTGGGTCTGGCAGTTACACCCGTGCCGAGAGCCTGCTCTGCACAGAGCCTGTTCTCAGTGGGCATAAAGATCCGCTCTGCTTTGCTGCTGTGGTGGCAAGCTATGGGCCAGGGCTCTGTCGGAGCTCCTGCTAGCGAGCGTGGAGGACTCAGCTAGGCCAGCGTACAAGAGGGAAGGTGAAGTATCATGATCCTTTCTGCAATTTTTGATAAAAGGAAACATGAGCATAGAGCAATTGTATAGAGGTCGGGATGGAGCCAGGCCCTCGGATTGTTTCTTGCTGAAGCCCAGATTGCCACTATGACCATGCAGGCTGATGTCTCCAAAAAATCTCCAGGAATGCAGTGGTTAATTACAAATGCCCTGCATTGTTCCTCCTTAGGCTTCAGAGTCAACAACCCCAATGCACTCCACTGAGCTCTGACCAGATCCCCTCCTCGCTCCCCTCACCAGATCCCCTCCTCACTCCCCTGCGGTGATCTGCAGGGAATGGGGAAGTGGGCAGAGGAAGAAGAGAGACGCAGGAGACAGCCTCTGTGGCTGTGTCCGCACGCAGAGGTTGCGGTTTCCGTGTCAGGGAGTTCATGTCCGGAGAAGAGGGAAGCCAGGGCGCTTGCACATTCCAGCATTTGGCTCACGCTGCCTGCCCTGCCACACGCTGCCTCTGCCTTATTTCCTTGTGGGGGTGTGTGTGGTGTTGCCTTTGGTACCCAGGATGATGTTTACACTTTGCATACAGAGTAACACAACTTGATATGAATCTGGCTTGGAAAAAATAAAAAAGGAAAGAAAAACAGAAAGAGCAAACCCCTAACTCTGCAGCTGTAAAAATACTGCAAGCTCCCATGGCAGCCAAGATCAACAGCAAGGACAGGCTACTACTCTCTAGGGGGGATACCGATGGGTTTTGCTAACCCACTTCCAATTTGTGACGAAAAATAATCACAGAAGGAAGGCAGATTGGCGCCTGCCCGTCAGGGTGGCTCACTCTGGTGCCAGGAGAAGGGAGGGTATCGAGCAGCTGGACTCCTTGCAGTGAACTGGACTACTTCAGAAACATTGGCGGTGCTTCTGAAGGGGTTAAACGGCAACTGGTTTCTGTTCCCCCAGTTCCAGCAGATAAAAGCCTTTGGAAGACCTGAGCATTCCCATGGGGAGCTGGCGGCTGTCCTTCAGACCTGTCCCAGACCCTGGGCCCCAGGCAGGAGTGACGGGTGCTCTCCACAGCCTGCGTCGGCTGCTAACAGGCATGTGAGTCCCAGCCCTTGAGCTGCTCGGCTTCACATCATAGCGGAGGGCAGCGAGGCAGAGCTCAGAGATGCTGATCCCACCCCTTTTAACACAAAGACCTTTTACAGCTCATCTGTGGTTCTGCTGAGGACTTCTCAGGGCACTGGAAGGTGCTGGAAGACAGGGAAGACTTTTTTTGGGGCTGTCAGTTTTCCTTAAGTCCTAAAGTGGTGTCATCTGGATGGAGTGAGGAATCACCGGTACCTTCCCCCTGCCCTGTCTCTGTCAATTGTCTCCAGGATTTTCTGCTCTCGCCCACCTTTCCAGTTCAGCTCTTTTTCAATCTCAATAGCCTTATTGGCATGACATGGTTTGCAAGTATTGCCAAAGTTAATACATCAAATGTCCGTCCCTAGGAGCAAGCATTTCTCAGCACAATTACTCCCCAAAGACTCATCAAATGCACAGGCCATGGCTGAACACTACGGTTTAATGTCCTCATTAAATAACGATGAATAACCACCCCACCCCCCATCAATGTCATTCTGGTTTCAGAGTACGCAGCCTCTTGGGCTCGGAATCTCAGGGCCACATAGGCAGAGCGTTGGGAGTTCATTCCAGCGTCTATTTGGATTACAGGCACCCATCCAAAACCAGGCCTCCGTTGTGCCTGGCATCGCACATGCAGAACAAGGAAAAGTCCCTGGCCCAAAGAGCTTGGACAATGCCGACATATAAATTATTATTCTCATTTTATTGACGTGAGCTGCTTAGGGACTTGCCCAGGGGCATGCAGTGAGTCAGCATCAGAGCTAGGGATTAAACCCGGATCTCCAGGGACTAAACTGCAAAACCAGTTCTCCCTCCACGATGTTAATCCCAGCTCTGCAGGCCTTCCCATGGAACTTGTACCAGTGAGGCTTCCGCAGGCACTTGTGAGACTCAGAGCAGCTGGCTCTGGCTGGCCAGTTCCTCCCCTGCTTCCAAAGAGATGTTAACTGGTGCATTTCACCCCCAGAGCTGCCTGCATTTCTGCAGGGGCTGGCGCAGTGCCCACGTACTTACCCTGTGTCTACAGCAATTCTCTGGGCAGTTTGGGATCCTGGAAGAGGAAAGCCGTGCACATGCTGTCAGCATCTTAATTCTGCTTTTCTGCTGCTTAGTGTCTCACAGACAGGAGAGGGCTCGGCTCCACGCTCAGATTACCACTGCGAGATAAATCCCCTGCTCGGCTAAGCCGAGGTAACTGACGTGTGCATGCTCTTATTCAGCAGCAAATGCAGGTTAATTCAGTTTAGCTTAGCTGGCAGCGCTAGCAACCTAAGCTGGGTTGTGTTACAGCGTTTGCCGCAGGGGCAGAGCTGATGGGCAGACAGTTGCCAAGGCTCAGCTGGTGCATAGTAACGCAGAAAGCTTCGGGACTTGCTCATGTCTTTCAGCCCTTCAGACAGATTCACTGTATCTGGCCTTAACAGATGAACAGAGGTGATTCACAAGGCTCAGGAAGAAACCTCTCCTCCCAGGTAACTGCTGGCAGCAGTTTACATGTGCCTTTTTTGCAGCCTGATCCTGCCCGTTCTTGGTTGCTGGAGCCTGCACCAGCTGAACCACGGGTCTGATCTACCTAGGGAAAACACAGCCACACCGAAACTGAGAGGTCAAAGTTTAGAACATGCCATGACAATTCCCTGACCTCTCTTCTTCTCCTCCCTGCCCCAATGGGAGCAGTTTCTAGCTACTAGACATTTTCTCTGTTAATTTTGGAGTAGAGGAGATGGACACACCAAGCTCGTCTATACAGAGAGTTCTGCACACGCCAGCGGCATCCAGATCAACTTTATATTGCCAAGATTGTAGCTGTGTCCCAGCCAGGATCAGTGATGCTGGGCCCATGGCCTGACATCCTCCCTGCTCTGGTTCTTGCTCCCTCCCAGACTTGGGGATGTTCAACGGGCTAGGAGATACTCCTGAAAAACAGAGCAGCGGCCTCATAAAGAAAAACCTCCTATAGAGGCATTTCACTGAAGATTTCCCCATCCCTGGGCAGGGAGACAATGGTGGGAAGGAAGTCGGAGTCATCGTCGTCATTGTTTCAAGGTTTAATCAGGCACTTGGGGATTAGCACCTCAGCACTGAGGGCACAGCTGGGTGGGAAAGGGCTTGGCTTTCTCCACCGCAGTGGAAAAAGGCCGTTTTGCTCACTGCTGAGCTGCTGTTTGAACTGTTTTGCACTCTCCTGCAACCAGGCTTGTTGGATCCTGTGGCGAGAGGCATACTGGCAACTTCAGGCTCTGGGTAGCAAAGAAAGGCTGAGACTGGGGAGGCTCCACGCCACAGACGGGGGTAGCTGAAGAGGCGGGGGGGGGGGGAGCCCATCGGCCAAGGCCCCTCCGCCTCCTGCTCCTGCCTACGTCAGAAGGAATCGGCAAGAGGGTGTATTTCCGGAGAACCTGTTTTCCAGATCCCCTGGCATCCTTCCACCCCTCTCAGTGCATGCGTCATCATTTTATGAGGCTGCATCGTTCCCCGGGAGCCCCCTTCCCCTCCCCTTTCTCTCTAGCACACAGACATTTTATTTATTTGTTTATAACACTTCGCCTATCCCCAGGATGCCTTTCATCTGCGAGCACTTAACCGTTTCGTGACAGGAGGGAGGGCAGCAGCTCAGGGAGGCAGGGCAGAGCCGTCACCCCTTTGTTTCAGACAGGATGGCCCTGGGCAGCGCCGCTGGTCCCAGAGGTCACTCCGCTTCCCCGGCCCTGCTGCCTTTCTCCCCTCTGCTGCAGAAGCAGGCTCCTTGCACTTGGCTGGCCCCCAGAGACCTGGACTGGAGGGCAGCTGGCACGGCTTCAAGTGCATCTCCCGTGTCCAACAGGACTGCCAGTCGTGCAGATGTGTAGATGAGAAACAGACCTTTCCCAGTGAAGCACATCCCGTGGGGCCTGCTCTGGAGGCCTGATCTCCCCTCCTGGGACTGGCCTCTCCATTAGCGGGGGACAATGTCTCTGAAGGAGACAATGAGTCCAGCCCAAGCAGCAGCTTGGCCACCCTCATGCTGTGGGTGTTGCCTCCAGACACCAACTGCTGCCCTTGGCTCCTCTTTAAAGGGCTCTGAAAGACTTAGTGCAGGGCTGTGAAGCGAAGGGGCTAGCTCCTTCCACACTTGATGCTTTGAGAGGGCGCTTAACTCTTCTGCCCCTTTGCCTCAGCTGTGCCCGTTTCTCTCCCCTGTCATCAGCCCATTGCATCCCAGTCCAACTGCAGCGCTATCCCATCCACTCTGTCACCACTGTCCCTTCTGTCACGATGTCTCATCCCCAGATGACATTTCTGGCTGCAGAAGAAACATTCAGTCCAAACCAGGGCTGAGCTGTGCATGCAGACCCCAAACACAGGGAGCTCTGTGGGAGCAGGCTGGATGGAGATGTTCGAAAACACTCTCATATCCAAAGCAGAACATTGTGCCTGGGCATACGCAGGATAGGGAAAAAGCCGTGTCTCACCATGCGTGACGTAAGGCGCGGTCAGTCTCGGAGAAGCACAAGCAGAGGTTCTGCGTGTGCCAGAAAGTTGTGATATACACTGAATAGGAGCCAAGGAGAAGCGTGGGCACATCCACAGGCTAAACACCAGGCTCTGGAAGGCCAAGGGAAATGCCAGCCTTTCATACAGCTCCAGGTGCAGCAACCAGCCCCTAGTGCCACGTGCTTTGCAGAGGGGCAGAGGAGACCAGGTCCCACTCTTGCCCAAAAGGTGTGAGTGGGTGAGGGCAGGGTCAGACTTTGCACTCAGTATCGCCACTTCCAGGGGAGTTTTCAGCACCCACCATGTGTGTGTTGCGGAGGGGGGGGGGGGGAGCTAAATGTCCCAGCCTGGCAAGTGTCAACAGCAATTAGTGTTTCACACTCGGCCTGAGAGGGGGATAAACATTCACAAGTAACCAAGCAGTGCTGGGCTGCCTGGGAAAGAGTGCCAGACAGGGAGGAGGGGAGGAAGCAGAACAATGCCTTCTAATGCCATTGCTTTGTCAAGAGAAGTTTGCAGCTTGGTGGGAAAGATGCTCCATCCCACACATTTTCTTGTCTCCCCCTTGTTGCTTTGCAGTTATTGATTGGGGAGGCCCCGGGCATTAGTGCTTAGCTCCGTGCAAAGCTGCATCACTTCAGAGGGAAGCCAATGTAGCGTGAGCTTAGCTAAACCAGTGCAAAAGGCTGTGGGAGTGCTCTTACAGCCACGCTAACCAGGCTGCCGCTGAGCAGGGATCATGTAAGGCAGAACTGAGATGAGCCTATCTTGAATCTTGTACCTGGTGCCTTGCATCAGGTACAAAAAACAGCTTCACTTTCCTGTCCAGGGAGTGTGGAGCAGGTACAACTAAACCAGCATGAGAGGAGGTGTAAGTGCAAGGGCAAACGCACATTGCCAGTAAGCCAATTTGCCATCCTCCTTCTGGTTGAACTGATGCAAATTTTGCTTTCAAAGTTCTCCTGTCGCTTCTGACAGTGTCCATGGACCATGTCTGTCTTGCTCTTGCTTGGCACTTGTGTGATGAAAAGAAGAATAGGTGCTTAGCATTTAGGGAGGTGGGACGTTAGGGTTCCACAGAACTGGCATTTTGCTACTATAACGGCCAGCCTTTTCGTCAGGAACTGACAGGTCTGAGGTCCAGTTCCCAGTCACACCAGCTGGCAGGCTCTCTTGCAGTCCTGCTAACTGCGGTAGGATGCGTGCAAGTGTGGAGTCTGGGAATGCTTTTGAAAGCATTTTGCAGGCTCCCTGGTGAAGCCCTATGGACCACGTGTGGAGCAACGCAGGCCTAGGCGGTGGGGTTAGAAGGCAGCTCCCCAGCACTAAGGAGCTGCCACCATAGCGGGTCTGGAAATAAATATCTCTTCCCTCCAGTCTCCCCACTGCCACTGCTGCTGGGGTATTGCTCACATTTCCTCCTGGCACTGATGGATAAAAGCCCTGCTGTGCCAGATGCTGTCCAAGCACTGCTACAGGGGCAAGCCCCTGCCATCCAGTCGGACAAATCGGGCAACAAAATGAATATTTATCCTTGTTTTAGCACTGAGGAGCAGAGGCCCAGGGAAACTGAAGTTGAAATTATGAGTGTCAGTGGCTAAGTGGCCAGATCTCACAGGAGAAGAGGGTCTGACTGACTCCATCCCCTAGTCCAGCCTAGGTAGCTCCCGGAGTCACTGGGGGAGACTGAACCAGACTGTCTTCCTTCTCGGTGAGTGGCAGAGGCTGACTGGCTCCGTCTGCAAGAGCAGCTCATCTCCTGCTCCTGGACTAGGCTGTCTCTCTCTCGGGAGAGCAAAGGATCTCAGTGCTGTGTGGAGAGAGGCTGCAGGCATTGTAGCTGCTGGGGTCAGGCAGTGCTGTGCCAGCACTGGCTCAGGTAAATGTCTCCCCCGAAAATCACCCTTGATGAAGCTCCTGAAGCCAGTGGAAGGACTGCCCCCCCCCCCTTTCCTCCAGCCTTGAGCTGCATGGGGCAGCGCCTGGCTCCACGCAGCAACGCACAAAGGCGCTTTGTCGACATGATTAAAAGGCAGACGCTCTCTTTCTGGAGCCTGGCAGCAGCAAGTCCTGCCTGCCCTCCTCCGGGCACCCTCCTCCCCTGGCTCCCCATCCGTGCCGCCAGCTGCCGTGATTAGGAGAGCTGCAATGCGTGCTCTCTCCTCCTCACGTGTGCGCACACGCGCGCGCGTGCACAGGCGCGCTGCAAAGGGGAGCTTCAAAAGAAGGATGTGTTCCTGGCTCTGAACCGCAGCAGCTCCTCAGGGAGCCGCTAATCCCACCCAGGGCAAGCAGAGAGGGCGACAGCTCCCGGTGACGCACCTTCTCCGGGGGAGCCACGCAGAGGGACGTTAATGAGCTGCCTGCCTCCGGAGGCATTACCACTGGCTCTGCGTGTCTGGCATTCGCAGCCGTGGCCTCCCCGGGAGTTACAAACGGCAGGCAGGCTCCCTGACAGTTGTGCTCCTATCGGCAAAGGAGCTCTTCCTCCAGAGAAATAGCGGAGTCACATGGATCCCATTAGCCCTTTGCTTAACATGAACCAGAACCAGAAACAACCACCAGCGCCACCCCCAACCCTGGCTCTGTCAGAAGCGCTGCACGGCAAAAATCTCCTTATGAAATCAGGCCAAAGCACCGCCGTGCCGGTCTCCAGAGCCCTGTGCCCAAGGGGGGCACACAGGGGCCACGTGAAAAATGTTGCTTGGGAAGGGGGAATCCACCTGGGGCAACCTGCTGCAGCCAAGTGCTTGCTTTTTACTTTATGGATGAGAACTACCTGTGCTCCATACATCACAACACCGTGCTAGCCCCCAGGGTCCCTCGCAGGCAGCGCTCTCTGATGGCTTTGCTAATATCTGAGGGAGTTGAAAGAAAGCCAAGTGTTTTTTCTCCCCGCCACACCCCCATTCGTGCAAATCCACATGAGCACAAAAGCCTCCAAGCTTCTGCGTCTGAGGCCGAGAGCTGCAATGGGTGGGATTGCAAAATCTGGACGGTTGCACAGTGCGGCTGGCACGTGCCATGGTGAGCAGAGGCAGGCACAGGTTAGCATCCTTCAGCAGCACCTCTTGGCAGCCACGCTGCAGCCAGCACTGAGCCCTTGATACGGTGACGGTGCAGGGTCTAACACAGGCCACCCCTTGGGGGGTGGCCCTGGCACAGCTCACGGTGCTCTGTGGCACGCTGAGCCCTGCAAATGAACCAAAGCAGTTTGCCACTGTAGGCTAAGAGTGATTAACTGGAGTGTTAGGCAATTAACTTTTTCACACTTGCAGCCTCTAAACTCCCCCATAACTCAGAGGCGACAGACTCACTGTTTATTTTCTGCTTAAAGAGAAGTCAGTTGCAGGTTCCAAAGGAAAACAACCGTTCCCCAGGTTTATAGTCAGGCTTCAAGGCAGATTTAGGACAAAGGAGCCAGTCAGTTTTAAAAGCTGAAGGCCAGGTCCTTGTCTGCAGAAACTGGCATCAAGGAAGCAATTCTATCAGCACAGATCTGGTCCAGGCCTTGTACGAGTCATTTTCTTTCTTGCGTCACCATCTTTGTCCCTGCCTGGATGGAGCAGGAACTGCATGTAAAGGGCAGCGGTGCCAATTATAATGTGGCAGTCTCAGGGCACGGTTAAAACCAGGTTAGCTCTTGCTGTGTCCTGGAGCCCCAGGAGCGAGGCACATCTGCTCATCTGTCACAGATTGTCTTCTTACCTTTTTAAGTATTTGGCGGCAGGGACCATAACTTGCAACGTGTCCAGTGGGAATCCTGCATCCATGCTCCCAGCTGGGAGAAGGCCTTTGATTTTGTCATTAGGCAGCACAGAGCCGGGATCTGCATGTGTCCTGCTGGAGCGAGCCCTAGGACACCATCAGATCACTCCATCTGCCTCTTGTTTATCATGTAAACTTCTCTGCACCCCTTCCCTGCCGCACGAGAATGTGCCAACGCAGACAGATCAACATGTATCTGGACAGCAATGTTCCCAATGGAAAGCAGAAAGCTCTGCCTCTGTCTCTGCCATGGGCCAGTGGCTAGCCCGTGATGGGGACCGGGCAAGAAGGGAGGAGGGCTGAGGATGGATTTGCATGCAGGTGTTACTCATCTTTGCAGCTATCTATTTTTTTTTTTTTTAGCTAGGAGATATTTTGTAAGCTGCAACAGGCATGTTTTTGCATAAAACTGGTGCTTGGTGACAGCCTATATTTGCATTATGGCTGAGGAGGGACACTGGGGACCAGAAAACTTGAACCAAAAACGGGGCTGTGGCTCACTAGTAAGGGACCTGATGCTAACAGATGATTAAAGGAATTTGCTCAGAACATCCATATTTTGGTTGGAACCAAGAGCACCTTCCCAATCTGCTGCAACAACCGTGACAACTTCAGTTGCTCCACGTGATTGTTTTTTATAGTAACATCTCCAAGGTCTCAGCCTCGTTATCCCCATTTTAGAAATGAAGAAGTAAGCAAAGGGAGGTGCTGTGTTTTGAATAAGGTCTCCTGGGAGGCCAGCAGCAACATCACAGCTTTCCCCAAGGTCCCAGCCCTGTGGCCTTCCCACCAGACACTGCTGGAATTGTCCTGTGAGCAACCCATCGCTCACAGGGCAGCTGACAGCTTCACAGCTCCGCAGTAACTCCCTGACCCACAGCTGCTGCCTACAAGTTGACAGGAAAGCCTGTCTGCTATTAAGGTTAAAAATGTTGCCCACAGGGAGAGCAAAGTCTGACGTTGCCCGCAGCATACTTCTCGCCTGGAGTTATTGCCTGAGGATTAGCAAAGGTCAGGATTTAGTGCTCCAGCCCTTCCCAGTCTCTTCCTTTACTGCAGGTTAGGGCTACACTTGAAAATTTTGTTGATTTAGCCTGATCTGTAAGTGCATGGAAAAATCCCACCCAGTCTGGGGGAGCCATGGGACCAGAATTCCTAGAGCAGATGTAATCATACTGGCAAACGGAAAATACCCCACCCCTTGGCCACTGCAGCGTGTTAGGGGAATTAATAGGATCCCTATGGGCAAGAAAGCTCCTTATCAGCAAATGCTGTGCTCTCCTAGTCCTGGCACCCTCTCTCTAGCAAAGCTTGATCCCAGCATACCCGCCGCTCCTCCTTTTTCTGCCTTTAGTCTTTTCATCTCTTTTCTCTCTCCCGCCCATTTTCATTTTGCCCTGACAACTTTTTTTCCTTGCAGAATGTAGGAGGGATGAAAGCTGCAGATAATTAATAACCCCAGCACTTCTCAGCTCTGTCTTCCTGGGAGAACTCAGAGATTCCTGCTCCCTCCACCTCTGCCTCCCCCTGCAAACACTCTCTCACTTCCAGTCATGTGCTGTCTGTTCCCGTTCCCTGATAAATTGCAGCTGGCAGCTCTTGCTCCAGAAGACTTCGTTTATTTTATGTGTGTGCTCGTGGGTAAGGATTCAGTTTGAGCTAGGGACAGGGGATGGCTTAGCAGCTCTTCTAGAGATGGGTGTCACTACAGTTTATCCGCAGGCAACCCCCCATTTGCAGAAGCAGCTTCTTGATGTGGGTCTGTGAGGGCTTTGCCAAGATCTTGGGTAAAGCCACGTTCAGGTGGCTAGTAGAGACTTCCCATCTCCCCAGCCCCAAGGATAGCAGGAATCGCTTCTCCCACCTCTCTCTCCCCTGTTCTGCCCCTTCCAGACGGTTTCCAGCACCTCTGCAGGTCATTCAGGCTTAGGGCAAGGGCAATGGCTCTCCTTATTTGCTAGCTCCTGTTCTTTCTTTTGTGCTACCTCCTGTGCTTTCCTACTGTTGAGTCGGTTGGAAATAAGTACTTTGCATTGAAAGAGAGATTATCTGGAAAGGCAAAAGGCAGGGCCTAAACAAAAAGGAGGCTTGGGACAGTGCCTCATAAGGGGAACAAATCAGTGCTGCTGCAGAAACTACCTGAGCAAACAGCAGGAAACACAACAGGGAGAGGCCAAGGAGAAGCTGCTGATAACCTCTAATCACCTCCCAAGAGCTGTATGGTAAATTCAGTGCTGGATCCGTTTGTGTTCAAGAGGGAGCAGCCAGGCAGGTGCTGAATTGCTCTCGCTCTCTCTCTCTCTCTCATGATTTCTCCTAAGCATCAATTTTGCAGAAGCCTGGTCACCAGAAGCCTTGCCTGTTTTGCAGAACCCTGGAGAACGCGCTCAGGGACTGGGTCAGCGCTCCTCCACAGTGTGGATGCCACTGCCTTCTGCAACTGAGGCTGGGGCCACGGCTTTTGTGCAACTGTGCAGCTTCTCCTCCATGATTCCCTCCTGTGTAGCCAGATCAGTTCGGCTGTAGTGCAGAGGTTTGATGTTCTTAAGGCGAACGTTGCATGGATAGGAAAGGAGCCTCTGGCATTCCTGCGGGGTGGGGGATGCTGGGGAAGGTCCCCCCTTTGGTTCGGAAACGTGCTGGCCCACAAGGCTTGATCCACGCAGCTGCAAGGCAAGCACCCCTTCACGCAGGCACACCCCTGCACCCCGCTCCAGGGCCTGGGGGGAAGGCGCGTGTTCCCTGGCGCCATGTTGGTGAGCAGGACTGCGAAGTTGCTGAGAGTGGTGGTGTGAGCCTTTCGGGCTGCTGGGCTGCTTTCCTTGCCACGTTTCCCCTCGCTAGGAGAGAGGCTGAGCCCGGCCGATTGCTCCCAGGAGGGGCACGGAGCCTGTGCAGTGCTGCCTGCCACTGCCCTCGGTGGCCGCGGGAGAATTAGGGCAGAGAGAGCGTAGGTCTTGCAGCCCCTCGTGAGCTGTCCCCCTTCCCCGTCGGTTTTGAAGCTCGGGATGGACAACTCTCTCAACTCCAGATGTACGCGCTGTTTGTTTTATTTTGGGCGCTTCTCTTGCTCTCTGTCCCCTTTCCTCTTCCCATTCAAAGAACTTGGGGCCCTGTGGCTTTTTTCCATTTGTGGGCTTACTTTAATCTCTGTTACAGCGTTTTGTCTCCTTACCTCCTGCCTGGTGCCTGAGCCGTAAGACAAAGAGGTGTTTACACTCCTAGACTGCCCAGGCATTGAGGCCGGAGACAAGCAGCACAGCGGAGGGCGGATAGAATTGTACATTTCAACATTTTTTCCATCTGTCCCCAAAACCAATATTGACCCAAGACCCCTGTGAGGCTGCTTTAGTCAAAATTTTACCAGACAAAGCAGCTCTTGGGAGCACAGCCCCCCCGGAGCTCAGCTCTGAGGGGAGGCGAGGACATGGCTGCTCCCCAGAGGGGACTGTCCCATCAGGATGGCGTGTCCCCTGCCCGGGCAGAGCCTGAGGAGCACTTTGCCTCCCGGCGCAAAGGAACCGGCGTCACCCGGCCGGTGCTGAGCGGGGCCACGCGAGAGGAGGGCCGGCGACCTTTCTCCCCAGCCAGGGCCGATCTCTCCACCCTGCTTGCTGGAGATCCCCCTGCTCAGGGGCGCACGGAGTCGAGGGGCTGGAGCCCTCCATACCGGGAGGCAGATTTTCGGCTCCAAATTACGTTCAATTAAGGAGCACTAATGGGGCTGGATTTGGCCTGAGCAATAAGGGAGCGGGGTCAGTGCCGAACAATATCCTGTTGACATCACTTCTGAGGAGCAATTCACCGCGCAAGAGGAGAAGGGGCCTTGCTGAGGCACTCCTCAGCACAAAAACCTCAAAGAGGGCTTTGGCCTCTCCTCCTGCCTCCCCCGGCTTCATTATCTGGCAGGGCCACCATGAGGCACGTCGTTAAGGAAGAGGCAGAGGGGAGCGAGACGGGGAAGAGTGGCCATTTTCCTTCTGGCTCGTCTGCTGGTGATAGCACATCCTCTTGGCGAGGGGGGCCATGGGGGGCCTGGGGTTTGGATAACCTGCCTCATTAGTGGCTGTATGACATCATTATCTCACATTAGTGACACTCTTCCAGAGGTAATTGGGAAGCCTCTGGAATGGCCCCGTGACCTTTAATTAATGCAATGGGGCCTTTTCCTTGTGCGATTCCTCACTCTGCCTCAAGCAGCTGCTTCTTGTTAAGATGCCAGAACAGGGGAGCCCTGGTCCCATGCCGGGATTTTCTAAGCCTCTATCCCCCAGGGGAGAAATAAAAAGGTGCATGAACAGTCAGCTGCTGCCTGACTTGTTTCAGCCTCTGTTTTCACCAGCCCCTTGCCTGCCCCCGACTCCGGGCTGCTGCCTGGGCAATTACCTCCGGCTGCCCTGCGCAGAGCTGATTAGCTCGGCCGAGGCTCCTTGCCCGGCGGGTACCCCCTTGGCCCGTGGTGCTCACGGGGGGGGTCTTGCCCCACTGAAGGGTGGGAATGGGGGAGACGGGGCTGCGTGGCACCGACAGCGAGGCCCGGTCCTTTCACTTGCAAAGGAAAGAGGAAGAGCAGCTCTTTGCGTATCTCTGGGGAAAGGGCTTGGAGGAGGCTCAAGGCCTCCAGAGGCCCCAGAGCCTCACGCAGTGAGGGGGGTGCTGCTTTCAGGCCAGGTAATGGTCACAGCTGCAGACAAGCCTAGCTTCAGATGGGGTAGATGCAAGGTAGAAATGCCGTATTTCTACGATCGTCTTGGCTATCAAAGTAAAGAGGAGTCCTACACACTGCTGCAAGAGAGAAGGGATAGACCGTGCTCCTCCCAAGCCTTTCGTCTCACTCCGGCTGCGATTCTGGTGCCTGCTCCTGTCTTTGCAGTTGTTATTGTCTCTTCAGCTTGGTCTCAGCTGCTAAATCAATGGCCAGAGATTAGGCATTGGCAGCCCCAGGTAGCCCAGAGATTTCCATTAGTGCTGTGCATCTGGGCTGTCATTATTATTAGCGCTGTTATTACAGCAGTGTCTGGAGGCTCCGGTCCAGAGTGGCACTTTGTTGTGCTTGGCACAGTGCAGAAGGGGAAAGGGTGCCAGTGCTGATGTGCTGAACAGGCAAAGAAGCTATTGCATCCCTGTTTTACAGCCAGGGCGCTGAAACACAAGTAGAGAGAGCGAGTCCCAAGCAAGGTCACACAAAAAGGCTGGGGTGACCTAAAATACACCCCAGACCTCATCTACTTTGCAGTGCATGGGTCCTGGAACTGCCTTCTCTGTGCCCTTGCCAGTAAAAAGCCTGACTGGAGCCGAAAAACATAGTCTTCCTTATCACCCCAGGCCAGGATTTGCTACCTTAAGTTCTTTTCAAAGAAGCACAAGAGTTTTTGCAGCATGCAAAGGAACTAAATAGCTCAAAACCACCCAGGCCCCAGTCAGAACCCAAATAACTGGTATGCAAATACAAATGCAAGCTACGCATCCACCCCACTCACAAGGAATAGGGGAAAGAAATATCTTACTTTCAGCAAGAAGGGGGAGGAAAAAACGTGCACTTAAAACAGGATTCCCAGATGTGGCATGGGGAGACAGGAAAATGGGAAGAAATCACTGCTGTGGAAGGGTTTTGCTGAAGCATTATTTCAAAGACTGGAACAATAACATTTCCTCAAAAGACAATAGCCTGATAGAGGGAAGTGGGTTGGTTTGGTTCTGCTCGGAGGCAGATTGAGCCACGGCCAGCAAACTGTATACACTATGCGTGTGCCTAGGGGTGGTGGTCTTTGCGCTGGAAAATAGGGAGCTCTGAACATGGGGTGATGCAACTGGAGATGAGTGCAGGAGCACAGGCAGAGAAGCCTGTTGTAAGGAAGCTGCTCTGCCTTCATGAAGGCAGCGCGCTCATCAAGCTCAAGCTGCACGTGTGTGTGTGAGCTCCCAGACCCGGTTAAGGGGAGTAAGAACATGTTAGGGGTGGCCAGCACTGACCTGACTTGTGTTTGAACAGTCATAAGCAGGGAGCAAGTGAAGGTGAGAGCTGTGGGAAGACCTGTCCTCTCCGTAAGATGGTACTGGGTTTGGATATGCTCGCTTGCATGTGCACAGCACAGTTAAATGGTCCCAAATAACCCTCTGTCCCCTAGTTTATGCTTTGCAGATAGGGCAGAGGAATCATGCCCAGATGTTTCTGTTCCCTGACCGCAGGACTACGAAGGCGTCCTACAGCTAAGGTCAGGACTTGTGAAGGCCAGTTGAGCCATCCCAGTCTAGCGGACAAGAGCGGTGTATGGGCCCCTGGAGCCAGCCAGGCTCTGATTTCTGATTTTGCCACCGGAACTGGGACATCAGCGATCACTGGAACATTGCGTCCCAACCCTGTGCTTCTGCATCTCCTGTCACCTCGTGTTTGACTGTTCTCTCCATGTCCCGCACAGCTTTTCTCCCTTGCACTGGGCTCCCCCAGCAGAATCGGCCCCCATCGCAGGCAGGCAGGAGCTCTAGGTGTTACTGGGATGTAAATAAAGCTCCTTCCTTTGTCCCAACTCAGGCTTTACACTTGCTGCTCTACCCTGGCTGCTGGGAGGCCTCCAAGCACACAC
The DNA here is from genome assembly GCF_965638725.1 of Aptenodytes patagonicus. Classification (NCBI taxonomy): domain Eukaryota; kingdom Metazoa; phylum Chordata; class Aves; order Sphenisciformes; family Spheniscidae; genus Aptenodytes; species Aptenodytes patagonicus. The sequence continues at coordinate 5,820,379 of NC_134967.1, read as the reverse complement.
ACTGCCTTAGGCACTCAAATGGATAATCCAGAATTGTTGTTGTGGTACTGGCCCAGCTCTAATCCTAATTTTGTCTCAGAAACCTCTGTAATAATCTTCAACCTGAGGAGATAAGGACCACTGGTTGTTCTTCTCCTGGCCATGATTCTCTGTGGGGCTTTCGTATTCAAAATGTGGAAACAAATTAACTCCCTGGAAAGAGCTAATCAGAGGATTGGGGCTTTTAATTCACAGAAGACTGAAGGCAGCATATTTCAAAAGCAGGTGAATGATGTAGTCAGGTTCTTGGGAGCCTTCAACTTGCAGAGAGCTTTAGCTTTTTTGACAGTGGCATTTGGATTCCTCAGGCTTTGGGGATCAGTCTGCACAGTGCAATGCTCTGTAGTGCTGCTTGTCGGCACAGCTCATTCCTCAACAGCTGGCACAAGTTCCACTGGCCCTTGCCGCAGTAAGCAGTGCCGGCATGTCTGTGGGTGCCTCGAAACCACTTTCCCGCGGGCAGAGGGGAGCGCAGCTCCCCATAACAAACAAGTATTTTGGGATTCCCATTTTACAGCCCCAGCATTCAGAGGGTTAATGTCATTGGCTCTCCAAGGCTGATTTAATTCAAGCCAGACTGGAGTGCTGCACAAGGCAGCCTCCCCTGGCGCTGGAGCCTTTGCTCCAGGACTCTCCCGCCCTCGGGAGAGAGGGTGAGCGGACCAGCGAGGGCGAGCAGACCAGCCGCGTGCAAGGAGCTACCGGTGTCTGTTGTGCTTGCAACCTGACCTCTCCTTTGCTCTTTGAAGCTGCTGACAGTGGGTGGGCTGAGATCAGTGGAGCGGCCGATCTACTGCGAGTTAGAATAACACAACCGCGATGCCCTGTTCAGCTGGGAATAGGATCTGTTTGGAAGGGGGTGGGCAGCGCAGGGGTGAAGAAACCGGGACCTTGAGGACTGACAGAGTCCTGCAGATGTGGAACAGCTTGCATTTGGGGCTGGGGTGGGAGGGGAGGCCCTTTCAACCCAAAACATAATTAATCAGCAACTTGGACAGAAAACGGAGCTGTGGCTGCAGGTCCAGCTACCGTTGCCCTTTCCAGGCCCACAGCCAGAACGGGGAGGGGAGAGCTTTGCCAAGTTGACACTCTATGAGAAAGACTCAGGTCCTTCTCTCTTTCTGCCTCTCATCCCGGACCTTGCTCTCGCTCCCGAGGGCCAGGGTCAGCATGCTGGCTGGCAATGCCTTCCCCTCCACTGTTCCAGCCCAAAGCAGCCTCTCTCCCTCACGTCACGATGTTGGTTGCAGGAGAAGAAGAACGCCAAAGAGGTGGCCCAAGACACCAGCTCATGCTCTCATGAGTTTCACTTTACCCCTGTACCACATGGGTCTGAGGACCGCCTCATCCCCAGCTGGGATTGCCCAAAACACCATTTTTTAGCTAAGCACAGATACAATAGCTGGTTAAACCTTTAGCGGCAAGCTGAAAGTACCTGATACAATGCCATCTGTCTTGCAGAGAGCCTGATCCCAGAAGTGAGAGGTGCAATCTCACCTGCTCCCATGCTGAGCTCGGGCAGCCCTCACTCTTCAGTGCTACCTCCCCAGCAGTGGAGGGAGCAGAGGTGGAGCGTGCTGGGGCAGGGGCAGCAGGAGCAGCGGTGGGGGGGGAGCGCACACACAGGGGCCTTTTGTCCTGCCCTTGAGCCCCTGGCAGCCTCCCGGGAAGGCCGGGAGAGGAGCTGCCCCCCAGCTGCGCCTGCTGGTGGGACTGTGAAGGAGACCGGGCCGTGGGGAGGGGAGGCAGGTCCACACCTGCCGGTGGGGTAGGTTTAAGGGGTGGCTCAGCAATGCCCTGGGCTGCCCGCACCCCTCTGTTTTCCATATGAAGAAGAGCCGTGAGGGAAAGATCTGAGCCAGCACTTGAGTGTGGTGCCAGCCTTGTGGGGTGAGGAAGGCAGCTGCTTTGGCACTAGGATGGAGATGCCAATGGTTTTTTTGTTGCTGTCTGGAGGGCTTGGCATGGCCCTGGCCCCGGGCCATGCTGTGACCCCAGGGTCGGGAGACTACTAGTATTGCTGCCTCGCATTGCAGCAGCACCTCTGAGCCCCCACTCAGGGCCAAGCACCTCATGCGTGCAACGATGTGCAAAGGCAGAACAGGCCTTTTACCCCAAAGCGCTTAGGGTGGGTTGGTGACTGTGGAGATGGAGCTGCGTGCTGGCTCGGAGATTTGGACACCCACACGGGGCAGCTGGTGACCCACCTGCGTTGGATCACTGAACGTCTAACGTTGCAGCACAAAGCAGGACAGGCTTGCTGTAGAGACTCCCAACATGCACAAGTCAGTGTTAGCAAAGACCCTGCTCTTCCAGCCTTAAGGAACGCGGCTTTTTGCTTTCCCCTAGAGGCACCACACCAGCTGGACTGGATGCTCAGGAGATGGTAGCTTCCCCTACACCCCTCCCTTACAGCCTGCAATCCTGACTGCTCTAATACCATTACAGTCCTAATGTCCTGGACACCTAAGACCCCTTTTTAGGATTAGCATAGACCTGTGCGTCAGGAGGAGGTTAAAAATCTAGGGAAACTGCTAACTTTCTGGCTGTAAGTGACATCTAGTGGAAATGGCAGGAAAAATGAGTTCCACAGGTAAAATACTGATCCTGTTGGATTCAGCGATGAAACTGATTCCTGTAAGCTGGAACTACAGCCCAGCAGCCTCTTTTCAGGACTTGTAAAAAAAATAGAATAGCTCTATCTGTCTGGCTATGGCTTGCAGAGAGCTTGGCATACTTTTTGTGGTTTGTCTCACATCAGTGAGCAACGTGAAAAGCGAGATGGCTGTGACACGCCAGCGGTCACCTGGCCTTACGGCTGCTGGTCCTGAGCCAGAAATACTACAGCCACAACAGACCATGCACTGGTCTGGTATTACTGTGCTATACTTCAGATTAAAACAATGCAGTGGGCTAACTTTGCAATGCTAAGTTTCATGCCAGTTCAGGTCTTGCCTGTCCTCCGACAGCTAGGAGCTGCTCCTGTGGCTCACATGGCTGTAGCTCGTCCTGCCGGGTTCTCTGGCTGTGCACCGTGCTGGGACAGGGAATGGTGGCCCCACCACCCCTTGGCTGTTCTGGCTGACAGTGCCCGGAGAGCGGCAAAGCTGGGGAGTTGCAGAACCTCCCCCTCAGGGACGGTGAGTCCAGGGTTATGGATATTGGGCAGCTGTGTGCCCTGTTTGCCCTGCCTCCTCTTTCTTGGCATCGGAGGTGGCTACCTGCTGCCACCCCTGCCCCGGCAGGAAGGGTCCAGCCAGCAGAGTAGATGTGGCCTGAGGCTATTCTTGTGTAGAGCGAAGCCAAAGCTTGCAGGGAAACCTGAAACCCAGTGAGACTTGGATTAGCAACCCGAAACTCAGGCCAGGATACAAGCCTTTTGGAAGAGCTTGGCAGAGTTTCAGGCAAGTGCGGGCTGAGTTTCAAGTCAGCTAAGGCTGACCTTTGAGTGAGCCCGCTGCTGGCTGCTCGGGAAGCATGGGCCTGAATTTTAAGAGAGCCTGGGGAGTGAGTTTCAGGCAAAAAAAACCCCACCAGTTAAAGGGTTTAGGCAAAAACAATGCAGACCTCTTATAGTTTGGGGGTGATAATTCCTAGCCACTCACCTGCCCCCAAACCAGCAAAACCAGACTGGTGGTTACAGCTTCACTGCACTCTGAGTTTCAATGCAGACTTAACCCCTTCCTCAGCATGGAGTAACTGTTACTTCCAGGCTTTCTCTGGGGTAGATCTAAATTCCCTGTTTGCTCTCTCCTCATCACGATGGAGGTCTCATGGCTGTGAGCAGTGCAAGGTCGAAGCTGTACCTGAGCAGCTCAACATTCCCTACTCCTGGACGCGAAGGGCTGAGCTATCTATATGGCAGCTTGTACCTCGCAGAAATTTATGGAAGGGGAGAAATGAATCAGATCAGGGGGAGATCACAAGATGGAAAGGCTGGTGCCGTGAGAGCAGAAGACCAGAGTCCAGGGATCAGCCGGAGATGGGCAGACAAGGCCACGCTATACCAGTGACCGAGGTTGAAGGATGATGATCAAGCCAAAGCGGAAGAAGGCATGAGAAAATGCCAACAAATAGAGCTGTCTGTCCCAGGCAGTGGGAAGCAGCCAGGGCCACTGTAGTCTTGCTCCTGAAGCTGTGGACATATTTCTCTTCCCATTATGGGTTTTTTTTTCCCCATTGTTTTCCCTGCAAACTCATCACTCTCTTCCTCCCCTAACACACAGCATGTGATGGGTCTAGATCAGGGCAGGGAGGACGTGTTTGTAATCAGACCCACATTTCTCTGCATTGTCTGCGTTGCCTCAGCAGTGAATTCAGCCAAACCCCCCATGCTCGTGACATTTTAATGCTGATTTTAAAAGCTCTGTGAAGGTAGAATTTTCCCAAATGGAGTTTCCTGGGTAGGAAACTGCTTATCTCAGAGTATTGTTCTATTTAGCTCTGATAGCTTCTTTCCCCCCGTCAGTCTGTTGAAGTCCCTTTACACTGGGAGTAACGAATGTGGAGCCTGAAGCCACAGAAGGGGTCTTTATGCCAAAAGAAGTGCCCCTCCATGGCACTCCCGGTTTTCTTGCCTAGCTCCCTTTTCCATGCCTTTGATTCTGGCTCTTTCTCCCATGCTGTGTCCTATGTCATCAGGCAGAGAGGGGCCTCATCTGCTGCTTTATTTCAGGCCCTTCTCTAATTACACGTTGACATTAGTTATTTATATAATGTCCTTAATACCAAAGCGTCAATACTGGAGGTGCTGGGAGGTGGTGGGGAGGCCTGTGCCCGCCTGCCCACGGCTTGGCAGGTGGCATCCGCCGGTCACGTTGGTCCGGAGGTGCTGCAGCAGCCCTGCAGCATCCCAGCATCTGGCACCAGCTCCTCTGGAGATGGCTCTGGAGAGCTGGAGCCAGATATCCCAGAGAGGCACAGGGTCACGCACCACATGCCAGAAGGTAACTGGAGACGGTCTGTCCGGGCTGCAAGTGCTGGATGTCCTTCGCAGACGGCATAATGCCCCTTCTGCAGCCTGCGTGGCTCGGGGCAGCATGCCTTGCCCTTGGAAGTCCACGCTGTGCTTTTATGGCCCCCCCAGAGGAAGGCAGGGAAGTGCTAGCAGATGCGTAATTTCCCCAAGGACGGTGTGTGGGCTTTACCCTGGACAGCTAAATAAATACTTGGATGCCTCCTGCGCCAAGACTTGTTTGTGTCTCTGAGGCCAGGGTGGAACATGTGGTGGGGTGTGTGCAGTTCCTGTTGGGTTTGGTGTGTGGCTGCTCCAGCGTTGGTTTTAAATGTGACACTGATAACGCGGGCCGCCAGCCCACTGCTGGCTTCCAGTTCCGTCTCGCTGCCTCTGTCTCTTTTATGTTCTCTGCTGCGGTTTGCAAGGCAGAGTTTAAAGGTTTCTCTGACTAACCCTGGCTGCCGGACTCAAAGGGAAGGAAGTTGACTGCAGCCAAGAAAAGGAAGCCAGTTGGTTTCCCTTCTGTGTCTGTGAGCGCGTGTGAGGGGGAGAGGGAGAAGGGTGTAGCCAGATCAAAAATGAGATAGGATGGGAAGACAGCAGACCTCTTTCCTTCCATATTTCTCGTCTCGACAAGCTCCCTGTGTGCGTCAGCCCGGAGCATGGAGAAAGGAAGCGTGTCCTGGTCAATATTTACCCGGCAGCATGGGGCAGTGTGCTTCAGCTTCAGCTGCAGGTGGGCTGCACGCTTCTGGCTCGCTCCTTGGCAGTGCAGTGCGTGAAGGCAGCCACGACGGGGAGCTTCCTTCCCGCAGGATGGCCGGTGCTGGCAGGGCAGGGCAGGGCAGGGCAGGGCAAGAAGCCCGGCTGCCCTCTGGCCTGCGGGGCAGGAGCTGGGTGCTGGCCCCCGGCTCCCTGGAGCATGCAGTGTGGCATGGCCAGCACCCCGGCCCCGCCGAGGACCCCCGAGGTGGATGCAGAGCACGTGGGTCCCTCTCGGCTCCCACAGCATCTACACGGCTGGCCATCTCCAGTTTGGGGTCTACAGCAGCCTGGTGACCGAAGGGGTGGCTGGAGCCTCGGGGCAGTGCTGGCCCCCCTTGGGGCAGCAGGGCCTGGAGCTGGGCTTGGGCTCACACTCACAGGCACTGTGCTGCAGGCAGCTACTTCAGGGCATGTATTTCTGGCCCCTGGGACAGGGGAGGGCATGCAGTGGGAGGCACGCTCCGGGACTCGCAGGAGCTGAGGGCTATTTCTGGCTCTGGTTGCTGACCCGCCAGGCCGCCCTCGGCCAGTCGCTTCCCCTGTAACTCCCTCGTGCCAGGCTCACCCTGAGTCTCCAACCCAAGGCTCCCTCTGCCACCCACACCAGATGCTCCTGGGTGGCGTGGGACCGCTGCCACGCACCGTGCAAGGTTTGTCACAAGACCGTGACACTGGCTGTGATCTTTTGATGTAAATCTGCAGTAGGCGGGCAATAAGTGCCCTAGGAGAGCTATCAATAGGCGAACAATGCCCCTGAGGCATGTTTTTGTCACCCTAGAAATGGGTAACCTACAGACTGAGGCAAAGAGGTGGGTATGTTGAAAAAAGAACAGTCATTGCCATCCAGATGTCACGCTCCGCCTTGTGCTAAAGGCTGTGAGCTCTGTGGCCTGGGCCCGGGCCCCTTTGCTGGCCATCCCACGGAGCAACCCCAGGCAGAGGGCAGAAGCGAGCAGTGGGCATCAGGAGTGGTCCCAGAGACCCCAGAGGCTGTGGGACAGGAACGCATTGGCTGGCACCCTCACATCTTCCCCACCAGCTTCTATATATGGGCCTGCCCTCCCTGAACCCATCACGCTCGGATCTCAAGTGACACACTGGGGAGGGAGGGTGTGTGTGTCTATTTTTAGCCTCCAAATGGATCTGTGCTGGAGCCGAGCTCTCTGCCCCCGTCAAGGGTACAGCATCATGTTGTGCTGGGAGGATTTTCCTGCGTGGCTCTTTGAATGGCTCCATCACCGACTTAGATTGTGGTACAGGTAGGATGCAGCTTTGTGCTCTCTCTGCTTCTCCTGCTGCTGGATCCCCCCTGCTGGTTTTGGGCTCTGTTGCATCTCCCTCCCCAGAGCCACGGGTATGGAAGGGGCTGCTGTGGCTTGCTGAAATGTCCTTGTTCGGACTGTGCTTCATGCTACCTTCATGCATGATGCTGTGGCAGCAGGAATGCTCAAGAGCGTAAATCCCCCACTTTTTTAAATGGGTTGTAGGCAAAAGGAGTAGGAAAGGGGTATGTGAGGTGCAACGCTGCTGTGTTGCTGCGGAGAGAATCCCAAACCCTCTGTGCTGCTGTGCTGGGGGAGCAGAGGCAGAAGGGACCTGAGGGGGGTAGTAGTGGTCTCTCTCACTGCTGGCTGGGTTATGGTCCAGCACAGCAATACCTGTCCTGCTGAGTCTGCCAGGAGCTGCCCTTGCCTCCCACTGATTTCAGCTGGAAACGAGTGAGGATGAGTGAATGCGGATGGCAGGGAATCAGGGCAGGAACCAGGGAGGAAAGGGTTAGGGGCATACACCTCGGCTATGTCTGCTGATGCTGGTGCCCCCTCCTCATGCCCTGATTTCTCTGGCCCCCTCCCCTTGCTTTGCTGCTGCAGGCATGGATAACTTTGAGTACAGCATCCAGCTGAACGACAGGGACTGGGCTGAATTCTTCTTGGCGTCAGAGGAATGCAGCCTAGCACCGGCCGCCCTGGCCACGGCCGAGGAGCAGGGTCTCAGTGACATTGAACAAGGGGACGGCGTGCCGGAGAGGGACTGCCGCACCAGCACAAACGGGCAGATTGCAGTGAGGGTGGGCAGCAGGCCAGGGCCTGGCACGGGAAGCTCTGCCCCACGTGGGGTGCCTGTAGACGCCTCCCTGTGCTGGCCCACCGGCGGGCACCTCACCCTGCCGGAGCTTCTCTCGGGCAGCGAGGACGAAGCGGACCTGGGCTCGGTTGGCAGGTTTCTGTGCAAAAGTGACAAGCCCGACTGCCCTTCGTCTGCTCCAATGCCCAGCGTGCAGGGGAGGCAGCCCCCCTGTCCCCCTGCAGCCACCCTTGCCAGCCCGGCTGGCGGCACAGCCGAGAGCAGCCCAGGGCAGGACACAGCCTGTGAAGCAGCAGCACCACAGCCAGCATCGGCATCGGAGAAAGGAGCAGCCAGCAGCAGTCAGGCCATGGAGCCTCCCAGCCACCCGGCTGGAACAAGCGCCCCTGAACAGGGAGGGGACGCAAGAGGGGAACAGCCCCGTGGCAGCCCAGTGGCGGCACAGCCGGGGGCTCCGGTGCAGGACAGCTCATCAGCACTGGCTGCTTCCCCAGAGGGTTCGGCAAGGAAGAGTCCTAGCAGCGCTTCCCGCTCAGAGCCCAGGCTACAGGGACCCCCGCGTGACCACCCCCCGAGCCCAGTCCTGGAGTCTGCGCCCAGAGCACCTGGCTGCCCGGCACGGGAGGAGGCGAGAGGGGAGAGAGTGGTTGCTGAGCCAAGCTCCCCGGCTGGCTCCTCAGACGTTGTGAGGCCCAAGGTGCCAGGGCAGCTGAGAAGGAGCCGCAAGCAACGTGGAGCCAGTGCCACCGAGGCAGCCCAGGGGGACAGGGAGCCTGTGGGGGCTGCAGCACAGGGGACTGGCGTACTCGTGAAGGCACGTTTAAGTTCACCATTGTCCTCACGAAAGAGCAAAGGGAAGGAGAAGGCAGCCAAGCCAGCTCCTGTGAAGCTGGGGAGCGAGGAAGCAGCGGAGAGCAAACGGCTGGTGCCCGGCCCTGGCACGGATGAGAGCGATCCAGCCGTGAGCACTCCCCCGAAGCAGAAGGTGAAGGAGCCAGGGGCACAGCCCCTGGGGAAGGTGAAGGCCACCAAGCATTCAAAGCCAGGGCAGGCTGGTGGCTTGGGCATATGTGACAATGTGCCGGTGATCCCTGCCAGCGGAGCCATGGCTCCTCCAGGAGCGGCATGCCAGGAGGCACTGGGGAAGCCTCTCCATCCCAAGAGCGTGGCGGCTTCTGGAGGGGCTGCTGCTGAGGGAGCTCATGGGGAGCCTCCAGCTGAGACCCCCAGGGAGCTGGGCCCCCCTTGCTTTGCAGCCGAGGCCTCTGCAAGGGCAGACACCCTAGATGTGACTTGGCCCGAGATGTACGACTATTTGTTCTGTGACTCCCAAGGGGAAGAAGAAGGAATGGGGAACTCAATGGAAGGAGAGAAAACACCCTTGGAAAGGGAAATATCCTTGCCTGAACTGTATGAATATTTTTTCAATGAACCAGAAGGAAACAGGAAAAAAGTCAAGGGTAAAGACAGGAAGCGAAAGAAGTTCAGCAGCTTGGACCACGCTCCGCTGCAAAATGAGGATTCCGACTCAGCTTCAGTCAAAGACTCCCTGGTTATTTCGGTCCCTGAGGTGTATGAACACTTCTTTCCAGACAGGCCTGGGAACAGGGTGGGCTGGACAGGGATTTTCTCAATCACTCCAGCCTCTGAGGTGAAGAAAGCTGTGGGGGCTTTGAAGTCCCTTCTGCAAAGGCCAATGCATCTCATCAGAGGCCAAGCCCCAGGCCCCCAGGCTCTCGTGCGGAGAGGATCCGGAGAGAAGCTCCCCCTCGTCCCGCTGGCTCCGCTGGGAAGAGGCCAGGCACGGCCAGAAGGTTTGGACATGGCCCTTGCACTGACAGGTAAAGCACTGTTACCCCCTGCCCGCTGCCCGACAGCCCCCGCTCGCCGCCGCGCGTAGAGATGTGCCTCTGCCTTGTGTGGTCTCCCCTGCTCCCACCACCCCTTGGGAAGCCTGGCAGCCAGCTCGGGCCCTGCTGCAGCCATCTCCACTCCAGCCGCAGCGGCATTAAGGCCACCGTACAGATAGAAGCATTTTGGTGGGCTCTGCCAGGTGTAGCTGGTCTGAAATCACACTCCTGGCACGTTACCTTGCCACACAGCAGCCCTGGGCTTTAGCAGGGATCTTTGGAAGCGTGGCTAAAGCCACCACCATGACATGCTGTGTCGCATTGGTTCTCTCTTGTGATGCTCACGCTGTCCCTATGCCAAGCGAGTGCTGCTGGCCAGGCCCCACAGGCTGGCTCCCGGTGCTGCAGGAGGCATGGACAGGGATCTGGGTATATTCTGGGCATAACTTGCTTTGCTCCCTGCAAACTCCAGTCCTGGGGCAAAGGTGGTCATGATAGCGTGCATGCAACAGGCTGAAACTCAGTCTGGCCCCAAGTCCCTGTCCTAGGTGATTCAGTTGTCCCCCTGAATAGATATAACTTACTGTGGATCTAATCTATTCTTTTGCACTCTGGCCAAGAAAAACTTACTGAAGTGGATAGCTGCGTTAAACATGGCTGCAAGGTCTGGTAGAGATAGGAATCCCCCATCCCAGTGTCATCCAACTGCCTGCAGAACCACATACCTGTATTTCTGATGAGGGAATGGGAGGCAAAGCAGCAGAATCCTTCTGTACTGAAGAACTCATGCCCCTGAGATAAGGCAATGGCTGCTGAGCTGCTGTCCCGTTAAGGCTGGGCTGCTAATCGATCTAATATTGGTGGGGGAAAAGGTGTGCACAGAGTGGAACATGTTCAAGGCTTCCAGCTGAAAGAGATGAGGGGGACTTTAAAACACACCCTAATTTGAAAACACCTTCCAGAGACCTCAGAGGTTACCTGAACATTGGCTGTTACTGGAGGCAGGTAAGAGAAGCAGGAATAAAGGGAGGGCAAGTCTGACCCACTAGGACAGCCAGCATATTTATCTTAAAGCTCGTATGATGCTTACAGCCACGGTGCCTCACAGTTAATATTAAAATCAAACAATGAATGAGTCATCCCAAAGGGTGCCTCAAAATAGAGCTTCCAGTCTGTTTGCACAGAGGAAAAAACCCTTTGCCATGGTCATAGCTAATTAATAAGCCGGCTTTAATTAAAAGCCTGATCAGATAAACATAGGAGCAAAAATAACCTACTCTTGCAACATGTCTTCAAGTTGTGCTAGACTGGAACTCCAGCAGAGAACGAAATGCAGAGCGCTCAGGGCTGTCTCCCTCCCTGGTCCTAGCAGGCAGCGGGAATGAGGTGGGATCTGTGGAGAGATGCTGAGCGCTGGTGCTTCTCAGGGGGCTATGCGTTGTACTAGAGCTGCGTGCGTCTCGGGGCATTGTCTTGCAGGAAGGCGACCCTGCCCAGAGGGGCCTGCCTGCAGTCCCAGTGCATCGCCCAGGAGCCAGCCCAGGAATTGCTCTCTCCTAAATCTACTCCCCACTTCCAGCCACCCCACAGGGGTGCACTAGGAAGAAATGCAGGGAGGTGGTGAGGCAGTCGGAGGTCCTGGAGGTGGCACGTCTGCTGGCTGTGCCTCCCAGGCCCATGGGTAGCATTAACAAATATTTGCCTCGGGCTCTTAACTAAGTGTAAAACTGAGGGGGTGAAAAATGTGCCCCTCTCCTTAGGAAATGTACCTGAGTCCTAATTAGACATGTTTGACTTGGCCAGTGGTGAAAAAAGGTCTTCTGGGAGGAAAAATGTGTGACAAAGATGTATTTCTCTGGGAGTGCAAGGGACTCACTGCCCCAAAGGGATTGGAGCCTGCTGTGGCAGAGGAGGCGTCGTAAAACCCCAAGCCTCGTGCTCTTCTTCTCGCAGGGAGGCCCGAGGCTCCGCTGGCGCTGACCCACAAAGACATGTGCCTCGTCTTCTGTGCCTTTGCATCCTGGGCAGTGAAGACCTCTGACCTGCAGGCTCCGGATGCCTGGAAGACCAGTACGTATGGTGCCCAGCCTGGCGGGAGAGGGGTGGGAAGGACCTTGTGGAAGATGTGGCAGGGAGAAAGGCAGGGATGCTAACACACCTAACAGTGCCTATGGGAAAATGCAGTCATTTGCCTGCTTTTCCAAAGTGTCCTGTTACTTTCTAATACCTTCTCTCTCCTATAGAAATGGCAGTCCTGATTCCTACTCACTTATGTTGTTTTTTCCCCACACAAAGTGACTGCTGACCTGAACTGAGCCATAGGACAAGTCTGTATTCCTAGCTTTGGCCCTGATCCATCCAGCCTCTGACAGGGACCAGTACCAGTGTGCCAGGGGAAGAGAGGTTTCTTTAGGATCCGTGCTGGCTAGAACCTGAATCAGGACCTCGAGTATGCAGGTTTATACTCGTCATCTCAGCTAGAACAAATGCACATATTTTTCTAACGTGTTGTAAAGGTATAATCTTTTTTCTAAATAGCTGAAGTATTATCCTGGTGCACTGAGTCCTGCGAGTAAACGGAGCTCTGTTGGTTCCTCTCCTCTCCAACCACAGCATTTGAATAACTGGTGGGGAGAGAGGAAGCTCGGGCAGCACGAATTAGCTGAGCTGTGGCCCAAGGGGTACGGGTCGCTGGATGAGCAGGGCACGGGACAGCCAGTGCGGCAGCCCTGCCCTGGCTGCAGCAGCTGAGCGCGGGGTCCAGCCCGTGGGCACCGGAGAGCCCCCGCCGTGGGGCGAGACGCCGGGGCCAGGGCTTCTTGCTGCTTGTCCGGGGGAGGAATGTTCCCCACTAAGGTCACACAGGAAGCTGACACCCCGGGCTGAGAATAGCTCATTAGCTAAAGTTGCTCAGCGCAGTCATCACAAGGAGCTTTTGGCCTGCTCCTCCTTGCCTTCTTAGTATTAGATGGTGGATGTGGCCTCAGAGAGGGTGCGAAAAGCGGGGTATGGGCCTCGTGCCCTCAGGATTGCATAACCCAGCGTGCAGTAAGCACCCCGGCGAGGAGGGGAGGCAAGAGAGAGTTTGACATCCTGGACTAGCAATTCTCTTTCGGCATTTTAGGTTCTAACAAGTTGAATTTCCCTGTCTATGTCCCAGGCTCTAACACGTGAATCAAAATCAAGTCTGAATTTAAACTGGGAAGTCCAAAGGCATGGCTTGGGTTCCCAGTTTTGCCTGGGAACAGATCAGGGGAATTTGACCTCTCTTATAAGACAAGCTAAAAACATTAGCTGAAAGTACAGAGAAGAGCTTGATTCTCTGTGTAATCTCGATTAGTTATTTTTTGTATCTCTATGTTTTCTGATTCTGGGGTTTGGGTATTTTCTGCTTTTGGCTGGGATCAGAGTATCCACAGATAACCCACAAAATGATATTTTTCTTGGCATCTTCCTGGTCCAAACAGAAGTAGAAAATGAAGGGACTGTCCTGAAGCCCTGGTGAGATTTCCTACTGTGGCCTTCTCATCTGAGATTAGACCCATTAGATCTCCACATGAACCTGTATATCTAACCACCACCCATCTCTACCACACGCATGAAGTCTATGTTGTGTTTCCCTTAAAAACAGACGTTTCTTGTGAAATGGTGGTGTGATCCTTGCACCCAAACTATAGGACTAGATGTGGTCGGCCAGGCTGTGGGCAGCTCAGGACTGAACGCACTGGGTGGTGGGGATGAAGAGCGAAGGCAGAAGGGGTCTGAGAGAGGGAGGGGAGCGACCCCCCTAGGTCCCATGGACCAGAGTGAGCCAAGTAGCTTGTGATCTTCAAGTTTGGAAAAAGATCTTCAGGTCTGGAAGAAGCACCCAGACTCACTCTGGAAATGTGTTGGGCTCTTTTCCAGTGTTCCTGGCAAGTTTTGGCACGCTTTCTGCCATCCGCTACTTCCGAAGGCAGGTCAGAGAAGGACACCCCCGGACCTAGGCTCAGCGCACACCAGAGGTGCTTCCTGAGGACAGGCGAGGATGGTGGAGGCAGAGGCTGGGGATTTTGTTCCTGGGCAGTGTGAGAAGCCTGGACCCCAGCACCAAGACTTCTCTGGACCCATCCCTAAACGGGACAGGACGTCACAGGAAGCAGGATCCTTCCGGTGATAGTCACTTACAATACGGTAGGCAGTTTGTACCTGTACGGGACAGGATAGGAGCCCAGCGTGGGCTGGGTCTGTTCTTTCTTTGTACACTTCTTGCATACTTGTGCTATCTCCTAGGAGTAGTCACAGTGTCTGTTCCAGGGCGCTGCTTGTCCGTCCTCCCTGCTGAAGTCACGTGGTGGCAAAGGAAGGCACTGAGGTAGTGGAGGGAGGAGAGAGCAGAAGAAACCAGGGAAGTGCTTCGTTCCTATGAAAGAATTGGGGTATCTGTGAAGGGAGAGAGGAGGGGGCTTTGGGGAAAAGCTGTCTCTGTCCAAACATGGTGCTTTGCTAAGCATGTGCTGGCTGCGCACGGCTAGCTGGGCAGCAGCTAAAGAGGGAGGGAGGGGCCACTCGTTTGGCAAGACCCAGGTCTCCCATGGCTGGTTTGGCTCACCGCAGGAGGACTCATCCTCTTGGATTTCACTCCAAGAAGTCATGGCTCAGTCTAACAGTTCAGGAGGCTGAGACAGTGTTTCTGTTGCATGTGGCCGCCTCAGCCCTGCTGAGACAGAGCTGCAGCTGCGGTGTCTGTCCCTGCAGGTGAGGAGCACCTGAGTGAGCACTGCAAGGACACACCTCACCCCCGTAAGCAGAGGAAGGGCAGGTGTCACGCAGCCAGAGCCAGAGGAAGGGGCAGCCGGGAAGGGCCCTGCAGGAGGCTGCACAGGATGGAAAGGGGCTGCAGGGGCAGCAGGGAAAGGGGCTGAGCTCAGGGAAGCCTCAGGAAAGAGCCCTGACGAGGACAGGAGCATGTTGGAGAGGAAGAAAAGGCACATATACATGTTTGGCTCTGACAATCACCAGGTGAAGGGTCTAGATATATCACTTGGTCCCTCCGCTGCCTCCCATCCTAGGGACATAAAGTTGGCGGGGAGGAGATGTCGGGTGAGGAGGTGCTGTGGCTGAGTGTGTAACCTTGTGGGGCTGGAGAGGGCTGGAGAAGACCCAGAACAGAAGATGGGGGGAAAAATGAAAAGGAAGTGGTTTGGTTTCTTCCCTGTCTCTAGTGCCTTCCTGATCACTCAAGGGCATTATTCATGACAGTTTTTCTTCACTCCCAAGTCTGATAACAGCATGAATGTGAGATTTGTTAAGCACTTAGGGACCAGGTCCACAAAGGTACTGGGGGAAATCTGCCCAGAATACCTGTGCGGATCTGCCTATGAGCTTTATAGGAACGGTCTGTGGCAATGTTTGTCTTACGAAACCAGAGAGGAGAGGTTTAGCTCTTTCCTTGTAATGCAGAGTGCCATGCAATTTTAATGTGTGTAGGATTGTACTAAAGACCATGTATTATTGCTGATAAGAGAGCACACTGTACAATTGTACAGTGAGATATGTAGCAGTAAAGAGAGAGATAGAGATGTACAGGCTCTATATGGACTATAGTAGCTGTGTATCCAGTAAGAGGAGTTTTGTGGAGGAGGAGAACACATAAAATATGCTGGAAGCTTCTAATAAAGATCTATCTCATTTAATACTTCTGTGTACATTCCTGTGTCTACACTGTTTGTGTGTGAAACTGTTGAATGAGTACTGAGTTTTAAAGAATGAGAAATCAAACCATTATGTGTCTGTTGATACAAAAATGTAGGAGTTGATGTGCTGGTTGAGGAGCCCTGGAGGACAGAGTATGCAGGGAGGTGGGCTGCTTCTCCTCTTCTTTGGCTCAGTCCCCATGCCTACCCCTCTGAGACACATCTTGGCTGTCGCATGTCGCATGTCGCTTACAGCCTGATCCAGAGGGCCCTGTCCTCTCTCCTGTCTCAGAAGCACTCAGGACTCGAGCAGCCCCCCTTCAGCCAGCTCCTCCTGGGGTCCCTGCGCAGATCAGTGAGCACAAGTCAATACACAGCGGCAGCTCCCGGGTTCGGTCCATCGATCCTCATCGCCTCTGCCCTCCCCAGTCCCCCTCAATGCAGCCAGGCTCTCCAGTCTGAGCTGCGTCCAGGAACGCCCGGCACTGCGGCCTCAGGCCCTGAAAGATTTGCCCAGCAGACCTCGCTCCCTCCAATGAGCAGGAGCACGGCAGGCACAGGGGAGGCCGCAGTGTTCGCATATGCTCAGTGTTACTGTTTATCCAGCCATAATCCATTAAGCGCTCTCCGCGTTCTCAGTGGCAGGTGGAAATACAGCAGCCTTGGCATGGCGGGTGGGTAATGGGGGAACAGCTGGAGGAATCAGGCAATTTCATTATGCGGGGCTTTCCTGGGAGACTCACGTGGAGCTAGGCAAAGCAGAAGAAGGTCAGAGGAGGGCAGCAGACAGGTTTGCTGAAAGGAAGGGGTCTCTGGGACTGCCAGCTCCTGTCTCAGGGGGCTCTGGCTCTTCCTGCCTAGTTCCTCATGCAGAGCGAAGTCCCCAGGGTAAGGGACATGGCTAAATCCTGAACGGTCACTGCTGACTTCTTGCTTGGTTTGAATTTTTCAGATTTTTGTGTTTTCTAGCCTTACCACACAAATCTGGAGGAAATAATGTTTTCCCTTCACTTTGCAGGTGCAGGAACAGTTAATTTCCCTCCCAGCCATGTACCGTACTCCCAGGTGGAGTGCTGGCAGTTAATAAACGATTGTGCTAAAAGTCACTGAATTTAATACTGAGCAAAATGGTTGGGAAAGCTGTTCTGGTTTGTCTCAATGTCTCAGGGATTGCAAAGTTGGCCTGAAGATCTCACTGGAACTGGGAGGGTTTCTGGCCAGAAACCATAATGTTGAAGACACTTTTGATGACATTAGGCCCTCCAGGGAGGTTTGGATGGGGCAAGGCTCTGTGCTGGGATGTGGGGAGTCTGCATGTACCCGTGTCAGCCGGATCTTTTCTAAGCAATGCCCTTGCTTTGGGGACCTCATCTTCCCTGGGGAAGCACTTTTGTTCTCAGCTGCTCCCCACAAGCCAAAGCTGCAAGGGGGGTGCTGCCAGTTCAGCTCACTGCTTGGGCGCCTTGAAAGGAATGAGGAAGCTCGGTCAGCTGAGGCTGGGCTGGAGAACTTCACCCTGAATGTATAGCTGCTAAATTGTTGCTGGGAAAAGACTTGTGTGTCCTCTCCTGCCGCCATTGCTTGAAGGCTCTGTGCATGGGTTTTGCAGGAAGCCGACTTGTTCTGCTGCTTGTGGACAGTCAGGCTACAGTCAGAGGCTACCGTCAGTTTTCCTGAACTGTACAGGGCAGGCGCGGCACTGACAGGAGGCTGCAGGAAAGCTGCTGGGCAGACAACTAGTTTAGGAGTGTT
Organism: Aptenodytes patagonicus; assembly: GCF_965638725.1. Lineage (NCBI taxonomy): Eukaryota > Metazoa > Chordata > Aves > Sphenisciformes > Spheniscidae > Aptenodytes > Aptenodytes patagonicus. The sequence continues at coordinate 5,803,256 of NC_134967.1, read as the reverse complement.
TTGGGTGCAAGCAGTAATACCAGATACGATCCAGAAAGGAATCAGACCTAGATGTTGCAAGAAGCGGGAATGGTAGTTAATGCTCTGCACTCCCAGTGTCCCAGGCCATAGGTGAGCCATGTGCAGCTAAAACGCTCCACTCGGGGTGGGACAAGTAGCCTCCTGGCTGTCCCTGACCCGCTCGAGCTGGGAAAGGCACGGTGGCACCGAGCACCTGTTTTCCCACTCCGAGGGACATGGGGTATATCTCACTCTCTCAATGCCTCTATCCTAGTGTTCAAATACTCATGCTAAGTTTCTTCCCAGGAGAGTTCAGTACTCCTGTTATGCTGTAGGTAACACGAGGTGCCTGTCACCTCTACCAGTGAGTGCCCTTTGCCTATCTGTGGTAATTGGTGTCTGATCCTTTAGAGCTTGGGCACCTCCCCCTGCTAAAAGTTACCAAAGGTACCAGATGCTCCATCAGGTTACAGGTGCATTTCACGCTCCTTTTGATCTCTACGGGAAGAAGTGGATGAGATAAATATTTCAGAAGATAGATGTTTTCAGCCCACTGCAGAAGCGAAAGGAAATATTGAAAGATCGTGTTGGTATCGGGAGATCAGCTCCGGGAGTGTCTACTGTGCTCAGTCAAGCAGCAGTGTCTCTAGTGTCCTTCAAGGAAACCAGCCTGGACTTGCCTGCAATTTTAATGCTTGGTTTATTCTCCGACCTTTTAAGCTCTCTCCTCTCCCTCCATGGCGAGGTCATCTTGCCTGTATCTCACCCCGGAGGGAGGAGCCAGCAGCTCACTGTCTTTTGCAATAGCAGCAGCCACCACAATAGAAACGACCTTTTCAGTGCATCTTTGCTGCCGTGAGACTGTTTTCCCTTCACCAACGAGAGTGTCAGTGCTGGAGGTGGGAGCTGTGCCATCCCACCCCGCTTCCTTGCCTTGCACGTAGCTCCCACATCTGACACCTCGTCTTGCCAAGCAGATGAAAAAGTCAGGCAGGTGCACCCTCAAGAACCGCCTCCGTATTTCATCTGGCCTTGATACGCCATGTGCCACCCGGCTGCCGGAGTCCCGGCCTGCAAGAGGGCTGCGTCTCTCCCGCCTCTTCTGCAGCGATCGGTTTTGCCAGAGCAGCTCCTTCGCTCTTATTTTTGCTTCCTCTCTCTGTAACAAAACCAGAGCAAAGCTTCCCGTGGACATTTCTGCTAGGCCATGTCTGCGTCATGACTGTCTTCTCCCCGCACTTCAGAGAGATTTCTGAGGGCTCGTGGTGCCGTGCCAGACCCGGGAGTGCCAGCACAGGGAGGCAGCGGGCAGAGGAGACGGAGCAGTGACCTCCCTCTCATCTAGGACTGACAGAAATGCCAGTTGCTTCAGTCGGTCGGCCAGCCGTGAGAGCATGACATATTTTGGTGGATTCCCCCACCCACAGGGCAGTGAGGGAGTTGCTCATCACAGACTAGAGCAAATCCTGCACATCCTCAACTCCTCAGGGGACTAAGGGCTCTGCAAGGGAGGCGCTGGGTTTTCCGAGCAGGAACAGGGAGCAGATTTGCCCAGCGGGTCCTTCCCCGACATCAGCCGTGGTTTCAGGGAGCCGCTCGCAAGCAGCCGGCAGGAAGAGACACGTTCATACAAAGTGCTCACCAAGGAATTCCCAAACCTCGAGTGTCTTTGTAAATACAATAAAAAGATCGGCAAGTCCGCGCACAGTGAAGGAGCGGGAGCTGGCCGGGTGGGCTGCTCTGCTGCAGCTACACCGTGCCTTCAGTTACGGGGGCTTTTTCTCCAAACTCCTGAAGCCAAACGAGCAGGTCACAGGCTCTACTTTCTTTTTTAAAAACACCTCTCTGCTGTTTATTCTTGGAGCAAAAGAAGTTTGAAATTGTGCCTTGGAAATCAGAAAGCAGAGAGAAATACAGCAGCCCGTGGTGTTTCAATAACTGCTCTGTTTTTCCAGCTATGGTTTCAGAAGGGGGGGACCTGATTCAGGACCTCTAGCACTTGGAGGGACTGGGGGGGGTGGAGAGATCATTTGTCAGAGAGTGAATTGTTGGCAGCTAGTATCATCTCATGCCTTTCATCTGCCTCTGTGAATAAAGACGCAGCTATCCTGTGACCCAGCTGAGCGGTGGGATGTGTGCAGGCTTGCTGGCAGTTCCAGAGCGCTGGACCTGCAGTTTGTGGGCGACCTGGTTCAGACCATATTTCTGCTGCAGCCAGGCTGTGAAGGATGAATACATTTTTCAGGAAGTGAGAGGTATTTTGTGTGTTTACAGGTATTAGAGTTTCCATTTTAATGCAACCTGCACTGAGATGTCTAGTGCCACTTTAAGTAAACCCTCTATTTTTAAATCCTGAATCTGCTGAGAAACGTGTTGGAGGAAAAGCAAGAGAATGTGGGTTTTCACAGTCACAGGGCAGGTGTCCGTGAGCAGAGCTCACAAACACAGCCCTGTTCTCACCTGCTACAGCCGCCCGGGTCAGCATCTGGATAGGAAACCATCAGGGGAAAAGCAATGGCCATCAAAACCGATGACTCAACAGGGACACCAGGCTGTGCTGAGGAGCCTGGGTGTGGGTCTTGACCAATCTGATGCTTATGGGGGCTGGTTTGGAAACATTTTAGGGCTTGTGAACACACATAAATTGCTCTGCATTAATTATACCAGCCTAGCAAAGCTGTACAACCTTCTACAGTAGGGACAGGTAGAGGGAGAGCAGGAAGAAGTGCTTCTTCTAGGGGAGCTAAACCCAGCTGGGAAAGGGTGTAAGTAAAACTCCTTTAGCTGCTTATATGGCAGGGGCTGTCATTTCTTTTTTAAAAACACCTCTCTGCTGTTTATTCTTGGAGCAAAAGAAGTTTGAAATTGTGCCTTGGAAATCAGAAAGCAGAGAGAAATACAGCAGCCCGTGGTGCTTCAATAACTGCTCTGTTTTTCCAGCTATGGTTTCAGAAGGCAGGGGCTGCCATTTCAGCGGCAGTTTGTTATCACAATCCTTAATTGCTACGGGGTAGCTGTGAAGAAAGAGCAGGCAGCAGGCCTTAGTGGTCAACTGGACAGCAGCACTCAGGGATGGGATACTCAGGTCCTGTGTACACCCACAACCCCGCTCTCTCTTGGTGCAAGCCCCTGACGGTGCCCGTTTGCTAAGGGCATGCTCACATTTCATCCCGAAACGCTATGTTCTGCGCCGGGCAGCAGCTGGAAGTGGCTACACTCTGCCCCAGAAGTATGGCAGGAACAAGGCAATAACTCAGGCACAGACGCACGAACAGAGAGATGGAGTTCAGGACCTGAAATAAGAGCCAAACAGACCACGGCAGCTGCGCACAAAAGCGTGCTGGAAAGCATGAGAAATGAGCGGCCTGCATGTTGAAAGGGCAGCATTTGAAAGAGTGACAAATTTAGCCCAGATGTAGCCGGGGAGGAAAGTTGCCATTCTGGGAGCAGGACTAAAATTGCTTTAGAAGCTGGGTCATGTCTCTGCAGCGTTTTGAAACCAGGATCTCGCACCTTGCTACTGGTGGCCCTGTGCAGGCGCGTGTCGCTGTCACCGATCAATGTGACTGCACATCGCAGCTTGGGAGAGCTGCTCACCGGGGGACAGATACACCAGGCTTCTGCGGCCAACACATCTACCTCTTGCCTGGTTATTCAGTTTCTTGAGCACTTCTGGCTGCAGCACAAACACCTGCCAGCTTTCCAAGTGTTAGCACCTTCCAGCAGCCGCTGCTGTCAGGGTTGCTGACTTGCACAGAGCAGTGTGCTTGGGAGGGCAAGCCCTCTGCCTGCCCTGCTGCTCCCAGCCCTAAGAGATCACTGAATTTTAAACTGAGGGCCATATCCAGTTCCTCACTGGTCTTCTCTGCAGAGTTACTCTGCAGAGGCAGCCAGGACACCTGGTTTTCTGCCCAGAGCAGATGCAGGGACAGAAGTGGCCTACAGGCATCTGGATGCAGTCCTCAGGACGGTATTTCCTTGCCAAGCAAGCCCCTGCTGTGGCCAGCTCCCCTTCCCAACCGGCTTTGTAGAAAGCGGCTGCCATGAAGCGAGGTCAGACTGACAAAAGGGAAAAGGCAGAGCCAAACCCTGCACCATCTGGCAGCCCGCGGAGGGCTCAGCTCCATATCCGACCCTAGCGCTGGGGCTGGCCAGTGCGTCCCACTCAGTTCACCCAGGTTTCCCCCAGGCTAGAGAGCAGACAGCACAGACCATCCCGAGCCACAGCACGGCACGGGCATTCCCAGCTGCACAAGTGCACGGAGCCATTTGGAGTCACCAACTGATTTTTACAGAGCACCTTTCCAAGACCCCCAGAACACAGGGCTGAAGCAAAGTCTGATTAGCTTTGGCATTAAACCTCTAGCCAGGTCTCGTTGCCGGACAAACGCAGGGGAGACTTTGCTCTAGGATTAGGTGTTTACAAGTGCCTGACCCGAACAGGAGACAGTCAGCACTCTGGAAATCCTCCTGGACCCAGGGACCCAAAGCTCTCAAGGGAGGAAGGGCTTTGGAAAGGACAGCAGCAACAGACAAAAATTCGCCTCCATCAAACCAGATGATGGCAAAGAAAAAGAGAAGAAAAGTATTCCAGAAGAATGTGTATTGCAATTGTCCAGTCTCACAGAAATCCACCAGGGAACTTTTACAGCAATAGGGAGGGGCTTTTCCCTTTTGATACATTGCAGATATCACTGTTGAAACCCAATTAAAAAGATCATGGTGACCATCTTCAAAGTCAATGTGTTCATAGGAGCTCATGAGCATGGCTGCCTCCCAGCGTACTATGTGCTTCTGATGTTCCCTAGTGCAACTTTGTTCTGAATAAATAGATCCTTTTGGGGTTAAGTTATTAGATACAAATCTTCCCAAAATGAAAGTAAACCTGAAACAAAACAATAACAGCTAGAAGACCCAAACCAACACACACACAAATGTGCAGACAGCTGCCCATTCTACAGTACTGAACGCCATCCACAGCTAGAAAATTAAATAGATCTTCAACTTTGTCACATTTACACGTTAAATACATATAATCCACTCAAACCTTGCATGTAAACTTTGTTGGATACCTTCAGAAAAAAAAAAAGTACAATGTAATACATAGATATTCAAGTACAAAGAGCTCCTGGACTGTTTTGTGAAAGAACAAAAATAGAGATTTTGTTAATATGTTTGGTTTGCAGCCTCTTTAGGGAACAAAGGTTAAGAATTTAGAGCCCCAGGTAAAAACATTTGGATTTGCTGCTGACCTGGATCTGGCCTAAGAGGCTGGAAAACGATAGCACTGAGACTCTGTCCCCTGTTGTTTGTGTCCTGGTCTCGCTGCTGCTCTGGAGGGGGGAAGAGAGAGGTTGCAGCCCACACTGGCATTGCTCTGATCACTGGAGTGTTGTGGCTGTACTGGAGTTTGGCTTGCAGTGAATTTTCCTTCCCTTCCTGCTTAGATATTCATAGGCAGCATTTAGTGCAAGTCCAGAAATGTGCAGAGGGGTGGGAGGAAAGGACGCGGTCCCCTAAGAGGAATCTAGGGCATCCTTTCCAGGGAAGACCTTGGTAAACACAAGCCACTTGGCATATTTGCTGGAAGCACATTTCTTGATTCCATCTGCCGAGGTATCAGGCTCATAATATTGCAGGTCACCACCATGGTTTGGAGCCAGCACTGGCAGGAAAGAATTTTTTGCATAAAGTTCTGCCCAGATCTGGATTTTTTCCTCCATCTCTGTCAGGTAACTCTGATCTTGCAGGAAGACAATCCTATGAGCACAGCTATTGCTACCAACCTTATATACCACAATGGGGCATGTCTCATGCATCTTTGCAGACTTCAGAGCTCAATGGGGGGAAGGTTTGGCTTAACAGCTGTTCTCAGGGATCAGCGGATCCTCAAAGTGACCAGCCTGGGGGCTCTGGTAAAAAGGAAAATGATCAAACTAACCCAGCCAAACAACCCAGCCCTTTTCTTTGGCCCCTTTGAGTGACTGCTCCATCTGAACACCTTTTATCTGAGGGAGCCTGACCAGCTTTTTGTTCTTCCTTTTATTTTCAGGGGGGCAATGCTGTTCCCTAGCCAGGGCTCCCTGAGCTAGGGCAGACGCAGAGCGTGCTCCTTGGCACGGCACACACGCTGCTCCTCCGGATCCGCAGAGGCTGTCACTTTTGTGCTTTACTCCCATCCTCAGATTTAGGGGAGAAGTTTGAACTCTGGACCTGCCAGGACATGAGAGCCAGCCTTTTGCAGAGCAGGGCCCTTCCCTTTGCTTTGTACGCCCCAGGCTCCTCACCCTGGAGGGAAGCCCAGTAAGAAAAGAGCCCGGGGGCTTTTCTGTGCCTGGCTGTGGAGGCCTTCCCTCAGGCCTGGTAAAACTGCTGGCCGGGAGCCGGGGAGGCGTGCGGGGTGCCCGGCTCCTTCGCCTCGGCTTCCCACAGGTTGTCATAGCTGAAGTCGCTCTGGAAGCTCTGGAGCTCGGCATAGTCGTGGTAGGCTGCAGAGTCGCGGTGTGGGCAGCTGGCCTCTGGCAGGTCGTAAGTGCCAAAATTCCCATCTGCAGAAAAACAGACCGAAGCGCTCAGAGAGCTCATGAGCAACCCAGCGGCTGCCTTCTCCTTCGTCAGCAGAGAGAACGCACGAGGGTCAGCAAAATCGCAGCCCAGGAGCAACTAGATCTGGGCAAAGCAGCGGAAGCTGCAAGTGTGCCACAGAACAAACCACAAGCCCTCACGTGTGATGGGTGGCCAGAGCTGGTGGGCAGTCAGTGGAAGCCAAGGCAATGGCCTCCACCAGACAGACACAGGCAAGGGGCAGGGTGACAGACTCAGTCCCACCATGGGGAAGCAGGAGGAAGGGCACGCATGAGTCCCCATGCTCCCTCTCAGCCTTGCTTTGAATGACGCTTATGGAGACAGACACTGGAGAGGCGGGGTGGGCTGCAGCACCCAAGCAGCCTTCTAAGAGTCTCACCTGGTGGCTGCAATGAAGGGCCCAGATGTTCCTCTCGCAGAGAAGAGACCTGAAAAGAAAGAGACGCACTGATGAGGATGACTTAGCACTGCAGTCCTGGGATACCACACACCAGGAATCAGTCCTCTGTTGGTTCCCCCATCCCTGCTCCCCAAGATGCACCCCGTCACAGAGCAAAGGGCTCAGAGCCCTGCAGTGACTGACCACTCTTCCAGCCCAGAGAAAGGCAAGCTGGGACCCCTGCAACCCTCTGTATTCCCCTGCAGCCTGCACAGTGTGGGGCACGAGGACTGCATTTACAAACTCACATCTTCAAGATAAGAAGCATCAGGAGGAGGCCGCAGCTGGAGACGGCATGAGGTGCCAGGGGTGCTGTAACTCGGAGCCGCAGGCACCTCTCTGCAGTGACTGCTGGGCAGGGGCTGGCAATTCCTCTTCTGCAGAGAGAGATGCTGGGATACCGGGAGGGCTGGGCATCCGTTCGCCTGTGCTGAACCTGTCTGTCCGTGACACTGCAGGAACTTAACCAAAACAAACTCTAGATTTGATACCTGCAATGGAGAGTTTGGGAACACTGACTGGCTGCTTCCCACCTGTAAGCTAGCCCTGCTATGAACTTAGGGCAAACCAAGGTTTTCTGCTTGCCTTGCAAATTCTACTACATTCCAATCCTGAAGGCTTTAGATGGGAAAGGAAGAATGGCTGCGGGTCCCTCGCAATGACCCACAAAGGTAGTGGAAGTTGGCCAGATGTGAAGGTAGTAGGATGAAACCCACTGGCAGCTCAGGGGACGAGGAAGGACAGAGAGCAGTCAGGAAGAACCCTCCGAGGGAAGGGAAGACTTCAGCAGTACGGGGGATGCCAGCCACAGACTCAGAAATAGTCTTTTCCCAAGAGATGTGCAAAACTAGAAATGTAGCCTTTAATAGGCACTCAGTTATCACAGCTGGAATTTTTGGGGGTGGATAAAGTGGTCTCTGTGTCTGACTCATCTCCAGTTTCTGTAGACTGGATCACATCTGAGTCTCTGTTTTGCGGTTTCTGGCTCTTCCTGGGATTGTTGTGATGCTGGCATCCAGTGATAAGACAGGGGAAACCTGTTCCCCTCTGACTCTGTCCTGGCTTGAAAAAACAGAGAACTATGCTGTGCCCTGCCCCACCCCGAAATGCAGGCCTGGCGTTTCCACATCCCGCTCAGGCTCGGGCAGACAGCAGGAAAAGAAATGGCCCGAGGCATGATTTCTGGAGCCAAAAGCTTGTGTGTTGAGTCAGGGCCGTAACCAGCAGCAAACGCGCAGGGTACCTCTTCCAGGAAGCTGGAGCCTGCCACGCTGCGAGCGCTGGGGGAGCTGGGCATATAGGGGTCAGCGTACAAGGGGGAGCGGGGCACGGTCGGCTTCTCCAGGGAGCTGGAAGCTGTCGAGGGCTGACTTCCCACCAAGCTCCATCTGTTCAGCTAAAAGGCAGAATTGAAACAGGAACATGACAAGCTGTTCCCTACTTGCAATTCATCCCCAGGAGGGATCGGAGCGGGGAATCTCCCTGCAATTCAAGTCCCAAATGCTGCTCAGCCGTGAGGGCTGACTCCCGACTGTAGCTGTCTGTGCTAACAAGGGGACTTCCCTGGGCGCAAGGCAGATGCACACTCATTGAGGCTGAGGGGAGGGAAACGTGGCATCACACACTAAACCAGTGATGGACACATGCTGGAAAGCCCTTGGAAGAAGAGGCTGTGTCCTATGAAATAACAACACTCCTACTTGCAGAGCACTGGCGCTCGTGTTGCCTCAGGAATTAGTGCCCAGCATCTCAGAGCTCCAAGAGATGCTGCTCCATTTGCTGTGTTTAACCTCACCTCCCATGGGCCATTTTCAAATGGAAACGGGTTTCGTGCCTGCCCTAGAGCACCTGCCAGGACAGCTATTCCTGCAAGTAGCACTGTAAGGAAAACGCGAACCGTGCACCAGTTCCTCTGCTGCTCGACCCTTCCCAGGCAGGAGGGCAGCCCCACTGCGTCCCAGCCCCCTTACGTTGCTCAGGTCCAGGTGTGGCGGGGGAGCTGCAGGGTGATGCTGCGAGCTGTGTGCGGAGTATGGCTCGTTGTACACCGAGGACAGGAGCTCGCCGTTGGGGTTTTCGGGAATGAGGCTGCAGATGGTCCTCTCCGTGTCCTGGCTGGGCAGCTGCTGGCCACAGGGCCCACATTTGCCCTTGGACTTTCTGGCGCTGCCCCCCCTCCGCAGGTCCTGCGCGGGCAGCCCCGTACTTGGCCAGCTGGCCTGCGCCAGGCACTGAAACAAGAAGACAGACCCCGGAGCTGGCTCTCCTCAGGCCAGCCCCAGGTACACAGACCCAGCTGCAGCCAACGCAAGGCACTCCCCTTCTAGGGCTGCTGCTGCGGGCGTCGCGCTGCGCTCGTGCATCGGCGTGGTCCTGCGGCCAGGCCCATGCCCCACGCGCTCCTCCCCGCACACGCACACAGCCCCGGACGTACGAATGCTGCACAGGGTCAGAGCAAAGGCCTGCCTAGCCCATCACCTCCACCTACCCACGGGCTTTTACTTTGGGATTTCCTGACCTTTGAACAGTCCCATTTGCCCTTTTGCAATGTGTACAAACAACCCTTATGCAGAGTGGAATATTGGGATGGGACCCTTCAGCAGACTTTTCCTTTATCAGCAATGACAAAGCTGAGCCAGGACAAATACAGGCTCCAGGCATGGATTTGTTATGCCGCAGAGCAAACACTGACCGCCCGAGCTCAGCCCATCCGGGCACCTGGATAGACCGCTCTGCTCAAAGGCAGTGTCTGTCCCCGCATGCATCCCAGGCTTTTGGGGGGTTCACTTACGTGGAGAGGCTGGGAATAGCCAGGGGAGAGGGGGTCTTCGAGCACCCTGCTCTCAGGCATCAGCACGAAGGACTGTCCATCAGGGAGAGAGCCGCTGTTCTGGGAGAGGTGTGTTAAGGTGGCCACTCTCCCTCCCGATGCCCAGGAGTTTGTACGGCCATCAGAAGTGAGCGACCCTCTCCCGCTGCCAGCAAACTAGATGGGAGAGAAGAACAGCACATAGGAACAGCCCTCTGCGTGGCTGCAGGCACATCCCACCCCAGCCCCATCTCCTGCCTGAGCGTCGCTGGGCCAGCCCAGCCCAGTCCTCCGTGCCCGCACGCCGGGGCCAGACCTGGGCCTGGGCTGTGCCCGCATGGCGAGCAGCTGCCCGGGGCAGCCGTGCCCGGTGCGGCGGGGTGTGCTGCCCTCTAGGGCTGAGCGGGTGGCTGAGTCTGGTTTGCAGGGGTGACAAGGGCGAATGACGAGGGCTTGTAGAGGGGTGAAGGGTGCTCGGGCACCCTGACCCCGTCCTGGCTGCAGTGCTGGCAGGGTGGGTCTCCCCTTCCTTGCAAGACCCTGTTAATGTCCTTGTGCCGATGCCTCACTGCACAACACTGTCGCAGCCTATGGCCAGGGGTCTGCTTTTGAAGGAATTTAATATAGTATATGCCCATATAATGTAATACAGGGCTTCAAAATAATTTGCAGGGATCAGCAACTTCATGACAGCCTTCAAGCAGGGGACTTGAAGCAGCCTGCTGTGTCACAAGAATACTCGCACGTGGCCAGAGATAAGACAGACAGGAGTCCTGGGAGACATCTATTGATTACCACGCAAGCCCAAAACATCTGTTACCTGGCCCGGGTGTGGCAGCTTTGATCCTGAGAAACTCTCTGATCCAGAGAGGGAGGAGTCGGCGTTTCGAAACTGGGCTGTTTTGAGACAGTAGAGCCACTCCTGGTAATCATCATAGCTGCGGCAGATCACCCGGATTGAATTGATTAGTCGGCCTGTAAAAACATCACTCACTGTTGTTACTAGGTTTGATCGACAGTCTGCGTTGCTTCCTTCAGAAACCCATGGGAATCCCCTTGCTCCATCCCTCCCCACCTTCTCCTGGGGTCTGGAGACCCTGAGACTGGTGCAGGGACAATGGGAATGCTCTGCCTTCGGTGCTGACCATTTGCACCTGGCTGAATGTAGGACAGGGGCAAACACAGGCCAGATCTAAATGAGAGGGAACCTGTGCAGCCATGCTGTGACAAGCTTGCCCTGGCGCAAGTGCTGCCGCTAGTTCACAGTCTCTCCCTGCCAGCAAAGCCAGGCCCTGCACCGCAGCCAGGGCACAGACAGTCCAAGATTTCCAAGCAGTTCAGTTCACAGAGCTTGGGTGCCGACATGAGCGAGCGCAGCCAGGAAGATGGCCACAGCAGCTTAGCGAAACCAGCCCGACCCCAGAGACCTCCGTGGCTGCTGCCAGCACACCCCTCGGCATGCCAGATACGCACCTTCTATTAAAAAGGAGGTTTTCTCGTTCTCTTCAAAAAGCACTTGGATGGCGTTGAGTGGCAGCTCGCCCTGTCGGAGAGAGAAGCAGGCTTAGGACCGCACAGCTGAGTGCAGCTCACAGTCCGTGCGGTACAGCAGACAGGCGGAGCGGGGAGGACAACCTGGCTGCCCCTGCCCGCTTGAGGGCTGGAGCCTCTGCAGGCACCTGGCCGGCGAAACTCCGCTTCTACAGGGGCTTTCCCATCAGGGAAGCCAAGAGGCTTTAGGAGCCTACTGCAAAGCTTTGCCAGCTTAGCTGGGAGCATGAGGGAAGCCCCTAGCGCAGGGCCAGCGGTGAGGACGGGCGAGGCTAGCAGGATCTTGGCTGCTCTTCATGCGGCGTGGGGAGAAGGTGCAGCTCGGCCCCGCTGGCAACCCCCTCAGGGTCCTCTGCAGGGAAGGGGAGGAGGAAGGGGATGCTTAGTGCCTAAATCCCCTAGGCTAGGTCTGCAGGAGATGAGAGGCACCCAAGCTGCTGCTAATCTGGGTGAGGACTTGGGTACCTCTGTACTCGCATAGGTGTGGGGCACAGGCACGTTGGAGAACTCTCTCCAGCAGATTGACTCAGCCTTGTCCCAGTAAACTCACCCTCCCCGCTCACAGCTCGCTCTCCCACCACCAGCCTTATTGCAGGAACGAAGCCTCTGAAGCCAGCGTGACTGCACGAGCCGTTTCTGTAAGCTTTGTTCTTACAAAGTCCCTCCTGAGACCTGAGCTTGGAAAAACACTCCTTGCCTTCTAGCTGTTTTCAACAGTTTCCCATGGTTTAATGGCTGACTTCTCCAGAAAATTTTGCAAACATGGTCCTGAACAAGGTTTTAGTTGCTGGATTGGGACTTCCAGCCTTGCAAACAGGAATCCCCACAATCCATACCCTGCAAAGTCTTACAAAGACAGGGTTGAGCCCTGTAAATGCCAGCTGGTGAAACGTGAGCTCTTGTGCTATACAGCACAGTTGTGAATGCCACTCCTGTGATGGGAGTGGGGTTTGCCCCCGGCAGGCACTGCATCTATGTTCCTATTAGCAGGGAGTGGAAGCAGAGAAGCTAAAGCAGCCTGTCCCCAGCCCCTGGAAAAACTGGAGTTAGAAGATACCACGTGCTATTGCCCCTAAGTGCAATAGTGCCTTTGCATGCACATCCGCCACTGTCCTCTCTGCCATAACCCGGTGTCCCCTGGCCATCCCTGCATCTGCCACAGGCGCTGGTCTGTGCCAGGCCCAGCTCTCCCGTGAGCTCTGTGGGACGGGCGGGAACAGGCAGTATCCAGACCTCTTCTGCTCCTGCAGCTGCGCCCCATCCTCAGTCCAGCATCAGAGCCCTGCTCTGCTGCCTGCTGCCAGATGTCCTTTAAGTGTCATTGCTGACAGTTTAATTCTCTGTGATGGGCAACCTGGCAGAAGGGCCAAGGGTTTGTCAACACTGAATTAGGATCTAGGTCTCCTCTTTCTTTGGGGCTCCCCAAGCTGAATTTTCCTTACATAAATAGAACAAGAACAGTCCTGGGAGAGCAGCTGAAGCAGACTTTGCACTGGAACCATCTCACAGATGAGCTCATTGCTTTACTTCTCATCTCTTTCTCTGAGCAGGGGGAAACTGAGTGACACATAGTTTCTTTGTTCCTTAAGCCCCTGTTCACCTCACCGGGATGTCACCCTAACCCTGTCTGTGGGCACGGACCACTAGGCGGGGGCAGCTGGTGGCAATGGCCCTGGGAGCAGCTCCTGTCCGGGATGGCAAAGACAGGGTCTGGGGAGCGCTCAGGAAACGAAGTTCCCACCTCATGCCGCTCTCCCCCATGCCCAGCAGCGGAGGAAGCACAGAATGCAGGAGCAAAGCCCTGTCATTTAGCCGAAGGCCGTCTCGAAAGGTGCAATCAGTTAGGATTTATTTGCCTAAGTTTAGGGGCTGCAAAATACGGTGTCTAGAAGAAACCCCTCATCATGTCCTCACTGCAAAGCTGTCCCAGCTACATAGGCTCTGGGGAATGCGGCCGACGTGACAGCTTTGCCACAAGGGAAACGTGGAGCTCAGCCGGGGCGTCCGCGGTTTGTGCTGGCCAGCTGCCTCTCTGCAATAGCCTGTGGGCACACGCAGGCTTCTGTGGTATTTATCCTGCACCGAAAGTGATTTATGGGCTGAGCAGTACAGGAAGGCTGACCTTGGGAGGGAAAGCTCATGCAATGCTCCGTGACTCGTTTTTCCCTGCTGCTGTAAGAAATGGACTTTGATGCTTCAGCCGGCGCAGGTGCTGCAAGGCTGCGTGTGGAAGGGGACAGTGCCGCCTCCTCCTGCCGCTCCTCAGCTCTCCGGCACATTCGAGCAAGCCCTCCTGCCACAGAGGATGACTGCGTAGGGCTTCCCCCAGGCACCCTGTGCTCCGTCCTCCCTAAGGCAACATCCCCCTGTCCGTGGGAGGGGGCTGAAATACCCAGGGGCTAGAGTCCCACCTAGGGAAGTGCAGCAGCATCCCGCAAATAACATGCACATCAGCTGCAGAGAGCCCCTCCGTCCTCCCCCAGGCACAGCGTGAACCTTCCCCCCCCCCCCCCCCAGCAGCTCCCCCCTCGCTGATTTATGCCTCGCCCAGGGCCTTTTCCCACCAGTGGTGAGCCAGAGCCTGCTGCTTTGGGTGAGCCCCATCCCAGCAGGCTCAGCCCCTGCCTTCCCTTCCCCTGTCCCACACACAAACTTGGCAGCGGCAGCTCCTGTGGTTTGTATGAAACTGAACAACAAAAGGGCCAGGCTATTCCTTCACACACAAATTGTAGGGCTCAGCGTCTGCTCGCAGGGAAGGGAAGTTAATTTGCAGAAGCCCTGGGAGAAGGCTCCTGTGCCCTGACATGCCTGTGGAAAATCAGGTTCCCACTGCAGTGTCACAGGCTGGTGAATCACCTCCTGCCTGCACTCGGCTGCGCAGATCCCTGCCATTACCCCAGCGAGCGAGACGCCCGGGGACCAATGCTCATGCACCGTGGGAAGGGAACATTGCACGGACAGGGCAGACAAATCTGGTTTAAGGTTTCAAAAGAGATGAGTTAATCTGAGAGCCCAGCCCAAGGCCCCCTTACGTGATGCCCCATTCCCAGGAGCTGCAAACAACATGTTCCCGAAAACAAGCTCTGTCTGAGGTGTGTCACACAAGCCACTAGCTGCTGGAAAACACCCTCCGCTGTTGCACTGGGGATGGAGGAGAGCTTTCGCTGGCATATGTCCCTCCTCACACCCCTTCCCATTGCAGGCACAGCCATCTCCTCTGGCCAGGGAGATGCTCTATGCAGGTCTTCCCACCCTTGAATTAAAAGCAGCCTGCATAGCTTGGGGCCTGAGGTGGACATGGTGAAATCATGTGAAGAAGGACCCCAGTGAGTTCACACTGAATTTCACAAGCCCTCAATCTCTGCAGGGTTTCCTTGTCACTGGCTCCTCTCTCAGTGACTAAGAATGATGCTGCTCCTCTGGAGGAGCAGCTCAGCTCCGCTCTGCCATGTGCCAGTGGTGCTGCACCTGCAGGTTCAGAGACAGTTCAGCGCTCTTTTGGCACATTTGTTCTAGCACAGGAAAACGGGGCCAGAAAGCACAGAGCTGTTTAATAGCCATTGCAATGATGTCTGAGATGGATGTTGGCAATCAAGTTTAAGGGCCATTCAGACTGCAAGCAATGCGGATGCAGCCCCCAGAGCCCACAGTGCCACTGCCCGTCTGTGCTGAGGCTCCCAGCATTGCTCCTACAAGCAAAGACACACCAGTGGACTAGAGAAGCTCTTCTCACATCCCCTGGGGCACTCAGGCCTCCACATCCTTGTTGGCCCTTCCGCTGGCATGCCCAGACATTGCTCAGGGCCCTTGCTCCACAGAGGGAAAGAGCAGCAAATGCAGTGCACCAGCAGCAGCCTCCCCTCTCTGCCCGCCAGCCAACTAACTGCCTTTGCCCTTCCCCACGAGCATCAGATGTGCTGCCTGGATACTACCTGCTTTCAAGCGGTCCCACAGAGCGGGGCCTGGGAAGCCAAGCCCCCGCGGGGGCACTCTCTGGGGCTGTTCCAGCTCCTGTCTCAAGCAAGCGAGCCAGGCTCTCCGCCAGCATAACCACACAGAAACATGCCAGCCTCCCTCCTCCCAGAGACTCAGATTCCTTGGCATCCAGCTCCTTTCCCCCTGGGCTTTTGTAGGAGGGCAAGGTGTTTCTCATGGGAAGATAGTTTGCAACATCCTTCTGCTCACCTACCAGCTGGCAAGGGAGCAGTGTGGAGGGAAAGCCCTTGCCAACATGAGAAGCACAAGGGAACCCAGGTGGAGGGGAGCAACAAGCCAAAGAAGTGCTGAAACGGCCACTGTGGATGGGTGAGAGAGAGCAGGAAGGTGCTCCAAAATGAACTTACCTTAAAACAGAGGCTGTTGCGCTCTTCAGATACTATCACCAGTGTGGACGGGTAAAGCACCAACAGCCGGTCATGCTGCTCCTTGGAAAGTAAAGAGGAAGAGGGTTCCCTGTGAACAGCCGGACAGGGCTCAGATCTGGAGAGCCCTTTACTTTGTCTCTCTGAGCGCAGCCTGAGGCAAGGGCTCTGGAAACAGCCGAGCTGCTTCCCTGCAACTGGGCTCCACAGGCGATTCCTGCCAGCTCCAGCTGCCAGCGCTGTCCTGCAAACACTTGTGCATGTGCTGTCCCCAAGCACCACTGCTGGGCCACAGGAGCAGTAACAAACCTTTTTCCATTTACCGGGATGTGGGTAAAAGGACCCTTCAGGGACCTGCTGGATTAGTGGCAGCAGGTAGGCAGGAGTCTGCGCTAGTCACTCCATCCCTTGCCTTTTCTGAGCCATGCTGACAGGAGGTTGCTCCCCAGAGGTGTGTCCTACCTGGAAAGGCAGATGCTGAAGCTTCACTTTGGAAACACAGAGGACATCGCCTAGGGATTCCCGCTGGGTCCCTCTCCACTCCTGGACAGGCATGTTCTGCACGGACCACCGCAGCTCCTCCTTCCCCATGGAGCTCTGCTTCCAGTCGTTCTAGGGACAGGAGCAGGACTGAGAAGCAGGGTGGACATGTCCTCCCCTAAGAGTTTAGCTACCACGTGGCCCATCTCAGGACACTTTTCAAGTGTGGCAGAAGCCCAAAAGAGTAAATAAATCTGTGCAGGAGCCAGTTTTCCAGCTGGGACTGAATAAACATACTTGGTACCTAGCATCATCTGTACATTGCCTTTCAAAGGGGACTACCTCTGTTTTACAAGTGGGGAGATGAAGACAGGGAGAGAAGTAAAACACCCCGCAGAGACTGGAAAAGAAGCCAGGTCTCTCGAATCTGGTCCTGTTTTCTAGGCCCCGGTTCCAGTCTCCCCCTCCAAATGTTTTGCAAACTCTGGATAATTGCACAAGCAGCCAACTGTGTGAGAATTTCTCCGAACCAGACCCAAACCTCTGACCCTTCAGAGGCTGTGGTGGTGGCACTTCTGGGTCGCAGGTCTCCCTTTCAGCGCACACGCCCTGCCAGGCCCTCTTGCAAAGCCTTTCTTTTTGCACCCTTCCCTCGCAGGAGACTGCACACAAGGCAAGCTCCAAAATTTGAAGCTGTGTGCGCGCACACAGGCAGCAGAAATGCAGCAAGCTGCTGTCAGGTCTCAGCAGTACAGAGCACCTTTGGGGTTGCCATTCGGACTGAAATCCCACATTCACTTGGGTGCTGGTTGCACAGACCTAAGCTCCTAAGGACATCTGAACACAAATACAGAGTTCCTCCACGGGCAGAGGAGTTCCCAAGCAAGAACATGTCTGTCAACTGTGGGTAATTAGCATGTCTATCCACGGTTATTTTAGGGGTGGTGGAATAACTAAAGGAAGGGAGAGCTGTGAGACGTATTGCCCAGGGCCAGCTCTAGGCACTGGCAAACAGACAGGTGCCTCGGGCAGCAAGCAGCCGGTGCCACACGCAGGCCCTTGCCACGCTGCTGCCCCAGCCCAGGCCACCGCTCTGGCAAGGCTGGTACGTGCTGCTGGCGGAGAGGGGTCAATTGCCACGCGTCAGAAGGGCTGAATTACAGACCGTGCACAGCCCCGGCAGCTGCTGGCAGTGGTACGAGTGGCACCAAAACCCCTCTGCATCACACCAGAGGGGCAGCTCCCTGACTGATGTAGTGAAGCACTCAAGCAGCTGGCCTGGAAAAGGGGGATTAGGCCAGGAGTTAACCCCACGCCTCCTTCCAACATTTTGAAAGAGCAGCAAGCACAGCAAGGAGCATTTGGAAGTGGACCCAGAGCCCCTCTCCCTTTCCATCCCCAGCCCTCTGCTCAAGCTCTCCAGCCCAGAGGAGGTGCCCAGAGCCCCATGGGGCACTCAGGATTCTGGAAGAGGAAGGTGTTAGGTGAGCGCCTAGAAGTGTGGTGAAAATGGTTGAGAGAGGCTGGCCGCAGAGATTATCCCTCCCACTGAACACAGCAGAACAGTGCAGCACCCACCCAACTGGCCCAGCTTCCCCCGTCATTCAGCTCCGAGCCCACAGCATGGGAAACGGTTGCGCACCTCATCGTCCCAAGACACTAACCTGAGAGAGGAAGGGCAAGCCAAGGCTTCCTCCATTTAGCTGGATCTGTTTCTCCAGGTGGTAAAGCCACTGCTTCAGCTCTGACTCAGTAGGGCAGAACACAATAAGAGGATTCAGCAGAGGACCTAGGTATGCGAGATACAAGATGAGCTGGGCAGATAAGGGCACCAATTGCAGCATCAACAAGTAATCAGCTGGCCAGAGCTGTTATGCTCGACATCACACTGTGGGTTGCCTGTGAGTGCACTGCTCTGTTGCCATCATGCTCCAGTCCTTCCTGCCACTACCCTGAGCACATTGCCTCTCATCAGTCTGCTGGGGAGCTCCCCGGCAGGGACTGCTCCAGCACCTCCTCACCGCCTGCTCACGCAGCCACATCTAGCTCTGACCACCAGCCACTTTTCAGTCCAAAACCAGGCCAAGAACAGAAATCAAAGACAGTACAAAAGTCAAGCTTGAAATCAACAGACAGATTTCAGCTTTAAAAGTCCCCAACAGTTTGTGAAAAGCATCTCTGCGGGCAGAGACTATCACAACGTGCTGCTGCAGACAGCCTAACTCAATGCAAAAGTTTCATGCTATTTCTTAGTTTCACTTTGGCCTCAATACGTAGAACATCAGTAGCTTTCTGATGCTGTTTATTTATTGCTTCACCAAATATAATCTGTGCCAGACAAGCTGAAGCTGCTCTCAGACATACTCTTGAAGGGAGGAACAGCCCTATATCTTGTTGATTTTAATGTTTCCAGCTATCATTCGCTTAGTAGCACGAGCAAAAAGTCTCACACACCCTCTGCTACTCACTACAGACATAACCTAGTGACGTTAATAATCATTTCTGGCAGGCTGCAGAATGTATGTTATGATTAATAATTTACCGGTGATCTCATATTAAACCATACTTGGTGCATGCTCAGTAAGATCCGGCTTTGCGGGACTTGGAAGTATTCAGATAAGCAAGTGCACTGAATAAGCATGATACTTTGCCCTTCTGTGGAGTCTTTCATCCCATAATTCCTGCATTACTTATGAGCAACAGTTAATTAAGACTTTGAAACACCTCTGTCTGTCAGGAAACGCACTAATACAGACAAAGCAGAGGTGGGAAAACTGAGGCAGAGACTCCCTGAGTGACTTTCCATACATCATGCCATTCAGAGCCGTTACAGTGATAATTAGGTGTCAAGAATTACTGGGCATCCAAGCGTCTATGTACCATTGTGGCTCTGGAGCCCTCTTGTCTCCTCTTGCCTTGGTTCCCCTGTCTTTGCAATGGAGATAAAGTGATTCCCTACTTTATAGAGTTGCTAGGAGGGTATAAAGGTGCTAACGTTATCTAGATCTTCTGGCAGGTCTGAATACTTCTCTGGGCATCCAGGCCCTTATACAAACAGCAGGAATCTTTCTGGTGGGGCATGACCCTTAACATGGCACTGCTTGCTCTGCCACCTCCTCTAAGGCCAGCCTTTCAGACATATCCTGAGGGCTGCTCACGTTGCCACATCTAAAAGGGGCCCCAAAGGAAGAGAAAATGAGAAGAGAAACTCCTGCCTAAGCCTGAAGCCTGAGACATGGCTGAAGCTCGTGCAAGGAGCTGCTGGGGAGGCTGTGAAGCAGAGCCTGAAAGGCTGCTGCTAATTCAGTTGCTGACATTTCCCTCAGCCCCAAGGGCATGTTTGCGGCAGGGCCATGACACAGCCATGCTGAGCAACCTGTGCCGGCCCTCGTGCTCTTTTCTCCTGTCTTGTCCTTCCTCTTTCCTTGAGAATGCTTCCAGAGGAACATTGGAAGGAAGAAAGCCCCTTCCCAGAGCAGCAGCAGTTTACTCCCACCGAAGTGTCTCTCAGTCTGGAGACACTAAAAAGCTGCAACGTTTGCAGGTGAGGCAGAGGTAGCTCAAGGTGCTCAACAACAACATCAGCATCAGAGGCTGTGCAAGAGATGGACCACAAAGCCAAGGTGATGGCCAGCCGCCGTCCACTTCTCCGTGCCAGTGCACTGAGGGATGGATGGCTCTGCACGCTGCCAGGCTTCGTTGTCACGCTCCACCTCCACACTTCCAATGATCGTGCCGGCATCTTCTGACATACTGAGCTACCCTAGAAAGTGCAGTCCATGGGGAACTACTGACGCCACGGGATTTCACAAGAGAATGGATGCGTGTCTGTTGTGTCTCAGAGTCATGAGACAAAAGACTTCCACCCAGACCCTGTGTGGGACCACGGACAAGGCTCTTATCCCCTCCGTGCCTTGATTTCTCCCCCTCTAGCAGAAAAATAAAACTGCTCCACTGATCTCCCGGCGATCCTAAATATCGCTACCTCCCTGGTTGCTTCGTGTCGCCGCTTCCTGATATATACAGCACTCCCTATCAGAAAGGCCTCGGTTTGTTCTTTCCCTAAGCAGGACACAAACCCAACAAAGTTTGAGGCAATTTTCCACCCAGCCACACTCCTGCGTGTTTTAATACAAGCAGAACAAGTCCACCCACCCCAGTGCAGATGCCCCTGACCGGTTACGCCTGGGAGAAGTTTTCCTTCATTTTACAGACTCCCAAAAAGAGTCGGAGAGCCCTGCCTAGTACAGTGTAATGAGACCACAGCTCAGCAGCCCTTAAAATTAATGTGTCGTTTGTATCAGCTCCTTGTTATAATTTATGTAATTCTTTTGTTTGAGTGGCCATTGTATAACTTTCTCTCTAACAGAGGACACCAGAGTACATGGACAGTGGGCCTAGGACACAAATGAGCTTTCTTGGCTCTGTATCGTTACTGGGTTATTTACTTACTTCTGTGTACTTCATGCTTTAACTGCTACTCTTGGGGACTTGCGACTGCTGTAATTCAGCAATGACTAAGCCCAAAGAAGCCTCCAGCCAAGCTGCAGACCGGTTGTTATCCCAGGAAAACTTTTATAAAGCAAGATCACTCAGAGAAAAGTTTAAGAAGCTTGTGGAGGCAGGAGTGCTGGTGAGGGAAGAGTTGGTGAAGTAACATCGGGTCCTGAGAGCACCAGCCTGGCATTATTGGTAGAGGCAACTCACCTCTCGGCACTGTTGCCCATCCTGTGTACTTGAGCAGTGCCATACATCAGCACGCACAGCGCTGTACACGTGCCTGCTCGGAGTCACTCCCTGGCCTCGGGGCTCATATGGCGACAAGAGGTGAGAGAAAGAGTTTTACTCCATTCCTTCATTCAAATGTGGTGCACAAAGAGCAAATGACTGGGCAGAGGTGGGAACTGTCACCATGTGTCCTGAGTACTAACCAGCTGGAGCACAGGACCATCCTTCCTCTGCGGTCCCTATCCAGACCCTTCCCTGCCTGCAGCCCTGGGCATCACTGTCCAGGTGTTTAGGAGCAAGATGCGAATGCTGGGAGGAAAAGCTTCAGCTCTCTACAACCTCTTTCCACAATGTGGTTCTTCTCTGGGACTAGGTCAGAGTGGGACAAAGAGCAGAGACAGTCGTGATTCATACACCCTCTGTTCTCTGTTCAAAGCAAACGGAGAGGCACCAACCTGCGATGCGGAAAGCGTGATCCTCCTGCCCGGTGCTCTTCCCATTCTCAATTTCACACACATTCAGCTCTTTTAAAGGCAGCAGTCCCTGCATAAGAAGAACACACCATTATTTTGGGGGGCAGCCCGCAGGGAGGCTCTGCAATTAATGCCTGTTTGCCGTAGGAGACTGGAAGTCCAGACTTGGCACCAGCAGGTTGCTGTGGCTCACGATGTTAGACTGCAAAACATTGCTCTGAGGGGAAACATTTGGGACTTTGATCCAGCACAGCCCCCAGAGGAAGCACGTTCAGCAGCTCCCTGGGCTCCGTGGGGCCAGTACTGCAGTAATTAGCTGCCATGCTGGAAAGAACACTTTCTTTATATTCCAAGTCCTCCAGTTTTAAGAGAAACCTCAGCAAAACAATGCTGGCTTAACACAAGAAAGATGTAAATGACCATAAAGCAAAATTGAGCTGTCCGGTTTCTACACTCCATCAGAGTCCCACTATAACGAAGCACAGGAACATATGACAAGTTGTGCTCCCCACCTTGGGCTTTCTAAACAAGGGCTGTAAAAGATGCTAATTGCTGTGATGTCTAGGGGCCAGTACTGGCGCATTAATTCCTTTTTAATTCCTCTAGAATTAATAATCTAAGGAGCTGTTTATAAAGTAGATGGGGGATTTTGTAATATTGTTTGTATTCTGACATGTGTCTTTCCAGTTGAAGGCTGGGTTGCTGGATGACTCAGGAGATTGTATTGGCATATTGCATTAACCTCAAGTCACCTAGAAGACAATAAATCATTTCTAAAAGGAACAAATTTTACGAACATCTACAAAACAGCCATGCTCAGTTTTAGTTACTCACTCATGTGGAGGGAAAGCACATTCAGGGCTTCCTGTTTGTTCGGCTGTGATTTTTTGGCTGCATGTGCAAAAAAGCCTATTGTTTGTAATTCACCAGCATCATCAGGTTAGAAGATTGATGAACGGTTTGCCAGGATAGCTCCCCAAGGCTGCCCTCAGTTTTTTCTTTCCACCCTCTCCCACATGCCTCTTTCTCCGCCCTGCAGGTGAAGAACTCCCCCTTGGTTCAGAAGCCAGGGCCAAGTCCACCATTGGCACCGAGGCCAGTGGGATTTTGAGCGATAGGAGCTCTGACCCTTACCGAGGCACAGCTCTCTCTGCTTGGTGCTCTACACAAAGATAAGCCAAGGTAGCCTAAACGCCTCCCATCCCTGGTCCTGCCTGCCAGCCCTGCACAAGCCCCTATCCCACCTCCGTGGGGTCCTTTATCTCTCCCCACAGACAAGGCCAAGGACCCAGGTGAAACTGAAGTTGTCTGGGTGCAGTCCTTAGGAAGAAATGCTCTCTTCCCCCAGGACCTTGGCATCCACGGGAAGGGACTTGCTGAGATCACCTAGAGGAGGCCAGTGGCAGCCCCAGAAGCAGAGTCCCCTGCCCTGTCCCATCCCGTCCACCCAGTGCCCCCAGCCTGGCCATACTGCCCGGACTCCCCAGTGCTTGCTGCAGCGTCTGGGAGATGCCCTACCTGGTAGGTGAGTCCGCTGGAGCCCATAGACTGGAAGTACAGGTAAGACTGGAACAGCTCCAAGAAGCAGTCATTCACCTCCTGCAGAAAAGACACGTTTTGGTGTTTATCTCAGGATGCCTTCCTCCTCCCAGCTTCCCTCTGCATCTCAGACTGATCGGTCCACAGAAAAGCCAGCGGTCGCTTATCCAAGGGCCATCACTGCATCTCTACTGGTGGATCTGCTGCCAGCCCAGCAGCTGGGCACGGAAGCATGGCCCAGGTCCCCGTTGGGATGGGAGCCGGTGGGCGCCAGCTGGTACCCATGTACCGCGTAGCAGCAGAAGTCCCTGGGCCACGCAGTAGCCCGAGGAAGTCTCCGTGAGTCACATTTCCCAGAATTACACTTTACTTCCCAGTCCTGCAGGGTCACTCCGTGCCTGGGAAGAGAAACACCCACAAACAGGTGCTGCAGCTTACCTGGCAGTGCTGAAACTTAAACTTGACCTTGGAGTAATAGATCATTTTCCCCAGATTCCTGACAACCGTTTTCCTTCGTCCCTTCTTGAACAGGCTGGGGAACCTCTGGTCCAAGTTTTCTTTCTGGTTTTCCTGGTTCTGAATACTCTGCACCAAGGATTCAGGAAAAACAAATCAGAGCCGGTGGGAGGTGGGGGCCTGATGTTGGGAAGAGACATTCCCAGGACATCTTCCCAGAAGGGCTTCCTCAGAAAGGCACCCAGGCTGGGCTGTTTGTTGGTGGGTCTCCATGCCAGCGTGGAGCTGGGGTTCGGTTACTGCTGGGAGGCTGTCCTCCCTAGGCAGGGGGAGATACTGACCTAAAGGGAGGTTTTCTGGGTTGGGAAAGAAGGGGTGCAGAAGCACATCCTACATTTAGGGTCTCCCAACTCCACGGACGACCTCCTGCCTTCCTAATCAAATTCACTGGAACAAGGACCAATCAAGGCTAAGCAAACACAGCTTGTCTTCCACTGGGGTTAGTGGAAAGGTTTTCTTTGCTCTAGTTCCACCTGGATTCCTCAGCTCTCCCATCTGCTCGGATCTCTCGGTTTCTCTAGGTGGAGTCTGTTGTTTCAGGTGCCCAGACACTTTTGAGGCAGAGTCCCACAGCCATAAAAGCAGCTGCGAGGCACTGAGTCGTGAAGCTGCTCACTGTCAGTGCAAAAACCTAAGGGAAGCCAGCAAGCACCGGGGGAGAGCAAGGGCTGACGTGAGAGGGAGATAGCACTCAGGGCTGCGGGGGTTCCCTTATTTCCTGCATTCTGGGTATACGGAAATTCTTCCTTCTGCGCAATGGCACAAACCCACACCCCTGCGGCACTCCACTGCTCACAGCCCGGGGTTGCTGTTGCACTGTCTGGATACCGCATAAATCCCAGGGGTGGAAAGCTCTCCCTGCAGTTTCTCTGGGAAGAACGTTTTTATTTCTGGGGGTCGGTTGATTTCCTTGGGGAGAAGGGAAGGGCTGTATCTCAGAGAGGTCACAGGCACCACTGATTCCCCCCAGGTCAACACCCAACTTGCATATCTGAGTCTTAAATGTCAGCTTTGTTAGACACGTCACAGACTCCGGGATATTCATTCCCAAGCAAAAGAGAAAGGTAGGTGGGAGATGCAAGGTTTGCCCTGCTGCTCAGTCGCCAGGCTGTGAGGCCACCTTGGTGGGACCCCACTCCGAGCACCGGCGGCTGCATTTCCTGGGGATCCTTCCAGCGAGGGCATGGCCGTGCTGGAGCTGGGAGGCAGGGTGTAGCGGTGGCATGTGGCTCCCCGGGCCTCATACGCTTCTGTCCAAACAGCATTTCCAGGAATGAGCAGGGAGCGGGCTGCCGGGGCTCAGCAGGGATCCAGTGACAGCCTGTCACCCCGCAGAGCCAGGGGCTTCCAGCAGCCAGCGCTTCCCCGCTGCCCAACCTGTCCGGCCCGTGTGTGCCTGCTCCCAGTGCACCGTGCCAAGGAGACAGCTGCGTAAGCCCCATGATAAATGAAGAGCCAGCAGAGCTAACCAGATCTGTCTTGCTGGGGCCTCCATGACTCACCCCTCCGGCATGAGATTAACCCCTCTCATAACCATGCCAGGGACATCGGCAGCGCTCAGGCCAGAGGGGAGCTGGTGAACCAGTAACAGGAACCTAATGCTGTCGGGATCCTTTCACCCGCAAAGCTTGGGGTTCCTTCCAGGGCCTCACTGAATTTAGATAACTCTTTTTAGGACACAAGTTAACCCCTTCTCTGCTCAAAGTCTCCCTCCAGCTTTTCCAGCTGGCTCCGCGCAGTACCCATGAACACATACCCAGGTCCTCCCCTGGAGGTGGGAACCTGCTGGCTGCCAATTAATGGCCTCACTGAGAGGCAATTAAGCGTAGGAAAAGATTACATTTGTGCTACAAGCCGCTGTCAGAACAAAGAGCAACTGATCACCTGACAGCTGTGGCAGCAAAACCAAAACACTGCTTGGATAAGGGCAGCAACCAGCAACAGGGAGGGGGGAGACGATAAAGTAATGAAATTACGGACACAGCGATAAGCAGCAACGCCGGCTACCAGCTGCCTGGGTGATGCTGCTGCCTGGAACGTGGCAGCCAAGTTCCCCAGTAATAAGTAAGGCCCCAAGAAGCAAAAACAACCTGGGAGCTGGGAATCCAGCGGCATTTTTGGCAAAGAGCTCAGCCAACCCGCCAGCTTCCACAGGGATCCTCCCGGGATCAGGAGGGAAAGGGAGAGCTTCCACTGCCACCGTTCATGTGGCAAGAAACAAATTAACGTGAACACCTCCCTCTCCCAAAGAAGCATCTAGCAACCCCAGCTCGCAAGGGTTTGCAGCAAGACTGAGAAGACAGCTGGATTTAGTGGCTAAGCATGGGGGCATCTCCAAGACCATGGACAAAATGGGATCACGTCACTAAAATCTCCTGCCGCCCCTTCAGCTGCAGGCTGCCACGCAGCAGGCCCCATCCGCCCGTGCCACACCAGTCTTCCAAGCCCCAGCAGTCTTATCACTCATGATCAGGTATTGTGGTTTCGCAGGAAGAAGTGGGACTGTTCAGGTCTTTTATTTCTTTGTAAGGTTGACGGTGCTTCCCATAAACTCCTGACCATCTGCTTAGGTACAACAGCAATTTCCTAGGATGCGGAGGACTTGCCTAAACCCAAGCTCTGGAGAAAACAGCTCCTGCTGAATCTCAGATGTCTCTGGGCTCAGACCCACAAATGCATCCCTGCTCTCTCTGAGACAGGTCACGCAGTCACCAGCGTGGCCTGCATCTGGCCATCCCCCAAAAAGCGGCACTGGGAACCCCACGGTGTCCTGTGAGGGTTGGGGACCAGAGCTGTCACAGCCTCCTCCACGAGCATCACTTATCTCCCTGGCCCATGCACCTCCCAAAACCGTGGGGATGCCTCAGTGTGCAGCCAAAATGAAAGGGGACTAGCATTTCTCATTCCTCTGAAACCCTCCCCAGCCAGCTGTTTACTCCCCTGGCTGGGTTGTGCTGGTGGCAAGCACTCTCCTCCCCCAGCCCCATCCTGATTAGCACTGCTCCCGTTAGCTCAGCTATCCCGCTGGGTTTGAGGCAGTGCAGATCATTGGAAACCTGGTTCCTCTCAGGGTTTGACGAAGCAGCGGGTCTCTGGCAGTGCAGTGCAAGTGCCCTGACATGTTCTCTCGCTCTCTCCCTCTGTCTCGGATGCCTTATCCTACAGGTAAAGCAAGTTAATAATTAACCTGCCTCAGCCCCTGCAGACCCCAGTGACTCCCAGCTGAATCACTAACCCTGGCAGCAGGAAGAGCTCAGTCTTGCAAGGCTGGTGCCCCGGGGCTCCGAAAGCTGCTGTTTAATGATAAAAGAAGCAAATGAGAAGCACCGGGTTTCTGGCACATCCTCCCCCCTCGCTTTTGCTTAGGCTTCACAGAAGCCGTAACTGGGAAGTGTGGGAAACAGGGCAGAAGGTTGGTGGGAGCAAAAGGCGCTGGCTTTGTGTGCCAGCTGCCCGTGGCAGGGTCCAGAGGGGGCCTGGTTTTCGGGGATGTCACTTGCCCCACTCCCAAACTGCCTGCTACGGCCAGAGGTTTGGCAACCCCATCTCCTCCGAGATTGCATCGGAAGAGTCCCGTGCTGACGGCTCCTCTCTAACCTGGCCCTGCAGCAGCTGGTCACCTCCCGCTCTCGGAGGTGTTTCTCCTGAAAAGACAGGAGTGGGAAAGGGACTAAGCCAAGGCTTTCTCTAGGCCACACAAGAAGCTTGTGGCTGAGCAGGGAGTTTGAATCCCATCTGCCCCAGGCAAGGGTAACATCTAAACAACTGCTCCACCCTCCTTCCTTCCCTGAAGAGATCCCACACTCTCCTGTGCTCCCGAATGAATAACCTCTCGGTGACCTTTGTTCTGTCAGCTTGCAGGATTCATTTTCCAGGATCCGCTAACGTGACAGCTCTCCCTGCTTCCCCAGGGGAAGTATCCAGGATCCGTCTGGGACCTGGTCCCATCAAGTGCTGCCCAACCCTTCTGGATGCCTTCTGAGTCCCGCAGAGAACCATGCCCGTGCCACACGCCCATTACTCTCATTCACCAATAACGGCAGGACTGTGAAACAGTCCCAGTTCTGCTGTGCTTCCCACCTGTACAGTTCAGGACACGTTCCCCAAGAGAGGGGATGGCACTCACCCACGGCCACCTCACAAGCCAGGAGGAGGATCCCGGTCCCGCTCCCTTCTCAGGCTCACATGAGGAAAAGCAAAGGTCCTTTCGGTTGGAAAGGGCCAACCTGGGAGCAGCTGAATGGAAAGGGACTGCAGGGTCCCTGCTTGTGGGGAGCAGATGTCTGAATCTCTGCAGCAACCCAAAGTACGTGAGCAGGGCTGCTCGGAACTGGGTCCTGCAACACACCAAGCCCTTGACAAGCACCTCATCACCAGTGAAATACACCTAGCCAGTAGCTTGAAACCCAAGAGAGAATGTCCTGCTGCTGACCTTCTCTGAAATTACCTCTGTCTAGCTGTGAGTCTCTGCCTCAGTTTCCCCTTCACCCATATCCACATAGCCTATTTGCCATGCAGTGGGGGAGATGCATGCACAGTACAGCTCAACAGGCCCTGAAGCTCGGTCCACATCCCTGGCCCACCCAAAGGGACCGAGCAAACATACTGGGGTTCATCATTTCACCTCTGCTTTCCCTCAGCAGTGCTGGGAAATGGGCCATAAGGCCACAAGGCTGGTACGTGCCTGGGACAGACCTGCCCCTCCCGATTACCTTCCCAGGCTTATTGCTAATACCACTGCCAGCTCCGTCTCATTCCAGCGTGGGAATGAATCATCCTACCTTTGAATGCTCACTCTAATTTTCCCTTCCTTCACAGGCTACCCAGAAACAAAAGAACCAAGAGCAAAGGGGGGTGTGAGATATTCCCACCATGCTGCCTGCTTTGCTCTCAGCACGACCCTCCCACCCCGTCACACGTTTTGGCTGATGGCAGGTCCCCTCAACACCTGCATGGGGACCCTGGAGCAGCTAGCTCTGCTGCTGTGAAGGGCACAGGGCTCATCCCTTCCTGGGCTGCAGATGTGACCTCCATCTCCTTGAGACAGACCTGCTGCTACCCCCCAGATCCAGACCCATCGTCCCTCTTACGCACAGCGCTGTCCTTGGGGTGGGTGGGAATAATCTCTGGGAGCAGTGGGGAGGGGGGTTGGATGTGTTTGTACTTGCCTTTCCTGGAATATACTGCAGGATTTTGTCTGTGGTCGTATCCCTCTCCCGCTCCCCTTCTATACCAAAAAAGCTGGGCAGTTTTTTCTTGCCATTTTGTCTACAGAGAGGAGAAAAAAAACAAAACACACATGCAAACACAGATCTAGGCTGATGCATAGTGAAATCTGCCCAGAAATGAGGAAGCCAGAAAGCTAAGTATGCAATTTGTCACGGGCTTTCTAATCATCCCAGCCCAGCAAAGGGCTGATAAACAGCCTGGGAGAATTGTAATGGGGTTTGTGCTGCACTTGTTGGTGTTTCTTTGCTTTTTTACATGTCTTTGCATAACGAAACAATCGGCTAGGCTCATCTGTGTCTCCAAATCAGCGGAGGGACCAGATGTTCCACTGCAAAACAGAAAGACCAAACCCAGTCCCGACAACTATTCCAAAGCCCCTGGAGTGGAGATGTGTATGTACACATACGCCAACATACATTCACAAACAGGTTTTATTTCTATCTTTGTGGTTTTCCTCTCTCCTTCCTTCCACTCCCAGCAAGGCCCCCAGCTTCTCCTTGCATGCACACCATTAACAAGCAGTTACTGATGCCGTTTAAGAAGCACTGGGACTGCTTTGTTGGGACTTCCCAGCAGTTGCTCTCTCTTTCAACCAGATTGCAGCGTTTCATTCAGCAGAAACCAGGCTTATCTCCACGGAGAGCCATGAGCATGGGAAGCCGGGAGTCAGTGAGGACAGGAGGTGCTCTGGGGCTTGGCTGCTCCACTGCAGCTACCTGATGTCAGCCCTCCAGGGTCCAAATTCCCCAGCTGATCCCCTCTCTTTTACCCCACAATAGCTCCACAGACTCCTACAGATTTGCTCCCAATTTATGGCAGCGCAGGAGACCAAGGGGACGGTTTCAGTGTCTCCTCTTGATTTGAAACCCCTCAGCCTAGCAGAGTTTATGGGGTTTGTCTCAAAGCCCAGCGCATATGCTGAACCCAACGTAGATGGGGCCGGCAGGTTCGTGAGGAATCACCCTGGTTCCCGACAGAGCTCCTTTCCAGCCCAGAGCGCTCAGGATGGGGAGGGCTCTGCTTCGTATGTGCTTGGGTAACGGCAACAGCTCTGTCACTACGCTGATGGGAGCACGAGCAGTGGGAAAGGCAGCGCACAGGGAAGCTTGCTCTGCACTCCCTGGTAGGCTCTATTTTGGGACAGCCATCCATCGCTGTGGTACCTGAACGCTGCCCTGGCCAGCCCAGCACCAAAGTCCGCAGAGGATTTCACGGACATTTTCTGTTGTGCCTTCCTTCAGGGTTACAAACGCAGGTCAAATCGTATGGGCAGAGTGTTGGGATTTGGGGCTTTCTCTCCAAAGCAAGAGGAGTGTGATTGTTGTTTTTTCACAACACGGCACCACAGCTCTGGGCGTCGTGAATAAAAAAAATCGCCAAGTGAAAACAAGGAGTGTCAGGCGTTCTGCACCTTGCCCTGCCTGTCCCATAGAGGGGAGTTCTAATTTTCAAAGTGGAATGAAATAAATCGTGTTTCTCCTGGGGGCAGTGTCGCTGGGATACTCCGCCAGCAGAGCCCTAGAATTCCTTCCCAGGCACTTGTGGTGAGCTGATCGCGTTTGGCACTGCCCAGCACCCTGCGAAACCATGCAAAAGCCCGATTCTGCTGAGCACGTAAATAACTCCTGGGTTTCCCGAGCGGGGCTCAGCTGCTAGCCCAGTTCTGCGTGGTGCCTCGCATGGGAGAAAGTCAGCAGGGAAGCCAGCACCACTTGAAAAGCAGTCCAAAGT
Source organism: Aptenodytes patagonicus (assembly GCF_965638725.1). Taxonomy (NCBI): domain Eukaryota; kingdom Metazoa; phylum Chordata; class Aves; order Sphenisciformes; family Spheniscidae; genus Aptenodytes; species Aptenodytes patagonicus. The sequence continues at coordinate 5,772,815 of NC_134967.1, read as the reverse complement.
AAAAGCAAGCGTACTTACTCTTTCTTCAGCGAAGGCTTCCTTCTGAAAGAGCCTCTGAGCCTCCCAGGTGCCTGAGGAACACAAGTTATGTTCCCCATGCCGGCAGCGACTGGAAGCGCCCAGGAGCAGCGGGGAGCCGGGGAGGTTTGTGCGTGTCACGCAGACGCTCCCCTTCCGCCCGCGGTGACTCGTGTGGGTGTGGGTGTGGGCTGTGCGAGGCTTTCGGCCGAGGTTCCCCCCCCCGCCTCCTGCCCCTGTCCCGCTCCCCCCGCCCCGCTCGGGGCTGGCAGCGCCGGCGCTGGGAGGGGCGAGCCAGGTGAGCGGCAGCGGCCGCGGTCCCCGCCGGGCCGCCGAGGAGGGCGGGCAGGCAGGGCGGGCAGTGCAGGCAGGGCGGGCAGGGTGGGCAGTGCAGGCAGGGCGGGCAGGCAGTGCGGGCAGGGTGGGCAGTGCGGGCAGTGCAGGCAGGCAGTGCGGGCAGTGCAGGCAGTGCGGGCAGGCAGTGCGGGCAGGGTGGGCAGTGCAGGCAGGGCTGGCAGGCAGTGCGGGCAGGGTGGGCAGTGCAGGCAGGGCGGGCAGGCAGTGCAAGCAGTGCGGGCAGTGCAGGCAGGCAGTGCGGGCAGTGCAGGCAGGGCGGGCAGGGTGGGCAGTGCAGGCAGGGCGGGCAGGCAGTGCGGGCAGGGTGGGCAGTGCGGGCAGTGCAGGCAGGCAGTGCGGGCAGTGCAGGCAGTGCGGGCAGGGTGGGCAGTGCAGGCAGGGCTGGCAGGCAGTGCGGGCAGGGTGGGCAGTGCGGGCAGTGCAGGCAGGCAGTGCGGGCAGTGCAGGCAGTGCGGGCAGGCAGTGCGGGCAGGGTGGGCAGTGCAGGCAGGGCTGGCAGGCAGTGCGGGCAGGGTGGGCAGTGCAGGCAGGGCGGGCAGGCAGTGCAAGCAGTGCGGGCAGTGCAGGCAGGCAGTGCGGGCAGTGCAGGCAGTGCGGGCAGGGTGGGCAGTGCGGGCAGGCAGGGCGGGCAGGGTGGGCAGTGCAGGCAGGGCGGGCAGGCAGTGCAAGCAGTGCGGGCAGTGCAGGCAGGCAGGGCGGGCAGGGTGGGCAGTGCAGGCAGGGCGGGCAGGCAGTGCAAGCAGTGCGGGCAGTGCAGGCAGGGCGGGCAGGGCGGGCAGGCAGGGTAGGCAGGGCAGGCAGCCTCTGCGCGGGGGGCGCGGGGGCATCCCCCCCCCGCGGCAGGCGGGAGGGCTCCCGGGCGAGCCCGGCTGCGGGCTGCCAGGCGGGCGGGGTCCCTGCCGCCTCCCCGAGAGCCTCTTCTCTCTTTGCCGGGTCCCGTCTCCTCTTACGAGAAGTGTTTCGAGCTTGGGGATTTCCCCATTAACAAAACGCTGCCCTCAAGGTGGGCGAATCCAGTCTTCGACCTCATTTTCCCCGTAAAGAGGAATTAACCGCAGAATTAAAAACCCGGCGGTGCTTAGAGGCAGTGAGCGACCGCAGCACACTAACATTTCTTACCAGCAAACAGGACGAAGCTGGAGCCCCTAATAAATGCATCTGGAGCGTTTTTCCGAAAGGAAATCGATGACTGTTCAGTTCAGCCAGAAGAAAAAAGGATGCAGAAAGATCGTGTCGGCGATTATTGTTTAAGCATTCTCCGAGGAGGTGCTCAAAAGGCTGCAGTCGGAACAGTTGTATTAGTTGAAAAGAACCAGCCTGGATTAGAGGTGAAGTGAAACAAACAGTATAAAAATATAACAAACAAACAGGGGAAAGCTAATGTATATTGAAATCCGGGAATTATGGAAAATTGATAAAGGAAGCAAAGGCCAAAAGGAGATGTGTATGACCAACAAAACTAAAGGGATATTTTTAGAAGAAATGTTTTAGAAGGAGGCAAACCAAAGATTCCTGACCATGATATGAGTCCCTTACTGTGCGGAAATAGAAATAATAATACTGAGTAGTTAATGACAATACAAAAGGTAGATGCAGAATAAATATTTCTGTTCTATGGATTGAAAAAACCAGGCAGTAGAGTCATAGGAAATGACAAAAGCCTCGTCATTCCTTGGTACTGCAGGTGGCTGTTAAAAAGCAAACACAAAACTTAGATGGTCTGGATCGGAAGGTCCAGAGAATTCATAACCAAGAGTTTTACAAGACCTGAACAACAAAAGTCTTGGATCGCTGCTGTTCATTTGCGGTAAGTCTTGCAGGACCATGGAATTTGCAAAGAAATTGCGTAAGTTAATGGGGATACCAATAGTTCAATGGGTAAAGAAGACCATCCCGCTAATTATGGGTTTGTCAGTTGACACTGATTCCTAGGAAAATGATGTAACAGCTGTTAGGGAGTTTGATTAACTTTAAGAATTGAAGGAGAATATAATTAATACAAATCAACTCAGAGTTATGGAAATTAGATCTTGTCAAACTAATTTAATTGCTACCACATTTGAAAAAAAAATCAGATTTAGTTAATATTAGTGCTGATCTAAGAAATTACTATAAAGCACGTGATGTGACACATCTACGCAACTTTCTAGTAAGACTCTGAAACACCACAAAGACTGTAAGAGCCACAAATCTGTTACAGACTGGCCAGCCAGGGAGAGCCAACAGCAACTGTGAACAGGGACTGTTCTCTGGGAAGAGCGTTTCTGCCAGCTGCTCCAGGGAGCAGGTTTTGCCTCCAGACTGTTTCCAGTCTGGACAGCCCAGCAGCTCCATCTTGCTACGGTAGCAGAGAGGCTACAGGGATGCAGTGAGGCTGGAAGCGCCTGCACGGAGAACAGACCTGCGACAACCGGCTGGCAAAGAGGTAACAAGAAGAGATGGAGAGAAAGTGAAGCGGGACAAGTTGAACCTAGGAACAAGGCATGCATTTTTAACAGGAAAGGTTATTTCTTACCGGAACAACTTCCAGAGGGCTGTGATGGCTTCTTCAACAAGGGATTTTTAAAACCAGGAGAGGATGTTTTCCTAGAAAATCTGTTTGAATCAAACTGGGATTTGCTATGTGAGGTCTTACAGACATACTGGATTTGTTAGGCTCTCTCTATTTGCGTCTGCCTTGTCTTGGAATTGAAGTCACCCTGCAGTAACAAAATCAACATATCCCCAAAGAGGTAATTGTACAGTCAGGCAACACTCGCCCAGAGAGGGTTGCTGATAAAGACATGCCATAAAATTTCTAAAAGGCCTCCACATCTTTGACATTTAAAAACAGCCTCTTTATCCCCCTCCCCTTTCTGTCTTGTATAATCCATTAACCCTTCATGGCCGAGCAAAAGCAACAGGACACCCCTCCAGGGGGCCCTGATCAGAAACTCCGTAACTTTTATGGCAGGGTGCTTCTGCAAGCTCTGTTCTCTCTGCACAGCTGTGAAACAACTATCCAACAGCAAAGCCACATCCCAGCACCTCCTGGCAGAGACCAAAAATTACAGCAAAGAGCAACAACTGTGTTTTATTCAGGAAAAGTATGATTCCTCTGAAGATCCATGGTTGACATGGTCAGCACTGTGACCAGAAATGTGCTGTTCCTCCAACAGGTTTGTTCTAAACAAAACCTTACAGCTCAAAATAGTGATAAAACTGCCTCTCCCCTGCTGTTATTGCAGGTCCTGCAGATATGCATCATCTTGCTCACCAGGACACCAGTGACACCACCACGGCTGGCAGGGCCGGGTGTGACTGGCGGCTGGGGACGGCTCCCTCTCTTCACATGCTGGGCACACGGGCTTGCAGGGCAAACTGCCCTTCCGGACCCCCATTGCTCTGCTTCCAGGAGGGCCCAAACTGGGTGGGGAAGCGGTTAGGCTCCAGGCTTTGGAAAGACTTTTACAGCACGGTAGTTATTTATAGAAGCCCGAAACAGAAGCAAGAGCCTAGAGAGCAGCAAGAAAGAGGACACGGCAGGGCTATAGCCAAGTCTGGCATGCCTACTGTACAGCATCGCGGCTTAACTGCAGGGCTTGCAGTACACACACATGGGAAAGTTCCCTTTCAGGCCCCATGGGATGTTGCCATGCAGCTTCGCATTGCTCTTTTTCACTCCCTGCACCCCCACCACCGTGAAATGGGCTTAGTATTTCCCCCACAGGCAGCAGTGACCGGCAGCAGCTAGTGAAGGCAGATCTGATCTGCTGCAGAGCCCCCCCGCTGCTGAATGGGGCCAACCAGCTACGCCTGCCCCCAGGCAACACCTGCCCCCAGGCAAGATGCATGTGGCAGCTGGAGGTAAAGGAGAATGTTTCTCATCTGGTTTTCATTTCCACTGCAGGGGAAAGCTGTCAACAGCACTGGAGATTGGGAGTCCCAGGGAGACCAAACTAGAATTTAACGGCAGGGAAAGGTGTAAATCAGTCTGCTTCTAAAGCCCCTGTGCCTTGGGCTGGGCTTTTCCCAGCTGTCTCCAACACCATCAGCATCTTTGCCCTGCTCTTTCTCTGGGGTAGGGTGAAGGTGCATAGAGCGGCAGACAGCCCCAGCACAGCACCCTCTCTGGGAATACGAAGCACCTTGTCCACAGGACAGCAACCTCCCCAGCCAGGCAGCTGGCACCAGCCAGCTGAGCGTGGGGCTGGGACCCGGGCTAAGAGCCGCTCCTTTTAGCTCACCTGTGGTGCAGCAGTTCCTTCAAAGCTGGCTTTGGCTCCTCTGGCCTCCTCTATTAACGTCCACAATGGCAGGGCCAGTCCGAAGTGGCCTCCAGATGGGTGCCTGTCCCTGTTCTGCGCAAACGCCTCGAAGCCTGGAGTGGCTGCACCCAGGCAGGTGAGATCTCAACGGTGGCTGCTCAGGCACAGACGCACAGCAGCCTGCGCAGCAGCCTGCCACGCGCACCCTCTGCCCGGGGCTTCTTCCCCACCTCTGCACAGGGCAATACAGAGAGCAGCTCCCTGCCTCCACAGAGTGGGGCCAGAGAAGTGAAAAGGAAGGATGCAAGAGGCAGGATCCGGTATTCAAGAAAACGTCTTTATTGTACATGTTGGTTTCTATTGCTTGTATCCCCTCCCCAATCCCATGTAGTGCAAAAAATTCAGAGAAACAGAGTTCCACATAAATAAGTCAGATAACTTACAGAGAAATCAAAAGTGACGACGGTTTGACATGGAGTAGACCGGGTCTGCCTACCAGTAAGGCCAAGCGAACCTCTGCCCCCACGTCGGGGCAAGGGCTCCTGCCTAGCCTTGCCGTCTCACTGCAGACTGACACCGGGGTCCCTGGGCAAAACACATCAACACACAGCCTGGAGCCACCCGCTGAGGGATGCTCCTCCGCTGGGAAAAGCTCACATGGGAAATCGTACAAATAACATTTTGGGTGAGACACCACTAAGTAAAACTGGCAGAAAAGCCACACACAGTTGACAGTTCTCCTCCCCTCAGATAGGGTACTACGCACAGACAGACAGACACAGACGCACATCCCCTTCGAGGCCTCCAGCTCAGCAAGGGATGTGCAGCACCAGAAGCAATTCCACCCTGGGATCTCCCAGGGCAGATGCTGACACCTCGTGTCCACACAGTGTGGGTCGGGGTGCTCTGGACCCCCGCAAGCTGCTGGGAAACTATTTTGCCCTTTCCTTCCTTCTTTCTCCTTTACAGGAAAGCAGCGAGCACCTGCATAGTTAGTACATCAGAGACGCAAAAGGCTCCCTCCTCCCCAGGTTTCTGCAGGACAGGCTCAGAGGTGATATTGCTCAGGACCCAACCGGCGGGTGACAGGAGTCACGCTGCCTGTTTCCCTGATCCTCAAGAGGCAGGACAGCATTGCACGCCATTTGTAGTGTAAATTGCTAAAGATTACAACTGGGGCCAAGGGCACATGGCACAAAAATTATCCTCAGCCTGCTACACTGCTCGCTTCCCCTCTGGTTTTGCCTGCCTGCCGCCCCCCAAGGCAGCAGCCCCCCTTCACGCTATGGCAGCCACAGTTGGACCAGAAGCTGAGCCACTGCTATAACGACCCATTCCTTGTTTGAAATCAGCCCTGTCTCTCCCTTCAGCAGTTCCTCTCTGGCCCTGCACTGCCCCTCCTTGTCGTACAGTACTCCCTTCAGCAGGCTGGCTGGGCTCCGCTGTCCTTACACCATTCCTCACACAGAGGCCTCGGCAGGACCTCGGCACGTCGGGCCAAGGCCCAGCACCAGCACCTTTCACTTGACACAGCCGTGGGGCTTTTAGGCTGATCCTTCTTCAAAGAGGACCCTAGAGCCAGGGGCACCTTGAATGCGCTGGTCGATACGAGTCCAGCACAAGACTAAAATCCTGATGTTGCTTACAGGAATGGGACGAAAAGGATTGAGACCTGGCTCACGCGTAGGCACACGCATGCACACTCACGTAACAGAGCAGACTTCACCGGTTTCATCGTTACTTCGAACAAAGCAGATTTCGTGTGACCTACTTAGGGCAGCCCTACCGCCACGTTGACCAAGAGGCAACCTGCACGAGCAGAGCCTGGACATTTGCAGGGTCCTCTGGAATGCAGAGGAATGGGAGAGCTGCCGAGCTGTGACAGGCTGGGGCAGAGGCTTGGCAAGTGAGAGGGGAATGAAAAGCAGATTTAGAGTCTGTTCTAAAAGCCAAAAAGGCCTCCTCAGCCTGAGAAGCCCAGACTGTCCTTGGGGAGAGGCTGGGGGGAGAAGCAGCCCAGATTTTCAGAAGCTGCTGGTAATTTCAGGTGTCCAACGTTAGGCACTGTAAGTGGGCTTGTAAAACATGCAGGCACCTGTCCAGGAGAAATCAGATCGTCGTAAAAATTGTCTTAAGTTGGGGAGTCCGTGTCTAATCTCAAACTCTCCTTTCACCCCAAAGAAAAGAGAAAAGAAGAAATCCCTAGCCACTTGAAAATTTAGGCCAACAAATACCATCACAAGTGAAATCTGAACTCTGTAAACGAGAAATGAGAAGGAGCGGGGGAAAAGGATAAAGGAATTAGTTCAAAACAAACAGTTAGACCATATTTCCAGTGCTACATTTGAACACTATTGAGGTACCAGTGGTTGAGTCATTCCTCTATAATGTGGAGAACACCTGATAATATGTCTCAGTTCAAGGCTCATACACACACCCTACAGCATACGCACTGAAAACACCACCCAAGAGGTTCCATGGCACAGGTGGGTCTAGGACAGGCCTGTGACTTACAGTACTAATTTATTCAACCTTTACTTAGTTAAAGTGGTTGCTTAATTGCCAGGGAGTCACTAATTGCAAATGGTCCCTTCCATGCTGTTTTCACTGTACATACGGTATCTCACACATGCACACACCCCCACACATCTATAGAGAATGTCTTCCAGGACACAGTCATCATCTCATCAACAAATGAGAAAAGTAATTGCATCCCTTCTGCTGCCTTAAAAGCAGATGGGATGGGGAATACCGGGATAGCGTAAAAAATAAAGGGATATGAAGTCATTAAAAATTAAAATATTAGCATTCAAATAAAAAAAGGCAAAAAATTAACACCCAAAAAAGTAACGCCAGGCGATCCTCCTCATTTAGAAGGCTGGACTGTTCTTGTTTAAGAACCAATACCTTTCCATAAACCCAGAATCTGCTTTGCAGAGAGGGGAACAGCAAACAGGCTGATCCATTCCCAGCCAAACTGTGAACCAGGACCACGTGCAGAGAGCAGGCAGCCGCACGATCACTTGAACCTGGGACAGCAACGGCATGGATGCAAACAAGGTCATTCAACCCATCTGCCTGGCTGGGGACTCCCCAGAGCAATGGTCAGCTGGGATCGTACTGAATGAGGTGGGGCCAGCTGAGTATGGAAACACTGGAGGGTTCAGGATGCTGCATCCAGTTTTGTCTCCAAACCTCACCTCCTCCAGGCCCTGTCCCTTAGCTGGGCTTCTTTTGTTTGTGTATTTTAAGGCATCAATTAGACACCATTGAGAACCATACAGTGGCCTCAGAGTCTTTAACAGTGCACAACAGGCTTGGTAAAGAGTTTGGCTACAGTGACATTCAGAGGAACGGTTGCACATTCAGCCATGTCCTTGGGAGGAGTGCTGTCCACCTCTGCCACCCCACAGGACTCCTGGAAGCCTCCAAGGCTGGCTGTGCTCGTATGTGTGGCACCAGCTGGATCACGTGAATCCAAGAAGCAGCAATGGTTTAAAGTTTCCCCTCCCCAAAGAAAATATACGCCCTTTGGGTGAGTGGTGAGATGAGTCTGAACGGAGCAGAGAGCACCCCCTCCCCTCGCCCTCTAGAAGGAGGGTGCTCATCCAGGAAGCACATTTCTAACTGCTGTGGTCGTGCCGATCCGATGTGTGCACCAAGAGTGGGGATGGCTCCGGGCGTTCGCAGGAGTGCTGGGGCTGGAGGCAGCAGCTGGTACCTTCGCTCTCCTCCTACAGCGACCGGCTGCCCTGTGGGGCGGGCCACGCTGGCCTAGCGCTCCGCCAGGCACCCCTGTCCCCTTGAGGTAAGGTAGGTCCTGATTCTTTGTCAAAGGCTCGTCGAAGACACTGACAGGGTGGGCGAGGAGGGGGGCGGGAAGTTGAGGAGTTCCAGCACAGCCACCCCCACACTGCTCCGGCGTGTGAACATGCACGAGGCTGCTACCCACTTGTTGGTACGGGGGTTGTACTTCTCGATGGAGTTTAGGCTGGAGCTCCCATCATTGCCACCCACTGCGTACAGCCACCCATCCATGGCCACCAGGTCGTGGGTGCTCCTGGAATGACCATGCAGAGACCACAGGGGTGTGAGGCTCGAACACAGCATATGTGGGGTGTAGGGGAGCTCAGCACCTCAGATGAACTGGCCAGAGCTCTGTCACCCCGCAAAAAGGAGTGCCCAGCCTCACAAATACCCAATGAAAATGAATTACTGGGGCTCAGTCAGTCAGTGGCAGAGCGCAGTATAGAGCCTCAGATCTTCCTCTTCACTCTGATACCCTCCTCCCACTGCAGAAGTGCCACCTCTAAATAACAGGCCCGAGGAGCCTAAAATCCTTGGACTTCCAAGCCTTAAATCCTCCCGCAGCCCAGCAACATCTCCTACACGGCCTCAGCCAGCTATTACCACCTGGTTCTTTACAGCCACACAGACTGCTGAGAATAAATCCCTCTGCAGAAACGCCTGCTGCAGAACATCCCTGCCCTGCCCTCCTGGCACACACGCGCCAGTCCCTCGCAGTGCAGCAGGGAGCGTGGGCTGCCTTTGTGCAAGCAGCACAGAGCCAGCCAACTGCAGCGTTAGCCAGGCCCTGGGGCACGGTCTGCATTTTACGGTTTGCAGTGCCAAGCAAGGCAAGGCTCTCTGCGAGATGGGATCCCCGTTCCCGACTGCAGCGGCTGAGGCTCCCCTGCAGCTCGGGAGTGTGGCAGGGGCAGAGCTCCTTACCTACGGATGTTCATGGGCGCCACGCTCTCCCATGTGTTGGTTTTGGGGTTGTAGCGCTCAACAGAGTTAAGGCAGCTGGTCCCATCATTGCCGCCAGCCACATAGAGCATCCCCTCCAGCACGGCCACTCCTGCGCTGCTCCGGCGGCTTAGCATATTGGCAATGGGCGTCCAGGTGTTGATCTGGGAAGAGGCAATGTTTGTTTGTCAGCCAGATGTACAAGCCATTTTCAGTGTACCCCTGCCAACCCAGTCCTGTGATATTAGTCCTGTTCTAACCACACAGCTCCTGACATAACGGTCCTCCCCTGAAAAGACTTTTGGGGGGACCCCAGTTCTTTCCCTTCAACTCTCCCGCAGGAAGAGCTGCAGGCCCCAGGAGAGACCTCTGCCGACTGGCTCAGGAAAGCACAGCCGCAGCTGGCCGGAGTCCTGCCATCCCAGGGGCCTGAGCACAGAGATCTCTGTGCCAGGCCACCAGTCACGTCACAGCTGAATCCCAGCCCAGTCATGGGGGTTGAGCTGTATCTATTTCAAATCTGTACAAGTCATGACTGTGGCTTTACAGCTCATGAAAAAACTCCAGGACCTTCTCTTTGATCTTTTTGCAGTGATCTAGCCTGCTCGAACAGAGCTGTCAGACCCCAGGCCCAACACGTGTCCCCAGCCTGCCACAATCCCCGCTAACCGCTCTGGATGTGCATGCAGCAAGGACCTCAGCTGGAAGCTGGAAACAGCTCAGGGCAGGAACAAGAACTGTTTTTCCTAGAGAACTTGAGCTGGCCTACAGGCAATGGGGATAGAGAGTGTTCTGGTGGTTGAAAATCTCAAAGAGATATCTTGGAGCCCGCATGGATGAGCTTTGGCTCATTTTGCTCTCGACTGCACCCCAGATACTCTGCCCCTGCAGAAGAGCTGGGGAGGGGGCTGATACCCACTCCGTCTCATAGTCATGCATGGTGGCTTAAGTCTCCAAGGAGGCAGGCAGGTCCGTGCTGCACAGGCTCATGTGGGCACACCGTCTGCTCCACTGCTGCTGCAATACTCTGCTAGGAAGTGGTCACGTCTTAAGCTATGGCAGCGGTTTGCTAACAGACCACGCATAGCTGATCTCCCACTGTCTGCTAAGTTCTCTAGCAACTTGTGCGGCCCTCAGCTTTCTGCAGGGCTCTTTCAGGCACCCATCAGGAGGGGAGAAGGAAAAGGGTTACCAGGCATGCTCTCTCTTGTATTACCTGGGGCTCATACTTTTCTACCGTGGCTAAGTGGGATGAGCTGTCATATCCCCCGACAGCATAGAGGTTGCCTTCTGCAAAGACAGTCACACATGCACAGGAGTTAGCTAAAGAGCATGACCCCAGTCCCAGCACAGCCTCCCACAACTCTTGCACAGGGTGCCCCTATAGGTATCAGCTGAGCCGCAGTGCCTCCCGCTCCCCAGGCAGCCAAGCTCCTCTCAGCAGGGCTCCCCCAGCTCCCCCTCCCCTTGCAGCATGGAGCATTGTGAAATATTCATCAGGCAATTTCTCTGCCACACTGCAAGCTTCCTAAAGAGCTTGTTCGCCTGCCGCTTCTTGACCTCCTCATTATGGGAGCTGTAAGTGCTCCCCGCCAGAGCAATGGGTTATTTTTAGCAGCAGAGGCTGGAGCAGGGGAACGCCAATAAAGGCCATGGCAGGCGGAGGGTATGAGCTGGTGATGGAGGGGAGGGAACCTCTGAGTCAGCACCGAGAGCTGAAACAGAGAACAGGGCAGGGGAGAGGCACCACAGGGACACGGCACAGCAGTTCCTGGGACAGTGGGGAGCAGCATGCTACCCTGGCATCCCCAGGGAGGTCCAGCACCTGCTAGGGTGGAGGGTGGTACTTGCATTAACCCTATAGCTGCACTAAACAATGAAGTGGCCAATTCTCACGCTGCATCCTCCTTAAGGACAGAACTCATTCAATGGAGTCAAGAGACATCACATCATTGCACCTAATGTTGTGACACCCCTGGTAGAGACAGTTTTGACCCGGCACTACTGCTTGGATCATCAGTAAAAGGACTGTCCTGCTTTCATAATGAAGGAGTAATAAGGTTGTCTCTTCCTTTCCAGGGATAGGTGATCATCCACAGCCAGCCCTCTTGCTCCAAAGTAGAAAAGGCACAAAGGAGCTGAGGAACAAGTTGTGGGTCCCCTAAGGAGTTGCCTCCAGAATGTGATGAAACGCAACTACTAAGAAGACTAAGGAGGAGGGCAGAGGCAGGGAGCATGTCAGGACATGGCAGAGGAATGGCTGGGCTACCCGGACTCACAGCTAGGGAATCTAGGAAGAAGGGGCAGGAATTAGAACAGAAGAACATCAAAAGGAACCCCCAGAAATACAAGAGAGAGTCTGCACAGAAGTCAGTCAGGTCCTCATGCCATCACCCACCTAGCGTTGCCACCCGGACGTAGCGTCTCCTGGTGCTCATGGCAGCGATGGATGTCCAGGTGCCTGTCAGAGGGTCGTACCGCTCTGCGCTGCAGCAGGCAGGGACACAGGAACGTAAGGTGTGACACTGGCAAAGCCCAGATCAAAGCTCTTTGACACAGGCCCTCAGGGGCAGCTCCCAAGGAAGCTTGGGAATAGACAGGGGAAATGGAGGGAAGAACTGACAAAGGCTATGTTCTGTTGTGGCACAGGGCTACAAAATGTTTTTTCCCCCTGAAGAAACTTTGCCTGCGCCAAAGACACTGGAAGACAGAGCTGGACTGCAAGACATCTACTCTGGGGCCAGTCCATCTGTCAGGAGCAGGCCTTGTGGGCTCCCCAGGCACCCAGCGCCAAGTGCATGCAAGAGCAGTGGAGGAGCCTGTAGCAAGGCAATCCCCTACCTGTTCAGGCACGAGGCCCCATCGTACCCCCCAGCAGCATAGAGAAGCCCGTGAAGTGCTGCTACACCCAGGCAGCTCCTCCTGGTGCCCATGGACACCTCAGGTTGCCAGGAATTGGTGACAGGATCATAGGACTCCACCGTAGCTAAATCAGAGGTCCCATCGTAGCTGTAGGGAGAAAAAGGGAGAACATGTAAGAGCTGGGAAGCCTGGATTGCAGGTGAGGCTGTGGGCTGGTCCTACAGCTCTGGAGCTGACCAAGAGCCTTGGGTCCCTGTCACCACCCCTCCCCTCTCCCCCCTGCCCAGCTTCCTCAAGACAGAGCGCACTAAAGCACCTGCCGAAAGTGCAGAGCCCTTAGCTGAGCTCTCCTGGTGGTCTGCAAAGAAAGCAGGTCTCAGAGGGCCCCCCCACACTAGGGCAGATGTGGGCCGGGGAGTTAGCAGGCTCTTAACAGCCTGCAGCACAGGGCTAAGGCAAACGGGAGGAAAAAGCACCAAGTCCAGGACGTAGCCGCCACCAAACAGAGAGCCAGCAAATTCACTGCTCGGAACTGCAGGGGCAGCGAAGTAGTTTTCAGTTGCTACTCCTGCAGTTAGCAACCCAGAGATACCGGATTGCTTCATCCGGAGGCTGGCCCTGGGAGGCTCTGCCGGCCATCTCTGCTCCCAGAGCACCTCTGTGCCGCTCTCACCGTCGGCTCTGTTCAGAGGCTGCCGGTGGCATCCCTGCCAGCTCCCTGCGCACGGCTCCCGTGCCCTCCTTACCCGCCCACAGCATACAGCTTGTTCCCAATGGCAGCAACGCCCACTCTGGCCCTGCGAGTCGACATGGAGGCCACCATGTGCCACCGGTCTGTCCGTGTGTCATAGGCCTCGCAGTCCCCATGGATGGCGAACAGGCTCCCCCCACCTGCGCAGGGGATGGCAAACAGAGCAAACAACAGTCCAAGGCCCTGGGAAGGGGTTCGCATGTATGTGAGCGCGTGGCAGGGCCTTACCCACAGCAAAGAGCACAGTGCTGGCCCCCTCGCAGCGCCGCGGCCTCGTCCTGCTGTTGCTAAGGACGCCTCTCTGCTCCGGCATGAGGTGGTACTTGAGGGCTTCGATCAGCAGGTCCTTGCACTCCGAGTGATGCCGTACCAGCAGCTCTGTGTCCACGTTGCTCATGAGGAAGTCCCGGCTCAGCAGGGGCAGCCGCACGCACTTCATAAGCTGGGGGGAGAGGAGTTGCACCCCATCGGCAGAGTGAGAAGGGTTCATCCCAGTGCTGCCCCCACATCTCCCCTATAAACCCCAGGGACCCTGGCAAGGCTGACTCCACCTGGAGATGTCATCCTGCTCATTTGGCAGGACAGGCATCCGGTGACAAAGGGCACCAAAGCACATGCAGCAATTCAGCCTTAATGTCTCTGCAGAGCCAGGAGCCCTCAGCCTGGCCGTGACACGTCCCACAGCCACCCCAGATCCCCACCCTGCCCTCTGCCAGTACCCACGTCCTCTTCCAGCGCTCGTGCTACAAGGAACAATCCTCGCTGCAGGGCTGCAGAGCCCAGACACCACCTCCCTCTGCCCAGCATGCCCCGTGTTGCCTGCGTTGCCCACAGGAGGGATGTCTGAGTGCACACAACCAGCAAAGGTGGAGACAGAACTTCTCTAGGGTCAAGCCCTGGGGTAGGTGGAAACCCAGGGGAAACCCTCAGACAGAGTCTTCCTCATGCTGCCCCATCTCAGTCCCAGCCTTCGGGAGGACACCTAGGGATGCTTCCTCCCACTGCTCCTACCCGCTGCCTGCCTGGAAGCATGAGAGCGGCAAGATGACAGGAAGCCGGGGCTGCTGGAGGCACCGACAGCCTCTACTGCAGTGCGAGGCTGCATGCGTGAGAGGGTGCCCACGCTGTGCCAAGCACTGGCAGCCCCGCAGGAAAGGGCTTAACCATGTCCTTCTCCAGTTGCACCTTTGGCAGGCAGGAGGCTCGCAGATCCACGCTCCAAGGTGCAGATGCAGAAAGACAAAAGCATGAGTTAGAAGAAGTCCCTGCTCAAATTTGCCTGAGCTTTTTGTTTGAGGATGCACGTGAAAGCTCAGGAAGGCTGCAGGCAGGGCTGACCTCTCCTGCTGCCTACACCCTCCCCAGAGCTCCGCGGCCCAAGCTGCCAGGGGTCAGACAGGGCATGCCCCTCAGATTTGTCTATAGTTTGGACTTCACTCTGGGAGACTGAACTTTCTCGGCAACACCCTCATCTATGCCTGGATTGGAAGTGGTATGGCAGGGACCTGCTGTCCCTGCCCTCTGGCCACCCTGCAGCTTCCTTCAACCGTGTATCCACCCTGACCAGGCACTCAGAGCTTGTGGGTAGAACCAGGTCACCTTCCCCAGCAGACTCACTCTGGGGACATGCTGTCTTCTGCTGTCCACATCATGTTTGACCCAGCTGAGCACAGCCCGGTACACCTCCTCCTCTGATGGCACGTTGAGGCTGTCACTAGAAATGAGGTCCAGCACCTGCAGAGCGGGGTGGAAAGGGCAAGTGTCGGTTGGTATGGTTTGGAAGGAAAGGACACGTTCACACACCCAGGTAACTGGCCCAGCAGAACAGCACTGCCAGAGGTAGAGCCCCTGTCTCCTGTAGATGCTGGTGTACAACTACTCTCTCTCACTGGATGTAGAGGGATCCAAAGAGCAACCGGGTCCCCCAAACCAGGCAGGTGCAGATGTGCCTCCCCTCTCCTTGCAGCACTGGTGTGGAGACAGCTCTGCCCTCAATCATCCTCCTTGGCTCATTACCCCCCTTCTGTGTCTGAAGCTGCTGCAATGCCTGACACTTCCAGTCAACATCAGTGAGATCAGGCAGACGACTGCTAGCACGCGTCCCTTCAATATTTCATGGGATAGAGCCAGGTGCCCTGGCTGTTCCCAGCACACTCACTTCACCTGCCAAGGACGATGGAAGCTGGAGCAAGTGGAGATACATACCCTCCTCTTGCTGCCACGCACCCGACTGCCCCAAGAATGGGTGAAGGGAAGTGTCTGTATCCTGGTGAGGGACCATACAGGGTCGGGTGACGCAGAGCAAGGACTGGGAATGCCTGCTGGCCAGGGTACAGCACAGCACCCTGCAGGCAGTGATGAGCCAGGGGCCATACTGGCACCACATGAAAAGCAGCAAGAAACATTAGCCAGGCTCTGAATTAAACATCACAGCTGCGTGACCAGGGCAGCCAGGACTTATTCCTTGGCCTGTGCTCCCAGAGGGCAGTGTGCTCAGAGCTCATGTGGCAAGCACCAGCGACAGCAATTATTCTCCGTGCTACCCTCCCATCCCTATTTCACAGGGGATTAAGCTCGCTCCCTGACAGCACTCTTCCCATGTACTGTCTCTCCATTGAACAGAGAGGACCAAAGTACAGAATCTGGGTACGTTCCCCTGCCAAACCCTGTCCCCTCAGTGCAGGTTCCTTGGGCTCTTGACATGCACACTGTGCCTTTCAGGACTGAGGACAAAGAGCCTTGCCACACCCATACCTTCACACTCCCAGCAGAACCTCACCTGTTTAAGAGGCAGCAACATGAACTCCTCTGTCTTGGACACCTCCACGAAGTGTTGGAGGACATACTTGTGTGCAGACTTGAGGAGGTCACTGCAGGAGTGCGTGTCAGCAAAACCCCGGATCCCCAAGCAGTTGGATGGGTCGAGCTGGCTGAGTAGGAACTTGCAGCAAGCATCCCGCACGCCATTGAGCTGAAGCAGGCTGGCAGCAGGAAGAAGTGTCTGGCAGTGGAAAAGAATGGGGGAAAAGAGAGTTTCCAGGGCAAGGAAACCATTTTCACCCATGTCTCACTGCAAGTCAACAACAGAACAGGCTTACTGAGCACCTTCAGGCACACAAGCACATAGAAGACAAAGCATTCTTTGTTTCCAACAGGACTGAGATAAAGAAGAAGGACACCCGTAACTCCCCACAGGGCCAGGAAATGGCAGGAGAATGGCAGATGCTGAGAACTAGACCTGGCCACTGCATAGTGCTTTGAGGAGCCATTCCCTGCCACGGCAGTCACAGGAGCCACACCTCTGGGCACAGGGGAGCAGATGAACTCCCTGACCACTGCTAGGTGCGGGTGCCATCACAGAACAACAGCTGAAAGTGCTGAGCAGAGGGAGAGAAGAGCCCCCAGGAGGTAAGTCTCGTACAGAACGGTTTTGTGGAGAAGAGGGATTTGGGGGGAAGCTCCTACCTGCACATTCCCCTCGCCCACCACAATCTCAGCCGTGTAAGCGTATTGCACCAGCTGCTCCAGGGCCTGTGGGTCAATGTCGTGCAGCGTCACGTGGGTCTGGCGGCTCTCACTCATCTCATCTGGGGCAACACAGATACTAGACATGAACAAAGTCCCACAGCAGGATTGCTTCCCCTCAGGAAGACTTGACCATGCATGGAACAAGCTGCATCCACCTCCGCAGCCCAGCATCACAGCCCAGAAAGGTCTCCTGCCCACAGCAGGAGAAGCAGCAGTATACTCTAGGGAATGGGGTCCATGTCTGCAGGATGGGCTTCAAGATACCTGTGCAGGGGGTTACGGGCGAAGGGCTTCATGGAAGGGAGCGAAATGAGGAACATTACTGCACTCGCTCACAGAGATGCTATACAGGCATCATATTTCCATAGGGTAGGGCAGTGAGAATGGGGAGCAGGACAGAAAGGGGAGGGGTTTGCAGGGAAGAGAGGGTTTAAAGAGCAGGAAGACCCTGGCCATGGGGAAGAGAGGACACTACTTGCTTGTGAACATGGCGTGGAAGTACGGGCTGCAGGACGCCAGCACCACCTTGTGGGCCTTGATCTCCTTGGTGCCCACGTGGAGCACAATGTCGCAGAGCAGCCCACGCTGACGCATGCGGTTCATGCACACGAAGGCATCGTGATAGTGCCGCTTGGAGTTGTGGGAGATGCTGTGGCCGTCGCGGTTGAGGAGCTGCACACCCCCTTCCATGGCTGCAGGTGGTAGATGGTGGGCTTTCCCTTCTCAGCAGCACTGACACGGGGGAAAACCAAAGCATTACCCAGGCAGGAATAGCTCTAGCCCCAGACAATTCCCATAGCCTCCAAGTACGCCCACCACTGCTCAAACACCCTGTGCAAGAACAGCTCCTGTCTAACCAGCCCCTGGCAGGGAAACATCATCCTGCTCATAAACCAGCGACGGGGAGGAGACAGTCCTTGGAAGAACACAAGTAATGCAAAGCGATGCTGAGACTCTGCTTCCCAGCTGTGTTCATCCCTGGATCAATATCCTCCTTATCTGCCTTCGGAAGGGTACTGCTCTACAACATATGCGCTCACACTGGTTTTTCCTTGAAGTTGCACCATCTCCAAATCCGCCTAACAAGGTGCTTTTCCATGCAATGTCAGCAGAAGCATTGATCTTAGAAGTCTCACCAGGCATGCCAGTCTTGCACTGATCAAACACAGCTTAAATAGACTGCTAGAGACAGCGAACATGACAACCCTGATTAGCCTAAACAAAAAGTAACCAGGAAATCCCATATCCTAAAAGGCAAGAGTGATGTTATGGACCACAGCTCTTCGAGTGGTAGCTGTCCCTTTCCAGTTTCCAGAAGATGCTAGGAGATTTGTAATGCACACACCTGCCTTCAAAAGTTAAGCTCAGAGAGCTGCTTCTTTCCCGTGCCCACACAATTCAGGATAAGGCGGAGGGCAAAGGTGATTGCAGCACAGAGCTCTACAGTCCCAGTACAGAATCCTGCAGACCTAGGATTCGACTCTTCCTGCCATTTTGTATTTCAGGCCTCTTTTTGGACAGAGGCTGGGGATTCCCAGGTGGTCAATTAGGGAACAGGATCCTGATTTCCACTTCCCTCCAGCATCCTCTACCCAGGCACGTCCAACCTCACCACAGCCTCAAGGCTGCACCAAACAGTCTTGCTCCAGCACCGCAGCCTCCTGTTCCTGCGCCAGCCTAGCAGGCAGTTTGGGCAAAACAGAGCTCCTAGATCTCCCTGGAAGCAGCCCCGGCTGAGACCCTGGCTGTCCTTCCAAGAGGTAACTTTGAACTTCAGGTAGTTTTTGTTTGACAAGGCTGACAGGAGGGACAGACAGCAAAGAACAGAGATGCTGATCGGGCGGCTGGGACCCGATGCAGAACTCCGTCTGCATGTACATGTACACGCCACTGAGTGTGGAGCAGGACAGCCCAGGCAGGGAGCAGGAGTATAAACTTGATCAGCTTGCAGAAAACAAAAATTGCCTAATCAAGGAATAAGGGCATTTATTTGTGCAAAGATGTTTTCTCTTTCCATGCGGTCTGCATCTAGGCTGCTCATGGTGTTTCAAAAGGTGTTTGACTGTCTCCCTGCCAGCACCACCCGAAGAAAAGGTGGGGGAGTGAAGAGAGAATGACCGAGCAGCAGGAGGAAGAAGGGGAGGGAGCAGGAGAAAAAGGCAGCTTGAAGAAAAAAAGCCCGTGTGCTGCACTCATGCGCCTGCCCCCGCATCCCTGTGGCGAGAGAATCCCCTCAGCCTCTGTGCTCCTCACGACACCTACACGTCGCCAGCTATTCTGAGCCTAAAAATAGAAACCCACCATGCTGTGCCTGCTCAGCCACGAATGCAGCCATCTATTAATTTTTAAATAGCAATTGCATCACGTACTAGGGTCTGGAGGAGGAAAAAAGATGAATAAACATCTTTCCTGAGCAGGAGAGAAGCCTGCAATACCCTCTTCTATTTGTATCATCCCGCGTGATATGAGATTCCTCATCTCTCTGTCAGTGGGGAGGACTCACAGGCACACAACAAAGGCAACGCCTGTTGATGCTTTCCAGCAATGAGAGTAGGATGCCATTGTGCCCTGGACAGGAAAGAAGAGTCCATGAGTTAACTGGCCTTCTCCTCCCACACCCCTCAGCTGAGCTTTTCAGAAAGCTGCGACATCCCTAGGACACCCTCAGCATGTTACTTCACATGCGTGGACACTGCTGGATGAGAGGTGCCCACATGAAGGCGGTTTATAATTATTAGCATCTCTACCTGTGCTCAGGAGCTCCTTTCCCAGACCTCATGTAGTGGCAGAGAACGGACAGTGCTTTCTTGCCTTTATTCCCCTCCCTAGCTGCAAGCCTGAGGGTTTTCCTGATCTGCTCGAGCTGGTTTATCTTTTTAATATGCTGCTGAGCATACTTCTCCCCATCAGTATTTAAGTCATGCCCCAGATCTAATTGAGACCACTCGCCTCGCCCCTCCTGGGCGCTGCTAGCAAAGGATGGGAGCTCCTGGCTCCACAGCGGTGGGAGGACCAGGGGGGACAATGCAGGACAGGACAGAGGAGCAGGGAGAAGATGGGACTGCTTCTCATTGCACTCTTGGAGAGTGGTGAGGAAAGGTTTGCCGCCCCGGCCAGGCAGGGGGTAGCACACAACTCAGCTCCAGCGGCCAGGGGAGAGACATAGAGGGCACAACAGACTGAAGGTTGCTGTAGCCGATGCATTGGCATCACAGTAATCAAATGCATTTCCAAAGAGGGTCGGAAGTGCTGGGCTCTCTTCCCAGCCCTGCCACTGAGTCATTGCACAACTCTGGGCAAGTACAAATGCAGAGAGCGACAAGGGTGACATTATCTTTCCTTGCAATGATTCCCATGGCCAAGAGGTAGAGACCAGCTATTGCTCACTCCCCTCTCCATCCACACCCCCCTGCTGTCACCAGCGAGGGCTGGCATGCATGTCACAGAGCTCTGAAGAGCTTGACTGAAACACCACGGGTGCCTCCCTTGCCCACGCCACTGTGCAGCACCCTGAGCTACACCACTGCTGTGTCACTCCGTCTCTGACGTGACCGAGCAGGGAGCAGGGCCAGAGGGAGACGCCATCCCAGCCACTGCACTGCCAGTGGGCTCCCAAGAGCATCCCCGCACCGGGGGACAGTCCACAGCTGACTCAACCCACAGCTGCAGGCAGCCTGAACCAGCTCTGCTTGATGGATTTTTGCTACAGCCACACTACAGCCTCAGCAATCCCTCCCCTGGAGAGCAGCTCACCCACCCACCAGCCACCTTGGGAAAAGGTCTCCATCCTGAAGTGCAGGGAGCGCTGGCACGGGTCCGGCCCAAGGCTTGCAGTGGGTACAGCCCCTTCAGTCCCACTTCCCAGTGTCCCCTCTGCTCTGCAATAACTTCTTCCCATCAGAGCTCTTTTGCTTTAACGGGTCAGAATATAATCGGTGGGGAAAAAGGGAAAGGACACCCCACTGCTGCTTGTGCTGCTCCCTGTGCCTGAACTGAACCGTGCCTCACTGGCAGCGCTGAATATTCCTTATTTCCTGTAAAACTTCATTCCCAGGAAATGAAGGTCTAGGAGCACCGCTAAGATATAATTAATGGGGAACAGTGCCTGGACCACAAGAGACAGTAAAGCAGTGTCCAGAGCTCCAGCGGGGGGAAGTAAATACAAGCCCACTTTTGTGGAGCATGCAGCAGCATGAATGCACGTGTTACGCATCAGCTATAATGGATGCGGTGGCTGACTTGTAATAACTCTTAGGTTATGACAAAAAAAAGAAGGCGTTTGTTTGGCTCCTATGCGACAGAGCGTGGCCGTGCATAGCAGCTCTGTTAATTAATGCAAATGATCCCTGCCCAAAGGGAGGTCTGTTCTCTTTGCACAAAAAAACATATTTTGATGAGAGTGAAAAGAAGCATGCTGAGCAATAAACAGGGAACAGAGTATCCTCCAGGGGAAAGTTCAGAGCCTGCCCTTTCCCCAGGAAGGCCCTGGAGAATGGCTTTTTGTTGACAGCCTGGATGGAGATTTTGTGTCCGCCAGGCTAGCTAGGAGACTGCAAAGACACATCCTGTACAGCTGGTCAGATGTTGGGGACAAGTCTTTGCTGTGGATAAGGTGACATCCCCTACTCTAAGGCATGACATGCCCTAAGGTCTGACATACAATCATACTTAAATCCATCACTTCCACGTGTGCCCTATCCCTATGTTGATATCTTTCCTGATAAATCAGCTACAAAGACCTGTTTTGTGCACAGCACTGCATCTCCCACAGAAGTGCTGCCACTAGACCTTCAGGATAAGACGTTAAGTCCTCGCTGGCACGCACCTCTACCCCTGCATGTCACGGCACCAACAGAGCAGAGGGCAGCACAAACTAGGTCAATAAGGTGGCACCATGTTGCCAGTTTCCCTTTCGGAGGAGTGGTTCCTCCCCTTCCTTGGCGTTGGGGGTCCATCTCCCAGGCACAAAGTCTTTTTTTTGCCTACGGACCTCCTCTGGCTCTGTCCCCAGGCAGGAAAGGGCTGCTGGCAGTGCTACTCTTGTGCCCAGCAGCTTCAGATCTCCATTCCAAGCGGCGGAGCCAAAGCAGTGCCCTCCACAACAGCACAGCAAAACTCAACCTGGGGCAGAGCAACAGCACGGACCCCTGGGGAAGAAGGAGCTTGACACTGGAGTCACAGGCAGGAATCGCTGCTTCCAAATGCATCTCCATCTCCCCTACACCAGAAATCAGAATTCTTATTTTTAACCCCTCTGAGAGGAGTCACGGGCCATTTGCCAGTATGCAGCCTCCTGCAATTCAGCATTCTCCCAAAGAACTGAAACACGCAATACACATTAAAGCTCAGGGCAGAACTAGACCGGGGCAGCCTAAGGGGGCACGGGCAAGCCCCTGCCCAGCTGTGAGGGTGTGCACGCAAGCGCAAGTAGCTTCTTTCCTCCTGGGAGCAGGGCTGGGAAGAAGATGTGCTCCTGTGTTCTCTTCCTTCCCTTCAACAGTCAAGGGACACAAACAGCTGAGCCGGCAGTAACAATAGCTGCTGGTGTGCTGTTGCAAAGTAAGACCGCTAATACAGCTCGTACCAGCATCCCGAGATGCAGCTGAGTACACTGCAGGCCTGCAAATTTTCACCTTCCTTACTGCTTTGTGGAAGCCCCGTTAATTTGGCTGAGCTATCCCTTTTGTTGAACCCTGTCCACGGCTCTGAAGCCCGCGTTTAAAGAGAAACTTTAAACTACCAGATGACTAGGAGTATTTTTGCATCAGTAATCCTCTTGCAGTAGGCATGTCTAAGACGCCGGGGCTGTTTTCACAAGCTACAGCAGATAGACACTACCTGCCCTTACACTTCAAACTTGGATATCCCAAATTCTTGCTTCTTTCAGAGGGCCTGGCACTGCCCATTACAAAATATATTGCATTCCTACCTTTCCTGCTCCCTTCCCCACAATAAACACAATCAAAGAGGGTTGGAAATCATCCAGCTGTATATGCCCAGGACTCAGATGCAAAGCAGGCACTAAATCTAGGCAATTGTCCCCACCAGGACCTGTCACATTAGTGTCACTGATACAGACAGAAAACTCTGTCCCCCTCAATACAACACTTCGGGGTTCGGTCCCTTCTCAGCCCCTGTAACACTTTACCTGCATCCAGGGAATTCAAACAGACACTGACAGTGTGCAGCAGCTCACGTTCAGTCTTTTTAATATAAGGTTAATTGTGTGTTCAGCCTAGAAGATCCAGCAAGTGTGAGGAAGCAGAGGGACCTAATAGTTCAGGAGCAGCAAGTGAACTAGATGCTCTGAACTGCAGGTCCAGTCGTTGCTACTGTGATGGCTGATTTACAGCTGCACCTATACAGAGGCCAGGACTGCAAATATTGATGGAAATGTGACTTAACGTGGCAAGGGGAGCTGTCATTCCTGGCACGAGCTCTGCCTTCAGAGGTGGCAGGAGGGACAGCAGAATTAGGAAGCTGGCAGTTTCAGACAGCCAGATTGAGGACTCGGACACCTTGCATCCCTCTGCCAGCTCCTGACGGACACGGCGGAGGACATGAGCACGCCAAGAACACACAACTGGGGTGAGCTGCAAGGAGAGGTTAGGAGCATGCACCTCAGCCCCAAACACTTCTCTCTCTTCTGCTCCCGCTGCCAGCACTGCCCCTGACCACATGTCTGCCTTCTATTCCCCAAGCTCCCCTGCTGCGGATGGGAGGGCGAGGCGCGCGCTGCTCCTGCCGATCGGTGGAATTCATCTGCTCTGAGCTAGCCTCAAGGCAGCACAGGGCACCGCAGACAGCGCTGAGTCTGCAGGACTGAGAATCCCCAGCTCTCAATAGGGTTTGGGTTTTTTTAATGAATTAGGCATAACTGACACGCACTGAATCCTCCTGTCTAGACATCTGCAGAGAAGTGACAAGCTGCCAGGGAGGATGTGGAGCCTCGGCAAGGGGGTGGGGAGGACGAGGGAAAACTGCACTCAGTTGCCAGCTCTACAGCACAGAGGCAGTGCTGGCTTCAGGCAAGAAGGGCATTCAGCACATTGACCTAGTCAGTGTCTTTCAGCAACTCAGTGGGTTGTAATCAATCGTCTCTGGTGCACACGGAAGGCTCGAGGTCTTTTCTAATTAAAGCCTCTCTCCCCATTACTCCTGGGGAGTTTTGTTTAGAAACTCAGCTCAAAGTTGCCCTCAGTTACCCCAGCTCACGCTCAGAAGTGCTTTAGCTGAGAGAAGAGGGAGCGCAAGGCAGAGCCTCCATGCCTGCACCGGGACATTCCCATAGCTGAAAGAGATAAAGGGTATCCAGCCTGCTTAGTGCCTATCTGGGTACACAATCTTCTCCCTCTCTCATGCACACTTTGCACAGGCAGCAACTCTTCCTGGAGACATCTTCGAATTCAGCTTTCACCTTTAGTACTTTGCACACAGGGGATCACAGCAGCTCCAAGCAGGACTCCATGGTTGAGGGATTTAGAGGCACCTGTGCTAACATTTGGGTCACTTTGAGTAATTAATTGGTTGTAAGGGTCAGGACCCAAATAGGTTTGGGACTGCCGAATTCCCAGGTTAGGAAAAAACAAGAAATGGAAACTAATTCATGCCTTGAGATGCTCAGCAAAATGCGCAGGTCTCCAGCTGCACTGGGGTTAGGCAGCAGTTCCTACAGTCCAGCACAAAGCACACCAACCTCTAAGCAAAAGGAGCTCTTTGCCTCTGCCAAGGACTGGAAATGTGGGTCATGTCCTAATTCCCCCCTCCCACTGTCCCTCAGCAGACACAGGAGAGGAGCTACTGTCGCATCCAGTGCTATTTTATGGCACAAGCAGTGCCAAACACCTCTACGCATAGGCACCAAGCAAGTCTCCTCTCCAGGCAGCAGAGTGATAGTTAACAGCTTCAGCTGCGCTATCCATCACCATGGTATTCCTGATCTCCCTCTAGCCTCCCCCGTGACAGACATCTCTGTCCCCAGCTCAGTTTTCAGACAGGTAAACAGACAAGACGAGAGCACTCGGGTCATTGGAGGCAGCCCGTATCAGAGGATCTCAATATTCCTGGCTCCTAGACTTGCCCAGGAGCTCCCTGCTTGCAACATCCTTGGCCAGCAGCTATTCAAAGAACGATTGTGCCCTTTACGTGTCCACTGCGCGAGGTGATGGTGTCTCGAGTAGGTGGCAGTGGGCCAGTTCAGAACGGGTCGTTACCGCTCAGCAGTGCCCTGATGTCAGATGAGAGCGACGAATCTGGTGAGACTCAGCACGAGCTACCACTTGGCTTCTAAAGGGAAAGTTGACTCCATGATGCGCGGCAGGGTGGCCTAGTGGCTCCAGCGGTAGACTAGGAAAGAAGGAAAAAGCACGCGGGTCTGCTGGCTGCAAACGGGCGAGCGGATCTTTTACAGACGGATAAGCCAGGGAACAATGCTGCTGCCGATGCCTTGTAAAACGCTGCTCATGAGTGACTCTCCGAACCAGGAGGCCACCAGCGGAGGTCACCAGCTGCACCCTGGCCTCATCCCTTTCGCAGAGACTGCATGGCCCACGCCACATTTACGGACAGCTTACTGAGCCTCCTACCAGCCTCAGTCGTAGTGTGGGTTGGCAACGTAGATGTACAGGACCACGTAAGCAGATCTGCATTTCCTCTTCTGAACAAGCTCGGTGCTTCACACTGTGGAGCAGTGGGAGCCTGTTTTCAAGCCAGAAAACAATTAAGAGAATTCCCTCACATCATCTTGCAGGCAGCAGCACAGGCCACATACATGAAAAGTGAGCTATGAGGAGCATGTGACATAATGGCCTTGAGTTTGCTGGTACACTGGGAGCCCGCCAAGGCCAGCGGGTCCCAGACGCTGGGAATTTCAGCTGAGGGAGCTTGAATTCCTGTCCCTGAGGAGTCACATCCTTTAGAGAAGGCAGCGTGGTTTGCAGCCAGTTCTAGCAGGCCAGGTGGAAAGGGTGAAGCCTCTCTTGCTACCAAGTCCAGCTTGCCTAAGGGTTTGGAGGCAAGGCTCCAGCACCTGAGAAAATACAGAAGCCAGCACTGAGATTTCAGCATGGCTTTTTGATTTTTGAGCTGCTGAGCCTGAAATGCAGCAAAGCAAGACCGGAACCCAGAAGAGTCTCCCCAGCAGATCTCCATTCTTCAGAGCATGCCTGCCTTGATTTTCACGTGCCACTCCATCTACAGAGACCCAGACTGATGCTGATGAGAGCAAGGGCGGATGGCCACCAGACGGGCTGGTAGAGCAAAGAGGTTCCATTGCCACCCTCACCAAGCTGACCTTAGCTGACAGAAAGCATAAGGGACCACCCTAGCTACCCAAGATACTAAGGAGCAACTCCATTTGGATCCTAGACTGTCAAGCCAAGAGAGCAGGTGACTACGATGCCTGCCAGCTCCTGGTCCGCTCTGAATTAGATGCTATTTGCTGGGATTCATGAATCAGTCAGTTCTCAGGAAGGAAACTCAGATCTTTACACCCGAGATCCCTAAGAGTTTTACTCACTGCCATGCTGAATAAAGCATTTCCAGCAGATGCTCATGGGTCAGGAGAGAAACTTGGGGTGCAGAGGGGGGAGATTCCACAGAGGTGGTTGCTTGGCTGTAGTGATCGTAACCAAAAGGCTATTGTACATTGAAGTGTCAGTGAGCCACATAGCAGCAAACTTGTAGCAAACCAGCACTTCCCAGTGCAAAATGCTAGCACATAGACATCCCAAATCTGTCGCGGAGGCGCCATCCCTCCTCCCATCCTTAAATGCAGCTCGTGCCTTCAGACCATCCATACTAAAAAAGGGCAGTAGCTCTCTGAGGCTCATTTCAGCTGTGCCCTGTCCTAGGGGCAACAAGTTACCTGCATCAGCCTAGTGCACCTGGAGACTGTCAGGATCAAAAGCACCCAAATATCCACATGTTGCTGAATCACTCCAGAGCTAACCTCCCTCCTTGTGGTCTCCAGCAACGGAGAGCGCCCCAAGATAGCACTCATCAGACAGAGGCCATTGAAGTCAAAAGAGAACAGGCTTCCTTTACAGAGAGACCCCATAAAAGCAAGGCCACCGTTTCGGCACTTTTCTAGCGCAAAAGTCCAGCCAGTCGGTGGCCGTGAACTGACGCACAGAGAGCAGGGGCAGGCACCCGACCGCTGCATTTCTTCCTTGCTGTAGAGAAGCCGAGGTCCCAGGGCCGGCGCTCCTCGGAGAGGGAGGTATTTGCTCAGCCAGCAGAACCAAACCAGCTGCCTGCCCTGGCCTGCTGCTCCCTAGGACCGCCTCCACAAACAGAGATGCTGTAGCTCGAGGAGAGCCCTCTGCCCTAACGGTCACTGCAGAGGCCAGAAAAAAGCTGCCTCCTGCTTTCCGCCAAGTTACCAGAAAACCTGAGGCATCGTTTCTCCCTGTGCCCTTCAGCTCCCCCGCAGCCAATGATACCGAACAGCCCGTGTGCTTCCACCGAGGGTAAGCAAAAACGCAACTGTCAGAACCTCTCTGCAGCTGTTCCCTGGGCCCCGGCATCCCGCAAGGCCCTAAAGCTGCAGCTTTTTCCTTTACCAAAGGGATCGCTCCACGGCTCGGCAGAGGACAGGGAAGGAGACCAGGCTTAGCACAGAAACGCTGCCGGCCTCAGCTGCAGAGAGATGCCGAGGTACGGGGAGCGAGCAGCAGAGGCGGCCGCTCAGAAACGGCACCGGTTGTTCCTCCAGACGTGCTGCGTTGTACCCCGACGGGCAAACTTGCTCTCCGAGGAGGGACGCGCCGCCAGCAGCGCAAGAGCAGCGGCGGGGAGTGATGGAGAGCTCCTCCGGGGGGGGGGGTCCTCCTGCCCCCGGCCCCCCCCAGGTTAACCCCTCCCGCTCGCCCGCCTCCCGCCGCCGCGTCCGGGGCGCTCCCGCGGGGTCCGAGTGCCCGGCCCTTGCCCGGCCCGGCCCTGCCGCCGCCGCCGCGGGGAGAGGGAGTGGAAGGGGCGGCGGCAGGGCCGTGCCCCGGCGGTACTCACGGCTCCGGCGCAGCGACGGCCCAGCCCGGCCCGGCCGCGGGATGCTGCGGGGCGCCGCTATGCCCGCACCGCTGCCGCCGGCCCCGCGGCGGGGAGACGGGGCGGGTCGGGGGCGGGCAGGTGCCCGGCTCCTCCTCGGGCCGCGGCGGGACGGGGCCGGCGCCGGGGCGGCCCCGCGGCTGCGGTTTCCTCCCTCACCCGGAATAACCCCGCCGCGGAGCCGTGGGAGAGCTGCCCACGGCACGGCACGGCACGGCACGGCACGGCACGGCACGGCACGGCACGGCACGGCTCGCCGCTGCGCTGCGCTGAGCTGCACACACACACCCCCCCCCCCCCCCGCAGTTAAATCCCGCCGCGCACGTGTCACCGGGCTGCGGAGGAAGGGGAGCTCGCCCCGCCCCGCCCCGCCGCTCACTTACCGGGCGCGGGGGCCCGTCCTGCGGGGGGGGGGGGGGCGGGGACACGCGTGACACCGGCCCCGCTGAGGCAGCCCGCGGCCCGGCCGCCGGAGCCGGGGGGGGGGCCGGGCGGGGGCGGGCCCGGGGCCGGGCAGGGGGGCGGGGCCGGGGCCGCCCCGCCCCCCCCCGCGGCACGCTGGGAGCGGAAGCGGCGGCCGCGTTGGAGCGAGGCGGGCGGCATGGCAGCCGCCGGCAAGAGGTGAGCGGCGGCAGCGGTCTGCGGGCGGGGGAGGGTGGACGGACCGGACCGGACCGACCGCGGGCGGGGGCACCGCCGGGCTGGGGTACCGCCGGGCGGCGGCGGCGGGGAGGCCCGCGGGGCGCCGCCGCCTCAGGTGTGGCTCGTCAGCCCCGCGCTGCCGACCCCAAGGCCGCCGCGAGCGGGCAGGCCCGGCGCTGCCGGCCCGGCTCCCCGCTGAGCTTCCCCCCCCCTCGCCGCCCCCAGGAGCCTGGCGGAGCTGAGCCTGGACGAGTTCCTCGCCGCCGGCTCCGAGTCGGAGCCTGACGGCGGCTCGGAGGAGGAGGAGGAGGAGGCCGCCGGGCCCGCCAAGGGGGCCGCGGCGCAGCGGCGGCAGAGCGGGAAGGCGCAGCAGGATGGGAAGGCGAGGCAGCAGCTCCAGGCCCGACCGGCGGGGAGGTAAGGACGTGCCGCTGGTCGTGCTCGGCCCGGCGGTCCCTGCGGGCAGCCTGCCGTGAGTGCCCCCCTCTCGCCCGCTTTGGGCGAGGCTTGGCACGGCTAAAAGTGCGTTCGCTGCTTGGTGGCTTGGTTGGGTTTTTTTACTTTTACCTGCTTTTTGTAAGTAACCGCGGGACTTCGTTGTAGCGTCTGTCACAGAATGAGCTACTTCTGGGACAAGCTGGGTCAGAGGTGTCTAAAAGGGACGTGTTCGAGACCGTAGTGTGGCTACAGGGTACAGGGCAGTCAGGTTGTCGTACCTATGCCAGTTCAGTAACTGCAGTGGAGAAAAGCCTGTGTATCCTTTTAATCTTTTACAGGGTACGCTGGAGTCAGGCAAAGCTTGCTTTGTTTTTCCTCAGTTTGTGTGTATTTGTTCTTACTGAAAGACACTGGAGTATCTGCAGGTAGAAAATGATGAAGTAGCTCTTAGGCACTGCTAATCGTTACTAGAAGCCAAAACAATTCTTTAGTGCTACGTAAGATTTTACCGAGCTTTCATTGTCAGATTTCTCTGGCAGTATACCTTTCAGTATTCTTTATAAAAAGCTTGCAAAAGTAATTCTGGGAAATAGAGAAACAGACTTTTTTGGTTTTGCAAGATGTTTTCATGACCTCTGGTCAGTATCCCAGTACAACCTGATAGTTTGCTGTCAAGATTTCTTAGTGCTGAATGAAAATAATCTTTTGTAAGTCCTCTAGAGCAGGTGTTAAATGGGATACAGAACTGTGCCCACAGCCCTGATAAATCCATCACCATTCAAATTAGCCCAGGTGTGCTTTAGTGCCCAGAAGCTGCTTGCTTTTCTTACAGCATCAGCAGAAGTCTGAGCAATGCATAAACACATGTTAATTCTTATCTACCAGGAAGAAGGGAAAGGCATCTGAACATAAAGATCAGCTCTCCCGGCTGAAGGACAAAGATCCTGAATTTTATAAGTTTTTGGAGGAAAACGATCGCACATTGCTGAATTTTGATGCTTCGGACAGTTCTGACGAGGAGGATGGGTTGCACATACCACCTGATACACTGGAGGTACTAGGCCCTATTTTGGAGTGCTGAAATCAATGATTTCAATTACTTGCATGTTAAGTATTTGAGTTTCAGTGCAAGGCCTAAGTATATTTGGGCTTATAGTGGCACAGATGGCTGGGGAGGAGCTTTCCCAAAGATCATCTGCAGGTGTACAGGCTTGTAATCCAGAAGTCAGCTGTGGATTTGAACTGAGTGTGAGGAGTTTGTTAAAGACTGCGAAAGCAGAGCCTTAGAGTGTATTTTCTCTGTGGCTTTGGTTTTGTGTCTCCTTTCCCAGTGAGAGTTTGTTTTGCCTCAAGTGATATCCTTCCTCCTTGATGTTTTATGTTATCGCACGTTGCATTTATGTAGCAAAGCTGCAGGGCTTAAGTAGCTTTTTTGGAATTTGTAATACCCATAATTTCATTACTGCTTTACACAAAGTGCTGATAATAGCATTAATAAAATTCTCTGCTGCTTGCCTGCCTTCTTCTTTAGTAGCTACTCAGCAAAAGAGAAAAGAAGTGTATAAGCCTTTTCTCAGTCTTGGTACCGACTTCTCTAGGAAGCAAGTGATGAAGATGAAGAAGAATGTGAAACAGTCAAACGGAAGAGAGTTCGTCTCATCCCCGTGAGCTTGAAAATGGTTGAAGAATGGAAAAAAGCTGCAGAGGTGAGCAGGGAGTTGGAATACAAGGCACTTGAGTATTCTTCTTTAAACATTCTTCCACATGTGCCGCTGCCTCTAAAAGACCAACTTTCGATTTGTTCGTCTTTCACAAAAATCTATAGAGAAGATGTATGTCCCGCATACAAGGTCATACTCCTGGAGCTCTTGTTACTTCAGCACGATTTGTCTTTGCATTTTTTCTTGGGCTGCAAGATTAGAGTACTTGCACCCCACCTGAGGGAGAAGCTAGAGAAACTTGTGTGGCTCAGAAGAGGTCAGAATGGTTAACTTCTGATTTTTCATCCTCTTGCTAAGCATTGTGCCTTTGGCAGCTCCAAGAACTTTTTTTAGTCACATTTTGAGTAGTGATGAAATGGCTTGCTGCTTCTGACTAAGAGTGGGAGGGAAAGGTCAAATTGGATAGTTGCTTGCAGCTGATTCATTGCTTCTCAACCCCCAACCAATTAAAAGCCCTAGAAGCCCATTTTAGAGCAAGTGAAGGCCACTAGCATTTGTTAACACTGTCTTGATATTTTTCCTTCATGTTATAGGACGGAGCTATTTTTGCAATCAAACTTACAACGAATTCCAATACTCGTGTCCCACTAAAGTGCTTCAGAGTTTCAGAATATCGCTTGTTTTTTCTCCTCAGCAATCTTTTTTCCTCTTTCCCCAGAGAAGGCTAACACCAAAGCTTTTCCATGAAATCACTCAAGCCTTTAAAGCATCTGTAGCAACCACCAGAGGAGATAATGGTGGGGCTGATCCCAGCAAGTTTCAAGTTACTGATGCTGCAGGTGAGTTGGTCACCATACTACTGTGAGAGAAGGGAAGTCATTTGGTAGGGAAGGTTTAGCTATTGGAAGAGAGTGGGGATAAATACTGGCAGGAGTTAACTTGCCCTTTCATAGGCTTCATTTCACCTAAGTAGCTTATCTTCCTGGTAGTGAGTCTGGGCAGTGGTATCTTTTCTGGTGTCCCAGTGTGTAAGTGTGCCTGTCTGTGCATGCCTGGAGCAGCTGGGCTTGCAGACTGCTGAGGAAAGTACCATGCTTCATTCACCAGACTTGTCAGCGTGAAGTTGAAGCTAGGTACTGTTTGTATGCTTGTAGTGTACGTTTTCTTGGACAATTTTTGCTGCGGCTTCTTGCTGATCCCTCTTGGAACTAATCCTACAAGACTATTTTAAGTCTTCTTACCATACAGCATTCTATAACCTCACAACAGTTCAGAGTTCAGTTGCACTATCAAGTTCACATTCCCCTAGCCAGGACCTCTCAAAATACTGCGTGTCTAGCTCTCCTCCTTTACAGGGTTATCATGCCTGTAGAACAAATGAGATGCAACCTCTCTTTCCAGCCTAGCCCCCTTTTGCATAAGCTCCAGGTTTTGCAGATAGTCCTGTTTTAGACTTGCAACAGCATGGCTGAGCAGGAAACATCTTTGTTAGCGTCTCGGAGGATGTGACCTGCAGCCCGCCTACTTTTACCACTAAATTAGCAGCTACTTTCTCACTGTGTTTTATCAGCTTGTTATTGTGTGCCATCTGGAACTGGCACTGCCGGGTGGGACGACTAAAACCCACATGTTCTCCTTAATCCTTTCTTGCCCGGCGTAGGGCTTTTTATATCTTTCATTGCTTTTGGTAACATCTCATTCTTTAATGTAAAACACCTCATAGAATTCACATGTCCATTTCTGTGACTTTTTATTAAAAAGTGCCTTTAATTCTCGTTGTGGTTTGGGGGAGATTGATGGTAGTATAGACTCCTAGTCATGGGTCAGGCTGCTTTTGTGCTTGGTGCTGTTTACTCAGAGAGCAAAGAGATGGCCCCTGTGTCAGAAAGCTGTCAGTTGTAATCTTGCTGTTTAGATAAAAGATTCTAGGGTAAGACAAACTGATGTTTTCCGGAAGCTTGTGGAAGTGCAGTAGTTCTGCTGTGGGAATTACTAGCTTCAGTTCCTTGGGGAGCTCTTTTCAGATTAGCTGAGAAACCAGGAATATGTGGAAAATCACTTACAAATGCTTTACTGACTTTTTTTAACCAGTGTTCAATGCCCTTGTGTCCTTCTGTGTCCGGGACCTCTTCCACTGCCTGCAGAAGCTGCTTCTTCTGAAACCCCCAAAGACCAAACAAAAGTAAGTCTGAGATTTGAGAACTGCAGGTGAGAGAAAGCTGGCTGGGGTTTTTCAGAACTGCAACCTGGCTGCGAAGCTGGAAAAAGATGGCAGCTCTTCCAAAACACTAGCAAAGTTGCCTGATTATATTCGCAGTCATCTTAGCCAGGTTCTTCCTTTCTTCCCCAGAAATGTGTCCTCTGTAACTTTAGACTCCAGCTATTTGCAGAGGACACGTGGCTTCAACAGAAAGAGATCTGGAATTGCATATGCTTGCACTCAGGAGCACTGTTAAGGCATTGTGAGGTGGTTTTCAGAGAAAGGGACCAAGCGTTCTGCCTGTATGTAGGCAGAGTATCGCAAGTATGCAACTTCAGTTAATCCAGGGCTTTACCAGCTGTATTACGCCCTAGAGTCTGGTGGTCTGAGTGCCAGATCATCTGAGTTTGAGCTGTTCACTGTTAGAGCATAGATGGAATGGAAACAAGCATGCAACTGGGCAAAGAATGGTACAATTCATTTTTTTCCAGAATGGCAGCATTGGTCCAGTACCTCTGTATTGCATTCGCCGATGCAATTTGATTTGACTAGAGAGGAGGAATGACAATTTTGAAATCTCAGCTGCTGCCTGGGAGCCGGGAATTATCTGGCTGTTGTGTGGGTTGGTGCTCAAAGAGTTTCAGAGTCAGGCTGGGCCCATGATTGAATAGGTATCAGCATGACTTACCTGGGAGCAACTGGAAAAGGTGCTGGAAACTCAGTTAAGTACCAGTCTGAACTCTTGCTGGATGAACCAATGCCATAGCTGGGGACTATGAGCCCAGTTTCATAAAACAAGCTGTGAAGTTCCCAGTATGTTTTGCAAGCTGGAGCAGCCTTATTTAGCCCCTTTGCCTATTAGATGTTTACAGAAGCTTTTTACTTCAGTCCTCTGGAGTTTCAGCTGGACACAGTTTTATTACTTGCTTCACAGTCTGAGCTTTTCTGTTTTTCCCGTTGTTGGGTAGAGTGAGAATTGAATGCCTTTCAGAAGTGCTTTCAGTTCCAGGGTAATTTTTGTGGCAGTTATTTCCCTGTCACAGATGAAGGGAGGGGTGAGCTAAACTCTAGATTCCTTGTTGACAGTGGTGCCTAGTCTGAGAAGTAAATTCCAGTTCTTTGTGTAAATACCAGCCTCTTTCCTCCCCAGGCCTGACTCGTGCAGACCATGTCTGAATTTTGGGATGGCCTGGGGGCACTACTTCAAGTGCAGTGTCAAAAGTTTAGAAGAGACTGAGCAAATGTCTCGCAACTAGTTGGATCCCCAAAATAGACCTTCTTGCCACAAGCCAGCCTGCTGTGTTCTCAGGCAGTGGCTGCGGAATGCCTGACTGGAAAATAACATCAGTGTGAGGGATTCAGGTCTCCACCGGGCTTTTTGGCTGTCACAGCTCCCCATATCACGCTTCCAGAGATCTGGGTACTCTGCCGGGAAGCTCTTTGAACTGAATTTTCTAATACTGTTCTTCATGCAGTTTTTACAGAGTAGAAGTACTTCTTTTCACCCATGACAAAATTGTTACTTCTTTTACTTCTTGCTTTGCAAGCAGTTGTCTTTACTCACTGGCAATATCGAGGAATTGAACTCACTGTTCTTTGTGCTGCTGAAATCTAATTTATTTGGTGGGCTTTTTTTTTAAAGCTAAACCCAACTCTTGCTCATTTCCAGAATGGTCCTCCCTTCCACCAGCCCACTTTGGAGCAAGCTGCGACTGGACATAAAAGTGTACCTCAGCTGTACTATACAAGTAAGAAATTTCAGGACATTTGTGTTATTGGGGTCTGTGCATTGCTGTGCTTTTGTTCAGGGTATTTTGGAATGAGGCAGATGGACTTTTGCATCTGTAAACAACACTGCTAAAAGGAGAGCCAAACAATCAAGAAGATAGTTTACAAAGCAGGTAACTGTAGCCTCAGGTGCTCTTCCTTTTGAAAAGACAGTTACGCCAGTTTGAGGGTGACCTTCTAGTCATCACAAAACTGAGAACCTTGGGTATTGGTTTCTATGCCTTCTTCTTAGTGGAGAATAAATAAGACTTCCTGGCTGAGACTGCAGTGAGCAGAAGCAATCTCACTGAGTCTCAAAGCCTTGGGTATCAGATTTGTGTATCTGTCCAGTTCCCCGTCTTGTTTTGGAAGTATTTGGTCTAACAATTTGGAGGTCTGTAGGACAGTTGGGTCAAAATAGGTAGCCTGTAACAAAGGGCTGGGTTAACATTCTGGCAGTTCTTTCTGTCTTAATTTGTCTGGCAAATAAATATTTAGTGGGCTTTAAAGTAGTTTGAAGTGCTGTGCTCCTGCATTCTGCATCTTTAATTCATTTTTTGGCACTATGATCTTGCCACTTCTTGTAGTAAATATTAAGGAGATGTTATGTTGACAACCTCCACTCCTCACATATGACATCTCCAAGTATGATTACACTCCATCCCACTAGGATATCCCATCCATCCAAAGTTGCTGATGTCTGGTGTTTTAGAGACAATTCATGGATTATTTCTGAAGGAAATTCCTGTCCCCAGTTAATTTTTTTGAGATTGCTTCCTCATGCGTCCCCAAATTTGGAATATTAAAACCGAAAGAACAACATTGAAATACTCATTTTTTCAGAAGCTGAGGGAAGGGGATATAAGGAAAGAAAAAGAAAGTGCTGATGTCTCTTAGCTGTAAGCTGGCAGAATGACTTAGCAGAAAGAGCATTTTGATCAGTAGAGATTTTTTTTCTCCAGTCGTCGTGCCTCTTGCCAGCAGCAGAATGAAAGATTGCAGTAGGAAAGGAAAAGCTGGCAATGCAGTCCCATTGAAGTAATCCCTCGTCCTGTACTGAGTGCCCTCAGTCCCAGGCTTCACTACAGTGTTTTTCTGGCATAGTAGTTTCTGAACAATATCTTCTCCTTTCCTTTTGGTGTGTGAGGGACTTTGCAAAGGAGACCTGCTCAGTCCAGAATCTTTGCAGTGCAAAGAGGAGAATGAGGAGGAAAGTTAAAAGTAGAAAAAAAGCTTCTGCTTCCAGCAACTGGGATCTCGGGCAAGAGGGGGCACTGCATCAGGCAGAACCTCTCTCAAATTGAGGTGACTTTAAGCTTACCGTTGTCTTCAAATTAGAAACTGCAAATGTCTCTGGGTTTGGCTCCAGATGATCTGAGCTGAATAATCTGGAAGTACCAAGATGATGTTTCTTAAATAGTTTGTCCAACCTTTTCCTTGAGCTAGAGTTAACCTCTTGATACCCAATAGTATTCCAGCTTCCCTTTAAAGAAATCCTAGTGAAATCCAGTCAGTTATCAGATAGCTCAGATGGTCTGTTTCCAAGCCTTGTGTAGACTGAGGGTGTCTTCATTGTGCTTTGACCATTTGTAGTGAGACGACAGAGGCATTGGTGTCATGCCGTCTGTAAGATGTCTTAAACTGTATCTAGACTTAGCTTTTGCGGTATACACAAAGGTTTTATGTGATGAGCTCAGGTGCCATTAGCCATCCAAGTCCAGTAGCCTGAGCTCACATTTGCTAGGGTGATGTACTTACAGGGGAGTTATTTAACCCGCCATGTGTCTGCTCCTTTCCCGATAGAGCTTTTTGGGGGTTTGTTTGAGCTTCATCCTGGGGAAGGCTGCTTTTCTAGTCCTTTGGTAACACAGAAATACTTGGAAACAGCAAAATACAGATGCTTAATGGTAAAGGAAGAGGTGATGAGGGCTACACACTAAATGGGATTGTGTTTTGTTTTCTCTCTATAGCTCCTGTCTTGTTTAACAGAAGCCTCAGTCGGTGCAGCAGTCCTTCAGCACGTCAGTTCCATAGTGCCTTACTATTTGTCCTTTCCAAAGCAGTGCCGTGCACTTCTCAAGGTAAGGTGACGTGCTATGATATGTCATTTGGACCTGAGGTACTTTCTTTACCCCTTCAGATGAGCCTCTCATGGTATTTGGGCTGGATCCCATGACAGTTCAGTCTCTTGTACTCCTCTTCCCTTGCTTTTCTTTTGGTCCTGGAAAGGACTCCTGCTTCTCTTACGGGCCCTCTAGGTGCCGTGAAGCACTCTCACGCTGAGGTGAGTGGGCATGTGGCTCTGCGTGTAGCTACTGCTAATCCCCATGCAAAGTGACACGGAGGTGTTCTGGGGAAGCTGTCTGCTTCCCCGTAGCAGATGGAGTAATTGCTGCCTGTGTGCTGAGTCTGTGTGTACGTCTGTGATAGTATTTTACTCTCAAGAGCTGGGGGTGGAATATTTTTGCAGAAACTTAGTCACAACTGCTGAGCACTAAAGAACAACAAAGGAGGCGTGGAAGAGCGGAAGAGGGCAACAGGGTGACATTTAAATGAAAAGCTGCAACGCAACATTTAAATGAGGCTGGGAACCCTTTGATAAAGATGACTGGTATACAGTGATGGGAGGCTGTTATGCCTCATATCTGAAGGTGTAGCAGTCTGCTCACTGCTACAGTAGGGATTTTTGAGTAGGCTTTTTCAGCCCTGCAGCTGGAATCTTTCTGATTTCCTCTGGAGTTCATTAGTGGAGATAAGGTAATTAGTTTTTGGAGGCATCAGCCACGATTGTGGTCCTGCTGTACTAGATGCTTCCTGACAGGGCCAGCCATGTCCAAGTGAATCTGTACTCTGAACAGGCAAATGCAGGCAGGCCTGGGAAGAACAAAATCTATTCATTTGCTTCTCAAGAAATTGAGGGAGGAGACCAATATATGATCGCTTTATGCAATGCAGAGATGGGTAAAACTGAGATTAATGAGTTTACATGTCAATGGTGGGCTGCCTGTTAGCCCAGACCTCTGCACAGACTAACCTACCACTCTCCAGCCAGTGTAGGTATTCTTATGATGCACTGGGTGCTCGTCATCATGTCTGTACCAGAGTGACTAAGGATATGTCTCAGCAGAAGTGCTGCCTTACACGGGTCCCATCTCTGGCTCCAAACCCTGCTGCTGCTCTATCGTTTGAATTAATACAGTGAATGTCCAGGGAACTGGAATTAAGTCACAACTACGACGAGGAGATGTATCTCGGGAATTGCAACCTATTTGCCGAGAGGGGAAAAAACATTGATAAATTCGGAAATCAAACCCTGGTGTCCCCTCTCCAGAGACAAATGCATCTTCAATAGCATTCTTTGAGAAACTAGAATTTGGTGTTCGTGGCGAGAGCTAGAGCGTAATTGCAGTGTAGTCGTATTCTGCAGAATTCAGTGTAAGACATAAAAATTACTTGGGCTGGAAGATGTAATCTAGTGTGGTGTTGCTGTCTAGGGGATGGTGAGGAAGCTTTACAAAACCTAGGAGGCTGTCTCATGCACAAGCTGGTGCCTATGCTCAGAAGCTCAAATGTGTATTTAGGCACATGAATAAAAGTGCACATATTTTTCAGAGATGCTAGTATTGGACAGTTTCCTTTATTGATCATGGAAACATCAACTTTGCCTTTTGTGTGGTCTCACAGCTAGAGTATGAGGACAGAATGGCTGCCAGTGCTGTTGTGACTGATTCTGTGACAATACAGCCTGCCATCTTTGTGTCATCTTCCTCCTCGCTTGCTTTTTTGGTGTGAAGGAGGGAAGCTCAGGCCTGTCTGTAACCAGGCCTGTTTCTGCTCTTTGTCCCTTCGCTTATCTGTATTGTTTTATTTTCTGTTCCAGCAAGCAATTAATTTGTGGAGCACAGGTGAGGAAACAGTGAGAGTACTGGCCTTCCTTGTGCTGAACAAAATCTGCCGCTACAAGAAAGAGGTGTACCTAAGTCCCTTGCTCAAGGTAAGGCTGGTACTTTCTGTGATCCGCAGCTTTTCTTTCTCACATTATATGCGAAGACCTTAGAGCATGAGCTGCAGCCTGTTAGGCAGGGCAGGTGCTGGAGATGATGCTGACTATCTCCAGAAAATTAAACAGGGAAGAAATTCTGTGTCAGGTCAGAGTGATATCCTGCTTCCTACTACTGCCTTTCCGGCTGGAGACGCACAGGGTCTTAGCGGGGAAGACCTCAGGTACTCATCTGTCTACTGGATGAATACTCATCTTCCAAATTCTTGAGGGCTTTTCTCAAGTGCTGACACACTGCTCAGTGCTACTGAACTGCTCTGATCTTTCAGCTAATAGCTGAGGTTCCCAAGTATAGTTTGCTTAGGTACCACTGTTACAGAGAGAACTGTAACCAACCATAAGCATGTATGGTTCAAAGCCATCCCACAGTTCTGTCGTCTTGCAGAGAAGTAATGGCAGGGGCCTCTCCAAGCTCTGTGGTAAACAGATTCTTTCCCGTCTCCCCTGAAGAAGGAGCAGGCTGGATTGTTATTTTTGCATATTCCTTTGAAGTGACTTGCCTTATAAAAGGAACACTTCATCCCTGGTTTGGATATAGCTGGGTGGGGAAGGTTAGTGAAAAAATGTTTTTGTTCTGGTTTATGTGGTTGTGTCTTGTCCTCTTTCCTGCACAGCAAATGTACATCGCATTTGTGAAGAATTCCAGATTCACCTCTCCCAATGTCCTGCCCATGATCAACTTCATGCAGCGCACACTGACAGAGATGTATGCCCTGGACACACATACCTCTTACCAGCATGCCTTCATCTATATCCGTCAGCTTGCCATTCACTTACGCAGTGCGATGATGATAAAGAAGAAGGTAGGTACCCATCAGTGTGGAAGGAGCGTACCCTCCTATGGGGAACGTGCGGAGAGGGGAAAATTACAGTAGCCAGTTCGGGCTTTTGATAGTGTCTCTAAAGTGTCGGTACTTGTGTCTGGCCCATTTCATAATGTGCCAAGGAATTTTTTGCCAGGGGCTGGGAGCTTCAGAGATCACCTGTTGCCTGTGTTTAGAATTTCAGCAAGGAAGGAGAGGAAAGACAACTGCAGGGTTAAAGTCACTTTTCTGTTCCCAGCTTGCAAGAGTTTGTGATGTGCTTTGCATCTTCTGCCTTGGGCACCACCCTTTTTCCTCTCTGTGAAGCTGCTGTTTGCAGCCTCTGTTGCAAAACCTCAAGGTAAAGAAGATTAGGAATGACCCGGACGAATGCATCTTTCCAGTGAAGTCCATACTATTTAAAGGACTTAATTGAACAAAGCAGCTCAGACCTTTTGGGAGCAGCCCTGATTTCAGCCATCTCCAGTCTGACCTCGGAAATCTGAGTCAGATTGCTAATCCTGGCTTTATTCATGTTTAGTAAAACAGACCCCTATAGATTAATTGTTCAGCTGCTCCCAAACATTGCAGGATTGGTGACCAGTTAAATCTCCTGGCTGTTCAGACATGGGGATGAATGAGCAGAGATAAATGAAGTCTGGGCTGCATATGCCCTAATTGGATTGCATTGGCTGCTTACACCCTCAGTCCTGGTCCAGACAAGACCTAAATCCACCTGATTTCACAGCTGGGGAGGGTTGTAGGAACTTCAATTGACAACAACACAACCAAAATATACAAATCCAAGTAATAAGCCAATTAATTTAAATTGAGCACTGGGTGGTTATGGAAGGTGACTACAAGAGCAGATTGCTTCTCTCTTCTGTGCAAGAGAAGCTGAGAATAGAGCTTCTTGGTACATCTCGGTGACCTGGTGAGAGCTGGGAGAGCTCTACCATTTCCAGTTGCAGCTTAAGTCCCTACTGCAAGATTTGGTGCAGTGTCTGCAATTGAGGGCTTCTGTCATTGTTTCAGGACTTTCATCTTGCTTCATCCATGCAAAAGAGGAGGTGACCTGGGCCTTGAAAGTCTGTCTGAAACAAACACAAGTTGGAGCTGAGGCACCTTGTTAAGTGCGATCTCATAAATTCTTGGTGCAGTTCTGGGGAGTACATGGGCCTGCAGAACTCTTTGGAAAGGGTGTCCTTAAGGGGGACTCCTGCACTCTTCTGGGCTTTTATTTAATCTGGCACTATGGGCTGCTTAAGCACATGGTAGGGAGAAAGTGGGGGCTTGCCCAAATGTTCTTGAAAGCAATGTCTTTTGGACTGGTGCAAGACTTGACCCACACCTAGCCATACTACTGAGCCAGCCTGAAACGCTGGTTCGGTGTGTCATTGCATGTCAGGCACACTGCTGTCCTATTGCATTGTTTTTGCTGGTAACCATAAAGACTGGCTGAGAAACAGAGCTGAAAGTTTGTTCTCAGCTCTGCTGTCTGGCATTTTTACTCTGCAATTGAAAAAAATGAAACTATCCTGGGTAGTGTCTTTCCCAAAAGCAGGGAGGAGTGCTGGGTTGATCATTTGGTCCTTGCTTTGACAGCAAATGTTCGTAGGGACATCTTTAAAATGAACACTGATATTACATTTCAGGGTTAGTGGGGTGGTGGTTAGGGGGTTTTGATTGATACAGCTGAGGGAAGGGAAGCCTCAGGTGGGAAGGACAAGCTGCTACATAACAACCAAAGGAGTTTGAGTGCAGAGAGGGGAAATCCAGATTAATTCAGATGAATTTCTCGTGAGCTTGAATCTGTAGTGTAGCTTTACACACCCTTTTTCTGCCCTCTGGTCTACAGAGGCCAGAAGGCAATTTACAAGGGTGTCAGAGAGGGGTACTACTTTGCAGCCTTCCTACCTGTGGGAGACCATGGACTGTCCCAGGGACTGTGGGTAAATGGAACAGTTAAAGGTTTCCTAATGCTTGGCCACATCCCACCACCTGCTGTGAGCTGGGTCATTAAATCATCCTTCTCAAATGAGCCACACTTGTGAAGAAAAGCAGTCTGTGTGTTGCTCGTTATTTCCTTCAAGGCACTAACTAGTACCAAATCATAATGTTGCCAATGCAGCATCTGAACTTGCTGGATGGTGGGTCAGCCACTAGCATCAAAGCGACACCTAGAATGTTAGTTACTCCTCTAAACAGCACACAACGTCCTCTTGGAGAATGCTGGATAAAATGAGTCCTGTAGAGAAACTAGAGTGAACTCCTCTCAAATGCCACATTTTCAGGTTTGTGCCTGTGTTTTTCCCTTTTCTGCAGGAGAACTTCCAGTCTGTTTATAACTGGCAGTATATCCACTGCCTGTATTTCTGGTGTCGGGTTCTTAGCACAATCTATCCCAGTGAGGTCATGGAGCCGTTGATCTATCCTTTGACGCAGGTCATCATTGGCTGTATAAAGTAAGTAGGATTGTTTTTCTTCTTTTGGCTATACTTCTTTCTCTTGCTTGATGTGGCAGAGCAGTTACTAAGGGGTGTTACTGTTACGTGATTTGGATTTAACCTTGCATTGTGAGGAGTTGTCTGAGAGCTGCTTTTGATGGAAGTATTCCACCCGAAGATGTGTTGTGAGCACCTGTATGTTTAGGTGGTGAGAAAGTTGTGGTGTAGGTTACTCTTTCCTAGGCTAAATTCTCTGTATAAGAGAAGTTGCAATCTGAATAGCCTGGACAGGTTATCCTCCTAATTGTACAAGGTGGTGAGGAAAAATGTACTGACTTGCCTCAGGACCTAAGTGTCAAAGTACAGAATCAAGTCCTCATCTCTAGCCCTGTAAATACAGTTAGAAGATGCATTTTTTTTGTGCGTATTTGTTAGAATTTGGAGAACTAGGACACATATATTGTTTTTAGTATGTCTCTGCTGAGAATTTCTTTCTCTTTTCCCATCAGTTTTTATGTTTATATATGAAATTTTTCTGCTTTGAAATGGCTGTTTATAATGAGCATTGAGGGAATTTCTGAATCTCTGGTGATCTCTGAAATCCTGTTAGCTCAGTTAACGAGATTCTCAGCTTTAAAACACCACCTGCCTGGTCTTGAAAAACTCCCAAGTGGTGATGAAGATAAGCAGATTTAAACGATCGTTAGAGTATGCAAACATCCCTCTTCCCATCCCCCATGTGGACCGGCTGCTTCCCACTGCTGTTGTAGAGCTTTAGTTGTCCTGCGGACTTATCTAGGCACACTTCTACCTGTCCTGGCAGATAAATCGGCTGTCTGGGGCCAAGGAAAGGTGAATCAGGTGAGTCTCAGCAAGAGCAGCAAATAGAATTTGTTAGTGTCTGTGATGGACAGGGATGCTTGGCATGAAGTACAGTTACTGTCTGACAAGGCTTCAAAGATTTGGGAACCCGACAGGTGGGTTCTAGGGTGGGGAAAATAGAAATAAATCCCACCCTAGCTTCCTTACTGAGCCAAGCTGGTGTCCAGGATATAAAAAGGGGGGGGTAGGTAGGTTAGCAGAT
This sequence comes from Aptenodytes patagonicus, assembly GCF_965638725.1. NCBI lineage: Eukaryota > Metazoa > Chordata > Aves > Sphenisciformes > Spheniscidae > Aptenodytes > Aptenodytes patagonicus. Next base: position 5,730,155 of record NC_134967.1, on the reverse strand, counting down.
GTGGGAATGATGTGGCTCCACGGGCTTCAGTCTATACCCAGGATCCCTAGTGGCTCCTTCCTGAGTATAGACAGCCTCTTCTCAGTGTTGGTAGCTGTGCTGTCCAAACCGAGACTAGCCAGAGTCAGTCTCTGTGCCGTATCCCCTGGTGTAGATACGCCTGTAGCAACTCAGTTTAACAGAACAACTCCGGTTGTTTCTATTTGAGGTGAGAGGATAAAAAAAAAACACCCTTGACCTGCAGGCTAGATTATTTTATTTCACGTACCACTTTATCCGTTTCTGGAAGGCCCGTTTAGGGGTGTGCATCTGCTTGGGGGCTGCTTAGTATCCGACTGCTGCGAGTAGACTTTCTTGTGGAGATGGCGTGGCTGAGCTGGACCCCTCTCTTTGTTTCTCTGGGCTGCTCAGCTTTGAGAGGTGTGTGTATGGAATCAGGTGGTGGGGAAGGATGCTATGTAACATCTGGAATACCTTCTTTCAGTTCTGCTCCTGATGTGGTGTAGTGCTTTGGGGCGCATCCAGAGGGTGGGACTCCCCTTCCCCAGTGCCTTTTGTACCGGGAGGTGGCGCCTGGCTCCAGCGAAAGGGCAGTGAGCAGGGTGTCTGTCTGTAGGACCCGATCCGCTCCTCATGCCACCCTGGCCTCTTACCTGAGGGGAATGGGGAGAAACCACCATCAATCACACGCTTTTTGCTCTAGGCGGGGACCAGGGAGGAATTTGAAAAGGGATTAAATAAGATAACTAGAAGAAGAGGGTTGCCTGCTAAAATCAAAATTAGCTCCCTCATTTTCTTGCTCCCTCTTCTTGCTTTCCAGCATATAAAATGCATTGTAACTATTTTTAATAATACATATTTCAGAAACGGACCCCATGTGTGTCTGGAAGTTACCTGTGCTCAAGGGGTTGTCCAGGGAAGTTGGACTGCTGAATAGAGAAGTGCTGGAATTGATGGTTTCTGACTTTTGTGATGCTGGGAAGAGCCTCCTTGCTGAATTTGCTCATGGAATTGCCATGTGATAATGAGTGATGCTGCTCTCTCAAACAGCTGAAAGGTTGCAGTTTGATCAATGGGGCAGTGTTGTAGGTATTGCAGAGGTAGTAGAATGTGGAGGAGATGACTTCCCCCTTCCTTTCTCTGCTTTGTGCTTTTCTCTGCCTCCACAGTCCATAAGTTTCTCCGTTTGGTCTGCGTGCTTGCATTTGTCCGAGTTCATGGGTTTCGGTTTGGGTTGTTTTTTTTTTTCCAGAAGCTCCTGTTCTGTTATCCCTTTTCCCCTCATCCCATAAAGTGTTTTTCTGAACACGTCTGTTTGGATTTCTACCTTGCTTCCAGTCTAAGCTATAAAAATGAAGTTCCTCCCTGGCTTATAATTAAGTGAGGATTTTTGGTGCCCATTAAGTTTTGGTTTCCGCCCTCTCAGCACGTATAGGGAAGAAAGCAGGTACAGCCTCCTCCACGGAGAAGCAAGCACAGCCTTGGTGTCCTGAGCAACTTCCCTTGGTGATCTGTTCTGGTGGGGTGGAGGCTGATGTTGAAAGAAGCTTTCTTTGTCCTCTCTAGCCAGAGGAAGATTGTGGTCACCCAGGAGTATAACAGAAGGAGCTGTAGTGAGTAAAAATAAGCCTTTAGGCTGTTCTCTACACCACAGCCCGTGCCCTGGCTGTATGGGAGAAGTACAGCAGGCATTGCAAGAGACAGTGATGGTAAGACATTAGAGAGCACACTCTGCTGAGATGAAATGTCAGTCAGTTTGAACCCCCCGGCTGCGCCCTGGAGTGACTAGGCAGTTGGACCTTCCTCAGCAGAGCTGGGACCCAGCTGTGTTTTGTATTCCCTGTGCATCCAGCCATCGGGAAGTTGAGCAGATTGTTGCATCGCCGCGCACTCTAAAATTAATGGTCTTGGTTTACAGTAAATCTATACACTTAGCAGGTTTATTCCTCGATCAATTAATTCCTGAGAATGGCTTTCGTCATCTCCAGTGGTGCCAGATCAGGGGTGCAAAGTAGATTTATTTCTATAATGGATCCAATGATAATTATTTCACTATTTGGAGGGGGGGAGATGCAAGTGATTTATGATGCCTGGTCAAGCTTTTTTTTTTTCTTTCCTGGATTGCTCAGCAAGCTCTTTGGGGCGGGGAGGGGTTCATTTATCAGACTTGAGCCTGTTGTCTGGGAACTGCGTTTTTAAAAAAAAAAAAAACAAACAAAAAAAACCCCAAACCTTGTTAATGCTGGAGGCATCCTTGTCTTCAAGTACAGGTCACTCAGAGTGAAAGGTTTCTAGAGTGGTACAGTAATGAAGTGGTGTCTTTTAGGGGTAGCGCTGCATTCTCCCCTCTGCTGCTGGCTTACATGGTGCTGGGGGAGCTGACCCTTCTCAGTCTCAACCTTACAAATGGAGTTGGCTCTACTTCTTAATGCCCGAGTGTGTAATGGTTTAAAGTGTGGGTCAAAAAGTCTGGCCTCTTCCCCTCCATGCTGATTACTGGCTGTTCAAATGTACATGTTGCCTCTCTGAAGGAGATAGGAATAGCTCAGGTGCTTCTCTGGATTGGAGAGAGCTGAACAGATTTCACTGTGAGAGGTCACTCTCATTCCTGCTCTGTCCTTTCTGATATGCTAGTCACTGCTAGTCCAGCTCCTTCTGCCTTAGCAACATTCCACACTAAGAACATCATTGTTCAGGTGACAGCATGAACTCTGGGGGCACACAGAGGGTACGTGGCCTGAAATGGGAAACGTCTTCCTCCTTGTAGTCCCTCTGGTATGCTGGGGGAGCCCTTTTCTTGGTGAAACTTGCTGCTTTAGATGGGCATTTCACTGCTGGTTCCTGCCACTTTTTCTTGCATACCTACCTGTGCTTGGAGCCTGAGAGCCGAAAGTGTTGAACATGACTAAACAGCATCAGTGATAAACTTAATCTGCGAAGCTCGTCTTATAGCACTTTCTCCCAGCAGAAGCCAGAAAACTGGTGCTTTAGTTGCAGGAATCTGTGTGTTAGTGTTATAGCTTTAACATGTGTGAATTTTATTTCCAACTATGGGATAGCTTCAGCAGCTCAAACAGTTTGCTGTGCAATACTAAAGCTATCTTTCTTTTGTAGAGTAGGAAAGGCTCTCAAGTGTCACTGAAGGCTGCAGGTGCAGTTCCTATATAAACTTGGCCTAATACCCTTTCTTGTTTTTTCTTCTCTAGGCTTGTACCAACGGCTCGTTTCTACCCTCTGCGCATGCACTGCATCCGTGCACTTACACTGTTGTCTGAGAACACCAGGACCTTCATCCCAGTGTTGCCATTTATCCTGGAGGTTAGTTGGTTTCTGCTGACCTAGTGACAGCTGATGCCTACAACCTGATAAGCACACTCTCTTACTATACCCACCAACAGCTCCCAAGATTGCCCAATTTGCTTACTCCCTAAAATCCCTGGCAAACAGCATCAGACAGAATGTGTTGTTTGGTTAGCAAATAGGATTAAACTTTTATTGGCCTGTGAGTGGAGAGTATCTGCGATCAGCTGGGTACAAAAATACATTCCTAGGTGGTTTAACTAATGCAGCTGGAATAGGCAAAGGGTTTGCCAAAGAAGAGATTCAGAGGCTCAGCTGGTTGCAGTAACTCCCCAAGCTGTTGTTACTTGATCCTGCTGATGTGTTCATATCTTAGCAAAAGGAAGAATTTCTCCTAACTGCAGACAAAGGGAAATGGAAGGAAAAAGCCCTTCAAGAATTAAGAATTTATTTAGGAAAAAGATCTCCGTGAACGCAACCTGGCAAAATGCAGTGTGTTTGGTGAAATACTGGTGCTAAGAGACCATCCAGCTTTCCCGCATATCAGATGCCTGACATCTCTCCACATAGGTCTTTCTAGTCTTGCTGCTGTGAGAAGGTAGTACAGAAGTGGTGCAGCCAAATTTCACTGAAGAAGGGTGAGGAATGCAGAAGCCCCAGTAGGTCAGCATGAGGCTGAACACTGAAGAGGAGGAGGGAGGGAGACTTCTATAATAAATGACCTGAGTCAGCTGGGTTCATTCCTAATGAAGTTCTGTTGAAGCAAAGGCTTTTGTGGTTTTGTGTTGTTGTAAACGTCCTTTGCAAACCACATCCTCTGAGCCTGTGGAAGGCAGCGATGTTTATAAATCTCCTCCTGCTCTCCCGCCGCCTCCACTGCTCCTTGGCCCTGGCCTGTGTGGCTTTGCCATTCGCCTGCTTCCTTCCTCTTGTTCATGCATATTTGAAATCCTGCCAACCAGATTTAGTAGCAGAGGCATCTCCACTCTGGGGTAGTAGAGCTTGGGGCGAGGATGGTTTCTCTGCTTTTTATTTTTTAGTGCTCTGAGACATAAAGCCTTGCCCTCCTCGGGGCCTTCCCCCCGCTTTGCATTCTGGCCCCAACACCTCGGCTGTAATCTGTGTCGAGCCCCAGCCAGACGTTACCACACTGCATGCTGAGCTTCCTCCCAGCTTCCACAAGCCCTTGACCACATCCGATCCTGCTGTGTTTGTTTGTGAGGCACTACTTGGCTTAGCTTGCCCAGGTGTTGGTGACAAGGGAGAGATGGGGGCAGGGTAAATGTGTGTTGCTTGCATACTTTTTCACATTACTTTAACAATTATTTTGCTTTTCCTTCTGTAACCCAAGGTGACTGGCATGATGTTAGACTCCCATATCTCCCTGCAGCTGTCAACCTTTCCCTTCTTCCTGCCTATCTCCTGCAAGGGATCCCTCAAATATTCTGTGGAGTTCCCAAGAGCATTCAGGGCTATTCCCTTTATATTTCCATCTCTTCCCAACTCCCTCCGCTCTATTAGAGGTATCTGAACACTCGTACAACCCTTAGTGTGTCTCCGCAAGCTATCTTCAGGCAGGAGGTGTATTCCAGCTGTGTGGATGAGATGGTGGGAAGCTTTAGCACACAGAGGGGAAGTGACCTGCCCTAAGTCCCAAGGTGGCTGTGGTGATGCTGGGAGGAGAATCTGCGTTCTGATGCCCAGCCTAGTGGTTTAACTATGACCCTGTTTCTACCAGCTCACAAGTTCAGCAGTGACTTAGTCAATAGACATTAGTCCCATGCCACACCATGTCATGAAACAAAATCCATTTTAAGCCCATTATCCAAACCATCTGAGATTGAGGGATCTGATCAGTGTGTTGGTACTAAGCAGAAGTAGACTTGAGGGGCATGACTGGGGTTGGGGGAGTGGAATGAAGCCTTCCCAGCATAAGGTATGCTCCATTTGATATGAAGGAGGAAAGGCTGCTCTGTCACTGTTGCAACTGAACCCAAGTGCACTAAAAGAATGGCTGTGGAGTTTGTGACCCTATGTTTTGTGCACTTTTTGGAGAGGACTTTGCATGGCCTTAGAGTGTAGATTCTGTGAAGCTTCTTGTGTAAGAAGTGACAGTGTAACTCTTCTATCCTTCCCCCTCTCCATCAAGGAAACCCATCTCTTGCTACCTCTTGCCTCAGCCCTGTCGCTGCTCTGCTTTCAAGAGATGGCAGATTGAATGTTTGCGCAATTCCCGTAGGCACAGGAATTCCCCAAGCCCCTGCCAATAGAAATGAGAGCTGGCCGCTTGATGCATCTTGACAAGGGCTGATGCTCCCCAGCGTGGGCATCCAGTGCTGTCTCCTCTGACTCTGCTTTCCAGGATGCAGCAAAAGAAGCAGCTTGCTAACATTACATTTTAGATAGGAGGAGGTGGCTTGGGAGAGAGTGTAAAGCAGGCAGGCTTTTATTTTTGTATTGTTACTTCCCTTGAAGGGCCTGTGAGATCCCAGGCTTTTTTTTTTTATCACTTCAATTATTGTGTGACAGGCACTAGTTTCTGCAGCAGGAAAATTGGTGGTTCATCCACTGGAAGGCAGGTATTGGATAAACAAGGTGGAAATCTCCCCACAGGCAGACTTCGCATGCCAATTTAAAATTGGCTTCCCCTGTGGAGGGATGGGAGAGGAGGTTAACCCTGACATGCTTAGGAAGGCATGAGTTTTTCACTTTGACACTTAAATGGCTTGAGTCTTGTTTTGGATATGCAGCTTGCTTTGGAGAAAGTCCCCAGGGGCCTGGAGTGCAACACATATGGGAGAGGGCAGTGGATTTTGTCAGAGGAAATCGGCTGATGCGAAGGTTGTAGTTGGAGAATTGATAATGCTGGACACAGTCACGCATTTAAGCACAAATCTGAAATTAGCTTTCTACAAGACATGGGCTCTTTGCCTCCTTTACACAGAGAGGAAAAACTGGAACTTTAGACAGACTAAGCTGAACCACTGCACCAATGGAAGATGTATCTTTCTTTTTCCTCATTCTCCTCCCTCCACCACTATATTGCAGCTCTTAAATTCTGGATTGCATCCCTGCAGGTACCAGGGGTTGAGTGAAATCATGCCTGACCAATCTAATAGACTTCTACGATGAGATGATTGGCTCAGTGGATGAGGGGAGAGCAGTGGATGTTGTTTACCTTCTCTTTATCAAGGTTTTGGATACCATCTCCCATAACTTCCTCACAGACAAGCTGATGAATTGCAGACTAGATAAGCAGACTGTGAGGTGTATTGACAGCTGGCCAAACTTCCAGGCTCATGCTGTGGTCAGTGGCCTGAAATCTAGCTAGAGGCTAGCCACTAGTGATGTACCCCAGGGATCGATACTGGGGCTGATACTGGTTATCATATTCATTAATGGTTTGAATGGTGGGGCAGAGTGGCACCATCAGCAAGCTTGCAGATGATACAAAGTTGGGAGGAGTTGTTGATGCACCAGATAAGTGTCCTGCAATTCAGAGGGATCTTGACAGGTTGGAGAAACGGGCAGGCAGAAACCTCACGTAGCTCAGCAGAGAAATACAACATCCTGCACCTGGGGAAGAATAACCCCATAATAACAACATCTTGAGGGCTGACTGTCTGGAAAGCAGCTTTGCGGAAAAGGACATGGACAACAAGTTGATTAAGAGCCAGTGATGCACCCTTGCAGTAAAGAAGGCCAACGGCATGCTGGGCTGCGTTAGGCAGAGCTTTGCCAGCAATTTAACTGGCCTTTCCCCTCTGCTGAGCACTAGTGATACCACAGCTGGAGTGCTGTGCCTAGTTCAGGGCTCTCCAGGGCAAGAGAGACATGGACATACTGAAGTGAGTCTAGTGAAGAGCCACAGAGATGAAGGGATTGGAGCATCTGTCATGTGAGGAGAGGCTGCAAGAGCTGGGACTGCTTAGACTCAAGAAGAGAAGGCTCAGGGAGAATCTTACTAATGTGTATAAAAATGTGTATAGAAGATGGAGCCAGGCTCTCTTAAGCGGTATTCAGTGACAGGACAGGATGCAATGGGCACAAACTGAAACACAGAAGGGTCTGTCTGAACATCGGGAAACACTTTGTTTTTTACTGTGAGGGTCACTGAGCACTGGCATGGGTTGCCCAGGAAGGTTGTAGAGTCTCCATCCTTGGACATACGCACAAGCAATCTGGACATGGTCCTGGGCAGCTGGCTCTAGATGGCCCTGCTTGAGCAGCGCAGGTTGGACAAGATGACCTCCAGAGCTCTCTTCCAACCTCAACCATTCTGTGAATAGAGGTTGAAGCCAGATTTTTCTCAATGGCACTTAGTGATGAGAGGCAATATGCAGAAAATGAAATACAGGAGGTCCCATTTAAGCATTGGAGGAAAAAAAAAAAAACCCAACAATTGTATATAGTGAGGCTAGAACAGTTTGCCTAGATAAATAGTGGAGTGTCTCTCCTTGGAGATACTCAAAATGTGACTGGATATGGCCCTGAGCAACCTGTTCTAGTTGACCCTGCTACGTGACTTCCAGAGGTCCCTTCCAACCTTAACTGTTTTGTGACTGAGTGCTTCAAGCCGGCTTCTGCAGAAAGTTGGGCAGCTTTTCTGAACTTGACAATAATCAGATTCTGCTGGAGCAGCTTAACTAGGCACTCTCAGCCCTTCCCTCAGTGAAGCGGGAGGGTGGCTGACAGACCTGAGGGAAACCTGCAGGCAGGCCCAGCAAAGCACTGTATCCCTGCTGCGAGCTGGCCTGGGGCAGCCAGCTTTGGGGTGATCAAAGCAGATGCCGGGAGGCTTTTGCTAGAGCCTGAGGGAAAGAAATGGGGGGACGGATGGGGCAATACAGTGGGAGTGCTGTGGGGTGCAGAGTTGGTTCTCTGGTTTGCACTCTGGCAGTGTATACTGTATATCTGAGCACCCTTCCGACTAGCCACGTGGAAATCAACTGTGAGCTTGAGATTGCCAAAAATCCTTCTCCTTCCTGCCTATGTTGCCCTGTCCTTTCCTCTGTCTGCTAGTGGTTATCAGTTAAGCCAAATTGTTGGCTTTTGACATTTTCTGGCCCTCTAGTCCCTCATTATCGCCTTTCCACCCTGCCACAGGATTCCTAGACATCAGTCATCCTCTCCTTCAGTCTGGCTGTTAGCTGATCCCTTCTGCACAGTCTTGAGATGGAAACCACATTTTTCCCCCCTTCCCACGTGTCCTGAACGGCTCCCTAGCACCTCCTGGGAAAGTTTCAAAACCTCTGGTTGCATTTCCCTGCTTGCGTAGCGGCATGTTAGGATGCCACAGAGCCTGACGCCTTTTGCTTTAACGTGTCTGACCTCAGGGATCGATACTACTGTTTTGGCCAAAGAAATAACCGTGCATAACGAGGTTTATAGCATCGATTCCCTAGGCTAGGGCTCTTTGTTTTCACAAGCCACCAAGCTTGTCCCTCCCTTCCAAATAACCTGGATTGACAAATAAAATGTAAAAAATCAATAGTCGTCTCCATGCTTTTCTGGCCTGGGGGCATCCATGTGACCTGAACACCCTCCCTTTCTTCCTCACCTCACCCTCTAGCAATCAGTGTGCTGTATCCCCACATTGCTGGGCTGGTTGTGGTCTGATGATGAATGTGTTGCTGCTGCATAGAAGGAATAGAAATTATTTCCTGCTCAGGAGTGTGATTTAAAAGCATTGGGGACAGGGAGAGGAACTGTAGGTTGCTTTTGAGGTGCTCAGAAGTATGGGTGGGCAGGGTATTCTCCTCATCAGCCCCCCTCAATGGTTGTCATCAGATATGCAAATGGTTACCAACTGTTGGCTTTTTTTTTTTAAATGAGATCCCATTGCTTGTGAACACCTCCCTTCATTGCCACTTGTTATCCCCTGATGGGGGTCTCTGGGAACCTGCCCCCGCTCAAGTGGTTTTTGCAGTTCTTGCCATCTTTCTCTGGAGATCTGCCCCTGCCAGGCTGGGAAAGGGCATGTTGGTATTGCTCCTCATTTTAGAAACCTTTTGCTCCTCCCTCCTGTGAGACGCACAACCAGCTGTGATACACAGCTTCAGAGAAAGAGCAGCACAGCGCACAGGCTTATTGGGATAGTGTACCCTGTCGCCTGACATCTGCCCGGGACAGCAGGGACCGAGGCAGATTCAGGCTTTAGCTGATTTCAGCTGAAGATAGCTTTCCTGTGTGCCAAATACAGCCTTTCAGGGAAGTGAAGAATGGAAATTCTCATTGATTCATGTTACTCTTCCCCCGGGAAGTTGCAAAACTCCTCCCAAAAAGGACGGAGTGGGGAAAAGGCTTTCATAGTTCTTGGTCTTGATTACAATTTGTTAAGTTTTAAGGCAATAATGGCTCTTCTTAATTAAAACCAAACTTGAGATGCCACCCTGGAGAGCCAGTCACACACACATGTAAAATTCCTCTCCGTTTTCTTCTTTCTACTATGTAAGCTTGCTAGCTTCTGTTTCAGAAATACTCCTCTCCCTCAACCGTTATCATTAAACAAGCTCTGGAAAAACACAAAAGCAAAGGTGCAGGTCTGCCTTTTGACATTGCATACTAGTCTACTGGGCATCCAGCTGTACCCTAGATCTCACGTGCGCTCATCATTTTGATGAGTAGGGTGCATGGTCTCCTCTTGAACTCTGGGAAGGGGCCGGTTTTTCTCCATGTCCCTTGCTGTAAAATGAAATGTGTCCATGGAGAATAATATGCACTTATTCAAAGGCTGTTCAGTTATAATTGGTACAAGGGACGCCAATGGGAAATGTGTTAGAATAGAAACCTTGCCTGGCAAGGGGTGTTTGTGAAAAGGACTTACTGGTCTCTCTGCTTCCTGGGACAATTATTTCAGTGACAGTAAAAGGGTAATGGATTTGGTATAAGCAACATTTAGTCTTGCTGTTGAAAAGCTTCTCACGTTAAGGGACAGCTCCAAAACGACATCTCCAAAACACACTCAAGCTTTGTAGTATGATCTTTTTGACCATTAGAAGCACGGGTCTGAGAAACAAACCTCCAGTTTCTTGTGCTGTTGCTTGTGTTGGTTTCCTTTTACCTCATACTTCTGTGGCATCTTTCACACTCAGGTCTCTGAAGCTTCAAGTGTGGTTGGTGTTTGCTCCCTAACTGTCCCTTGCTAGGATGTTTAAGAAAGCTGTGGTACAGTGATCAGAACAGGCAAGCAGGAATCGGGATTTCTGGATCGTCTTCTCAGCTCTGCCACCAACTGCATGATCTTAGTTGAGTCATTTGGTATCTGTTTTGTTTTGCGGTGTGATCATCTTTACACTCGGTTTTTTCTGCTGTAGGTTTTCCAACAAGTGGATTTCAATAAGAAGCCAGGACGCATAAGTGCTAAGCCTATAAACTTCGCAGTAATCTTGAAGCTTTCCAATGCCAACCTGCAGGAGAAGGCCTTCCGAGTAAGTGGAACCCCAGCAGCCAACAGCACACAGCTTCTCTGTAAGCGGCCAACAGTGCACAGCTTCTCTGTGAACAACAGAGTTGCCCTAGCAATATGCTTTGTGTTCCTGTCCTGTAAGGCTGGAGACTCATTTCCCAATCTGGGCACTGTAGGGTTCAGTTCCTGTCTGATACCTCTATTTCTGCTTCCCCTACCCAGGATGGACTCATTGAACAGCTCTATGACTTGATGCTTGAGTATCTCCATTGCCAGGCCTACAGCATTGGATTCCCAGAGTTGGTTCTCCCCACTGTCATTCAGGTAAGGTGTAAGATGCTTCTCGGTCATGCCATGAACATGAACAGAGTGGGATAAAGTTGTTAAAGCTAACACTGAACTCAAGATGGCCTTCACAATGTGAGGAGAGCGCCATTTACCTTTTCTTAATTATAGTTTTTCTTTGCGTTTTGGGGAATTCTTGGGGAGGAACAGAGGCATTGCATCTGATTAGGAGGCTGAAGGTAGGTGAAAGTGGCTGTGGAGTGAGCCACTCTTTTGGGAGCCAAAGTGGAACAGAGGGCTGCATAACTGCTGTAGAGATGTGTTTTTGACTAGTGAACACAGGTGAGTTCTGGCAATTCAGAGTTGTCCGAATTGCTGTGTTGTCTCAGAGCAGTACCTGTGCTCTGTGAGCCCATACTTTTCCTTGCCTTACGACCTCCCTCACGTGCTCTCCACAAGATGGCAATCTTCCCTCCTTCCACAGTGTCTCCATCAACTGGGGCACTTTCTCCCCAAGTCCCTCCATACAAAACAGTACAATTCTTGTCTCCGTGCCTCCTCCTTGCTGCACCTAACAGCAGTGCTGCAAAGTAGTCTCCTTTGCCTCTCCTCGGCATTCCACGGTGCAGGGTGTACTTCCTAACTACTTCATGTTTACATACTTCATTGCCTGCAATAAAACTGCCTAATAGTGCTGTGCATCTGGGCGCATAATCCTTCCCTAATACCTTGCTAGCTGGGTGGCTTCAGTTTTGAATGAACAGTGACCTCTCTGCTTTGAACGGTAAGATTGCTCAGTGCAAATGTGTTGGAACTTGTTGCCTCCCTTCCTCCCAGTCCTCTCTATTTTTAACTCACGAGTGGCGGGTGTCATACAAGTTTGGTAGAGAGCTGTTGTCGTATCCTCCATGGGGACATGAACCTCTGCTTTGCTTTGGTGTCTGCTGTGAGACCCTGTGTCTGCATACCTTGTTGCTATGATGCCTCTGGTTGATATGGGAGCGATGTCTCGGTTGGGACCCACGGGCTGCTTGGGAGGCAAATCTCCTTGTTTCTGCTGTATGTAATAGGCTGGCATCTGTCAGGCGCATGACTCTTGGCTGGGTCCCTGCAGCCTGGCACAGGCCATTGCCTAGCTGGCAGTAGGAAGCTTTGGCTAATGTGAGCTGACAGGCACTCTCGGTGCTAGGAGAGCAGCTCCTGTGCTTGCTCTCGCTTTGCGTGCTCCTCACTTATCGGCAGTGAACAAAGCCCTTTCCTCTCAGCCAGCAGCTGTTGAGAGCATCGAAGCTGTCGGAGCCGATGTTCTAGCTGGAATGAAAAACGGCTGACAGCCCTCTGGCACCAAGCACCCTGTGGCTTCCAAACACACCCTGGGACCAGCCTGTATTTCTGCAGAGAATTAATGCTATCGGATTCCTATTTGGCTGCCACTAACCACAGCCTCGTGGCGTCTGCTGGGCTGGGGTGCTGAGGTTAGCTTCCCAAAATCTCAGAGTCTTCGGGAAAGTGTGGGGGGGAGGCTTTTCTCCTGGAACGGTTCCAGTTAACTGTAAAAATCCATCTGTCCTGATTCTTCCTCCCTGATGAGCTCACGCTTCTCTCAGTGCCGTGTCGTAGGGGCTGTGTTCCAGCTGGCGAGGCTTGCGTTCCTTGTCTTCTGGTCAGCGGCCTTGGGAGAAGCTAGGCTGAACTGCCTTCAAACTGAACTTTAAAACCCCCTTGCCTGGAAGGCAGGAAGCACCCAGGGAAGATCAAAGGAAAGGAGAGCCGGTAGGGGCGGGAGACAGTTCAAAGGCTTCTGTTTTGCCCAGCTGCTGGGACGACCCCATGGCGGTCACTGCCTCCGCAGGCTGGTGAGGAGCTCAGAGTGCAGAGCCTGTGTGTCTGGTTGCTTGGAAGAGACTGCCTCTTCCCTCCTCTAGAGCCCTGACAGGCATCACAGAGCAGAGGTGGGAGGTTAAAGGGAAAAACTGGGCAGGTGTCGATAAGGGGTAGGTACTGCTGGGTGGAGGCAGGAGGTGGCATGATCTAGACGTGACTTGCAGCTAGACAGAAGGGCAGGAGGTGCCGGTTTGCTTTGCCAGCAGCCACTCCTACTGCTGCTCGCTCTCTGTCCCGAGTTGAATATTCCCTCTGCTTTTTGTGAGTGGGGGATTGGGCTTGATTTGCGTTCCCTGGAACACACACACCCAGCTGCTTCAGATAATTTATAGTTCCCTGCGTCGTTTACAGTAAGAGGAGCTGAGTTTTTGCTGTGGTCTCTGCTGGTATAAACCATTGGTGTTTAAGGCTGGCAGTTTAACAGAATCAATCCCACTAATCACACAGCTGCTTAGCTAGGAACTTACATGAGATGTTAACGACGTATATGCACACACACATACACGCCTATGTTCTGATTACTTTTATTCTGGAAAGATATGGTTGTATTTGGCAGAGTAGAAACAGGCATACACAGAGTCCCTTTCTCTCTCTCTCCTCTCTATCTTCTTTTACCTTCTTGGTTGTGTTCCCTGCCTCTTAACACAGGACTGAAATCTCATTATGTTTCGTTAATATCTGTGGCAGATAGTGGTGGGACTGTGAAGGATTGCAGGGGTAGGAGAGAGGAGGGGGAAAGAAGAAATGAAGCATACGGCTGTGAGAGCGAACACACAACACCAAACTGCACAGATAGAGCCTGAGATTTTGCAGGATTTCTGGTGACACTTCTGCAACGAAAGAAAAATAATAATGTATGTGGCAGCGGATGAAATGGATCTGGGGCTGCAGCTGTGGGGATCAAGTGAGATAAATCAAATGACAAATGCATCTCAGTGGAGATAAATATGCAGCACCTATAAAAATAAGTATTTTAGAAAGGGGGGGTGATGGTAGGACAGGCTTCACCAGCAGAAGAATAGTTTCTTTGCTGATGGTTTCTTTGTACTTGTTTAATGGGCTGTTTGCTTTGTGGAAAGGGGGAAAGGTGTTCATTTTAACTCACGTTTTTCTGAGTTGGATGTATGATGGCAGGTGGGCATATGCTGAGGATAAAGGGACAAGAGAAGCCCCTGCTGCTAGGTAATGGGGGATATTCTCCATGTGTGTAGCAGACAGCAGATCCTGCAGCAATATACCCATCAGGAGAGCAGTGTCCTGACAGAGAGGGGCTAGGTAGGTGTGACTGTCACCTCTTGATAAACATTTAATACCTACCTACTTGGCATGTAAGATCAAGCCAACATGTAGGCTTGGCAGGAGGGAGACATACTCCTCCTTCCCCCAGCTCTGTCTTTTGAGGCAGAACATTTGAAGCCATAAGTAGAGAAGGCAGTACTGCATTTGCTGACTAGAAACCCTTTATCTCTATCATGATAGCATCTGCAGAACCCAGCGGAGATGAAGATTCCATTGTGGTTAACCATTTTCTTTTGCCGTGTTGAATCTCTTACTCTAAATCAAGTGTCTGTGTAGTGTGTGCGTGTGTGTGTATATATATATATGGCTCTAGCAAAGAGCTTGGACTGCAGAATGTGGACAGCACTCCAGAGGCTTGTCTTGGGGTTGGTCAAAACTGTTAGCAGAGAGTGTAGTAAACTGGAATTCAAGCCATGAGTCAATCTGGACACCCCCATCTCTTTCTGTCAGCAAGAGCGTCCGCTGCTGCCTCAGCTTTTAGTTTGGAGGTGTCAGAACAGTACAGTGGTGTTGGAGGGTGGTTTGTATTGGGAGGGGAAATCTTCTTTGGTGGGGAGAAAAGAGGTTTGCTTGAGGACAAAGCTACTGAGATAAAAGAAGAAAACAACACAAAAACGTGCTCTGTTTGCAGTGAAGTCTCATTGTCTGAGAGTAGTGAAGTGTGCTTTGGGCACAGAGAGAGGGCAGGAGCAGATTGTCTGTGAGTAGGATTGTCCTTGCCCTTTCAGGCAGCAGTAGGGTTTGTGGTTTCCTGGCAGACCGGCTCTTGTCCTGAGGGTTACATGTAAGGCCTTGGGTCTAAAAGAAAGAATTATCTAGACATAAGCTGCACAACTTGTCCACAGAGAGTGTTATTTTGTAAATTTTTGTGTGGTGGGTGTGTGGGTTTGTGCGCTTGAAAAATCAGTGGTGCCAGCTGGAGCTGGGTTGGTACAGTCAGACATTAAGCAAACTTCACCCCATGTGACTCTGCAGATGGCCATCTGTCCTGACCCACAGCTCTGCTGCTGTAGCAGCACCAAGTTTTCCTACTGAGCTATGCAAAAGACCCTTACTCCCAGTCCACAGACAATTCCACCCCAATTTTAAGTCTCTTCTCAAGCTCTGTCTTCAATCCCAGCCATCAGGCTCATCGGCAGCCTCTTGTATTTGGTATTCCCATTCCAATATCCACTGGTGTTCTACAGTCTTAACCCACAGACACCTTTCCCCATTCTAATCCTGGCTTCCCTGTGCTTTTGGCCATCTAGCGTCCGCAGGTATCCTCTGTTATTCCTGGTGTCCATGCATCTGGTCCACAGTCCCTCTTACTATTTGGCTGAGCAGGAGACAGTGATATTGTAACTACAATGGCAGCTAGAAGCTGAGGCCCCAGAGACCATAGACGTTTTTCCTGCTGGCTGCTTGAGCTCCACTGATACATATTTTTTTTCAGAAAGCAGCAGCGTTAAAGGGTGCAAAGAGCTGTTTTTGAGCAAGGCCCCTGCGCTGGATTGTGTACAAACATCTGGCCTATCACTGCAACTCTTTGCATCCTCCCAGCCCAGAGTGGCAGGACCCCCAGGGTTGAATATGGGTGATACATTGGAGTACGGTATGAATTGAAGGGAAAAGGCACCCCATGCTGTCTGTCACTGGGGGTGGGAAATGTTTTTTTGCTGATGAGATCTGTGTATGGAAACTATTACATTGCTTTCATTCTTCCTCTCCTTTTCCTCCTCCCAGCTAAAATCTTTCCTGAAGGAATGCAAGATTGCCAACTACTGCAAGCCTATCCGGCAGCTCCTGGAGAAACTGCAGGAAAATTCTGCCTACATTGCCAGCAGGCGTCAGAAAGCTACCTTCGGCGTGGCCAGCAGGGAGTCTGTGGTGAGTCTGCTGCTTTGATTGGGCTTCCTGGAAAGACAGTCAGACTCTGGCTGCTGGGATTGAGCGGGTGGCAGAGGGAGGAGGGACAACGAGATCATGGAAACGGGAGTGTGTGGGGTGTGGCAGATGTTCACAAACAACTGAACTCGGCAGGGCTCTGATGCTATAGCTGGCAAGACTCTGCAGCCAAGAGCCTCATGGAAAACACAGTCCATAAATTATACCCTTCTATTATAACACACACACACGTATGCATGGAAGCGCCTTGCTTTGCTGGGGCATCTCCTTTGCTGAGAAGTTTCTTGGGTTTCATCATCCCATTCCTGACATGTAGGTGCCAGTTGGTGCCTAAAGTGACAGGGGGGATTCTGCTGCCTCTGTAAGCCTGTTGTTTCCTCCTAGTCTGTAGAGACCAGTCCCCAACGAAGCCATTGGCAGGCTGATATGTGGCAGTTCAGGATCCTGAGGCAAACCTTTCCCCATTTTCCTGGGCCTTGTGGAGACAGAGCTATAGAATCAGGAAAGTTATGAGCCATAAGAGCAGTCATCGGGCATCCTGGGCACTGCAGTTGCTTCTCAAGAGAGATGCTGGTATATTCTTCTGTCTGCAGCCTAAGCATCCAGCCTGCTGAGAAAATGCTGAGCACATTCGACACCTAGAAAAGTTACAGTGGCTCTGGGTGTCTCACAGGGCCTGTGGAGCAGTTGAGTTAAACATCAGGATTGTACCTTAGTGATGAGATGAAGAGGAGTGACTAAGGTGATGATGGAGACCCCCCTCTTATCTTAGGAAATGAACTGTAGCACAGCTAGAAAACAGTATATTAGAGGGTGTTTTAGCTAATAGTTGGCCATCTGGCTAACAGGCTGAGAGATGCTGCCTTTCTCCTTGTTTCCCCTGCTCCAGGAGGCTGCCTGCTCTGAGCCAGGTCCTCCTAGGGATGGTGTAGCATATTGTCAGGACATTCCTTTCAGTGTCCTTGCTCCATCCTTCTTTGGGGACCTGTTGACCTGAGCTAAACTCTGAGGTATTTGAAATCCAGGCCCTATGTAAATGAAGCCAAAGGGAAGGAAGCCTTGTTAATGAAGCTTTGTTTGTGTGTCCTTTGGGTTGGACATTTTGTCTTTGCTTTTTATCCGGCACAGCGGCCTTTGCAAGCCTGATAGCAGGTGAACTGTGTGTGTGCACGCTGCTCTGTGTGAGAGCAAGTAGTGGGTCTGACTCTTCCTTGCCTGGCAGGAGAGAGGTGGAAATCTCTCTGTCTGCAAGGTAATGGATGGGTCTGAGTGGTCTCTCTGGCCACATGGTATCGTTGGAAAGTCTGGAGTTCTGCATCATTGAAAGCTCCACCTGTTGGCGTGGAGCTGAGCACGGAGCAGAAGTTGCAGTGCAGACTAATTTGTCTTCAGACACTAAGGGGCAGGCACTGCAGGAAAATTAGCCTTTGAAATCCTGACGTATCAATGCCAGGACACAGCAGTGCTATTCTGGGATTAAGGGGTTGATGGAACTGGGTTTGAAGTGACTAAGTAGTCTTTGGTTCTGTAAATGCCATTCTGGGTTGGACTGTTTTGCTAGAGGAATTATGCCTCCCGTCTGGAGTGAAGTGGTTAGGGTTTTGTTCTTTTGTATTTTTTGCGGGCAATGCTGTGGCCACCCACCCACTCTGCAGAGGTAGAGATTTCAGCCTCTAGGGCTCTCCATGAAACAGATGAGCTGGGGAAGGTCGTTGGCTAAATAAAACAGGGTTTCCAACAACTCTTGCCACCGTCTGCTTTTCCCAGCAACGCTGGATGCAGTCCCTTGTGTAAGAACTAAATGATTATTTTAACATTTTGCTGCCTGTATGTCTCCTAGTTGACATTGGTGCACCTGCTTTTCCAGGGACATCTGGGTGTCTGAGTAGCGTGAATCAGGCAGGGTTGGCTCTGGAGGGGCAGCAACAGGCAGCCTGCCTTGAGTAAGGGAGGTTGGTTAAGGGAAGCAGGCACCAGTTTGCCAAGCCTGTTTGGAGACGGCTGTTCTGCCGTTTAAGGGGATAGAGCAACAGTGTGAAGTGCTGCTCAGGGAGGATGCCTGGGTTGCCTGTGCAATCTGTATTTTTGCACTGTGGTGGTGTCTTATGGGAGAAGGGAGCCTTTCTCTTCCTTCGGTTAATGGGATATCAGTGCTCCTGGGAGCAGAGGAAACAGCCCGTTCGGTACTTCCGTGAGGTGGAAGAGCCGTAGTGGGTTATCTTTTGTGCCCAGGTGGCCCTGTGTTATCCCCCTACTCCTTTGCAAGCAGATGGTGTAGATTCCCAAGAAGGGCCAAAGCTCCCGCAGAGACTGGGCTTCCCAGAATGATTTGGAGTGTCCCTCGAAAGCTGGGTTTAGTTTGCCAGGCTGTCTCCAAGATATGTGGGGCATTGGCACTTCTCAAGAGCAAACGCTTCCAGAAAAGGGAAGGGAAGGAGAGGGGTGAGGGGAGGGGAGGTATTTGCATGTCCCCCTTGCCAGCAAGAGCAATTGAAAGCAAATGCTCTCTGGTATTCACATCCATGCATTTGTGCCTGCTCCACTGTAGGGAGCAGAGCCCAAATTCTGAGGTAATTCTTCCATGCAGTATGCTGAAATGCGACTTTCCTGGGGGGAATTTACAGAGAAATAGGTTTAAATGAAGGGAATAAAGGTTGTGAATGTGATCAGATCTCCACTCCTGAGTAGCAGGCGTGCTTTAGAAAGCTGGATTTTACCTAGGGGTCTTTATTATATAATTTTAAAGAAGAAACAGCCTGGGGATTGAACTTAGTGTTGCAGGGGAAGCATCGTGGTGCAATGTTTAACTTAACATGAAGGGACTGTGGAGGGATCCCTCCTTGCATCCCAGGATCTGTGGTATGGAGGGATAGACACACCAGAAGTGTTCAGCCAGACTTCTTTATTTTAAGATTGAAAACTTAACTCTTTTTTTTTTTGGTAAGAAGCAGGTTATTATTTGAGAGTCAGTGCTTTTTTGAGTGTACAATGCTAATAGGTTACTATACTAATTAAGGTCTTTGTGAGGGGAGCCATAACAAGTGCAGCTGAAGTTGAATCCAGATGCATAATGTGCAGCTCTGATTTTAGGTTCGTCTGCACTAGTGTGGCAGGGGAAAATGCAGGGAGGGAAGAGACTGCACCAGGACCCGCAGCGTGTGCCGGGCTGCGTTACAGCTCTGTGGCTCCCAGGCAGACCCTTGCTGGGGATCCTTCGTTTAAGAACAGTGCAGCCCAGCAGGCTGTTACGCTTAATGAAATGTGAAGCGGGAGAATGGGCTGATGGAAAGCATTGCCTCATTTCCATGAGATTTCCAGATCTTCTGCATTCATCCCCATCTCACGTTTCAGATGGGAGGTTTTTCTGGAGGGTGGGTGATGATCTTTGTTACATTTGTACAGGTGCTAGCACTGTGGGCTTGATCCATGCTGGGTGTTGCCCGACAGCACAGTAATGCAAAGCAGTAATAGAAGGAGAATTGCAAATGGTTAAAGTGGGTGTGATGGCATCCACTCTCTCAAAATTCCCGTCGAGGTGTTCAGACTTAGAAAGATGGGAGTGTTTTAATGGTCTTTTTTATCTCTGGATTCCAGCACACTTTAAAACCAAAAAAGCTGTATCAGACAGAACAAATAGACTTTTGCCCTCTGTAGGAAGGGTCTTTCTCAGAAGCTGTCCATACCCAAGCAGCATCAACAAATTGCCTGATTGCAGCTGGCAGCCTGATATGAGCCTGATCTATAAATGAGGTGACTTTGTATTCCTCGGGAATTACTCCTCTTGCCATAGTGGTGGGTCAGATCGACAGTAAAGCTGTGCTGTCTGCTGGCTGGCGTCTCCGCTAGCAAGTGCTGCTGGAGTCGGCAGTACATCAGCTGTGCTTTCAGTAAGCCTGCCGGGGAAGAGACCGGAGAGCAAACGCAGGCTCCAGCCGTGCAGACCTGGAGCCGTGTTACAAACAGTCCCGTGGGGGTTGTGAGTCTGGGACCTGTGATTACCAGAAAGGGCTTATTTGGCTTGATGCAGTATTGATAGCGCCTCTTGTAGGATGCATAAATAGATTCTGCGCCATTAGAGTGCAGGTGACACAAGCTGGTCGCCGTTTAATTGCCAAAGTTCAGCTCCTGGTGCCAGCTGCAGAGACCACAGATCATCTCCACTTCCCTCCCAGTGATGGGCCAAATCAAGAGCTGGCACAGACTGTTGCATTTCACTTCACAGCATACACTGAGTACCTGTTTATTTGTGTAAGCTGGGAGCTCTGCGCTGCTATCCGTTGCCGAGACCTGCTCTTTCTGTCTTCTTGTTCATACACTGCTCTTTAAACAAACTTTTTCCTGCACCTTAGCTCACAGGCTGAAGCCAACACACCATAGCTCCTTAGTTTTGGGGCTCAGCTCCCCAGAAGCAGTTGATTTGGGATCTGCTGAAGAATATTTGAGCTGCTGCTGTGTTTTCTCCTGTGAAGAAGGTCTGGCCTTTTGTTCCCACCCTCAAACAGGAGCATTGTGTACACACAGCTGCCCATACAGAGCTCTGGATTTGTCCTCAGCCCTGGATTCAGGATACTCTTTGGATCTGTGTTGACCTTTGAGTGTATCTATGCTAACCTTTGTTCCTGTTGCTCGTTTCCTTCCTCCTTCGCCTGTTTCAATTCCTACTTGTATATCACATCTTTCTGCTTACATTAGATTGACTTTTTACTGTGGGGTAATGCAAAGCCTCTGGGCACTGTGGTAATCCAGTTAACAGGTACAGTTCTGTGTGGGTTTTAAGTTAAAGGGATGTTGGCAGGTTAAGAAGAATGTATTTTAATATGACATACCACCCCCCCCCCTTCAGCACTAGCATGCCAAATGATTGAAGTGTAAAAGGATTTTTAACCATCTAATTTGCTTCCCACCATTTACGGTGTTTGCACCTCCTTATTCTCCCTGCTTGGACAGCGGAAACAGGCTCGGCACTTCTTCATGCTCTGCTCTCTCAAGGTTGGGATGAGTCCAGGACCCTGCAGGGGAGTGTTTGTTTCAAAAATAAACACTTGGCTGTAGAACAGGGGGAAAAGGCAATCAGACATCTTTGGTACTTAGGTCTTGTAAATGCTTGCATGACTTTTTTCTGAATTAAAAAGCAAGAACTGAGCAAGTGATCAAATGCCTCCATTGAAGGAGCAGGGGACAGATTTTGTCCTGATAGATCCTCTGATCTGTCCCTTTGATACCTACCTTCAGGTTTCAGTTGAAGTAATTCCTTTTTCATTACAGTAGGCTGCATCATCTGACTTGACTTCTGTGTCAGCGTCTTCTCACTGGAGCTAGAGTAGAAGTGAATGTTCAAGGCCAAGATAGTAATAGTGGATCCCAGAAGTCATTGAGCTTATTTTAGGAGAGCCTATTGTGAGTTCTTAGCAATTCTGAGAATCAGGCTTCTTCTAGGAGGGAGAAATGGGAATCTGGGAACGCACATTTCAGGCCAGCATGCTGAGAAAATTTGGTGATCTTCCATAAGCTAAAGCATCTTATGTGCCACCTTATAGATGCTCCTTTACGAGGACCTTATGCTGTCCTTCAGTGCCATTGGTATCCTGTGCTTTAGTATTGCGTAAGTAAGTTGTTGCATTGGCCAACCCGTCCATTTCATCTTTTGGCTTTCTTTGATCTCCTTGCAGTGCCCGGGCATTGCTTTACCTAAGGAGAGTGATCAGTCGCACTGCTCCTGACTCACCAGTTGCCTAAATGATTATGCCTGAATTCACACTTAGTCCTGCTTGCATTCTTAGTCGTGGTTGCCAATTTCCTACCTAGAAGCTGGGAAAAGGTGGTTTGGGAAAGGGTCTTAACCTCTGCTCTTGACTCCCTGCGTTTGCCAAAGTTGTATTGGAGAACTGCTTTGAAAACATTTCTTAAATTTGCACCCCCTCTCTCCACAGGAACAATGGGAGAAGCAGGTCAAAGAGGAGGGGACACCTCTGACCAAGTATTATACTCAGTGGAAGAAGCTAAGAGAGAAGGAGATACAACTGGAAATCAGCGGCAAAGAAAGAGTAAGAATGAAATGCCTAATTTACTGGGCATCATCGGTGCCACGGGAAGACAAGAGAGCCATGTCCTGGCAGCAGGATGGTGGTTGGTCAAAACCAGCTCTGCTGGTGTGAGCTGAAATTGGCTTGAGCTGTGTGAGTGCATAGGCTGGGCATTCTTGGAAAGAGCATGAGTGTGGCTAGACGGTAGCCTAGCCAGCATCTTCAGCTCCCTGCGGATTTGTCTTACTGGGATCTCTAGGAGCACCATCTGTGTCCTCTGCCTGTAGCCTGTTTGTTTGCCCAAGTTAATAGAGGATAGGTGAGAAGGGGTGAAGTGGCACTAGGGTAAATTTCCCTCTGTCCCTGTTTAGGCTCATGCTGTTCAAGAGACCCACTGGTACAGCAGCCTTTGTAATTCAAGGCTAGGAAGCTGAAGACAGTAGTGATAGAGTAATTGTGCGTACTGGCAGAGGTAGGTTGGGTAACGGATTCGATTGTGTCTGAGCAACTGGCTTTATTGTGGATGTTACTTCTGGAACAAGCACGTGATGTAGTTTTGGAGTTTAGACTGTACACACAGTTCCGGTTCTGTGTGTTCATCCCCATGTTCATGGGCCTTCCCGCATTGCTTTAGACAGTTTGCATCATTTCTTGCAATTTGTGTTGCTTCCTTGATAGTAAAACAGAATGGGTTGAGCCTTTAGCTCTTTTTCCAGCTCTGCAGAATGTGACTGGATTGCCATGCTAAAACCTAACTTTGCAAGAAAGTAGGGAGGGGAAGATGCCTCTCTTCTTAGCAAAGGGAATATCGGAGATGAGTTCTGTTTCACATTTTCTTATTTCACTCATGTAGGGGTGGCTGGTTGGGAGGTGGGACTTGCTGTCTGGACAGAAGTGCTCAGGCTGCCATTTCCCACATCTCCTGCCCAAGGGAAGGCTCCTTGGCCACTCCTCATGCCACTGCATCCTCCAGGATGCAGAAGGTAGGCGTGGGAGCTTGCTTACATTAGGAGTCTAAAGGAAAGCTGTCTCGATGCTAATGCAATGAAAGTGGCTGAGCTAGGCTTTTGGCCAGGGAGCAGGAAATAGATATAATTGGTGTCTCCAGCGTATGGTGGGGAACAATGAAATGATCGATGGGACATGAGGATGATTGGCTCTGAGCCAAGTCCCGGAGTGTGGTAGAAGACCTGGGAGATCCTAGAAATGTTCAGTATCGTATACCAGCCTGAGATAAGGACAGGAGGCTGAAATTCCCTGGGGCAGCCATGCAGAGGGAACAAAAAGCACGCTTGTTTTCTGTGCAAACCCAGCCGGAGAATGTGGCCTTTGCAGAAAGGAAATTGCGGGGGGGGGGGGGGGCTAAGAAACAGCAAGAAGTGATGGTTGTGAGTGGGGCTAATCTCTTGCCCAAAACTGGCCCTGCTGGTGTGAGCTGTGTCATGGTTTAACCTCAGTCGGCAACTGAGCACCACACAGCCGCTCGCTCACTCCCCCCCTGCCCCTGGTGGGATGGGGGAGAGAATTGGAAGAGAAGAAGTGAGAAAAACTCGTGGGTTGAGATAAAAACAGTTTAATAATTGAAATAAAATAATGATGATGATAATAATGTAATAATGATAATGATAATACACAAAGCAAGTGATGCACAGTGCAATTGCTCACCACCCGCTGACCGATGCCCAGCCAGTCCCCGAGCAGCAGCCCCCCCAGCCAGCTTTCCCCCGGTTTATGTACTGAGCATGACGTCCCATGGTATGGAATGTCCCTTTGGCCAGTTTGGGTCAGCTGTCCTGGCTGTGCCCCCTCCCAGCTTCTTGTGCACCTCCAGCCTTCTCAGTCGGTAGAGCATGAGAAGCTGAAAAGTCCTTGACTAGTGTAAGCACTGCTCAGCAACAACTAAAACATCGGTGTATTATCAACATTATTCTCATCCTAAATCCAAAACACAGCACTGTACCAGCTACTAGGAAGGAAATTAACTCTATCCCTGCCGAAACCAGGACAAGCTGACACTTTCCTGGTACTGAAGCAGCTATCACAAGGGGAGAGCAGATCACGCCTCAGTGTAGACAAGCCCCTGTCTCATGTTAAAGGGAGGAGGGGAGCTGGAGCTCCTTGGGGTGGCCAGGACCAGCTGAGGTGGAGTGCTCCCCTTGAAGGGGATTGCTTTCCTATAGCAAGGCTCAAGAGGGTGACTTCTGAGACCAGGGGAAGTCTGAAGGGCAGTGACAGGGACTTGTTTTCTCTTGGAGAAAGTGGGCTGAACAGATAAACTGTAGAAAGAGACAGACTTTGGTGTTAGCTTTCCAAAAGGCCTGTGGCTGCCTGACATCTTTGCTTGGTGAATGGGGCTGTTGTCTCTCTCGGTGGGGACTGCTAGCTTAATGATGCAGCATTGTGAGCCCCAGCAGGAGAGTGAACACCATGAGGCCCATTAGGGCTGGGGAAAATCCATGTCCCATTAGCAGCCATTGGGGAGAAAAAATAATAACAGAAAAAACCAGCCTGGCTCTCAGCTGCTATGAGCTGCAGCTTGCCTTATATAACAATGCTGACCCCGTCTGCCCATTCCATTTGCTTTTCCCAATGGTTTTTAATGGGATGTAGACTAATCGGCTTCGTGAGACTCAGTAGATCGTAACCCTCTAGCTGGGCATTAAAAGACTGGCCCCCAAATTACCTAATTACTGCTGCTGTGTGATGAACACAGGCTGTGTCTGTGAGCTGTGGCTCAGAACAAGTCTCATTCCTTGGCTTTCTGATCACTCCGCAGCTAGTAGGGTTTTCTGGTGCCTTTATTTTGAGGTGCCCATCTTGAAGGCACTCCTGTGGAGTCTCAGAAAGTTGGAGGTAGCACAACTCAGCGTGACTCAACACCAGGTCCTTTTTAATATGCTCAGGCTGAGTTCAACCAGTACTGATGTCACCCAAAACTGTAGGCTGCCTTTGGAAATGGGGACTTTTCCTAGGCAGTATGAAAGTACAAAGAAGTCCCAACTAACAGCTCCCTGCTGTACATGCCCTGCACAGGATGCTGGAGAAATTTTTCACAGCGTTGAGATAAGTCTCCCTCTTTTTGCTCCCTTGAGTTGGAGAAGTTTGGAGAATTGGAGAAGACTGTTCCACATCATGCACGTGAGACATTTTACTCATACACAGCTCCATTTCTACTTTAAACCTACTAAGTAATGTGTTCCATGGAAACATCCCATGCTCAGGATGTGTGAGGAGGGAGAATGAGACCTTGGATGATTTTTGCATTTCATCTACTGCTGCTGAGCAATAACAGTGACTGGGGTCATGGAGAACAGAACTAGCTAACAGGGGCTTGGGCAGTTGATGCAGTTGTTTGTTGTCCAAACTGGGTTTCTGCTTCTGTTTGTGACACTTTCAACCTCAACTATTTCCTGGTTAGGCAGTGCTGGACTCCTGTTTAACTGCTGCTGTTGCTGAAGAGTGATAGCTACCAATGCTGCCAGACAGGGACTCCGCAGGTAGCGTGGCTCTTGGCACAGAAGAGGGCCCAAAGGTGCTGCCTGTGACTGGGAGACTTCCAGAGTCGGCTCAGCCGTACTGATGACAATGCCACAGGGTATAGTTCCCAGCACCTGTTGGAGTGACCATCTCTGGGACGTGAGAGGCCTTGACCTAAATGGAGCTACTGAGGGAGGACATGGTGGTCCAGGTCTTGGGCTGCAGGAAACTCCGGCGCTTCTCCCCGAGGCTGGGATGATGGCAGCATGACCTGGCTGAGGCACTTGCAGAGGCAAGGAATGTACAAACTGAAAGGGATCAGATACGGGGACTGTGTCTGTGATCACAGCCTAATGCTGGGTTAGAAGCATAGCTGCTGATATATTTTAGCTTCTGAGACCTTTGTGTTTTATTTCTGGAGCCTCTCATTGAATCAGTATTTCTGGAGCATCTTCCTCTGCCCTCCCACCCTCCATAAAGTTATAAGCCAGAACAGATGAGAGGAGTGAAGCATGAGCCTGTCTTGTCCACCAGAACTGGTAGGGGCTAAGGAAAATGTTTTCACCATAGCAGCTCCCCTGCCCCACAATGGAGCTTGCTGGAGCATAACCACCCAAGGGAAGAGGGTGGTTACAGTATGTCATTAGGTCAACTGAGGGCAGCTGTTTGGCAGTGACTCTGGATTGCTGCTCTTGCTGTGTTTTGCTTCCCAAGTCTGTTCTCTGGCATGCAACGACTGCTGTTTGGACAGCCAGTCATGTGCAGCTTTCTTCACGCATGTTCCCAGCACAGAGACAGCCCAGCAGGTCTCTGCAGGGACAGTGGAAGGAAAGGCATCTCATAGCGGAAAAGAGCAGGTGGGAAGGTGATTTAAAATTAGGACCCTGCAAATGGTGGTTGGTGATTTGCTCCCGTCTCCCCTTCTCTGGCCAGCTTCTGACTTTCCATCCTGGTGCTGCAGGTTATTGCTTGTAAGTGCTCAGCTCCCAGAATCAATATTGCCCAGCTGGGAACCATAACCATGAAACAGGCTGGGAGAAATTGCTGGAATTGGCTGCAGGAGCAAATGCTCCGTGTCTCTCGTTGTCTCTTCCCCCTCACCCCTGTACCCTCACTCTTTTTCTCTCTCTGCTGAGAGCTGCCTTTCTATATAGACTGTGCTTTGCTGCTCTTCCCGCTGGGGGAAGCTCACGGGTGGGTTGAAGTAGATGTGGTCAGAGAGGAGTGTGTTGAGGGGTGGTCTGACGGGTGGGAGAGAGCAAATGAGTTATTACTCGCAGGGCGAATGTTTTCAAGCAAGCTAATGTGTGCTAATGCATGAGTGCTTCCCAGGAGGTGTGCAGCCAGGCACGGGCAGTGGGCAGCTGATGTTCAGAGAGCACTTGGGATTTAATTTGCATTCTGATTATCTTTGCCCTGCTGGCCTGAGCCCTTGCAAGTAAATCCTCCCCCTAATCCCCCTCTGGAGAGGTGTAAAGAGCAGTGAGGTGGTGTCAATTGCAAGTACTTAATGGCATTGATATTGGCTGTCTGCAGCAGCAAGGCTCTTGGCCCATTGATCTCCTTAAGGGCTAGCAACCAGGGAAGCCATGGTGTAGACAGACCTTAAGCATCTTCAGCACCTTGCCATTTAACTGTGCTGAAATCTGCAGCCAAAAAAACAGTGCCTTTGCTATAGCTGTCACAGCTTTTGGCATTGGTGGAAAACTGCTACTTCAGAGATGACCGGCACAGTCTGGCTTGATTGTGCTTGGCTGCCCCAGCTCCCAGGCCCTGCATGGCTTTCAGTCCAGAGATCTAGGACAGACAGCTTGTCATGAATGCCTTGCATTTTTATGCATGCTAAGGTACCAGCAGTAGACGGCCCATTAGCAAAAGTAGTTTATTAGGTAAAGATCAATAGAGCAGTGGTGCTTTGCATGTACCATTCACCTTTGTAACTGACTCACAAATCTATCTGTTGCTCCCCTAGTTGGCAGCAGGCAGACCCAACTGTTCTTGGCAGTGTGGCTTACACATACTGGGCAAAGCCAAGTTCCTGTGTTTAAGCTCAGTATTTTATGTTTAAAAGTAAAAATTAAGGTTGTTCTTACTGTTGGTTTTGGTTTTTTCCAGCTTGAAGACTTGAACTTCCCAGAAATTAAGCGTAAGAAGCAAGATGAAAGCAAGGAGGAAGATAAGAAGGAATTCAAGGACCTCTTTGAGCTGGACAGTGACTCTGATGAGGAGAATGTTGGATTCCCTATAAAAGGTATGGGGCTGGGCATACTTTCTCCTTGTCCAGAATTCTGTATGATGTGGGTCAGTACGGCCCTGCTCTAAGCGGGATGCATGCTGGCCATGTTCAGTTCAAAAGATACACTGTTAGGGAGAGAGAGCACAGGATGGTGATGCCTTTTGGAGGCTTTTTAAAGTGACAGACAGAAGGTAGTTGGGAGGCTTTTATCTTTCTCTCCCTCTCCTACTTTGTTACTCCAGCTCATTTTAAGGCCTTAGTCCTGCATTAATCATTTTCTATACGCGACCCGTACTCTCTCCTCCCCTTAGCACCTTCCTTTTGTCACAGACACTGACCTCAACATGATAGCCCAAGAACCAGAGGATGTTTGGCTGAACACAGAGCCTGCTTTCAAAGGCTTCAAAGTAGCAGCCATGGTTCATATTGTAATTCCCAAAGTGTGAGTTCTCCTTCTTGTGCTTATAACCTGTGCAGGTTCTGGGCTGAAGTCTCACCTTGGAGAACAGAAAAGTGTTTGCTGTCTTTTTGCACCGTGAGTGGAGGTGCAGAAATCCATGTTTTGTTTCCGCACCTATAAAAGAGGAATAAGAATGTTGTTCTACCTGACAGCATGCTGGGTCTTTGCTGTATACGTCATTGCAAACAGTAGCTATCATAGGGGCTGGCTACCAGAGCAAGGATCTTTGATGGAAGAATGGTTATCCTCTCTTTGCATGCACTTCTGATTTGTTTATTTTATAGTGACTCACGTTGCAAGTAGTCTTGACAAGCCAAGAAGGTCTAGAGCCTCTAGAGGAAATGGAGTGATGTCACTCTCTGGCTGTGACCACGAGGGGGCCACAGTAAATTGTGGAACCAGCCTGAGAAGTTCGCCACATAGTTTGAGGAAAAACTTAGATGTTCTTTTTGTGATTTGGAATGTTTGGGATATCACGGGTTTTCTACGTGCATTGACGTTCATATAGTAGGGCGACTTGTAGGAATACAGAGTTTTCTTGTTTGGAGATTTAATCTACGGATAAAGTCCTAGTCTGTTGTGCACATTGTAAGGCCTGAGGATAAATCTTGAGACTTACCACAGAACCAATAAGCGTTGTCTCCCTCACAGGCATCTGTGACACAGGAGGAAGAAAAGGTTGGAAAACTCTCATTTGATAGCTTGAGGTTGAAGTCAGTGGATTTTTGTAGGTGACCCAGCAAAGAATGGGAGGAGAGCAAAAGTGAGCATATGACCCACCAAGGTAGTGAGAGATCAGTGTGACATCAAGATGATTTGCTGAGATATATCCTTGAGATCTGGGGTTGTCCTGCCTGCCGTATGAGTCAATGCCTTAGAAGAATCCTGGTGGCTTCTAAAAAGGCAGTGATAACTGCAGTTCAGAAGACAGGTTGCTGGGAGCCAGGGAAACCCAGGGTCTCTTCCTGTGCCTCCCAGGAACTGACTTTACGCTTGGGAGGTTTCTTGGACTGATGGACTTCTGGATGTACATTGGGATCCTAACGAGGCATGTCTGTGATGAATGTTACTGATGATTCAATACAGGGTCTGTGGCAGCTGCCTGGCTGGCATCTAATGTACGCAGCTTCTACCTTGTTTCTGGTGCTTGCCTGCTCACTGTAGAAATCTGCTGAATGTAAAGGTTTGCAGTCTCTTGTTAGGCAGGGCTTTTACCCCCCTGCCTGGGCATGTGCTTGTGACATCTGTCCATGAGGTTTTTTGGCAGCTTTAAGGGGCTGACATGTATTGTGAAGAGAGTGCAAATGAGGACTGAGGTCCACGTGATACCAAAGGGCTCTCCCTGCTCTGTTTGTATGAGTCCCACAGCTGCGGTATCTAGTCTGCGGTATCTAGTCGCTGAGCATGCATCAGCACTGCAGTGTCAGTAATGGGTCTTGCCTTCCAACATTCCTGGGTCAGCTGCCTTTGTTCTCAGTAGGGTGTTTTCTGGAGGGAGGGAACAGGCCCCGGAGGCAGCTTCCATCTCAAGGAGCAACTGTGCTCAGCCCCACCATGGATCCTGAGGCGCTGGGTGGAGACAGTGGAGCACTGGGTCTGTACTGTAGCACAGGGTGAAGTCCCCTCCAGGCAATGGTGTGACTCCGCAGTGGGAAAGGGACAGGGAACAGGGATGCTGGGAAAAGCGCCTGTGTCTTGGGAGATGCATACAATGAGCTCTTGTTCTTACTCTGTGTGGGGTGTGAGATGATCCCAGTCGTGCTCTGCATTCAGTAACTGTCAGGGCTGGCTGCAGATGGAAGTCGGAGAAGCCAGTCCTTCAATTTGCTGCAGTTCCCTGTTTTTGTGGCCATTGTTCTACTGGGTGGCCAGATGCAAGGGAATTTGGGAGGCCATGCAGCTGCTGTGGCCTGTGTATTCACTTCTTTACCTGTGAGGTTTGAAGGCATAACAGTCTCCTCTCTTCAAATAAGGCAAAAGGAGAGTCTGGAACAATGGAAGAACTTCGGTTCATCTTGAATCAGCCTCAAACTACTTCCAGGAGAGACATGTTGAGCAGCTGATGGCAGAAAGCTAGGCAGGAAGATAAGACTGCCCTGGATGGGCCTTCTGGGAGAGGAAAACGAGAAATATAGCTGAGAGTGCCCAGTGATCCTGACCTCCTTGAAAAGTGACAGGGAGAGACCCGATCCAAGACAGGTTGGTGCTATGAAAGTAACCATGACACTGATGTGTTGTGGGGATCTGGGAAGCTCATCAGAGCAGATCAGCCCTTCTGACACAACACTACTTCCAGACATGGGGCAGGAAGAGATATGGGGTGGTGGGCTATGCCCTCCCTGCTCTGGGAATGGAAGCAGGGGCATGGTTTGGGAATGCCAAGGCTGATGTGGGAAAAGAACAGGAGGCTAACTGGAAAGGTCAACCATACCTAGAGACGTCCATGCTCTCCTCATTAGCAAGGCTTAGCAGCGGCACCCAAAACTCTGTCCGGAGTTCCTACTGGAAAGAGCCAGTTCCAGAGTCCTGGGAATATGTAGGTCTCTGCAAAGAAGGGGGAGGGAGGGACTGCTGGAAAGGAAGGAATACCCTGCCAGAAAAGTCCTAACTAGATAGTTGCAGTGGTCTGTTGCTGTAACTTATCCTCTTAGGCAACCCCACAGGTTAAATCTGTGAGGATGGTTGCCCTGGTCTGGAAAACTCTCTTCCCCTGATGATTACTACATAAAAGTCTGGATTTCAGAACATGCTGCTGGTGCAGCATCATTGTGGCTTTCTGGTGGGATGTTGGGTATGGAGGCATAGTGAAAATGGCTCCCATCTCTCACCAACCACAGCATTTGGCTTGGCAGAATCTTTCCTGTGTTGACAGGACATTCTTCTTCTGATTAGTAGTTTTGGCCTGTCAGGTCCCAGACCAAATTCACAAGAGTGGAAAATTGCCTGCTAAAGCCAGGAAATCATCAGTTTTCTGCTCTTTAGCTGCTGTTCAAAGCCCCCCTCACCTTTTCTTTTGATTTAAATTAAGTATTGTATCAGTGAAATGTTGATTTCAGTTTACGCTGTCCCTAATCTCTCTGGAAGAGGGTAGGCCTGGAGAGCAGCTAGAGTTCTTGGGTTAAGCATTGCTAGCCAAAAGGTCTTGCTCATTAACTGACTTCTACCTCAAAGACCTTTGTATTTCTCAGAGCAGAGCAGGCTTCTGAAAGAGGTCGTTCCAGTCCCAGGCAGGGAGTGAATGGCACGTTTTTTCCCAAACTGAGCGGGTTGGGGAGTTCCCTATTCTCACAGTTTGCCATTACTCATTCCTGGGGGGCTCAAGGGTAGATGACGAAAACTGCCCCTGCATGTGGGAGGGGAGTAACGTGCAGATCCTGTTGTCCTCCAGCAGCACTGGCGCAGTTGTGCATTACCTTCCCTTCTGTTCTGAGCGTCCCCCTCTTGTCCACCCCCACCATTTTCAGCTGTGCTGCAGCAGGGAAAGGAAATTTGCTGCATCCATCCAGCCCCAGGCACTGCTGCAGGAAATGGCCACCAGCAGTTTGGTGTTTGCAGCTCGCACAGCCCTTGGCCCCAGTCTGTGCTGCTCCCAGATGGGAACCACCCGCCCCTGCTCTCCTCCCACTGGGGAGCAGAAGCGACAGCATCATCTGGCAGAGGCACCTCCTCCAGAATCCTTCCGGAACATCATCCCTCGAGCAGGCAAGGAGGGGCCGCTGGGGACTGGCCTGGAGTTGAAAATCCTAGATTTCCTGGAAAGTAGGAGAAAGTGCAGCATGGGCTGGGGAGCAGATTCAGAATGGGGTAGGTTCCTGTGGGGAGAATCAGCGTGAGCATAACATTGTGGTAGTGGATTCTTGCAGGGCAGGTGCTCTTGGAGGTATCCTTGGAGTGATTCAGAGGTGAAAGTCAGCTCCAGCCAGGTGTTACAGCCTTGAATCTTTCTGCCCTCCAGCTCCAGGGCTGCACTATAATTGCATGTGTTGAGGAGAGGGATAACAGGCAGGTGCGTAAGGATGCAGGTGCAAGCTAAACACCTCCAGTGATCTTGCAGTATATGGAGATACCAGGGAAGAGGAAAAAGTATGTTCAGGGCAGGGGTGGTTACAGGGTGGTCAGCAGCTTAGAGGTGTTCGGAACTGAGGATTGCGGAGAGACCGTTTTGTTTAATATCCACTGATGAATCTGTTGTTTCTCTGATTGTGCCTGATCCTCGTTGTTAATGTGGCTTCCACAGCATCTTCTGGTAACATGGTAAGACATGCTACAATTTTAACGTCGACATTATTTGAAAAAAGCATTTTATTTTTTTCTTTAAGCCTACTGCCCACTGAACTCGCTGATCAGCCTCTTGTGCTAGCTACAGCCGTCAGCCTGCTTTCATGGACCATGTAGGACCCAGGCATAAACCTATCTCTTAGGCCTGTCTTCTTCTGAATCCTAATCCCAGTTTTGCATTAGGCCAGAGATGAAAGGCTGATAGCAGGCCATCCGCTCGCCTTGGCCCAGGCCTTCTTCCTAGTCCTTCAGGTCCTGCAGGACCCAGCAGTAGCTAAGCTCCCCGATCCTTCCTTACCTTAACCTTAGCAGCCTCACAGCAGCCAAAACCGTGATAAGCCATTTATCTTTGACAGTAGCAGCCTTTTCCCTAGCTCCGTAAACTTTGCAGGTCTCCAGTCTCTTCTTTCCTGAGTCCCAACCCTGACTTCAGCCTTTGTTGTAGGCCACAGGTCCCAGGTAGAAAAAGCCTCCCACCCATCTGAATCTTCATTCTCACTTCTCAGGCCTTGCCGAATCCAACAATGAATGAATGAATGAATGAATCTCTTCTGAATCCCAGCGAGACTAGCAATAACAAACGTTTCTGCATCTGGTGTCACGTTTATAGAAGTCTCCCTCATTGGGTTTCTTTGTGGTTTGAGCCCCCTGCTCTGCCAGTACCGGCACTTCTGTTTATTTTAGGGGTTCCTGAAAGAACGGAGAGGGTGGTGGACAGTTCTTTGGAATTCGGTCAGTAAGTTCATCAGCACAAATCCATATCTGCTCCTTCCAGAACCTGGAAGTTAGGAGCGCTGGTTAGCTCCCTGTCAGTGCATGTTGCGTTGCACTGGGAGACCTCAACCGAGATCAAGTTTGGTGGGGGGTGCTGCTGCATGGCCTGCTGGGGAGGAGTAGTCCCTGCTCAGTGAGTCAATATGAAAAATTCAGGCATAATAATTGAGGCAGGAGAGGGAGGGATATCTCAACACGGTTGGAGTGGGGTTTGAGACAGGACTTCGAGTTCATGTGACCAGGATCCTTCTAACCGGGGTTAGTGGTCCTTCTAACAAGGTGACGCTGCCTGTTGGCTGGCTGTTTCTGGTTGCGTTGTTTTGGTCTACACCTGGCTGTGGTGCAGCCACTCCAGGCAATAAACTGCAAGCAGTGTATTGACACATGCAGCAGATACGGCTGCACAGGAAAAGGAAGGAGAGTGATGAATTTGCAATTGTTTTTTAATCTTGTGGATCTTAGGGGAGATTCCCCCTACCTTGTGCACGTGAAGCTGAAAGCTGCCTGCTCATTTCAGCAGGATTGCACGCCCCCGGCACCCTCCTCAAGGGGACAGGAAAGGTGGTGAACATAAACAGTTCCATCATACCAAGACAAGCTGCCCTCTGGAATGGAGAAAGCATTTGGCAGGCAGGGACACTCCCTTGCTTGGGTCTCTGCAAGGTCTGAAGAGGGCAAAGAAACAAGTTTACACGTTTCAGGAACCCCCGAGCAGGCAAGGGCGGAAAGTGCCAGGCGATGGGGAGGAAAGAGCGTGGATTTGATCAATCTGTGTGTCGCTGGTGGGGGTGGGGAAGTTCACGCGTTCCTCTCATTTACCAGCTGACAGATCTCTGGGAGGAAAGGAGGCTGCTCCTGGAAATTATTAATGGCTTAGAAAGAGGTGCTGGACTGCCTTGTCATGAGGCAATTAAAGGCGAGAAGGGAGTGTGGCTGCAGTGTCTCTCCGGGCCGGGCTGTAATGAGTGATCTGTCCACATTAGGTGTTGGTGTGCCTCTAATGAACTTGAACAGGTTTCTTCATTTATCCCTCACGTAATCATATGACATCAATTTAATGCCAGACTGGTGGGGGCCAGGGGTGTGGAAAGAGAGGTCAGACATTTTCATTTCCTAGCAGAATAATCATGGCCCTTCTCAGTGGCAAAATTCCTGCTGTGGGCTGTCAGCTTGAGGATCTAGAGGCGGAGTGAGGAGGAAGAGGGGAGAGGCACTGGTTAACCGGAGCACCCTAAGCATTGTCTTCTGGAGTCTTGCTGATACACTTCTGCTTCAGGAGATGGGAGCTTGAGTTCTGCGTGAAGGCTGTGTTGGGGCCTCTGTGTGTGTACCTTGGCGGAAGGGGAGGCAGGGGCTGAGCTCAGGGGAGGAGAGCAGGAGGCTGGAGAAGTTCAGTAAATTCCTCTTAGTGGCCTGCTGCCTGTGTATTCATTGGCCTGCACGTAGGAATGACCCGAGGGCCCGATACCCGATTCCTGCCCACAGCTGGTTTCTCTGCATACTCTCAGATGAGCTGGTAGCTGGATCGGTCGGTGCTTTTGCTAGTGCTGCTTGATGGATGAGAACGTGCCCCTCTCGGTTGTTGCCTGAGCCGCTCAGGTGCCCATCAATATGATGTGGTGCGATGAATAGCACTGCAATCCATCTCCTGTGGAGCGGGTGCTCTCCGCATGGCTGCGGGTGCCCAAGATTGCTCCGTCCATGAGATGTCGCTTCTGATCCCTCGGGGGGCAATTGCACAGAGGCTGCATGGTGGCAGAGCTGACAGATGGGTGAAAGCAGAGCGAGCTGGGAGTGCTAGCAGCCAGCTTATTAATGGCTCTGTATCCAGTTCAGTGAGTAACATAGGTCAGCTGCTGAGGAGGGAGGATGGGGCAAAAAATAGATGCCATGGTGGGGCCCAAGAAGCACAATGTGAGAAAGATGTACAGCCAGTTTCCAAGCAGAGAGTCTGAAGTGTGAATAAATAGCTTCTTCAGCAGTTTTGTAAGCAAGGGCAGGCAACCTGCAGCACTGAGCTGGGCTTAGCTCAGGGGTGGTGGCTGGAAGGAGGCAAGAAGCAGCTGGTTCTTCTGCTCCCTCTGTACAGAATTTGTATTCTGTTGTTTAAATGCCTGGTGACTCACACTGTCTGGAGGAGCGAGAGAGGGGACAAGCACTCCTCCACTGAAGTGAACTCAACATGAGTAAAAGAAGTCCGGTTCTAGAGGCTCAGAGGCAGATGATTTTCCCACAGGCCAAGCACCCAGAGGCTCTTAATATTTCCTTCCAGGCTCCCTTGGACCTGGCTAGTCATCTGCAGAGGGAATTTGCAGCAATGTCTGTTCCTAGATCTTTTTGTTGTGACTAACAGAGGGTATAAAGCTAAGAGAGGTTTACAAGGATGCCCTGAACCAGAGAGTCTACCCCTGTTTTCAGTTACCTATAACCACGAGGGGTGGAGGTGGGTATACGCAGGCACTATTTCTCAGTGGAACCAGCCCTTCTCTGGTCTCAGCTTCGTGACTTACTCCTCCTCCTTGCTCATGTCTGTTCAGTAGGCCCATTTCTTCTTATTGTTCTCTTCTGTCCGTCATCCCCTCCTGCTTTCTCTGAGCAGAGCAGACAGTTAGGTATCTTCATGACGGACGCTTGGGTGCTGCGCCGGTGGTGCTCCATAAATACCAGGTAGCAGCAAATCCTGGGCTTTAGCAGTAAAACCCTGCTATGAGCTGCTGAGGTGGTTTCTCTGACTCTCTGTGTCCTGGCCCTCCTGGCCTCTAGCAGGTGCCTCTGCAATGAAATGCATCCTTCTCTGGGCCTCTAGCGCAAGGGGACATGGCTTTTGGAGATATACGGTAGATTTCCCCTTTAGTGTGTGTATGACTGTACACCTGAGGATGAACGTTGGGATGGCGGTACTTTGCCCTCTGCATATACTGCCTGCACGTATGCTTGTGTGCTGCTCTTTATGTTTCCATTTACGTAGTAAAAATACTTGCAGGTAAAGCCAAAGCCAAGCAGGCATCAGATGACAGTTCAGAAGCAAGCAGCAAGGACTATGGCGAGGATGATGATGAAGAAGAAGGAAAGTATGAAATCGAGGAGGACGAGGAAGAATTGGAAGACGACAGTGACTCAGATGGTAAGTAGCGCAGCTGGGCAAAGGAGAAGGGAATTATTGACAGCACTGGTAACTGAAGGCTCCTTTGCATTCTGGGAGCTCCCCTACAGAGGAACCGTCTCCTCTTTTCTTGCTGTGCTGCTGTTCTGAGCTGCAGGGTGTCAGGAGGGACTTTTACACACAGACACTCACACGCCCTGGACAGGGAGACCTGGCAGTTCTGAGTTTATACTGAGAAGAGAGCAAAAGGGTTAAGGTCTTTGCAGGCCTTGCTCTTAACAAGCCACCAGTCCCTTTCATCTCTTTTCAGGGGCCTCCTGCGGAGAGGCTCAAACAAACTCTTGAAGTCCAGCCCACCCCAAAAGGGTACAGAAACCTTGCTTCAGGACTCTCCGCAGGTTACACATGCATGGGGGTGTGGAGGGTGCACTTCACTTTTCATCTGAGCAGTGCCTGGGGTATGGGGTGCTGCACAGGGGTAACCCTTTAGTTGCTTCTCAAGAGCTCCTCCCAGGATAGGGCTGGTAGGAGATCTCGTCCAAGTCCTACATTCGTCTGGGGTTTCTGCACCGAAACAGTGGTTATTTGCCAGTATGTGTACAGACCCTGCTAGAACCACCGGCTTCGCTCTGTGCGTGGTCCTGATCGCTTCTGCCAGTTAGTAGCTGCTGCCCAGAGACAGAATCGGTGAGAGTGGTGGGTGTCAGCATGAGAGGCTACCAGTTCAGCATGCTCCTAGCAGGCCAGAACAGCAGCTGTCTAAATGGCTACTGAGAAAGCTGCCAGCTGTGTCACCAGGGCTGTGCTAGACGCCAAGCCAGGCTTTGTTACAGCTGAGCAGAGAGTATCTTCCCCTTCCATCCCTTGCACAGAGCCACAGCCAGCTAGAGAGCCTGCTCAGCACCCCAACAGAGTGCAGCTAACCACGTTCGGCTCAGTCTTGCCTGCGTCTGCCAAGTCACTCTGCTAACTTAGCAGACGGAAGCTGCGCCTGCCAGGGGCTCTGGCTGCTGTGGTGTTTCTTTGCTGGTTTTTGTGTGCCACTTGCTTAGGCTTTCGTATTAGAGTGCCAAGCCTCTGCTCCTCAGCATGCCATTGGGTGTGATGTGTGGTTGTGGGGAACAGCCACAAAAGCTCCTGTGTGCAGGCTTTCTTTACTAGTTTGGGGAACAGGGAGAGCAGGAAGGGGGAAAGAGTCCAAGTGAGAGCAAAATCTGACTGATTTAGCATGGCAGATGGCTGTGGCTTGGCATGCACACCCAAACCTCGGCGCCGAGAATAGATGGGTATTTGATGCATGTTCTGACAATGCTGTAAAGGATAAAGAGGGAGAGTTTTCCCTCTCTGCCTACTGGAGTACTCAGACAAGCTGAAGGAAAAGCACCCTTCCTTGGTGTCTGGGGGAGCAGGAACTCTGATCCTCCCTTCCTTCACCCCTAATGGCAGCTTCCTTCGTTTTGGGCTGTAGGAGCATGGCGTAGAGCCAGCAGAGTCTCTTAGTGCCTGGGCACACTGGTGCAGTGGCAGTGACATTCAGGCCTGGGTGCTCCTGGCCTATGACACTATTTCAGCGTCGGGCAGACAGGCAGATCCGCCCCTCCCAAGTCTTAAGTTCTGTGTGCTGTTCCTGTTGTGCTTTTTACCGAAGCACGCACGCATGCAGCCTGGTCGGGCAATGGAACAGCGAGGAGCTTGTGTCGTGACAGCTTCCCACCCTCCAGCAGGCCAGGGCCTTAGGGGAGAACTCTGCACACGCTCTCAGTGCCCTGGAGAGGCACTTCTGTGGTCCTGATGCTCTGGTGCCACCAGGGCGGTTTTGAAAGATGTGAACTGCCGTGAGCATCCAGCCCCCAATCTGGGCGGCCAGAGGTAGCTTTTTGTCCTTTTTGGCGAGTGGGCTGAACTGGCAGAGCCTGGCAGACTGATCAGGGAGTGCTGAGGAGAGGGAGAGGCAGCCAGGTCCCGCTGCTGCTGCTGCCACCCTCCACAACCTGTGAAAGGCTGTGGACATAAGACCGGAGGTAGGAATTGGTGCTGAGCAGATGCTTTGCTGGTAGAGCCTAAGAAAGATGGTCTGCAGGGCCCCCTTTGGAAGCAAGGTGTAGGAAGCTCAAGCTACGCTTCTGGAATGAGAGGGAAGGGCACTGGGAACGAGGACGTGTACAGTCCTGCACAGCCCCTAGAAACCAGTTCTGACTTGTGCTCCCCACTATTAAAATATCATGTCAAAAAAGGAGAGGGAGCTTGGGGCTAGTTTTGCATTTGGGAGTCTTGCAGTTACCTACGACAGCTCCTTTCTGTCAGCTCTTAATGCCCAGCCTGACATCTCTAGTGAGGAAGACTGACCTGAGCTGTGAGGGCTGAAGGTTTGGAGGCAGTGCCGGTCTCATGCCCCCGGTTCCTATTTTGCGTTTCTGCCTCAGGCACAACAGCTAGGCCTCCTATCGCCCCAAGTACTTCAGAGCCAGTGCTGTACCGAGCACCCTGCAGCGCTCTCCTACCACTATCTGGGAGCTGCAGTGGCGCCAATAAATTAATGAGTGTCTGGGATTAATTAGCAATGAGTTGCCTTGACTTGCCTCACTCTCGCTGCCAGTCAAGCAGGATTTACACCTCTCACTCTTTCCACCCACAGAGGAAAGCAAGGAAGCTGCTCGGGTTTCCCAAGGGTCACAGAAGCAGAGGAGCTGCACTCGTGGGATGTCACGGTCTGACCTCGAACAGCTAGCCCAAGGAGAAGAGGACATTGTGGAGGACTTAGCTTTCTCTGATGATGACTGAGCACCCTCACAGCCGCCCCCTCCAAGCTTATCCCTTACAGAGCTGCTGTGTACTGCATCACCCAGCCTTCAGCACCTGTAGCTGGTTCTCAAAGAGGTGGTAAGAGCTGGGGAGCATGGAGGGTGGGAGGCCAGCCCCAGATGCCACCAAGGACTTTGTCAGTGACACAGCAGAGATGCTACTTGGACTTTCAAGCTTTTTCTACCAGTTATGTTTTTGGTAACAGTAAAATTGTGGTCATGTCAAAGCCAATAAAACTGCTCAGCATAGGTAATAAAAAGCCCTCATTAAAATCTGCTGCTTTAAATAGCACAGGGTTCAGTTTCAGCTCCTGCTGGAGCATAAGTGAGCTGACCAAGGGGAAGGACAAGTTCTTTTGTCTGAGGGTCCTCCTGTCTGTTCAGCCAACCACCCATGTGGCCCCATATGTTGCTCTGGGGCCCTCACCAAACCCTCCCTTTTGCCAAGAAGTTCTTATGGATTCCATAGGGTGTTGCAGAGCTTTGTATTTTCACTGCAGATGGAAGCCTTTATCAGTAACATCAGAAGCAGCTCAGTCAGTTCAATCAGGCTGGCTGCAAGTATGCTGAAGAAGTTAACTTCAAGTAAGTGCCTTAGGATATGGGGGGGAGGAGAGAGAGGAGGTTGTGCAGGCAGGAAGGAGTAAGAAGAGGCAAAACTAATAACGTAGGAAACACTTTCATTTTGTGATGGCTGTTGGATTTGCGCGGGATACATTTGCTTAGCAAAAACAAGGGACAAGTCTGAGCCCGCGCTTTGTACAGACCTATTGTTATCCACAGTGACATAAAATCACCTCTTTCTAGGGCCGGTCCTAGCTGCTGATGCTGGTGGCGAACACCGTTTTGTTCTGCGAGGCCTGAAAACAGTAGCGATGATTGCAGGCTGTCTTGGGCACCCAGCCTTTCTTTATTACCTCAAAGCCAACCACTGCGTCACCCGGGCAGCTGCTAGGTGCAGCTCCTTATGTGTCTTCCTGTAGGAGTGGTGCTTGTGGGAGGACATTGTGTAGCTCAAGGTGGGTAAGGGCAATTTGTGATCTGGTGGGAAAATATCAACAGCTTCTCTCTTGAGACCACTGTTAGTTTGCAGGACTGGCAGCTAGGAAACATAATGGTTTGGAAAATAAACTGGAAATAGAGGGTATTTATTTGCTGAGAGAGGTAGGAAAAGTTAAGTATTCTTAGGGCATATGTGACAGAATCACTCCTGAAAAATAACTGTGCCTTTCAAGAGCTTTGTTGCTGGTTAATGCAGATTTTTGGAAAAGAAGCTAGAGGGCCAGGACTAAATATGATCTTTATTCTTCTCTGCCACCATTCACTGAGGTCAGTAGCTATCTGTCCGTGCTAGGGGCGGCCAAGCTACCTGCACAGACGTGTTCATCTCTGCCTTCTGCACTGCCTCTAGGCATCCTTACTCCTGCACATCACAAGAGAACAAGATGCTTTTTTTAAAAACACTTGAAAAGAACAACATTTTTCTTTTTTTTTTTTTTTTTTTTTTTAAGTTCTATTTTTCATGGAGTCAGAAGAACCACAGCTCAGAAACATTGCCTGATCGCAGATAAAAACCCAAATGTACTGTAGCCTGGGTAGTGGTCTCCCTCTCACCCACATGTGTTAAGTGATAACAACTCAGCGTACGTAAAGAGGTAGTTATGCTCTTCCTGTCCTGCACTGAGTGCTGCTCCTTTCCTGCTTCCAGACATCATTACTGCACAGGTAATTACTGCTGTAGTACAGTGTTGTGGGGTGTTTGCTTCATTCAGAGTTTGTTATGTCTTTTTGGAGCTTACCGGCAGGAACAGGGATAGAGAGGGTTTCTTTTTCCCAACTGCAGTTACAGTAATTACTAGACCTGCCCTTCCTAGACATGCATCCAGATACCCTTCGTCCCATAAGGGGGAGGAAGTAACCTCAGAAATTAGTAATTAGGTTTTATTATTAACATCATCATCATTGTCAATTATTATTATCATTTATAGCCCACTCTGAGGGGGCCAAAGCACCTGCTGCTTCATTAGGGGTTTCAGGAGTGCTCAAGACTGAGGTTCCCTACGGCTGATAAAGCCTGTGTCTTCAGGCAATTACATATGGGAGCCTGGGATATGACCGCAAAGATGAGCAGTGTAAGGCCTTTAACTATAAGAAAAAGGTTTAACTTACCTTACCTTTTCTTCCAAAAGAGAAAGGAGTTGCTTTTTTCTCCTTTCTCTGACTTAGCTGGGCAAGGTGCTGTCTGCCTTTTAGCAGCTGTGAACTAACCCTCACGTTGGCTTTTCGGCCAGAAATGTAGCAGCTCCAGCGCAACCAAGAGTTACCAACGCCAGCGGTAAGGCATATGGCCCCAGTGTACACACAGTGAAAGAAAGGAGACTTCTTGGGTCAAGCAACCACTTGCAAGGAGCTCAGGAAGCTAGGTACCATTTGTAAATTAAGTGTTTTTCTTTTTTATTTAAATTGATGGCTGGAAAGCATTTTTATCGTGATGTGATGCATAATGACTTTTTTTTTTTTACAATATAAAGAAGCTAATGTACCACCAAGCTATTTTGTAAGAAAGACGGTAGCACGTGCAACGTTTAAACAAAAAAAAAAGAGGGGGGGAGAGAGAGAGAGAAAAGTACCACATGTGATTGTTGTTCACAACTGTACAAGTCACAGGAGGTCACCCCCAGGAGTTACCATTTCATTCACAGTAGTAAAAACTCTACCCATTGTTTTTAGCCTGAATCCCCCAGCATCCCTCCCCCTCCTCTGGGAACGCACAGGTATCTGTCTCATGGTCCACAGCAGGCCAGAATGTGCAACTACATCCACCTCTGTAACAAGGCTTTAAAAAGAACAAAACCAACCCTACGAACAGAAAAACCCACCCCAAATGCGTAAATGAGTCAGTCTGTTGTACACATGAAGGAGGGAGGGGGCCACACTGGAGTGAGGCCTGTGACCCTTCATCCCACCAAAGCACACACTTTTTTCTTCTTCTCTTCAAAACAAATCATCTAGTAAAAAAAAAAAACAAACCCAAAACCACAACCTCTGCAGGGCTGGAGCACAGGCAGAGTCCATTCTCTGTGTGTGCTGAAAGGGACAACGTGCCAGGGAAGAGGGCAGCCCCCAGCCTGTGAGCCGCCTGTGCCGTACCATCCACACTGAAGTAAACATGGACCGGAACTTGCCTTTTTTTTCTTTTTTTTTTTTCTTTTTGTCTGTCTTTGGTATTGTTTTAAAAGTTGCTAGAGATGCATAGACACCTGAATGAGGAACTGAGTAGAGTTTCCAGGGAGGAGGAGATATTTGGGAAGGTGGTTGGTTTCATTTTTGATGGGTTTTTTTGCTCAGAGGTGCTGAGTACCATTGGGAGGAGCAGTGCCCGTTCCTCTTCCCTGCCTGGAGTCACACCCAGAAGTTCCTGAAAGCCATGTTTCTTTGAAGGCAAAGAAAAGCGTTCGTTCCCTGTCCACGGCTCTCCATCTCAGACTGGTGAGCGAGAAGGGGTGTGAAAGGGAATGGGAATGCTGCTGCCATCCTCTAGAATCATTTTCTTTCTCTTCACTTGCGTTGTCTCAGTACATCTTTGGATAGGTTTCTTTCCTTCCCTTTTTACAGTTTTTAAAACTTCTGTGTGGGGTTTTTTTTGTTTTTTTTTTTTAACAAAAAGCAAATGCATCCAAAAAAAATTAAAAACCTCCCTTCCTCACTCCTGTGTCTCACACTGCTGAGGGAGGCTCTCCTGGGCTCTCAAAATGCATTACCTTCAGTTTGTTCAACTGAATCTCAGTTCCAGAAGCAGTCAAGAGCTGTCCTGCAGTTAAGATGGAGGTTTCGTGGTGTCATTGATCCCAGCAATGATGGAGGGGTTTCCGTTTTCCTGCTTTGGTGAGACGCGGCTGGCAGAGGGCAGGCCACTGCTGAAAGGGGAGGCCACGCTGCCTGTGGAGGATGGCCGGAGGTCAGCCGGGGGCAGGTCCCGCTCTGGTGGCCGTAAACCAGGAGGTTGCAGTGGGAAAGCCATGGGGAAGCCTGCCATGTACAGAACTCTGCCCACTCTCTTGGCGACCTATTTAAAAAAAAGAGGAAATAAATGCAGGGGGGCAAAATGGGGATGAGAATGTGCACAAACTGTCTTCAGAAATCCATAGAAGCTGTATTTTCATGCAGCAAGCCCAGGTTCTGTGCTCCAAAGTGAACTGCAAATAGAAGAGCTACCCTTCCCAAGCCACACACAAAAAAACCCAACCAACCAAGCAAAAAAAAGCCCTTGGTGACCTACCAGAGATGACAGGGGAAGGTTTCCTCCTCTCTCCTTTTTTCTAAAGGACTCATGTCCTGCAGCAGTGCTCCCTAGCTCTGTTCCACTGGGCACTTTGGTGCGTGGCACCAAAGTACAGCTGGAGCTGCAAGGTCTACTCTAGATCACGTCTCGGGCTAAAGATGTGCTGGCACTTGCGTGCAGGCCCTTTTCCTGTGATGTGTTTTGCGTGCATCTTGTGTTCTTTGGCCAGAACGAGACTGAAGGCCTTGCTGAGGTGCGGGCTGAAAGGACACGTGCAACCCAGAGCTGAACCAGTCCAGCCTCTGATCTGAAATAATCAGGTCCCACTGTCTCATCAGGGGACTATGGAAACTTGCAGCCTGTTTACCTGGCTAGCTAAGGCTGCGCGGACAACTACGATAGTGCTCTTCATCCTTCACGGACGCCAGCTCATCCCCTTCATGAGTGAGAGAGTGGTGGTAAGCAGCAGTTCCTAAGTCACCTCTGCTACACGAGGCTTTGGGGACATGCCTGTCTGTAGCTGCCTTCAGGTGAAGGTGTATCAGGTGAAGAGGGCTGACGGATTCCTGCCACT
Organism: Aptenodytes patagonicus; assembly: GCF_965638725.1. Classification (NCBI taxonomy): domain Eukaryota; kingdom Metazoa; phylum Chordata; class Aves; order Sphenisciformes; family Spheniscidae; genus Aptenodytes; species Aptenodytes patagonicus. The sequence goes on along the minus strand of NC_134967.1, from coordinate 5,686,084 downwards.
TATTTCATTAATAGGCACCACTGGATGGACAATTTGATAGAACTCTTCTGCTTTCCTTTTGCTAACCCAGCCCAGGGTACTGTACAGCAGGACAGTACACGATGTCCACGTCTGAAGAGCAGGAATTGCTCTTAAGGGGGCCGGGACGACAGCGTGAGGGAGAAAAAAGTCTGGCTTCAGGGTGGCTGCTGTTAACTGCACAGGAAACTGTAAGCCTGCAGCCTCTCCCTTCTTCTGCAGTACCGAAGAAAACTCTCCTGAAGCAGTTCTCGCCTCCCAGCGAGGGCCAAAGGCCCCACAACTTTCCAGCACCTACACAGCTGTTTCACATTTAAGCTTAAACAAAAACACAGGCTTGTGTTCAAACTAGACAACTGCGGCATTATTCAGTGAGCAACATCAGGACTTTGCTCCCCACTTACTCCCCCCCCCAACCATGCCTTATTATAGAACTTTAAACACTATTGATTAAATTGAAGCAGGGTTTTTCTAGTTTCAGCCCATATCTCATATTCTCCCCACCAAATCCGATCTAAGAATGTCTGTGAGCTATTTGGCATTCTCTGTTTTTAAGAAACATAAGAGTTTTATTTCCTACTGAATTGACCCACGGGGAACAATTGCCCACAGAACCTTTTTATTAGACCCCTCATAAACAGTGAGGGCTGTAGGGAAAGTAGTAAAGTTGCTCTTATTGTTTTAACCTAATGTAACAAATGTATAGCTTGTGGGTTAGGGAAGCTATGCCAGAACAGTTCCTATCTGTGCAACCCATGTATGTGCACATGCACATTACTGTCATAGCTATTTGCATGACATAATCCCCTAGGGAACACAACGGAACAGCCTGTTCTTGACATGTGTCAGAAGCCATTTTCTGATCATTAAATGGAAAAAAAAGAAGCTAGCGGAGACATTCTTCTAGATTTGAGTCCAACCAAGGGGAAGTGGAGGCAACTGAAATGGAAGTCACCATGACCATGACCGCCAGCTAGGGAAGGCAGGAGAACAGCAAAGCAATTTTAGGAAAGCAGACCTCTACGGGCAGAGACTTGGGAGCCAAGTCAAAGGGGGGGGGGGGGGTGGTGGTGGTGTCTTTTAAGAAGAAGAAACATCGCTATAAGGGCACAACAGCAAACTAGTCTGTTGAGGAGGACATACAGGCCCCCAAAAGAGAGAACTGGACTAAATTAACAGAGGCAAATACAATTTCTACTTCCAGTGTATCAAAATACAAATGAATAGCACAAGCGGAGGGCGTGGGGGGTGGCACGGCCCATCAGCAAGACCAGTAAGCTATGACTAGCAAGAGATAGAAATGTTACAGAAGTCTATTACTAGGCACAGCAGAGAAGGGAAAGAGCTGGTCCATTACTCACTGGGGAGGGTAGGTAATCAACAGATGATGCTGAGACGTGTTAAATGCATTTGTGCTTCAAGCCTCGCTAAAAAGGAGACCTGCCAAGAGCCATCTAGTTACAAGGAAAATGAGCAGCAAAAGGACTTGCATCCACAGTCTAGAAAAAAGACACAACCGGTTCCTGAGATGGCTTTACCCAGTTCTTCAGGTACTTCGGCATGACTACTTTCAGGCTCAACTGATTTGAAACCATCTACATTGCCTCGCCTGTTTACAACTTTTCTTCTTTCCTGGCCGGTATTGGTGGGAACAGCCTAATGTGCCTTTTCTAGCAGGAGCTGGTCCATTTTAGGAGTTCCCCGCTGCATCCCTGTTATTCCCTCCCATCACTTGTCCTGAACTATTTGCTTCTGCCCCTGGGCACTGAATACTGTCCGTGTTTTCTTACTGAAAGAGTTACGTGACTGGCTCCAGATGAGGATACGGAACGTTATGGAGGACAAATCAAGCTTTCTTGAAACCAGAATTACAGATAAATAAATGAACAACTCTTGCTTAATAAATTATATTCAATAAACCAGGTCTCTTGACAGCCCTGTTCCAGCTAGGGAAAAAACTTTAAAGCATGCCACATCGCAAATTTTCCTACCTGTGACCTTATCTTCAGTGCAGGTCCGAGTTTCAGTCCCATGTTGTTCAGTAAGTGCTCTTCTGTCAGGAGGGGCAGGGTCTCACCATCAATAGCCTGCTCTCGGAATACCTGGAAGAAACCAGAACACAAGTCCAGGCTTAGAAATGCCAGTGACACATCTGATGCGCTCGTCTTGCCATTGCACAGAAGGGCGCTGTAGGAATGGTAGACTAAGAGCCTCAGTGATGAAGTAGGCCCATATTAATACGAGAGGTATATGCAATCCTGCATCCACAGCTGGGAGCCAACACGTGGGCATGTGAATTAGGGCTTGTTGGGACAGTTTAGATAAAGCAGTATTTATTTATTTATTTATTTAAATTAATATTGGGATGGGGCATGAAGTTTTTTCCCTGGGGAACGTCCCCAAGTTTAGCAACCAAAACAGCTGACCTAAGTAAGTGCAACATTAGGAGTAAGCCCAGCTGATAGCGTACGATAGCGGATTTGAGAAAGAAGAGTGACATGCCAGGGGCCCTGTCCCCACTCCAAAAAGGGCAGAAGACATAGGAGAAAAGATAAGAATCTAAATTTTGGCAAATCCTAGGTCACTCACACTTGTGTGGATATTTGGAAAAAGTTGACCCAGTAGACTTCAAAAGTATTTGCAGTCTTCAGTGAGGCATATGCAACTGAAAAGGAGGAACTTGCTTGTTCATGTATTTCCTTCTCAAAGCTGCTAATTTCCAAAAGAGTCTCCAGGCAAAATACATAAACAGATCTGTGGAGCACATTCTGCAGGTTAGATGGATTCATGTGCAACACTCCGTTTTGCACTTTATTTTTTTTTTTTTCCTCCTCCTCCTTTGCCTGTCGTATATTACAACCTTTCCTAGAACATGCGAGCAGCCTGGAGAATGCAGTCCGTCATTGCTGTTTGGCGGTGACTCCTGATACCCGGAACACCAACTGGGATCAGGGAGGATGAGCCCTCCTCACCCGTCTGTTTTAGCACTAGGCCCTTTCTTTTTCCCGAACGCTTCTAGCAACATGGACTAATAAATACTGCAGTGCCACTGTATTGACTGAGGTAGCCAAGCGGTACCCCTAAACGCGGCGAGATCCTGCGGAGTCAACTGCACTGGCCTTTCAGCTGGTTTCCATTAACGATACAGCAAGTCTCTTACCCCTCTCCCTGTTAGCCGAGTGAAGCAGAGCCTGGTGATGTGCATACATATAATCACAGAAATGACAGCAGGGCTAGTATAGTCTTATAAAATGGCAGTTCCGTATGAGCACATTCTAATACACCCAGCCATGCAAAACTATACCCTTTTAACACGTTCTTAAGGACAGAAAAAAATACTTTGTTTTTGCCTCTATCTATTTCAAATGGCAGGGTCATGCAAGAGTTTTCCACCTAGTATGTACTGTGTTATAAAGGTTAAGGTCTGAATACATGGTCTTATTGCTCCATTCTTCATATGTAGAGCAGGGCTACACTTACACCAGTCTCCCCTGGGTGAGGAGATGTACAGGCTCAATACTTCAAGAGTAAACTGCCATCATCTGGTAATTTAGCCAGCAGGTTCCCCTTGGTTCCGGGAGATGTCGGTCAGATGCCTGGTTTGTCTTACTAAACCACACCTCCACTCCATAGCAATTTTTTCATACCCTAGCTCATACTGGATGCTCGCCCAAATGAGCTGTCTGTGGGGCCTGATCCTGCTGTCTCTCTCCACGCAGTGGCTTATGCGTAGCATTATTATTACTAAACACTATGGCAAGGGAGGGGGGTTCAATTTACTCTAATGGCTTCTTTTTCAGCAGCAGACCGTAGCCCACAGCCATCCCTTTGGAGAGTGGCGGTGGCTGTTATGAGCCAAGGCAGCTGAGCTGTTGCAAGTGTTTTTTATTGCTGGACTCCACCAGCAAAGCTGCTCACGACTGCAGCATGTGTTTCTGCTCTTTGACCTAGTAAAACTTACTATACCGATTTCTTCTCCTTCCTCTGAAGCCAATGTGGCTGGGAGCCAAAAGCCTCCCTTCGCTTGGCACTAAAACCCTCCACAAAAAGCCTTAACTTGAGAATAGTATCCCCCTTGGGTGTCCTTCAGGTCTTGATCCACTGCAGGGACAAAGCTGAATATTATATCAAGGGCTGAAATCGGGCATGGCAACTTTTGTTTTTGCTGAAGTTTTCTTGTTTGTCTGAAACATGTTTCTAAACGCGCAGCATACCACCAAACTCTTGCTGGGTTTTCCTGGCAGGAGAAGCCTGCAGACCAGTGCCAGACCTCCCCGGCAGCTGTGGTTTTGGAGAAGAGAACACAGACAGCTCTGCAGTTTAGAGCCACAGAGCTGGGTCGCCCTTGAACACTGGCATTTTCACACAGTAAAAAAACCTGTTAAGCATATAAGCATAGTGCATAAAAACGCATCATCCCTTAAGCCATGCACCCCCTACATAATGCAACATAGCAAGGCCACAACAGGAGGCTGTTTACAGCAGCTCCCATTATCGTAAAACATTTTGTTTGCAATGCACTGAGAAGATTGCTGAACCTTTGTCTCAGCAAGCTATCGATTTCTTCCCCACTGGTATCCCAGGAGCTGGCATGGAAGGTGTAAATGGATGATCCTTCTGCAAGGTGGTTGTGTTAAAGATTTCTGCACGTTTCCCACTGGCCTAATTCAGAAGCTTCCAGGCAACTCTGATCTTCGTTCCCCAATGCGGGAATGCAGACAAACTGCAATACCACCAGTCCAAGAGCACACGGTTTGGGGTGGGGGGTAACAGAGCATGCGAGTAGCTGTGTATTTTGGTTTTAGAGCCTTTTGCTTCAGCTCTCTTCAATACATACTGCAGCCAACACGCATACACTCCTGAACCCACCACCCACCCCCTTATCATCCTCACTAAACCCAGCTCCTGAACTCCCCTCTACACGCACAGACCTGCTGCTTCTCCCTCCCGTAAACACCCATCCATCCACCATTTTTTTCCACCAGTGTCCTTTCCCTCCCTCTCTCCATAATCAGAAACTGACCCTTCTCTCTTCCACACACCCGGTCACCCTGATCCACTCCCAAGCACAACCCAAATACCTGTCATTCCTTTTGGGGAATGTTACATGTACCCCATCTCCCTAACAAGCGTTCACTTTCCTAAATACTGCCTCTCGCATGCATGCATGCACAGCTGTTTGCTCCAAAGAAGCACTGGTTTTACAGGTGGTTTTAACAAAGCATGTTGTGATGGGATTAACATCACGGTTAGGGGGCAAGGACGGAAAGCCTTTAGATTGAAAGCACGTTATCCCGTCACCTGAGCAAGAACAGGGAGTTGTGGGGCAATTCCAGGTTTCCACTTCCCCATCCCCCCTGGAGGGATGCAAAAGCACGCACCCTTCCCCATGGCACACTACCAAATCAGCATAACCTGAAGGGAATCGCTTCCCTAGAGCCAGATACGCACACTGCTCTCCTAACAGGCGGTCCCAGCAGAAGCTGGGGTGCTGAGCTTTGCCTTTACTCAAAATGGCTGGGGGCGGGCATAAGTTCTGGGAGAGGACACTTGCCTAACGCAGCCAACAGAGAGAGACAGCAAGGGCCAAAGAGGGGGAGGCGGCAGATTTTTAGAAATCAGATTTCAGCCAGCCTGGATGTCAAAGCACAGCTTTGCACTCCTTAGCTGTCAGTCAGGGAAGCTCCTCTCTTGAAGTGGCATGTCCAGAAAGCTCGACTCCTGCTCTCCTTCCTCCCTTTCAAGACCTGTTCTCAGCCTGGGATGTCTCTCTGCTGAAAGGCTGGATTGTCCTGAACTTTGGCCCTTTGCCTCTCTATCTCTGCTACTTTCAGTCCCTCCCTTCTAAGCGCGCTATATCCTCTTTACAAGGCTGTCCCAGACAGCTCAGGAATCTGTGCTTTCGCAGTTGGTGCATTCTCTCAATGGGGCATTTATAATGGACTCTAACAGATGCGGAAGCCAAAAACACAGGGTTGTTTTTTGTATTGCACCTCACGACCTCACACTGAACAGGCTTTATGAAGCCCCCAGTACTGATGGATATTTCAACTCTACTATAATGAGCTTAAAAATCACAGTCACCATCACTCTACAGCATAAGCACGGTACTTTGACGCTTGCGCAGGCAGGGTCTCCCGCAGCCCTGCTCTGCCTCCACAGTGCTGTGGGTGCAGCAAGAGAACGCAGCACCTTCTGCCAGGCTGGCTGGTACCGCGAGCTGCCCACCCCGATCCAGGGACTACCTGACAGCCCGTCCCACAGTACAGCTGCTCCACACAAAGCCACCGCTGTGTTCAGCCCTGCGATAGAGCACAGGGCAGCTTCTAAAAGCATGAGCTGGACAGTGAGAGAGAAGTGACACCAAGAGCCACTAACCGTGATCAACCCTGCAACTCGGATGCTCACTCCTAACCTTGCCCCTACTCCCGTCCTCTCCCAGTGGACTCTCTCTTTCTTGCTATGGGCTTCTGCAAGGCCCATCACACACCTTCTTGGGGTCTTCACTGGCAGCAAGTAGCTATTTAGCAATCCACTAGAGAAAAACCAAAAAGCTCCAGGCCCTGCAGGGCTCTGAGATACACCTTCTCCTAGGATGGACAGTGCAAGTAAAATAGGCACAGATGGGAGGGAAAGAACAGGGGCTTGCAGGGAGGGCGTTCCTCCCGTGATGGTCTTGAGGCTGTTAAGAGATTTACCTGAGTGTACTCGGTGCAGCCAGACAAGTTGGACACAAAGCTGCATACATCCTCCACCGTCCATTTGCTGATGTCTTCCAGCGCAGGGCTTTCCTCACCATCCAGAAACAGACCTCCCATGGTGCCTGGATTGTTTGGAGTTGGGGAGTAGGAAGGAGGGGAGGAGAAAGAAACATAAATCATTAAAATCCCACACGGACAACATCTAGCCTGCAATCTGAATATTTTTCTCTAGCCACACATTCGTCTTTAATGACCTGTCAATTAAAGCACTGGGCAGGGTCAATTCATAGGCCTCTTCCTCCTGGAGGTCCCCAGCTTAGAAAGGGGGGCAGGGGAAAGGAAAAATCCTAGCTAATGCATTTCATGTGTTTAATGTTCTTCAGCTGCGGGGAAGAAATGGGGGGAGGGGAGAGAAAAGAAAAAACCCTGAAGGAGTGTTTCTCCACACGCACCGCAAAGCGGAAAACTCTGACTGCCCTGTGGGTTTCTTCTCCCCAACCCTTCTCCTGGCTACGTGCTCCGAATGATAACAGGCTCCAGCACCTCTCCCTGGTGGCCCACTGCCTTGCCGGAGCGTGAATCACTGGAGAACGTCTCGCTCTTTCAAAGTGTTCATTTTCAATCCACCCCAGCCTGAAATATCCATCGGATCGGTCTGCCCCAACACAGCCGTTGCCTCAGAATACACTGCCCTCCGCTCCACCGCAGGAGCCAGGCACCTCTCCTGGCCCGGCATCTGACGGGTGACGGGATGACCCCTGCCAGCTCCTGCAACACTCTGAAGATAGCACAGCTCAGTTCAAGCCGATATGTCAATTCTCCGAAACGCAACAGCGGTTCAGGTCCCAGCCCTGTCAGCAGAGACAAAGGTGATGGGTTCCAAAAGGGTGGAAAAGAGCCCCCCCCTGCTGCCCTGCGTCGCCAGTGCCTGACAGCACAGGACGTGCATGCAGGGAGAAAACAGAACTGGGGCCGAGAGAGGAGCTGGAGGAGAGGCACGGAGAATAAGAAATGGCGAGAGAAATGCCAGCCAGGTAACTCTCATCTACTGTAGCGTGTAAAAGGAAAAACTCAGAAACAAGTAATGAAGAAACCTAGTTCCAGAAAACGCCACTTTGGGGGTAGGGGAGGAAAAAAGGGGGGGGGGGGGGAAGAGAAGGCATTGTTAACCTGTGGAACTCACTGCTGCGTGATACCATTTAGACCAAGAGATTAACAGAATTTATAGGGATGGGAACATCCATGATTATAGTGGGTAGAGGAGTTCATGAGGGGTATAAGCTGTTACGCTTCAGAGCACGAAGCAACAAATTGCCAGAAAAAGTATTTCTCCCAGGGGTCTATCATGACAGAATTATCTGTTCTGTAGGCTTAAGGTTTTTTCCTGAGGCATTTGATCAGCACCATGGACGTAACCCCTTGCTGCGACTCCTTTGCTCCTGTCCACAGCAGGTCGGATAGCGCTTCTGCAAGTGGGGTGCAACAAAACCATGGTGGGGAGCACAAGCCCGGAGAATGAGGAGTGGCCGGTTCCCTGGGGGAACGCACCAGGTCAGAGGCAAGAGGCAGAGAAAGAGGCGCAGAAAGAGCAAACAGCAAAGCCACACGCCGAGTCTCCACTAGCTAGTTGGCAAAGCCACCAGCACGGTCCAAGGTAACAGGAAAAGGACAGGATTTATAGAGGAAGTTATCATGCCAATAAGATGCTTTTAGAACAACAGCAGTCTGCACAAGCAGCAGGCAGACGCTATGTAATCATTTCCACTACATTTCCGCTCCCAGCTTCCTGCTTCCCTTCCCAGCCTCACCCTCCGCACCGTTCCTGTAGCTGCCCCACCACTTCCCCTCCCGCTGCGCCGCCTCCTCTTGGGGAAGGAGACAGCAGTGCCCTGTCTGCAGCCCACACCCCCCTGCACAGCACTGGGTAGTCGATGTGCATCTCCCAGCGCAGCAATTATACAAGGACGATCAGCCTCCCGTGGAGAGAGGGCCAGCCACTGCTCGCAAACGCCCCTAGCAAACGGGGACGAGTCCGCGTCTCTCCTTAAACGCACGGGCCAGTGCAAACAGATGAGAGCCAACTCCAGTGCCAGAACGTCTTGGCTGGAGCTGTGGGGAGAGACAGGAGCCCTCCAAAGCCTGCTGCCGCTGCCAGCTCTACCTGTCCCTCTGGAGTAGGGACGGGGCTGTCCCTCTCTCTCCCCATGCCTCGGGGACTCGGTACACCGGCCTCCTTGCCAGCGCTTCTTACCAGCCTCAGGGTGCCCGCTGTGGGCAATAACCAGACCTTTCACACCCTCTTCACATCCTTAGTCTCTACGCCAATCTTTCCTTCTTGCAGGCACAGGGGCCTCTCCCCTCCAGCGTAAGTACCAGGCTTGCAAGATGCTCCCCGGGACAGCTCTGCCTGGCCATGACACACCGAGCGTGGAGAGCTCGTTGCTCCCGCCTCGCCACCCTGTGCCCCGCTGGAGGCCAGGCAGCTCCTCACTCTCTTCACACCCCTTCTTCTTCCAGCTAGAAAAAGCTTCAAATACTTCTGTGTGTCTGGTAACAGCTGCAGAGAAAACGACCAGCTTTCCTGCGAACTAGACGCCTGTCAGCGCGGGAAGTGGAGGCAGAGACCACTGCCAAAGAGCCAGCGAGCACTTTCCTTCCCCTCGCCACCCCCAGCTACCAGACAGACAGACAGATGGACACGAGCCCTCATTCTCATTCCTATTGCATTCCATTTTCCAGGAGACAAACTCACAGCTGCTTATGTTAAAATTCACAAAACGCCCAAACGGCTGAGGCTTTTTTTTTTTTCCTTTTTTTGCCGTTTCAGGGGAGGGTTTTTCTTTCTCGGGGCGGGGGGTAGTTCTCTTTCTCCTTTTTGGAAGAGTGGCTCCAGCTTGGTAAATAGAGGAAGCGAAATTGAACTCAATTATTCCAGGCACAGTCAATGCTCGGGCGAAACACCTCCATCTGCAGCCAGAGCAAGCGTCTCTGAGGTGATCTGACTGTAACAGCCAACTGCTTTAAAATTAGGTACTTCCTTATTCCGAAAGCAAGCCAAGGATTGAATTGCAGCAACACAGTGCTCGGGAATGAATTCTCCAGTCGCCAGCCAGCCAGACCCATCCTCAGGGTTTAACCTCAGCCTGCACAGAGAGAGGCTGGTCAGTCCCCGCCAGTCATGCCTGCTCCCCAGGTCCCCACCAGCGTGGGCAGAGATTTAGCCCAAATGCTGCATTCACAACTGGCAGGGATGAGGGGAAAGGTTCAAGGCTTCCCTACGGTCTCTCTCCTGCACGCAAGCTTGCGATCCTGGAAGCGCACCGAATGCGGGATCATTTGCAGGGTTACAGACATCGCCAGCAGAGCTGGGCTAGCAACTGCTTCTCCTACAGAAGCCTTTCTCCTCCGTGGTTTTCTTTCCTTTGTCTCTTCATGCCCCCAGAAGAAAGGAAGGGAGAGGTCAGGATGCACACAGATGCACACACAGTAAGCCTGCTGTGTCCAAGAGTAAAGGCAAGACAGGCCTGCTGTATGGGAACAAGAAGTATTTTCCACATACCCACACACAGAGAAATATAATACAGCCAAAATATTTATCTCGGAGAGTTTGTTTTCCCTTCCCATTTATACCAGGGAAACAGGGACTGACTGGCAGAAATATTCTTGGGAGGGGGAAGGTAAATACCAATACTTTGGGTTCTTAAAAGCTAGAGCATGGAAACCTATTTCCACTGAAGCTAGTGGCAAAACACCCCTGTCCCCTGCAGAAAAGCCCAAAATCTCACGGTGACTGCAGAAGAGCTCAGCCCTAGTAGCTCCAAAGACTCGGTCGTCATTCTGTGTACCCCTGAAGTCAGGGTTGTGGAGCCCGGTGTTCAGGCGTCCCCCGCTGCCCTTTTGCTCCCACCTCAGCTCTGTCACCGGTCTGAAGTCCCCAGATGCAGGAATAACCCCAGGAAGGACTTCTGTAGGAGGACACAATAGCTGATTACAGTGGTCCCTTTGGCCTCACTGTGTATCTAATTTGCAACTAGTACAGGACCAGCCCTCGGCACGCTGCATCCAGTCACTGGCCCTTTCTAATTTTAAAGTCCCTAGAGCAGGAGGGCTCCTGTCCTTCCGTCACTCCTCGGGAAGACACTGCACCGTCTGCTCCATCTCTGTGCATGGCTGCACCCGCTCGCCACTGCTCTGGCAGTTTGGAGAATGATAACAAATAGGTGCCAAGTGGCTAGAAGGGACGCGCCTTCTATTATAATAATGACATGTCACTGGATCCTGCTGGACTGCGAGGATGCATAAAGGGCAGCATCTATTCCCTGCCAGGCCTCCTCTGTCTTGCTCTATGATAAATGATGGTCCGAGAGACTGGTAATGGATTACAGAGCATTTCACCAGATGGGGCCCAGCGTGTAGGGACTGAAAAGAATCCATCGTCCCAGGCCAGCGTCTTGTAGACAGGTGTCCACGTAAAAGCCCTCACCACCCATGCCGCAACCCATTTATAATTTCCCTCCCTCCTCCTGATATCCAGCTGCTTCAGAAGAGAAGCCAAAGGCTGAACGGGTCAGGGAGAGCAACCCTTCTGGCCATCCCAGTAAGGGAAAACTCTGCTGCAAATCCAGCAGCCAGGCTGCAACGGGGCTGTCTCTGCTGCACGGAGACATGCAAGTTTTTGCTCCTGGCATCAAAGGAGACAATTCCAAGTGCCAACTGGGAGACCAGTGCACAAAGCAAACCCACTTGGAGTCAGCCCACCTACGGGTTTAATCAGTTTTGCTACCACTCTCTAACCCCTCTCCCATTCCTCCCTGTGCATGCACCCCCTCCTTCCCGCACACCGGAGAGGGCTTGGGTCATGGAGCGGCACTGGAAGGCTTGCGTTAATTGCTCTCCAGACTACAGATCGATAGAAGGATTTTAGCCTCCTGCACACTCCATCCTTCACCTTTTCCAAAGGACGGGGCTGGAGGAGGGCGGCGGGAGGAGGAGGGGAGCAAAGCTGCTGAAACCTTGACGAGATGAGGTCATCGAGCAGCCGCCAGATCCCCAGAAGGCAGCTCAGGGAATCGACCCAGCTCTGGCTGCCTCATCGATATTCTTCCCAGTAGGGACAGAAAACAGCTCTCTGCCTCCAAAGGAGGAGCCTCCCCTTGCTGAAAGACCAGAGGAACTGCCTGAAACTCAGTGGTCATTTTCAGCCAGCCACTTCTCTTCTCTTCCCTCTGGCTCTTCCTTTCAGCCTGCCGTGTTACCTGCTTTGTTTAGCTGGTTACTTTATAATACCAGCCTCCGGTGTACAGCACAAAATTGCTGTTGTGCCAGGCCGAAAGAGCAGTCCTTGCGCAAAAAAGGATTACGGAAATTATCTGGCACCAGGGGAGAGGTGGGTGCAGTTCTGTCTGTCTGTCTTCAGGTAGTTTGTGTTCCCCAAGGGCCCAAGTAACACATTTTTCATTGACACACGTTACCCCAGCACACCCCACGATCCCTGCAGCATTTGGATCAATATAGCCCTCAATATTTCAGTTGCTGAACTCCCAGCTCCCCCATCGACCTGCTGTGCTGCATCGAACAAGATGCCCTGTCTTCTCAAGGCTGTTTCAGGCGAGAGCTTTTGCTATAGAGTTGTACGGTGCCTAACACAACAGGGCCTAAACTCAGTGCTGCTGTCCCGCAAACAGGCAATATTAACAGCCAGGACAATGTGAAGCTAGCCGAAAGCAAGAGAGCCCTCAGGAAAAGACCTATAGCTCTGGAACAGGCTCCACAAATCAGAAGTGCCTGGAAACTGGGCAGTGAAACACAGCTCTGATCTTTGCCGAGGCCTCAAGACACAATCGTGATATAAATTTGAAGTGATAATAATAAATGGCCTATTACAGTCACTTGCGCATTGCTGGGGGAGGGAGGAAACGCATCTACAATCCAGGCCTCCCTGCAGAGCCTCACACAAGCGATGAGCACCACAGAGCCGTGTGTTTCCCTTTTTAATGGCCAGGAGAAAAAGGCTCCTGCCACGAAGCCTCAGCAGCCCCAGGCAGCAGGAATATTTATCATGTTGGCCACCTGCCTGTCACAGAAAAATCGCTTCCTCCTTCCTGGTTGGAAGGCAGCTCTAATGAGCGATGGGCAGCCGCGTTCACAACCGCGGCAGCTCTTTGCATAGAAAACAGGCAGCCTCAGCAACAGCAACCCACATGCTAGGCCGCCCCCCCTTCTCCCTCCTCCACGTGGCAGGAGGTCTTACTACCTCCTGCTAATTGCTCAGCCAAGTAATTAGCTGAGGCAGATTTTTGGCTCTTGGCTAAGCCAGCGGGGCTGCCACCCTACTCTGCCCACAGCAGACCCCTGGGGCAGACCAGCTACCAGGCTTTGAAACCCCACTTTGTACCACCTGTACTCCCTGCTCCCTTCTGGCTCCAGCTGTGCCTGCCTTTGCTGCCCATCTCCATAGCCCAAGGGACCGCGCCGCTGGGGACCAGAGAGCTGGCAAGGACTTCCCCGCCTGCCTGTCCCATCCAACAGGCACCAATCCAGCTATACCAGTGCCTGTGAGACTGAGAAATACACCACAGGCAGGGAAAAGAGCCCATCTACCTCTGCCCTGGAAAAGGGGCACAGCAGTGGTAACTCCGACACCTCCAAGGCCATGGGGCAGCCAGGATGTACGTCACTGCTGGGGAACTCTCTGACACCCCATCCCAAAGGTGCTGTCTCACACGCTACCCTGGAAATGTCCCAGATACGACACTCGGCAGGGAGGAAAATGCTGCAGCCTTAATCCTTCATTTCCCTCTCCTCGAACCACGGCAATGCGCAGAGGGAGAATCGAACACGTGGGAACCAGCCAGCCACCCTCCAGCCCTGCACATCCCCAGTGCCATCTGCACCTCTCCCTGCAGAACAGCCTCAGCCTCGCTACCAGCCTGCGGCCTCTGCCCACGCAGGGCAGATCCAAGTCACCCTGGGAAGCTCTCCTGTTCCTTTGTCCTGCTGTATCTGGGTGTTTCTCTCCAGCCTGGCCCCTCCAATCTCCACTGCTTGGAAATGACATGAGCACAGCCCAACAGTCTTTACAGCCCTTCAGGCCACCCCTCCAGATACAATACTTCTGGCCCTTTAATTTTTGCAGCCATTAATAATTTTTGTTGCCTCTCCCTGAAGCCCCCTATAAGTTTACTGGCGTCTGTCCTGAAACATGGCTTCCAAAGAAAGCCCAAGCAATTGCAAGATCCCTTAGTCCATCATATTGCGATCTCCCTCCTCATGTGCTTGGGAGTCACTTTGTCCCTGCTGGCCCTCTTTATGACCCTTGATTTGCTTCACTGCAAATGGAGTCCTTCATACTAATTAAAAGAAGGTGCTTGGTTCCCTGCAGAGAAAAAAGAACTACAACCACACTGCAGAACAGGAAGGGGGAAGAGTCCCACTTTTAGCATGCTGCAAAACGTGTCACTGCTCCAGCCAGTAACTCAGCGACAGGCCCCCATGCACTCACCTGCATGGAAGTACGGGCTCATCGTGTAAGGGAATCCAAAGGGCAGCGGCTGAGGCGGTGGGATGGAGGCTGGCGGGAGATATTTCACCTCATTTTTGTTGATGCCTGGGCCAAGCAAATGGCTGGGGGACTCGGCACTCGAGGAGCTGCAGGGAGCATTTTGGCCAGCAGCCGCTTCACCCAGCTCCTTGGCCCCTTCGCAGACTTTGCCCGTCTCTTTGCACTCCTTAAGCTCAGTGGCTGAGCTGCTGCTCTCAGCCTTCAGGCTCTCCGGCTTCTCGTCGCTCACATCCGCGTCGCTCTCAGAGTCCTTCATCTCCTCATCGTTACAGTCTGGCACCCCATCCCGCGCCCGGGGCTCCGCCAGCTCCTTGGCCTCGCTCAGCCCCTGCGGCTCAGCGCGGTGGTGTGCCGATTTCCGGCTGCCCCGCCGGGGCTGCTCCTTGGGCGGCGTGGCACTGCTGGGGACGCTGGGGTTGAGGGAGAGCAGGGGAGTGTTGTTGTGCCTCAGGACCAGCATGGCGTTCCTCCGGGAGAGCTCCTCCCGCAGCGGGTGGCCCTCGGGGATGTCGTGCACGTTGCGCAGGGCCGGGTGGTCTGGGGGCAAGCCGGGATGGAGGCTCAGCGGGTCACCAGCCATTAGCCTTTGCCTGTGGAGATTCTCCAGCTCCTTCTGGCGGATGATCTCGGCCGACATCTCCAACCTAAATTGGGAGAGGCAGAGAGGGAACGTCGGGGGGGGGGGCTCTGCGAGTAACTTGCTAACCCCCAGCCATGCTGAACCAGAGCTTGCGGGATCAAGGTGTCGCCTCCACACCCGCACGTTGTTTCCATTGGTCTCACATGGACACCGCTCTGTCACCTGTGCACAGCTCATCCAACACAGCACCCCTACTGCTAGGAAAGGGAAGGAAAAATCCAACCCAAGCCCAGGCAGGCTAGCCCTCTACACTCTTTACCTTGCCAGGTTTTGCTTTCGTAGCATCTCTTGCTGCCGTGCAAACATCTCCGCTTGTGCCGGCTGTAGGAACCCGTAACCTGGGGACAGGGAGAACAATAATATGAGGTTATTAATCTCAGCATTGACTCTTTGCTAACTCAGGGCCAGCTCCCCAGAGGGCTAACTGAGCAGGAAAGGGCAGCTGAGAGCTGCCTTTCTGTTCTAGAGCCCATCTATTCCCTCACTCCCAAGGCAGCGCAGCCTGCTGCTGAAACAGGGGACCAGGGAGGCTGGTGGGGATTAAAAGAGCGAGCAGCCAAGGCAGCCTGCTCCTATCACTGCAAAACAAGGGTGGAAGTCAGCACAACAGTAACGGGGAAACACAGAAAATGCGTCTGGGCTGTTTGGCTAAAGGACAGTTTGTCACAGCCTGCATCTTCGCTCTACCCACTTCCCCCGGCTGATCGCAAGCATTCCTCATGCGCTCACCTGGTGTCTGGCACAGAGCCGAAGGCACCCCAAGGAAAGGAGGTCTCAAGTGGGGCCCCAGGGCAATATGGGGCGCATTCTGGGGTGAAAGCAGAGGCGGTGGGTGGGATATCTCCCTGCAGAAATCAGAAAATAAATTCATGTTGAAAACCTGGAGGCTCCATCCACAGTGCCCAGAGGGCCCTGGCTCAGGAAGAACATCCCTTCTGCAGATGACCTGCATTCTGTGCCAGAGGCTGTTCTGAGAGAGAGATGCCTAGTCAGCCATATGCAAAACTTTTAAAAGGGAGAGAAAAAAAGAAAAGAAGCAGAACCAGAAGGGGAAGAAAGCAGCCAGGACTCCATAGGTCCCACATACTTCCCACCTTGACATGTGGCCTTTCAGCTGGGCTGTTCAAAGGGGTTTTGGCCACCCAGGGCTAGCAAAGGCAACGCTGAAGATGCTGCATCTGCCTGTCCCCTCAGCAAGCTTAGGTTTCTATCTCAACTACCTTACAACTGAAAAGGCATTCCATATTTTGGGAGCTGGAGAGTGGGTTTGGGAAGATTTGAAGGCATCGCTGGCATGCCTCGTAAAAAAAAAAAAAAAAAAAAAAAGCACTGTCCTAGCTGGGACAAAGGGTGATCTTTAATTCTGGAGAGAAAAGCTGTAAGTGAGGCAGAGAAAGACACAGACAGGAGAGATGGGGAAAGGGATGTGAGCAGGAAGTGCCACGGGGTCGGTGGAAAGGAGTACTACTGGAGAAGGGGTGGGTGATGCTGGCCAGAATGGGTAGAGCAGATGTCAAGGTGGGAAGTAAGCTGGAAGAGGCAGGTTTGAGGGGTGGAGAAGAGGACAATGCCTGGATGCAAGTCAGGTAGCACTTGCTTGCTTGCGGGGGGGGGGGAAGCAGGAAGGGAATAAGAGCCAATGTCTCTTCCATTAGTCAAATCTGCCCTGGGAGCCTGCAAGCAAATCTCTGCTTTCCGGCTGCGTGTCTCTTAATTCCTTTTGATGGCCACTTACAACATTATTACTTTCACCGGGGCATCTAGAGGCAAAGCCAAGTGCTGTGCCGTTTATTTTCATTTTACAGTATCTCCCTATAAAATCTGCTTCAGGAGAGACTGGAGGGCGAGAGAAAGGGAGCAAGAAGGTGCATGTGACTTTGCAACAAACAGACCATACGCCCAACCATGCTCCCCCTTTCAGTGGGGGGATGACGTGCGAGCGTGGGATAATGTGAGAATCCCAGCCATCCATGCCCCCATCCCACACATCCCCACAGGGGATGGATTACCACCATAGCTCATGAAAAGCCAGACAAGGACTCTTTGGGGATGAGGTGGGCAAGGAAAGGATTCCTGTCCTTTCCCTAGATCTTCCCAGCGTAGTTTTATCCTCATTCTATGCAACAGCCACTACAAAACACTGCCACACGCTGATCCGCAGCACAGAACGGGCTGAGATTCCCCTCCGAAATGCCTCCTTCTCCCTACCCCTTGCCCATCTGCCTGTCTCTGCCTCCCCCCTTCCCGTCTGTCTCTACTCCCCTTCTCCCCTTCCCCTGGCTGTCTCCGTCTCTCCTTTCCTCCTCCTTCCTCCCCTAGCTCTCCTCTAAACTAATTGCACAGCTCGCTGTGTCTGGAGGAGAGCCACAGATCGATCCGTCGCTGTTGAAATGTTAATGCTAATCGTATAACCGCTCCGCCAGCACCTCGCACTTCAGTGGCAGCTCCAATTAATCTCAGGTAACGCAGCGCGTGACCTTCGGCTCAGAGCCGGGGCAGCAGCCAAGCGATGCTTATGTAATTACACCATGAAGTGTGTAATCACCTGCCCTAATCCCCGAGGCCTCACAATTAGCCGAGGCCTCGGTCGCTGGGCTGCCAAGTGCTTTGCCACCCCGGACAGCCTGCAGATGAATAACGGACAATTAAAGCGGCATGACGGGGGCTAGGAGGTGTCCGTTCGATCGTAATTAGCTGTAATCATGGGGAGACGAGCCTGGCAGACGTGCTGTTCGTTTTATAAGAAGCAATTTAGGAAATCAAGTCGCTTTTAACCATTCCATGGCCAGGCAAGCGGTGGCCGTGCCCTCCCTGCCTTTTACAAATGCAGAAAAGGGGATCCTGTACGCGAGGTAACAATGCACAGAAGCCCCAGGTGCAGGCTGCACACAGAGAGTTCAGAAGGAAATGCTAAAAACAAAGAGAGCTTCTTGATTTTGGCCAAGAAGAGACAATCTGTGCTCAGAAAGCATACTGTTTGATGGGGATCAGGACTGGACACTGGAAAATAAAAGGTTGTCCCTTTGGTGGCAGCTCAATGTTAATCAGAGGCTATTTTTATGCTTTAATGTTGCACTACAGGGCCTAACTTTGACCCCTAAGGAACTCACATCTGCTCAAGACCCTGCACTTCATTCCCTCTGTCCTCTCATCAGAGCTGTGCAGCTCCCCTGCCTTTCGGGGCCAGGGATCAACTCATTCTTCAGACTGGCCAGTGAGTGGTGCCCCGGCTGGGGAAGGGGGGATGGCGGGACAAAGCAATTGCTGCGGGACCTGATCGCGCTGCCACGCACACGGCTGAGCACAGCAGCCCGCAGTGGCTCGGAAGGGGCTGGAGGTAGTTGTAAGAGGGGCTGTAAGAAACACATCAGGAGCAACTTCGAACGTGAGAGGTCAGTCGCTGCTTATGTTACACACACAACACATGCTGGGGACGAGTCCAAAGGTTTAGAAAATTCAGGGAGACACATTTACACATGCTGTCATCATGCCTGCCTGACACAGCAGACCACACGGACACCCCAGCGTCATTCTCTCAGCAACACTGGAGCTCTTCACCAAACATGCACATAGGGCAAAGCTGCTGGGTGAGGCCAGATAAACAGGACCAACCAAAGGTCCCGCGACTGGCACCGTTACACCCGTGGAGTCTGTGGCCTGAAGTCAGAGAAGGGAGGCTGCATACGGCCAAACAAGGAGTCATTGCACCTCTCCTGCCATCCCCCTAACGCTCAGCGTCAGTCCCCAGCAGTAGGTAACTTAAAAAGAAAGCAGGTATGCTCACAGATACTTGGGTGCAAGGGACTCTTCTCCCTGCAAGCACACTGATACTCCCTAGCTCATGCTGCAGAGCCCCCGAGGAGCAGTGATTCACACCGCCTGCATTACCACAAAGGACAGACGCTTTCTGCCGTCCCACAAACCCAGCCTCCTGACCGTCCAGGCGGGGAACCTGTTGAAGCCTGCCACTGCTCCCTTCCAGCCCATCTGCCTGATCCTTGGCATGGAAACCTGGCACAGGAGGGAGGGAGGATGACCAGGTTGTGTCCTGGCACAGAGCTGGGAAGCCCTCCCAGGCTGCCTAGTACAGATACAGCCAATTGCTTCCAGGCAAGCTCGGAAATGAACTGGCAACCCCAGAGTAAAAAGCCCCAGAGACCTTAACAAAGGCTACTGTGCTTTTAGACAGACGTGCACCAAAACACCAATCCTTGCATCCTTTCTCAGGTACATATCAGCCTTCAACCCCCCCATTTATTTCCTTCCTCCTCTTCTTCCACCTCTCAGAGTAAGGGCTGAATTACAGTTTCATACTCTGAGAATGCGAATTTAGCCCTTGGCAATTACATCTGATAAGCCTTAAGGACAACCTTACCTTGCAGAGAGCAGTTCTGTGTTACTGCATATTCTTTCCCCCACCCTCTTTTTTTTTCCCCCTAATATGCCAGCTGGAGGCTTGTGAGCAGGGTATTAGGGGATTTGCACTGCATGCTGCTAAATTTGATATGTCCTTTAACAGGAGACAAATGGTTCACGAGGCTTAAAAAGTATCGACTTTTCTTTAACAATAAGCACTAATGGCCTTCAAATAATCAATATTTAAAGTCATTATGGGGTTACACATTATACTGTTAAAACCAAGCCTTTCACTTTAACCCCATCATATCCTCCCAAGCCCAGAGCTGTGATTCCCCCTGACTCACTCCAAGCTCAAAAGGAAGGCTCGGAGCACAGGCTGTGACTGGAGATGTGAGAGGGTCAGGAAATGCAGATTGAAACCGGCAAGGCATGGAAATAAATTTAGAACGGATGGCAGAGGGGAAAAAAAAGAATGCATGAAAGCTCTGCTTTCTTCTGCTTTGCATTTGATAGGAAGAGACACTTTAAACCTGAGGTAATAGGCAAGCAGCGCTCAGCTCCTTGCTGGTTCGCCATCCGCAGACACTGTCTCTGCCAGGAACGGAAAATAAATAAAATGAAAGGGCTTTCTAAAAATGGTGTTTGGGATTTCCAGGCAGAAAGAGACACGTACTGGCGCTGCCCTTCTAGGGTAGCAATGAGGCCTGGACACAGAGAGGATCTGGTTTATGCTGCCAGGGGAAATTGCTCCCTCAAAATCCAAACCAGTGCTAAAACCAAATTAGTTAAATCAGGTCAAGCTCTTTGGCCTTTGCTCTGCATAACATTCAGCCAGCTGGGATCTGGGGAGGAATTCTCCCAGTGCAAAAATCAGAGAAAGAGGGATACAGCATTCAGAGCAGAGAGGGGGATGCGAGGCTGGAATAGGTAAGAGTAGGAGAGAGAACGTGTCCAGAGAGGACAGGAGAATGTGCCCAAAGAGCACAGGAGTGAAAAGGAAAGCCTCCGCGATGCAGGGGGGAGGAATCAGGTGGCGAAAGAAAAAATGGTAGCAACATCAGATGGAAAGAACCCAATCCAAAAATCCTTGCTGGGTATTTCAGGCACATCTCTGTACAGAGAAAAGCCTCTGGCTGATGCATAATGTTTGTCAGCTTACTGCAACGGAAGGGCAATGAGTGCATCTTTGAGACTCTGTGGCTCCCACTCCCAGAACACTCTAGCCAAATGGCTCGGCTTCCCGGGACCCCAGCAGATCAGGATGCTGATGGCATCTCACGCAGGCAGTATTTCTTGCTCCTTGGCATTCCTCCTGCCTTCACCCCATAATTGTCTATGGTCCCGGAAGATGACTTGTGTCCCTAATGCTTCTTATAGACAGTACCAGAGACAGCTGAATGCTACTACCAAAGCATCTGCCTCAACACTTGCCCTTTCTCTGACTATAATCCGCCTTCTTCCCCTCCTGTGAGAGAGAAGCAGGTTCTCCCACACAGACCCCATGCCATATACTGTACGCATGTGCACAAGCTCCTAGGAACTGATGCATCATATTTAGCCACCAAGCTTCACCACACTAATCACACTATTAAGCAGCTCATCCAGCCTAGTCTGAGGACCTCTGCAATCCCTTCCATTTGCAGGGTATAAAAGTTTTTCCCTAAAGGGGGGTGAATGCAAGCGTTCCCTAGGCTTCACACACACTAGCCTGCTCTGTGAGAAGCAGTCTGCTCAGCTCAAGAGTACAATCAGGAGTGGTTTCTGCATCAGGAGATGAGCACCCTGGGTAAGAACATGCCAGGCTAAACGACCCCAGCAAAACCAAGTACATCGCCAACAAATTTTGGAGGCAGGATCCAAGGAGCAGGATCCAAGCAACTCTGCATCTCTGCAGGGCTCAGCCACCTGCCATTTTTGCAGGAGACAGAGCAGTTTGGAGATGGGAAGTACTCCAGGCTGGAGTAGTTGCAATGACACCTTTTAGTTGTACCTCTTCCTCTTCCAAGTCTTTTTATAACACTGAACTCAACAATCTTTTCAAGCAAACCACCAGGTCCTGGTGCTCTATAATCCAAGTCTGAATCAATCTAGAGAAGGAGCTAGGAAACCAAAACCATGAAACCAAATGGATTCTCAAGCCTGCAGCTTGAGTCTACTTCTGGCAAGGCATA
The DNA here is from genome assembly GCF_965638725.1 of Aptenodytes patagonicus. Taxonomy (NCBI): domain Eukaryota; kingdom Metazoa; phylum Chordata; class Aves; order Sphenisciformes; family Spheniscidae; genus Aptenodytes; species Aptenodytes patagonicus. The sequence goes on along the minus strand of NC_134967.1, from coordinate 5,664,634 downwards.
CCAGTTTTACTAACTCATTTCGACAGATGAGGAAGCTAGAGCAAAGAGGTAAAGGGACTGTTACTCCGCTAAAAAGACCTCGGAACCTGGTCTAAGAAAACCCTTATTCAGTGTGTCTGTGTGCACAGGTGTGTGTATCATCCCCTTCAGAGCCAGTACCCACCTGCCTGCCTTGTGCTTAGTATCATTAAACCTACCAGCCTGTTTCTGACCAGCAAAGATGGAAGCTAACTAGTTGACAAATGCCTGAACGTACCTATCTTCCCAAGCGTTCCCTAGCTCAGGCTCATCACCCACCTCTTCACACCTGGAAACTAGAAAACTGTATACATAGTTCCCACTAGCAGGCCAAGGTCTCTGCATTCCTGTCTTTGCAAAAACAGCAGCCCTACCCTGATAAATAAAACTGGGTCACCAATATGGGTTTTCCCCCCTTGCTTTGCCAGGCATCGTGGCTGAAGTCTGGAGTGGCTAATTATTCTTGCCCACAAAGCTGCTGCACTTGAGAGCTGACCTGATCCCCACAGATCTCCCGAAAGGAAGCTGAGATGGAATTTTAACACCATGCCAAACAGTTCGCATCCCCCTGCATCATGCGTTATTACTTCTGCTCCTGGGAAAGGAGATGACGTAAATCTACCTACAGTTTGCCGACGTACATGAGCCAGCTTCTCCATCGCCTTCTCCTCTGTCAGTGCCTACCTGAACCTTTTAAAATTTCTATACCTTCATAATAAAGGTGCACAGAGGCTGCTTTGATTTACCCTGTTGACAAAGACCATAGCAGCCAAGTACAAAACCCAACAACACCATGCTCCCAAGGAACAGGGAAAATGGGAGAAATTAACCCATACAGTGCTCTACTGCTTTACAATACACAGCCATGGCTTCTCCTGGCATACCTAAAAACACCTGTGGTGCTTTGGCAAAACAGCAAGAAACGGTTTGCACGTGACAGCTCCAACCAGGCCATTTTTGAGTGGGAGCAGAGTGATACGTGCTGATCCTTAGCGACACTCAGGTGGCTGCAGACCTCTGGGGAGAAATAATGATCACGTGAACTAATGTCTAGCAGACTTACCAAGTCATGACTATGGGGCGTAGTTGTAGCTTCCCGTTTCCCAGCCGGACTCCCCAGCTCTGCTAACCGAGGATTAGCACACCCGAGAGCCTGGCCACACAGGGCCTTCTCACACCCTCCTTGTGGGAGCAGATGGCTGCAGAAAAAACAGGCAGTCTGGTCTGCCATGCCTTGGCATGGTGGTAGAAGGAAGCACGGGACATGTCCATCCAGGCCCACCATGGTGACGTTCCACGTGGTTTGTCTCAAACCAAGTAGCTCCTTGGAGAACTACTCTAAATGCCCAGGCATTTAGAGCAGGTCCTGTGCGTACGCTCCGAGGTGGGAGCAGTGTGGGAAAACAAAACCAGGGCTGATAACATGCTATGAGCCTTGTTTCAGTGCACAAACTCTTGGACAGAAATGAGACTACAGAGTACGTATCACAGAGAAAAAGACAGCTTCTTTGTTTCGTTCCCACCAACATAGCCACAGGCTAGTCTTGCTTATAGGCAAATAACTAGACCTTTACAAGTGGGTGCAAATATCCTTGCTCCACGCAACATGCCACATTATACTTGCTCTTTGAACTGAGGTGCTCAAAGGCCTTCCCAAACATTGAGTACAACCTGCTTTCAAAATGAGAACCACTGTCACTGCACAGCAAGGGAAACTGAGACACAGAGCGACTCCTGCAAACTTCATCCAAGGTCCCACAGATACTTCTCTCAACATCAAAGGCAGGTTGTGCCCCTATGTGTTCCTTTCCCTCACCTCACCAGGATTTCCCTCTCACTTATGCCGATGCAACTATACATAGGGCTACTTGGAGAACTGAATCAAGATGAAAAGTAGCGGTCTTTTACAACCATAACTCCTGGCCTTCAGTCTCTGTCCCTTGAGCTAGCGAGTAACTTCTCTCTCCCTCCCATAACTGGGGAGAAACACCCGCCCTAACTCCAGTCCTCTGCTTAAACTGCCAGATAACGCCCTCTTCGCAAACGATTTAACACTTCCTGGCCTAGCCCAGCTCCATTAGCTAGAACACCTGTCTGGCAGCGGCAAGTACCTCTGGATTTGATACATATCTAATTCATTTTCAGTTTGCCCCTCCTATGTGCAGCACCTTCCCATAAGCAACCTCCACCCTTCCGTACGTGCCTTTTCAGCCAGGCCTCCGGCTGGCCTGGCACTTCTCCAGGCCACACATAGCTGGAGAAATTTTCCTGATGACTGGCTGCACTGAAACTCGTCTATCTCTGCATTCCCCACAGGTCTGCCTACAATCCACGTGGACTGGGTTGGATTTTACAAACTACGCCCTGTAGGAGAAAGGCTTACCAGGTCTGCCCAGCCCCTACACATTGCAAACCCACTGGTCAGAAAGGAAAACCAAACAGGATCTCCAAGGCTATAAATATTGGGGGGGGGGGAACAACTCTGAACCTAACACATGCATACGCCTGCTGTAGAACTAATATTGCAGCCTGCTGCCTGCCCCCACCCCAAGATGAAAGCCCAAAAGGTCTAGATACTAGAGCCTTTCGTGGCTTGTCCCGTGATACCCAGAGCCTTTGTGTCCCTGTGGCTGCCAGGCCCTCTCCTGCCTCTGCTATCCTTGTCAGAAACGCACGCAGCTTTAATTTAATATCCTTCTGAAGTTCTTGATTGCGGAGGGAATCGCTTATGGCACAGAGCAAGATAAATGAGCTAGAATATCCGGGGTGGGGGGGGGAACACGGACACAGAGGGAAATCAACTTTCCAGCACTCCTATCAGTGGTAAAGGGAAGCCATGCCTCCTCCTTCCTCAAAAAAAGAAAATTTCTTCTCTTCCTATTCCATCCTAGAGCATTCGTTCTCTCTCATTATCTGGGGATGCTATAAAATGCAAACTTAAACATCTTAACTTGCTCTGTGCCAAAGAACAGGTTAGAGTCTAGCACCTGCTCTAGAGATCCAAGGCAGGATTGGGATCGCTCCCACCAGCCAGACAGTTGCCAACCTGGATGCGAACGTGTATGTGCACAAGCACAAATCACCTCCCTTTGGGTACAGACATCCCAGCATGTGGCAGGCACACATGCAAAGCCACGCTTTTGCACCTGCATAACACCCAAGGGTGCAAACGCCTAGGGAGACGTTAAACACGTTACTGGGGCAAATCAAACCTGCCCACCCCCACGGGCACTGCTACCCTCACCCAGGTGCACCCTCCCCTCCCGGACCCTTACGGCACCCATGCACACACTTTTCCAGACTGGCTCTGAGGGTGCACACCGGCCCGAGAGCCCCCGCTGGGCGGGCTCGCATGCATCGCCCCCCCCCCCCCCCCCCCGTGCGATGCCGTCGCGGCTGGAGCAAACCCCGCCCCGGGGCGGGGGTGAGACGCGGCCGGCCCTTCCCCGTCCCCCGGCGGAGCCGCCCCCGCGGTACCTCTCGGGGAAGTGGGTGTCCCTGTGCTGGGGGAGGCCCTGCTTCCTCCGCTGGCTGGAAGAGTTGCTGGCCGAGGGGATGTGCGCTTCCATCGCGCCGGGGTTGCGCGCCGCCGCCGCCACCTCTTGCCGCGCCCGGAGGAGATCTGGGGAGAGGGAAGGGATGAGCTGCTGCCCGGCACGGGCCCCGACGCCCCCCACCGCCCCCCACCAACGCCCCGGACCCACGGAGGCACCCACCGCCCGCCCTCCGCCGCGGGGGCTCCTCCGGCTCCCCGCCTGCAGCCGCGCACCGCCGCAGCCCCCGGGCGGCAGGGCTGCTCCGGGGCTGCTCTCGGCTCCCCGCGGGCGACAGGGCTGCTGCCGGGGCTGCTCCCGTCCCGTCCCTCCCCGCAGCCCTTCGGGCGACAGCCTGGTCCTTTGCTCCCCGCCTTCCCCCCCCCCCCCCCGCCGCCGCCCGTCTCCGCGGTGCGGGCAAGCTGTCAAGCGCCGGGGAGGCGGGGGAGCGCGGCCGGCCCTGCGGCTCCCCTGCCCCGGGTTGCCCCGGGTACTCACCCGGCAGAGCGGGCTCTTAGCGGGATCCGCCTCCGCCGCCAAGGGAGTTTGGCAGCGGAGGAAATTGTGCAACTACGGGAGGGGGTGGATTGCTGTTTAATTGCCTTCCTGTTGGAGGGAGGGAAGGAGGGAGGGAGGGAGGGAAGGAGGGAGGGAAGGATGGATGGGGGGAGACAAAAAGGAGAGGAAGGCTTTCCCGAGCCACCCGCCGGCCCCCCTCTCCGTGGCGCGTAGCTCCGGGCCGCGGCTCGCAGCGCACCGGGGGCGGCACCTCCCGGTCCCCGAGCAGAGCCGCGGCGGCACCTGCCCCGGCCCCGCCGTGCCCAGCGGGGAGGGGAGCTGACCCGACCTGCTACCGAGAAGCCAGCCGCGTCCTCCCCCGCCCGACCCGCTCCCGCCGGCCGGCAGCGGCCGGCCCCGGCCCGCGGCCACCCGCGGAGCCCCGCGCCGAGGCGCACGGACGGCGGCGCGCAGCGGCTCCGCGATCCGCAAGCCCCTCGCTGGGCACCGCCAATTTTAGCTGGCCCGCTCCGTGCCCCCCCAGACCCCGGGGGCCGCAGAGTTTGCCGCGGGCAGCACTCTGCGCCCGGAACCCCCGGCAGGGCAGCGTCCGTCCCCCTCTGCCCCCAGAGCCACGGCCCAGCATCTCCCGCTGTGAAGCCCTCCCTGCCCCGGCATCTCCCACTGCTGCCGAAAGCAAGGGATGGGGGGCCGTTTCCCCAGGTGGCCCCTACCCCCTCGTCCAGGGAGCACCCACCTCCCCCCACTCACCTGGCCGGGCAGCACCCATCCCTGCTACCAGGTACAGTCCAGCAGTGGGGCCGCAGCGCTTCAGAGCGCCACGGGCTGTTTTCCTAAAAGCGTGGTGAACCCCCACCAGCCAGCTGCCCAGAGCATGGGGGGTGCTGCGGCCCTCACCTGGGCAAGGGGTGACAGCCAGCCCCGGCAGGTCTGTACCTGCCTAGCGCAGCTCTGTACCTGCCTAGCGCAGCTCTGCTGTAGGAAAGTAAAGGGCTGGGCCACAGAGCAGATGAGGATGGGGTATAGGAAGGGGCCCCTTCCAGCCCTAGGCACAACACTTTCATCAGACCATCGGCTGCAGGTCAGAAAGAAATGCACCCCTCGTTAAACCTGCACTGCCGTGTTACCACTGCAGAACCCTCTACCTATTACACAGGCGGACTGTGCAATGACAGGTTATACGCCTGTATAGTCTTTCCAGGGTGGGTGCCAGCGTAGACAAGCTGCCCACACAAGTGCCGTGTGATGGACAATGCAGGCACGGCCAGATACACCACAAGCACACATTAGTGCGGATCACAGCGTACTCCAAGGAAGAGCAGGCGATGCAAGTACAGCTGGCTTGCTATTGCACTTGCCTTCTCAGGGAACAACGCAGCTGGACAGACCTACGAGAAGGTCTAGCGACATGGACGCCCCTACCAGTTGCACTGACAGAGGCTTTTTTCCAGAGTGCTACTCTCTCACAGTTAAGCATCAGGAGTCCCTTAGTTCCTATACCTATTTGAAAACACCCTATACACAACTTGCTTATATCCCACAACAAAACCTCTGCTGCCGTTCACATGATACACAGGAAACGCACAACACACAGATGCACACTTAGAGGAAACCTCCTTCATACACTCGCTGTGTACCACTCTGCAAAAGGAAACCAAAATACAGCTGGGGAGAGGAGGAGAGGAAGATTTATCTTAATGAACACACCCTGCTCAGGATCAACTCGCATATTGAGATTTCAAAGCACTCCACCTCCAGCAGCGTATTAGTCCTCTCCCCACAACTGATTCAGAAAGCTACGTTAATATGAGTGTGTTGCATGACCCTGCTAACGATACACTTCCCATCTCCTTGCCTTCCTTTATATCACCACGCTGTTTTCTTTTGGTTCTGGAAATCCCAGTCACCCGTATTCCTGTTAGCCCCAAGATGTGCCCAGCCCAGCTTGAGCTTCGCCAGTCACTTCATCAGATATTTTGGTGATGGTCAGGGCTGAAGCCCCATGGTGGGACTGCAAGATGGGGTGGAAACGCTTACACAGCTGCTATTTTTGCTGGCACTAAGGAGGACATTGATACCTGAATGTTTCCAGCCACATTCACGCACACACAATCTCCGTCCCCACGCCCCCAACTGAGGGGACAAACATTAAAATTGTACAATTTTGAACTGCAAAAGTATGTAAGAAATAGTGAAACAACAAACCCCATCAGATCACATAAAAAGCCTAGAGAATTCTCCACGCCAGGGACCATGCACCTTCAATGTTTATAAATTAATTATCTGAAAAACCCAGGTCACTCCTTATTGCCACAGTGCCTGTAATTTAGAAGTCTGGCATGCAGCCAATTCCAGAAGCCGCATTGATCCTGAATGACCGCAACAACCCCCCACACGCGCACCCTCTCCTCTCCTCTCTCGCTCCCCTCCTTCCTTCCCCTGCGCCCCTGCCCCCCCGCCGAGGATCTGTTATTTACAATCCTGCACTCTGACAGTTGGGAAATCAGATTGATTGACAGTGGGACGCTGGCGGATGGAGGTTCCAGGCACGGAGACAGACTGAATTCAGAATGTGGGATGAATGCCACTGGGAGAATGGGGGCGGAGGAGGGGGGTTGAAAAGCAATTAAAAAAAAAAGATTTCTAAATTATTAACATTTTTTAAATTATTAATGTTATTGGTGCCTCCATGTGAGCCCGCAGATAAACTGCGCTTTGTACTGGCACTAATAATTTATAGCCCAACCAGAGCCCTGTGGTGTGGAGACAATCCAAAATACACGAAGTTTTGTCTTGTCAATGTTACACGAGAGAGTCTGTCTGTGCAGACTCCTTTTCTCCCCCTGCCCACCCCAAAACCTCAGTGTGACCCCTCACCTAACAAATGCTGATGAGACAATTTAATCATAATCATAAAAAAATACGTCAGGCTTTTAATGTAATGAGCTACTTTACTCATTACACGGGGGGAGAAGGGGGTGATACCAGCTGTTCTGCAGCACGCACTCTGCCGGGATGTACACGTTCCCCATGTCCAGCAGCCATCCGGTGCCCAGGTTAAGTGATCTATCACGACCGTCTGTTACAATACCGGTACACGTAACACGTTTTGTGCCGAGTACGTGCTCTGTTGTATTCAACATGGTCTACACAGACCTGCACGTCATGGTTGAATATTCGGCATTTCCATGTCTGCATGTGTTTTTCTTTTGTGCATGATGCATGTTACATACTGTCCTCTCGCATACTGCGCTTGTGTTCATTGCATGTATGTGTGGAAACTCCAGCCCTCTGGTGCGTGGCTTTGCCCCGTACCTACGTATCATGCTTGCAAGAGCTCTGCATCTCTGTAAATGTCTGCGACGCTGACCACCACACACAGAAGCACATGCCACGTTCACTACAGTGTGCCTCAGCACAGGTTTATGCCATGCCTTTGCTGATAAGCAAATCCTTACTCCACAGCGAAAGGAATTGCCTTCTTGCCCCCAGAGAAGCCAATCAAATCAAAGAGTGGCAAAGACGACAGCTTCTTCCTTAACCTAACAAGGAGCCCTGGGGATTTACACTCTAGACCGGAGATTCTTCTCCAGCTCTTGCTGGATGCTTCACCTATGTTGCTTGCGCTCCTTCCGTGGATCACCCAGGCAGGTACGTGTCAGCCCTCCACGCCTTGGATAGGAAGCAGCACAGGGGCTACAGATTCTTGCATAGCACTGCTTTTCAGTGACGCTTCAACCCTCTGCTTCCATGACTGGAACAGCGTCACCTCTTCCGTCTCCCTGGCTTTGCCGGATCCAGACTGCCGAGTTACTTCCCTCACCCCCCACTCCTGCATCAGAGGACCCGGGTACAATGCACGGCTTTACGCTGGACCAAGACGAGCCAGCGCCAGCAGGCTTTGCTCGCCCGAGGGAAGGTGAAGCGTCCCTGTGGGCTGAGGAGCCTTTAGCCTGCGGAGGGATGCTCGTGGCTCCTGCGCTCTGCCAAGCGGTTCCCAGGGTAGAACCTGTAACTGCCTAGTGCCCCCTTTAGGCACAGTGCAGGATGCTGCAGCCGAGCTGGATTTAGCCAGCTTCCTCCACAACCCAGGCAAAACCTACCAGCAATCCTTCAATTCATGCAGGACCCATTAGATCCTGGTACTGCAGGACCCTTATCCCCTCAGGACATCAATCCAGCCCCAGGACAAGGCAGCAACATTGGACAATGGTACCTGTTAATGAGGAAGCTGCTTCACGACCAGATTTTGGATTTTCCCCTCCTTGTATTAACGTAACTGTACAAGCGCCAGCCTCCTTTTAAAGGGCAGAAGGCAGCATCTTCACTTGAACATAGATATTGGTGCAGAAATACTCCTGTGCTGCTAAAGCCTAGGAACAGCAGACAGGCAGGTACAGAGGCACAATCTGCAGTGCACGCAACAGGCCTTAAATAAAGAAGGGCCGGGGGGTCCCTCAGCTACCGCTAGTGCCCAGCTCAACCTCAGAGGACCATGCCATCCTGGGAAGGTCTGGGGACAATTTCTTAGTGCTGGAAGCTGTGACCTACAGGGTCCTTACGGCAATGCTCTGAGGAAGCCCTCACCAAGTGAGCATACACTGGGTATGGAAGAAGTTCTCTTCCTTTCAGCAACCCTTCCCCTCACTTTTCCACAGCAGATCTGGCTTTGGCTAGTGAAGGACCAGATCAGTCCTTGGTGATGTAAACATAATTGTTTTTAATACATGGTACCATGGATGAACTTGTCCCACGGTCTTCAGCATTTGCCTGCTAAGCTGTCTTCAGCTTCATCTGCATATTTTAATTGTCCGTAAAATCACGACATCTAATTCTCATTAAGGTGAAAGGTCTTTAACACCAATTTATGCTATGTCTGTGGGTAGCAACTATTGCACAAACTTTCTAAACCTAGCACTATCAATGCTTAACTTAATCCTGCAACATCATCTTGCCGTTTCAGATCCCATCACTAAACGGCAGGAGTATCTGGCACTGCCTACATCTCACACACCCCCCCTGCTTTATGCCAACACTCATTCCCCTTGCGCCACATTATGACCCAAACAAGACTTACACCACAGATTCTGAATATCCAGGTTGACACAAACTCTTGAAACAAAGGAAGAAAAGGACCCCCCCACACACCGCCATTGCAAAATACACAATAGCGATGTTGCAGCTCATCTATCCCAGTAAACAAATGCGTAGCCCCCACAGCTAGCTACAGAAGGTATTAGCATTTATAGATGCCTGAGGGTAGATGCCCCCAGAGAGATGATGGGAGAAACAGTCTGTAGGATACTCTCTAGCACCACCTGTATTCACTGCATGATAAACATGCAACGCTGCAGCCCATAAATCCTCCTCACATGCACACAGGGGTTAGGGACATCTTACAAGACTTATACCAAATGGCAAAGCGAGCCCCTTCTCCCGTTTGTAAGAGCCTGTACCTCCATGGCTGGGCACTGCCATACTGTTGGCCAGCTGGTAGAGACGTTGTTGCTGCTGCTCTTCAAACGTGCCGTGTTCATTCAGTGCTGACATCATGCGTCTATAGTGCTCCTCTGGGGTCATCTGAGTCACCGAGTCCTCAAGCAGAGGCGTGTGGGAGTTTTCTGAAAAGCAGAAAGATTTGGTCTTTTTTCCAGAGAGAAATACAGTGGAAAATCACATAAGTATAGGGACAGCGGAAAACAAAGAGAAAGGGGCGTAGAAGGATATTAGCACAATTTCCCACAACTCGGTAGCGTACCTACTGAACAAGATGTACCAAACTGCCAAATGCAGCTGTCCTTGTGCTCCGAGATGTACCATCATATGCGGTCAGGACACACCTATACCTTGCTAAACCTCCAAACATGGGCACACTTATATACAGAAAAGCCTACAGCTTCAATTGCCACAGCACCCACAAAACTTATGAACAACTTCCCCCCGCCAAAGCAACAAGCATTACCTTATAATAATACAAAATTACCAGCAAGCTCTCTACCCCCAAGGTGGCAGAGAGGACAGGCAGGATGAAAGAGTTCACTGAGTTCTCACCCTTTCATCTTAGGGGACGTTGAGTTCTTTTTTTCAACTAATACCTGATCCGACATGCACTTCTTTCCCCCACCTTTCTGAACACCCACAAGGACACAATAACGCGAGAGATACAATAACAAGCATCCAGTGTAGGTGATGCTGACAACCGCACAACAGACAGTGATGACAGTCCACCTGCCCAGCTCTCGGAGGCAAGTCACAAAAGCGGGTTGTTTCAGATCTGTACGTATGGCTAAGCACCCTGAGGCCATTAAAATTATACCCAACGTGCCTACCTCTCCATCTTCCCGGAATGACTGCACAGCCAAGGAGGTGCTTTGAGGAAGGCCCTGCCTGCTCCCTGGGCAGTAGGGATCCCAGTCTAACAATCAGGGAGATAAAGCCACAGAGGCTTTCTGTTTACTGTAAGCAGAACTCAAAGTAATTACCGTTCTCCACCTTGGCGGTGGCTGCTCTAACACTATTTTATCTTGGATCTTCCCCACAGGCAAAACCTTTTCATTACTCAGAGAGGAACTCCCGGTAACAATCTAAACAGGCAGAGGGAAGGGAGGGAGCAGGAAGGGCTCCCCCCATGCTGCAGTCACAAGACCACCGCTGAGTTCAGTGAGTGACAAGACCACCCTACCGTGTGCCCCAGATTCGTGCTCCTTCATCCACCTCATTTCACAGACAGAGTCCCTCGGGGATCATGGCAGGTGATGCTGCTGCTAGACTGGCTCCAAATTCAAGGTGGTGGCTCTGAGCACAGGCCACTTACTTTACACCAGAGTCAGCACTGTGACGAATATGCAGGCACTGACATCTTGCTGGGAAAAGAGCTGTGGATCTCTCTCAGGTGAGAGAAAGGCCCCTAAGCTAGCTATCAGAAAAGATAGCCTGTGGCAAACAAATACAGTCCAAGAGACAGAGTACCTGTAAAACGTGGCCCTGCCACAGTAGCTTAGGGACTTGTTCACTTCTGCCTTGGCCAGAATGAGAGGCCATTAGTGGCAAGTGCTGTCTGCCACCAAACTCATTACACAACCAAGCATACAGGGGCTCAGATTTTGGGGATGCAACCCTCACATGTCATAATGAAGCCACCTCCTCCCCAAAACATAGGAGGGGCTAATAATAATAACAGCCCGAGCTGCACAAAGTTTCAGTAAAAAAAAGGGTTGCATCACCGGCTCCCAAGGCACTCTTCCTCTGCAAAAGGGAAATGACTTCAGTCCCCTCCAACTCAGGTCAGCCATCCAGCTCAGCAAGGATTCTCAATCAGCATAACAATTTGTGGCCATATCTGCAACCACTGATCTCTACCCCAGTGACGTGCATCTGCATCGCAGGGACCACAGGCTTCCTGTGTAAATCACAGGTTCATGGCCTGCTTCAAGGTAGCTATTGTCAGGAGCTGGGTCCCCACCCTGTACCGTGTGCATCACACTTAGAAACCAGACCCGAAAGAGGGAGGCTGCACAAGAAGACAGCCATGCCATGCCTGCTCCCTCCCACTCCCCGCCTCCGGTACCCAAGCCTGCAAGACGCCAGTGGAAGGAGCGGGAGGGGGGGGTGGGGGGCAGAATTCCCTTCCAGGTCCCCTTTCCTCCCAGTCACTCTGCAGGCCAGATTCCCACATCCTCCTCCGCTCTCTTGCCGCTCCTGCCACCTCCCCCAGGAACACAGAAGTGCACCAACTGTTTCAGTTCCCTTCTGATGCTTTTAACCAAAGGTCTAAGGAGCAAAGCCGCATGCCACAGACCTGATTTAGAAAAACACGGATTTCCGCCCCCCCCCCCAGCTGTGTCATTAGAGAAAAAAAGGGAGGGGGGAAGGGATTTAATAACACTTAATTACCATAAACTCTATCCGATCAGCCGCAGAGCAGATTTCAGGTGCAAGGAGAGGAGGGAGAATGGGGGTGGCAAGGGGAGGCTAAGAGGAAGGAGGAGTCCAGGGAAAGGCTGGATTTCCACACTTAAAACTTGGAAGATTTCACATGACTCAGCCAGCGATAATTCCAGCTTTGCTGAAGCTTTGCTGTCTGCTTTTGTCATTACCAGGGGGTAATGCGGGAGACTGATCTTGCCAAATCTCTTCCAGCCGCCAGGTGTGAAATGGACTCTGGCACGGTCACTGGGAAGGCACAGCCGAGGCAAGCATCTGTTGGGCCTTCACGGTCTCCAGCACGCCCCCCTGTTCGCCCAAGCCAAGGGGAGCCCACCTCTCTCACCCTCCACCAACACTTGCAGGGTCCCGACGGTGGCAGCCACAGAGAATTCAGGCTCTCGGAGGACACAGGTTTTCTGCTCGGTCTGAAGGACATGTCATTGCTGCACAACCTTTTCACCAAGGCTCGTCCTCCCCAGACAAGACAGAAGCACCCAGCCTGTCTGTCTCCTCTCCTTTGCTACAACAAACCTACGACAGGCCGAGGCTCCCTTTACTGAACCACAGTAAAAGCTTAAGGAGCCTGCTGCAAAAGCATCTCACCCCAGGTTCAAAGCCAGGTCTTGGTCAGTGGCTTTAGGGTCTTTGCTGCCTGAGCTGTCACTTGCCAGGGCAGAGAGGGCCCGTACCCACTCTCCCCATATTCAGCAGTATGGGTTTGGGGGGCAGTGAAGTTGTTAGCAAGAATGGGGCCCAATATTGTTTCTTCATTTGGCCTAACTGGACAGCTGCCAAGCCAATCACCGTATGGATATCCCCCCCAAAGAAGAGGAACAAATTGACAGAGGCTGGATTGGAATCGCTCAGCTGTAGTCCGGCTCCGGTTCTGGTCTACTTCATTAACCAAAGATGCAATAAGATTTTGTTTTGTTTTAAATGATCTACAGTAGCAAAGAAAAGAGAATGGCAGAAGGAGCAGCATATGAGCTCATCAGCCCACCCCAGGGGGCGAGTGCGATATCGTTCCCTACGTGTGTTTTCCAGCACTTAGTCCAGTCCAGTTTCAAATCTTCCCAAATGATGAGGCTTCTACCAGATTTATTTTTCAGCAGTTCAAATAGGAACCAAAATACTCTTACTGATTTTCTCTTTTTGCAATCGTTCAGTTTTATTTCATGTCTCAAGGTATCGGAGAAGCAGATCTCCAGACATGCTGTTGCCGCAGGAGTGAGGGTTTTACTTGGGGAATTGTCTCCCGGGGAGAAAGCTTCCTCCGTGACCTGCCAGCACAGCCCTCGCTCCGAGCCTCTGATATGCTCGCATTTCCATATTAGACGCGAGAACGTTCTGCTCTGTTTGACAGCAGTGCTGGCACGGCCCTGTTTCCACTGAGATAGGGCTCTCTTTTGATCTCTGGTGCGCACACTGCGAGCGTTGGGGAGGGGGGAAGGGAAGGTTACTGCTTCCCCGCTGGAAGGGTTTCCAGCCCTACAGGTGTTTTTTCACTCAGAGTGAAGGAGTGATTTACTTGGCTGCCTCTGTTCTCCTTGCCTTGTCAGGCGCAGCCACAGCAGCACGAGATGTGCCGCGGGCACGGGGTCACTTCTCATCTTCAAAAGGCTGTTTCAGAGACAATGCAGCCGTGCCCTGAGCAAGAGCTGCATCCAGGGCCAGCATGCAATGGGGAGGGGGAGAGTCCCCACCCTGAGCTGTACATCGCCACAGCAGAGTGCAAAAGGCGGAGGACCAGCACCCACACAAGGCACACCACCAGGCCGGAGAAAAAGGAAGGGTGCCTCCCAGGGAGACACTGCAGACCTGGCTCCTACCAGAGCACAGCGTGGGGCTGCACAGGCTACAGAACTCCAATCCGTCCTTGTTTCCCTTCCCGCTCCTGAATCACAAACTGCACTGACAGTATCTGGGTCCCAGCCAAGCTTGGGGCTCTAGCACAATCTCACACTTTACAGCACTACTCCACAGCAGTAGTTCCCAAATTCCAGGTAACTAGCCACTAGGGTCCCTCCTCTTTGAAAATGGCTTGTCACACAACGCGGATCCTTCTGTTTCCAGCCAGCTCCTTAGTACAGAGCTGGAAACACAGGGATCGTTTCCCTCCCGGCCCTCCATGGTATCCATGCCACTGGAAGGCTGCCTGACGACCAGCAGGATGGGAAGTCTCCTGGGGGTTCTCAGCTGCAAGGTGCTCTCACTGTTTGGGGCTTAAGACACAGAAACACTGGCTATAGCCCCTCCTTTGACCCCCTTTTCATAGCAGGGGGTGGGTAGATAAAGGCCCCAAAAGCACAAAAGTCTCTGCCCCTATTCAGCCCCTCACTATTCGGATGCTATTCTAGCATCAGCACAGCCTAGGCTTAAAATGCCTGCCACAGTGTTGGAGAGAACAGGGGTTCCCCAATGATCTAATATAATAAAAAACAGGTAACACGGGAGATTAGTAAAAGGCCCAGCTCAGAATTTCCATTCGGTCTAACACTCTTTTAAAGGGCAGGGAAGGCTTTCTGAGAAGAAAGTGGGAGTAGAAAATGAAAGTTTGCTTTTATTCAGGGCTTCCTAGGAACCCCTCTCTTAATGAGTTGGGGGAATCCCCGAGTCATTCAGAGTTAAGGAGCAGGATTTAGGTCCTGAGTGCATACTGCAAAGTCAGGGGCTGCTTATCTGCCTCACACCGCACTCAACCCACTCAAGTAAATAAAAATGGTGGGAAGGCCAGAGGAAAGAAACGCAATGGGATCATTTGACCCTGCTGCTCCCATGGCAGAAACATCAATTCATGCAAGTTCTGCCACTTTATTAGGATGAATCCAAATGCAATAGATGGCTTGATTAAAGTTTAGCCCATTCTCAGCCAGGCCACATAGGTTGCTGTTACCTGGATTCAGTTCCTCAGCATGCACTGTCTTGGAATTACAAAGGATACAGACTCAGCAGAAACAGCAAGATGACAGCAGGCGTATCAAGTGTGTTACAGGAGTTTCATGCCCCTATATAACAAATGTGTTTCAGAATCTATAGAAGCATCCTGCTGGAACTTACCTGCACATCTACTAGAAACATTTCAAGGATAACAGGAATAGGGCAGATGAAAAAAAAATCAAGGAAAAGAGGTAAGGAGTAGCAGCATATAGGGTTCCTCTTTACACCTTTCAGAAAAGCCCAGTAAAGAGCTAAGGCGCTTTTACTTGTATTAAAGAGTTAACAGGCAGGAGAGGGTTACATGAAAGACAAGATTTAGTATGTTCTTAGGTAGTGTTAGGAATATTGTATTAAGTGACACTAGCATTCAACATCCTCTCAGAGTATGCTGCCTTTCAGATCATAATTTGGGGACAAGGAGTCAAGAAGAGACAACATACAGGAACATTATGTGAAATTAGGATGCAGTACAGGTCCTACAATGTACCTTTATATAGCATAATATAAGGTATGTAGTTTAAGAAGGCTTCAGGACAAACTGCTGCAAGAAGTGCCCTTTGAGATTCCCTGGATTGGTTATTGAGGATATACACCTTGAAGAGTCTCAGCTGCTGGACTCCAAACCCTTGAAACAGGATCTACCTTCAGACAGCTAGTCTGTTTTTTGGATTTTTTTTTAGTGGCCAAAGAGTGCAGGTTAAGCACAGTGATCGAGATGGGTATTACTGACAGCTAATTAGTTTGAACTTAACAACAAAGCCTTTAGGTGAACGGCCTGCAAAACCTCATTTAGGCAACCACGAGACAAACTCATTAACTGCAGGCTCCATTACCCACTTCACTTTGCCAGTTGTAAAGAAAGTTTAAAAATCATGTTCATAGGAAAGAACCGTAAGACAAATCAGGAGATTTTAAAAAAAAAAAAAATCCCTAAAAAGAGAAACCTTCTGCAGATTCCATCTCTATAGGAACAGTGCCATAAATGCATAAGAAAGAACTAGGCAGCCCTATTCTCCCTGCTAGGCTTCTTTTTTTCCCTTTAAAGGAACAGATGCCAGCATGGTAAGCCTGTGTCTATCTTTTATATTAAACGTAATCAAGACATTCTGCCTGAAAAGTAACACCCCTAAAATCCACCTCAAAAGCTGCAGCTTGCTTTTTTAATCATAAAACAATTACTCTAATTAAGCGGCAATCCCTTTCTTGCACTGCAAGCTTCCCTCCGATTAGATAAAGAAAGCACAGTGCACTGGTAGCCTCCTTCATGCACCCTCGGTGCTGGATACTTACAGCTCCCACACCACAGCCTCTTGCAGCCCTCCCTTCCCTCCCTCCTTAATTTCAATTAAGTTCCACTTTTAAGAAAGGAGAAGAAAGGGGAAGGGGATGGGGGAGGGAGAAGCAGCACTTACCCTTTGGGGACTCACTTCTGGCTTTCTTGCTTTCTAAAGGACACTCACTGCTGCTGTTGGGAGAACATACTCTTCTCTTACCTAAAATTTCATCTAGAAGAGAGATGAGAAACCTGAGTATCAGATAAGGTTGTACTTTCCTCTTTGTAGAAGCAACCAGAGAGACTTTGGTATTTTGCTTCTCTCTGTCTCACACACACAGACACACACACACATATATTACAAGCAGAGGAAAAAAAATGAAAGTAAGAAAAATCATCATCTTGAGAGCCTTGATCTGCTTTCCTAATCACGCAGTCCAAAAGCACATAATGACTATTCACACACTGATCAATGCAACGTTTTAAAGCTATAAATTCTGAATCCAGTTGATTTCCTTACTGAGTTTCATCATTTGTTCTGTTGCCTTTTGTCCCCCTGGTGTTTCCACTCCTTTCATGCCCTGATGCAAAGCAACTGGGGGAGAGAAAGGGGAGGAAAAAAACAACACAAAAAAAAAAGCACAACAGATCTCTGAATCTTCCTACCACAGTATCTCTCTCTCTCTCTCTCTCTCTCAATCTCTCCCCCCCCCCCTCCTTCAAAACCTCAAGGTCCTTAGCAATCTTCCCCCTCTAGATTGTACGGAAACACTCAAGCCTTTTGCATTACTGCAGCCCTACAAACCAACACAAAATATCTAATATACAATTACAGCGTCCCCGAACAGATTTAAAATCAATATCCTCCCATAATAATGCTGGGGAAACTGAAAGCATGATGTTGCATACGGGCAGGAAGGAAGAGACTGTTTGTCACTGCAAGCATCAAATTCTCATCTATCAAGGGCTTGTTAAAGATGCAGCATCTTAAAATAAAAAAATAAAAAAATAAAAATCTCACAAACAAGCACCATATTTGAGTGAGTATACATCTGCCTGTGAGTCAACATGCACGCAAAGCTGCTGCAATTTGCCCAAAGTGTGTTGGTTAAGAAAGGTTACAAACCCCCTTGGTGCTGTTCATAAGAACAACAAAATTATTTATGTTCCAGGGGACATTTTAAGCCAAGCAACTGTCCCTCATACTCAGAATCACTCCACGTTACTTTGAATTCAGCTAAGCAAGCCCAGGTTCCTGCCTTGGCATTGTATTTATCAAGAGATCCAGAGCACAGATCTGTGGCTGCCACAGGCGGAGCAGTGCCGAGAGCAGACAGTTAACGTGCCGAGGGCAGAGCCTGCCAGGCAATGCCTTTATCCAAAGAGCAATTCTGGAGCTCTGCAAAGTTACAAGTGGCATTTCAAGGTTTTAAAGAGCACAAGCTGCCTCCGATCTTATCTTGCCATGACCCTGTCACCCAGCCTGTTAACAAAACTGGCACTCAGAGACAACCGCAGAGGCTTGCAACCATCCATAACCAAAAGCAAAGTAAATACAACAAAACCGTGGCAATTGGAAAGCAGATGGGAAAGGATAGTCAGCCAGTGACAGCACTTAAGTTTTCTCAGCACTTCACATCCCAGGTGTTGAGTCAGCCTTTCAATACAATTTGAATTTTATCAATCCTCCTGCCTCAGTTTACCCTTTAAATAACTTCTCCAAAGCCACAGACAGTATCAGCTTGCCAAGCCAGCATCGAAGCTAGGAAGTACCTGGCCACACAGCACAAATAGAGTCACAAGCTCCCTCCCCATGGAATGCTTCATTCTTCATGTTGATTTTCCTGGAAATGTTAGTCTGATGCTGCAAACCCTCAGCGCTGGAGGCCAAGACCATATATCCTCCTCAGAAGTGTTCTCATCCGGGATTTGTGGCTTTGAAACAACAAAAGTCCCGTTGCTCTGCTCGCCCCTCCCAGCCTGGGCAGGAGGCAGCAAAACCCAACAGGGCTTGTTCTTATGTACTTCAGGCAGAAGAGACTCCATGGAAGAACTGGTGACAGAAGCACCAGTTACATGTGACAGCAGTTAGAATATGAGCAGTAAAGATTCCTTGATTTCACAACTCTGCCAAGGCACCTCATTACTCTCCTATCACTCCTTCTCTCTTGCTATTCCACTCCCACCCCCACGCGCCCATCTGCCAGCAGACATTCGCTCCGACTAGCACCATGCCTTGCTATTCCCAGACACGTCAGCAGGACAGGTTGCAAGTCCCATCTCACTCCCAACCGGCTGCACTTGTGCAGGGGAAGACCAAGATCGCGCAGTAACTCTGAAGCGGCACCAACTCCACCCGACCCATGCCCCACCAGTCTCCAAAACACCCACTTCTCGGCACACGCGCAAGCGAGCTGGCAGCTGCACGAACAGTCAGGTGTGACAGCCTGCCATCACCGGTGTGCCACAGGGAACGGTCCCAGATGTCTTGCAGTCGAGATTTGAACTTGGCCCTCCAGAGAGATCCCACATTAGCGCATTAATCTCTAGGATGAACTGCAGCATTTTCCTTCCAGCATCTCAGGTTCACATTGTACCAAAGCACCAAATCCCACACACTGAATTTGTAGTTGGGCTGCCCCCCCCCCCAGCAGTTTTTATGGCAGTTCGTTAGATCACAGAATGAAAATTTTCCTCTCCCCCCCCCCCCCCCCGCTTCGTTTAAGGCAAAGTCCCGGGATGTGTCAGAGACTGCCTCTGTCCCCAGAAGTGCAGGGACTAAATCAAGAAGATATACAGTAAGCAAGGAAAAGGCAATAATTATCATCAGTAGCCAGTATGGAGGCACAAAGATCTAACAATCTGCCCCAAATTTACTGAGTCAGTAGGAGAGCACAAGACTGAATAGCAATCTTTTGAATTCCAGCCCAGTGGTATAAGACGTCATACCTCCCTCTTAGCTTTCTTAGCTGCAAAGCAGGGAAGAGGCAAGTCACATTTTCATTAGTTACTTAATAAACTCACAGATTCTGGGGTACAACCTAAACAGCAATGTATTTGTATTACAGCACCAATCCTTTCCTCTTTACAGCTTAAACCATATGCACAGCTTTGGCATACCACTTACACCTGCTAAACACGTGCCCTTTTATAGGACTCTATACTCTAAATTCATCCTCTAAATTCATCCCTTTATGTCCACACGCCATTCATCCAACCATTCTTTGCACTCACACACAAAGAACCAGGGCAGTGGTTGAAGGCATTGGGATGGGAGCATCCATAGCCCATCTCTCTGTGACTCTGCAGCAGCAGCAGCACAACCAAATATGTTTTGCAAATGAGTTGGCAGTGTAGCTTCTGGATGTCTTAACCACCCTCACAAAGACAGGTTGTGCATTTAGAGTACATTGCTACTCATTGACCAGAAAGCCAAGAGAGAGCTGTTTGCTCAGCCCATGCACCTGCAAAAGGCAACACTCCACCTTAGACAGAGGATGGGAAGGGATGGTTGTGGGGGACTTTTTTTTCCCCCCTCTCTTTTTTTTTTTGTTCCCTAAATCTCTGCTTTTACCTCCTCTCTTCTGCCTTCTACAAAGCATTTCAGTTGAAAGGAAGCCAAATCAGGGCAGTTTTTTAATATTAAAGCTGAAAATGAAAGACATTATCAGTAGAACTGTAATGTTATGAAGCTAAGCCAGGCAATAATACAAGTAAGAAGTGCTAGAGGAAGCCCCGAGCATACTGATCACTTACCGCCACCAGTGCAACACAGCCCTGACCACACACACCCCCCCACACAGGTCTCCCATGCAGGTCCCCAGATCCTGCATTACATTCAAGGCTCCTGCTAGCCTGGCAAGGCAGTACAGAAGTGATCCAGAGAGGTTTTTGGAAACAAAGTCAAATGTTTTCCCCAAAGATCTAGAAATCAAAGTGGATTTTTTCTCCCTCTTTAGTGGGAAGAGAAAGTCCAGCACTCACCTGCTGCACTTCTACAGTGAAATGTGAATAGAGACAGGCCAGGAAAGTAGGTCAGCTGGAAGAGGACAGCACTTCTGTCCCCATACAGAAGTATCACCTCATGGCTTTGCAATCGTAAAAAGAAAGGATGTGGGTATGGCACCATAAAACGAGCTTGTCTAGAAGCCAGGACAACGTGGGTTTTATCTAATCACAGCCCTCTTTGGACTTGAGACACACTGATTAGAGGCCACGGGTGGAAACGCCACCTGGAAGTAACAGTGCTTTGTACTCCCTGCACTGCCTCTAATCCTCAGCCTCCCAGCGCTCAGCAGAGCTGGGTGACTTAAGTCATGTTCACCAACACATCTAAGAACCCCAAGCCTCGTTATCAGCTTTGAAGAGAGGACTTGGGAGCCTAAGTCAGCTGGGAAGATTAAGAAACCTATCTCTAGGTTTCCCCAAAGACGGAGGGACTTTATCTCCACTTTACTAGGGAATCTGCAGCAGAGGAGGTGCACCATGAACACACCTTGCATCAATGGCAGAGTGAGAACTGAGCCCACGTCCCAGTGACCGAGCACAGGGTTTCACGTGGAGAAGGGAAATGAACAAATATGAGGTGGTCACAAAATTTTTGCCCTCCCAATGTTGTTAAATGGGTGGACCACAGAGCAAGTCCCAATTACGGCCGACGGATTGCATCAAGTTTTTCTTCACTGTGTTATGCTACAGACACAACGGGAAGAGATCAAGACCTATCTCACGATCCCTCTCCGTATCATTGGTTTTGCTCTGAAAGCTTCTTGGACCCAGAAGTCCTGAGTAAACAGAGAACCGAGCCAACTTACACGGGAAATCACCCAGGCTCAGATAGCCAACATCCAACGAGAAGAGAGTCCTTTTTTCACCTCCTTTCACATTATTTTAAGAAGAGGGAAACATCCTCCCTTGCTCTTAATTCCCCCATCAAACTTAAACCCTGGAGATGACAATTCCCACTGACCAGTCTGAAATGTCTTGGCAGCATCTCAGTTTATTCAGCTCTCCCCTTTCCTTTGGCACAAACAGGCTACCACCAGAGGAGAGCCGCTCCGCTCAAACTCTGGTGCTCCAGCCCTGCTGCTCAGTCTGTTCCTGTGCCGAATGTGACAGGTTTGCAGGGACCCTGGAGACTTACTTCCCCAGCGATGGGCTTGTGCCTTTGTAAGAAGCTGCACCAGCTTGCCGAGTCCCAGCAGGCCCAGAGCTGCTCTCAACAAAGGCTGGCGTACGAGGGGCCACGCAGTAGGCTGCACACAGCAGCGTGGAATCTGGCTGCACATCGGCCCCATCCCTTGCCAGCAGGAATCAATGGAACAAAGGGAGAGTGAAGCACAAGGTCATGGGAATAACGGGCCATAATGTAACTGAGGGCAACGAGAATGGAAAAAAAATTATTGGGGAAGCTGGGGGAAGGGAAGCAGTGGGCTTCTGGGACTTGGGATCCTAGAACAATACAAATGCATGCCAGCTCATGGGGCAGGGTTAGTTCTAGCAAGGAAGGGGGAAATACCACTGGATCTCCACAAAGGGGATGTCGAACCAGCTGCAAAATAAACGTAGCATCCTCCTCCCAGCAGGTCAGCTTAATGGCTTTAGGGACATGGCAGACAGCAGGCTTCAAACCTTAGCTATTGCACTGGGTTATCTGGTTGTTCCTTTATGTCTCCACGTCCATATCTATTTGTTGGTTGTCATTTAGATTTAGATTGCAAGCTCTCCAGGGCAGGAAGCATCCTTTTGCTAGCTGCTGTACCAGCCTTAATAGTATAAATAGTACAAGCAGCTGAGCAAGCTGGGCACTCCTGGCTCAGGACTGTCCCTAGCCTAGACCAAGGTGTCTGCAAACATTCCTAAGCATCACACTTCAAGTTCCCTGTGACAAGAGGCTCTTGGAAACAGGAAGAAAAACAGGAAACAAAGGGGAGGGAGGAATGGGACACACTAATGCTCTCTTACTACAAAGCAAGGAGGATGCAATATCAAGTAATCAAAGGTTTTTCTCTTTCCCGCTCACTTTGAGAGATGGCAGACTGGTTGTGCAGTCACTCCTCTCAATAGCAGAGAAGGACTCCAATAGGCAAGTCAGTGACCATCACTCACTGATCTCAGTGCATTACATAGAAAGTAGCACCCCAAAGGTAGGCCTAGTGTCACTAACCCCTTCCTAAATGTGAGTTAACCACAGCATACACGAAAGCTGCGAGAGCACGCAACAAGACAGTAGTTGAGTAGAAGGATTCCCAATGTAGAACATATCAACCATCCTTTCCTAGGCTTGAGAAGGAGCCTGCATCCCCTTTCTCAGCTCTAACCACTTGGCCATCTGCCTTTCCTCCTACCGTGCAAACAGTATCCTGCTACTTCCCACCTCCTTGTGCTCACTCAATTTGCCTAGCTGGAGCTAAGCTCATAAAAGGACTGTCCAATATTTCAGTTCCCAAGGAGCAAAACAGAGGGAGGTGCAGGTCACGCTGGAGCCATCCTTCTGTCTGTCTGTAATGAGGCTGTTTATTAGAGAAGGTGCACCAACATCCCCTTGTCTCCCAGATCCTTACAAAATTCATTTTTACAGCATGCACCAAGCCATGGAAAGGTGGTAAATATTCATAGTATGAAAAACACTCATGGAGAGGATATACTGCACTTAAGAGAGAGATCTGAATTAATTTTATGTGCTGCAGAGAGGCTTTTTAGCAATTGCAAACTTGTGAATCCCCACTGTCTTCCAGAAAAGATTTAAAGAATGAGGCTGGGAGGATGGGCTGGAAGTCCAGGCCTTTTGGAGACTCACTTTCCAGCTCTAGAAAGGAGCATGTTCTAGTGGGTAAGACAGGAGAAGGGGGAAGCTTGTTAAATCAGAAGACTTAAGCACAATTCCAGTGAGGATCAGATGTTTCTTGAGGGACCACAAACCTCTCAGGCAAAGGTCGTTTGGCCTCAATTTTATATATCTGTGATAAAAAGCTATGAAAACTAGCATCATTCCTCTGACACAGATACCTCCCTCAGTCCTGGGGAATGCCACGCAACACCCAACCAC
Organism: Aptenodytes patagonicus; assembly: GCF_965638725.1. Taxonomy (NCBI): domain Eukaryota; kingdom Metazoa; phylum Chordata; class Aves; order Sphenisciformes; family Spheniscidae; genus Aptenodytes; species Aptenodytes patagonicus. The sequence goes on along the minus strand of NC_134967.1, from coordinate 5,641,380 downwards.
GCCAAAAGGTGGGTAAGGCAATGCGGCAGGGACAGCACTCGCATCTCCCCGTGGGCTCCTACGTGCTGAATCTTCTGTGTGTGGCCTGTGCCAGCAACCTGGTATTCCCTCCAACACCCAGGACAGCTGCTACACCTCCTCTGGCTGCTCCTTCTACAAGCCTCCCAGCATTTCTTTAGAAAAGCAAATGCTGAAGAGAGTGATTTCCAACAGAGCTGCTGGTGGTGCTGTACCCTTAGCACCATTTAAATGTCCGATTGCACTCATTCAGCCCCTGAAAAAAACAGCGCTCCTCCAGCCCGTGACAGCTTTGACAGCCAGACTCCTTAATTCCTTTTTCTTATTCCCTTAATCTGTCATCTTTATCAGGCTGGGGAAGTGCCAGGCAGCATGCAGGAGCCCCGGCCCCGATCAATCTCCACATTACAGCTGACAGAATGGTGCTAATAACTTATTGATCTAATGTTTGCCAAGCCCCACTGGGGATGAAAGGCTGCCATTGATTGGCTTGAGGGAAGGAGCCTCTCAGCTGAGAGCAGAGCGGAAAGCCTTCAAATTGTCTTCTTCCCGAGGAGCTTGGAGATGGAGGGAGGGTGGGGAAGGGAGAACAGGGAGGAGGACAAGGGAACTAAAGAGAGGAAGAGAAATGGAAAGGAAGAAGGGTGCATATGTGAGATGGGAATTAAGAATGGAAAAGGAAGGGGGGGGGGGGGAAGGGTTTGAGAACCAAATAAGTGCAAGGAGGAGGGAGAAGAGCAGGAAAGGGGAGAAGAGCAAAGAGAAGAAAAGGAATTGGGAACAAAAAGATTGTGCAGAGCTGAAAAATTAATGAAACAGGCAGTTGACCCTCTTCCTGCTCACAGCAAATCGTTAATAAAATCTTTCCAACCCCCAGCCCGCCATCCTAGGACAGCTCCTCCCAAGTCTGTTCATGTCTGACGTAAAGCGTGCGGCACTGCTGACTCCCCTGACCAGGTCTGAAACCACAAGCTTGCATCTGGGGAGAGGGCATCATTAGGACAGATTCCAGTTTAATTTATGAGTCTGTTCCCCACAGTGATATACGTGCAACTTAACCCTTGAGAATCCCCACCCATCTCCTTGATTTGCACTGAAAAGGCTAATAACCGTAGAAAGTCACCAGACATGCTTAGCAGAGGGAAAGGAGTTGAGGGTCTTCACTGTGCCCCTGTGGGGAAACCTGGGCTTACCTGTATATGCAGAGACAGCAGGAGGAAAAAAAAAAAACCACCCACCACATGACCTTTCACAAATCACAGTAATGGTTATCGTTGTCTTTCCCATTTACCCGAGATCAGCCCAGGGCAGGCCAGTTTTGCCAAAGGGTACACGTGCTGGAGCAGTGCTGTAAGGCAGGGACTGGGCTGGCAGGGCTTCAAGAAAAGGCAGTCATGGTCACAGACTACGCTGGCAGGTTTGCCTGCCCTGGGGTCTAAACGCACAGTGCTCATTGTGGTCAGGTCTGTTTTCCTGGTGGACTTCTCTCAAGTCTCTCAACGCAAAAGGCTGGGTCAACGTTTTCATGTGTCGTCTCCAACACATCTCTCCCACACACGCAGCCCTACACCCCCTTCTCTTCAGCAGGACTTCTCCCTCACTTTCACCAGAGACCTCACAAAGCTGTGAGCCACAGAGCACCCTGCTGATTGCTTGAAAGAAACGAGGAGCAGAGCAGCAGTTCAATGCCTGCTACCTAGGCATCTAATCACAATGCAAGCTTTCCAGACACACAGCTATGGGGAGCTTGTGGGGGGACAGTGTAACCCCTGCTGTGCAGCAAGAGCAGAAGGCTAGGCTCTGCAGGACTAAATCCCCAGCATCCAAACCTGATGACACAGAGATACGCACACACGCTGGAGCAGGAACGGTGTCAAAACCCTGGCTCTGAAGTATCAACTTGACTTGTGGCAGGGTCAGGAGCAGCGACTCACTGCCTCCTCTCCCTGTGCTTCCACCCAGCAGCAAGCAAGAGTAGACAAGTCAGGTGCCACATTACAATCTGTACTGGATTTCTATATATAACATCAGTGAGATGTCACCGTACCAATGATTTGTTTTCAGCTCTTTACTAGCTGCCTGTAAAGCACCTGGGAAAGGAGGTGGAAGCAGGGGGCGGGCAAGAGGTTATTTTTGGAAGCAGGATAATCTTGCTCTTCCTAGAGCTGCAAGGAAAGGAAGAGAGTCGGTGTTTATTTCAGTTTCAAAGCCGCAGCGTGTACTGGCCATGAGTTTGGTGGCTGATCCAACTGCCAGAGAGTGACGGACTCATTGTCCTGACTATGGCCAGTCTGCCCTGTTCATGCCAGGCACAGAGGAGGCCAAGCTACTTAAGCTGCCATGGTGAGCCCTGTCCAACCGTGGCACTCGTTCCTGCAAGTGAGGGAAATACACCTTGAAACGCATCATTGACTGTCCCAAAGGTGTTTGCAGAGCCATCCTACAAGAACCTTCCTTCCAGGAGCAGGCTTCAAATCCCTGCCAAGAGATTGGTTTTCTGAACTCCAAAAACATGGCACTAAACTGCCTTGGCTCCTTCTCCTCCTGCAGTGACAAAGCCAAGAATAAAACCTTAACACGCACACCAGCACTAACCTACGCTGCAAGTGCAGCTGCCGGGCACAGCAAAAGAAAGTGCTTCCATGTTGGGCTTTCCCATTTTTCCTTCACCTCCCAAGACCACCTTTTGTATTACAAAAGGATGCTCATTACCTCCCACTCCCTCAAGGCTTCGGAAGAAATAAAAATGAACTTAAATAGAGCACAAAGAAAGGACAGTCCTCCAGATCCAAGCCAAGAGGATGAATGGCATTGACAGAGCCTAGACCCTCATGTTGCCTAGGTAAACAACCGTCCTTCATGGTAAAACACGTAAACAAAGGTGGCTGCGCTTACAACTCCTAGATGCACCATTTGGTGCTGATTTTCTGCTCAATTTAAGGCAGCAGTTCAATAAAGGCTTCTGCTTTTTTTGTTGTTGTTTGGCTTTGTTAAATGAAAACATGTCTGCATCCTAGCTCATTATCACACGCTCAGAAAACAGCCATTCACTGTGATTCTGTCTCAAACCATTAACTGTAACATCCCTGATCCCAATTCTCTTTCACCCCCAATATTAACTCCACCTTAGCAGATGAAAGCTCTACGTCTCAGTGCAAAGCCAAATGAAGTTATTGGGAAGCCCTCCATGGCAGGCACACAGAGTTCAGGGATAGGCCCAAAGAAAGTGAGACAACTAGTTTGATCAGCTACGGATCCACGTGCGTGAGCTACAAGCACTGCCTTGTCAATAAAAATTCCAAGCCCAATTTTTAAATATGAATCTGTTTACAGTTCTCTGCTGAAACTTCTCCTTCTCCCTTGCTTAGTCAACAGAACATCAAGTGGAAAGATGACACAGGCGCATTAATACAGAAGAACAAATAACCCCGCAGAGAGAAAAGAGATCTCTCTCTTTCATGATGTTTGAGACATGTAGATGAACACTACTTTTCCAGGACTGCAAAAGCACCAAGCATACATGGCCTCCAACGGAGCAGGACTCCTAAAGGGGGGCTCCTTAAGGACACAGATGTCACGTTCTCCCTGTCACGTGGGATTTCCACAGGAATCATTGCAGGTTAACATGCAATTATACCGGTCACTGAGGACACCACTCCTCTGAGGCCAAGGCTTCTCGGGGTTTGTCATCTCCACCACATTGACCAACAACGCCTAGAAAAAGCCCAAGCTCTCTGGGAGCTCTGCAACACTGGAAATGTGGCCTTCTGCTGCTTCCCACACCTCAGCCAAAGCAGCCTCTAATCGCTGGGGAAGGGGTCTTTAATCCATGCGCAGTCCCAAATATTATATGCAGAACCATAGCAAATTGCTTGCTGTTTGGAGCGAGACCTGATATTCTGCCATGTCTCCATTAAGTGCCCTCTCTCAGACAATATTCAGACATCAAGCTAACTTCCTCTAATCACGAGGGGCGGAAGGAAGAGAGGGAAGATCTACCCACCTTCCTCTAGCATCAGTGAGCCTGATCCCTCCACTTCTATCCATGCAAACAGTCCTACTGCAACTGGAAAGTCATGAAATCTGGCACTGCAGAACAGAGGGTATTTGAGGAGAGAAAGAGGAGAAATTAATAGGATTTTTGCAGGGGAGAAATTATTTAGGGCCTTGGGACCAGGACTCTATTGCAAAATGCTTGTTCAAATCCTAAAGCAGCGTGCAAAGCACACGCACTCAAGGGAGAAGGCACCCGTACTTTCTCTGTGAGCCACGGAGCCCCGCAAGGCCTCCTCCGTCCTCCCCCACCCCACGCATGTCCTCGCAGACTGCATTAGCCAAACTGGATAGAGGGGATTGGACTTGTTTACAGACACACCGCTAGCTGCTTAAAGGGGCTCTAAATCCATGTTTGATGTGCAAACCGCCAGCTTTGCTACTGTGCCTTTGTCAAGCAGCCCTGGCTCTGCTCATCCTTGTGTGTGTGTCTCTCTCTCAATTAAGATTAAAAGCGCCTTGTGCCATCATCCGCTCTCAAGGTAAGCCCTTCTGTAGTGCCAGTGCTGTACCCTGTCTGCTGCCTCGCCTTTATCTGATCCATTTGGAAATGACTTTTATATTCTCATTAGGCTCATCGCCTGCCCTCCCCTCCCACATGCACACTCCCCGAGGCATTTGAGCATACTTGCTCTACCTTTGCAGATGTTGTTAAGCCTCTTACTGAATCTCACCAATGCAGGCTGCCTCTGTGTGTTCCTAAGGAAGTACAGACCCCATTATACACATTTTTCCTTTCTTTCTCCATTTGGCATATTATATCCCCATTGTGACTGCAATTTACTTAGCACCAAGGAAAGCATCCTCCAGCATCTTCCTCTGCAGAACACCACCAGAAGGGAAGGACGCAGCAGAAAATCAAGTCCGCAGGATCAGGAGAGGAGGAGAGACCATTCACGTCTCCTAGGTAAACTGGCCTGGGAGCTCTGGGTATCACCAGGCCTATTTTTCCAGGTAGGCTCTACATATGTTCCCCCCAACTGCAGTCCTGCAGACTGTCAGCACTTAGGTGAAGTAGCTCACCTCTCTTCTTTGCAAAGGGAGTATCTCTCTGCCCAAGAGCCAACCTTTCCTCTCAGCAGCTGGATTAGCTAGCTCCAGGTTTAAAAAAAAAAAAAAAAAAAATTAAAAATTTAAAAAAAGGTCCAACACTGGCCAGAGAAGTAGGAGGAGATTAAACCTAGCAGCTGGATATAAACCCAGTGTAGACATAACCTAGACTTCAAAAGAGGAGCTGGATATCATTTTGATCAATGAAAAGCAACATTGCTGGCAGAGAGGCAAGTGCCCTTCCTTTGCCCTACATTCTCTGATCCTCCACAAGAATCTACTGCTCTTTCAATCTGTGTTGGAAACAACGAACACTTGCACACTTGAAAGTTGCACAACCATTTGGTGAACAGACATTTATCCAGGGACTATAGAAAGCAGTGCTCTCTACTTTGCAAGCACAAGCACCGCCACTCCCAGTCACAAAGAGAGGCAGAGAAAGCAGAAGCGGCAGAAGTTTAGTATTCTTAAAAGTCTGAGGACACAACACTGTCAACAGTGAACCCAGATGAGAAGGAAGAATAGTGTGAGAGGGTGCAGATGGGCAAAATCCTAAACCAGTGAGATGGATTTCCTCAGCCAGTTAAGAATTCAGAGTTACAAATAGGGCAGCTCTTCCCAAAACCCAGGACCCCCTGGGACCTAAGGAAATCCAAGTGCATCAGGGGTAATTGTAATAAATCTGTAGTGCTGCAGAGCAGGCCCAACACACACAAGTTTGCTCCATGATTAAGAGATCTCTGTAATACCTTAAGGTCCCCAATGGGCCCAGAGCAGTGAGATACAGCTAACATGTATCAAACACATAAGAATATCTCAATCATTACCACAGCTGACGGTGGCTCCTAAGCCAATCGATAGGGCAATTAGATTTTATCAGTACACGCCTCTCGGCCACCTATTTCTGCTGTCGTTGCAAAAGCCTCAGTTACCTCTGCCAGTTCCGGGTCTCCAGATGTCTTACTGAGAAGCACCAGCTGGAGCAGATTTTTGCTTTTTTTGTAGATTTTTTGCTGTTGGTATTCTTTATTTCCTTTAACGGTCCAGTATCAGGGGACACTTCAAACGTGAACTAAGCTGTCAGCTATTCTTATCTAGACGTCTTGCTTCAGTACACACACTAGCAGGGGGGAACACCACCCCCACCCCACCCCCAAATCTCTCATATGCTGACTCTCAAAGTAGGCTATAATCCACATGTATTCCATATTGTCACAGTGGAACAACAACATAGAGGTCTAGCAGAAAAGTTAAGGAGGACAAGACAGGAAACCGAGCGCTGTTGTTCAGTCATCATTTGCTTTATGATCTTGGGAAAATTTGCCTTTCTGTGCCTTGGTTGACTCATGCACCTCTACAACGTACTCGAAAACTGGTGGAAGGCATTATGCATCTTGTCCAACATTTCTGATGAAACTTTACTTGCTAGCAACATAACTACCTCCCTCTCCCCTTTGTCGCTGTAGCCTAGCAATAACAGTCTTTCCATTTTTTATGATAAGTGTATTTTCAAAGCACTGTAGCTCTCAGATTTCCTAGCCCAGATTTCTGTAGATGCTAAACTTACCAACATGTCACGATCACTACACTGGTCTTAATCACACCTAAGTGACACAACAGATAGCATAGCCGTTTCTTTTTGGTGACTCCAGACTCTTCCTAGCTCTTTGGGCCTCACAAGAACCAAAATACAGTGACTTCTTTTGTCCCAGCTATCCCAAGCCCTAAGACTGCACCTCCTCTAGGCCTACTGTTCCAAACAGCTAGCGCCCACCACTGTGGTTATTACACCCACCGAGACGGGTTATTAAATCCTTGTCTAGTCAGAGCCAAACCCTATCTGAGTCTTTCAGGACCCAGTTATTTTCTAAGTCTTTCAGCTTCTGCTGTCCCAAACTAAGCTCTTCAGTCTCTCTGCTCCCAAATATAACCATCACCATTGACATAAAGTGACCTGTTTTCACTTAAAAATTATCCATAAGCCTTCCAAGGATATTAATATATCAGTGCTGCTCTTCCAACCAAAGGTCTTATATGTTCCAGCTTCCATCAGTCTCTTCAGCTCCTTTTGACCTGAACATCAGCCCAGATCTAGCTTGAACCCTGACTCTAGTTTCACCTATCTCCCAGAATTCATAAAAGCCCCAGAACTAACCATATGCCATTATTTTCCACTAGTTTCAGCCCCTTTCTGCATTTCAAAGACCATTAAAGATCCAGTAATATTTCTGATTTTCCAGTCCGTGCTGTTCGAAACTATAGCACTGCCTCTAATCCTGGTTTTAACTATAAATCAAGGAATTCCCTCACAGAATTAATCATAAACCAGCCAACCCTACCAACTTAAACCCTCTTCTTAACTCCATGGGCCCTGCAATAAGCAAATCTCTGCCATTCATGCTATCCTTGTTCTCAATCCTCTACTTAGCCTCAGCCATAGCCAAGAAGCGTCACACACTTCTGTATCCTGTTTTAGCAGTATGCACTCACCCCTCGTCCTCCACATGTAGAATTTGCAGTTTGAGCTGCAGAGCAGCCTCCGGAGTGTTCAGCCTCTACTGGCTGGGACTGTATGCCTAACTTCAAACCATAAATCTAAATTTTAGCAGCAGATTCCTACTTACTTTGAGAGCACTGCAGCTTATAGTCATGAGTGATGCGGGAGTTTTTAAACATATTGGCATTAACATCATTCATTCAGCATTGTCCATCTCCAGATGCCTTTTTGAGGGCGAGATTCTCATAACCCAAATACACAGTATTGTTCTCAAAGGCCTACAATACAAACAGCAGACAACTGGGGGCACATTTCTTTTTCCCTTATTGTTGTAACTGAGTGGTTTAAACAACAGCCAGTCTTTTAAACTAACCCAACACTAACTCTCTTAAAATTATATACGTAGCAAATAGTGATACCATTCTCCCCTTCCAAACAGAACCAAGACATAAAAACAGTAATCAGCATCAGCTGCAAATCCCAGCACACTTTGTTTCTGTTCCCTTGACTTCCATGTCCGGGAGGTGGTGACATAGGTACCAGTTCAGCACATGCTCTGAAGTCAGAGCTGGCAGGTTCTGCGTAGACTTTGGCAAATGAGTCTTCCCTTAATCAAACAAGCATGTAGAGTGAGCCGGCTCCAGACAGCAGGGAAAAATCAGAGTTAAATTGTCCCTGCGGAGATGTGACAATGCCCTCTCTCCCTTTAGATACCTAATCTCCACACCATCCCTCCACCTACTCTTTTGCTGGTCAACTCTTGTAGAGACACCAAATCTATCATGTCCTGAAAAGCTCTGTCACTTGCTTGGTGGCCTCTTGTGTGAATGAGCCCTCTTCTTTTTCATTGCTCAGACTTTCATTGAGGTCAGAGCCAAGCACTGCTGTCCCCACTGTTACAACCTGTGTACAGTGCCTATGTTTTATATTTCTTACTGTTTCTCATGGTGAAGCTAACCAGAGAACCTCAAACATAAATTCTAACAAATAAGAATTAGGACTTCTACATCTAATCTTTTCTACTGCTTAACACTGGTGGGAATGAAAAGTACCCTTTGCCTTTCTGGAATGCTATGGATCTTAAAGAATTTCAGCAACACTGATCAAGCCCGGCAGTTTCTCTGTAAAGCAAACAATATTAAAAACCATTTTAACATATAGGGTCAGCTGAGACATATAGACTCAAGCAAGGTCATACAGAAAAACGTATCTCTGTCCAGTTTGGCTTTCAGAGCTGTGTAGGAAAAGGGGCTGTGGAGATTGGTTAATGAAGAGAATGTGGAGATTCAGCTGTGAAAGCAAAGACTGGGAGCTACCCATGGCTGCTTTACAGACATAGCACAAATCCCCCAGTTCAGCACAACACATATATGGGACTGAACGCCTTACTGCAACAGTAGTCACACCAGTACAAATTTTACTGCAGGCAGGAGGAACCTTTCTGGAGAGGGGTCAAGCCTCATGCAAAAGGCAAACCAGGTACCTGTCACGTTACTGAATATCCTCCAAAGACGTTCCCAAAGTGTGTTAGATGTGGCGTTCCCTTCAGATCCGGGGTTAAGTTACACAGTCAACAGAATGACTTACAAGAACATATGAACAAAACCACAAACATACAGATTTTCAGGAAAGGTCTACATTAACATACACAGAGAGATCCAATTCTGATTTGGAAGGACAGGGATCACTCAATATAACAACTAGCATAACTCCCAGTTTTTCCTCAACTTTTATTTGTAATCAAAAGCAAATTGTAGATTCTGAAAACAAGAAGCAGATCTCCAGTTTATTACCAGTGCCTCACTTGTTGACTGATGTGTATCTACCACCAAAGCATCCTTGCCGATAGCTCCCTTACTGACATCCAGAGAGGCACGGTGCAAGATCCAAGAGGAGCATTTCTTGATTCACCATGTTAAGTTGAAACCAGGTGAAATTCCAAAAAAAGCCAGGCAGCACTACAAAACCAAACAATCATGCTCACAAAGGAGCTGGCAGGCACAGAGGCAGCACGGGGAACCTCTGATTAATGAAATTACAAATCAAACCATGCTTTCTGCAAGGCCCTTCTGCTTCACTTGACACTAACCCTGGGGACATTTCACTTCTTTGCTGGCGCAAGCTCCTTTGCCAGTAGTTTAACACAGACCACCAGATTTGAGAATAACACAGGGCTGAGATCTCAAAAGGACTTTAACATCACCATGAAATCCCTTCCATGTTAATCTTTAGCCAGAATATTAAAAGCTTTCGTATAGCTCACTCCGAAGCGTAAGACAAACAGCCACAGAAAAAACAGCTGCTGAAAAAACGAACAAATGAGGGAATGAAGGAGAGAGGAGGGAAGTCAACAATCCCAAACCAGCAGGACCTGCTCCAGCTGCTTACCTGCTGCTCCTAAGCCAACGTCGATGCTGTTTCTCTTGAATTCACAGCGGCTCTGGGTCTCTGGCATAACGAGTTGACGGCTCTGATGCAGGTTGGAGATGATAGTGGAAAGGTCGTTATCACGGCTGCAACAGAGCAGAAAAGCACCAAGTTAAGGAAATCCTATTTGCCACCGCATAATTGATTTTTGTGTGTATGAGCGTATGTGTGTGCGCACGCAAGATTCTTTTGTTTGCCCGTGACATAGCTGTATTTCAAGAAAGGTTCTCCCCCTCCTACCCATCAGGTTCCTAGGTAACCTCCTCTAGTTTTGGGGAGCGGAGACTAAGTGCAAAGCACTTCCCAAACAGAACTCTCATTTCCCATAAAGGACTCTGCAGCTGCCAGAGCTCCTGATTTCAGTTTTGCCAGATATAACTTGCGTGGGCCAGAACTTACATCTCACATGGAAAAACTGAAAGTGTAGGAACTGGCAGATCTATTCCAGAATTAATAGGAAACTTGAACTGAAATAACTGATAGTTTTCTATCAGTTGCCACCCTTCTATTCTTAGAAAAACTAAGTTTTTCCATTCCATCACTGTTGGAACACAAGACTACTTTATTTACTTGAAGAATAGTTTTTCTTTTTAGAGAGAAACCCACCATGAACCCGGACATCAGCGTTACTCGGAGCTAAGGGTACAGATGTATTTACAAAACTCATTTTCAATTCTTCACTCTAACACATCCTGAAACAATGCTCTCTTCCTTCTGGGACAAGAGAATGCATTAGAGCAGTTCAGCGTTATTTTGCCTGTTATCCTTGCATCAGATTGCTGCTAAGTAGGCTAGTTTAGTCTTTTTTCTTTTTTTTTCATTCTATGGAGAGGGAGAACACAAACACAAAAAGACATTCACTGTAGCAGATACTGCAGTTCAGCTGGCAAATGCTTTTGCTTGCAAACCGCTATCCACTTGCAAAATATTCCTGAATAAATGATATACAAACACTGAAGAGGAAGAACAAGCTAAAACGTATTCATGATACTAAATGGAAATGTTGGAATGTCTCCCTTTTGTTTGTTTGCAGTATACGTTAAATCACCCATCCTTCTAGCACAAGGTGCTTGCCCCAAGCTAAATGCAGCTATTTTTCTTCCTCTCCTCTTTCTAAATGGAAGATGACAGCCAGAAGAACCAGAGACACTTATAAAAAATTATACATATTAGAAATATTGCCCTCCCTCCCACATCCACAGCTCCCTCCCAACCTCTACTCACATGACAAGTGCACCCACTCTGTTCTGCTGTGACACACAGCACATGACCACCAACTCACTGGTGCAGAGGAGAGTGTCCTCACCTGGGACCAGCAGGACAACACGGAGGGTGCATTATCTGCAGAATTACCTAGCAATGATCTTCCTTTAAATATCCCCCTCTTATCCCCCCCCTTACCTCCTCCCCACCTGCTGCACCCCCACCTACAGGCTATCAGCACTAGCAACAGGAGCAGATCTGCTCAAATGCTCCAGAGAGCCCATCCCTAGTGCAGAAGCAGGGGCTAATCTGTCGTCTAGCTCTCTGCTAATCAGATAAGTTTATGACAGAAAGTCTTTAGACAGAGGTACTTTCAGCGGGTGTCTGGCTCCAGATTTTCACAAGATGTAGCAGACAAAAACAGACTCTCATTTCAGCAGCCGCTGTCATGTTCCCTGCTGCTCCCCCCGCGTGCTCCCCCCACCCCCAATCTCAGCAACGAGATAGGATGCTCGGATCTCAAAGCCTTTGAGCACCCATTGCATCTTCCTCCGCTAAACCAGTTCAGATTCCTCCTTATGCAAGCAGAAGGCTAATTACTTAAGCAAGCCCACAGGTGAGTGGGAAGCCCATTTCTCCTGTGCCAAGCAGTTTTGGGTCTTATCCTCTTTTAGCTGCCACCTTTAAGATGCATTATGCAAATATTTTGGTGTCTTAAGTCATTTATGGGATTAATGTGAAGTGATTATCAGTTCTTTTTAATCATGCCAATCAATAACTGGATGTCAGGGACAGAGGACAAATGCAGATAAACGCTGCCATCAGCACAATGCCCAGGAAAGGGCGGAGGAGATGAGCCAAAAGTGCAGAGGGAGAAAGGCAGGGAGTAGGAAGAGAAAAATGGGATAATTACATCTTTGCATTTGCACAGTGTCTTGCATCCCAATTGAGCCCAAAGCACCTCTGAGATGTAAACATGTTAAGAGAGCTATGAGAAGGAATTGTTTTATCCACCGCTAAAATGCAACTACCTCCCTTTCTGGAAAAGAGCACAGCAACCCCTTCACATGACTTGATTCTCCAAAACGCAAAGAGCGCAGAACACTGCGATATATCCACTGTAAACTAAACCCAGGAGATCTACGAGAAGGAAACATTACCACACCAGAAGTGATATTTTTCTTCCCCAACAATCTTGTGTTTTTAGGAGATCTTCCATGGCCTTAAAATTAAAATCATCATGGTATGTAAAGGTGCGTTAGCAAGTCATAACTCCACACGTGAGCAGATAGCACAGGGCTGATAGGTACACTCTACAGGCTTTGAGTTCAACTCAGTCTACCCACGCAATTAGGCAGTATCCCAGGAAAACATGACTTTGCTGGAATACCTTTGCAGAAGGCAAACCAAACACCAAGGTGACATTGAGAGGAAAGGGAAGAAAGACTAGAGATAAGGCAAACAGGCTCAGACAGCTTTTAACACATCAAACTGTCCCCAGGAGTTGTTCCTTTTGCCTTAGCGCATGGAAGGTTTGAAGCAGAGACTGCATTTTTGTTCTGGGCTTGTTCTACACCAGGCACAATGGGAGGCAGCTTATAGCTGGGGCTCAGTCTTAGTATGAGAAAAGAGAGTGAATGGTAACCAGAGCTTCTTATGAAAAATTGAGATACCTTTCTACGTAGGTCAAGACTTGAAGCATTTTTTAATACACTGGAGGCCAAGCTGGCCCCAGCAAATACAGCTCCACACAGCTGCAGTCAGACTCCAGTGTTTGTGTGCGCTCTCTAGTAAGGGACATACTTGCATAAAGCTCTGCTTAGACCATAGAGGACTTTCTACCACTACATTGGATCAACAGAATGAAACACCAGCTTTGGTTCTGCAGCTGACAACTCTGCCACCTCCACCTTACCCGTGACTGCATGAGATAGTAAGCAAACATCATTTTTACAAGAGATCCTCCTGAAGCTCCACAGAGCAAAGTCCAACTAACTGCTTTCATCCCAATGCCATTTAATAAAGCTAGTGAAAGTTTAACTTTCAATTGAGTCTCAGTTCTTCAGTTACTCAACGCCTTAGCCAGCAAGAAGGGCTCTGCCCACCTACCAGCAACTTTCAGACATTACCCTGCTTTTGCACACTCGCTACCTCGGACTGCAGCACTGCAACTGCACTTCCAACCCTGAAATCGCATCGTCTGCTGCTGGTTGGCTCCGCAGGAGGACAAAAGACATAGCACTACCACAGGCTTTGGGAGATCTGCTTGGGCCGTACACTAAAAGTTGCAAAACATGAGTTATAACTCCAGCCTGGCCAAACTCCTTCACAACCCAGTCCTGCCCAGGCCCTCCCCCTTACCCCAAGGGGAACACCTCAGCCAAACCACAATCACTGACACGGGCCCTACAACACAAGGCAGGCAAACATCTACCTCAGCCCTGCCTCATCCATCTGCCATAAAAATCCCAGAAACAGCCTAGCACGTTTCTCCACAGAAAACAGCTATCTGAAAAACTCAACCAACCACTTACCTTCTTCTGAAGGCAAACTGCACAATGTGCTCCCTCGGCAGAGCAGCCCAGTCACCCAGCAAACACCTGCAGCTCTGCGGAACAGGAATCACCTGTGCTCGGTTAGTGCCCACACCTGCGCAGGGCAGTCCCGGGGCTGCCAGGCAGCCGATGCCGGCCTTGCGCCCCGTGTTTCAATTCCCTTTGACTAACTGGTCCCCGATTCCTCAGTCCCATTCCTCATTCTTCACTCCTAACTGTCGGCTCTGGACTTTTGTGCCCGCAGCCTGTAAAAGAGGCCCAGTCCAGCGCCTACCAAAGCCCATCTCGCAGACACGGCTAGGAGGCTGGCTCTCGACGCACAGAGCTGAGCAGTGCAAAGCGCAGCCTGAACAAGGGGCACAGCACAGAAATGAGACCCTCTCCCTCAGCCCAGGTTACAGGGTATTCCCTGTGTGTTCAACTTGCTCACAATACAGGACAGTCGACAGCAAGTCTCTTGGGAAAAAGGCTATTTGTTCCTCTGGGTTTACACACCACCTAACTTGCTCACAGTAATCCTGTCATATATGGAACAGGTAACAAATTCACGGGCTCAGGGCTCCAGCAGGCAGAGCCAATGCAGGATTAAAGATTCCTCCCTCGGAGGGAATACAACAGGCAAAAGAATATCGAGCTTGCAGGACCTCAGGTCAAAATCCAGAACATGCACTTTGGGGATACCAACATATATGTAGTAATGCCTAAAACTTGGATGCTTGGTCTGGCACGGTGATTAATGCAACTGAAGGCAGGGACCTAGGCTCACTGGAAGGGAAACTGAAATGGGTGTGACAGCATCCCCTCTGAAGTCCTCATCAGCAAGAGCACAACTCTTGCACGACCTCAGTGGGAAGGAGCCTGCATTAAGGGGATCGGAGAGGGCTGGTCCTTCCCCTGTAGAGGATTCCCCCATCTGTGTGCTGAAGCCAATAATTCCACCCAGGTGCTCACTTGCAGCCCCAGCAGGGCAGAGTCACACTCTGCTTTTCCTTTGTCTTGTCTCTGAGCCGCTGCTGGGTGCCTGTTAATGCAGGCACTCCCCCATACATGCACTGACACATGCGCACACAATCAGATTAAAGGTCTGATCCCTTCCAGTAGCATACTATTATATTTTAAAAACCGGATTAGAGGAGGGGGCTTGAGCAAGATACAGATCTCCTGAAAGGTCAAGGAGGAGACAAATAGCCTTCTGTAGGGCTGCAGGTTGCCATGGCAACATTCAGTTTGCATGGGTTTTGGTAATTAATAGTTTGGGGACCCGCAGTAATACAGGTACGCTTCCAAGCAGCAGAGGAACATGTTCTGAGGCATGACTTTCTTGGCACTTCCATCTCATAGAAGCAAGTTTTGCTCCTGAGGTAAAAAGAAGGGTAGAAAACCGAGTGCTTACTGTCAGGGATTCCAGAAGGCACGTGGCTGGCTGGCCACATCCAGATTTGCTTTCAAACTGGGAAGTGACTCAGTGTTACTGGCAGTCTCATGGGACCTTTCTTCTGATATCTGGCTCAGGATGATCGAAGCTCTGATCACAAGACATGTTTTTCAGGTATTTCTGCTATTTTGGTGGGCAAAGTTTTACAAAAGAACTTGCAGCACTGCAAGATTTTTAAGTCTGAACTTCAAATCCAATACACATTTAACCTCAGTCCAGGATGCTAAAATTCTCCCTGTCCTATATCTGAACAGTGAATCTAAACATGTCTAGTAAAGATAAACTCCTGTTGTTGCGTTCAATTACAGCTGATGTGCTGTTGCTCATTCTCTATTTGAATCCATCGTCCTGTTTTTGCAACATAGTACTTAGCAGCTGTGGAGAGGAGTAAAATGTTAAAAAAAGATGAGGATCTTATGTGGCAAAGAAGTGTGTGATGATGGCTGATGACGGAGTGAGATCCCATCTTCACAAATACATCCCTCCTACTAAGAAATAAGGGAAAGGCAGCAGCTACCTAACAGCACTGCAGACTTCCCTCAAGGCCAACTCTGTAGCTTTGAGAACAGCTGCAAGTGGCACAGGCCTTGTAATGAACTTGGCCTCGTAAGGAAGACACTTTAACAAGGAGTAAAGCTGGCAGTGGTGATGTGTAAGTGCTTGTTTATTATTGTGCTCCATGTAGCATCAGAGAAGTAACCATCCCACCAAACATGCCATATATCCATCCTGCCTTTGCCTTGCCCATTTATCCACTGAAAAGAATGTCCTAGGCTTTTGCAAGCTGCTTTCCGTCCAACAGGATTCCCATTCTGCCACTAGGCTCTGTCTTGCTGCCAAAAGCAACAGTCGGGGAAGTGGCTGGATATTATTATGGCTTGGGCAATTTTCAGATGCTAATGAAGAGAGGGCACAGGAGCAACAGATCCATTTACCAGGAATGCAGGAAAGCTGTGATAAGGGTTTTGTCTAAGCCACGGGCAACTGAGCAGCTCACCAGTGCACCACAACTCAGGCCATGCACGCTGCAAGCAGCAACCACAAAGCTTTAAAGGCCAAGTCCAAATGGTTCCTTTACCTGGATGTAGTATGAAATGAAATCTGCTCTCTAACAAACTGGCCACCTGACCTTGGAGGGTATTTCTGAAAACAGTGTACACTTGACCTGTTACACTGGCAACAAAAGAAAACCGCAGGGGAGCATAGCATAGGAGGCATATGCCGCAGGTTCCATGCTAGGTCTGGGAAACAACAAAAAAAGTCTTTCTCATCCAAAAACCTCACACCCAAACCCAATGAACATTGGTGCAGGACTCTGAGAGTACAGTCAGGACGACATGGATAACTGTGCAGCTCAGATACAGATCAGAGCTGATAGTCTAAAATTCTCTGTCACATCCCAACACTGTGATATAAGGAGCCCGCTCTGCAAAGCAGCAATGAGACGTACTAATAACTAATGGCTGCAAAAATTACCACTGGAGGAAAAAAAAAAAACCATTGCTAATGTTCTCTACAAATGCTTTGATTGCTGCACTGTCTATGTTTAATGGAACTAGCTGGTCCTCTGTCTCCCCCAAAGCTGGTTGTTCTGATGAGACTTTCTGTAATGGCAGTATAATGGTCCACCAGTGGTCATTTGATAGCTGCATCGCTTACAGGAAAAGGCACTCAAGGGGAGAGACAGCCACATCAACAACTGGTGGAAACATCACCCAGACAGAAGGTGTCTGTTTGGGACAAGATGCCACAGTAATCCATTGACTCATCTGTGGAGTCCGCAGAGAAGCACCTGCAGGACAACAGCTAAACCAGCAGTACTATAATTTCTGGCACACATTGCATGAGCAACATCATCTAGTCTAGCTAATGGGCCACAACCTGTGCTCAAGGAAGGAGAAGTCTATCATAGGGACTGCCACTGAACTGTCAGATTTGCTAAGTGTGGCCGTCCCTTGGGACGTATAAATGAATTAGGAGCAAGCCCTTTCAGGGAGGCTGTGGTAACCAGACATGCAGCAATCCCGTGTGACTGACTTCTGGGAACAATAATCTTTTTTTGAGCAACATCCGCACCATAAGCCTCCGACTGACAGTGTTTGAAGCCAGCAGCTATTGCTCCAAGACCCCTTCTGGTCCTGTCTTGTGCTCTGGTCCTCATGCTGACCAGCATTTGGACCCTCACTCCAGCCACCTCTCCTCAATCTCAAATGGCCCCACCGAACTAGTCCCTCACATCTGCTGAAAGCTATCTTCCCAGCCTGGTTCTGGAGCCAACCCTGCCAGCACATTCAGCATGGAGTGACTTACAGGGGGGACTAGACAAATGGGGCAGACACCTCAGTCTCTTGGCCCCTTTGGCTCTTGGCCCCTTGAGTGAGGGTAAGCAGAGAGGTGCTGACAAATGCCTGGGCTGCCCTGCCCCTGCAGGGCACCTGAGTGGAGACACACCACCCTAGAGATCCTCGGGAGGTGGCAGCTTCCAGTGATTGTTAACCCAAGCCAGGTTCAGACTGGGAGCAATGCCTTTTAAATGTGTCTCATTTACAGACATTAGCAGCAACTGCATCTTTAACAAGGAGAAGGATGAGGAGACTAATGGATGGAGACAATTAACCAAAATATAAATCAGTGTCAGAGTCTCTGCATCTAGCAGAGGCAGCCAGGCGCCCGCAGGGTCTGGTGATTCTCGCAACACGCTGCTCAAAGTGACTGCAAAGAGTGATTGCAAGTGACTGCGAAGAGCGATTGCAAAGAGGGGGAGGGAGAGGGGAAGGAGAAAATTTGGTCAAATTTAAATAATTTTCAATAATGGCTGCCTCCCTGTTTGCTGCAGCCCTTTCCAAAATAAGGAGGCAATAGTAACAGAAACCTCACTACAAATGTCATGCCCCATCCTCCTCACAGGGTGAGCCAGAATGCGCCCTGTGTGCCTCTTAGAGATTGTCCATCCTGCTGGCAGACAGGGTTTGCTCTGCCCATGCTCTGAGCTGCAAGATCACATGCAGTAACCTTTCAGTGCTTGGTATCAGGCACAAAAAGTGCAGGTCACTCTGCGGAGGAGGTATTTCATCTGCGGTGCAGCACCACTCAGCAGTGCCCAAAAAAAGCTGCTCCAGTGGTTAGGATATTCAGCACAAGTTTGAAACTCAAGCTGTCATTTTTCTGCTCCAATTTCCTGCCCAGACTTTGCTGGCAAGTCAGTTAACCGCTTTGTGCTGCTGTTCTCCATACACATGGCGATGCACAGGGGCACTGTGTGAGTGGGAGGCATTAGACACCAAGAGGCAACCTGGTACTTCAGCGATAGGAGTTCCAGATATATCTGAGATCAAAAAGAGGGAGTGATACTCTCAGTAGACACAAAATTGCATAGATCCAGAAACTGCAAGACAGTTAGCTGAGGAAATGGTGAATGAATCTAGCACCGAACCAGACTAGACAAGTCTTTTCCTAATACTTTATCAAATCAAAAGCAAACTGTGAAAACCCGGTCAAAAATGTATGACTGTCTTCGAAGGGATGCAAAGTAGGAGATTGATGCCAGGTTTGGAAGAGAAGAGAGACTCAGAAAAGTAGCATAGGAAGAAATAAAACTGAAAAATATTTCTTTTTAAATATGTTTCACCAGCGCTCCATCCCCATAACGATCACACATTAAGTGCAGGGATTATATTAAATTTTACTGATCAATACAGTTGCCATAAAACTGTCCCGACCCTCTGCCCCTCCCTACAATAAAGAAAAAAAATCCAATATGCAAAAGGAGGAATGTCAGGGCTTGCAGGGGGAGAGACGCAAGGACATTGATTAAGCCAGGGAAAGTGGAGATCAGCGCAGGTGTGGGCCCATGCACCCTCCAAACAAACCCTCCTGTGTCACTCTGAGGAACACACATGGGGTTTCTTCTCCTTCCTCATTCTCAGCCTGACCGGACGGAAGTCCGGTTCAAGAGTAGATTTCAATGGTACCCCTTGCTCAGGTAACAGATTCACAGACTGTTTACTCTGCAGCGACTTCCTTCTACATACCATATGCACCCATTCTAGCCAGGCCAAGTCCCTTGCCTGGCCAGTTGATACGCCAGGAATGATAGACAGGACAGTTTGCAGCTCCAAGGAGATGATGATATTGCCAGAACCTGCAGAAACACAAGTGATTTTTCTTCTCTGTAGACCTCCTCTCCTCTCTCCTCACAAAAGACAAGTTTCTGGTGTAAGGACCGGACCAGTGTCACAGCCAGACTGTTGTCAGAGTCATTTAGCAACAAGCAGGCAGTTGTGAGTGTGTCGCTCAGGGCTACCCAAACTGGAGCATACACCCAGGGACAGGACAAGCATGTAAATCAGTCAGTGACTGTGTGAAGGGAATAATGAGCTTTTTATGGAAGCCATTAAAAGGAAAACCCAGATTGGTCTATAAATACTGTTGCATCATTATAGCTCTGAGAAACAACCTTATGTAACAGCACAACTATGTAATGTCAGGACTGGTGTAAAATAACCACTTAAAGGCTCTCATATTTTTTCGTTAGCATTTTTTTAAACCCAAAACGAAACTAATAACCAATTTCCAAAGAAACATATGCACTCCAGCCCAGCCCTTGAAAAAAATCCACCTTCTGTCTCCCTACTATGCACAGGTAAATCTGGGGCTCGTTAAAAGGACCTCGAAAGACACACATGACCTGGGGATTGCTGGCCATTGTGCTGCCGCAAGAGACATACCTGACCGCAGCTCCCACATAAAATGCCACCAATATCGCTCCTTTTCCCTTAACCTGCAATGTCTAGCCTCTGTGGGCCATTTAATCACAGATTCATTGATTTTAAGCCCCAGAAGGGACCGTTATATCTACCTCATCTGACCTCCTGCACAGAACCCGTCAGAAAATCACCCTATCGTACGCCCAGTTAATAGTGGCAGCTCAGAGTGAAAAAAAAAGTGTGACCTGTGTCTCTGCCCACCAGGAAGCAAGCAGAGACCCCCCCATCTCAGAACCCCGACCACACTGAATCGAGTGCTCTGGGAGTAAAATAATCGGTTTATTCCCAAGAGCTGATGAATCCTCTCAGCTTCTTCCTTACTAGTATGTAAACCTTCCTGCGCAGACGAAAAAAAGCACATTTCACAAGATGACCACTCTGACTCCCTGCCACATGCACAGCACCAAATCAGTGCAGGATTAACCATCTTCCAGTCTGGCAGAGCTTGGGATAAGAAATCCTGCAAAATAACTTTCTCTTCAGCATGTCTTGGTTTGCCCTGGCATGGCCTTTGAGTGCCAGAGGTCCTTGAGCAGACAGGCAAGGTCACCGTCTCTGACACTCCCAGGCAGTAAAACTAGGGTCACTGAGTCAGCAGAAAGAGAGAAGGGATGTGGATCAGGGAAAGCTGGCAGCTCAGGCTGATCAAGGGCTCTTCCCCTCCTCCCTCACTCCTGCTTATCACCTTGCACAGGGCTCAAAACATCCAGCAACATCTCCCTAATCACACAGCGCGCAGCCAATACCTTTCCTCTCAGGTCGACGGTGGACAGAACAGCCAGAGTAGGATAAGACCTAAAGCTGGGCACAGGAGGATTTGGGTCAAGGATTTGAAGGCTCTGATCAGGTGACTAATAAAGAAGTGGATGGGGCCGGGGGGGGGGTGCAAGGGGGAGCAGCAGAATTTGTTTCACTGTTAAACAATGGGCAGCATGACCCGCTGACAGGCTGTGTCACTTTTCCACCAGAGATAGGCAGATAAGCCCCAGGCAAAGAAGCTGGATGCAAGCGAGCATATGTATATGCAGCTCTGAGGAGCAGAGGGGCTGCCTCCTTCCTCCAGACCTCTCTGTGCCTTACTGCCTCTCCCCATCCCGCTTCTCACACTCCAGGATCTCTCTGGCATAAGCTGGGCAGCCTCGGCTCCTCTGACCTGCCACTTCATGAATTGCAATGTGGCAAACTGCTGGGAGGCAAGCTACCTTGTGATGCACTTTCTGGCTCCTTCTCCTTATTTCCCGAGTTTATCTCTAACTTCTCTATTTGCTGCAAAAATCTAGACCGCGCATCTACCTGGCAACTGACTTTTGTAGCCAGCAATGTGTTCAACAGCACTTTCACACGCTCAGCCAAGTGCAAACTGGCCCTGTTATTCAGGAATCCAGCTCGGGACCTGCTGAAGCTAATGGAAAGACTCCCACCTACCTTCACTGCCACAGGAGTAAGCTGCACCCCTCTGAGAATTTTGCGCTCTAGACAGAAGACAGAACCATGATTTCCAGCAGGCAAAGCTCAGGGCACAGATGCCTCTCATTCCTTGGCCTTCTTGGTTATATTTTTATTGCTCAGTCTTTCGGCTGCCTTTTAAAACGTCATCATTGAGTAAAAAAACCCTCTCAGTCACTCTCTGTCCTTCCTAGACATCAGTCTTGATAGACCTTGACAGACAACAATTTACCAGCACCCCCACTTCTGCCTCTTGGGTATCTCCACCTTCTGATGAGATGTCACCCATCAGACACAGGCAAAAAGGGAAGGAAAGGGGAAAGCCGAGGGAAGGGAAAAGAGGAAAGAGGGAGGGGTAAACAAGTTTCACCAACTGGAGGGAGCTGAGAGGCCTGAAAATCCCAACCCCAACCATGGGCAACACAGCCCTAATTCTCCCTTGGAAAAAAAAAATCATCCTGCAATGTCCCAAGCCAAATGCTCATAAAATTTCATTAATGCTCATGACAGTTCATAAAAATGATTCATAGAGCTGGCAACTCCAAAATTTGGTGGAAATAAGTATAAAGATGTTTTTATTGTAATCCTGCTTTGTCATTCGGCTCTCTGCAAGCCCATAAATAAAAGTAAGATGGAACTACACCACATTGAAGCTGGACTAGAGATGGGGAAGAGATAAAGCACTGAGATGAAGCACAAACCCAGTCTATCATTACTGGCACCTTATTCTGATAGTCGGTTTTGACATGTGCCCATCCGCTAAGGTGCCACAAAAGCATTTGGCAAGGGGGGTGCCCATGCTAGACATTTTAACCTTAGCTTTCCCCTCCTGTCTGCAGTAATGCAGATAGGGCTTCTGAGTTTGAAAAACTATCAGGCCTAATGCATCTTGAATCCTGCATTTCCACCACAGTTGTAATCTTGGAGCCAAAAAGCTTAGCGTGCAGCAGGATAAAGGAGCACGGTGACTTCTGAGAAAAGGAGAAGGGCACAAAGCATTAGAAATAATGAGAGCCTGAATCCAAACAAGGTAGGGAAAACCTTAAACACAGTCGCTTTACTACTCCTCCATCACCAGCAGGATACACCGGCCCTCCAGATGAGGCACCTCACCCAGATTTGTAAAAAGTATACGGATTACAAAAGCATAGTGTAAGCACTGTGCAAGCCTGTCATTGGCAAGGTGCAGCTCCCGGGAAGCACCAACCCTGTATGATGCTTGCATTGCTGTTCATAGCAGTCTCCTGCTCTTTCTGCCAGCCTTACTGCCCCGGCTCTCTTCTGAGGCAGGAAACCCGTAGGTCTTGTGTTATTTTGCTCTCATAAGGACATGGAACCCAGTACCCCAAGCTGTCAAGAAGCCTGAAGGTTAGTTACAGACTCTTTTCTCCCGCCTACCATTTTTCTTAGTGCAGATGTGCGTCCAAGTACACACGACTAGTCCCTTGACTAGTCTTTGACTTCTACCTTCTACGCACACACTTGTTGGGCAGCAACCCAACACAATTTTACCAGATTTCAGAAGGATTTTCCGCAATGGTCCATCTTCCTCGGCTCATCTGCCACAACCACTACAAGTGCCTGTACATTTTTCCTCTGAACATCCATCAAGCCCATACTTGCTGATCACGCCCTCCCCTCCCCGAGCACAGGCTACAGCTCACCTTGGCCACTAACAAAAAAAGTTTCACTAAGAGAATAATGAAGGCAACCATGGCAAGCAGAAATGCAGTTGGAGGGTGGGGTGCCACATACTTGTGACAAGCCCTTATTGTGAGTGGAGTGCATTTCATGAATACCTAAAACTGTCTCCATTCTGCTCTTCCCCTGCCTCCTCACTATAGAGTCCTTGTGAGTCAACCTCCAATACTCCCCTGCTTCATGGACTCCTGCAGCTCACATTGGATCCCTCCCTCATCCCAGAGCTTCAGTGTCTCTTCGTTCTCCTTTCCATCATCTCCCAGGGGCTTAGTGTGTTTTCCCATGCAAATTTATAAACCCTTCCTTCAGTTCCCCAGTTTGTCATTAACACCAACCTAATCATTCCTGCTTACCCCAAATTTCCCCAAGTTCCTAGGTCTCCCATGCTGGATCTCCAGACTCGTCCCTTAAAAAATACTTCTGAAACTGTTTTACTTGTCAGAATCCAAGTCACGCCCAGCCTCACCCTCTAAGCTAAGCAGCTGCTCCTGTTGCATGCATGCAATTGCAGGGAAGGGCCAAACAATTCCTCTGCCTGCAGCACCAGGCAGCCTGGAGGTCCTGATTTTTCTCCTGACAGTTTTTTTGGCACGTCTGATTTGCACCAAAATCAATGGGCTTGTCCTGCTGACGTGTAGAGCGTTCCCTGAAGTTTTGGACTTGTCTAGATGCTGCGTTCCAATGTTCCTCAGTAACAGACAAATAGAAATGTTTTGCTCAGCCAATAAAAAGAATGTGTCGCTGACACGCAGCTGGTGTGCCTAATGGATATAAGGTCTCTTTAAATAACCCAAACTCTCCTCATTCTCTCAATTCATTAAGCTGCCTGCTTTGAACTGATGAAATATTAAAATACTCAGATGAGCGATTTTAAATGGGTGATAGGGTATAAGTTTAGACAATGAACAGTGGGAACTGATGATCTACAGGAATCACTCACACATCCAATGTATTAAGGACAAGACAGACCTATATTTGAATCCTTTCAATTTCACAGTAGGGTGGGAAGAGGGAGGTCAGGAAACCTCCTATTCCAGAAACATGCCCTTCAGGTTTTGATCCAACATACAATCTAAAAGCAGAAGGATTTGATTCTCTTTTCGATCGCTGTATGCAGCTGAAATATATCAAGAATGCTGCCCAAAAGCTGCAACCAAGCTTATGTATATCTCAACAACATACCAAGGTCTTAAGATGCCTTCACATACTCGGTTTATCCAGAATCCCTTCAGTTGCCCTACAAAAGGTCCATTATACCCACCCCCCCATGACAGATACACCAAAGAGATGACAACATGCTGGGGATAAATAAGAGCAGCATTACTCTCGATTAAACATTCCCTCTCACCTTGTAGGTATCTAACAGCTTTTCTCACCTACCTTATTTGAAATATAATTGTGTTGTTCTAGCTTTAAAATGGAAGCTAAAACTAGTTTATCAGCTACCTATTCACCTTCAGCATTTCTCCGAATCTCTGCTAGTACATAAATGCTCTCCTTTCCCTAACCCATCCCTATAGCCAAATGAAGCTTCCTGGGAATGAATATAAGAACAAAAAGTATTGCTAATGAAATGATGATGACATAATTATTTCCATTGAAATAATACTTTTCAGCAAACCAATAGCTACTAATTTTCTCCTCCCTGTTCGTCTGTTCTTCCCTACAAGTATGTTCGTTCCAGACTCTGCACAAACAAGGCCATAGATAAGGCCTTGTTTGGCCTTATCCCTACAGGAAAGGGAGAAGCAAAAGCTACTCAGGTAACTCTGCTCTACATGACTCCTTGAAAATCCCAGGCCTAATTCACCCACTCACATGGGCCTTGGCGAGCATCCTGCCAGCAGCCTCTGTGGATTCCAGGAATACAAGCAACTTCTAGAACTGAATTTCACCAGTGCCTTCCAGCAAGGTGGTGTCAAGAACAACTTTGTTTCCTGCCAGTACCAGCCTTTTGGGGGATTTAGATCCACAAATAAAAGGAAACCATATACTCTATAGCATAGAGCCAGAAGTCTGTCCTGTTGCCATCTGAAGTCCCCAAAAAGCAGCTGATGGAACATCAGGCCCATACGTAGCAGCTCCTCCCATTTTATCTCAGTATCTACACTTTCAAACTTCACATGGATGCTTTGTGGGTGATCAAACACAAGCAAAGCAAAGGTTGCTCATATTTTTTTCTAAAGAACTGGAGGCTTAGCTCCTTGGCTGAACCTTCCCAAATGCTCTTCATTCTGACACAGAACGTTCTTGTTAATGTCTATCAACTATGTGGATTTGGTGTGGTTTTACTTCTCTTCTTCCAGTTAAACAAAAGAACACATCCATTTACTTGTTGGGCAACTATTGTCTAAAATCAAACAGGTATGTCACTGTTTGATGAACAAACTGAGTTCACCCATCTGGAAAGTCTTTTCCTTCCAACATATTGTCTCCACATAGCCATGCCTTGACTGCCAACAACAGTGGCATTAGCCAAGAGTTTCCTTGTATTTATCGGCTTTGCCTTCAGGAACCACGTCCTGGTTCACAGCTTTAACTTTAATAGTTACAAAGGTGAGAGCTCTTTGTATATTCCGCCAAGACGAGGATTAAAACATTTCCTTAAGCAGTCTACGTCCCAAAGCTACCACAGAAATAATCTGGAAGGACCAAATTCAGCCTCATGTTAAATAAATGTCCTCCCCATATGAATCCAGAAGTCACAGTTAATACATTCTGCGGTCTTTCACTAGGATCTTTTTGAGCTTTCTATAGCATACAGTCAAGAGTCAGCTTCACACTTGTCCTCCAAAGTCTTCACGAGTTATGGAAACAGCTCTGCAGGTCTACATACAGTTGGTATCTCACCAGTCTTCTCTGCCCTGACTTAAATCAGATGGGCAAAATCTGACTCATTCTGTTTAGTTCAGCTCACTATTAGCTATTTCAGTCGGGGCTACTGCTTCAGCCCTGCTGTCCGTTGGTCTCGAGGCAGAAATCAGTGACTCACATGGAAGGGTGAAGGCAGGACCCCATTTGAAGGCACTCTTGTCCCTCTGCCACTGTCTGATTTTTCTGCTGTAACTTAAAGGTGCTTATCTGACAAATACCAGCTCTTTCAGCAGCAGATGCTAAAGACTGCAGGGCGTAAAGGGGTCACATCTAGCTTCCAGGTGCTAAAAACTTCTTGTGACCTTCTAGTACCTACTTCAGGTCTCCCAGATTAAAAGGCAAAAGCTTACTAGGAAAAATAAATAAATAAATAAATAAATAAATAAAGACAGCCCAGAAGCCATCCTATATCAATCCTTAAAGGGCAGAGCAGCAGCATGCTCTGGCACTTGATAATGTTACCTGCATCACACAGCAATACTTTCTGCTGAGTCAGGATCAGCCTTGACATGTTCAGAACCACCTACTTTTCAATTCTCCTCTCCTGCTTTCTTTTTCTCTCCCTGTGTAGCTTCCAAAGGAATGAGCTAAATCAGTGAATTTCCCTTTAGTTTTCTTCTCCTGTCCCATTTCCCATGTATTTTTCATCTGCTTCTTCCACTTCGCCTGATTTGTTTAACGTCCTCTTTCTTCCTGACTAACCTGTTTCATTCCTCCTTAAATACAGTATTCTAAAAAGTGTGCAGCTGTACCACATAGACCAAATATGTACATGTAACAATCCAGTGTAAGCACTGCTGTTTAAACTCAGTTCTGGCTGAGTAAGGGTTTATCCCAGGGTTAAATCAACGTGGAAAGGCCCACTAAGTATGTTACAGTCAGGTTTAAACATACACGTACACATGCACACGGATGCACAGGCTCTTGGCCAAATGTCTGTCTGTCTAAAACACATTCTAATATGGTTCATGCCCATCCAGAAAGGCTGGTTACACACCGCTGTAACCTTTCTTTAAACTGTGGTTGTTAAATGCATTTTATCTGCTCTGGGCAAATGATGCCTTTGTTTTCCTTCCATCTCCTTATGCAGCCTTCCTGTGGCATGTACCTGGATAAAATTATCCCCTGGCAGGCCCAGTAAGCTTGGAATGTCCCCTCAAGTGGCTTTTTGTTCATACGGCAGTGAAGAGACTCTCTTGCATCCTCCTGCCTCTTTCCTTTGTCACTGTTTTATGCCCGCACCAGCACAGGACTTTGAAGACAGAAATGCTGCCTCAGATATTCTTTCAGAGTTTGCTTACCATGCAGCCAAAGCTAAAGCATGTGGCTGAATGTCAAGATGCCTAGCTCAATTCTCTGCTACGCTCCTTGTCTTTTTATGCAGCTTTAACCAAATTATATACCATCTTCTTTCCTACCAGTTGGGCCGCCTTTAACAGGGGCAACACTAAACAACTCTCGATTTCCTTGGAAACAGGGATGGCTTAATTGCACTGACAGTGTCTTGAAATTCTCAGGTGGGCAAAATGTTTATTCCATCCTGAGCTGCATCACTGCATGGTATTAACATGCATGGCCTCTTATCTATTTCCCACTCACCTCCCTGCAGTTCCCTCAAGACATCAAGCGGCAACAAATAGAAGGAAAATCCTTTTCCTCCCTGGAACTCCTTTTTATTCCACAATTTATTTTCATGAGATGCCTCAGCCTCAGAAAGGTAATCCTGCCTGTGGTGCTGAGCAACTGTGACTCACACTGAAATCAGTGGGAGCGGAGAGTACGCAACTCGTGGCGGAGACCAGGCTTTAACCTTGTGTTTACTATTTCAAAATTTGACAGGCTTGTCTTGAAATAAAAGGAGAAGCGCATCATTTACTGAGCAACTTTAACACATTTCACCGAATTATTCCAGGAACAATATGTCCATACAAGGGAATTCTACCTTAAAAAGGCAATGTTAAAGGAAGTCTAGCTGTAAACAAAAACTTAAACCTGTATTAACTTCAAAGCTTAAAAGGGAAGGGAGCAAAGCACCTGGCAAGACAAGGAGAGATCTTAATCTCCCCTTTTGGGACAATTCCCCTATTTTGAGCTTTTGGTTCTTTGCATATAGAATGATATGGACTCAGTTAAACGTCTTTTTATCCAGGGCAACGCAGACAGCAATTCTAAGGTGGCTAAAGCCAATGAATCCAGGTATCCTCTGACAACTTGGAAAGGAAGATCAAAGACAAACTTATGGCAAAGAGGCAGGTAAATTAAGATGGCAGTTCTCAGACCTGCTTGATTTAAAATAGCATGGTGACTGTGTGTATTCATGCAAGTGTGGTCCATCGTAATGATTTCCTGGCATGGGTTTGGGATGACCTGTGTAACTCCCATGTGCTGAATTATGCAGGTCACTGAGAACAAAGGTCAGCTAAACCTTTTTGCCACCCCTGTGATGTATTTTAGATATGCCAGATGTTTTACAGAACCTTTTTCTGTACCAACACATAAACACACAAATGACCCTCTTTGCCACATAGCATAACACGTGTTGTATTCTTCTGAACTAGCTGGATGGGCACCATTTTTGATAGTTGGACTAACCGTTTAATCTGCAAAAGCAAAACTTCTGTTCCCAGGAGGAACTACTGATGTCTCTGCCACGAGAGAGCTAAACTGAAGGGAACAAACAGTTAAGCTGAGAAAGCCCAAAAAGTGTACTTGTTGACATAAAAATCAGATCATTATTTTATTCTATGCATTGAAAGTTCAGAATTTTTCTTTAAGATAGGGATTCTAATTTCCAAAGGTGTTTGCACCCTTAGCTGCCATTGTGCAGAATCATCGTTCACATGGCTCTTAATTCAGGCTTGTGCCAGCTCTTTCATTCCAAACCTCTGGCTTTTAGGAGTTTATAACTCAGCCATAAAAGTTTGCTCTAGGCTGAAATTTATCATGAAAGGGTCTGCCTGGAAGGAATCCATTCTTTTGTATTTTAGAGTCCCAAAAGCTTATAGCAACAAACCAGGGATATTATTCTAAAGGCTGCCATACAAAAAACTTCAGCTGTTTTTTACAGGAGTGCTGGGTGAGATGTGCCTTCTAGACTAGCTTCTAGACGCTTACTGATCAGGGTGGGGTTCTGTATTCTTAACATTGTAAATTGTAGAAATCATGGGGTTTTATGCTTCAGGCACAAAGTCTGTGCTTACTTAAATACCAGTGAATACCTCTGCCCTCACTCATTCCCTAATGGAGTATGAATCAGTGCAGATTTCCCACCCTCCACTCCCCACTGCCTTCACGGAGCCTCATGGCGATGCCAAGACTTAATTCATACTCCAGTACTCAATTAAATACAGATGGACTTGTCTCTCCAGGTGCACAGTTTAGGCTATGACCTTCACACACCAACGTTGCCGACAGAACAGTCCCAGTTGTCCGCAGGTTGGGGGAGGGAGGGAGTGGGTATGTGTGGATGGGTTAAAATGACAGAGACTATTTGTCCTTCACTTCTCCGCTGCCCACTTTCACTCTTGTGCCACAGGTTTTTTGGGGAGCACACAGAACAGGGACAGAACTTGTTAGCACTGCATTTGAAGGGCATGTGATGGAGATGGAAGTAATTTCTAATACTCTCTGCTCCTGTAACTGATGATTACATTTGCAAAACATTCTCAGACTTGCGATACAACAGTGAAATGCCCACATCAGCCGCAGTACTGATAGGTATGTCTCTCTAAAGCTCTTAAACAATGTTCTCTTGAGTAAACACTACATTTGCTGCACTGAGTCTTATACACATTAAGTCTTGTCACAAAAGTCATCAGATGAAATTATTTGCACTCCCTTGTCCAGACAATCTGATCTCTACAGAGTATGAATCGTTTCTTAAATGTTTGTGAAGTGTCTAGCATGCAGTGGGCACTTCCACAAGTAGTAGTAGCAGCAGTAATATTTTCCTACTGTTTTCAAATCTCTAACTGAACAGGAAGTTTACACAAAGCATCAGAAACTACTTTTAGCAAAACAAAAAAGTTGCTAGTGGACTGCTATTTGCAAGCAGATCCAACGGACCAGATCCTGATTTCTACAGTATCCCCATACGTATGAAGCACATACAGAACCAGATTCTGGACTGCGCTGCACCCTATCTACCACCTTCTGCTCTATGTTCCCCAAGAAGTTTCACAGCTGCACAGATTAATTTTTCTTGGTTTAGAAAACAAGCAGCACCTGCCAGGCTCAACTATTTCACTCAGATGTGGCAACTGAGTATAAAAGAGAAATTTCAAAATTCCAGTTTTCTTTTTCTAGTGCAGAGGCATATTTCTGCAGCTGTATTTTTAAAGGGCTAGAAAAGTTTATGACTGCTAGCAACACATAAAGAAAATGCACTATGCTCAGGGTATCAGCTGACCCAGAGGTCACAAAGGAATATTCATGTTTGTAACTGGGTATCTTCTATTTATGAATTTCCACCTTCTTAGGGTATCTGTTAGTGCAGGAAACCAGACTTTAAAACCAGTATACCAGACTGGTTGGGCAATCCTTCTCTTTTCACGGTTCAGACTTCTATGTAATTTCTTTTATTTATGCTTTGTAAAACATTTGTCATTTTTTGAATGTCAACTTTTTCCCAAGGTGACTTGTAAATACTCTTGCACTGCACTTTTGCAGCTGTAGTTCAACCCATTCATACTTCACATTGTAAAATGCAGAGTCCTATCGGCTCCACTACTTCATACCTCAACACTGCAGTCGGACACCTACATGCAGAAGGTTTTGCAGGACCAGGGTGTCTCAGTGCTATCATATTATCTAAAGCATCTGTCATCCAGTGATTCTTGTCATTTGCAGTCACAGGCCCAGCTGTTAAGGTAGCACTGCTTTAAGTTTGCTAAGCACAACACTGCAACTCTTGAGCAATTCAGGAGCATCAGTCAGTTTGGCCTTCAGTGAGCCTTTTGTGCAAAGAATCACTTTTGCGAATGAGATGCAGACTCCCATGTCTCTCGTGTCGGGAAATAGATCTGGGCCAGCCCAACCTTGCCTTCTTCCAAAAAGGGACCAGAGTAAACATATCAAAACCAATAATGGGCTTTCATTACAAGTCTAATCAATTCTCTCTTCCAACAGAAAAGAGACTGTTTCCCCCCACAGACAACTTTCCCCAAAATAAAAACAAAAGAAAGGATATGTAGTAAGGGGAGAAAGAAGAACAAAGGAGGAAGAAAAAAACCCACAGCACTGACAGTTAGAAATGTTCATTTACATCTAACAGCATCCATATGCCAGTAACATATCATAAACTCTTAGCCTACCATACAAAGAGGGTGCCCCAAAATGGTACCTGCAAGAGGTCTCTCGGAAGGAGATGTTTAAATCCCAGTGGGTGTGTATCCTGTTAACAAACAAACAGAGAGGTCAATGGCACACGCTGAACACTGCATCTCTTGCCACTTAAAAGATCTGCTCCATCATGACAACCCACCCATGGTCCTCTCAAACTCCCTCTCCCAAGCTCTCAACCACAACTACTGCCTTCTTCTGAGCTGTGGGGTGCTGTGACGAGCCACACTGCACACACATGGCAGTCCCGAGTGTCCACAGCGGGACTCACAGTGCTGTAAATGAGACACCTGCAGGTGAGCTGTACAGCGGTGAGAGAACTTCTCTTTCCTGCAAGCAGTCTCCCTAATAGGTGTAGGGACTGCAGGATGTTGTCTCAACTAATAGGACATGTTCAGAGGAAGCAGAAAGAGCTAAGCATTGACATTTTATGAAGAAAACCCAAATATGTCTGTACAGTATTCCCTCCTCCACACCCACCCCAGCTGTAAATAAATTATTAGCAATTTCCCACCTCGGAAATTAATTTCACATACTCTGTCGCTCTGCCTGCTGACAAGCAGGAATAGCAGATTCTAGATGAATATCCTAAATTAAGACAGAGCAGCCAAGGGGGTTGGGTTTTTGTTCGGGTTTTTTTTTTCCCCCCCTTTGCTACTAGACAGCACCTACATCAACCCAGAGGGCTAAGGCAGATGGCTTGACCTTCTGTGGTCTGGTGTCTCCACTCCCTACCGGGGAGCACTGATCTCCCCCGCCACCCAGAGGAGGTCTGTGACCACCACTGTTCCTCCATGTCGACGTGATTGATGAGAACCCCAGCCATTTGAGACCAAACTGGCAAGTGAGCCCGCATCCTTGCACAAGCCCACTCCCACATCTCTCAGCATCTGCCAGTGAACATGCTGGTTCCTAGCTGTGCGTATAAATCAGCTCCTGCAGCTGTAGGTTCCCAAAAGCATTAAACAGAAGTGGCTGCAAATATCACAAGTAGCAGAGGCCAAATGCACTTTTGCATATTTTGTGTATCCCTATAGCACTCCTGCCTCTGTCCTCAACTAGAAAAAGCAACAGTGTGTAGCTAAAGGCCATCTGACTGCAGAAAAAGCCTAATCTAAAACCTGCTGAAGTAAAAGAGAGCCTTTCTTCCGATTTGAATGTGCTTTGAATTGGGCCAGAAAACACTTAAGCATGACCAGTGAAGTCAATGGGACTTAACTCAGGTTTGAGTGTCTGTTTAAGTGCTTTTCTGAATGGCTGCCCCTGCTTCAGCCTAGTTCAGAAACCAACTGAAAACGACTCTTAGCATGGAAATAATTTCACATCCAAGACATGATGCTGCTGCAAGTTTTACTGATGTGATAGCATACCTTTTGTGCTCTTCCTGCAAGACTGGCTCAGAAAGGGAGTCTGGTTGCTCTCTGAATAGTTCTTTTAGGGGCGAGTAGTTCTTTTAGGGGATTGTTAGATTTTAGTAGATACTAACTTCCACCAATAAAGCTGTGCTTAGAACTGTACTTAGTAGTTCCACATGTACCTAGTTTTTCCTATTCTTCTTCCTCATATGTAACAGTTTAGAAAACCTATCCCAGCTTTCCATCTTCCCAACATTTTATTTGCAAATAGAAATGGAATAGGTACTTCCCAGCTACTGAGCATATAGCAGTAACAGTTGTTCTTCAAAGTTAAAATTCAGACAACATTTTAAAACTTCCTGGAAAGAGCAGGCCAAACTGGGGCATTGAGTAAAATGTCCATGAACTGAAGTTTGGTCAAACTCTGGGACACATTTGGACTTCCCAGGTAAGCTGATCTGAACCCAAAGTTCAAAGGAAATTCAAGCCAGCCCAAAGCCCTTACGGCCCATAACAGGCCCGGAAGGGTCTGGCCTGCTCACAAGAGAGTGGAATTGGTGGAGGGTGGGGTAAGCCTGATTTCGCACTGCTCCCTAGAATACAAGATTTCCTACATACACAAAACCTTCATAAACCCCCTTTAATTCCAGCTCAGCACCTTGCACTGTGCAAATCAGATCCTGGCAGCTGCACAGTGGAAGTGGGGAGAGCTCCAAATACTGCACAGCAATGAACTCTGTGGGACCAGCTGGAAATCAAACTGCAGGTCTGAAAAGGAATCTTGTGCTTCTCCTGTTTCTCTGTCCATAAAACATTCTTCAGTGCCCTCAAAAAAACTGGAGGGGTTTGGCCTTGAGCTGTATGTAGATTAAATGCCATGTTTGTCTGAGTAAAACTCCATGGTCCCTTTCCTGATGAAAAAATTACAATTCAGAAAACCTGTGGTTAAGGTAACCTGCCCCATGGGTTCTCTGAAGGCAACATGCGTTCCCTCCAAGCAGTGTTGAGAGCCTAACAGTGGGCCATAGTCCACTTTGGACCACATATGTGCTCCCATTACACCCCTGTGGGTGCTCCGTAGGGCCCTCACGGAGCCTGTGTAGCTGGCACACAAAGATGCACAGCAACAAAGCATCCCATTCTGCTGCACCACTAACCATTCTGTCTCACCCTAAAACTCTGCTAACTACGTGCCTCTCCTTTCCACAGATACTCAGCTCTGGAGCTCACAACATGTAGTAGACATCCATCTATTATAACGCTATCTGGCAGGGAAAAAGTGTTCCTCATACTGGACTCTCAAAGCAGGGCTGCAACGTTCCTTTTATCCATGCAGCTAACATACCTCATTCAAAAGCTCCCATCCACACTGGGAACTGTCATCACTCCCAGCTTTCTGACTCAGATCCTGGGACTGCACAGCCTGTACCTTAGTGGGAAGGTCCGCATCCCACCCAAATGCCAAGGAAGCAGGCAGGCAGGTACCTCCCAGCCGTGGCACTGCCAAAGGGGGCACAAGGCCAGAGGGTGAAATGATCTGCTCAGGCAGCAAAGGGAACTGATGTCAGAGCAGGAGCTTGCCTGGGCTCCTGGCTCTCCATTGGGGTTCAGTCTGTAAGTTCAACTCTCAGCCTTCCATAAAATGTAACTTCTCATGGTTTGTTGCAGCTACTGACAGGGGTAGATTGCAGATAGCGATCCTCGGTGCCAGGCGAAGGCATGGCTCATAATGAGACTTAGCACAGCTAAACTTCAAAGTATAAGAACACTGCATCAGAGAGTTATAAGCAGGGGGGAGGGAAAACCTCATACCAAAGGAATAGCTCAGATCCACACAGAGGCAGAAACATCCATCTGCCGAGATGGATAATTAAACACCCATATTTAGACAAATGAATAGGTGAGAATGAAATTAAATACTAATTATCTTGGGGGGGGGGGGGAGGGGAGAGGGATAGGGAGCAGAACCAAGCACTCATTCCACATCTCTATGCCGTTATCACCAATTAGATTTCTGAGGCTAATGTACATCTTGCTTTAACGGGTTATTCATCCAATCGAAATCAAATTACTAATAATTTGCAAACTATCAGCTACACAAGCCCGTCTTTGGGTTGTATAAAGAGTGGTGAGCAGGAGCCAGTCCCTTACAAATTAGTAAAAAAAAAAGGAGGGGGAGGAAATAAAAAACATAGCCAGGCAAGCAAAGGTGCTACTGTCTCTCCCACCTCCTCACCCACCCAAGGTCTAAGACACAGTGTGTCAGTTAGAAAGTGTTCAGCAAAAACGACCAGATGGGCCCCACAGCAAGAGGAAGAGACAGGTTCCCTGCACAGCTTTGTAAGCGGGGAGGGCAGCCTGAGGGGTACGCAAGCTGGGGGCATTAACAAACTGCTGCATCAGGCACCTCAGCAAGGAGGGACTAGAACGTCAGGGTTTGGTTTGTGCAAAGAATGAAATTGCTCATAAATGTATGTGAACCAAAAAAAAATTAACAGGAAGGGCTGAGGCTACTCAAGGCATCTCTGGAGCCTGTACTGGAATGAGAATCCAGCCCAGAACAGAAAGCGACAGAGCTGGCAAAATAATGGAGAGCAGCTGGGATAGTTTTTAATTTAAAAGTTGGTTTTTTTCCTTCCCTGTCATTTCTTTTTTACCCTAGTGGTCCCTGCAAGCTTTCAACACCAGAGTGGCAACCATGGAAGAGGCCAACAGCGTGAGTCAGGCATCCCCCTAACGTCTTGTCACTCCAGGGGCAGTAACAACCTCATTCTGCAGCTGAGCTTCTGCACTGTGGCCAACTTGCTTTCAGCTGCTCCCTTTGGCTCGCTCCGCTGTCCCAGGTACATGCTGCAGTAACCAACACGCGTGCCATGTAAGTGTGGAGAATACTGGGCAGCATCCAGCTGCAGGAAGAGGTCATTACTGCCAGAAGGAGAACACATCACAGCCCCATCTCTTACCCACAACCGTCCCTTTCTACTCCCATTTAATTATAAGGCCAACACTTCCTTTGGATGGAGTTTCTCTGTACCTTTCAATTTTCTAGCACAGGCAAGGCCACAGAGAAGAGAAAAATATTGACAAGGTTTCCCCACATCCTTTGGTTTAGAAGACTGCACTGAAGGGACAGTGTTGGCTAACGGGTGAATTAAGGACTTCTGTTCAACTGGCACAGCCCAACACCACCATGGTCACTGGGAATTCAACGTGCCCTGGGTCAGGCCCTATGTACCACCATCTTGTATGGAAACACAGAGCACTTAGGCACACAGTGAGGCCTATGCAATGCAAATCACAATGCTGCAGGTAAGCAATCTGGGAAGATATATTTGCAGGTGTCATTATGCAGGCTGCTTGGTTGGATGGTCAGAGCTAGCTCCTCTCTCCTCCCTACTCTTCGCATATATCACTGTCTCAGCTTCCAGTCTCCCTATATCCATGTCATGCTATTTTCAGGCAGCCAACATTAAGAAGCTTGTGCAGGCAATGAACGGGGGTAGGCTCCTCCAGGAAACCTCATACATGATGGCTGGAAGAATGGCCTAAAGATTACAGCAGGACTGAGACTTGGACTTGGGGCATCTGGGTTATTTTCCACCATGGAATTGATGTTGCAAGGGTCAGATAGAAGGAGATACAGAGAGCAGCCAAGAGCGCTTGTGGGTCAAGATTTCATTTGCTTTTATTCTCACATTTCACCTTTATTTCCGGTCTCATATCGCCTTTCCTGGGCAAGAAGGGATTTCTTGCTCTTTATTATATTTCACCCTGCAGCATCCCTGAGAAGTAAGTAGCCATTTTCTCTCTCTCTCCCCACCCCCCCCCAAATATATGTCCTCATTAGGTCAATGACATGCTTCCTGGCACTCTGGACCAAGTCCAGCCTTTGCTTCCCAGAGGGCTCTTTAATATATTTATTGAATATGGTGACTGTAATTAAGTGGTGCATGGTTCAGAGAAAAAGGGGGAAGGAGGGAGGAAAGAGAAAGGAGAAGAGAAAATAAAGGGTTGCAGAGGAAGGAAGAAGGGACTGACAGAAAATAACCAGTGGAAGCTGTGGAAGAAAAGTGTCATAAAGCAGCAAAATATGTCTCCAGCCACATGAGGGGCCCTGCCTCCCTCCTTCTCTTGAGTCATGGCAATTAGAAGAAGGGCTGTCGAATCTAATCTAACAGCCTGATTCACGGCTGGAGCCCAGGGCCCTGCTCTGTCATGTGTCTAGTCTCTCTTCAGTTGTATGCTGCCTGGAAGAGCCTTGTCAGCTTAGCCCAGACCCCAGACATGCTCTGGCTTTGGCAGCAGGTAAAAAGCAGTGTTGTGTGGCATATCCTGCCATGAAACTGAGCTCCACCAGGAGGGGGGATGTCACACAGCTCTCATCCCAGGGCAGCACCAGGGTGGACTGTTTGGGACCACTGCAGGAAGAGGCCAAGCAAGAGAAGGAAGGCAAAGGCAGTGTTGTGTACATTGCACATCAGCTGAGAAGGCATTGGGACCTCATGGCTCTGAATTACAAGCAGGTGCATGTGACAAATATAATGGGGGGATGCTTGGGTTTGATCTTCAATCAATTAGGGAGTCAAAGAGCAGCAGCCTTATGGGATATAAGAAATAGCTGTCCACTTAAAAGGCAGGCAGTGGAAAGGCTGACAGCCACTAGCCATTAAGGCTTAGTGGAGGTCAGTAATTTTGCTATTAGAAAATGGACGCTGAGTGAGGAGAATGCTGTAAAGCTGGTCTGCGAGGTGAGGGATGCTGAGGGACAGGGGAGAGGAACTTGCCCCTGTCTGGACTCTATCCATGTTCATGTGTGAACAGGGGAAAGGAGACAGTGTTCCACCATTCCTTGAGTAAGCACCTTCATTTCAAATGCTCTCCTCTGCTTTGAAATAATACTAAGCCCATGCCAGGTGCTGGACACCGGAGTCATACTGCTGACACAGCCAGAGAAGATTCGGGGGTGTGGGGGGCAGTGACATAAAAAAAGGAGGAGGGACTTAAGGACAGTATGAGGTTCTCCAGAAATCTGCTTCTTAGTGTACAGACACCCTGTTACAGGAAAACTTTTGTTATTTCTCCTCAAAATGGCTTTTATTTCAGAGCAATATTTGGCAAGAAACCCAGCCTGTTGTGTGCTCTCATTGTACAATCTGCTCCTACTTTTGCTCCCAATCCTCTTTTTTTAATAAAAGAACTTCAAAGGCATTTTCGCTATACATGTCCATTTGCACCTATCCTGCCCATTACTCAGTCCAGTGTACATGTTTGCCGATATCCCATAAGGGTTCCTTCAGAGACAGGTCAGGTCAAAAACTTTCACCATTTTAAACAGGTGCTTAAATATTACTGCCTCTTACTACTAGCCATGCCATCACATTTTGCTGGGGACTTAGACAAAGCTGTGCATGAGCAGTTCCTAACCTACGCTGTTAAATCTCAGATGCATTACATTTCTCTTCTTCTCTTCCCCTCACCTTCCATTCTAATGAAAAAGGCCAGTCTTTAAAATAGAAATCAAATTCATGCACCCGCAAGACAATGCTGGCCTTAAATCCAACAGCATGTGAGGATCTTACTGTTAAAGCTGAACCTTACTCTCTGGCTACACTGGCTTTCCTCTGTTTGGAAATTCTTGGGATAATGTAACGGAGATCCTTAAAGGCAGTTTGAACCTCAGTGTGAAAAAGCTCACAGGCTGTTCCTGAGGTAGTGCATTTATCAATGTCGGTTGGAATCTCCCAATGAGTATAAGTTAATGCTTCCCAAACTGTTGCACAGCAATGGAATTTGTAGTCTCAAACTTCCTCTGCATTGCTCATTTTGTGTATAGGATAAACCAGAGAGCGGTAACAAAAAAAGCAGACTGGCATAACTTAGTTTAGCTTGCTGGGGAGAGGCAGCTTAGTTAATAGTCTGCGAGAAAGGAAAAAGGCTTCATGAAGCCAAAGTTTCTAACTGAAGTCTGCTCTACATAGTTCTTGTACCAGTTCAGCTATGCCAGTATTATTACGACTAAAATAACCGTAAAGGTGACATTAGGTGCTTTGGTATAGAAATGCCCTATACAGATATCATTCTTTTCCCCAAATAGGAAAAACTATTTTCATAGCCAGACAAGCATTCTCACCAGGAGTCAGTACAACTTAACCAAACCATAGTAGTTAAGGCAATGCAACTGTTGCACGTAGGCCATGTTGTAAAAGAGCAAGATTTTCAGGAACCCAAAATCTGATCGAAAGAAAAAGGATTTTCCTCTGCAACGCTGTCCCAATAATCTTCAGAGCTGAGTGCTGACAGTCTGGGTATCAAGCTATGGTATCAAGCTCAGCAGATGCCTCTGGTTATATGAGACGAGATTTTAAGCCCTCTGTCTTCCAGACAGGAGGCATAACACAAAGGCTACTTAGCACACCCTGCAAAGCAGGCTAAAGAGGACTCAAGGGGTCTCACTACAAGATGAAAACATTCACCTTTAAGCTTGGGTCACCTGGATTTCAAAGCAGATGAGCCAAGCTCACTTCAGTGTGAGGCTTGGTTTCCTTAACTTAATTACCTATGTGCAAGACGGCAAAGTGACACAGTTTTGCAAGGACTTGGTTGTGAAGTAAGTCGGCATGCACTGAAATGCACTAACTTGAGTGGTAGTTACAGGTCTCTGCTCCTTTCTAGGACTGCAAGAACATCATGAGGCAGGTTTTCTCTGCCTCAGATC
The DNA here is from genome assembly GCF_965638725.1 of Aptenodytes patagonicus. NCBI lineage: Eukaryota > Metazoa > Chordata > Aves > Sphenisciformes > Spheniscidae > Aptenodytes > Aptenodytes patagonicus. The sequence continues at coordinate 5,601,945 of NC_134967.1, read as the reverse complement.
TCCTCTGAAGGCCATCACCATGGGCAATTGCCTAAGATCACAGGGGAAATCACTGTCAAAGGCTAGGGTGAGGGACTAGCCAAGAAACTAAGCTTCCGACTCCTATTCTAATCCCTAGGGTCTTTTCTTCACCAATGCCCAGACCTCAAAGTAGCAGTAAGCATTCCCTTGTGCCAACAATGGAAAGAAACAGTCAATATAAGGGAAATTGGGTATAGGAGAAAAAAGAAAAGGCAACAATGTTCAAAGCAATAACGCAAGTGTTTATAACATAAGTGCATGCAGGTGTGCACGAGGGCCATCCAGGGGTACAAGAGGAGAACACAGGTTTGCTCAGGCCCTGACCTTGTTTTCCTACTATCACAGTTTAACCTATTTCTTCCTCTCAGTGGGAGACAATAAAACCTCAGCCCAATCCATCACCAATCGGGGAGGATACAACAGGTGAATTAAAAACAGAAAGCAGATGGGGCACTGTCTCTGCCGGGCCCCAGCTGTCATGTCTGCGAGCTGTCTAGCCTTTATGATGCTGCTGCTGTCTCTGGAGTCAGCCCCATCACACCTTCCACCCCAGTCCCTGGGCTGCTAATGACAGTGGGAACAGAGCCAGAGCCTGCTCCCTCCAGCAGGGTTTGGGCAAGAGTGGGGTCGGGTCGCTTCCCATTCATTGCTCTTCAGCAGGTGGAAATGGCCAGTCCTTCCCCTCTTTGGGACAGGAGGGTTGGGGGACCCATTTGCAAGGGACAAAACGCTTGGAAGTGCTGAGGCATTTGAGCAGTAGATGTTCCCTGCCTGGGCACCAAGCACTGAATTACGTGCTCGTTTTTCCTGTTATTACTGCACACATCAAGAGTGCTGCCTGGCCCCTGTTTGCCCCAGCTATTCTAGCTTTTCCCACACACACTGTATCGAGCTCCCACGAAAATGAAAAGGAGAACAACTGTACAAAAGCAATGAGAGTCTAGCCTACCTGGTAAGAATCATGCACTCCTCTAAGGAATCAAGACAAAGCTTAAACAAGAGATCTTCAGCCAAACTGATTGAAAAGTACTGAAGAGCACAGAAATGGTAAGCTGGGGGACCTCTGGCTAATAGCTATTAAGTATTTTTTCTTCATTTGCTAATAAACAAGGCAAAGCAATTACAGTAATTAAAGATTTAAAATAAGAGCACTTTATATTTGGGGGGCCCAGCATATCAATTATATAGTTATCATGTTGTTCTCCCTCCTAATGAGACAATCTAGCACCATAATTTTGCAGAATTAAAAGCATAATTAAAGGGGGCAAGAGAAAAAGGGCAGTTTACCAGAACTGCTTAGGAGGGTTCCCTCTCCTCTGTGGCTCCTGTGCGCATGCACAGTGCAGATGCATTCCCCAAACACCTTTTCATTTCCAAGCAATAACCCTTGAACATGGCTGTTGGACAGCTGCAATGATAAACCCAGACTTTAATTACAGGCGGGTTTTATGAGAAGAGCTGGTTACTGCTTTGTCTCCCTACTTTCAAGCTCTCAGTTGCTGAATGTACCAGCATCTGCTGGAAGGCAAGGGGGGAAACAGCTTATCTACTCAGGAGCAAGAAACACATAAAACATATGAAAAGCAATTACATGCCTTCAGTTTCCACTCCCCTGTTTTTACAGGGCTTGTCTTAGAATCTGAGTGATTTTATGCATCAGAGGAAGATGACAATCAAGATGAGTTGCAATGACATGTATGGGAGGCTGAGACACAGTGCCTTTAGGTATTTATTTTCCTGTAGTTACAGGTCTTCTAAACATCATATTTTTCCAGAGGGATGAGAGAACCCAAAATTTTGCAGATGAATATTATGGGCACTGAGACTATACATGAGAGCCCAAGTGACGGTTACCAGAATGTAACTCAAGACAATCCCTTTTCCTCTTCCATTAACCCTGCGTGATTCCAGGATGAACATATATGGTACTGAGAAAGACACGATCAAAATATGTAAGTATTGAGGTAAGCCCCAGGATCTGAGTGACTCTCTGCCTACTGCAACTCCATTACTTCTACTTTTAGACTACTCGGGATCAGTGAGACACAGGTATGCTCTTTGACACTTGTAATCAAGAACATGTAACAACCACCATTGCTGCTACCTCCTTCCCAAACTTTGTTCCCCAACGTTACATTATCCAGTTTATATTACATCAGAATTTGGGGACAATTGAAAGCAAAAGGCAGAACTTAGGAGGCATACACCTCTGTGTATTTTCAGACAGCTATGTAAAAGGCCCACAGATGACTTCTTGGTCATGCAATCTGTTGGCCTCACCAGGCACAAAGATACAGAATGCTGGACAGAGGGTGAAATACAATTTACAGTCTGCAAATACAGACGCCTTTAGTGCAAACACAAAGCCGATGGTGCAAGGCCCCATAGAGGCCTACTCCCCCCAGACAGGAGTAAGTAAGTAGAAAAGAGGACCCAACGACTCTTTCTGAGCTATGCTGTGACATTTGCACTTTCATTTCAGGCCCTGGAGGTGACTCCATTGGGCAGCCTGGGCAGTATTGGCCCACAAAGGCTGGTCACCTGCTGTCCAGTTTTCCCTGTCTTTGCTCTTGTAATGCAGCACTCCCTGGCAGGAAAGTACCTTCTTTTCATGATACTGATATGGAGATCCTCCTCCTGCTTTACTTCAGGGTGTTGACCATTGCTCTTATCACTCTCTTCGCTGTCATCACTATGTGAGAAAATTGAGGTCAGCTCTTTCTTCGGGATCCTGGTTGGAGGTAAGGGGATCGTCCTCTTCTCTGCCAGGCGACCCCGGTTCTGGCACAGGATGGAATTAGTTGGAATGGGAAAGGGCAGGAGGAAAAGAGAAGAAAACAAGAATTTGGTTAGGCAACCCAGAACCAAGCAGCTCCTCTCAAATGGCTGCCCTGCAAAGGCAATGCTGTTAGTCATTGCAGGTTTCAGACCGGTATGTTGGGTGGGCAAGGGCTATGTTCGCTTTGCAAAAGACTTTTCAGCAGAGGCATATCTATATCTAGTTCTTCCAGTTCTAATATTCAAGTTGTGCACTTCCAGCCTCTCCCCACCTCTTCACTCCTAGCTTGCATCTCATCCACACCAACAGGAAAGGAAGATGGCAGCAGAATTAGAATCATAGAATCACAGAATGGTTTGGGTTGGAAGGGACCTCTAAAGGTCATCTAGTCCAAGCCCCCTGCCGTGGGCAGGGACATCTTCAACTAGATCAGGTTGCTCAGAGCCCCGTCCAGCCTGACCTGGAATGTTTCCAGGGATGGGGCATCCACCACCTCTCTGGGCAACCTGTGCCAGTGCTTCACCACCCTCAGCGTAAAACATTTCTTCCTTATATCTAGTTTAAATCTACCCCCCTTTAGTTTAAAGCCATTCCCCCTTGTCCTGTCGCAACAGGCCCTGCTAAAAAGTTTGCCACCGTCTTTTTTATAAGCCCCCTTTAAGTACTGATAGGCTGCAATAACGTCTCCCCAAAGCCTTCTCTTCTCCAGGCTGAACAACCCCAACTCTCTCAGCCTTTCCTTTTTAGGCACCAATCTCTCTCTCCAGAATATGTCCTACCAAATGCTGCATATTAACATAGCAGAATAGGTTAAATTAAAGCTTTGTCAGTAGCCCAGGGAAGATGTGATCCAGATAATCCAGAACACTTTTGACTGCAAAGGGAAAACCGCCTATGCCAGCCAGCAGCAGGTTTGACTCTCACACCAGTGAACAGTCCACATCAAATTCAACTTGAATTACTGAGGCTACTTTTCACTGTTCATTTGCATGTTCAGATGAATCTAGCAGGTCTTGCCTTGTGCAGACTTTCCCTAGGTGGTCCTGGCAGTGTACTTCCCTCAACAATTCACTTCTGACAAGACCCAAATAAACAGGAGGAAAATTCCCAAGAGGCAAAAGCTGCTTTTTCACTGCATGTGTATTTGTGTACAGAACCTAGCAAACATGACCCTGGTCCCAACCTCCTATCTTCTGCAAGTAGTGAGAATGTATTATAGATTACTCTGTCGCTGCACCCTTTGTGCCTGATCCACAAGAAGATACGAGCCTAGTGCAGCCTAGAGTGTGTTGGGGTTTTAGCTCTCACTGTGATAAAACATGTTTCTAGCACTTGGGGTGTTTAGCTCGATCTGTGATTGACCAAGACAGAGAGCCATAATATGAGCACTTACAGTGGAAGATGTACACTGGAAACCCAGGGAGACTGTAATGTCATTGCCCCCCAGAATTTAAAATTTTAGCAAACAAAATCATGAAACTGGGAAGGAAACCACAGCGAGGGGAAGCAAAGCACAGTTTTCATGCACATTCTTGGTACAGGTGTGTAGGCATACTGCCTTCAATAGGACAAGTCATAGAAAAGAAACGTTTTTAGCAAGGACTGGAACAAAAGGAAGAAAGGTGTGTGAAACAGGTTGAATAAGCACAGAGTAACATTTAACTAGTAACAGCTTCTCTGAAACATCGACTCCAACTTTCCAAATAAACCTGGCAAAATGAAATGCCCTGGGAAAGCCAGTCAGGCTCTCTGCAGGGGAGAACGGAGCAAGACTAAGTGATAGAAGAGCCCATGTTTTTTTAATTAAACAAATTAAGAACTTTCCACAAATACAAAAAAAAACCTTCTTGTTTACCTCTGTCAATAAATTCCAGTTGTGGTCATTAAGGGGAGCCCTAATCATTGTGATAATTAGCTAAATCCATCTGGAAGGCATCACCCCAAGGAGGCACATTAGCTTTCCCATTCTGATGCCCTTCCAAGCCAAGAGCACAGCTGCCTGTGAACAGCAGGCACCCAAGGGAGAGAAGAGCAGTGGGCCAAACTGGCTTAAAAATGGGAAGACACACGTATACAAGGAAAAATACTTTCTTCTTGAGAGAGATGTGAGGAAGAAAAGCACCCTTGGACAGCAACAAGGTGAATGCTCCTACATCTCCGAGTACCCCAAGTACAAAACTTGGATCAAGCTGCAACAGGCTTTGTGGTGAGTCCAAATGCCCAGACACGGACACAGGAGACTATCCTTACTGCGAATACCACTGGGGACTCTCAGAGACCCACCTGCACAAGGTGAATTGCTATGGTGTGAGGGGCCAACTGCATCTATGGGACAAACAGCAAATGCTTTCCCTCATCCCTGTGGGCTCCCCCCCACTCACACGGCCCTTTGCAAAGAGGTTTCTCACTGCCTGTTCCCCGGAGGAACACACAATGTAAATTGTGCATCTCCTACTCTTAAACACTTTTCACATACTAGGCGCATTTCCACCCCTGCCCCCTTTCCTGCTCCAGTGCACACAGAGGATGTGCGCAGAGCTTACCCTCTGTCTAAAGCCATCTTAGTACCTCTAGCTTGCACAGTGTCAAAAGGACAGTAGGGAGAAGAAGAGGGGAGAAAGGGAAAAGTGAGGGGAAGGAAAGGAAAAGCAAGGAGGGCAGTATTTGCACCAGATTTCTGTCATGCTGAAAAGCTAGGATTTGATATCAGCATGAGCTTTATCATGCCAAAGCTTTATATGTTTTTCCAAAGTCACAATTTATCATAACAATTAAAAGGGGAGGGGAGGGAAGGTGTGTGAATTTCCACTTCAAAATAATTGCAATTCACTCTCTGCTGTGACTTCACAGGCTAAAGAGAACGGCACTGATCAGATACTAAAAATCATTTTATGGCCATTATGGTACCTTTGAGCAGTTACCAGGTCTCAGTGACTGCCCAGGGACTCATCAGCCCTAACAAGAGCGAGAGCGCAGCAAAAAGGGAGGCACTAAACCTAGAGAAACAGCCCGCCAGACCAGGAACACAGGTTCCCCCTTTCCCCTGCTCCTCCGAATGCTTATTCTTTGCCTTTCTGTAAATTGTATCCTTACGCCTAAAGCTGCTGCATATATACACACCTATATATACACACACATATATATACGCCTAGATATGTAATATACAAATATGTATATACGTACCTATACAGATATCACCTAACACACAGAGAGCTTCCTCCCTTAAAAGGCAAACGAATGAACATGAATGGAAAAGAGCATCTGCATCTGCAGCAATCTCTGGTCACAGGTGACCTGTACTACAGTTGTTCTGACCAGGGACCAGACACGGACAACATCGGAACCAGGGCCACAGCGGTTCCAGTGCCCTTGTAAACACCTCCATTCCAACGCATTTTTTAAAGTTGTGTTTACTTTGTACTTTGTATTTTTGCCATTAGGTTTGGGGCATTTTATTTATTTATTACGTTTCTCCATTCCCAGAAAATTAAAATAGACTGAGCCAATCAATTTTGCCTTTTATGTTCATCTATAGTCAGTTTTGAATCAATTGCACTTTCTTAATCTGTTTAGAGGCATTTACCAGTAGATACACATTACTTTTAAATTAAGCACAAAGGTAGCCAGAAGCCTGGTCCAGAACCTGCTACAATCAATTGTCTTTCCATTGACTTGAAAGGGCACTGGTCCAAGCTGCAAATAAAAACCACTCATTTGTGAGCTGCAATCCATCCAAGGAATCATTCCTATGACTCTGGCTTTTGCTAAAGCCCTTTGCCAGTTGTACAGACAGCTTACAGGACAGGAATGTACCTACAGAGCTGAGCAGTCCATTGAGATACCTACAGTAACTCAGATTCAGGGTTATCAACCATCACTTGGCACGCAGTGGCAGGTAGTAAAGTACACAGAGCAGCATTATGTGCAAGAATACACCCAGAGACTGCAGTGGCATCGCTATATATGGGGATGTACTTTAGGATTTATAGATATTTGATGTAAGCCTCATAATCTCACATTAAAAGCTTGCATTTGCGTGACAGTGTCATTACAGAGTGACGTCATACATTAATAGGATGCTGATGTTGAACCATGAACCCTATAAGAAGGTTTGAATATTTTAAAAAGAAAACTGCCTCCCAATTTGTTGATATTCATTGGGGTGTCTGATGCTTGGGAAAACAACCCAGTCAATAGCCACCCGCTGCCAGAGAGCCAGGCTTCTTGGGACTCCAGCTCCCCCCTGTTAAATAACTCCATTTTTACACACATGAAGAAAAAGGGGGAAGGTGTGCTTTGCCAGCTGGCTTGCTTAAACTAGGAGGACTGTTTTGGCCAATGGGTCAGAAGGAGCATTTTCTATAGCTGCAGAGCCAACAGCTGTCAGTACAGGTGCAGTACCCCCAGCAAAAAGATGAAGCATACGTAGTGGTAAATATGTCTTATAGCTCAGTCCAGCAAAGCCAGGTTGCCTGCCTGCCAGCTCCCTGCCCCGGGGAGCACAGACAGAAGGTGGTATAAGGAACAGATTATACCCCTGAGAGCAGGGGGAACATAGGATCCCCACTGAGGACCTGTTCTCAACATGTACATCTGTGGGTGAAATAGCCAGCCAGCCAAAAGGCTGCTGCAGAGTTACGGCACAGGTGCTCTCCCCTACCCTGCAATGAACCCTCCAACAACCTCTTCGGTGCCTGAGAGGAGTCCAAGATGTTTGCTTTCAGGAGAAAAACTGACTCAGCTTAGAGGAAACCTCTTCAGAGCTTGGATTTCCCCCACCCCGTGGATAGAGGGTGTGGGGGGGTATCACTTATCCTCTCTTTAATTAGTGTAACTAGAAAGTAAAACATTTCTGCAATTCTCCAAAGCTTTTGCGAGGGTGAGTGTTGAGGGCACTGCAGAACTGTCTCATGTATTAGGATTCCCTTCCCTTTATACATTGTTAAAGATTAATTTTGTGCCTTATGATACCAGCTAACGAAACACAGCTGGAGTTTGAGTCAATAACCCTCTATTCCCCAGACACTTTCAGCTACCCACCCAGCCGTTCCTGCGTCAGTCCAGCCCTCAGTCACTCACCACTTCACCCTCCTAGGGTCTTTTGACACCATTAATTGCTTTCATTGCCTCTCAAAGTATTGTCTGGGTGGGGGGTTGCTTTGTTTTTAAAAATCACAGACAGGCATATTTCCTTTCCCCAGGAAAAATCAGATGGGTACCAACACACAATTTAAAGTTACCAATTACCCAAGTCTAGAGATGCAACTACAAGCAAAAAAAACCAACAGCTTGGGAGCAGCGGTAGGTTACCTGAGAGGAGAAGCCTGGAAGCCCCATCGTTCTGTCATAAAAGCAAGGGACCATCAGAAAGATGGAAAAGAAAACAGTGGTGATATTTCTTCCCTTCCAGAGAGCGGGGGAAAATTCCGCTCTGTGTGGCTAAGCAAGGTCAGTAGAGTTACAAAATAAAATCTTTCTCCCCCCACCCATCCAACCCCCTCATAGCTCTCCCCTGGAGCCATGTTCTCCCAGCCAAGAATACCAAAAACCAAACTGTTGCATAAGAGCCCTGGGAGAGCCTGCAGATGGAATGACGGGTGGAGAGCACAGGACTTGGGGAAGAGACAGGAAGGGAGGGTTAGGAAAGGTTTCCTGCCCTGGGAGCTACTGCAACAAGGTCAAAACAGCTGAACGCCCTGGTGTGACATTCAAAGTCAGCCAGAAAAGGAAAGATTCCTCACAGAGAGAGTCCCTGGTGAGCATTTAATTGATCCCAGCAATGGAAAGGCTTCTGCTCTGAGAGCTGCAAGGCAAAAAGCTCCATGGAAAAAAAAAATGCACATGAAAGCAAAGCTTTTGCCAGTCCACATTAACTGCCAGCCAAACTCTGGACATCTGATCCCATTGGGAATTGACCCAAGAAGATGAGCAGGTGCAGTCCCTACGGACACCGCTTCTTCAGCATCCAAATCAGTACCAGGAAAAAAAGCAGAGAAATGCAAATGCACAAAGAGTTGGCACACTGATAAAAATATCAAAGCTGTTTGCAAGATGATTCACGTGCCTGTGATTCAACTCTCAAAAATAATTTCTATCGGATTAAAAAAAACCCTGCAGAAGCACCAGCACATGCATTCTTTCTGTATACATAGATCTGGGAAATACAGGGAGCAGACAGGGAATGCTGGGGGGGAGGTAAGAGGGGAGGTTTGTGCGCTGCCAATGCTGGGAGCTGGAGAATGCTAAATCTTTTCCATATGTGAAGGAAATCCTCAAGTCCAGACAGCATTTTCTCTCTCTTTTTATTGATAATAAAGATAGGGAAAAGGAAAGGGGGAGGTTCTGAGAGCCTGCAATATTTTTCTTTTACTTTTTCAAATAATAAACCTAGTCAAATGGCTTTAATTAGGGAAATTACACAGCAGTGGAGCCCACACATCCCCCTGTAGGACAACTGACAGAGTTTGCATTTACCTTCAGCTGTGATTAGTGTAAACACCTACGAAAGGGTCAGTTGCCTTCCAAGATAATCCTCCATTCTCCCCTGGGCCTTCATTAGGCGTTCTAAGCCAATGTGCTACCAGGCCAACTGTTTCGGTAGCAAATCCGGTACGGGCGCAGCTCTGCTGCCCCACGCTTACCAGCTTCTCCATCAAAACCGAGGTCACAGACAGAAGAAGCCGTCCAGCCTCTCATCTTACCTCCTGCTCCAGTGTTCAGTAATGAACAAATGAATAAAACAACAGTCGGCAGCCTTCCGCTGCATCTATTTTTCTGCCTCCCTGTCAGCTGCAGTCCAGCCCTTTAACCTGACCACTAACAGGTTTATTATTTATCATCTCTTTCCAGTGACACCAATGTTACACTGGAAGTTGTTCCAGCACAGGAGGGATGGCCCAAAGTACAGAGGGAGCAGAAGGGAACAGAGAGCAATGGTCAGGCAAAAAATTAAGGCAGTACAGATCATGAAGACTCTTCCAGGTTTCGGGCACTGTGTCGCATTCTTCATCAGTCTCATGAAACTGGTTTACAGTTTCTGGCAATGACTAGAGGCAAGCTGAGGAGGCAATTCGGCATAGCCAGACAGGTCTAAGAGCTGTAGCCAGGGGGACAACAGATTCTGGGAATAACTTGTACCCCAGCAGGCTCCCTAGGTCTACACTTGATGATTCCTCATTAACAGTTTTGAGTTGTCATCAACTGGTTTATACAGAAGCTATCAATTCCAGTACAGACAGTCCAGGCCCATTTTTAGGGTATTTCATCTTTTGAGAGAGAGGGAAAGTATATCAAAGAAGAAAATTACTCTTAACCACAATTTCCCTGTGTGATCCTAGGCAACTCACTTGATCCCATCACGCTCAGTCTCCCTGCTATAAAAAGCCATTAGTAACACTTTCTCTCCTTTGTACCTGTTTCTCTACACCGTTTATATTGTAAGCTCTTTGGAGCAGAGAATGATGCGTTGAGTCTGAGGCTGTGCACAGAAACAGAGTATGTTTTAAACCAAAAGAAAGTTACACAGAAGGGAAGCTGCAGCTTTTCCCATCAATATTATCAACATTATTTCCTGAAGCCCTAAAGAAACAGATGAACAAGATCTGTGAACAGAAGGGAACATTTCCCATTTATTACCTCTGAGTGAGTTATAAAGCCTAAAGGATAATTCGTTAATAGAGTGAGAGCTATGCTTTTCTGGAAAAGCCAACTGGAATTTCCAGTCTTTGAAGGGAGGTAACTCTAAGATAGAAAAAATCTATCAATCCTTTGGAGCCACCTGTTTTCAAAAACTCTTTGGAAGAAGACTGAAAAGTGGCCTAGTCTTTGTTTTCTATGGCTGTTCTACATCAAATAACTTTGTCCATTTCAGTCTGAGGTTGCAAAGAAGGAAGCAGAGATGTGAAGCCAGGTCCTCAGGCAATGTAAGCCAGTATTAATAGAGTAAAAGTCAACTTACACCAGCTGAGGATGTGGTACACTGATGCTATCTCCTAAATAAAAGCAAAACTTACATATTTTTCTCTTTTTTTCTTTCCTTTCCTGCTCCTCCCCTCTGGTGAAGAGACAAGGAGCAAAAGGGCACGGATGCTTTCAGACATTTTCCCTTCTTTTCGTGCACCACACTGCTGTACCTTTCAAGTAACAGAAAGACAAGAGAACAAAATAACTGTCCGTCATTCCCCCAGGTATTAATGTTTCACTCCAAAGTTTCATTACATCAGGTCCAAGAGAACACAGCCTTTCCCAGCGAGTCTGAAATGTTCCATCAAGAGGAATTTGACTGGGGTTTATACTTTTATTCTGCTCTGGAGACACACGCTTAAAGCATTTCTTTGAGATCCTTGAGATTTCCAAGTGTGGCTTACAGCCTGCTCAGCCAAAAGGACAGAGACCCAGGCTTTGTTCAAGTCCTACAAGCATGAGGACTAGCCACTGTAGCTTTTCATTGGGTAGATAGAACTTTCTGCCTCAAGTTCTGTTTTGAGCTTTTTTTTTTCTTTTTTGGTAAGTCTTCGCTTTCATAAAGAGCAACTTTCACAGAGCTCAAACAGAAATGTTAAAAAGTTCCTCCCAAAATGCATGTTGTTGCTGTAACAGAAACCAAAACAGGCATTATCTAAACAGTTCAGTGTGTTTTACAAAGTTCAGTAATTATTATCTTCACTTAATGGGATAGACAGACCTGGATTTGTTGAAAGTCTGTTCCTCCTTTCCTTTAGTTGTCCATATGGAAGAAGATTTTGCTGCTGCTGTAGTTATTGAGGGCTACAGATGGTTCCTTTGGAAAAATCAGGTCCAACATGATCCCAAAAGCTGGGCTTCCAAAATTTTGAAGTGCCCCATGATCACTGGTGACTTTGAAAACATAAGCTCCTAGGGGCATCAGTGGAACTCCCACACTGTCAGTCCCTGACCCCAGCCATATTCACCTCAAACACCCTGGTGTTAGGCCGACCCAAGAAAAGCCTCCTGTCCATCCCCACAGCTGGACCACTCTTGTCATGGGCAGAATGAGATGGAAACTAACCAGAGGGCAATTTTTCTCAGCTTTAAAAAAATTGATTTCCCAGCAGTTTCCCTCAAAACTGAAGCAACCAAACTGACAAGAGCAGAGAAACAGCAGCTGCTCCACACAGCGGAGACAGAGTAACCAGAGCTTTGCATTACATCCTAGTATTCCCCAGGGAGGCTGGTGCCAAAAATCAGCCACATCTGCCTCCATGACAGGACCACCCAGCAGCGCAGCACCATCCTCCCTGCATGGCAGACATGCTTCTTCAAGAGCCTTGAGCTCAAGCCTTCAGTTAACACCTGCACAGACATCATTCAGGCTGTTAAAGGTATAAAACGATCCCCATACTGTAGTGTTTCAAGTCTGATCCCAGCACTGAAGAGCAGATCAGAAAAATCTGAGAAGAGAGCTGCCACTTACTGAGTGAGCAACAGCCAGGTCTGCCCACCAAGTTTCCTCGGAATGACTCAACCCTCCCGACAGCCAAGCAAACTTTGAAAATCCAAAGCAAACAAGACGACTACAAATATTAATAAAGGCATTGCTTCCCCTTTTGCAAAAAAATGCCTGGTGTTCAAGTAGACATCATACTCTTAAACTATCGATACCAAAACAAAACAGAGAAAGGTGCAGTTCGTTCGCAGATGCGGCATGACTGGCAGAGTTTGTCTAAACAGCATTCTGCAGCGCCACTCAAGGCTTTGAAAGGACCCTTTTTTACCAATCAAAAGCTCTGACACCTGCTGCATGCACAAGAGTGAGGCCATAGCCTCCCTGGAGCCCTCTCCCTATCACAGAGAGCCAAAAGCAAGTGAAATCTGAGCCAATAAGCCTGTCATCTGCTACAGTGATACTGCCATCATGCAGTACTTTTCACCTGAAAAGCACAATGTGTTTTATAAGCTTTTGTTATTTAAGGGCTTTTAACACATCGGGGAGGCCGGTGAGGAGCAGTAGATCCATTTCACAGTGGTGCAAGGTGTGATGAAGATATGTAAGCCTATGAACGAAGTCATGCAGAGAGGCCGCTGCAGAGCCAGGAGCAGCCTGTTGGGCTTCCAAAGCCAAAGGGACAATATATTCACATCCAGTGTGGAAAAGAAGCTCTGTGGACCCTTTTCAACTATCACAGGAACTGGACTACAATACCTTAGCAACGTCTTTAGTGCTGTGGTCATAAATGCATCCTTTCAAGTAAAAAACAGCTGAAGAAGATGTCCCTCTCTCTCCCTCCCAATCTCATTGCCTTCATATGTGCACAGACTCACAGCCTCCACTTAAGGAAGCACAAAGGATCTGGTTCAGATAATTGGAAGAGACTGACTGACAAATTGATCCTTAGCTTTTTTAACTTGACCAGTGTCAACATGCACCTGTGACAAAGAGCCATCCAGGCACAGAGTACCCATCCCTAGACTTGGGTGTCATTGTTCAGAAACAATCAGTTCTGCACTAAGGCTGCAAATGGTATTCACCGCTGACATGAGACTCACAGAACCACCTTAAAGTCATTTTGGGGTGATTATCTGATTTTACTCCACAAATATAGCCTGCACAATGGAAACGTCTTGCCCAGGATTTGCCGGGTAGATGACAAAATGAGGGAGAACCGAGAAAGGTTGTGTGTCTGTCACTCCCCTGCTCCTACTGCTAGATCACCTGTGCTTCCAGCCATACCACAGGGCTCCACTTCTCAGTTTGTCAACCCCTCCAAGAGAGCTCCTTTCTTGCTATCACACGCTGTATGATGGCACTGTTACCTCTTTCCACCATCCTCTGTGATATAAAAACAACAAAAAGACCATTTCCCCTTCTCCTCCTTTCACTAGCACCTTTCCTTCAACTGACTGCACAGCTAAAGGTACCCTTTTCTGTAGTTTTATTCCTTTTCTTAAGCTTCGTCCCCCTTCCCCACATCCCTCCCACCCCCAAACCACCACAGCCTACCTACGAAAACCACTGCTTCCATTTCCGCTTCATGATTTGCCTGCCACACCTGGGGGATTTCCCAGCAAATTGTATTACTTTATTTGGTCAATTGGCCTACAAATTGATTTTCCTGTACAAATAATGAACATTTATGGTTATTTTCCCCATAGACTGCTTTATTTTCCATGTAACAAAGACTGATTTCCTGCAGTTTTTGAGACCCGAGCATATGATCTGCAGTTACTGTGACCCCTGGTTGATGGATGGCAAGGACTCGAAGCACAACAGGAGGGTTTGGGGTTTTTTTTCCCCTTACACTCTAATAGTACTACAGTCAGAGATGACAGCTGGAAGTAAACACTGGTAGCAGACCAAGCAATTCTACAGCATGTTTACTATGGGAATAAATTGTATTGTTTTAAAAAAGATTCCGTCCTGGGACCGGCCAGCCACAAGCCCAAGCAAGAACAGATGAAGTAACCAGGGGGACAGCGGGCAGAGCAGACCGCCCCGGGCAGGGATGGCAGGAGGCTGTGAGCCACTGCAGGTGCCTTCTCTGTCCACCGGCACGCCCAGGTGCCCAAAGCATTTGAAACGGCAGCCCCTGCTCATTGCAACCTTTGGGGACACGCTGCAAGGACTTTCTTTAATCTTAATTACATTATTGTGGAGGGAAAGGGAGGAGGAATCAGGGAAGAAGGGTTTCTAGAAAACGAACTGGGAGTGAGGCGGCCTGGCGTGATTTGTGGGCAGGGACTAGAAGTGTTGCTCTGCGCTCGTCTCCCCAGAGATGCAGAGACAGAGCAATAGCTCCACAATACATTTCATTTCCACTAATGAGAAAACGACTTTTGAGACAGAGCCTCGAGCAAGTTTTGAAGGTCACTCCCGCAGGTGTGGAAATGAATTGGACTAGATCAGGGTCCAAACATAAGTTATCCTACTTAGACCACAACGGATTATTTGTGTGCATGGCGGGTTAATAGCCTCAGGACTGTGATGTGTGTGTATGTTTAATTTAATACATCTTGATGGCTGAGGCTGCTAGGGACAACGGCCTCTCAGCTTTAGCACCGCAGAGAAGCAAAGATAGGGAGGTTTCTTAGGTGAATCTGAGAGTGAGGGTGGACACAGAAGAGAAAGTCAATTATCCGGAACAAGTCCCGACTGCCTGCAATTCCCCATCCCCAGTCCTCTAGGGGTGGGTTTGGCCCATGAAGTCTGACTTCAAATCCAATAAAAAATTAACTGATTTCGAACAACTACTAGACATGCCTCCTCAGAGTTTTAATACGTGCTCTTCAGCTGCAGCACAGAGTGGAATTAATGAAAGGAAAGAGAGTCTGAGAGTATCAGGCATGAGGCTAAAAGCATGCCAAATTCCTGCTTAGCTTCTTTGACTCAGAGGAATCCCTCCCTTCTTCTTGGCACTGCTAAGGACGGACATGCCCTCAGACCATCAAAATGCTGCATGGCTGAGAGGACCAGAAAGAGGTATGTCATGACTGAGGATGACACTCATCCTTAACATAAGCTAGTCAAGGCAAAGATGCATCTCCCACAACCTACTGGTATAGTTTGCAGACATTTCACTCTGTGGTGCACTTTTATGGGCTTCACAGTAACTGCTATATGGCAGTCACCAGAACACATCTGAAAGTCCACCTCAACAGGGAAGTCAGTGCTACAAGATCAAGTTGCTCTCATATCCCACTCCTACTCAGAAACCAGATTACATGTGCTGATTAACTGTGCCAGGAGAGAGGGAACCTAATCCAGAGACAGTACAGTGAACTTCCTAGCTCTGGTGCTTTGTATAAAAAAATGGAGTGTCAGACAGATGACTTGCTGTGAGCGTCGCAACAGCTCTGACAAGGACAACAAAAAGGAACCGATTATCAGCTTCACAAGGTGCAGTCCCTGGAATCACAATGTGAAACCCATTCTTCTCCCTCAGCAGACACGATGCGCAAACATTGAAGTTCAACTCTAGCATATCAGTAACAGCACTTTGCAATTGTCCATAGCCTTTCACTTCAAGGCCTGCAGCTTTTGCAAAAAGGGCACACAGTTCTTGCTATGAAGTGCTTTTATATCGTCTTCTAGGCAAGTGAGACCAAGGGAAAGTATGGTGGGACAACTTGCTTATCGTCACACAGTAAAATGGTAGAGGATCCAAGACTGGAACAGAACAGTCCTGTCTTCAAATCTGGTGCTCCCGCCACCCAGTAACCAGTGCACACCTGAAGAAGAAACCTAGCCGAGACCTACTTGCGAGTAACTGGAGGAAGATCCGATACTGCTGATTGCAGTCTGTAAAGAACTGTGTGTAACACGCCATGCCTTAATCTTTATCCTGAACTCAAGCAGTCTACCTGATTGCCTCATATATGTGTTCTGCAAGCACGGGGGGTAGTGCTCATCATTCATTGTGACTGTGCAGCACCTAGAACCACAGGTTCCACTTAGACTGTGTGTATTAACAAACCAAAGGATAAACCAAAACTACTCACAGAAATATGCAACTAGTTGGCTCAGCACATTAGGAGCAACACGAGATGATACTGCATGATTTACAATACATCTGTATATATAAATAGAACACTGGGAAATAAATGACCAACAAACACAGTGGCTTTCCAATGAGTACTGAATGGAAGTAGGGAGTGCTGGGAGTTGTATGTTTTGAAGATAAACATAAAGAGAATATTAAAAAAACTAAAACCCAAGAGAGGTAAATAATTCATCAAAAGAATAAAAAACAAGAAGCTGGAAGGAAAAAAAAAGAAATACGAAAGAGAAGAGTTTTCTGAGCAGGTGAAAAAAACTTCATCTCTCATGAGAGTGAAAACCAGAACCAAAATTAATTGGAACAAAAGGGGGGGGGGCATGTTTTTAAAGGTGAAACATTTTGTCTGGAATCTGGTACCTCCCCTCTTAGGCATTTAAGCATGTCTCTGAGGTGGGAAACAAAGTCTGCCGCTAAGCTGCTGACAGAGACGGCGTGGTCTTATGTGGCTTCCAGCAGCACTTCGACCATGGACAGAGACTTAAAGACAGTCGCATGAAGAAACAAACCTGCTGACACATCCAACACTTATTCTGAAGCAAGTCTACTAGTTTCTTTCACCCAAAGCCACCAAATCACTAAGCAGTCTAATCTACATAAAGCCATGTTAACATAACTTGCCCATAACTACTTGTAAGTCTTGTAGGGTTTCTTCAGTTTTTTAAACAAAGAACTTGCTCCAGAAAAGGGTCTATATCTGGAAGCTTGCTGATGGCAACTTTTGCAATGACATTCACTGCTTTAAAACACAGCACATCCATAAAAATCTAAAATAAAACCCACACAGTTTTCAGTGCATACACTTTTGCTTTCTCTTGCATGAGTATACACCACCCCAGGCTGTGGCTCCTTCCCATCACATGAATGATGCTGAGCTGTGCTTGGAAAGTACCCGGCTGGGATACTATTGTACCTATACTCAGCCTTCTGAAGGAGGGGAAACTTGTGACTCAATAGGTGGCACTCTTCCTTCTTGAATAAATGTACTTGGGTGTACTCTGCTGTCAGAGGTGCTGGAGAGCAAACTTAAGGTCCCGACTTATTATTTACTTGATGATTTCCTGGGCCTGTTAAAATAAAAATCCCAGCCAAATACAAGCTTTACCAATTACACTCTGCCAATCCTAATTCCCCCCCTGCAGTTCCAAGAAGACACAGACTTCTCTGCGGTTGCATGATCCTCTTGTGCACTGTTAAGCAGCTCTGTTTTACTCAGCAAGCATCTGCATTTGAGAAGTCTGTGAAAGTGAAATCCCACCCTAGGCATGTTTCCATCACATTTTCCTCCTGCAGAAATCACCAGTTCCAATTAACAGCTTTGGTCTTTCCACCACAGGCATACACACCAAAGACACCCAGGCATACAAAGTGTTGCAAGAAATGGTGCGTACGCCTCCTCATAAGGGCGCCAGGCTGCTATGGAGAAAACCTGCTTGAGGACTCCCTGTCTGCAGTTGAAGGGTAAGTCTATCTACAAGAGTTTCTCCTCTCATTAGCCAAATTCAGAAAAAGACATAATGTTTTGTGCCCTAGAGCGACAGAGGACTTGTTTTCTAAACCTCTTTAGGGGCCCTCCATAGGGAATTAGTCATGGAGATGAGTAATAGCTACGATTTGACAAAGCCTAGGAGAGCGAGTAGTCATCTGACAGGTTAACAAGAGCATGGAGCAGCTGCTATATTTAGGTGCCATTAGCATGCACGTCTTCACACATTTCTACAGGCACACCTGTGTTCCCGTATGTCCAGAAGGCATGGGAAGGGAGCAGTTAAAAGCCAGTACCTTCCCCACATTTCCCAGGGAGGGGGTAAGAAAGGAGGGGATTCTCTTCTCCCTGTCTTATCCCCACCCAAGTTTAGAGCCATTTAAATCCTGAAAGCAGACCTGACTTTTGCTCTCCATGGTCACCACCTCCAAAGGCAGACAGGGTCAATTCCATTCTAGTCTGAAGAACAAGACAAAGATACAGACCATATCTTGCTCCAGGCCTTCTGCCTTTGCGGACCTTGCCCCAGAGAGTAGCTTAGGTAATGCAAAAAACCTGGAAAGTTTAGCCGCTGGTTTTTAATTGCTTCCGACTTGCTGAATCTTAAATATTTTCAGTGAAGGACTGGACCCTTGCAGACTGAACTTAAATTTCCTGCTAACAGGCTTGCTTTCCCTGAGTATTTCCCAGAGACTCTTGGAGTCCATGCACCAGCTAGGATCAACAGACCATAGGATGAAAAACAGTGGTCTAGGCTGTGACAGTGACTCTTTGAAGCTGAGCTCAGAAGAGAGTGCTAAGCAACAGCTGGGGCAGTGGCTAAAACAGATCTGAAACATACCTCTGCTGCTGCTACTGCTCCTGTGTTCTCACCACCTTAACAGATCAGGAAGGACACAGCAAGGTCAGGGACCTTGGATGTCATTACATGCCAGCTCCATACGATACCTGCAGTGGTACCGAAGATGTCCCGCAATGGCATGACACAGTGCACAATGGCCCTGCTGTACTTACTACAGAAGGCAGAGATGCGTCAAGCATTCATTCACGCTCCCCTCCTCTTTCCCCTCAGTGCCCCTCTCCCGCCAATTCCTAAAGCCAACTGAAAAAGAAAGACACGGACCTGTCGGAGCGGGTCCAGAGGAGGGCCACGAAAATGATCAGGGGGCTGGAACACCTCTCCTATGAAGAAAGGCTGAGAGAGTTGGGGTTGTTCACCCTAGAGAAGAGAAGGCTCCGGGGAGACCTTCTTGCAGCCTGTCAGTACTTAAAGGGGGCTTATAAAAAACATGGCGGCAAACTTTTTAGCAGGGCCTGCTGCAACAGGACAAGGGGGAATGGCTTTAAACTAAAGGGGGGTAGATATGGACTAGATATAAGGAAGAATTTTTTTACGCTGAGGGTGGTGAAGCACTGGCACAGGTTGCCCAGAGAGGTGGTGGATGCCCCATCCCTGGAAACATTCCAGGTCAGGTTGGACGGGGCTCTGAGCAACCTGATCTAGTTGAAGATGTCCCTGCCCACGGCAGGGGGCTTGGACTAGATGACCTTTAGAGGTCCCTTCCAACCCAAACTATTCTATGATTCTATGAAAACCATCTCCCCTGCACCCTGCAAGGTCCCTGTGCTTTCAGCTGTGTAAAAAGAGAAGCAGCAAAGCAAGCGGCAGCCACCACCCCCAGCTGCCTGGCTGCCTTGCCTGGGGGCCTTTCATTTCCCCGCAAGCAGCCCCAGGATTCAGCCAGCGTTAGATGAGTCACCTTGCCCGTCTGGGTCTCTCCCAGGGTAGTGTGTGGGGGTGGAAGGGTTGGGGCTCATTGCAGGAATTTCCACACAACCCTTTCCTAACCGCACCCCGCTACAAGCAGCCCGTGAAGAAGATAGCAAACAGCAACGCTCACCAAGGAAAGGGAGAGAAACAAGGGAGGCAGAGATGAAGGGAAGAGAAAACGAGCAGCGATACAGGGCCCAGTTGCAGTTTATCTATCTACTGTGCTGGGATGGTACTGGTACGGGGATCCCTAATGCAAATACAGCTCAACAACAGTCTTGCCAGGGAAAGCCCCTACATAAGGAAGGAAATACAGTCTCTTGCAGATGGTTTTAAACTATTTCTCTGGATTTCCCTCACTCCAGCTCAAAATAATACAAATGTCCAAGTACAGCACAACATCACTTGAACTCCACAATGTAGTCTCTGCACAGGCAAAAACAAAACAAAAACAAAACCCAGCACAAACCCAAATTCTGATGGATAGACGGAGAAACAGCCAAAATAGGAGTTAATCAAATCAGGGCCAAGATCTTACACCCATTGGTTCTGGAGACACAAGATCAGGTCTGAGAGACAGCTCTTGAGAACTAAATGCCCTGTTTATTAAAATAAATAGGGATCAGATGGACAAATCCCTCCAGACATTTCAAAAGGGTCACCCGAATCTCCCTCTACGCTGTATTCAGGCAGGTGAGCCATTCCCAAACAGAAAAAGATAAGAGTAAAGCAATACCAGGCACTCCAACAGGCAGAGGTCTGAGTTTGTTTAGACACTGGGTGCCAGCTGGAACTCTAGAAAAAAACCCTCTGAAATCACATTTAAAGTTGGGAGGGTAAAAGAAAGGCAAGGAATAGTATTTAAAAATACAAGTTAAACGAACAATAATTGTGGATTCTTTAGCAAAGACTGCAAAGGTGGAATTTAAGTGGAAAGAAATTCTGACCCCTTGGGAGGCCACTCATTGTTCACTGATTCCTGCAGCCTCCTGAGATGTTATTTACTGAGCCCAGGAGGTCAGCTGGAAGAGGGATAAGAGGAAGGAGATTAGAAGAGCTCCACCTCCCCTGGAGGAGGGATACCGCACAAGAGCACCTTATTTTCAGGCAGATCTGTTGTGCTGGCACCACTGCTGGCTGCCTTTCTTACCTTGGAACAACTAGGCAAGCAGTGAATATGCTTTTTAAATCAGGAACATGTAGCATGAGCTGCTGAGCTGTTGCCTCTCACCTGTTATCTCCTCCTCAGAGTCACCATCTAGTTTTTATTCCTATCTTCCTCCACCTGCCAATCTGCAGCGGGAGCACAGCTTCCTTTTTCTTGAAAATAAAGTTATATGCTGTCTTCTCTGCAAGGAAGCAAAGCACAACAAGACCAAAAAGTTCGCTGACTGCTCTGTCCTGTCCAATGGGCTGCTGTCTTTTCATGTGCAGGGAAAATAGCGTACAGGTGGCAGGGAAAAAATGACAAGGAGGTAGAAGATAGCTCCTCCTGTTTTCTACACATCCTTGGATTCTCTGCACTAAACTCGGTGTCTTCTGGCTCATCTCCAGCTGATCGTGTCCGGTCAAACACAGAATGCTCTCTATCTAATTCTGGCTGAAACTCAAATGCCTCATTAGTTTTCAGAAGATGCCTCCCAGTCTTCTATAAACTGTATCCCACCTCTCTTGCCCACTAACTCATCTACCGGTTTCTTTCTTCAGTGTTGCCAGACATGGGGGTTTTTCAGCCCCTTTCACACAGGTACACATCATCTATCACTGTAGTTACCACTATACAGAGAGAGAGAGCAAAAGAGAGCGCACCAAGGTATCTTTATTGCTGCAGCACATACTCCTGTCTAGATCATTATTACGTATTCTTTGGCTGCAACAACAGCTAGGAGTCCCCAAACGTAACTCCATGGTGCTAGGTGGAGTATAAACAGAACAAAGGAACAAACCCGACCCCAAGATCTCTGCTGTTTAAATAAAGACAACACTTGTGAAAATATTTGACAGCTTCTTAACCTCGTATTTCCCTGGCATTTTCCCTTCTTGCTAATTTTATTGCAAATGCAACAGTGGATATTTTGTGCAGTGAAACAATTCCTTCTGAAGTATGTTTGCAACTGCGTTGTTATTTCCCTCTGGATTTTAGTCAGCATTTCTGGTACAACAAAGAGATACATATGTATTTTTTAAACTAATTACTCAGAACAGCCATGTCACCTCATGCAACAGAAAGGGGCTACACTTGACCTTTAGTCAACAGGAAGGGAGCTCACACTGCACTCTGCAGCAGCAGCTCTCTGCAGCCTATTAAGAGGTAATTCAGCAGTAACAAGGGAAAGAGAATTATCCAAATACATTTCAGGCTGCTTTGGTCAAGAATGCTTCACCTAAGTTGGGTAAACGCTCTCACTGTGCCTTTTGGCTTCCACCTATAAGAACTTGACTTTTTTCATGTGCAAAAAATTGAAAAGGGCTGCAAATTCCTAGGGGGTATGTGGGCCAGATGTGCCAAAAAATAACCACCAATATAATGTTGTTTCTATAATTCTTCTGATAACCGTGGTCGGGGGGGCAGAGAGGGCAGGAGAAACCAGGCGCCAACACATACTCTGTATCAAGCCTTGAAGGTCCCCAGCAGATCCTCAGACTGTTTCTTAACAGCTCTTTGCCGACAGTAAGGCTGAAACTGGGGAAAGCCAAGACATGCTAATGCACATTCCCTTCCACACCTTGTGGGTGTCCCAGTGGAAGTTAACGCAGCATTAACTCCCACACCCGCCCCTTTATGGCTTTCAGTACACAGCAAGAAGGAAAGGTCTCTTTAGGGCTCCCTGTAAGAAGTGCCACTACAGCAGCTCACAAAGAGGGAGAACTCTGTAAGCAAAGGTTTTGGGCCATATGAGTCGCTGAACCTCCACCCCGTTTCCTCCAGGGTTAGATGTTTTGCCTAGGCTGCCTGACCCCTCACCTTTTCCCCTTCCTACTTCTTCCCAGACAAACTTCAGTACAATTGCCTGCACTCTGTTAACCCAGGAAGGCTTCACTTAGAGGCATCAAATGGTTTCAGCTGAGGCTCTTCAGGTTTTTTTCTCACCCAATTTTCCATCTGGAATGACTAGCACACAGGGTGGATAAGCCATTTATCTGCCCAAGGTCACAGAGCCAGTTAGGACGGGGTCCCCTCCTCCACGCAACTGAGGTCCTTTGCTCTTGCCGCTAGGTGAAGAGTTTCACTTCCTCAATCCACCAGTGACTTTTTCAGTGGCAACTTGTGACACTCGCAAGTCACCGCTCCACAAAGGGTCTAATCCTGCGGCCCTGGCAACCGCATCAGCGTGTAAAGCCAAATCCTACTGAAATCTCAGTGACAAAAAATTGCTGAGAGTGAGAACAAGTTGCCCAGAGTACCTCATCCCTCAGATGGTCTGCACTGCGCTCCCTTTTGTGTCTAGGCATAAACCTGGTCTGCAAAATCTCCAGGGTAGGGGCTGTGTAATTGGGTGATGCTGTTTGTATAGCACCTATGACAGCAAGACTGCGATCCACGTTAAGGATTCTCAAAGCTCTCCTCCCATAACGT
Source organism: Aptenodytes patagonicus (assembly GCF_965638725.1). Classification (NCBI taxonomy): domain Eukaryota; kingdom Metazoa; phylum Chordata; class Aves; order Sphenisciformes; family Spheniscidae; genus Aptenodytes; species Aptenodytes patagonicus. The sequence continues at coordinate 5,578,800 of NC_134967.1, read as the reverse complement.
GAACTTGCAGTCCATGTACCTGCAAGCACATTATTGTAAGGCTCAGCTCCCTGTCCTCCCTACATTTTATCCTGGAATTAGACTGAACAGGTTTATGGTGCTGGAAGAGACCTGGTTAGGAAAAGGGGGGAGTGATGAGTTCAAGAGAGAGGGATAATCTGGATGGGCCAGAAAGGCAGTTTTGAATTTCTGACTGTATTTTTAATTAATTGCATGGCACTTACGAGCCGATGACAGGTGTTCTATAAATCTAAAATAATTAAATAAAATAAGCATAAGCTAAATAACAGTTTTGTATGGGCCATGCATATTTAAATATTCAAATCATGAGTGTGATATTAATAAAATATATCAAAGTTCACATTGATATAAACCAGATTTATTGTGCTATATATAGTACAGCTGGGCCTTACAGCATCACAGGGGTAGCAAAAGCAATAAAAAACTAATCTGTTTGTAGGCAAGCAGCCATATTCATGTTTGATGGGTTCACATAGACAGCCACAAAAAAACTGAAAACCTAGCTTTATTTCCTCATTTTCAAAGATCTGTAATGAGCAACTATTGCTGGCTTTCTGCATGAGACATCTACAGATCCTTCTCTCCACACCTGACACGACTGGTATGTAACACACCGCACATGTGCTTTACATTTTGATGACTAACTCTTCCGGGGCAGCCTTCACCCCAGCACAGCACACTCCAGCCCATTTCCCACACATTCACTCAGAAACCATTTAAACCAGCCCTAAGCTGCTCTAATGTATGCCACAGAACAAACATGCTCTCAGCTACCATGAAAGAGCTATATAAAAGAAAGTATCTTCCTTCACCACCTTCTCCTTCCCATTGAGCTCTGCACTGAGTGTCGCTCAGCTAAATCCCATGGATGCGATTTCATTCCAAATAAGCAAGTTGTTCCAATTACGCAAATTCCAAACTCCAGGAGAGATGAGGGCATCAGTGAAAGAAGAAAAGGGGAAGCCACTTACATCTACCTCAGTGTCTACAGCCAAACCCAGTCTGGTGACACTGTCAGGGTAACTGCCAAGTAGGTGTCTAGTAGCCTGTATGTTAAGGTGGGTTGATCTTGATTCAGGTCCTTTTGACCAGCCTGTCAAATCACACCAAAGTGCTGCCACAGCGGGGCCTCTCTTTTTGGTCAATCTTAGCTGACAGGTAAAGATTGAGTGAGCCGTGGAGACTGAGCACCCCTTCTGCTCCCCAGGAATAATGCCTTCTGGTCAGGGAAGCAGAGGAGGTACTTTTGGGGCTGACACAAGAGAGGTCTGAGGATAAACAGGGCATCTGCTAAAAGGGAATGGAGCCTCAGGGACTGTGACACAGGGGCTGAACTCCATTTCCAGCTCTCTTCTTGGATGATTACAAGGGATCATCTCCTCTCCTCGTGCCCCACTTCTCCCTCATCTCTTCCATTTTTAAAACAGGGGTTTTCATACTGAGGGAAAATAATGCAGCACCTAATATTGGTCACTTTCTGGCAATAATAATGCAGCCCTCCTTCAAAAGCACAGCCTAGCTAACATTATATTACAAGAGCAGCCAAAAAAGCCCCAAGAAACACAAGCATAAATGCCAGCATGTTTCAGAGTACTCTGTGGAGCAGCCTGAGTGATGTCACACATCTTTTTCAGCCCTAATTACCAGGATTCTCTGATCAAGGTAGAATTATTTGCTGATCAAGGATATTATTGATTCTAACTCGTCGGCCTACTGGGATCAGTCTGAATGACATAGTAGACCCCAACAGATTAAATACTGTCAGAACGTTCCAGGGAAGCTTTGAGGAAAGATTCTCTTCCTGTTACTGCCTTAGCATATGTCAAGTTTCACAGCTCGCAGGATATCAAGATGTTTCATGCCAGCCAAGGCTAACAGCACAGCATCTTAGTGCAAGCCAATGTCGGGGATGTTTCTCTGTACAGATGAATATAAGTCTTGTGAAGAGGGAGGTGGACGACAGGGTATTTCCTAATGGAATTTCCTAATTCTAGTAAGCAGTGAGAATTCTACCACTGAACTGACTGAAGTGAACTGAGTGAAGTTGAAAGTTCCAGAGGTATCACATCTCCACCTCTTCTCTTGCACGTACAACCCTGTACTGATGCCTTTCCAAGATCATTTAAAGCAAACATCGGAGGAAGGTAGATTTGACTGTTTAAGGAGTTGCAAGCTTTGACAGAACACACCGTGATCACTTCTTTAGATAATTCAAATACCACCTTGCTTCATAATCTGGTGGCCAGACAGGAAGACTTGACTGAAAGATCAGGAGAAAACAAAAGCAGCCAGACGAGGAGCGTAAGCTAGAATAGCATCTAGATGGGGGGAAAAGGCTTGGCTTTCATGAGAAAGCCACAGAGGTCGTTTTCCTGAAGCCCAACACATCTATTCATTACCCGAACCCGCAAGCTGTAAACACTCAGCCTGGCAAGCAGCATATACCAACATTGAGAAGATGAAGAGAAAGCATCATTCTCTTCACAGAGGCCTAATGCTCCACCAGCTGATCCACACACCAGGTTTCCAATTAAACCAACACTGAACAGGAGGTAAAAAGGCAGAAATCCGACTCGAGACATAAAGCAAATACTAAGGAGTAACAGACCTTAAGACAGTTGGACATTTCATCAGCATAATATGCAGAAAAGGGCCTTTGTAGCGGTGAAGGCCTGTCCTTCCCCACCCATTATAAAGATCTTAATCTTAAATAATTGCACATGTAATTTTAATAATTCCTTCATTCATTGGAGAACTCCAAACTGGTTTGTAAACACTGGTTTATTGAGGACAGGAGGCAATAATGGTTTCAGTCCACTACTAGATGGGAATGGTAGAACTGTCAGAAATGCTGAAAAAATAAGAATGTTCAGTAAATACTTCGTTTCTGCACTGGGAGGAAAAGCTAGCTCTAACATGGCATGAAAATGAAATACTTTTCATTCCAGCAGTGAATTAGGAGGTTTCCAAACAGAAACTTCAAAAGTTATGTAGTTTTAAATCAGCAGATTTAGATAACTTGCTCTCAAAGAGTTTCAGAATAGTTAGCCAGAGAAGTTCTTTAGACACTTCACTCAGGTTTTTTAATGAGCCTCAGAACAATGAGGAAATACAAGGTAAATGGGAAAACATAGCACTGTGCCTGTATTTTAAAAAGCACAAGCATAAGCAGAATAATCCAAGTAATTTTATAACCCCCAGGAGAAATAATGAAATAGAGGAAACCGGACAAGTAATAATAAATTAAAGGAGGGTGATATAATTTATGCAAATTAAAGCTTGTTAATGGAAAAGATGTTAAACTAATATATCTTTTTTGCTGAGACAATAGTGCTAGTGTAATGTGCTTAGATTTCTGCAAGTTATTTGATCTTACACCACACAACTTTTTGAATGAGAAATTAGAGCATTACAAGTCAACATGGCACAAATTAAATGGATTAAAAGGTGATTAAAAGACCTCAGAATATAAGCGTGTAACCAATTCTCCCTAATATTTTTATCGATGACCTGGAAGAAAACAAAGAGTCATCGCTGATGGTTAACACAGAGAATGTGCGAGTTAATGGCAAGTAACGAAATCCCAGGCTCATAAATAGTGTGGGCTAGTGGGTGAAGTTGGCATTTTAAAAGCAGGCAATATTATCCCAGGAAAAAGTGACTCTGAAAAGGGTGCAAGAGTCAGGGTGGGAATCAGGTGAAGAGGTTTATCATGGGCAATGCCCTAGCCATATCAATAACGTGGACATAAATGCCAGAGTAGTAATCAGAGCAGGAAAATTATAGTGTGTGTACATATAATATATATGATTGACATTACTTGAATACAGTGCCAACAGTTCAAGATGGACGCTGATATATAGTGTCAGGGGTTTTGCAGAAGAGTCACGCAGGTGATTAAAGATTTGGGATTGCCTCATTATGTGGAGAGACTGATGGACCTCACTCTATTTAACTCACTAAGGAGAAGGCTAAAAGGTTTCTTGATGATGGTCTATGGCTACTAAAAGGGAGTTCCAAAGAGTGACATACAAAGCTGTAAGGAGACCAACTGGCAGGAATGTGACACTAAACAAATTCAAATTTGCAATATCACCATCGTTTCCTAAAAAGTGAGAGTAGTTACCCACTGAAACAACTTACTAGGATCAATGCAGGACAGGACCAGGACATTTAATCAAGACTGGATGCTTTCCTTAAAAAGAAAAGTACAAAGACAAGCTACCATAAACAGGAACTAGTTTGGGGAAGTTCTATCGCTTATTATAGTGCAAGAACTCAGTCTTGATGGTAACAGTGGTCTCTCGCCCTTTTAACCCATAAATCTAAATATTTCAATTTCCGTACGCAGTACCAGAGGTGCTCTCCCCAGCCTGTATATGGGGAAGCTGAGTCACGGAAAGGTTAGTGCCTACATTTCCAAAGGCCATGCAAGGGTACCGAACACTGCACAGATTCCTGATGTGAAAGGGAATAAAAGGCACGTGGGCCCTGAGAAAGTATGTTCCTCGGTAAGCCAAGTTAAACATCCCAAATAAGCAGCTGCATTTGAAAACAAAGGTTGGAGAAAGCAATGTGGGTTATCCTCAGCAGGGAAAAGGGCAGAGGCCCAGACACTTGACTGCCAGCCCGCAGCATTCACTACTCTACTCCACAAGTGAACAGAGCCAGTATATGCAGGATGATTATCCTGAAGTGCAGGCTATGGGTTTGATTCTGCAAGTTACAAATTGGGTTTTCTTAATGAAACACTGAGTTTGCATAATTATGTTTTGGCTTTAGATGCCTCCCTGTCCATAGGAACATGCTGTAGGACTGCTGCCAACTGACATCTCAAAATCCGATGCCTATTATATTGGGAGGTATATTCAGTGGTAATAAACAGCAATCAGCCAAAGCAAAATCCTTCTCTCCAAATGCCCTGTGCTTTACCACCGAAGCAAATGGTTAGCAGCCACCTAATATGATCCCCAATGCCAATCCACAGAAGAGCCCCAAGTACCCAAGTTCATTATGCTCTTCAGTGTCAGCCAGCTCCATCCAGGCAGGTAACAAGCCTTTAGAAAAAGAATCACGTACTGAGATGACATTAAAGAGTTCCTACAAATTAAGGGCAACTTCTCTGGAGTACAATTTAAAACATTCAAGCAATGTAAAGCTGGAGCGCAAACCTCACCACAAAGAATTCTGCACTGTGTATGTTTCCAATTGACTTTCCTTGTCAGCACCGAGAGACCTCCCCAGGTGGAGGCTGGTCTCCAAACATGGGAAATCACTGAAGCAACTGATACCTAGACTTTATTATGTATTGAACTCATGTGTGGTCTTTACTGTACCACTACTAAAGTTAGGAAGCCAGATTCTTCCCTGGCTTACATCTTGGATCCCCCCAAAGTTGGAGAGGGTTCATGTGGGGCAGATCTCTAGGCAACAGAGCGTGATTATCCCGGTTGAAGCTGCCACCTGCAACAAACATGAACACCTGGGTCACTTCCCTTCATACAGTATTTCCTGCTCTTCCAGTAGCTACACTGGATGTGATACAGCAACAGCTCCTCTGCTTTACCCACTCTAGGGATACCTGGGGCCTCGTTTCCCAAAGCAGCCACAGGCAGTGAACAGCAGGACAGGTGAGAGACTTGATCACAAGCTGGAATCATCTTGCTTCCGTGGTGGGGTAGAGTTCTGAATCCCAGCTTTTTCTGTATTTTGGAGTAGTAGTCCTGGCTTTGCTTCCTAGCAGGATTCGACACTTCATCGCTCAACTCCTCTTTTCAGTGCACTTGAATCCTGGATAAAGGTGGGGGTGAGAATTCAGACTGCCTGTATCCTCATGTACCAAGCAGAAATACTCTACCATCAATGTGTCCTGTTACCCTGTTAGTGAGGGCAGAATTATACACAGTACAGATCAAGATAGAGTTTGGTCTTAAGATACAGTACTCGCACACAAACGTTTTTCAGACTCCTCTGTCCTTCCCTCTCTCTTACTATGCTGCATGTAAGTATTTCCCTGTGATATGGGGGAAAAAAATAGTTTTCACTCTTGGTGTGAAGCAAGAGCTTGGTGTGGTAAGCAGTCCAGGGTATTAGGAGTCCCACCACAACAACAGAATTACTCTCAAGATGTGAGTTTTTTCAGCCATCACACTGCTAAAGGAAAAGCACAGTAACTTGTAGAGCATATAATTTCAAATATCCTTTAAACACACTTTTTTTAGATTCTATAGTGGTTTAAAGACAATAGCAGAGACATCAATGGAAGAACTAAATCCTCCCAAAGCAAGGATGATTTTTGCCCTTTGCACACACCAGGGGAGAGAAATGCTTACCAGCCTCATGGAATTACTTTTACTGAACTTATTTCTTGAGAAATCCATCACAGCAAGGTGAGACTTCAAAAAATCAGATCCACATTGCTGATGCAAAGAAGTGCAGATCCATAGACTTCCAGCCCTGAATTACCAGCTCATGAATTTCAAGTCAAAAATGTTTTAAAGAATCACATTGTTAATTTTGGGATTAAAAAAACCCAGACCAAATGTATGAGGTTTTTATTCAGAATTAAAAGCATCCTTATAAGGAGTATGCAGGCTGTTCTTCTCATTCTGGATGGGCTGCTTCTTGACTACTTTGAGACCACATACTGTCCACTATGCCTGCAAAAACCTCAGCACTGGTGTTTGGAGCTGCACCTGAAGGGCAGCACCACCACCAAAAAAATAAATAAATCAGCCCTCTGCTCTGAAAGAGCCAATTTAGCTTGATAAGAAACAAAACTGCTTGAGGGCCAGAACACACCAAATTTTCCATGCTCTGCTAGGTGTCCTCTGATGCACACGAAATTTTGACGCAAGCCATGCCAGTCTAAAGATGAAAAAGAAGTCAACAGAGTTAAACTGATGTAAATCTAGACTGACTGTGATCAAAGTCCAATCCTGCATTCACACTGCCATGCTTATTTTAACCCACATTTACTTTAGATCAGAATATGATGTTACCAATTCTATTGCAGCTAAGCAGGAACATGCCAGGCATGGATGAGGTCGCAACAGTTTTGGGCACTGAACGCACAAGGAACAAAAAACTACCCAGCCATTCACAATATACAACTTATTTTCTTTTTTGTTTTTTTAAACTGACCCTAAAACACTATAATACTTAAGACTAATGGTGTACAATGTTTAAGCAACACTACTATTGTAAACTCTAGTTCATTGAACCATCGCTGAAGAATCTTGTAGTGCCTTCCTTTGTAAGTGTACTTTACGGTTAAGTGGGTGAATCACAAGGGGGAAATAAAAGAGGAATTGATATCATCGTCCCCTCTGGGAGGGGGGTGGGGGGAAAAGGTTCGCTTGTGTGGTTCACCCCATGTCGCAGAAAAAGAGATCTCAAGAATCACAGCTGTGACGAATGGTGGGAAAAGTTATTGATCTAAAAGAATTCATTTTTACTATAAGGGCTGGTACTTTTACTTATTTAATAAAGGTCTGGCGTCAAATCACTGTGAATTTCAGGATTATCTAATTCTATCTAATCTCATTCAATCACTGATGCTCCAGACTGTGGCAGAAAGGAATGCTTGCCCTTTCCTGTCTTCAGGGGCTATCTCCGGTTACCCTAGCAACACAGCAAAAGCAGCTTCAACAGAGCTGAGTACCACCTATCACATTCATCTCCAGATAAAAAGAAAGGATGGGGTTACAAGGGAGTTTTTGCAATTTGATGGGTAGAGATAGGCAGAACAGCAGCTACCATTGGAGTGGAATCTACTCATAACTCTGAATTAGCAAGGCCCCAGAGACTCGGTGATAAATACAAGCTCCTAGGGGTAAGACACTCATAGACAGCAAACTAGGCTGGTAAAGTGGTCTGCTTGCTTTCAAAAGAAAGAGAAAAGTTTTATACTAAGAAGCTGTGGTGATTAAGAGGCCCAAGTTAACTGAAGCTGTTTAAAATCCCAGAGCTGCTTTTTAAATTATCTGAAACAATCATACATCCCAGCACTAAACTGGGAATCAACTACAAGCAAACACACAACTTCGTTGCAGTGTCATCATCAGAAATATTTTAGAAGATGTATTTTCTAGACCAAAAGGCTGTCGAGTGTCTCTTCTAACACCAAAAGCTCTCAAGTTTTCCTGCTTCTTAATTCTCTGGAAACCGTTCAAAAAAGTTCTACCTTCCTAATTGATTAGCACAATGCAAGAAGTAACAGGTACTGCCCATCATCTCACATCTTAAGACAGAAGATGCTGTTACTCCTAGAAATGTTGATTAAACCTTACTATGAAGTCTTTTTTTTTTCCATTTTACAATGTGATAAAGAAAAGACCACATCAAGGCACCAGCGCAGAACTCGCTCACAGGCAACTGCCTTCAATTTGCACTGAGGCACGACAAGGCCTCTTGCTCCATCACTTTCAAAGAGCTGAGCTCTGGACGTGTGCTGGTAAACACAGCAACTTTAGCCCAATACAGAGGACATCTCTACTAGCAAAAGCTGCTGCTGCAGCACACACGCAGATGAACACCACCTTTTTCTGGCAAGCACCACACTGAAAAAAGCAAGACTGTTTGTATGAGCCCCTAGTCTAATGCCACAGTACAGCAGCCATGGGGACAACAGTCTTCGCTGATGGCCGTACGCATTACACGGAGGTGAGACTGCCTTCAATGACCTGGCTTGTTGGCGAATGCTGGCGCAAGTTTCTTTCTAGCTGAAGATGTAAAAGGTTAAAGAAGCCTACTTTGCGTACCGATTGAAGCGACCTTGACATCTTAAAATGAGGGATTTGATATGCAGGAGTATTTTCGTCCAGGTAATCAAAGAACAGGGCAAATTTGGGCTTGACGGTATTCCCAGATTCTGTGGCTTTGTATCATGTGCAAAATAAAGTGAAATCAGTAAAAGCTAAAAGTTCCTCATTGACTAGAGGTAAAATAAATAAGCAAGAACCTTTCTTTCCATGCTTGGGAATTCCCTCCATCAATCCCTCCTCGTCCTCAGACACGTTACAAGAAAATCCCATATCAGATTATATTTATGACCCAGGGGAATGTGTAATTTCCTCTCTGTTCTCACTGGTTTTGTTAAAATAACAGAGCCAAAAATAAAAGAAAGGAAATGCATTGCTCCAACAGTGGAGGTGGTACATACAGAAGATTTACCTTCACACAAGAGCAGTATGAGAGTAAAGCAGAGGTACTAAAGATGTTTTCAGTTTTATTTACGAAAATGCACGATTCCTGCAACAATAAATAACTCTTCAGGAGATATCTTTCATTGCTCTCAATTGAAAAACACAACTTTGGGACACGGAGCCCTATAATGAGTTTTTCACTGACACCTACCAGAAGTGAGGAAGGTGAGCATCTCCTAACAGAAAAAAGCCCCGAAATGGTGAGAATGGTGCTTCTTCAGCTGTTGAATAAGTGAAGATGATGCATTTCAATATGGAGAAGGAAGAAGGGAGAGAAGAGGCCATAGATGCCAAACAAGAATCTGCTGTGTAGCAAGACGTTTTCCAGATAAAGGAAATGGACTGTGCATAAGAGAAACAGAATAAGACAATGCAGAAGAAGGAAAAAACCCCAAACAAAAACAAACAAACAAACAAACAAAAGATAAAAAAAGGAAGAAAAGTATAGATAAAACAAAGTGACTTTGCAAGCATAAAATTCTGACCAAGCATTACTTCATTAAAAACAGAGTGGATCTCTTTTCCAAAGTCTAGGGCCAATAGGAAACGGCTTCTCTGTTCTCCCTGTCCCATAACTGAACCAGACCAAGCAATCTGAAAAGTTCATCACCTCTGCAAACTTGAACTAGTTGATAGTTTTAAACCTCAGGAAAAGAAAAATGAACAAAGTTTATGAGGGAGCTAATTCTAATCCTTTAGTCACCTCTGCCATTCAGATGCCGTGTTCACTGAAGGCATTTGCCACCAGGCTCCAAATTAGCACTGATCCCTTTGAATAAGGCCAGCAAGTTTGGACATAGACCACTGCAAATTAAAACCAGGTGTCTGTGCCCTGAAGCAGTAGAGACAGCCCTAAGCAGTTTAATGACACCTCTAAATAATTTTGACAGCAAAATTACTTATCCTATGTCACCTTTACACTGCCCTTGACACACCATTAACAAGATGATGTTGCTTTCCCTGCTTCTGTGTATTTATTTATCTATCTTTCTTCCCATGCCTAACTTTCTTTTCCTCAGACCAGTAGATTTTCTAGACCTGATGGAGTACAGTGCGATTCACCGGGCAGGCAGTGCTAGCTGCAAAGCCCATCCTGCATCTGCTGACTTAGTGTGTAAAACTTATTCCCACAGGGGCTGAGGGCTCGGAAACTGCCTCTTCCTACAACTGAGCCCACCAGAGAATGTTAACACCACAGTGCCAGAAATGACACTCTGTCTTGGCTCTTCCAGGGAATCAACACCACGCAAAAGTCTGCGGGACAAGGAAACCCCCTCTGCAGTCTTTATGGAATCCCAGCAGGAGGAAATTTGCTCACTCCAAGCAGAATCCCTCATACACGCCAACCTCAGCACAAATATTCTTTCACCCTCTTTCAGGGAGGGTTAGCTTGGCCCGTTATTCACAAACACCTCACAAACACTAAACTGAACTTACAGATGGATCTTCCTCTGTCCTTCCATCATGCAAGACCTTTTGCATTCAGTTTCTCATCATTGCTCACTGAAACAGCAAGAATCTTCACTACAGCTCTTGCGCTATAGCAAGCCTCCCCCACTTGGAACTCCTTAAAACCCCCTGTAAGATAAAATTGTTTTCCTAAGCCATAGCTGCTTATACATCTCTGCTGTTCACTCACAAGATTACAATCCAATTAATATTTTCCTTTCCAGAGGGTATTTAATAATCCACAAAATTAAATCCGTCAGTATTGTGCTGGCACTCTTAGCGCCATTGATCTGGGTTTGTTCTGCCTCATAATAACTAGTCATTTTATTGGTGTAACACCCATCTTCCAAATCTCTGACAGTGCGCAACACCATGCAATTGCAGTGTGCCCTGTTCATGAGCTAAGTTTGAGAACGATTAGGAATAACTTCCAATGCAGAATACATTTAGGAGCACCTCTCATATCTACACTGATTCCCATTTCAAGCTCTCAGTTTTCCCCTGAGAAGTGCTGTATGACCCAAGAGCGGTTGATTTTAGGGACCCTTCTGTGAGAGAAGCGGGCATACATGTTCTCACTGCTCTCGGATTAGAAAGCCTTGCAAGCTGAGGCTGTGGACTCAAACTCAGCACCTCTCCCCAGTACTGTCTGGGATGTGTGAGTCTCTCACCCCATTTAAGAGCACAACATACCTTATCTCCAGCTCCTCTATAAAGGTGATGTCTGACAGATTTTCAATAAACTTTTCTTAAGCATTCAAGTTTAACTTATAAGTTTGCAGTGCAACACACACTCTAAAAATCACCTGAGTGAAGTCCATTAAAAAAACAAACAGAACCAAAAAACCTACAAACAAATAAACAAACCAACCAACCCAGCCAACTCAAAAAACTCCAACAAATGCTAACCTAAACTAAAATGTGCTGGATTAAAAGCAACAATCCAAATCAGCATGAAACCACAAATAAAAATCAACAGACTGTGCCAAAGACCTTGGGGGGATAAAAAGGTTTATAAGTCTGCTTTACAGAGGGGTTTTTTCCACATTCATAAAGCAGCCCCCAGAGACATGAAGGCAAAGTTATGAAAACAGTCCTCTTCACATAAACCCCAAGATTCTCCAGCTCCAATCCTTAAGTCCACAGCAGCTCAGAAAGGAACCTAAATCTAATCTGTTCAGTTAAAAGTAAAATTTCAGACTTAATCCTGCCTCTACAGGCAGCCAACTAAATTTTCCAGCAGGCAAAGCCCTCTTCTCATAGGAAAGTTCTCTTGAAAGACTCACACCCAGTGTGGGAGACTCCCTTTCTTGGGCCAGCCTCTGAATTTGGATCCCACAGCACAGGGATCTGCTCAGTAGCCCAGGCATCTCCCTTCTTTCCCCTGTGCAGCTCTCTTCCTGGCTTTCCAGGCAAACTGCGGGGCAGCCCGGTGGCCAGAAGGGCATCACTGGGGAAGGGCAGTGAATGCAGCTGCAGCCAGAACCCAATAGCACAAGTCACGCAAAGTCACACTTTGGGGGAGATGCAGAGCTGCTTTCCACCCCTGCACCTCTGAAACAGGGAGACAGGACAATGCTCCGAAATCTTAGGGCTAAATAACAGGGACTTTGCCGATTACTGGCATTCAGTTTTTTAAGTAAGCAGACAGTTACTTTTTCCATCCTTGACAAAGTCTTGGACTAATGCCTTAACCTCAGGGGCATCAAAAGAAAACAACAACAACGATGACGATGGAAAGCAAAAAGCAGCAATTAAGAAGAATCACATATAAATCAAATCAAGAGCAAAACACAGCCCCAGTAGGCAAATGAATTACCATTGTCATTGACCAAGTTATGCAGAATTACCATGTGTCGTGACACGCCACGAAGGAGATGGGGTAAAAAAAAAAAGAAAATTCTATCGTGCTTTTTGTTTTGTTTGAATATGGCCATATCACGATAGCTTTCTGAAAGCTTGCCTTTCCTTCTTTACCTGTGACCCGAACCTCAAACTCCAACGCAGGCTACCTTTCAAACAGACACCCTGTCCAAGAAAAGATGGGGAAAGAGGATGAGGAGCAGCCAACGTCCAGTCCCAACATGCTTTCAGAGGCAGCATGGCTAGTATGAAAAACACAGTAAGGGCCACACTGTCTGATAATGGAAACAATCGAAGTGTATCTATCGTAAGGAATGCCTCTCCGCTGTTACATTGGATATGCGATGCTAGACATTGCAAATCTAAGATATTTTGTTTGAGCAATAAAGATTTTAGTGCTGTTCTCAAGACCATTGGGTTTCCCCCTCCCGCTGGCTAAAAAGACCACTGCCAGTGAGCACACTTCCAAGACCAGCCCCAGCTGTGGGTTTGAAAGTGGGGATGGAGAGAATGCATGAGCGGTATTTGGAGCACAGAGGGAAGTTTGATGGGGACAGAGGGAACCCTGTAGTGAATGGGTTTCACCAGAATAGACTGGAATCCGTCCAGGGCTCCAAACAAGATGAACTGTGTCTGCCCAGAACTGACAAGTACAAATATGGGGGAAGACCCCTGTTCACATCTGACAACTTACTTTGTGAACGCTTGGCATCCTGTGCCTCCAAAAAAATTGAAGGGACTGAGACCCGTGCCATTCCTCCCCTCCAGGATCTGAAAAATCTCGGGTGCAAAGGCTAGGGTACAAAGAAAAGGGGACAGGAAAATCGGAGGCACAGTCACTCTCCGGAAGGGCATGGGGTGGGGGGAGCATACAGTGCCCCGTTCCCCATCTCTGCAGAGCTGGGGAGAAAAGCAGACGGCACTGTGCCATGCAGACACCACTTCCCCGCTAAAGCCTCCGCTGTGCTGACTGCACACCCGGCCCGGGAAGGATGGCTCTGCCCTTCCAGCCCCCAAAGCGGCACAGGGAATGCCCTCCCCAGCCCCGGAGGGAGCCCCCTGCACTCCCCCGTTCCCGGGGGTCCTCCCTGCCTCCCCCCCCCCAGCTCGGAGCGACCCTGCGGCCCGGAGGGGCCCTCCTGCATCCCCCTGCCTTCCCCCCGGCCGGCGGCAGCTCCCCCCCGGCTCCCCGGCGGCCCCGCCGCTGATTGATGGATGCCGGCGCGGGGGCGGCCGCGGCCCGGGGGAGGAGGCGCCAGGGCGGCCGGCGCGACGCGGCTGCTCCCCCTCCGCCTCGCAGGAAACCGGCGGTCGGTGGCGGAGCTGGCCCCGGCGCCGGCCGCTGTCTGCAGCTGCAGCAAACGAGCTGCGACGGGGCGGCGGGGGGCGGCGGAGCCGGGCTCGGCGGGGGCCGGGCGCCGCTTTCCCCGGCCGCCGCGGGGGCGCCCCCGGCGCTGCCGGCACCGCGGCCGGGGGGAGCGGGCGGGGGAGAGCGGCGCCAGCCCCGGCGGGCCGGGGGCGGGGGGACCGGGGGCCGCTGCCCGCCCGGCTGCTTCGGCGCTCGCCGGGGTGGGACGGGGGCTGGGAATCGGGGGCGGCCCGCCCGCCGGGCTCGGTTTTATTGCGGGGAGCCGGACCAGCCGGTAACGAGTCAGGCACGGGGGGGTTCGTGCAAGGCTCAGCTCTGGTTCCTCAGACGCGTTTTCCAACCCGGCTCTGCGGCACGATGCAATTTCCTTTCCAGATCAACCCCTCCTCTCCCTAACCCCGAAAAAGACCCAGACCGGGCCTCAGAACAATCGCTGCCGTTGATTAAAGCCCCTGACATTACCAGTCTGATTGGACAAGGGTGGCAGGGCTGGATAAACTGGATGTAACCCTTCCCGAAGGAAGAGCTGGGCCGGGGCCTTGGAGGGCTTCCTTTTCTGCCTGCAGTTAGCAGATGGGGGGAGATGCAGATGCCTACAAGCAGCTGGCTTGCCCCGTCACAAAGGCAATGCTTGAGTTTTTCTGGCCTATTCCCGCTGTCCAAGGACTGATTTCGGATCAGTAGAACCAGCTGGTGACAGAATGAGCTCCCCGTCTCCATACCCGCCATGTGATAACACAGAGGCGCAAGGACCCAGGCATTGCAAATCTCTACTTACCTACACTGTAAAATATAAAGCATTTCTACATTTGAGGAGAAACAGCCCTTTGATCTCAGTGGTGCTTAAATTGGTGATCACTAAACGGGGAAAGATAAACCGTGCCCGATTTTTAATCCTTCTTGTGTAACTGTTTTGAATGTGTAGTGCATGTAGCTATGGCAAGGCACTACCAAAAGATTTCAGGTTCAAAATGTGAAATTGTCGTTTGGTCAGGTATATGTTCTAATCATAGCACAGAAAATGCAGTAAGCACCGAGAAACAAGAGTTCTGATAAAAGCTCTCACTGGGGTTTGTGCTCACTGTGCAAATTCTGACATCAAAACCCCCTCTAACTAATTTATACAGCTGGGGAAGCAGTAGGAGGCAAGTCCAGAAGGATTTATTTCTCCTTTCCCAAAACTATACCAACCTCTCTTTTCCTCTCTCCGAACTTCTCAAATTCACTTCTATTTTAAAAGACACTTGTTTCATGCAGAGCTGCCTTCCCATCTGTAAATACATGGTATCCCTGTGCAACTGTTAAAATGTTGCTGCTAGGAAAGTGCAACGTGTCATTTTGGCTACCACCTAATGCAACCTAGTACCCAGAAAGTGACCAGTAGTGTCATCTGGCCAGACCCTTCTCGATACCACCAGCAACTGTGGTGTATCACTGTGGTCTGCAGATCACTGCTTGTTGGCCTCTGATCTGCATGATAGGTAATTAAAGCATATGCAAAACTCAAAACTGGAGAAAGCTTATTACACATCACACTTTGCCCCATAAACTCAGAGGAACTACGTGAGTCCGTCGGAAACGCCAGGTTTCAGTCTATCTGGTTTGCTGGGTTTAAAATACCACGGCTATGCTGCAATATAACTAGTACTCGTAAGCTCGATGGGCAGTTATTGCTTTGGTACGGACTGCTGCTACACAAAACAGACGCAAGAGACTCGCATCGCAGAGATGGTATCTTCACCTTAATTTATGTAACTATTGATTTTTGCTCTAAGCCCCTTCCCATGTGAATGTGTGTATTTGTATACATAAGCACGCATGCACATATACACTATGCAGAAATAAGTTAAATTCGCAATTCTGTCTGTCGTGCAGAATCATAAAGATACTGCATGTGAAAAGAGATTGTTCGTTTGATCTCAAAGAAACAATAAAAGAAAAAATGGTTGATTTCAGTGGATAAAAGTACGTAAATTTCCAGCTGCATCTGTTTCCGCAGTGCTACTGACAATGTCTTAAGTCATGGTGTTTTTTTCAGACCAAGACCCGCTTTAGTTCCACAAACCAACAGCTTTGCCATCCCATTTAGACGTTATTGTATTTTATGGTTATTTTTACACATGATGAACTGTTCTTAACGCCTTAGTTTACTATGATTTCAGTAGCTTTTTATTTATAGCATCAACATCTTTTTCATGAAACTGTTGATGTCATATAGAGATTTGAAAGTCTCAGGATAAAGGCAGACAGCAGAAAACACAAGGAACTGAAAAGTTGGGAAAGATAGATCTGTAAAAGCAATAACTGTGATCTATGATGTGAATGTTGTAAAAGTTGTAAGCCTTTTGAGATGAGCTTGTTCCTCCTTCAGCTTATCTAAAAAAATTCACTCATGGTTTGTAAACTGTGGCTGCTCTGACTCTAACACGTGGGTGCAATTACAATTCCCTTTTGCTTTATTTAGCCATTTTACTCCTCTGCACAATACACAAAAAGGAAGGGGTGAGAACAGGGAAGAGGCTGCTGAATGATTTGCCGTTTGCGTATAGACAGCTCCCCCTGAAAACCATACAATCACACTGTGTGTTGCATCCTTTAGGTCGAACACTGCTCTCTTCCCATCTGCTCTCTTTGCAAACTCCTCTTCTGCTAGCCTTTAACTAGACTGCAGGTACACTCGCAGTGCAAGCAGTGCTCGGGCAAAGACTCAATGACTGACAGTTCCCAGCCCTCAGAGATCACGGTTTCATGATCACAGAAGCAAAGGGATTTTTTTTAAGGGAAGGAGGCGGAGGAGAGGGGAGATGTCTTAACTAAAGCACATAGTTTAACAATAATCTTACCACTGGAGACGAAATTCGACACCCAGGGCAATCACAGATTGGAGGATGTACCTGTAAGATTCCTTTGGACATAAGAGTCTTCAAACTTTTCCCTGGATGCAGAGGAGAAGAAAAAGAAGAGGAAGAAGGATCAGCACCTTTATAAAAGGAAAGTATTTAGGGAAGCAGGGGGGAAGCACGCGTCTCCTTCCATACAAACACCCCTCCCCTTGCCTGCCTGCCTACCAGCCACCCCTCCCCCCCTCCACCTACCCCTTCATCGAACTTTCTCCCCTACAGATAACCGTGGAAAGGAGCACGGCGCAACCCTCGTTAGCCCCTGCCTAACCTTGGTACCAACGCTCCCGCAGCCTGGAGAGAGCCGAGGCAGAAGGGGCACCCGGAGCCCGGGCGCAGCGGCCAGCCCGCGCAGCCTGCGCGCAGCCCCGCGGGGCTCCGCGCTGCCCACGCCGCCAGCCCCACGCCGGGGGACGGCCATGCGAGCGGGGCAGCCCGCTCGGCGCCTCCCCCCTGCTTCTCCGTCCATTTCACCTCAGTTCTCCTGACTCACCCCAGAGGAATTGAGATTTCCTGAAGGCAGCCAGGAGCCCAGTAATAAAAGAAACAGAAGAGATGAGTGGAGTAATGACAATTAGCGCGGCCCCCGAAGTTACTCCCCTTTTCTCTGGCGATCAATAAACAAGGCGAGGTGTCAGTCACCTCCTAATAGCTCCTCAGACCCCCGGGCTGACACCTCCGGCTCTCAGCTAATTACGTGTCGCATCGGCTCTCCTCTCCCGCGCCCCCCCCCCCCCCCCGCTCCCCCCGGCCGCTGCTCCCCCGGGCCAGCCGGGTCCCCGCTCTCCACCTGCCGCCTGCACCAGCAGCTCCGCCGCGCCAGCCCCGGTGCCGGGACTGCGGCGCTGGCTCGGGCTGCACCGCAGGCGGGAGGGGAGGAGAGGGAGGCAGGGCAGGCTCCCGTCAGCAGCCGCCAGCGCCGCGGAGGTCCCGCGCCACCCAGCTGCGAGGGGAACACCCCCCTCCGCCCCGCCCGCCGCCCCGCCGGTGCCCGTCCTCACCCGGCGCGGCGGGGCTGCGCACTGCCGCTTCCCCGCGGCGCCGCGGCTCTGCCCGCCGCCGGCTCCGCGCCTCCACCACGGCCGGCCGCCCCCCGCGGAGGAGAGCCGCGGGGCGCGGAGTGGCGCCGGCCCCCACGCGCGGCGTGCCCGCGGGGCGCTAAGCCCGCACCCCGCAATTTGCCTGGTGTTCAAACCTCTGCCCGCGCGAAGTGAAACTTCTCTCCAGAGGAGAGGAGCGCGCCCCCCCCCCCCCTCCACACCCCCCACACCCCCCCCCCAAAGCAACTGTTCCCAAATCGCTCGGAAAACTTCGCCGCTCTCCGGAGAGACCGGTACCGGGGCGCTCGGCGAGGGGATCCGGTAGAGAGGGACCGGGGGTGCGCGGGGGAGGGGGGCACGGCCGCAGGAGATCAGGTCCTGAGCTCTCCCCCGTGCGAATGCTAATAGGCGGTAAGCCTCCCCCTTGGATCCCGCTCCCGAAGCATGGGGGCGAGAGGGAGGATGCGGAGGAAGAGCAGAGCAGCGTGGGGACCCCGGCACAAGCCGAGCGGTGAGCAGTGCCTTTACCTTTGTGCCTGATGCTGCGCTTCCAGTCCTTGGCCGTCTCCCTGCCGCTGACAAACTGGAACTCGTTGGGGGTGAGCCACTCTCCCCGGTACCGGATAGAGGGTCCTTTGCTCCCCTGGCACAACTTATTGATGTAGAGCAGCGCCTTGTTCTCCCCGCACTCCACCTCGATGCAAGGCTCTCCGTTGTCAAAGAAGGGCTGGAAATCCGGGATGGAGGAAAACCTCTCCAGCATCAGGTCCTCGGGGAGGTGGTGGGGGTGGTGGGGGTGGTGGGGGTGGGGGTGGTGGGTCTCGTGGAAGCCCAGGTACGCGCGGTGGGCAAAGATCTGGTCGTAAGCCGGCGGGTGCGGGGTTACCACCGGAATGGCAGCGGCGGCCAGAGGGGCGAGATAGTCAGGTAAGGTTTCCATGGGCTGGTTAAAGGCTGCCAGGGCCATCTCTTCCCTGTCAAGTCGCTCCTTCTTGATAGCAGGCATGGTGCTGCTGCGCTCCCCGTGCGCCCTCGTCTCTCCAAAGCACAGTGGCTCTAATGTCTCCGGTTCAACTTGCCCCCGCTCTGGCTGGAGTTTGGATGAAATGCGCCAGCAGCAGCAGCAGCAGCAGCAACACAAGCACCTTTGGCGCTCGGGTGCCGGAGGTGGCTGGTATCCCCCGGAGCAGCCCGCTAACAAATCTCCTGGGCTGGCTCCCCAGCAGAGCTGTCTGGGATCCCTCTCCCACGGAGAGGCTAATGTACCGTAGACCCGGGAGCTGCTGTGTGGCTCGCAGATCTGCCCCTCCGGACTAATACCTGACATCTCGGAGAGGTCTCTGCTGCCGTAGACATTATTTTGGTTTAAAAAAAAAAAAAAAAAAAAAGCTTATTGATTCCCCTAGATCGACCCACCTTCTCACCAGGCTGGAGGGTTCCCCGCCGCCCACCCAGCCCCCTTTCACCCTCCCCCCCCTTCCTTCCTTTAAACTGACACCTGGTTTATTTATTTATATGCAATAATTAAAATTAAACGCTGCGCCCCCGCCGCCGCTCCGCGATCCCCTCCCCTCCTCCGCCGGCGCCCGCCGGGCGCAGGGAGGACGAAGCCCCCGGACGGTGCCGGCTCTCCCTGCTCTGCCCGCGGGGCTCCAGGCACCCGGGCGGAGAAGTTTCCCGGGGGCCGCCCACCTTCACCTGCAAAGTGCAGACTCGCCCCGCTCCCACCGAAGGCTTTATGATCACTGCGAGTTGGTGTTTAATTTCCACTCCTGCACAAAATTTTAAAAAACATGGTGTTACATTACATATATCTACGTATATATATATATACGCACAGAGACACACAGACAGACACATTTATATCCCCGCGAGCTCGTGCCACGGCACGGCATGCGCTCCCTACGCCGCTGCCCCCAGACCCTAAATGCCTCGCTGTGTTGGGCTACTGGGCCGGGCTCCCCTCCGAGCCGGGACAGACGTATATTGATCTGTGCTCAGGAGTCACAGTATAGTTCAGAGACTCCGACCAAACAAGATTTCCCTCCGCCGCCGCCGCCGCCGCTTCTCTAACTTGGCCCATTTAAACAGCAGAGGCGCTTGCAAGCGCCGCGCCGGCGGCGGCGGCGGGGAGAGGGGGTGAGCGACGGACGGCGGGGCCAGCGCCGCGGCCGCGCCAGGAGCCGCCGGCCCCGCGGGGCGGCCCGGGGGCTCCCCCCGGCTCCGGCGGGCTGCAGCGGGGGGACGCGGGCACCCTGCCGGGTGGGTGCACGGCCCTCTGGATTCCTGGGTGCGCTCCCATGCAGGAATACCCGCCGCTTGCTCTCCTTGGCAGACTCCCGTTGTGACCAGCTATACCTTGAGAAGGCAGGCTGGAGCCTTCTCTTTTCCCATGTAGTGCTGTAGCAAGACTTAGGAGACACGGTATAAATTCGTTTTCCATCGCGAGCTGTGGCAGACATGGCACGAGGTCCATGTGGAACTGCCCCGAGAGGACAACACAGCCCAACATTAAGTTGCGTGGTTGTTACAGAGATTTGTCACATCAACAAGATGGAGTTCCCTACCTTTGGACGCTAAGTAGGATTGCCTGTGCAGGAAGAATCCTACCTAAAAGGGAAATAAAAATATATCATCCCCTTAAACACCGTACAAGAAATAGGCCCCACAAGTGGGGCAGAGAGTTTTCTGTATGAGTTCTGCCTGAGAGTTCCCAGAACAACAACAAAAAGTTCTTAGCTTTGTCCCAAGGTGTGCCTCTAATAACTTGCTTTCTTACAAGGGGAGGTGGTGGCAAGTTGAGCTTGCCTTCCAGACAGTGAGAAATGGATCTGCTGTTGTGACGATCAGCCACTGACAGAGTTAGCAGGGTAGTTTCTGAGCAATAATAGCACCTGCCACTTCAGCGCCATCTCCCAGATGATCTCAGAGCATTCACAGAGAAGGAGAAAGAACACCACCTCCTAGCACCTTTTTGAGGAAGCTGCTTTTAGCTTCATTTTACCGGTGGAGAAACCGAAGCGTAAAGAGGCTGAGATCCAGAACGCGAGCGCTGTACTCATGCCGGGGTTATGCAGCTACTCGGTCCCACTATGAGTGAATACGGGCTAATACAGGTGATGAGTTCACATTTGTGCACCAAGTGATTTGCCTGAGATCTTACAGGTGTTATTTTCTGCCCCCCCTTAGCTCTCAGCTGATAGGTACCCCTCTCTACAAAAAGTCCACTAATGGACCACTTGTGGGACAAGCTATTGCTTCATACCAGTAATGGTAGAAGAAACTGCCTCTCTGGAGTTCAGCAGATCTGGGAATGGAATCTAAGACCCAAACCTCAGTTTTCTCTTGACGCTACTTGACCACGGTCCTTGTTTCTTGCCTATTTATTCTCAAGAAATGCAAGCTCTGGGAGCCATCCTTGCTTCTTGCTCTAATGAAGGAGGCAGATACACATACCCATCAAACCCTCTCATTTAGGCTTTCAGGCTTAGGCTCTTATTCTTAATGCTTCTGATTGCTCAAGATGACAGGGGAAAAATCACTTTCTATTATCACCTAATGAACCAAGGAAAATGCTTGGAAGAGGCTCTGGGAGACACAGGCGTTCTCTGTGAAAGCGTGTAAGAGGATTCTGGATGGAGGTCAGGTGAGAAGGCCGTACAGTGAGAAGAATTGCTCGCTCTTACACTCCCAGAAAACCTTCATGCCTAGAACCGCACTGAGATCTCTGCAAAGGCTTGAGAACTACTTCAGACTTCCTTTGACTCCATCTTCTTTGTAACTTGGCTTCATGGGACTGATTTCTTTTCACTTTTTACAGGGGAGTGGGTATTTTTTCTCAAAGCCTTCTTTCTTTTTTACAGCCCTAAGGGTTACTATTATTCTTCCACCTCCGTTCCTAATGGCAACTTCACCTCCACGTGCAGAGAGAGCTTGGCCTCAGCCTTCTCCAAAGACAAGTCTCCATGCTTCCTCCAGGAGGGGTCCCAGGAGAGCAGAACAAGAATGGCCTTCATCCTCCAGGAACAAATCCTTCTGTGGTACTTACTTCTAGACTTCTCAGATCTCTGTGGTTTGGATGCACACTCAAATCTCTTAACGGCACCTTGCATTACCATCCAGTCTGCCCCTATTAAACAGCTGTAATGAAACCTTTCCTAACCCAGAGAACTTTTATTTACCTTTTGTTTTAAAGGAAAAGGTGACTTGCCATGGAGTTTTCCCACTGCATGTCAGCTCAGTTGCTTTTTACCTCTAAAGAAACTGGGCTCAAATCTGGACCTAGTCATAAGTGAAGTGAATATGCCCAGTCTTCATTCTAGAAGGGCAGCATCTACTTGGCTGTGTTTCGTTCCTGGAAAAAACAGGCACTTGATGCCAGTCATGACGTAGGTGCACTGGCCAAGCTGTGTAGAGGTCCAGCACTGGAAGAGTAAGGCCTCATGATGGTGGCTCAATATGAGGTGCGTGGCTTGGACCAGGCAGGGTTTCTTGCACACACGTAAGGTGTTCTGGCAGAACTCGGTGAAGTTTGGGGGGATTCAAGAGACACAGATTCAGGCTGATCCTATCAGTCTCTTACAAGCACTAGAAGTTACTAACAAGTCCTCCCTACCCCTCCCCACTGTAATAAAGAACAAGAGCTCTGTCTGAGTCCGACAGCAGGAGTCTGAAGTTGTTCAGCTCCAGTCTCTTAACAGTAGAGCTTTCAGGATTAGTGTAAACAGATTCACCACTGGAGAGCAGATCAGAGGGATCTAAGCAAAGCCATGCACACGTGGCTAGAGAGAGAACCAGGTACGCTTTGCAAATTCCACACTGAGGAACTGGAACATGTTTTCAAGTCTGGGGGCACGAATCACCATGTCTTTCTGTTGTGTGTTTCCACGGCACCTAGCAAAGTGAAGGTATGATTCTTAATTTCCTCACAGAGGCACTACCACAGTAAATATAGTAAATAGTGATCATTTTCCAACATTTAGTTCTCCACCTCTGGAATACCTCATGTTGGATTGAAACAAAACCTGGATCTTTTATTTCTCTGAGGTCAAATGTGTCAACAACTGCAAAGAGTGTAAAGCATTGTGCTTTACCTATGCTGTAAGGCATCTTACAAGAAGAGATGGTGGTTCAAGCACAGGTTTGAAAGTTAAGAGATAAAGATTTTCCTCCTTATTCTATCACCAGTTTCATGAACAAATTACTTATGCTGGATATGCCTCCATTATTCTACCCAAAAAAGGAGGGGAAACTTCGTAAATGTAATTTGTTATTTACATGTGTGACAGTAAACCTCTGAGTTTCTAACTGAGATCAAAGGTCCTTTGTGCTAAGTGTTTTAAAAACTCATTGCAGATGCAGGCCCTGCCCCTTTACAGGAAAGACAGGTTGAGGCTCGGAGGAGAAAGACGCCTAGGTACATGTAAAATGACCAGCCGGAGTTCACAAACTAATCCAGAGCTTCTGTCTTAGCAGGATTCCAGCACATATGCCATACATGCCACCTCTGGCACCATTATGCCTCTGCCTAAGCTAAGCTAAACGAAGAGATACAATGTTCTGTCAGCACAGCTGCATCTATAGCACTGGTCTTGCTGACGTTGTCATAGCAGGTCTGTAGCATGAGTTTCTCACAGTCCAAAACTATGCCAGCAAAGTTCTGTCCTGTACACCAGAAGAGCTTAGATAATAAAACAGGTCTTTCAACAATTGGTGTAGTATCCACTGAATCATGTTGTTTCCCCCAAAGAAGTTGGGGTGCTTAGACTTTTAAGACCGCAAGTTAACAGCTCCTCTCCCCATTTCCCTATCTTTCCACAGAATTACCCTGACACTCACACCGGTGATGGAAAGCAACAACTCTGTCCCTACCAAATTGCTGAGCCTACTGAAAGACAGGGAAGGAGACGAAAAAGCCACACTGCCACCACCCAAGCCAGCCAGATTCATGCCTTCCAGAGTCTCTTTCACAGTCCCAGAGGACATCAAGGCTGTCTAACAGCCAGGATTCACTGCTTTTTGTCTTTTATTCCTTGCCAGGTGTAGCCCAGCTCTATGCTCACCGCATGTGAACAGCCAGCCATGCTGCCAGAGCCATGCTCAGCGGGATCAGTATTGGAGGTAATAGTAGCCTCAGGCCAGACTGCTTCATTAGGAGAGATATTTTGACAGCCCAGCAGCAAAAGCAACAGCAGGGAGGGCACAGGTGGGTATTCAGGGGAGGAGGGTTGGGAAGGAGGACACTGGAAAGGGCTTTGCCTCTGAAAAAATGCTTTCTCAGGAACTGCTGGGCTGCACCCTTTTTAATCCCACTGATACAGAACACTGCCTTTTACACCAATTATTGGAGTGAAAAAGGAGCACCATGGAACTCACAGCTTTTTCTATCTTTCTTGAAAGCAGTGTCATGGTAGTATGAGCTTACACAACAAACCAGAGCTGTAAATTGCATACATCCCTATCTAATGCAGGCATTTTGTCTGCTTCCAAGAGAACAGCCTGGGACAGTCAATGGTGGTTTAAGAAACTCTCTTCTCATCAAACTATTTTCACAAAATACCTCTTCCAAATCATCTTCCCTACAAGTGCCCTGTATAGCTACATGACCAGTCTAAGTAGATCAGTACTCAAAAAACTAGAGGAATTAAAAGTCTGTTGGGGAGAAGTGAAGGAATTTTTACCTGGGAGGCAAGGACTCTAATTCTAAACTAGCTGCTCCGTTCTTCTAAATAATGAACAACTTCCCATGCAGGGAACACATTTTTTGTTCTCTCTCTGACTTGGTATGGTGGTTATGCTGTGCTGTAAACAGTCACCTGGCCTATAGCTCAGAGACCTTTGTATGCTGCTACACATACTGCACAGCAAGAATCACCCTGCGACTGCAATGGGAGGCTGGCTGTGCACCGAGTGACCGTCTTCCTTTGTGATGTGCTGCCAGAGGATACGGCACCAGAAAACCTATCAAATGATAGAAGAACTGACTCATCTCTCTTCCTTACTAGTTGAAGTTCAGGTATGTTGTGGTAACTTAAATCAGAATCAGCCTTGAGATCTCTGCAACAAGAAGTTTAAATTAAAAGGGCACAATCCTATTTCCATTAAAACCAATGGCAAATTTTTACTGACTTCACACTTCAGTGATCTAGTCCCCCATAACATAGCAAGAGATTGCCCTTCTCTGCAAAGGGTTTGGAAAACAAGTTTAGCTACACTCAAGTGATGCTTCCATGATGTAAAAAAAGCACTTAGAGAAATCACCAATGGAATAAGGCCTTAAATATCAAAGCTGCTGTTATCGTAACCATTCTCTCTGACCTTTTACTTTTAAGGCAAGAACTGCCTTCTTTGCAGTTCCAGCCGTTGGACAGCTTCCCTGTGCTTCTCTCTCCATTAACTATACTTCTTTGCACATATTGCAATTAAAAATGCATCTTTCTCCCTGGTCTATTCCTCAGAGGTTATTTATTGCTAACTCGTAACTGTTGTGAAAGATTTGAGATACCAGAGTTGTAATGCAGACGAAAGCCTCCACCAGATTCTCTCTTTTTTTCCTAAAGCCTTTGTTTGCGCTACTGTACTCTGCTCCACTGCTAAGAAGAACTCGCTGTATCAAAAGATGGTGAAATGACGGTCATGTTGTATTAATCTAAAGCTTGGCTGTGTCCCAACACTTGTCGATCACTCTTTGCTACTCCACTTCCCTAACTTCCTGCCTGCCTTCCCTCCTACAATCATAGTAACAAAAACAATCATGGAAAAACTGACTATCCAAGAATCTGGGTATGGCTGGAATCTATTGCTGGGTTAAAACAATAAAAAATTAGTGACCACTGAAAAGAAGATAACATTAGGTGTGCCATCCCAACATCAAACAGTGCCATAAAAGAATAAGCCATGGGTCTCTCTCTTAATTCATAAGTGTATACAAACACATGTGCACAAACAGAGCACTTTTTTTAGGTTAGGCAGATGAACCTTGTTAGCTAATCCTTTGGAAGTACTGTGTCAGGAGAGTCTAGTGTAATCAAGGCGTGACTGCTTTTAATACATGCTAGAAAGATCAAATTAAAGACTAGGTAGAACCTGCCTTGACCAATTTAGGAGGTGCTGAAGTACACGCTACCTGAGCTGGCTTACAGCTTTCAAACACATTCATTACAGCTAACATGTTCTAAAGTCTTGAAATCATTGGGCATCTCTGCAGACAGGTTTTGTATTGTTCTAATTCTCCTTCTTTCTAGAAATTGATGTAGTGTAGTCAATGCCCTAGTAATGATGGGATTAGCATACATCACCTCTCCACTAGTATAACTGCACCCCACTAGAGAGCTGTGCAAATTCCACTAGGAATGTTTCTGAACAATTACCATTACAGCAATGTGAAATTTTATGTATAGATAGGCCCTAGTCAGGGCTATGTCTATACTGCAGTTTCAGATATGACTGCAGCAAGTATCCATCTGCCACAGCTAAATGTTACTAAATTAACAATGGTACTCTGAGAAGACATTGCATAGGAGCTCCATCAACATGGACCTATGTTTCTGTAGGGAATTCTCACTGAAGTTTGTGCTGCTGTGCTTTCCCTGCAATTGTTTCATGGACTATCTAGGTCAACGCCAGTATGGGAAGGCAGTCATAACTTCAGCGTCACTGTGACCAGAACTCTTACATGGTCTCTTCTACATGTACATTGTATTTGAACAAAACATACCCAAAGACATACCTACAGTCACAGGCATAAGCAGTCTCCCCAGTGAACTCACGGAGACAAACGCACATAAACAACTTTGTACTCACTCCTCACTCACTCCTCACTTGTGCCTCCATCATTATGAATAAATGCTGGGTCAGGACCACATGAAGGCTTGTCTTGCTTGGGTTTGTTTTTCTTTTCTTTCAAATCTTACATTCCTAGAAAAAGAGACTCATTCAAGTAAACTTGCTGCCATGACTACACTGCAACAGAGTGCTTTAATCAAACAAAAACTTAGATAAGATATAAGAACAGAATAACAAAAACAAAACAAAGGGAATTTCAAAAAATATGTAAACAGGCATCTACACATTTGAATCTCCTCATGGTGATTTGAGTCCCTTGGAAGAAGGGCAACTTTTCTGCTCCTTCCCTTGCATTGCTTCATAGCAAATGCAGCATGCTTGTGGACAAGAGAAGCTGCCTGCTGCAACTAGTTAGCACCGAGTTTTATTTGTTTGTCAGACTTCCAAACCTGAACTTCTCTACATGTGGAGTCAGGCATTCCAACTTCTATTTCTGCCTACTTTGCTTCACTACATGACTGCAGCAATTCACCTAGTGACTCCAAACTCAGGTTCTTCACTCATAAAACAGGGAGAAAACATCTCTGTAAAGCAGAGTTGGGAAGCACAACTCTTCAGGTGTTCACACTCCTCATTCACTTCTATCTCATACTATGGATTTCTACAGCGCTGTTTTTCTCAAGGTCAATAACTCAATCACTGAGCAAAACCAAGTAATTCTGAGCCATAACACACCACAAGTGGCAAATGCAGAAATGTCAGAGCAAGCAGGTTACAGGTAATTTTGATGCCTGATGCCTAAAATTGTTCATCTAAACTCTTTGGCAAATACTTACAAATAACTATTTTGTTCACAGCAGGAGAAAAGGATTTTGTTTGTCATACGTCTTCCTTGCCTTAGCCAAAGCTAATCTGCATTCAGACATGGCACAAACTATTTTCACTCACTCTTCACACTCAAAAGCCACCATGCAAATAGATACATTGTCAGCACACGCTTGAAAAAATACTCTGTACACTGTCACAAAGTTTAAAGTTTTGCACCAAGAGGAAAGGATAAAAAGGCATTTTGAACATTGCGCTGTTCGCAAAAGCTATTCCTTTCAGCTGTTGTCTGCAGCACAGAGTTAGCCATAGCTGCGGATAAAATGATGGGAACAGCTACAGTCCTGTAGCAATTGACACACACAGTAGTAGTGACAGCCTGGCACCAAGGGTCATCCATCGTTAGACACAGACACACAGAGATGCGCGGGCACGTGCACTCTGAAAATAGATTCTGGGTAAACAGGAGAGCTAATTTTTCTTTGTTTTGCACCCTGAGAAAGACAGGAAGAGCTAAAATATCAAACCCAAGGTTCTGTGCATATCAATTGGTAAGAGACACGCTGCTGAAATATTAGTTTGGCTTTATGGGAGCAGTCATCAGAATTTCAGTCGCTAACATTTCAGCCATATGGTAACTTGCATCTCATCCTCAGCAGACTAACAGATGTGCCAACAGCTGAAGGGGCAAAAAGCTGGGTTCCAACACACACTTCATTTTTCACTATCTGGGAAAGACTTAGGAGGAAGTTGGGGCCAATTACTGAGGATGAGTACTGGAGGAAAGAGATCTTTAAGTTCCTGTCTTCCCTTGTAAGTACATCAAGCATGCAGACATTTCTCCCGTGTGCTTTGCACCCAGAAGCAATGCTGGCATTAGCCATAAACAACTGCATATAGGTTAAAGCTGCACTGACCCTAAAATAAAAAAGCCTAATCCATTGTAAATATCCAGAAGACACTCAAGTCTATTACCACCCAACTGCTTGTTACTTTCCTTCAGTTTTTAACGAGTCTGTCTCTGTGATATAATCTCTCTCTAATCACAATTAGAGCAAAACACTGATTAGGATGCACATGGGAACATCATAGGAAACAAATATAAAATTGTCTTGACAGAGTAACTGAATGCATTTATAGGGACGGTATTGCTTTTAATTAGCCTTAATTTCCAAAGAATTATTACTTGCTCAAAAAAAAAAATCTTTATGGATCCATAAATTATTGAGTGCAAGATTCTCCCCCTCTCTCCTACTAATACCTGAGAGAGTAGACCTAGCATAACTCACCAGGGAATTTGCTGTATTTGACTGCAAGAATGCTCATTGTTCCAATATATTCGGTATTTTCATTACAACTACAATGATTGTATCCGTTCTCACTGAGTGAATATGAACATGAAAATCAAGTCCCAGTCTGGATTAACCTTCAGACTACCACAAACACGTTGTGCTTCTTAGAAGTAATCTATGTGTTTGTACACATGTGCACATAAACACACACACATTGGCCATATACACCCATGCAATTTTATACCTCATTCTAATCAGATTTGTAGTTTGCTTCTTGAAATACAGTAATGCAAACTAAGCCATTCATTTCTCTCTTTATAAAATGGATGTGACACTATTAGCGTCAACCTTGAGAAGTCCAGGACGTGGTGCAAACCCAGGTAAATGGACTTGCTTAGGGATGTTATATCCACATTATTCTGGGCTGAGCCTCCCATTCTTTCTCCTCCCTTCGTTTCCTGGTCCCCATGGCTACTGCTCATAGTTTGCATAAGCCCCTACCATTTGCTTCCATCCTCACAGAAGAAATACCCCATGTTGTTGCTCTCCGGACACGTGGTGTGGTACAATAGGAGGAGGCTCTAGATACCAGAAGTCATCAGGCCAACTCTGGAACAGCAACTTGGAGTCCTTTCTGTGACAGTCAACATCTGTCTGGATCCTTACTTCTACTGAGAGAAAAAGGGTTTTAAACTATTCCTTCATCACTAACAATACTGTATAAAACAACTCTCTTTGAGAAGTTTCAAATCCCATGGCATCCCATTCTTCCCCCCCCCTTTTTTTTTTTTTTAAAAGAGAAGTATGAAATGCCACCAGGCCCAACATCCTCTGAGAATAGACTGAAAGCTACCGAATCGTCAACACCATTGGGGTTTCTTTGGAGGAGGTCTCACCAAGTACAGGCATAGGCCCAGTCCTGCTTATTGTGGTGGCAGGAAAACAAGCAAGCAAGCACACAGTTCAAACTAAGATACAGTTCTGTGCATGCCCCACGCCTTTTTGCAAATATTTTAGATCTTTTCAGCAGTGTGGTTTTATCTTCACTTTGAGTTGATGGCAGCCACTGCTGCATGAAAGCTCCAAAATGGCTTCAGCAGCCAGAACGCCTGTATCAAGACAAAGCAGGGAGAGAGATCTGAATGACCTACTTGAAACAGCTTGTGCTCCAGTGCCCAGACATGAAGATTCACATCATCTAAGAAAACAAGGGGTTCCTAAAATAACCCATAAAACCAGCCCCAAATCTCAGCTCCACAAGCAATAGACAACCTGCCCTTGATTATGGAGATTAGCACAGTAACATGTCTGCTTAACTTCCAGCCATGTTTGAAATTCCTCAACATTTACTTTCTGTCATATTCTTTGTGGAGCAGAGCTCATACCCAAGAATTCAAGGAGTGTGGTACCCATAGTGCATTCACAGACTCTGCAGTGTGAACCAGTTCTAGATTCCACCACTTGCCTCCTGAACTGTAATTCAAGAGTGTTTGGCTCAGGGTTGAGGGTTGCCCATCTCTGTTCCCTGGGGATATCAGCACTACCGGGGATATCAGCACTACCAGAGATGTCAGCTTTGGTACCCCTTGCTGAGGATTCTCCTGCACATTTTAACCTTTATCTCAGGAGGCAAACACAACATTTTACAGAGGACAAAGACACTCTCTCCCCTCTGTGCTCTTGTTCTACTTTACGAGTACGTAGGGATGATGGGTCCCAGTCTCCTCTCTTATCAGCAGTCCTGGGAGGGGACACAGCTCCATGCAGTGCTCATGGTCAAGATTGACAAGAGCGTGCATGCCTGGGTGAACGCAGCTTTTTCTTCCTTCTGGAGCTATAAGCCTTCATGATAAGTGTGTGGCTGGGTTTTTTAATTCGTAAGGAGATCCTCAAGAGGTTGTTACAGGGAGTAGCTGGCACATCCCATCTATCTATCTACCTATGTATCTCACTATGGTATCTAGGCACTGTTATCTCATTTCAGATTATAGCTGATTATGGAAAACATTTTCATAGAAAATTGCTGGCCCTTTAGTAACACTAATGCCCTCTTTTGTGACATTCCCTGGGACTGTTAAAAGAGCCAGGGTTTGCCTGCACTAAGAAATTTACAGTTAAAATTATAGAGCCATTTCATACTGCATAACTCCCACTTGGGAAGCTTTTCTGAGAGAGGTACTTTTCTGATCTTATTTGTATTACTCAACTGGGGAAAGGCATTATTATTTGGAATAATAATAGAGATCATACTGTTATATGTATGTATACATATACATACAGTACTTTAACTACACTGATATTTTTCTAACTTCTTTTCAAGCAAACAGACCTTCTTTCTCAGTCCCTATCATTCTCCATTCTTCCAGTGTTGTGCCACAGGAGAAATTCTTCTGGAAATACTAAAGAAACCTGCAGTGCAACGAGAGTCTGTAATCAGAGCTTCTGTGAGACCAGGTGTTTCGGGAGTGGATTTGTCTCCTCATGGAATAGACAGGAAAAATCCTCCCCAGCTGATTTCTGCTAATACCTCGATCTGTGACCCATTAATGAGCAACTTATTGCAAAAATTACATCTTGACATTTCAAGTTGTTTTGCTTAGGTTGGATGTACTGTTCATGAAAAGATCTAGTTGCCAGAATCAGGCTTGCAACATGCATATTTGCAATGACAAATTCAAAATTCCCTTTCCATTGATGTTCTTGGAGCTGTCTTCAGACTTGCTGCTGCAGTAGCTACCACTAAATGCCACTAAATCAGTAAATCCATTTATTGGAATAGTCATACAGAACTGCAGCAATGAGACACAAACTTAATCCAATTCAATCCTCTTCTAAGCAGGAGGAAACAAACATTCAGCTCTGTTCTCCGCGAAACTTGAGTAAAAAAGGGTGGAACCTTAAGGATGTGTATGGTAAAAAAAAGGCCATTCAGGAGACAATACAAATAAACCCTAGCAATAACTTAACGGGGACAAGAAGGTGAACAGCATCCCAAGCACTCCTTTAGCAAAGCACTGAAAATACCTCTAGGATTGTCCAAGGCCCTTGATTCAAGATACGTCTTTCCATCAGCTCCCTAAAACACTTGGCAGTAGCACCTGGAACCCCCATCCAATTATAAGATGAAATGCAGGAGGATCAAAGAGACAGTTTCCCAGCTCTCATGAGAACAAGCTGGAGCGTGGGGTAATTAGCAGCTTCTGACCGCTGCTAACCACCTCTCACTCTTTAGCATTTTTCCCTGGCCTTCCCACCTGCGTGTGCAGTCCCCTTTGCCCCCAGAGTACCAAGTTCCCCTCCATGTGCGTCTCTTTTAACCTGCCTGTAACAATAGTTGTCCCGATACATCCTAGAAGTTTACAGAGGTCTCTTTTCTCCTCTCCCCATTAACCAGAGGCAAAGACTTTTGGGACATATTTCCGTTGCTTGGGAGTGGGGGTGAGGGCAACAGATGGGGGGGGAAAGGGTCCAGGAGCTCTGGGGATCCTGGTGCATCTGCAGACAAGGAGGCAACACCAGCAGAAAAATACAGCTAAACAATAACAAAATAATATTTACTTTGTTTCTTGTATTCCCCTGTGTCCAAGGAGTTCTGGTCCCGATGAGAGAGGTGTAATTCACTGTGAGAGAAACATTTGCTCGCCAGTTCCCACTTTTTTTGGAACTGGCTAATACATTGCAAGCAGCACATAAGTTTCAAGTCTGAAAGGCGCCTTAACAACAGTGAGGAGTCAAGCTGTCGGGAGCAAGATTGAATTGTGAGTTGCTTGCCCTTGCGAAAGAAATGTGGGTTGCATGTCTGCCCCATGTGGGGACCCTAGAGTTGCATCACTGGATTGGGTTTAAATACCTGCTCGTTTCAGGAAGAACAGCAGTCAGCAATTCTCCTCTATCCAAGGGACAGACTAGTTCAGAAGGTAAAGCTTAGACCGGAATCCCATCACGAACAGAAGCAAGACCATTCTCCCCATATGCCGTGGCAATTCTCCACAAGACAGGGGCATTTCCTTCTGACAAGTCAACCAACTAATCAGGCCTTTCCCCGATGCTATGGTGTTCCCGTCACATCGCTTAGAGCAGGCTCATGTCACAATCCCAGAGACAAAATCCACGGAGGGACCCTAGTCACACTGTCTACTGACAAGGGAAACAAACTGGGCATGCAAGAAATCTGCACGCAAAGAAACAAACAAGCTGAAATAAGGGTGAAATGTTAATGAAGATCTGGAAAGCACTAGGAGATCCTTAGATTAAAGGTATCCTAGGAACATAACTCAGCCAGTAACAGCAGATAGGGTCAGCCTAGGGATTGCGTTCAATTTTATCTTAAAAATCCAACTTTACATACAGTGACTCAACAAAAATATAATAAATGTAAATCATGTAACAGCATTGTCACGTGGATTTTGAGTAATTCTGCATCAGAAACGGTATACTGTTTGATTGCCAGAGTGACACAGCTCTGACCCCATTCTCCAGTCCAGGCTGTCCACCACTACTTGAGCTTATACAGACAAGCACACGCACCAGAGCTCTTCAAAGGCTATCCCAGGCAAACGTATTGTCTCACTCCTATCATTTGACCTGCAGGTATGACTGAGTGCTGAGGTGAGCTACAGCCCCATCCTTTTGCAATCCACCTTTGAGAGCAGCTCTGCCTAGCTACAGAGCCCAATAGGTCACAGTGCTCATGGAGTGCAAGCTCTCTCTGATCACCACGTGAAGGCATGGGCTGTAGTCACCGACAAGTCTGCAAAACCGAATTTTCCCCTTGCTTGACAGAGACTTCTGAGCTCGTAAGTAAGGAGGGGATGAGCTTGTTTAGGGTACCAGGAGTTTCAGCTAACTGATCGACAGCAGTTCGGCTGGGATGCTCTGTTAACAGTGTCTCTAGCTCCACCGAATCAAATCCCCATTAGAAATACATTAGATTCCTTTTCCTCTAACTCGGCTCCAGACTGCTTTTTAACAACCAGCCTCTTTCCAGCCCTCAGAAAAGCCTTTTCCCTGCTGCCTTTCCGTCGCCAAGCAGCAAATGCTCCCGGAGACACCAGGCCCGGCTGCACCGGAGGGACGAGAGCCGCGGAGAGAAAGGAGCGCTGGCACCGAGAGGGGCAGAGGGACGAGGGCACAGCCGGCCCGCAGGGTCTGGCGCGGTGCGGCGACACGAGGAGCGCTCCCGGCCGGCCGGCCAGCCCGTCGCTGCTCGGGAACCCCCCGGCGGGGCCCCCGCCGCCGCCGCGGGTTGCTGGCAGCAGCCCCGGAGCCGCAGCGCTGCCGCCGGGGAGAGAGGTAATAAATAACCCGGGGAGCGAGGCGCGGAGCCCGGCGGGCGGCGCAGACTCTGACCTGACAAATACCCACTGGAAAATCATCACCTCCCGCCCCCGGGAGCCTGGAGCCAGCCCCAACCCGGCCCCAGACGGGGGGTGGCTGCGCAAACACTGGGGCGCGCAGGAGCCAGCCGGCCCCGCCGCCCGCCCCGTCGAGCCGCGCCGCGCCGCCGGGGGTGGCGGCAGCGGGGGCGGGCGGCGGGGCCGCGGGGCCGGGCGGGGCCGGCTGGGGAGGGCAAGGAGGGGGGAGCCGAGCGGCCCCCGACACCACACACACGCACACACACGCACACACACACACACACACACACACAGCACCTCGCTTCGCGGTTCCCGGCTGGGCTGCGGCGGCTCCAGGCTGCCGAGCTCACTCACCCCCGTGCCGGGACGAGGGGGACGGCGCTCCCCCCACCCCCCGGGGGCCACGGCAGCGAGTGGTGCCGAGCGGGAGCCGTCCCGCACGGCGGGGAGAGGTTTTCCTGCACCCGCCGTTGGGAATGGGTTTCCCGGGGAGCGTGGCTCCCAGTCTGCAGGGACACCCTGTCCCGCTGGTGCTTGCTCAGCCCTAGAGCCTCCTCTCACCTGCTCCGTGAGAAGACGGCACCCAATTTCCCAGGGGTGGCAAGGAGGAAAAGGGGGCGGATGGATCGATAGATAGATGCTTTATTTTCTGCTCTATGCAATAAAGTGTGATTATAAAGAATATAACAGGAAGCACAGCTTGAATTCCAATTGGTGGAGAGCCTGTTGTTAACCATCAGGGAACTATTTATTCTCTAGCCTTACTGATGCTCCTTGGTCAATAATGATAAAGGGGGGGGGGGGGAGGAGAAGAAGTTGAAGCCATTATAAAGAAGCAATCGCATTACAGAGAAGCAGCAGCAACAGCCCCCTCAGAATCCATGATTCCCTTAGGTCATGTCTGGTGTGCTCAGACCACTGGCCACTGTCAGTATTTACCCTGCATCATTAACCCACCAAACAGTTTTTTCTTGCCAGAAATGACTGATTTCTCAAGCCTGATGGCAATCATCATTCGGGAGACAGAGCAGTGCTCCCCTGCTGCTGAACTATCTCCAGTGATATTTAATAAATAAATAAAATAGCTGGATGGTTGACCAGCTCCTCAGGAAAAGAGAAGAAAATGTGTCTATTTGTTGTGATTAAATATTCACTACTCCCTAATTCTGACACTTATTCATACAGACAGACACATGGCATACATGTATGCTTGCCCTAAGCCCTGATCAACTCACAAAACATTATTATTTGTTTGCATTGCTGTTACATCTCAGAACCAGGACCATACTGTATGAGGTGCTGTACAGACAAAGGACAAAAGACGGTCCCTGTCCCAAACAGCTAGCTGATGCACTCCAAGACTCTGCTCTTTTTTGCATTACTGAATTCAGCATGAGTTTTGCCAATGTTTCAAATAGGATCAGAGTCACACCAGGCCAGCTTTAGAAACTTCTGGCATCCAAACTGGATGCCAGATCAAAAAACCCAAACGCAGTGCAGAAACCTAAGCTCAGAGTTTGTTTCCTTTGCTCTGCCACAGGGGAGTTGGCTGTATTTGAAGGTTTTGATTAACTCCTCCTTTACTCCTCACTGGCATCATTCCATCACGGGGGCTCCACAAGCCACACAGGGCTGCACACAGATCTGAATACCCAGCAAAAATTATTTATGCCATGTTACAATGCACAACCCATGCCAAAAAGCAAGCTTCCATGTCGTGAAACAGCACTTCACACCACTCTCCGCTGTATTCCCAACCCCAAAATGGTTCTCAAAAGTTTTTCCTGACTCTGCCTTAGACCCATTTCCCCAACTGAGATTATCCATCCCTGCCTGCATCACAATCATCTAAATCATGGCCAGTAAAGAAGTGGGAGGGTGGGGCATTGTTATTTTTATTGTTGCCATGGGTTTCCCGTAACACAAAAAATCTGACCCTCCTTGCCATGAACATCATCAGCTCCGGGAAATCCAGGTTTTCTGACAGCTTTGCCACTTCCCATGCACATTCAGGGAAGTCCTAGAAGCACAGTAACGAGTGAGGGGCAAGAGAGCAGGAGGCCACGGAGATGAGGGTGAGGATGGGCTTTCTCGGGGGCAGCGCCTGCACGCTAGATCACAGAGTGGAGAGGGTACAATGGAGAAAACAAACATAGGGCGTACAAGGAGAATCACAGTCACCTCAAAGGAAACAGCAACATTTTCTTAAGGAAAGGTCGTGGGTTCCTTATTCCTATGGGCTTGCATCTCCCCTCTTTTTTTCTCTGTTACCTGCTGCAGCCTTGACCGGTGTTTCCAAAGGAGCTCGAGGACTGGCCCAGCTTTAAATTTTAATATGGATGAAGCAGTAAGGCCTTGGCATAAAAAACCCTGAAGTTTATACATTTCAAAAATACACATCTTTTTCTGAGTGAAGACAAAAGGTCTGAGGGAGCAGAAAGCGCATGTCCTTGGGCTCCCCAGATACTTAGTTCTGAAAGTCTCATTCTGAGACAGCTCCAGTCTCCTTTACATTTCTTTGAAGATTCTGCCTTTAGCCTGCAGAGCAGGTTCCTTCTTTCAGTTTCCTGGTTTGGGGAGCTAAGTTATTCTGTTACCAAGAGGAGAAAATTTCCACGGTTCTGGAAACATGGCACTTCACTACTTTAGGTCTTTCAACAAAGCAACACAACTGACAAAACAGGGCATCTTTTTGCTCAAAACCAAGTGACAGGCAAAGGTTCCTTCACGTGAACACTGAAACATTATCGGCAACTTAGAAAGCATTATTTACTTGATCATTGTTATTTACACATATGTAATCAAATGTAATGCTGCCTCTTATGATGTTTTGAGCTGTGGAAATGTCCCTAAATTGTGACTAATTTTAAGAGTAGCACCGAGTTGTAAAGCAGTCCAGAAAGTTCCTCCCCAACCAGAACAAGGATCAGGCTGCTTCAAGGGCAATCATTAAATGAATCTCTTTTAATAGGCAAGATGACAATCAAGATCTAGAAGAATAAGGAGGAGAAGGGAGGGACATTGTTCCTTGCTGCCAGCAACAAGCAACTCCTATTGACACTGTTGGCAGTTATTCACACTCAACAGCAAAGGAATTGGGGACCATAACCTTGGATAAAAGCTTGACTTGTAGACTTGGTCCAACTAAAACCAAATCCTTTTGCGGAAGCCAAGAAATGAGGTTCATTATCGCTTAGAAGAAACATTAGAGTCGCTGCTTAGGGAGAAAGACATGTTTCTTCCCCTGTAGAGGGATGCCTGTCTTTTTGCTATGTGATGCCTTCTGTAAGCTCTTTTGGGGGCAGGGGTATAAATCATAATAAAGCCATGGCATGGCATATAAATCATAATAAAGAATAATGATATGTAATAAGGATGAATAATATTAAGAGGAGAACTGTGTGAGAGAGAGAGCAAGAGCCTGCACACATACATAGGCACAACTGTACAAACAAATACAGATAGAAAAGGTGGTTGTTACTGTTTTTCAAAGTGAACATTTTTTTTTTCTCAGTGGATATTTTGCTGTCAACACATTGACCCCAGCCTCCTTTCACCACCTTCTTTTTCCTACTTTCCCTGCCCTGCTGCACATGGAAGGCCAGTGAATAAACATGTGCAGGTATTATACTGCTCAGAGGGTCATGAACTGACATTACGGTGGGAGTTT
Organism: Aptenodytes patagonicus; assembly: GCF_965638725.1. Classification (NCBI taxonomy): domain Eukaryota; kingdom Metazoa; phylum Chordata; class Aves; order Sphenisciformes; family Spheniscidae; genus Aptenodytes; species Aptenodytes patagonicus. Next base: position 5,541,027 of record NC_134967.1, on the reverse strand, counting down.
AAAAACACCCAGCTCCCACAGGTCCTGTGCCTGACTGTATACAAAGCTTTCCCTCTGCTTTGGGTTTGCATTATGTCACCTGAACAAATCAAGGAGCAGGTATTATGCTAACCACAACACACAACTGTCCCTTTCCACTGATGCTCCCAAACAACAGGATAACTCTCTGTCTGCACTCCACACTACTACTACAGGGAACGTGCCTTGAAGAGCAACAAAGGTCCTAACCTGCTGGAGGGCTGCTTGGCTGTTTAGGGAAGATAGGGTTCCCTGAAGGCTAGAAGAAACTGCAGGAAATTTTTCTGTTACTTCACCTTTTCTGAGCAGCTGTAATAAAGGGAACTCAAAAAGCTGCCACCCGGATAGCTCTAAATATCCAACCTCATGCTGCTGAGGGAAAGAGAACTGGAGAAGAGAAGCACAAATGGCGAGAAAAAAGACCTCAAGGAACACGTAGCAGTTGTAGCAAGAAAACAGAAAGGAAAAAATCGATGTCCAGCAGGACGCCCCATTCTTCATGTAAAACCAATGCATTTATACATAAAAGAGACAGAAAAACAGGCCAATGGCTGTCTGCTAGGGTAGAAGCAAGGAAGGAAGGATGAATAGGTAAAGACACAAAGAGAGAGGTACTGGGCGGTGAGAGAGTTTAGCCGTAGGTAGGGGTCTCCTTTTCTGACCTGTCTAAAGCACCTGGCAGACTGTTGGCGCTATTCAGAAAGTCATGAGAACAACAGACAGTAGCATCAGGCATTTTAACTAGTTTTAATACCATGCAGAGTTTGATATACTTCCCAAATCCCAGGATTTATTAAGCATGGCTCTGCTGCTTCCACTTCTAAAGCAATAAAGCTGAAAGTGTCAAAGAAAGAGGTTCCTGTTTTTATCTCCTTTGTTTTGTGGGGCCTTTTTAATCTGAAGCTGAATTTAGGAGAGGCTATGCTGATGGTTCTACTACCTGACTTATGCATTTGGGAGGGTTTTTTTCCTCACCATTTTTTCACGCTGGCTCCACAGAAGTAACAAAGCAAGCTGTCCTCTCAGACAAGGGGAATTCTTTGCCCCCACACCCTGCCCAGCCTCTGGCACTCCCAAGAACCATTGGTAACCTCTGTGCATTGCTGTGTCATTTTTTAACTGCATTTAAAACCAAAGGTGGGTAGAACTGGTTTGGTGAAAGTCTGTAAAAGTCTATAATTACAACAGTATGAATGAGCCTTGTAAAAAGTGGGAGAAACCTGACACAAAGGAGAAGCTGGGAAGCCAAGCCCCCCACTACAGGAAATCCAAACACAATGCTATAACCCATAGGCATCTGCTAAAACACCCTGAGAAGCAGATAAAAACAGCACCACGAGAGGTTCTCTACCTGGAAAACATCCCTGCATACTTATCTGCAACTGCAAATTCAGGCTCAGGAGTTGGGCGAGAGTAATCACAATTTTAATACGAATTTAGTGAAGGTGAGAAGGACTAGACTGGTCAGGCTAGAGAACCTCGGGCCTCTTCTGAATTCTCAAAGTTACGGGAGCAAAATGGCAAACTTACCCTTACCACTGTCCTGCCTTCAGGGCATCACCACTCAGGTGTACAGCTCAGCCGTATGGGAACAGGGAAGCTTGCTACCTATCATGCAAGTCCTCACCTCTCTAATGAGGCAGATGATAGAAGTGGAAGTTCTAATTACAAATCCTGCTAATTGCAGAACTGGATTAGCGATCCAGTTTTACTCTATACAGATGTGTTTGTCAATTTGCAGAGAAGGAGGGAAATAAATACGTGTTTGAGATCTTCAGGGCTAGATGCTAAGATCAGACTAAGAAGTAAATTTCCTAGCGCTTAAATAGCACAGCAGTCGCACTTCCTTTCCATGTCCTTCTCCCTCACAGGTAGATTTGGACTTCTCAGCTCCTTGCAAAAACTGATTAATCTATTACCCGTAGATTAGCCTAATGTTTTTTTTGTGTTTGGGTCAACTGATTCTCCACAAGAGCTTGACTAGAAAAACCCAGGGATAACTGGATTGCTAGCATATCTGATTAGCCAAAGGAAACAGGGTGGATGGGTTGGTATAACTTTACAGAGCTGACTAAGTTGGGGCTACTGGTCAAGATACATCCAAAATTATTTGCTGGCTCAGTTAGTCAGTTCCGTTTCAGGTATGATGAAACAGACTTCCCAGTCGCTGAATATTAGCAACAGAAATAGTACAAGGGAAAGATTGCTTAGCTGGTTAAATGTGTATTTAAAATGCTGATAGCCCAACACAGAGATCCAAGAAAAGAAATGTATTTATCATTGTTATTAACAATAATAGAAATAAAACCAGTTTTAATAGCACGCAGGATTTGATGCATTTCCCAAATACAAGGATTTATTCGTTTAAAGCCTGTGTATTTATTTGTTTCTCTCTCCCCAGTCCTGCCCCCCTTCCAACCGTCTTGAATTTTTAATGCACAGTGTTTCTAATGTCAGCCGTTTTTCTTGTAAAGGTTTTTTGACATAACTTTATATTGCTACATCCTTTTGTTGTTGCCATTCCCCATCCTTGTTAGAGACTCCACTCCCCTAATGAAGCTCGTCTCCTGCCAGGATAATAAAAGAAAATAGATACAGAGCTGAAGTGAGCCAGTGAGAGGTGTGTGCATGTGTGTGTGTCTGATTAGAAATAAGGGTGACACAAAGTAAGCGCAGTAACAGCCTGTTCTCCAGGGATTCCCAAGGCTGTCCCCAAGATCTGCAGTTTCTACATACGGCTCTGTGAGTGCATGCGCGCATACGGATGTACACACACACACATAGTTTGTAGGGATCTCTACGCACACAGTTGGTATGGATCTAAGTTTATATACACACCCTGACAATGTGGAAGGACATGTTCAGAAGATGTGTACTGCAGGTGCTAGAAGTAGGGGACATTCTGCCAAATTAAAAAAATAGGATTCAAAGTAGTCCAGTGACTTCCTAGTCCCTAAATTTTGGGGGTATCCTTTTAGTGTTTCACAGTAACAAGTTGCTGATTAAGCCTGTTCGGTAGCTTTCTAGCCGTTGTCTCTCTTTTCCCCCCCCCGCATCCATCTTCGTAAGTGTCTAATAAATGAGAAGGCACCTTACTTCTGTTGCCATTCAAAAGAACAAACAGAACTATTTTCACAACCCAGGAAATGACAAAGATCTCTGCTATCCTGCGTGTAACACCTCCTTCTCCTTCCCAGCACTGAACTTCCAAAAGCACAGACCTGTTAGTGGCATGTTACGCATTGGCATCTTTTGAGCAGTAACAGCTACTGCAAAAAACATACTGTAGCCTGGAGAAGAGCCCCACCAACTCTTCAGTGCCTTCCAGCCTTAGGAACAGCCTCTTGTGCTCTTTTAGGGCAATTCATGGTCTCACTGTAAGCTATGAAAAAAATCACCAAACTCTACAATCCTTCTCTTCTGTCCATTGAGAATAAGAAACTTAATGTTTCCCTAACTTCCCTCAGACACTTCTAACTACTTTTATAGGTCCTTGACAACTAAGTCTCACAATTTCAATGTGATGGAGGTGGTCAGTGATTACACTTGTATTACAATCTGATAAAGAAGAGAGAACTTAAATAAGGCTCCTGGGGACACAGAACAAGGAAGTGGCAGAGTCTGGGAAAGACCTGAGGTGTTGTGACACCCACATCCTCGTCTTTCTGATATACAACATCTTCTGCTCAATGTTAATGCATGCTAAAGGCTATGCAAGACCTCTGTCGCTAATGTCACTTATCAGAAGAAACCTCCAAACTGCTCTAAGAAGCTCAGTCACTCTGGGTCAGCGTTAATTAGCCCAGACCTGTAAAATTTCTAAAAAAAAGAAAAGAAATTTTAAAAAGGCAATGAAACCCAAAGACCCTTAAAAAAAAAAGATCAACTGCCATTTCAATTTATCCTGCATTCTATATTCCTGCCTGGTGCAGAATGCCAGTAATATTATTCTTCTGTTTCCACAGCGGTGCTTCAAACAGATGCTTTTCAGTGTTGAAGGAGCGGAATGTGTATACTCTGCCTGCTGCTGTTAAGATGCAGAGCGCCAACTGTCTCCCCAAAAGTACTGGGAACAGGCTTGCATGTTTCAGCTGAAAACTCCAGCTTTCCAGCCCAACAATTGCTGGGATGCAGCCATATTCTTAGCACAGGGAAACAACTAGGTCTGGTACTTAAGAAATAACAGAGCTAACAGAAACAGCAAAGCAGTTTCAGCACACAGGATCCTGCCTCTCCTTTCGGAAATGGTTTAGACACTTTGCAGCACAGTTCTTATTTAGACTGTCTGTAACAGCAGTGATGATGGGGGCTGGCTATTGGTCCCTCTCCTTCCCATAAAAGAGAGCACGTAGTCAAAAGCAGTAACTGGTGAACCATAGTTCCTTTATAGGAAATGCCTCTCCAAAAGTTGTTTGCTATTAGTCAGAAATTTTGAAAAGGGTCCAGAATTGTATGTATACGTACCCTGAGCCCAAGCACACTTACAGATTACTAGTCCTCTTGGATGCTTCAGAAAACCAGATACCTATTGATACATGTGCACCGATACTATCTTGGGAACGAGTTTATTGCATACTCCAACAGACACAAAGAGGACTGGGTCTCTAGTTGAAATAAAAACAAGTAGAAGAATCTGTTTTGACTTGTTTCCAGTAGGATATTGAGCTTTTAAGCACATCAGACGTTACCATGAGGAGAACCTCTACATATTTGTGGCTTTCAACATCTGAAATATTTACAGCTATCTACAGCTCTACTCGGTTGTCTGTAGCAGTGCCATGTACTTTAGAACTCAAGAAAGCTCCATTTCTTCCTATCAGACCAATTCTAAAATTCAAAAACCAGTCATCATGTCTAGGCTTGGTTTACACACTAACTCTAGACTGAAAAGCTTAATTGAAATTTCAGGTGAAAATTAATCTAGTAACCTCTTGTTCCCTAATGGGTTTTGATCTTCTACTCCACACGGTGACAATTTCTGGCATGGTAAGTGATGTCTGTTTTAAAGGCGGCCATAATTATGAAGTCTCCAGGGAACTGTAGGTCAAGACAGACACAATGACATAGCTCTTACTAGACCAGAAAAGCAGGAATGACTAGCACTACTGACATGCTGCAGGAACAATGACAGATCAGTAAGGAAAATACTTGCAGCATGCAAGATCTGGCTCTATTTTGTCCTTTTCAAGCTGTATTTTCATAGCTATGGAAAACATCCGACTAATTTTTATAACTAGAACACCATTCACTGTCCTCCTTCCAAAATTCTGGCTGGAAATCCCAGAAGCAGTCTCAAAACAGGAACACAGTACCTGCAAACTGATGGAACAATCTAAATAGCAACTTTTTATCATGAGAATCCAGAAAAGCAGACTGGAGTAGAAGCAAAGGGCAGCTGAATTTAGGCATGCTTTTAAGGAAAAATAAAAATATTTGCCTATCTCTGCTTACATGTGCACAAATATTACAACCAAATGGGTCGCAATGATCAAGACCCAATATCGACACACAGCCTAGAGATAACTAAGCACTGGGAATGATGAAGTGCTGTTATTTCTGTAAAAGGACAGGTCACAGTTCTATGAAGTGCAACCAGTTTTGACAGAGCAGAGTAATCAGCAAGATCAATAGACTGCTTGATGAAATGGGGAATCCAAGCTCCAGGATGGATGTGGCTTCTGGAGTAGAAGCATCCCAAAGAGGTAAGCTCTTGTCTGAATTTCTCCTTAATTTGCTAATGCCAGACAGGCAACACAAGTTGTCCTTCATACACAGCGTGACACTGCAACTCAAAACAGCCCCTCATTCCTGCTCTGTAGTATCTGGAGCGCTATTTTGAATCCTAGCCCTCGCTCATGCAACCCAGAAGCTATGCCAAACCATGGTGCGATGTACGAAGGGTGGTCTGTGGCACCCACAAATGAGACCAAAAGCGTGAGACCAGCACATTCTTTTTCTCTCATTACCTAAGGCAGCGATGCAAGCCCTCTACCCTTCCTCCCTGAATCACAGTTCCCCAAGCCACTTTGCTGGTACTTTCATGCATTTGAGACAGACAAAGTCCTCTAGCTTAAAAAATGGAGCCTGGTGAGTGATGAAAAAAAGCTGCTGTCTGACCAGATTATGCCTCTCTCCATGCTATGCCATCTCCTCACAAGCACGCACAACACGCGCTCATGCAGAATTGTGCCAAAGTAAACAGGAGCAGTCAGAAGTGGACAGCAGGGGTGTTCTTGGTGCTGTGGGGTAACAATGAGGAGATCAGACAAGAGAGCACTGAGATGATGGATGTAGACATGAAAGAACATGCGTGCATGGAAGTTTGAGGGCTCTTTTGTCCACAGAAGAATGGTGGAGATATTAGGAGAGTCGGAGAGAGATTTGGTAATTAAGTGGCTCATTTTGGACCATCAAAATCCCCTCCACTACTATGTCATCAACTTCCAAAGAGCTATGATTTCTTCCGTAGCATATCTATCCTTCCCCTATAATTAAACTGTATGCCTCTGCTGGATCCCGACATTCTTCCCTCTAGCTGAATTACTGGTACACACTGCAGCCCAGAGGAGTCACAATTGCCAGATTATACCAGCTCACAAAAGACCATGATCCAGAAGGTCCCAGGTACAGCCATGCTTAAAAACTTCTGGGGGGAGCTGTCACACTGAAGAATGGCAGAAACACAAATAGCAGAATGAAGCATTTGTGGTTGCTGATAATCTCTCAAACAAGACAAAACTCACCAAACTGTTGAACCTATTGGTAACCAGGACAAAAATGGCTTGGACACTGTGATATTCCTGAAAACTAAAATGCTACATTGCCTTGTCAGTGGTTACAATCTATAATCCAAGCCAATCTATCTATCTACTTTGCTTCTGGTGTCATCTGCATTACCCTGTCAAGCTTGGAAACTAAATACATAAGCATGATTCAGTGCCCACCCAAGGGGTTTGTGTGTGGCCTCCAGAACAGGTGAGGTTGTGCAGCATCATTGGTTTACCCCTTTCTTTCTCACAGACACAGCCCTGAACTCAAGCTAAGAGGTAAAGCCACAGACAGTGCCCTCTGGATACTGTGGATCTCACTCGGGGATCACAATGACCAATGCAGAACAAGTGTAATATTGTACCCTACAATCTCCAGTTAAGAGCACCATTCCACAGGGGCCATTATTAAGTGCTTTTGTGGCGCTATGAGCCAATGCATGGGAGTCTAAGAAGCTTTACAACAGTGCCTGAACACCCCAGACTTCTTCCTGGAGAAGTGGAAGCCACTTTGGTGCAGAATAATCCAGGTGTTTCCTGAATGCTTCAACAGGCATAATGGAGAAGCAGGAATGGGAGGCTTATCTAACTGACATTAATCACACAGACCCAGCACTGTGGCCAGTGTGCCTCAACCAGAAAGGAAGATAAAATCCCTGCCGTAGATAGCCTGCAAATTAATGTCTGAGGCATATGCCCTTTTTTGCACCATACCATCCAAAACCAGGGGCAACTGTTCTCAAAGATGGCAGGACTCTAGATCTGTATTCTTCTGAATAACAGAAATATTCAAACGTTAGTACAGACTCATCTCATCAATTTTCTTCCTCTACTGACTTTGAACAGGAACCTTAAAGACATATACCATAAAGTTTGGAGAATGAGAGACCTCAAGAGGATATGGAAATTGTAAGTGGGACCTACCTCGTGTCTAAAGCATACACCTCCTCTTTGTAACAGAACTGCACATTTGCTGTCTTTCTGGACAGCATCTAACATACAATCAACTAACGGTGATTGTAAATCACAGCAACAATTGCCCATCGTGTCTTACACATAGAAAGGTGCATATGTGAGTGTGCTCTTGAAAAGCTTTTTTGACATAAAAGCGAAAGACCTACTGAGACCTCTTCCAAATCAAACCCAACATGTCTGTCCCAAGGCAAGCTTTGATCAAGGAGAAGAGAGAGAGTCATGAAAACCACAATGACATTAAGACAAAACTATTGGTTTCACACTAACAGACTCCTGGGTGGCAGAATGAAGCCAAGAAAAGAAAGAATGGGTCTTTCATGGATCACAGAAGGGGAATACGCTACACAACCAGCAGTTCTGAAGGGAAGATGCTATTTTTCCCTTTGGCCATTCTGAATAGACAATGGGACCAGCAGCGTTATGATCTAAGAAAGACAATGGACACAACAGACAGAGGCATGGCAGCACTGGCTGCAGAGCAATTATTTGAATGGAGAGAATCCATACCAATATTTTTTTTGAGGGGGGAATTTGTTGTTGTTGTTTATCTCATTGGGAGGGCAAAACACAGCCCTGCTGAAAATACCCCATTCACAGAGATGCTAAAGGACACCCAGCAGGTTCACAGCCGCTGCATAACACGTCCCAGCCATCTACAATTTTAATGCTTAGGAGGTGCAGGCTGTGCTGTATTAATATGCAAAGTGTGCCTGCCTTCCCAATTAAATGGAAAATGCTATGATTAAAGGCAGTCAGAAGATATTAGATGGATAGTGCTGAACTATGGGCTTTATTTCCTACACACAGAAGCCCCACAGGAGTGCTGATGGAGTACATGCCGGGGAGATTACCAAAGGCGAAACAGAGCTGGGAAAGGAAAAATGCTTGAATACGTAGAAGGGGGAGAAAATGAGGAAGCTGTTTACAGGAGGATTGAATTAACACAGTACCTCATCCTGGTCTCTCAGACATGGGCCCTCTGGGCCACACATATCTGGAGGGAAACCAAGCACCGCTGCTCATAGAAGCCAAATTCTGGCGCATCATTTTGAGGGAAGAAGGCCTCAGAACCTGAGTGAATCACAGCATAAGGCCCAGAGAGCTTCACAATTCATAGCTGCACAACCCTGAGGCAAAGCTCAGAGGGGACAGGCCTTTCCTTGCCCCCTCTTTCCTTGTTAGCATCAGCACGTTCTCCTCTACCACCTATCTGGGAGACGTACAGCATGCTGGATAATTTACCCATGAAGATGAGAAGATACAGCAGGAAACATTAATAACTGATTGGAGAGTTCCCTTTGGCTTGCTGTGAAGGGCTCGCTCTAAATCACCTATGGAGCTTTAACCCTCCCGGCTCTGCTCTGCATCTCAGCCCCAGGCCATGGAGCCAGTCCCCCCCACTTACTCTTCCTTCCTGTCTTTGAACACTGCTGCACCCTGTCACCGACGCACTCTGTGCCCGTGTTTCATGACTTGCATTTAATTAAAAGAGATGGCAAAGTCAGGTATATTTATGGGGACTTCTAATCCTCACACTTACATTTTCAGTTGCTATGGGTTTCCTTCCAGAGTTCGCGCTTTCTCCCCCACCCCCACCACGTAACGTGCACCAGAATAAAGTCTAATAAATTCTGCTATGTAATTGGCTGTATATTTTAGGGGTCCATCTATCCCAGTGCTGTGAAAACAGAGGCCTTCAAAAAATTACTGTAAGGACAGAAAACCCTGGGGGAGGGAGTCCGAAGTGCTTTATTTCCTCAGATGACTGCTGCTAAATTGTTACAGGTATGAGGCTGGAGTGCTGAGTGGAACAAAGCCAGAGCCCGTGGCAGCTGCGATGTCACAAGACAGCACTTGCAGGAAAGCAGTTGCCAGAAGTTGCACCTTTGTCCAAAACCAGAGTTAGCTGTCCTGCTTTGCCTGAGAGTAAGAGAACCACCACAGGGGCTAAACAGAGGGCACTGCCTGCCTGCCCAGTGTGCAGTTCAAGTGAGGTACAGATGCCTGATGTATATTAATGCAATAACTCTTCAGGTTGTAGCGCTGCTCTCACCTGCTAACACTCCAAGGACACTGAAAAGCCCATGATACTCTTTAAATGAGCCACTTCCACCACAGACTCTTCTAGAAAGGTTGGGAAAAGGTCTCCACATTTTGAGGAATACAGAACTTCAGCTGCTCTTTGCCTTTAGGGAGGGATTCCTTTTAGCAGCAACATGCCCCCAGGTGAAGCCACACACAGGAAAGGATGCACATTACTTCTAGACTGCCAACTTAGCTCCAACATGGGTTGGCAGAGCCACATGTAATGATGGTGCATGTTACTGACTTACTCTCTTAACTGCAGAGCTGGTCGTAACAGGTAGGATGCAAAGTACGTTGGAGTTAGCTGTGTTTGAGGAAGCCTGCACTGCTGTCTGTTAGAACCCTTTTGGAGATAAAGAGAAAATACTGGTTCAGCACACTGCAAGAGTATGAAATACTTTACTTTTGTTTTTTTCTCCCCATGTGCATTATCTAATGGACTAACACGTACAACTGGGGAGCGTTAAAAAGGTGACATTTATGTAAATGAAAGCACTAAGGCTATATGAACATTGTGTGCTGTATTTGAGGAGGCAGCTCCACTGAAAGTATTAGAAAGACTGCTAGCAGCTCCAGATCATCACGGGACTCTCTTCTACAATGACCTGTAAAGAGGAGATGTGCATACACAAAAAATTATCTGACCTGTTCTACCAGCATTTAGGATGACGCATCTCTACTGACGACAATAGAAATTGTCCTTATGCAATGACAGCACTCACAGATGGGCCTCCTGCACCACTCTTAAAATGTTCAGCACTTAGCAGGATTTACTGGTTTTAATCTTTCTTCACACAAGCAAACCCTTCTGCATGAGTACCTGCACCTGATATCAGCATAGCAGTCTCCCCTCATATCCAAATTCCCACTGACCCATAGAAATTTCAAATCCCCCATTCACTGCTGAATCCAAATAAAACACTGCAAAACAAGAGGGAGGGAGAAATCAGATTTCCTCTGGGTTGCTCATTTAAGTAAAAGAAGAAAAAGACATAAGAAAAGAGGAAGGAACTCTGTGAAGTTGGCATGTGTGCCCTCCCCTCCCCCCCCGAAAACACACAGAATTATGGCCAAAACTGTATGCCTGAATGCCACTGCACAAATTCTTCTATTTTTCTATCATTTCTCCATGATGTTAACAGAAGCTAACACCCCTTAATTCACAGTTTTCCACATTCTAAGTTTATGTCCAACGCTAATGTTATTTAAACATCACCTTATTTTTTTTTTCTTCTCTCTCCTGTGAATTTCATGCCGGGTTTCTTATTTCCCTCCATTTTTTAAAGAACAGTTTATTAAGAAAAGCTGACTGTACCTCCACTCCGTCTGCTGGAACAGCACTGACAAATAAAAAACCCACCTCACAGGAGACAGTTTTATTCTGTTGATCGGAAGTCTGCCAGCCCAATTTATGATTGGACATAAGATCTCCAAATCTGAATTTATGTGTTGTAGTATAACGACAGGTCAATGAGATTAAAAGTATGTTCATGAGAGAGCTGTAAGGCAATTTGAGTTTCATGGTTCTGTGGTGATTGGGCATTCAGTCTAAGAAAACCTGCGTTAATAAAACACTTGCAGTCCCCAGGAACAATCTGCACATTATTCATTATTGCAGCCTGGCTGCGGTCGCCTTCACCAACACCCCCTCACCATAAAAAAAAGAGAGAGAGAGAGAGGGAAAGCAACTCCCCCTCTCCTCCCTATTCAGATGAAGCCATCAGGGATATAGTGCCATTGATAACGAATGGGCTGAATTAACAATAGAAACACTTTTCTTCCTTATCATATGGTTCACATAATCAAAACGGGGAGGGGGAATGGGAGGGGAGAAGAAAAGTCTGAGCCTCACACATGGGTCTTACCCACCAACTGAAAAATATATGGACTAAACACAGACCAGCAGCTTCTAATCGCATACAGAGTAACTCCCTTGCCTTCAAGGAACCCTGTTTATTGAAGAAACACCACCCTACAAACCTTAAAACACAGGGCTTAAATGAGTCTTAGCCAGGTCACACTGGCTTGCGTAGGTCATCTGAATCAGAGCAAACCTCCGTAAATTGTAGACATGGGCCTCGCAGCTGCATTTGGATCTAGGGCCAAAAAGCCTTGCTGTTCACAATACAAGCTTGGGCTTCAAAACAGGGCTGGTTTGGCCCACAGGTCGGATGCAGCAAGTCCCGCAAACTTTAGGTTCAAATTCAAGTATCTCCCAGGGTTGGAACCGAGACCAAGATTTAGGTTCAGTATGTTATCATGATAACTTTCAACTGAAGCTCAGATCTTGATCCAACGTTATCTGTGGGCTCAAAGTTGTTTGCTTCTACCATTCTAGTTCACCCTGTGTCTCCCTGCAAATAACTACTAGTTCAAGCCCAAATCAAATTCCACATCTTCCTTTGGCATCACACCCAAACTCCTAACTACTCCTACCTAACACAGGAACACTGCCATGCTTCAGATTACACAAAGCACCATGTAAACAGAAGGGGACCCGCAGCAAATCCAAAAGTCATCATTTCCTCCTTAAGATGTTTCATTCTTCATCAATGCTTCTTTTCTTCATCATCATAATAAAGATTTTAATTCAAGAAAGATCACAGGATGTAATCACTTAGTGGTAGGGAAAATGTTCCATGCTTTGTTTCCATATGGACTCTGTCTAAATAAACCAAACTCCTCATGCTCCTTTCCCCATGCAAGTACAAGGCCCAAATTCACCTTGGCCTGATTTAAGAAGGGCTGAGAATCCACAATTCTAGTATACTTCAGAAACTGCTGTAGGTGCCCAGCACTTCTGAATATTAAGCACAAATGCTGAAAAACTCGAGCAGAAGCATATGGAATGCAACACCAGCAGCCCTGAGGACACAGGAAGGACGTGAAGAAAGGAGCCTGAAAAGGGGCAGGGCCAAGAGGAGATGATGGGGAGCTGTTATTTTTCTGTACATTTTCATAAATAAACGTTCACTATGCTGCCGTTGGACTATTCCAATCACTATGCAATGGATTCCCAAATCAAAGATCCCTGTGTACCTACAGAGCTGTTACTGCTGAAGTGGCCAGAAAATGTTTGTTGAGTAAACCCATCTCTGATAGGCAAGGAGATACCAGGATGTTCCTGTTTCATCGTTGTTTAATCTGTTCTGTTGTCAGGCAGGGCACTGGGCCAGTAAAAGTTCCCGTTGCCTCAGCTTCAGGGGTGGACTGGCTTCAGAATTTATACAAATAAAAGAAGAAACAAAAAGCGCCAGCAGCACCAATCTGATTACAAAGTCATTTATTTTCTGGTCGTTAATAATTTGTGCAATAAAAGATTGCGTGCCTTTCTGAGTTAGTAGGAGTTATTGGCACAAATTTCCCTCCACACTGGTGTGAGTCTGTGCTTGGAACATAAATTATTAGTTTCTTATCGCACTCCTCCTCATTTTTCATGCTGCCACAGCTAGATCGCCAGAAGCCAACCCCTCAGTCTGGGTCTTATTTTATGCTGCATGAGAAAGGCAGCAAAGATGGCTATTCCATCTTTAATTACACAAACTCACTTTTGCATTGCCTCTCCCCCAGTCTTTCTCCCCACCTGAATACTGGCAGGTGTGTGCACTGTATTGTGTCTGCGTGTATGCCACTGTCTGTGGAGACAGGCAGGGACTCTGCCATTTGCCAGCTACATTTCTAATGAAAGCACTGTTCTTTGACAACACTCAGAGTAAGGAAATGACAGGCTTCCACCATCCTGCCAGCTTCTATCAGATATCTGTTTAGAATACTAGCAAGAAAGTTGCATGCGTGCGTCTCAGTGTGAGGATAAAAGGAGACTGGAATTCATACCATCCTTGAAAGAGTAGGAGGAACGTACTGGCACAGAATCAGGTCGTACATAAGATGGCTATATCTCCAATTGCAGGTTAAGAAGTTTGAGTCTTAGATGTAGCTGAGGAAATGCTTGGGCTTTCTCTTCCTATAGCATTAAGCAGGTGAATTATAAGAATGCCTCAATGCTCCTCTGTAAAATGGATGCTTTACTCACGTTTCCAAAGTATTTGAAGTTCAGTGGGGGAAATACACTAAGGATTAAAACTCATTTAAAAGCTATCAAAACATCCTTCTTGTTTCTCTGACGCACAGCACTGAAATGCTCTTTAGTGATGCTAATTGTTTTGTTAAATACAGCAGTTCACATATAAACCACACCAAAATTCTTGGACCTTTCCATATGTCAGCCTCATGGTCTTCTCCATTCAACATGTCTCTTTCAATTGTGTCCCACGAACATTTACACCAACATCTGCTTAACTTCAAAAGAAGTACTGACAGATTCAGACAACAGAGCATATCTGCAATCTGCAAACGTACTTGCCAAGGGCTATGCAAACCATAAGCTTCTACAGATAAGTGAAGTCAGGAGGTGCAGGAGTAGCTTTGCCTTCTCTTCACTGAGACACAACTACCCACCAATTGAGAGTGCTTTTCTATGCAGCACCCATTCACAGCAGTCTTTGGATCCCCGTTCTCTTAGTCTCTCCTTGCACACTCCACTGGCAACTCTAGTAACTCCTCTGGTCACAGCCAAAGCCCACCACTCTCCCTCCCAGATTCTTGGAATGCCGAATACCTGCTGCATAAACCGGGTTGCGGGAGGCCAAGAATGATTGTGCATACTGGAGGTGTCTATTACAAAGGGCATACGTGCAACAAGCTCCAGTGGAGCCACAGGTTGGAAATCACGGGGCGTTTTATTCAGCTTTACAGAACGCCTTCTCCTGCCAATATGGCTAAGCACGAGCAGCCCTGCTGAGGCCTGATGTTGTCTATCAGTAACAGAATGATGTGACATGCTTAGGGTACCCCTGTGTATGTATATATGTTACAAGGAACACGTTCCTCCATTCCAAGAGGATTTATAACAGGGGTCTTGGGCAGGCATAGCGCACACATAACGGTATGCTGTCAGTTCAAGAGTGATTGATGGCTCGGTGCTGGACATGTCTCTGGTGATGATACTGTATTGGTGAGTCACCGATCATTTCAAAATGATGCTTATGTCTACAGGGTAACATCCGACACATCCGTGGTTCGTGCTATGTTCCAAATGTCCACCCTGAACTCTTATGATCTGCTGAAGGAGCGTCACTACGGCTCTGTTTCACTGGGTTAATTTCTGTCAGAATCAAAGAGCAGCCTTTCCCCCCACGGTAGAGCTAACATCTCACTAGCCACCAGCATGTAATAGAGCTGCAGAGAAGCACACCATCCTCATCAAGTGTAGCAGGATGCTCTCCCCATGGTAGTTTAGGAAGCCCACGTGCTGCAGAACATCCCCCAGACTGCTATCAAACTGAAGTATTGCTCACACACAAAACCCCAGCCCACCTACCGCTATCTCACTGAGTACCTGTGTTAGAAAACTCCCCGCTCAGCCCCACCCAAGAAAAGAGTGAGTCTATGTTGGAAATGTTAACACAGGAAGGACTACAGCTGCAGTCACGTTACAGCTGTAATAAGCATATTTAAAACAAAAATTGAATGTAAACAAAATACTTGCATGCTTTATGACTTATCAGATCTGTCCTTGAAAAAATTCAAAGACAGGAACACCAGCATCAAGAACTCCTTCAGAACAAAGATTTATAGATCACAATAGCAACCTCTCCGGTCTATCACAAAATTACATTAATGGACAGAAAAGAGAATCTTTACATTAGCAAAAGCAATCATTTTGCACTGTGTCCGTGCTCCTGGTTACTGGACACAAATCCTGGGCTTTTCCCCGATTCTCTCTCTACCAGATTCACATATCACATGCTGTTTGCCATCACTACTCTGATTTTTTTCGTAGCTCACTCCCAGTTTGGGAGCGGCTCACTCCAGTTTAAAGCTGCAGACTAGCCTAGAAAAAAACCATCTAGTTCCTTTTGAAATTAAGGACTGAGATCATGACTGGAAGCAGATACTGAAAAAAAAAAAAAGGAGTGAGCAGAAGGTCACTTGGTTGCAGAAAGACCCAGAAATAAGGATGAAATAGAGCCACCAGGTTCAAACCCAGATCAACTGAGAAGGCACCTGAAATCAGGGCTTCTGATTCATTGCATTTAGAAGAAAGGCCAACTGTCCCTTCAGGACCTAGGGACCCAAAATCCTGGGAAATTTATTTTAACTCCTTGGGACAGGCAAATTTCTATCCTTGGAGAGAAAAATACTGAAAAAACACTTAACGGAAATCTTCTTCGGCTTTCACCAGGCCCCCAGATTGTCTTGCAACATTTGGTGCATTATAGGTCAGTTCCTGAGTGCTCCAACAAGCACATCTTCGCTCTTCCTGAGATCAAACAGTTTTAAGATATTTATCACTCCTTTTTCCACTTCCCAAGAGAACTCCCTTTATCACAACTGATTCCAAATTTGTTTTGCTGCCATCAACACCTGCCAAGGCCATGCTTTCTGTAAAATAAGTTGGCAGCATGCCACAGGCAGGACTTGTCAAAATACTGTCTCCATGCTGCCTCTTCGAGGACCCACACCTGGTGACATTTCCATGCCCTCCCCAATTCCTTAGTCGCATCCCTCACTGAGACAGCAGGCCAAATACCAGCTCTCAGGCAAAAGGTGAAACCAAACTGCAGAAGTGTTTAAAATTTCTGGTAAAGCAATGACAAGACATTGAGGGGAGATTACAGTGGAATCTGTCCAGCAAAGTTTCCATGGGTTTAAAAGCAGCAGACAGATACCTCAAGAAATTACTTGACAGCCAACATGGAACTGGACTTTAGCATCCAGTTAAAGGTTAAAAGTAGGCTGACAACTCTTTAGCTGAGTAGTCTGGTTGCAAACCATTCTCAAACAAGTCCCTGGAAACCCCGTCTGCATCATTTGCTCAAACCTTGCCAGCTTAATCTGAATAATAACAGAGAAGCGGCCCCTACAAGGCTAAATGCTATCAGTGTAGGACCAGCCAGGAAGATAAATTAAGCAGCACACGTGGCTGAGGCCCTTTAAAAGAAACAGTGCACTTCCTATTTTCACATCTTGAAATCTCAACACTATAGTAGCAACACTGGCAGGAGTTCCCCAGTCACTCTCTTCCTCAGGGGTCAGCACTTCAAGCAGATGTCCTTCTCCAAATCCCTTTCTCTTCTTTTTTTCCTAGAGCCAGCATGCCATTGATTTAATTCACGGTGCTTCTTTGCACAGGAATAGCAACCATCATCTGAAGTTCATGAAACACTTAGCAAACAGTTCTTTCTCAGCTTTCTAGTAGTACTGTGGGGAGCCAGGGAAGCACCAAACATAGGCTAATATTAGTATGATTTCTGATGTGCATGGCAGTGATGTCAAAAAAACCCCATGCTTTAGGAGCAGTGCCCCAAAGTATTAAGAACCTCAAAAAAACATTCAATATTCCTGAATATTTCAATACACAGTTGAATTTCCCAATCAATTTCGTATTATCTATTCTGCTTTTGTTTTTACTTCACAGTGTTCAACCCCATGGATATTTGCTGCCTTACAATTCTGTGCACAAAGATTCAGAGAAATCAACTTATTACCCTCAACTCGTCTGTGGAAAAACAAAGGCACAGAGCAAGCATTTGGCATTTCAGAATCAAGAGACAGGAACAGCAGACAACTGTTTCCTTACACACAGGCAGCTCCACATGACCAGACTGTTCTAAAACGGACGGTGCATGTTACTTACTACCAACTAAGCATAAAATAATTCAGTTCTCTTCCTTATATAAAATGATACTTGACTTCAGTATTTCTAGAAGGGGAGCTGTTTTCCCCCATTTCTCCCACCCTTCCCATCTGAGCTTTGCACATATCTCCTGAAAAATCTGCCACTGTGCACGCACAAGCTGTGTTGCACTTAATGAGGCACTCCAGGTTCAATGAGGTCCTTCATCTCTTCAGTTCTAGCTCTGTGCTTCTCCCTTCCAGGCATCTAAGTTGACTCCTGCACGATCTTCATTATGGTACTTCTTTTTCCTTAAGTTATAGCTCCATGGTTCCTTTCCCTCCTGCCTGAGGCATGAGGCTAAGGGTTAGAACTGCGGGTTGTTTCCAGATCTGTCACGGAGCTGTTGTGACCTTGACAACAAGCCAGGAAGGTGGCATTTTTCAAACTTGGGTGCCTCAATTTAGGCACCTGACACAACCTTATTTACTGAGATGATAAGCATCCATAGCTCTTATTAAAAAAGAGCAATAATTATGACAGTATCCAAAGTCTCATACTTCTGTCTCCCCTCCCGCTTTCACATTTCATTAATCCCAAACCTGCATCTCCCCCTTACTTTAATGCAAGCTTTAGCTTCAAACCCAGTATAACCTATACTACCAGTTCTTCCAGAAGCTACACTCTACTGCCAACAAAACCTTCACACGTATGCCTAAAAAGGTTAAATGAGAACCACAGATAGGAGTTTCTGATATCAAGCAATGCATTGACCCACCTTCCCTAATCCCTTCACCATACACCACTACAGTAGGAAGTAGAAGCTTCTTTAGTTTTCCTCCTTGGGATCCACAGTATTTCTAACATTCTCGGCACTCCTATCAGGAAGAATCGTATACATGCTTGGTCTGTGGACTACTGCATGTACACATGTAAATTTACACAGCTCAGTTTTTAACTGATCTCACAATAGGTCCATAAAGCATGAAAGCTGAACCTTCCAACCAAATACTTTACATGCACGCCCTTCCTACAGACCTGTAAACCCCTCATAAAAGGCTCTCTTTTAATCTGTATGGTGACTATGCACTTTTTTTGGTTTTTTTTTTAAAGGAAAACAAGTACTGAAAAGTATGTGCTATAGGTATGTAACATTTCAAGGTGTCTATTTGGTACCGTGTGTGAATCCACAGGGAGACAAAACAGTACTTTATGATATTGTACACGTATGGTTCTACCTCAGATGGACTTTGTGAGTAATCCGATTATCTCTTCCATGAAATCAGAACAGCCAGGGAGAGAGGTTTTACCCTAATCCTAGCGCCATCTCTGGGAACGGTTCATCGTGCAGAATTACTTAACAATGGGAATGAGAATTAGGGGAGGGTTTTCCTGTTTTCCGCTGGTATCTCTCCATTAGCCAGAATTCGGGGTTCCCAGCGAGGCAGCACCCCCGGGGCCCGGCGCGGCGCTGCCGCCGCCAGCCCCAGCCCGGCGCGGAGCCGCGGCGGGGAGCCTCGGTAGCGGAGTCACCCGCGGCAGCACCCAGGAGCCCGCCCGCCCGCACGCCCAGTCCAGCGGGATGGGGCGGGGGAAGAACAACGGGAGGAAAGAAAAAGCAGAGCGGGACCCGGCGTGGGGCCCGGTTCGGCTGGGCTGGGCTCCGGGAGCGCTGCCTGGGGCCGACCCGGGCTGGCGCCGCCCGCCCGCCCCCCCCCCCGGGCGCCGCCGCCGCCGCGGTCGGAGTCGCCCTGGCAGCGGAGCCGAGACGGCTATGAGCCGCCGACACGTTTCAATTAGCGCGGCGGCCCCGGCCGCTGCCTGCCCCGGGGCTCTGCGGGGCACGGCACGGCACGGCACGCCCGCCGCCGCCTACGCGCTCCCCGGGCGGCCGGGGCCAGGCAGCCAGCGGCGCGGCCGGCGCTCGGCGGGGAGCGGCGGCGGGCGGGGGGGGGGGAGGTGCGTGCGCTTAAAAGGGCGATAGCATGGAAACACAGACGCTTGCGAAAACAGCTGCACCCCGCAGGAGCCCCAGAGCCTCGCAGGCACTGAGCAGCGCCTGCGAAACACGCGAGGCGGCATCGGGGGTGGGTGCTCTGGGAAGCCACACACTGAGCAGAGGCACGCAAAACCCCACACTCGCACCCGCGCCTGGAGCTACTGAACCCACCCCTCGGTGAGACGGTACTCAAGGCTGGAGAAGCATGGCAAGGGCGCACATAGACTAGCAGGAGAGAGCAAAGCACACGGAGTGGGCATACCCGGCACAGATGTACTACTACAACACATGTGGGCAACCTCACAAAAGAGCAAAAATAAAACATGCAAATACAGTCAACACCGGCATACCGAACACATTCACAGAGAACACAGCACTGGACTTTTGTCTTCTGTACATGCAACCACAAAGCACCAACCTACAGGAATTCTCAGGGCAATAACAACAGAGATCAGTGTCACACATGGTGGCCTCATCTTCATGAGCTGTCAAGATGCGTTGCTGGCACACAGTGCGGGGTATATACAATGATCAAACTGCGCCAGCACAGAACACTGCACCATTACTAGCATTTTGCACATGAATATTGGTGCTTTTCTGAATATTTTAGCAATGAACAGCTTCCATCCTGAGATTTCCACATTTCTGTTTTGACCCTTGGACACGTAGGTACAGGTGTTAGACATAGGAAAAGTCTTCTACATTATCAAGTGTCACGCTCCAGCTGAGTAGGAAGTCATCTCCAAGCACTGGTGGTGTGGCAGAAGGATGAAGTCACGATCAGAGCCCCATCCCTTCAAGCTGCACCTGCCAGAAGATTCTCCACACCTAGCAAGACCTTTTCTGGAGGCAGGCTTTGGCACTAAGCATATAGTTTCAAGATTCAATTATCCCCCTGTTTATCCTACAAAAGGATGTACTACTCAGCTGTAAGTTACATCCATTCATCCCAGTCCTCACTGCCACCCGCCAGAAGCTTTGCAGTGTCAGACACAATGCAATGATACGAGGCTCAAACTCCTTGGGGTCCTCTGCCCATGTCTCTCTTCTTTCAGCATGATGGACCATCTTTAAGAGACATGGGTCTCCATTGTACAAGAGATGAAACTGGGGCGAGCGTCTTACTCTCTTGCTCCCTCACACAGAGATGCATCTGTGTCCTGGGAAAGTAAGGAAGATGATGGAAGTTGTTTCCCCTATGCATGTTCCTTTTTCCCCCTCTGTCAGCATTTCCCTTAATCAGAAGATCTGATGCAATCCCACAAAAGCCAGCTAGTTTAAAAACTACATTAGGGCTAGGAGTGTGTTTTAATCACCACCTTGTCTGACCTGACAGGTTTCGAAGGAAATGTCCTCCTTCTGGCTTCATTTTCAAACGATTAAAAAAATATTTCCTATATAAGAGGAAGGGCTTTTTGTATTTCAGCAAGACAGTTAAAAATCTCACTCATTTATCATCATGGTCCCACTTTCAATTTTGCCTTCCTGGAAATCATTGTGGGATGGGAAAGACAGATTGTATCTCAAGCCATGACATTTCAGTAAAATGCCATCACTTCTCATCACAAAATGATGGTGTCTTGCCCCATATCATCAAGTCATATATTGAGAACATTTTTTTCTCTCTTGCGTTTGCATTGCAGAAAAAATTAACCATAGCCATCTACAAAATATCTGACTAGACTGAGCCTAACCCTGATCCAAAAATGGGACAAAACTTACCATGGTTATCGAAGTCCCCTTCTACTTGGTATTACAAGGATTGGGGAAAGCAGTAGTATGTCACAAGCAACATTAGGCTCTAGCATAAAGGGATATGACACCGATCAAAGTGGAGTTGTGTCCACTTAGCTACAGGAAGGCATTTGATCTCATTGTTATGCAATACATAGGAACCAGATGGCGTGGAAGGAGCTGTTATGCCTGAAATATTTAACCTCAACTCTAAATACACATCCTGACTTCAAACTGTTCCAAGTCACTACTTCAAGAAAGACTTTCTTCAGAATGAAGCTAATTTTCAAAATCAGATACTTTTTGAGGAAAAAAGTGAGGTATTTGACATCTGATTTTCAGAGCTGTAGAGCCTTTCCACAGGTTCTCATTGACTTCTACTGGAGTTACAAAGGTATCTGGAGAAGGACTTGCATGCTATGCTTGTTTCCATGCCAACAACCACAAAAAAGGGTTATTTCAGATACAGAGTAGCTAATTTTCAAATGACAAAACTATCTGCCATGTAAATTATGTTTGCTTCTCCTAAGCGGCTAAGGGGGGCCTAATCCATATTGTGGACTAAATACCTGCAATATTTTATTATTAAAATTTAAGCTGTTTTGGAATTACGGAAACATGAGAAAGGGGCTTATGTGTTTATGCCTGTAGACCTGAGGCAGGCAAACTTTCCAGTAGAATCTGAGGTAATTTTACCTGAGCACATCCCAGTGTAAGAACCTGTTGGCCAGGGACATGATGCTAGCCCTGCCAAAACAGGCGAATAAAAAAATGGCAATGAGATAAGCGTGGAGAATTTTAGTCATACTGCTGTGCAAGCAGAAGCCAGGAGGGAGCAAGAGTCCTGACAATGCAGATCTCATTCTGGCAAAACTCTCATTGACTTCAGTGAAAACTTTGCCTAAGGAGGGGTGGCAAATTTCACACCTCATAATGAAATTCACCTGCTCAGTACAAAGGGCCACATTCATCACATCGGAGCAGAGATTCCTCTCTGCATGTTCCTGGGGCAAGAAGCTGAGGAAGACTGGAAAATAGCACTACATCAAATGGGTAGGATTCTGCTCCTCAGTCCATCCCACAACTTACCCGGAGGCGGCCCTAACACAGCAGCCAAGCATTCGCCAAAACTCAGGCCACGTGCACTGACTGCACACCGGCCCCGGCAACCCAACCCTCTTCCTTGCCAGCGCTTGCTGCGCTGGCTCAGAAACACTGAAAACCAGAAGGTGGCCACTAGGTTAATCTCTAAATTCAGGTATGGCCTTTGAAAGTTTTTTTAGCATACCAATATCATATTTGGGAGAGAGAGGAGAGAAGAATTTGATTTTATCAGAAAAGTTCTATCCATACAACCCTTAAAAGGATGCAGCTGTACCATCATGATACGTGCTTTACCTTAGCATACCTTAGAGAAGTTATATGGCTTCAATTACATTGGTATCGTCAGTGGAGTAAAACCCATAAGTAAACAGGGCTCATTTCTGATCTAAAATGGAAATGAATTGTCTCGAAGGTGTTTTTGTGGGCCCTCGGCAGACATGACTTTAACTAACATGTAGGTCATAGGTACAAAGAACATAGTGCTCCAGAAATCTCTGTTCAAGCCTTTGGATCATTTGTTCTTTGTTTCAGGGAAGAAAATCCTGAGAAATGATTTTTTTTTTTAATTCCAGAAAAATGCTGGGATGCAGCTCCCACTGGGAGAAAAAATGGCCGAGCTCAGAGCCCTCATGAGCAATTGCTCACTGAGAAACTCTGCCAGGAATTATAACTTGGGGGGGTGGGGGGCAGAGTGCGGAGCAGAAGAGGTGATGATGTGAGAAAATAATCTCCTTTTAAAAAAGAGAGATGGGAAGAAAAGAGTTGCTCCCTAGATGAATTCTGAATGCTAAGTTTCAGCAATTTTCAGTGCCACATTATAAACACTTGAAAAACGAGATTTAAGGCTTCTTATCAATTAGATGGACTAGCCTTTGTGCTCATAATTTTTTACAGAATTGCAAATGCTTCTCACTCTCTCCTTCTCCTAGAGTCAGGGGGGGAAAAAACCCTGAGGAAAAAGCTAAGTTCCTTTCAGGGACGAGCTGTTCATTCTTAAGGCAGAAAGCCTGGAGAGCTCTGTGCAGACCCTAAATAAAATGACAGTGGTGGCCCCACAAATTTGTTCCTAGGGTTAGCGCTCTAACTGACCCTTCCCCATTCATCATACCAATTCAGTCACTCATCATGAATGACACAGCATGACACCACATGAATTATCTCTGACCTTCAGGAGGAGTGGCTCCTCCAGATCAGGTTGGGGTCATGAGGGGGGCAGGAGGGAGAAGTTGGTCTGTTAGGCCTGGGGATTAGCAGAATGCTTCAGCCTCCAGAGCAAAAAGGTGACGTGTTCACGGCATGAACCTGTCCTCATGGCCCAAGTAACAGTCCTATAATCTCAGCCATCAAGCCCAGGAGTGTTGTGTGAGGTAATGGTGTCTCTGGGATCGCGAGAAGCCCGTGTGAACTGCTTTGGGTGAGTCAACTATGGACACAGCAAAAATGCCCGTGCCCTGATCCAGGTTGATTGCACCACAGAAGCTACAACAAGGACTGGGAACTGGGCAGTCCTGGTGTCTACTGCAAAACTGGCTTGCCACAATGCCAAGGAGCTAACAGATTGTTGGCATTTCTATTAGAAGCACAAATTATTGGGTGTTTATCATTTGTCTGAAAGTTGTGCTTTGCTTCTTGTAGAAGGATGGAAGATTTGCCCCTAGATCACACCACTGCTCCAAGGAGTTCAGCATTCATCCTGCCTCCTGCAGCAGACATACTTGGTACTCCAAAGGAAGGTAAAGTCTTAGGACTCATCCAGGTTTGGGCCCCAATCCTGACATTCCTACATTCAAAATTTAGATGCTTTTTCTGTGCGTTGAATAACCAGATCTCACCTATACAATATTACAAATATAATCTAAATGTGCTTAGGTACTTTTAGCCATAGAGAATGGCTTAACACAGTTTAGTTTAAGGCATCTTCCACATACAAAAACTGTATGATGACATACGCACAAATAAATCTACTCCTTTCAGATGCTCCTTACCTCATTCAATGCCCAAAATTTTCAGCATTATAGAAATGTTTGACATTAAGTAAATGAACCATACCACTGAATTCATTAATACCTCAAGTCTAGCAAACACTTGTTGTTTACAAACAGCTCCACCCAGATGAATCTACAAATCTCGGTTCAGCTAATCCCTGAGTGAAGTTACCCATAATGCAATACTGTTAACAGGATCAGGGCCTAATGATTTAATCCAGCTAAGAATTACTAACTACTGATGCTAGCAAATACAATGGGGCCATTCATGTACAGAAGTATTAGGTGGATTGAGATTTAGAAATAAAATTGGGAGAGTGATTTTTCTGTAATACCAATTAAAATTCAACAATGAATCTAATAACTTCTTGATGCAGACAAGCAACAAACGAGAAGGGTTGCAGTCCTTTAACATAGTGAACTAATTGCATATTTCATCTGCTCAACACTCATTCTTTGAAAATCCAAACTTAAAAGTTAATGCTGCTGGTTTTATGTCTTGGGGGGGGGGGTGGGGTATCTACTGTCCGCCAGACCACCACCTCTTGCCAAGTTATTCTTTCATATTTGTCCAAGACCATGGCATCAATAAGAATTGAAATGACACCGCTCTCATATCATTATCTACAGGGAGATTCCCTTGTCACCAAGACTAGTTACAAACCCCAGAAACTTCCCTCCAAGAAAATCTAACATGGCAGTTCTTACCCAGTATTTACCCAGAATATTTACTAAAGCAGTGTTTAAGGAAAGGCATGTTATTCTGCATGGGGCACTAGGGAGGTCTACATCTCCTGCTTCCCCCAAATCAAACAAACCACAGAGCTAGCAGTGAAGTTCCAAATATTTCCATCATTCAGCTGCAGCCTGAGAGGGTGCGAGCGCTCCCCAGGATTTTAATTCCTACTCTACCTTTATGCAGGCAGAAAATGGAAATGAAGGAACTGCTCTATCTTTTTGGCAGGTGATTCAGCTTTCTGTGCTGCATCCTGGCAATTAGTTTGCGTTATTGCAACTCGATGCTGTAGGAAAAGCTAGAGTTGCAAGTCTCTGCTTATGTGGGGCGGATAGGGAAGCTAAAGAAGGACTCAACACTGGCAGCTGCTCCCCAAGGCACTGTGCCTGGGGCTAGATTCCATTCTAGTCTGGACTAGACTCCCACAGCACCATATAGCGTGTAAAAGGAGTTTCAGAGATGGTGCCTCCTCCCTGCCCCCTGCACAGAGGCAGCAGTAAAAAGTTCCTTGCATCCATCTTCTTCCCCGTGCACCTGTACAGGGTTAAGCATATTCTAACCCACTGTCTCATAATGTATTATGCTAGGGCACGACCTCACAGCTAGGGTACCATCATGCAGCTGCTGTCCTAGGAGAATGCCTACATACTGATTCCCTGCAGAAGTGGCAGGCTAGAGAGAGGGGAACAAACCAAACAAACAGACAGAAACCTTTACAGGAAAGAGATGAGCATGTAGATTCCTCACCAGTAATTCCATTAGAGATTATTAAATCTACTACCCCTAAATAAGGTCACTGGCTTTTTTTTCAGTCTATCCCTCCTTTGCCTGTTTCCTCCAGGCAGGCACCAGCACCAAGGTTCTTTACACATTATCTGAATCTATGTTCTTTTCAGCAAAGCAGATTCTCAAAAGAAAGCAAATTCCCAACTTTCTCTTCCATTAGTTGTAAGCATCGGAACATGAACTGATCATACAGGAATCAGGAAGAAACCTTGTATTTCTTGTATATAGTAATAAACATTCAACCACATGCAGAATATGACAGGAGAGACTGTGAATTGGAGTTACCACTGCAAACAGGAGACAGGTTTTGTTAGATTAAATCTGTAATCCTTTAGCATAGGAGAAGCCTGTCCTTTTCCTGATAGTGACATTGCCCATCACCTGGCACCTGTGTGCCAAATGAAATTGGCACTGACTGAGGCATTTCCAAATGAATTTGCTCTCCCACTCTCCTTCACTCTCTCTCTTGAGTTTACTACTGTTGGTTTTGCATTTTCTTTACCCTTATATACAACAGCGATGCTTACACAGATAGAAATCTCCTCTCAGTTAAATGGGGTTTTGTGTGTGAGTACTTGCTCACAGCATGCTGCTGTTGTGTTATCACCCTCCTCCTTGGGTTCTGTTGTGGGAGAACAATTTTGGGTGGGTGAGTGTGGACACCATGCTCTGAAAGTAAAGCAGTCAGCATGAGCTCTATTCTACTTCTTAACACTCATGCCACAGCCAAGAGCTATCCACTACAACATCACAAACAGGTAATTCCGAGAACTGTTAGTTTCAGCTTTACCATCTGCCCCTCTGACAGCCAAACTTCAATTCATGAGGAGATTAAGAGTTATCCCATATGTTGAGGGATATCAGATCAATTTAAGGTGTGATTTTAAGCAACTGAAAAAGGTTTCTCATTTTGAACCAGACTTATTTCAGTTTAATTTATATCAGAGTTTCAAATGAAACTGAAAAAGGAAGTTGGCATACATTCACTTTCCAAATGGACTTTCTCTAATTCATTTAATCACTGACCCAGTTGCAAAGCCGTAACAGTAGAACATGTGCACAACTCAGCTGTTTCAGTGTAAAATCCAGTGGTTTAGCATAAACTATCAGTGAAAACTAGTGCATCTCTGCTGATTGACATAAAATGACAGATTGTCAGCTTACCAAATCAAGATTTCTTCTGCTTCCATAATTATTCTTGTTAATGGTTACAAACACCCTTTCTCCTACAAAGTCACATAGTGGGCATTAATATTAAAAAAAAAAAAAAAAAAAAAAATAATCAAAAGTCACATCATCAGCTAAAAATCCCGCGGCAAGATATCAGCCTACAGCAAGAACAGCTAACCATTCATAGACGGACCCACGTGGCTCCAGCAACGCACAGCTCAACCCTTCGTACTCTCTTGGACCGAGGGATAATAGGAACTTGAACCAGTAACCCAGACAGACATTGTTTCTCTTTTCCCTTGTTGCAGTCCTACCCTCCTTTATACCAATGATTAGGAGTACCCAAAAAACCCTCACCTGATAGTAAGATAGAGAAAAAGTCCCCCACTAACCTGGGCATGCTTTTTGCTCCTTTTAATTGTATGTATGCAAAGGTATTTATAAAAAAAATAGGCAGTGTTCTATAAGGAACATTATCTCTTCTGCAGGGCTCCTTTCTAGATAGCTGGCTGTGGATATTCAACCTGTGAATCCTTTAGTCCTTAGCACACAATGGGGGACAAAAGAAGTTGGTAAATTATATGGCATCTATCTGATATAGACACTTCATCCTTTTTCTGCTGCACCAAACTGATTGCTCTTTCCAACATTACAGAGAAAAAGAAAGAGTACAAGGAGTAGAGAGAAAATGAAGAAAGACGACTGCCACATCTCCAACTTTACTCCAGAAAGGTAATCAGCTGAGTGAAAGTCCTCCTCCTCCAAGGAAATGTAGTAACTGAATTTCATCTTCTTCCCCTCCTCAAGATGGATGGTCTTAATTGTTCATGCCAAAAGAGCAAGTAAGAAAATCTTTTAATCAATTTAAGATGAGAAAGGGGATAGTGAGTGACAGCAGGCCAGACACATTACCTGTCTCCAGTTTCTGAGAACTCTGCTGTAGCTGGGATTTATTCATTCGTCTGGGATAGACTGTTCTTAAGACCCACAATCAAACTCTCCAACTTGTTGGCTATTCAGATTACTTCCCAACCCTTTTGCCAAAGTTCCATAAAGTTTACAGTTCAGGCCTGATCTTTTATTTGGGATACGCTTGATGTTATTGTCTTCTAATGCTTCTCCCACACTTCCTTTCTCTATGCTGTGTTTTCTGCAGGATGAAAACTCCAACACAGATTCACAGGGCGGGGGAAAAAATCAAATGGGTTCTATCTCTCTAACTATGCTCTGTTTCAACAGCAGAAAGATGTATCTTGTAGTTACCTAAGACAATGTGGTCAGTGTTATAATGTTTTTTTTCCCTCAGCTGCTATATTACGCTTGAAGAAAAACAATAGACGCTCTGTCTTTTTAACATTACAGTAGGCGTCAAAGGGATGCCCTGGGCAGGCAGGTGACCTGCAGAATGATTTCTCTATTACAATTTAGTCCACACAGTGAAAAGATTGAGTAGCTCTGTCCTATAGATATACCAAAAATAGCAGACCTGCTTCCAGGCACTGCTGAGGTTGCCATGATGCAGCCTGCTTCTTCCATGCTTGAAGGTAGTTTTGAAGATATCTTGTGATGCCACAGCAGCACTTTTGTGGACTTCACAATATGAGATGGCTTACTAAATTCGAAGAGAAAGCAAGTATAAAAATTATGACCTTTAAACGCATACCAATTGTTGTCAGGAAGGCTTTGACTCAGAATAGCCAACAAGTCTACTCCTGGCTAGACATGAGGAACTCAAAGTATCATGGAAATACCAGTTGCACGATGATAAAAGAATCACTTGCTAACAGGTCTATCAAGAATAATGCCAACCTTGCCTCCTTTTGTACACACCATCCTCCTCACAAGAAAGAATACAAGTTGAACATTCCCATACCTGGCACAAAAGAAAGGAGAGTGGAGCTGGGGATCCATAACTGGGGTTAAATGTCAAACTCATCAAGGACATAGCAAGGATACACCATCCCCATTATGCTTCTAAAGAAGGAGAGAGGCAATGCAGGAGGAGACGAAGGGGACAGGGAAGCAAATAAATAAGGACAATGCACAATTTATGAAGACAAGAAGGTAGTAAGTGCTACTCACCCAGAGTGTAAATTGGTATTGATGTCACAACACAGCCCAGCCAAAAAATAATGATGATGATAATTTAGGGCTTGCACTATATCTCACTCAAGCCACAGTCCCATCCAACAGCAACTCTCACCCTGCTGCTTTCTTCCTCTTCTCTATTCATTGGTGTCCTCTTAAATCAAATACACTCAATGTTGATTTGATTATATTTCCTTATTTTATTTATTATCCATCGCTCACTCTTCTACTCTCCTCACAAGTTCTCAGTGGGCATCCCAGTCATTTTCTGGTACCTGGCAGTACTCAGAAGAACAAACCTGTCTTTAGGCCACAGGAATTGGAATCCTTATGCTGGTAAGGATTCATGCATCCTTCCCAGCCCTCATCTGTCATCCTTTAATCTCGCCTGTTTTATACTCCAGATACTGGCTACCCAGTCCTGACTTCCCAGGTTTATAGCCCTGACTTACTTCCCTCCTGTAACATTTTACTGCTTGGTTATTGGCCCTTAGGGGCCTCATTTACACAAGTGCTGTTTTCGCTATAGTTAAGACTAATTCACTGGGTTACAGTTTGCTCTTACGTCCTACATTCTGTTCAGTTCCCAGTCTCCTCTCTCCTGCAGGGAAGCAAAGGATTTTCTGATAGACAAGAGATTTTTTTTTTTTTTTTTTTTTTTTTTTTAATTATGGCTATTAATCCCCTTTTGGGTGTTTCAAAGCCTGAATTAAATTCTCCCCCTCTGTATAGCATGATTCTGCCTGTTTCTTTTTGATGCACATGTGCCCTCTGGGCCCTTCATAAGGTCTGTGGGACCTTGAGAAGGAGACTTCATCTGGGATCTGCTCTCCTCATCCAATTTGATGTTCTAGGGGAATGGCAGACCACAGTCCTGAGAAAGCCTTGGAAGCCAGATATGTCCCCTATTTGCATCTCCGGTCCAGCTGACAGTCTGTTCCTAGAATGTACATGTGGGGTTTTTTTTCCTCCCCCTCTTCTTTTTTTTTTTGTTTAAATTTATTTTCATTTTCTCATTAGGGAAGGAAATACTTTCCTTGTCATTTATGTTAATTTCTTCCCTAAAGCTTTATATGGTTACTCTATGACCATTAGATTTCTACTTTTCTAATATACACACATGTACAGATACAGGTAAGCATACACACAGAGATAATATAAATTGGTGTGAGTATATGCTCGTTTCAATAAATCGCCCTAAATAAGGCTCATTTTCTAGTGCTGCTTGCTTTCACAGCTCCAACTCCAGCTGGGTCTGCGATTTATTTTGTTTATGGACCGGTTTTCATATAAAAGCACAGCACAATCAATGCCCTTCTCTACACTGACTAAGCCAAAACCACAGGATCATCTACAGAAAGACAGAGGACATAGTCAAAGGCCACCTGGTCAACCCATGTGTGGCCCCCAGGGCTCTCTCTAACATGCCTAAAACAGAGCAGGCTGGTGGTACTATGGAGAACAGGTAGGTGGGATCCGTGGAAGCTATACAACATGACCTGTCTGGGGTTGCATGCCCAACAAGACTTACTTCAACTGCCTGAGCAAATGAAAGAGAAACTTGACATTTGAGTCACATTAGGAACTCCCACATGCCAGGATCAAGAGTCTGCTGAATTCTGTTTCAGTGAACTATTTAGCATCAGCTTAATTCCAAATAGTACCATAACAATATCAATTACATGAAAAATGGAACATGAATTTGTAAATAATAGTCTTTTGCTGTTCTCAGTTATTTTTACAGGATCAAAAGCTTATTGCCAAGATTTATTAGATTTCCCAACCTATTGCAAGAGATAAATAGATATTATCCCTATTTTTTTGATAGATAAACTGTGGCACAAAGAAATTAAATGAGTTGCCTAAGGTCATACAATGAACAGCTTAGGAACTGGATCACTGGACCCATTCTTTACTTCTAATTTCTGTGTTTCTAACGTCAAACCCTCCAGGGGTTTGGCACACGCTTGCAAATGATTTTCCAAAACTACCAATATTGGCGT
Source organism: Aptenodytes patagonicus (assembly GCF_965638725.1). NCBI lineage: Eukaryota > Metazoa > Chordata > Aves > Sphenisciformes > Spheniscidae > Aptenodytes > Aptenodytes patagonicus. Next base: position 5,509,899 of record NC_134967.1, on the reverse strand, counting down.
AACTCCATTCCTATAGAAGCCAGTATGCTTTGAACAGAATTAGACCAGGTTATTATCTTAAATGGCAACAAAGCTAAAGCAGCACCCACTGCAGTTCAAAATCTCACCCAAATGCAGAATCAATAAATCTCCAGAGGAAGTGATGATAGTAAAAAAACAAACCAGCATCAACAAACAAAGCAAAACTAAAACCAAAAATGAAAACACAATCACAAGAATTTAAGGGCTGTAGAGGAGCAAGAGTTCAGTGTGTTACGGTATGGTTCTGATCTGTGATACAGGCTTCTGGCTACTGTGGGATTGCACATCAATAATATCATCTTACAGCTGCAAATTTTTTTTTCTTAAATTGGCTTATCTGGCAACAATGTTGTTGCCAGATCCTCATCCCACACACCTTTCTTTTCATTGGACCCCATATTCATCATACACTCAGATGAAAAAAAGTATTCCTTTTTAATAAACAGGGATGTACCTAAAGTGCTACCTTATAGCAGGCACATATATACTGTGTTCACGTGAGCCTCAAGAAGCGTGTGATTACGTTCAGTTTTTCTTCTTCATGGTACTTCCTCTTTCTCCAAGTGCCCAGCATCCCTTTTTCCACACTCAGAGATGTGCTGTGTGTTGCAATGTTTTCACTTGATGGCTGATGGAGTTCCCCCACATGGAGGTGGGAGGAAGGGGGGGGTGGGGGGGTGGAAATCACAGCTCTGTTGCTGCACATGTCTGCTTCCTGGCCTGGCATGACAACCCCAGCACCATTGCCAGGAATGCTCCTTGAAAGATAAGGGTGTGAGTGCTGCAGAATCCCCCTCAGACCCAGCTGCCAGCTGGTATAGGCAGTAAAGAACAACCATTCCTGCAAACCTCACTTGTTTCAAGCCACAGAAATAACGCCTAATGTATTTAGCAGTTAAAAATGAAGGAACCCAAAACTTGACGCATGGTTCTGTTCAGTAGGCAAAACTACAGCTCCAGCTTCATCAAAACCCTGTCAGGTGGTCTAGCAGCAACTACCTGTGGGGTTTGAAGACTGAGATCCCAGCTCCAAAGTAGGCTCACCCTGCATAATACTGGTTTCAGGAAGAACCATGTCCTGCCATCCAACCCATCATCGGCAAGCGGCTGATGCAGACACATATATCACATGTAGATGTGAAGGGCTATGTCCTCAGTCAGCACCTGAACCTGAATGTTTCCACAGATTACCACTGAAAAAGTGTAATATACTTCACCATTCCTGTATGTACTAAATACTGCATCGCACATTGGACAATGCTGTAGAGACTTGGATTGGTAAAACTCTCTATCCCCTACTCAGTGAGCTCAGCTCACTGACCCCAACAGACCTATTTATATGAACAATAATTACGTCTCTGAATAAGGGATTAAATCTCCAGCTATTAGTCTCTAAAGTAAAAGCCCAAATGACAGACACTAATCTCTTCAGGGTATAAAAGTAGTTTTTAGAGGGTACATTAACTGGCTGTGTAGTTTTATTCAGAGTCCCCATTCCATAATCAGAATGTGTACGTCCTGTACACTACCAGATCCCAAACCAACATCTGTAGTGCATGCATTAGTAGCAGTTTACCATTGTGCTTCTCTGTGCAAATTCTGTCATTGGCAGCATTCCCTAACTCCTTCCAATTCACGTGGAGCAGAAGGGGGAGTGCAGTAGATTCCTGAATTTGCATGCGGTGCTTGCTTCGTAGTAGACATGTGATACACTTAATTTTCTAAAATGTATATTCAGACATAGGGGAGAGCTGGTCAAGGTTTAAGGTGGCTAGTAACTGCCTCCAGCATGAAGACTCTAGGGAGGTCTGGAGACAAGCATTCTAAGGACAGCATATACATTGGAGGTGACATCCTAGGTGGTTTTCAGGGCTACAGATATAGATGTGTGGACTTCGAGGTGGTGAAAAAGCACTTTCTGCAAGCTTAGTAATCTTTTATATCACCCCACTCGTTTGGAGGGGAAATGACCCAACGTTCCAGCATTCCCATTTCCAAAGAGAGAGTTTGAATCCCAAGTGTTGCATACCTCACTTCTGTTGATGATCCCATCGAGCATCAGTAATGTAGAAGAGCTTTGCTTTGCAAGTTTTTGTGCTCCAGGCAGGAGTTTTCACTCATTGTGTTCAGTGAACCTAGAATAATAAAGGGAAAACTTAAATAAAAAGTTCCACCTCAGAGGCAGTTGCTGAAGAGCAGTTACTAAATGGGAAAATGGGCAAAGGTCCTCCCACATTTCCAATATAATCCCACTTCCAGCTAGGGCAACAAGGCCTCAACTGGAATGTCACAGCAAAATGAATGCTAAGTCACTCCTCCCTCTGCAATATGTTAGAGGAGAGGATGACTGGTGGCTGACAGCGCAAAGGGATGCAAAACACAGACACCTTAGTTGGAAAACTGAAAGCAGCAACTGAAACTGGGAAGTGAGGGAGAACTGAACTCTGAGTCAGCATTGCTGGAGTAATTCTTCTAGCCACTACTATGTCACCTCCCTAATAAACCACTTGAAAAACAGGATGGGGATGAGGAAGAAGGTAAAACACTTTCAATGTTTGTGTATAAACCTGATTTTGCATGTGCATGAAGGCTTATTGAACAAAAATCCAGTTCAGTCGTCCCAGCCATTGCCCCTGCTTCCCTTCTCCTCACCAAGCCTAGTAAAAAAGAAAAAGAATTGGCTAAATAGTAGGGTCTCCCTAGTTTCCTTGGGTTCCCTTGACTTCTATTCCCTCATCCTGTAAGAGGGATTGTGTTGAGAAGGCTTAACTGGATCTCAGAAGCTCAGCTATCTCCAGAGCAAGTCCTTGGGACAGAAGAGCCTGAACCTCCCACACCGTACACCACTGGTGGCTTGGAGTTGCAGGGCTTATAGCTTTGGTGGTAATATTCAAGGTCGGTTTTGCAAACTGCTAAGCAGTCACAATCTCATGGACTTCCAACAGTTGTTGCTATTCCTCCAGTTTCTAAGTAGATGATGATGGGTGGAATGAAAGTAGCAGGAGTCCCACACAGGAGGGGGGTGAAAGGAAGGAAAGGAGAATCAAGAAAAGGAGCCATTCCTTCTCAGAAACACTTCTTTTACCTCTTCCATATCGGAAGAACTCCCTCACCTCTCTACTAACATACCTTAGTATGTCGGCAGGCTGAAATGAAGGCTGCATTCTTCCATGAAACATAGACCCAGGGCTGGAGACTGCATGGGCCAGAATTTAGGGCAGATCTACTCCAAGACTCATCTGTCTTAGCACCTCGTGTTCCCCCAATACTGTTCTAATCAGAAATACAATTATAAAAAACAGCTTTTCCTTCATTATAGGCTGATAAATTCTCATCCAAAGGTCCTTGAAATTGGTATAGACTTCTACTGACTACAATAAGATAAAGGCCACTCCACCCTTTCTTCCAGGGGATCTAAAAACTAGCAGCCATGCCCTAATCTGAAATGTTCTCTGATCATTCCATTCTCTAGTAACTAACAACCCTGACACAAAATTTTACCATTTTTCCTAACAAACCTGAGTAGTATTTATTCACATTGCACATACTCCAAGGGGTTAAAAGCCATTTTGTTCTGGATACATTGTGTGTGACTCAATTTCTAAAGCACTAAATTGTAAGCCATAAACCCATGTCATTATTTATTTTCTTAAAGATAACGTGGAGCCAGCTTCTCCCTGTGTCTCTCTCCGTTTTGCTGCCCTTTTGGAGGCATTCTTTGTGACTGCTGCATGGCTCAGTAATTCCCAAGTCAGTGCATATATGGAAAATCCCTATTAAACAATGGCCCAGGAGAGGGAAGGAGGAAAGTTCCATTCACCACCAGACTTGGTTCTCTTGTAGCTCTCCCCTTCCCCATACCCAGATGCCTCTGTGGCCATCTTCCCTGCCTCCTTGTCTCTGTACAGAACAGCAGAAGCGGTCATGCTCCACACCCATTTGGGGGGAAAAGAAAGGGGGAGCGGTGTGCAGCGAAGGGAGTGGGGAGGGGGTCACAGGGGAACAGAATGAACTTGTTCTCAGAGAACCATGGCGTCCAGACTGGCGGGTTTCTTTTATCCTGTTTCAGTTCAGTAAAAGCCTCAATTAACTCCACATTAATTATTAAATCAGAACAATGCATCTTTGGGTTCCAACAGCTAAATTCTGTTACTGCTGTTTCTTTGGGGAGCTTGGCTAGTTTTACAACTTAGGACATAAATATCTTTCTTCAAGGAGTTCCTGGGCTGTTGTTTTTATTTTCCTCTCTGTGGGAGCATTTTTAATCACAGTATCTCATGCATGCACGGAAGGAAGCATTTCTGGGCCTGTTGCACCTTGAAAACTTTTTACATCTAACACATACAGCTCTTCCAGGCTTCAACGGGTGCTAGCAACACAGCCATGAGATTTCACCCCCCAAGCAAGCTCTCAAATCAAGGCTCTCCAGACAGATTAGGAAACTAGAAGCATTCGCACAGCCCCTCTTTGAGGGGCTGCTTCCTTGTAAAATGGAGCGCTGGGTTTCCAGGTACACATTATTCTTTAATTCTACAGCTGCTTCTCACCCTTCTCCTCCATGGATGACCCTAGGAATTCTACCAAATAAGGCCAGTCTAGAAATATTTGCCTTTTTCTTACCCCACTGTTGCCAAACACACACACCTACAGGATGTTCTTCTGGTTTTAGTTGTTAATGATGTATCTGTCTCACTGAGCAGGGCCAACCACCCCCATACATACCCTGCTCATAGCGTCATTATCCCTTTTCTTGGCACAGGTTAGTAGGACCAAAGATAGCTGTTCTCCATGCATTTGACCGGTATGCCAAGGACCCCCACAGGGAGAGAAGGAAAAGAGATGTAAGTTCCAAATGGGGCCATCCAAAGCTCCTCTCCTGCCCTTCAACTTTGCACAACGCCATGAAGCACTAACTTAGTACAATGCTTGAAACCTCTAGGCACTCATCTTCACTCAGGCCTCTTCAAAATGTTTTTGCCCTCCCAGCCCTAACCTCTCTTACTTCCCCAGTATATTTTCAAACTCTTGCTCTTGTAGGTGAGTCTGATCATACTTTCTGCTTTCTTGCCCCAGATTATTTTGGAGACAAATGGCTTTCCTAAAGTCTCCTGGAGAGTCTCTGCCTTCCACCCATGAAGTTCTGAGACTTCCTGAGAAATGAACAGCTCTAGCACTGCAAAGTCTTTTATTTCTTATGTGAATTTGATGTCTTTGGGAAAGAGCCAACCTGATAGAATTGAATGCAAAGGCTTTATAGCTACAAAACAGGTGCAGCGAGGCCTGGCAGAACATCTGCACATTGTCTGAACTGGACGGAACAGACTCCACGGGTCAGAGGGCCTTCATTTCCCAAACAGGGAAGTCTCCAGCTTCATGGATAGAGAGAGAAACCCGTTTCTCTCCTCCCATCCTTTCCTTCCTCTGCCAATTCTCTCCCTCTCTTTCCCCTGTTGTGAGCTTCTGCTGCTCTACTCATTGTGTGCAGAATGAATGAAAGTGATTAGAAGCCCCTTGGGCCATATTCACAGCTGAAAAGATGAGGAACAACTCCACAGGCTTCTCTGTCAGTTGTATGGGGTCCCTAGTCTCTCAAGCACCTTGTCCCAGAGAGAGAGGAGTGGCAAGGGAGAAGACAGTGAGGCCACCAGCAACACACTACAGCACAGGTCAGAGCGCAGGAAATAAAGCAGAAGGGAAGAGAAGAGAAGAGAAGGGACAGGAGATACATGAAAGGAGAGAGATGAAGCAGGGATAAGAGGGTCTCAGCTGAGACCAACTTTCTCATTTACGCTGCCCTTCCTCTTTTACCTCTTTGGCCAAGAGGAAGAGGGATTAAGGGTGTTCTCCGCTCTTGCTCCTCCCAGACAGCATGAAAATATTGGGCATAAGATAATGGTTTCAAATCTGCACTGAGCTGAGTTGGGATACTATATGCAATAAACTGATACGAAGGGAAGGGAAAAAACAGTGTCCAATATGTACCGCTATGGGGAGAGCTTTGGTGCTGAGCACAGAATGAAACTCCTCACTATAATAATAGAAGACTGGGGGACTGTGTGCATTAAAAAAAAAGTATAGAAAAATAGACATAAGCAGATAACTAAATTAAACAGGCAGCTCTGAGCAGGCAGCTAGTCAGTCAGCCATCTTTTCTGTCTCCCTTCACTGCTTGGATTTCTGTTTCTGCTCAGACTGGGGGAGCTGGCAAAACTTCATGCTTGACCTGCAATACCACTGACAACATGTGATTTGTTTTGCCTCTGTTGGAAAAGACTGCAATATTTGCTGTAGCAAACTTACTGTCTGTCAGCCCACATGTCCTTCAGTGATGCCATTGACCACAGCTCTCCAGTTCTTTTGGCAGAAATGACGAGGGGGAGGGAAAACCTACAGTAAATACATTTGTATTAGAGAAGCATTAGACTTCCACATGTCTTTTTAAAAAACCCCGAATGGTCTAGAAGGGGACGAGCAGTAAATATTTTCTTTGAATCCTGCAAATGTTTCAAGATACTCTGTACATTGTTGCTTGCATGCATGACTCTCTGTGTGAGCTGTGCATTTGCCATCAGTGCACATCATGCTCAGAACATTTCTGATCTTGCAATTTTCAGGTGTAAGGTTATCCTGTGAGGCTGCTCACTGGGTGCTGAGACGCAACCCTTTTGCTCAGAATAAAAGTATCTCTATAGCCAGATCTAAGTTTCATGTCTCAAAGATATGCCTGAAAGACACTACCCAGGGCTCTGGGTCACATAAAAAAGAAAGGCAGACAAGAAGGCACACTGCGGGAAGGATGTCTGGCGACTGTGTGAACTGTGTGGCACAACCACCCACAAAAATAAGGCACAGGACAGTGCTGCAAGAAGCATGAATTCAATCCCTTTTTGCTACACACTCCCCTGTGTGTCCCTTTGGCAAGTTCCACATTGTCTAATAGAAATCAAACTGTTCATCCCTGTGCTGCAGTTGTACATTTGCAAAATCCACCTTTCAAAGAGTTTTTAAAATCTTGGATGAAAGCTGCTATTATGCCTTACAGTTAATTAGGTAATCATTATTATTTATTATCGTGGGAGCTTCTGGAGAAGTTGTATGAAAGCAGAATAGCAAGCTTGACCTTACATGCTCACATCTCAGTCTAATGCAATATTCTTCATCAGACATACCTTTGCCGCAAAGTTCCTCAGTGTAGGGGCTTGCTTGTTCTGCAGGAAGTTTGCAACACTTCAAAATGCTATAAAATGAATTAATAAAATTATCACTATCAATCATGATAAATACCAGCAAAGCTGCCTGCCTATCGATAGCAAAATCCATATATTCTTGCCAATTTGGAAGGGATTATCAGTGGCAAGTGGAAAAGTCTCTCTAAAATGTTTAACTATGGCTTATTTTAATGCCCACCGCCATTTGCATTTATGGAAGACACATTTACGGAATAGAATTCTGAAATTTACACAGTTAAATAACATAGGCAAATAGAAGAAAAATTAAGGGCGAGGACAAAGAAGCAGCCTGTTGAGGCTTGTCTGCTTGAGAGAAGTCCACACGTTCACCCTGGAAAGTGGAAAATGTCCAATATAGAGCCCCATGATACTCCTGCTTACACTAGATTTATGTCAACGGAAATCCTCTGACACCAGTCGGCTCGCTCTTCCACACCAGCATGACAGCAGAATCAGGGCCAGGTTCTCTGCAGGGAAAAAGAAAAAAGAAACAATCTGAACAGTTTTCATTTGTATCTGTGCCTCACACTCTGCCCCATTTAAAGCAAGGCAGCATAGAACTGTTTCTCCCTTCTGTTAGCAGGGTCTAACAAGAGCAGTAAGAACTGTTCACAGCTACATCCTTCATCTGAGCATCTCATAGCACAGACATTTCTCAATCAAACATCACACTATTCATTCCCGTAAGGCACATATGGATGTCTATCCCCGCTCTACAGGTAGACAAACTGAGGCCCATGGGGAGTTGGTAGAGAAGCTGGGAATACAGTCAAGAAACCCTAATTTCATAGGCCCTTGAGACAACTTGCAGATGACACTCATTTTTACACCAGATATAACCCATTCTTTGCCAAGCGAAGAAGAGATATGCTTTGCTGCCAAGTGTGAAAATCAGTGCGCAGCCATAGCATCAAGGCGTAAAACCACTGTCCCTAAGGCCAGTCAGGTTGGTCATTTTGATTCATGGCTTTACAGAGAGAGTCCCATAATCTTATTTTAGCAGCACCCAAGCACAAAAGGGAGCAACCTCCCGCAGACTAGAGACAACAGGGAAACTCGCACAGTAGGCCTGATCCAGAACTGCCTGATGACAAAGGAACCATTTCACTAATCGCTGTACATTTCTACAGGCTTCATCCCCCAGAGGATGCCAGCAAGATGCTAGTGGAACCCACCGAAATGGACCTGTGGAAGCAAGTAAAAGGTCCTGCTATCTTATCCTGGTCTAGGAATCCACTTTCACATGATTCATTATTTCTACTGTTAAACAAACGTGAGTGCTTTTTAGTGCAGACTGAAGAAGGGCTGCTCCTAATCAAAAGCAGCCAGCTTGTTTATTTCTATTTTTTCCCCCATTGTCTATTTTGGTCGTTATAAAAAAGAAAGTTGGGAGCTGTGTGGCTGTGGCCTCCTCACAGCAGCTGGCTTGCTTGTAAAGCCTCCACATCAGCCAGAAAGACATACCAGATATATGGTTCATTGAGCATTCCCAGTGGGAGAAAATACCCCTTGGTGGTAAGCCAGGCTGTCTTTGTGCCTGTGGTGCACAGAAGCGCTTCCCCAAGTTGGCTCTAAACAGGCCAGCAGAACAGGGATGGCTGTAATGGAAGAGCCCACAGATGCTCAAGCAGGCAGACCTCATTACCTAGAAATGTGCAGTGAGAGGCATTGACCACCACTCCAGCCCAGAGCTGGGAACAGTGGCCGCACTTCACCTTGGATTCTGCCTGTACCCTCCTTGACAGCTCCCATTCAAAACACTACAGGTCCTTCTCTTTGGATCCTCCCACCCTACAGAAAAAGGATGGTAAGCCAAAGTCTGCCTGTGAGTCTCCTGTCCCATGCTGACATGTCCATGGGACAGCAGGAATATCTATATAGTGTACCTAACTTAGTACAAGAATTGCAGTCACTGGGCTTTTTCTGAGTGTGCAGCAGTCACACGTATACTGTTGATACCCTGCACTGGCTTCCAGTTTCCAGTTCCCTGCTACCTGAGAAAAGGTAGATGCCTTAAAAATAACCATCAGTTTGTTATACCAATAGCTAGTCTGATTTTCACTGTTCACTTTGATAATTCTGAGCCTGTTGTTATATGGAGTGGCCATTTAGCAATTCTGATCACCAAGTTCACTGTGGTGGAGAAGTTTCATAGACTGAGGTTGGTTTCCTTTTGTCATCTTTTCTTTAATAATAAAAAAATTACACACACACCCCACAAGCCCTTTCAAGCCACAGCAAGAACAACAGACTTCCCCAGCAAAACACTCGCCAAGAAGCGCAGCACCTCATAATGTGTACATACATCAAACTGATAACTCCTGAAGAAATAAATATAACCTAGAAGAGGAAAATGAACTCACTTCTTTAAACATATCGGTAATATAAGCCATGGGCTAAGCAGGAGAGGAAAGAACAAACTCAACACAAGCTAGGAAAAGGGGGAAGGAGGCAGAAATGTTACTTTTGCAAGGGATCACATAACACCAATTACTGATAAGGCACCAGGAAAGGGGTATAACAGCTGTGAAGCAGAGCATAGCGAAATACCACTGTGCAGGTTGATAGGAATGCATTTTCTGCTCACTATTAGCAGCAGGGACATCCACCCCCCCATACGTTTTCCCTCCCCAAAGCAGCGTTAGTTCTTCCTTTATTTTAGAGAAGCTGCTCTGAGCCCTGCTTCCTTCTACCCACTCCGCTACATGCCCTGTCCTCCCTATTGATTTCCATGTCCTGTAGAGCAGTTCCTGTCCCTACAGCTGCTCTGGCTGGAGGACTGCAGAGCAGACTCCCCCACCCCAGCTCCACAGGGAAGAAGGGATAACACACACCTTTACAAGAAGCGGCCCATCTTAAAACGGGGCCCCTGCTTGTGAGGCAGCAGTTCTCAACAGGTCCCCTCTCGCTTGGAACCACTCTTTTCTGTTTAGATGCCAAGAGAATATGCTTAGCCACACTCTTAACTCCAAATGTCATAGTTAGCTCCCTTTTCTCACTAGCCCCACACATTACCTGGGGGTAGTTGTCCAATTCTACCGTACTTACAAAGAGCAGAGATACAAACCTTTACTGGACACTACAATATGAGGGGACAAAGCACCGCTATACCACTGTATTAAGAGTACTGAGCTATGTAAACGGCCCCGAGAGAGATCTCTGCATGCTCCCAAATATAAATTTTCCTGTGCTAAGGGACTGCAGAGCCAGACAGGTTAGAGGGGAGAGCTATTAAAACCATCTGAACTTGAGCAATACCGGGCAGCTTGTACTTTTTTTTCATTTTTTTTTTAATAGCTGCTTACAGTCCCAACTTTTTCTTTAACATTCTTTTTTTGGCACAGGACTGATTACATGCCTAATGCCTGAAGAAAAGTGGGAATACTGAAGGATTAGGAACACCTAAATTTATAGCAGGATTAGCTGGAGTTTTATCCTGCTTGACACAGAGAACTAACATGAACAATCAAGAAGGACATTCCAGCCCCATTATCTCCTACTCTTGCTGTAAAGAATGCAAAAATAAAGGATTGCACAAAAAAAAAGTTTGACATTCATTTGAGATATCCCAGTCTGTTACGAGAAATCAGCATGTTTGTTGAATAATTCCACAATAATTCAAAAAATATTTTATAAAAGAATTAAAGTCTAATTCTTCTCTTGCTTACATCAGTTTTACATAAAACAACATTCATGAAAAGAGAACCAAACCCAAAGAAAATATTTGGTTAGATCTCATTCCACTGCCAATTAAATTTACCACTGAGCTTAATGGAGTAGGACCAACACCAGAAATACCTACATCTTCCATACAGCCATGTTATTCAAGGCTCTGCTCAGATGTTGGTTGATGAAATTAGCATTTCTGTGATCAGAATGAATGATTCAGGTGCTAATCTAGTGCAGATTTCCTTGGGTGACCTTGGGCATGTTTCAGTTCCCTTTCTGTGAAGCAGGGATAACAGCCCCAACACCCTGGGTGGCTCTTGGGGAGACATATTGACAAGTTTGCCATGGGCTCAGGTTGAGTTAGTGATGGATCCAGACAAGAACAATGGACAGATCCTGTAGAAGGGAGAAATAAAACACGGAAGCATTATGAGCCGATTTTTGTATGGGAACTGTAGGTTCTCAGCACCGCAGAAAGCCAGCCAGCCAGCCATGCACACTCTCTCTCTAAAAAGATTTTCTTTTAGACTGAGAATTATATTTTTTGAGTCTTTGCTCCTATGCTGGGCTTGACATTTTAAACACATAGATCAGGCGATCCAGAATAGTGGAGCTCGGGGGGGTAACAATAGTGATTATTTTTCAGTAGGAAACACTCGCTCATTTAAATGTTGCGTAATTTCATTAAAGAAATGCTGCAGAACAAGCCCTTGTCTGCCCCTCCCCACTCCCTCCTTCCCCTGTGGGCTCGTACCCCTGCCTTTCAGTTGGGGCGGGCTTATTTAACCCAGGACAACAGCCTTCTCCCCTAGGCGTGAGCCGCTCACAGAGAGCCTCTCTGCCGAGGCCCCGGTGCCGATACCCCCGCGCTGCTCGGGCGGGCTGGGGACGAGGAAGGGGACCCCCTCCGGGACACCCCCCCCCGAGCGGGGACAGCCGCAGGGCCGCCCACGGTGGCCGGCAGCCGAGGGCACGGCCGCGGCGGGCGCGCTGCCAGCCGCCGGGCCGCCGCCCCCCCCACCGCGCCGCTCCCCCGGCCCCCCGCCGGCAGCCCGCGGGGCGGCGGCGGCCCCAGACGGCGCGGCGCGGCCGGGGCGGGGGGGCGGCTTCCTGGAAGCGGCGGGTGTCGGGTGGCCGCCGCCGGCCAGGCGCGCTGCGGGCAGCGACGGGGCGCGCCGCCGAGCCCCGGGGGGGGGGAAGCGCGGGGGAGGCCGCGCGGCTCCGCCTGCCTGAGGGGAGCGTCCCCGCGGGGACGCCGCGCTGGGGCTGCTGTGTGGGACCCCTCGGGGCTGGGGCGCGGAGCTTCCTTCGGGGCTCCGCTAGGCGGGGGCGCGGGGCGGCCCCCTGGCACGGGGGGCGGGGGGGGGTGGGTGCAGCCGCCGCTCTGCCCGCGGCAGCCCTGGCCCACAGCGTTGGGAGGCAGGCTGGCGCTCTCCCGGCCCCCGATCGGAGAGCTGAACCCCGGTCGGGTCAAACACATGGCGCGCCGAAGAGGAGGCCGTGCTTCGGCACCTCTGCAGTGAGGTTAACTTGGTTCTTTCCTCACCGACACTTCCGTGAGGCGACAGTACTGCGCACCTCCAGGGTGCTACCCTGTCCTCCAGGGCTCCTTTTACAGGCCCTTGTAACGTGGCCAGGCCAGCCCCGAGCAGAGATGCCCGCACTTCTCGGCTGTACCCAAAGTAGCCAAGAACGAGACCACAGCAGTGCGCCAGGCGCTGGAGAGTCGTACCTGTAGCGTAGCCATGCTGAATGTGCAGAGCCACTTCGGCTTGTGCTTCCTCTGCCACTGAACAGAAGAGCTTTTTGCCGAATCCATCACAGGTTTGGTTTTGCAGCGCTACAAGCAGTATGCAGTTCAAGTCACTGGAGTAAGAAAGAAAGATCCGAGACATGCATTTAGCTCCCGGAAAGCACTTTGGGTTCCCTGTGGCATATGGAACAGACCAGAGCATTTTGGTACTCCTTAGTAACAGCAGCAAAACTGATGTATCTGGAGCAAAACTTGTCCAAAGGGTACCTAGACCGATCAAGACACAGACTGCAAATAACTTGATACAGAAATATATTTAGGGAGCTAGAGCTTCCCCAATGGCTGCATTCTCCTCCCTCCCTTTTTTCTTTTTAGCAGGCCAGCATAGTCCCTCCTTCATGATAACAGACTATTGTAGAAGGCACTAAGGGAAATTCATTGCTCCCTGATATTTAAGAAGATAAGGTTGATTTGTTAATATCTTTTCATTTTTATTATGTCTTCAAAACTGTTTAAGATGTTTAACAACCTAGCTTTGAAATAAGAGGACAGCTTGTGTACCGAGTGTTGATAATGGTTGAAGAATTCTAAATCTCTCAGTGGAATTGTGTCTGCTCCAACAGGTTAAATTTAAAGTGACAATTACTCCATATTTTCAATACTGAAAATTGAGCTGGCAGTTTCAATGTAACGTGAAGATGGTGCATACAAAAAGAATCAGCGCTGCTGCATGTGTATCGGACTCTTGCATATTTGAATCCTGTACCAAAAGGTTTACTATGAGGGGTCAAGAATATTCTGCACTGTGAAACGTATATGGTCATCTTACCCTACCTTTTCAGCTCTCCAGGCCCTTTGGTATAGGCTGTTTTCACCAAATTCATTCCCAGACTTAAACAACCTAATCTGTCCTCAGTCAAACACTAGCGAAGAGAATTGAGTTGTGCTGGAGGCATATTTATCATATGAAATCTCTTGCCACCAGCACCTGAGCTGAGCAATTATATTGTTAATAATAACTTATACATAATAGCTCAATACGCAGAATTGAGCATTGATGTTTTTTCATCCCAACCTGCAAATTACTGTATTACGCCTCTCGCATGGTGTCTCTGTAATTTTTTTATGATCAGACCTTTTCCCTTTGCTACACGTTTGCTCTGCTGCCACTGATCCAGACAGGGATTCACAAGGTATGACTCTGATGCTTCAGCTTTTAAACATGCCATTGACGAAAAAGATTTTTGATTGCGTATTTACAGAAACTCTCTGCTGCCTCCTTTTCAAATGCTGGCTACTGCTGGTAATCATAGAATCATTGAATAGTTTGGTTTGGAAGGGACCTCTAAAGGTCATCTAGTCCAACCCCCCCTGCCGTGGGCAGGGACATCTTCAACTAGATCAGGTTGCTCAGAGCCCCGTCCAACCTGACCTGGAATGTTTCCAGGGATGGGGCATCCACCACCTCTCTGGGCAACCTGTGCCAGTGCTTCACCACCCTCAGCGTAAAAAATTTCTTCCTTATATCTAGTCCATAGCTACCCCCCTTTAGTTTAAAGCCATTCCCCCTTGTCCTGTCGCAACAGGCCCATGACAACACTCAAAACTCGGTGATTACTTGAAAATTACAGGTTTGGATGATAACTCCGTTTCACTCAAGGATGTTACATACTGTAATGATCTAAAAATAGATTACTTTTGTGAGAGAATCAGCACTCTTAATTGTCCTACTTACTTTGCATCTGCCTCTTAAAAAAATTGTGGTTTGCAGGGTAAATGGCATGCACATATGTGACAGCAGCCTCCGACCAACACCAAGGATTCAACTTTGGGAAACCACCAGTGTTAAAATCATGAGCTTCTGTAGCTTTAATGAAAAAGGATTTACTGAGGCTGAGAAACATTGAGTGGTACCTGATGGGACAGACAGGACACTAGAGAGTAGATAGCTCATGTCAGGGTTGGGTGCAGCCTGTTGGTGACGGGAATAACTTTCCCTCATCACTGTGACACAGGGTGTAAAAGAAATTAAGGGCTCACAGTCCCCTTTGCCTCCCTACTAAATCTGCCCTTAAATGCATATAGGCCTACGGAGCTTATTCCTTTACCTTCATATCATACAGCATCTTTGTGTCTTTTACTTGTTACCTTTGTCCAGTAGATTTCAGTTTGTTTTTTTTTTTAAATCTCTAAGTCCTGATGGAAGTGGAAATAACATAATAGTTTCTAAGACATAATTTAGCCAGTAATAAAGATGAGCAACCTGTGCCTTAAAGAGCACGTGCATAGACCCCAATGACTTCAGTAGAGACCATTTACCTGTGTTTGAAGGGCAGGTTTCTTCTCTCTCTGTCATTAGCCAAAACTGAAACAAAGATAAGAGGCATTGGGTTATTGCATATTTTCATAGCTGCAGTGGTGCAAGCTATGGAATTTAGTCATTTATTAGATGCATATTAAATATGCATGACAATAAAAAGAAAACATTGAACATGAATATAAATCTCTCTCATATACTAGATAGTCTTGTAGCTAAAGAACAAGTACTGAGATTAGTGTCCGCAGGCTCAGTCACTGACTCACTCATTGACTTGCTGAGTCACATTAATATTTCTGCATCTCGCCTTCTCCCATTGTGGGAATGACAATGAAGATGTACTGGAAGAGTTGAAGGAGCTTCAGTCCATCCTTCAACCCAAATTTCCACTGCCCTCCCACCATACTGGCAACTTGCATGTCCTCAGTGCAGGCTCTGTCCTGTGGCAGGCTCTGGTAATGGGCCTTGGGGTGCTGCCTCTTGCCTGGGGGCTCCTGGAGCACAATGGTTGGGTGCTTGCAGGACCACATGCGTCTCCCCAGCTGCAGCTCTATGCTCACCATCCCACCCCCACCCCATGAGTCAGTCTGGAGGAGTAAATGTGCCCCACTGCATGGCCTACAAAGGTGGGTAGGGGTGCTCCTGCATTCCCTGATGTGTTCACAGCTGTGCTTGCATTCACATCAGGGCTGCATCTGTCCCTGTAATATCCTGATTCAGTATGACGCATCCTGGTCAAAGGAGAAACCTAAAATGGAGAAGTCTAAGGCTATTTCTTTCAGTGCCTTTCCCCTGAAAATTTTGTCAAAAATCATCATGTTTCTGTGAACTCTTTCAATTTTTGACAAACTTGCACTTTCAGTTGATCATTTTGCAATCAACATTACTCAGAGCCTCCAAGAAGCAAGCCCAGCTTTGTATCACCAACACACTGTCATTAATTTTGCATTTTAATTGACCACAGGAGCAGTCCCCTTCACTGTTACAATTTACATACGCAAAAGATACAGAAGAGTTAATGAACACATAGGATTGCCACTACATCATGTGGAATTTCTTGCCTTTATGGTTTCTTTTATTTTTTAGCACCTTTGAATCCGTCATCTCCAGTCATTCCTGGCACATTGTAAAGGACTGCTGATACTTCCCACATTTGCTGTCCAGTACTTTGGAGATTTACAGCTGTGATGGAAAGCAATCTTAAATGGAAACGGACCGAAGGGAAGGGCATATCAGTCTAATTGGAAAAGCATATACATATATTTAGAGCAGACAAGGAGGGGATAAACCCCACCTATCTGTGGTAAGTGAAGACTAAATTAAACAGAAGGCGGGGGGGGGGGGAGAAAGGAAGAAAGAAAGAAAAAGGAAAAATAGCCCCAGACATTAACTTTGGTCCCCATCAAGCCAGCAGCATTAGGAACGCTTGACTTCCATCTGTGCCAGAAATGTGCTGCACCTTCTGTCTCACTGTTAGTATTTTTCATTCTAGAAAAATTAACAACAACAAAACCAAAATAAAACCCCCTCTTGCTTTCTCAGCTCAGCTTCAAGGAATGGGATCCAGACAAACTGCTGGAGGGAAGGAAGGCTTTTGGATTCTGCATTTTGTTTTATTAGGTGTAAGTGAGTTATTTTGATTATGTTGGCAAGAAGTGGGAAAAAAAGCCTTATGGCAGCAGCTCTGTCCCCTCTCTACCCATTTCTCCATGCACATGTGCACTCCCAGCACCCACTGCCACATAATTTGGCCAGCAAAGGCTCACAGAGGCAAGCCTACACTGGTGCCCCTGCATTTTGTGATGTTTGACTGCTTAGATGGGAGACAGAAAAACTTTTTTTTTTTTTTTTTTTTTAAATCAAAGCATGAAGGTAGGGAAAGGAAGGGGAGGAACAAAAAAAGGTGCAAATCCCCCAAGTTTTTTTCTCCCCAGTTTCGGGCATTGCTCTCAGGGGTTTTGGTATGAATGAATGGCATTCTTTTCAAGCTGCCTTGGAGCTCCATGTGTGTGGTGACAACGTGGCTACGCTGTGCTGTAGCAAAAATGATGGGCAATATCCGCCAGCTGCAGGGCCCCAGGGAAATCGGTGCTCCCTTCCTGACATGTCATACCTGCCACTGGGCAGGCAATGGGGAGCTGGGAATCCTGGGGTTTATTCTTCCAGCTGTCACTAAATTTTTGTGTGAACCTTGAGTCATTTAACTTCTCTGCTCATCAGTTTCCTGATAACTCTTCACCTACCAGAGAAAACAGGGAAATCGGAGATCTGCCATCCTTACACTGCCAGGAAGGACCCAATGCATGCAACAGAGTTCAAGTAATTTAAATTCTAATTTTTGCAAAGATCTCAAAGATTGGCCTCATTGCCTGCATGGAAGGGGGATCTTGTATGTGAATGCTTGCGTGCATGCATATATCTATATCAAAGGATGATCAGAATGGGAAGTTATTAAAATGAATGTAAAAGCCAAGATCAGAGGCAAATATCCTCAGCCAAGCTGAATGCCAGAAACACTAAACAAAGGAAGTTAAAAGTGGCGCTTCATCTCCCCAGTCCAAAGGGCATCCAGAGCAAGGGAAGATGGGAGCTGTGGTGCTGCTCAGATGGGTTTTATTTTTAGCTTCAATTTTCTGTGTTCTTTTCTAACGTGGTTTTAGAAGCATTTACTACTTACGTGCTCGAGACAGCCCTTAATTCCCTTCATCCCTGTGCTTTGTGACTGTGGAATCACCTGCCATGCAGATCTCGCGTCTACAACATCTCTCTCCTTTGCCTGATGGTAGCTGAGGAAGCAGAGAAGCAGGACAAAACTGTATTTCTCCATAGTGAAGCCAATACAAATAAACTTTCAGATAGGAATTTATCAGCATCTGCCTCCCTTCTTGGCACCACAGAGGCAACTTAGATGGCTTTGAGACCTTGCAGAAAGCCAGAAACACTCTGTACCACTACTTTCCCTCCCTGACAGAGATCTTGTCCTCGATACAAACCTTGGGAGAGGAGCACAAAGCTTGAGCCTAGAATGGGTATGGAAAAACACAGCTTGGAGAGAATAATTCTTCCCACAGAACCCTCCATAGGCTCCCAGACTCACATAAACCAAAAACCTAGCCCTGCTCCTATTGAAATTAATAGCAGAACTTCACTAAAGGCAATCTAGTATTGAGCAAGAGACCTGGAACTCCCCATAGAGCACAGAAAGGAAAGTCAGACTTCTTCCTTGGCCACCTGCAAGGGAGGCCGAGGAGGGAGCACAGAGTGTATGTGAACAACTTGGATTCTGCCTGCGGGATCTGTGCGTTCCCTGTGGGACAAGAGTAGGGAGCCAGTTAAATATGCTGCTCAAGGGCGGTGCAAGGCTGACACCAAAGGAAGACACAGAGATTAGTGCAGGAACACCGAGCCTCTGAACAGGTATATGGAGATTGCCACATGAAATGCCAATTTCTAAAGTGTGACTGAGCCTCCATCTTCTCCTGGGATGAGATAGCAGAAAACAAGACTAAACTTTTGTTGTTTTGCATGTCCCCTGTGAGGTCTTCTCACATGAAAGGCAGAGGGAGTAATGAGGTCACCTGCTGAAACCAGGCAGTTTCCTAGGCATGGCCCTATGGATTGACCCTTTTCAGCTTAACTGCTGTATTTAAGGCACCACCAAGGGGAGGAAAAAGGAGGGAATAATAGAGTTCTGAAAACTGGGGGGGGAAATCTCATGAAAGGGAACACCCCCATGCTGGAAGAAGTGGGAAACAGTAAGGAGGGGAAAGAGCAGCCTTCCCAAGACGCAGGGGAGAGAGCAAGTGGTCTGCGTGAAGCATGGATGTGAAATATGGCCCTGCAACAGCTGTTTAGCACATTAGCCTGTTGGTGTGCAGGCTCCCATCCAACAGCTTTCAGTCAGAATCCCAGTCCAGCAAGAGCAGCGAGACAAATGCAGCAGGATGGGAGTCCGCCCTTGCAAGTTGTAAATTGATGCAGAGATGCTGCCTTCTTTACTTGGGGACAGCCTGAATGCAGTTGTGATGGAGAAAGGGAAGGGAGCAGGTTCTCAGCTCCCCTTGCTGGATGCTAGAAAGGGCTGCAAGAGGAAGAATAGTAATGGTTGGAATACCTTAGGCTTCATCCAAGCCTGCCTGCCCACAAAAGAAGGTTTTATGCATTAAGTTACTCTTGGCAGGTGGTCAGGCAGTATTTTTTTCTTTTCACTCAGCCCTCTTAATGGTGACAAGGTTTCCAGGGATGATGGGAAACGATGATACAGAGGACACCTGCACTGACTGGCTCTGATATAACAATAGAGGCCTCCATAACAGAGCAGATGGAGGGCATCCGTTTCGGTGAAGACAGCCAACCTTTCCAACCCACTCCCACGATATAAATACCCACTCAGCCTTGTAAGCCTGCATGCTGTTGTGCATATACTGCAGGAGCAACCAGCTAGCAAAACTATTCCTTGCTATTCAAAGGCCCTGGGACTGACCTGTTGTTCTGCTCAAAATGCTGCTTGAGCTGAAACACATTTATTAATAAGGGTTGCAAATTCCAGGAAGAATCAAGCATTCAGCAACCTCTGTCAAAGCCACCAGGCCCATCAGGGTACATGGCCCACGGAAACAAACACCTTGCAGCTAAAATGCAATGCTGGAGCAATACAGGGTCTACACTTTCCCTGAGGTGAAAGAATGGAGTGATAAAACAGGCAGTTCACACCCTCAATCCATTTAGAGAATAAGCCCTTCTGCTTTCAGACCTGCGATCAGGTCAAATTTGAAGCAAATAGCTAAACCTTTCCCCACAGTCCCTTTAGTCTCTGGCAAACAGAGCTCTGTAATCCAGGAAACACCCTGCCTCCAAAGCCTGAAGCTCAGATCTCAACACTGGCAGCAGAAGTGCCTCAAACTGATCTCGTCTGTCCGGATAAGGATCAAAGCGCTCACTTGCTGCATGACCTGTGGGGCAAGTCACTTGACCTCCAGATGCAAGTCAGCCAACTGAGCTTGAAAAGCACTTGGAAAAAACCTCGTATTGCAGAGCCATTTGGAAAACCAGATGTTGAGTTGGAGCAGAGTTTTCCAAGGGACAGAAATTACCAGCAATGGTAGGGTGCAGTTCCCTTACTGAAGAGCACAATAATGACATCAGCTCTCTGCATGCCCACTTGTCCCCATCCTCATTCCGCATTGGAAAAATACCTTTTTTCTAACAGGTTCAATATGAGTTCAGACATACGTGGTTTAAAGCACGTTCAGCAGCCTTACAGCAGGCAAGAGTCAAAACTAACACTGAGCAAACCTGAACCAGTACTGAACACGGCACTCCTGCCTGCTGTCAGTGATAGGTAATTTCTCTGCTGCAGACCAAGCCCCAGGGATTTCTTTTCTTGAGGCTTCTCTGTATTATGGAAATTAGCTACCTACTCACTAGGTATTTTACTGGAACCACTTTAACCACCAAGCATTTCGTTTCAAGAGCGAGCACTTCTGCGAATGAGACGTAGGAGATTACCAAGGGCTGCCTGCCCAGTAAGCATGTGTGTGGGAAGAGGAGTACCCCTTTAGCATGCTTTGTCTTTCAGATCCTCCTCAGGGCACGTTATATGTCAAAAAGCAGGCTCAACTGGGGAGGGGGCGTTTGAAAGGGCAGGGGAAGAGGCAGCAACGTGAAGGCTTTTCTCACCACTGTGGCAGGAAATGGAAAGAGCGCTTTCATGGCCGGAAGAGTGAGAGTGATGGAGCTCCTGGCTGCACCCACCCTGCAGCAGCGGCATCAAGTGTGAAAAACCTCACACCATCTCCTTGAGAGTACTTGTGTTGCTACAGCAAGGGCTGTTTTTCTGACTCTGACATTTGGCCTGACTGTAAATGAGTCCACTAATTCTCTTAATGCTGGTGCTGCACGTGGTGCTAATTATACATCTCTACAACAGGGTACAGTTTCGTCCCATACTAACTGGTATCAATTCCCTCTAGCTGTGCATGACAGTCTGCGGGCAGAGCATGTAAGGGTGGCCTATACCCACTTCAGTCTCCTGTAAAGCCACTCCCATTCACACACAGACCAGGAAAAGGTCTACAAACTCAGGTGGCACGTGTTTTTCAACTTACCTTCTAAATCATTCCTGAAGGGCAAGTCACATCTCACCCCAGGTTCACTGGATTTCAGCTCAGTGTTTGTGCTGTGGGTCCAGTGGGTCTTGCTTTTTTGAAGAGCCATCCCAGTCTTATGTCTCAACAGAAATAGAAATTGCGACAATACGCAAGGCTGCACAGCAGCATGAGCCTTGACTACCTGTGGGCACAGCAAGAACATCCATTTGCAGAGGAAGTGAGGGCACAAGCCTAGAGCAGGAGAGAGATACTGTATTTTGTCAGCATTGTCAGGTGAGGGAGAAGAATTGTTGCAACAGCGAATGATCAGCTAGTTTGAGTGAAGCTTAAGGCATCAACACAGGTGAGAGAAAAGCAGGGTATCAGCACAAAAATCAGAAGAACTAAGGCCGTAACAGTGTTCTATTTGCACCTTCTCTTGCTAAAGAGTGAGAAAGTCTCTTCGCTTCACGCTACAGAGCCCTCCTCTTTCCCTCCAAGACTTTTGATAAGGAGATGGGTTAAGGTGGAGATATTTATAAGCAGCCCTTTGTTTATGTTGGGATGTTTAATTTATGGGCGAGGTGCACCTACAGTTGAACTTGGAAATCCGAAGGAAGAAATAAATAATAGATGCACACCACCGTTCACGCAGACTTTTTAAGCAAAATTCAAAGAAGGAGCCTATCAAACAGAGCCTTACTATGTCCACACATTCAAGCCTTTTGCTCACATGCATTCCCATCCTTTTCCAAAATCTGTAGCTGTAGCAAGAGGAAACACACAATCATTCCAACAAAGGTCCAGGTCTGCCCTCAGTTTCATCTCTGTTGGCCCAATTGCACTGAATACTAGCTCCAGCCTGCAGCTCACCTGAAGATCAGTAACACTGCTTCATCCATGCGTTCCCAAAATCAGCAAGTTAAGTAATAAATGCCCTTCAGCCTCCCTTCTTCATTCAAAACCAGAAAGCACTACTAAATAAGTGTCCTCCAGCCCCCTCCTGCAAATAGGCAAATACTCTTTATCATAATTCACGTGCTGTGCGTGTTCACTGACATGACTCCATTGGACTTGCCACCCGTCTCTGAAACTATCCCTGATACGTTGACTTTGGAGCTTTGGCCAGACCAGGGCTTAATTTCCTCATCACTTACAGCACTTTCTCCTCCGGTTGTCATACAAGCTTTTGACCAGCACAAGAGCAAAATAGGGCCTTTCCAGTTTTACTTAAGTCCTCTCTGACCTATTAATGAATGGACTGTCCAAGCATTTAATGAAGCCTGTATTCCCACTGATATCACTGGTGTTCAGAAAGTTGAAACATGACTGTACACCCTGAACGAGACGAAAGGATTATATGTATGTTTGTTTGGTTTTTTTATGTCCATACTCTCATCTTATTACTCACAGCCACGCTTGGGTACATTTTAATTAGCTTATTACTTTTTATCTCAAAAGACATGACTGAAAGAATAAAAATGTCTCAAAACATACACAAGCTTTTCAAAATCTCCAGTGATTAAACTCCATGCTGCTCCAGCATCAGGAATTTTATCATGGTTATATGTCCTTTAGATTCATAGTTGCTTGCTGATCTGATTAATTCTCTACCTTTCTTTCTGAATATTCAGTGAATTGTTGCATGTCCAAGTGCTCTGAATTCTTCCAGACATATACTGATTTATTTTGATCCCTGCCATTTATTACTTCAGAAACCAGAAAGAAAAAGCTAAGAAAAGTGAAAGGGCTAGTCAGCTGTCTATATTGGTCCCCTTTCAAAATTAGGACTAGAAGGGGGGGGGGGGGGGGGGGGAGTGATGATAAAATGAAAGCTGGGAAAAGGTGCAAAAAGAATGAGCCCTGGAAATAAATTCTTAACGTCAAACTAATTCATTCTGAAACAGCTAGTACCAGCAGCCTCTCTATACCTGTTCCTCTGTTGTGCATTTTCTTTGAGTATGTACACATACTCTTGATGAATCTTCTCAAAGCAAGCTCAGTGACTGGTCTTTCAGTTTGTAGCTCTTTACAATGTTGTCCCAAAGAAGCCCACAACTTACAACTATCTGGGATGGACAAAAGTTTATTTACTTCCCTGCAACGTGTACCACAGAGGACACATATCAGACCTCACACACGCGCTTTTCTCCTAGACCCGGATGAAACCCGATTCATGATCTAACATGAGAAAGAGTAGCACAGAATGTCAGCAGCCACCAAATTACTGTTTTCTAACCTCTTTGAGCCTGCGTGATAACTTAGCCCAAAATGCCATTCTGTGCCCAGACTTTTCTCCTTGAGCAGTTTGCCAGACACTGTTAAGTCGAGGCAGATTGGTCCAGCAGGCTTGGGATGCCCCAGCCCAGGAAGCATCCAGACCCATCTGCCCTGCCTTTTTCACTTTGCTTGAGGGACCAATGGCTAATGCAAAGTGTGATATCTGATGAATCAACAGGGCTTGAAATACGGTCAGTGTGCCACTGGGATTCTAGGAAACCCACTGCGACAGTGGAGAACGGCCACTGCTTCCAGCTTAGCAGTTCATGTAATATGTGGCCTAGAAAATATAATGTTCAGTTGAGACTTCTGCCCATCCTCTGCACTTAGGGCCTGAGAGGACAGCCTGAGTTGTGAAACATGCAGTCTAGCTTTCACTTTACCAAAATAGAAGGCTCAGCAAGAGCTAAAACTTACAGATTTACGCATAGGATGGCATCATTACAGCAAGAGAGCTCGTGCTGAGGACACAGCAGAGATGGAGCAGTGGCTGTGCCAAAAGAGTAAGGCAGATGCTGAAAGACCGTAAGCAGGCAGTGTTGCCCACAGAGAGGAGGGAGAAGCCTGGAGAGAGCAGGAGAGACTGTCTTCCCCGGGTACAGCGTGCAGAGCGGGGTAGGAGGCCATGATGTGAATGTTGTCTCTGTACAAGTCAGATGTTGGACTGTGATCCATGGGGCTTGGCTGGGGTTCCACAGTATCCATTATTCAATACTTCCACTGAAACTCTGATGAGTGTTAATGCTGGAGGGAGGTGAAAGAACAGAGGAGGTAGGGGAGGGAGGGGCAGAGAGATACAGAGATATACCTAGAAAATACCCCTCAAGATGTGATCTCAAAACAGGATCTCTGTATCCTTTAGCAAAGCCATCCAAGTAGGACTGATTGTTTTTCCATCAGTCTTTAGGCCCCCAAGAAGGCCTAAAGACAGAAAACAAAACACACAAAAACAAAATAAAAAGAAACAAAACAAGAAAGCCATCAGCAACTACCAAAAAAAAAAAAAAAGGAAAAGGAGGGTGGGGGAGTCTACTCAGCGTTGACAGCAGATATTCAGTGCTGTTTGAACTTCATTGGTGGTATGGTCTCACATTTCTAAGGCTCTTGACATAGGCATTGGCTCCAGGGGTGAGACCATCTGCATCTCTGTTTTGCTGGGATTGCTTCCATGCAGAGGGCCAGGAAAGGGAGATGGATTTCATCAGAACTGCCTTCTAGAATTCCCGTCCTCTCTCCTGCCCCACCCCTTGCCAAGAGGGAGGGATAGGATAGGAGGGCTAATGTGATTTCTACTTCTAGCCTCATTTTGGTGCATTCTAGTACCAGCCAACAGATGTATCCCAGCAGCATTCAGACATAAACACCCTTCTCATAAAATAAGACACAGCTCCTAATTTGGCAGCCAACTCTCACCCTACCTTTCAGGGACAGCGTAAAGGTGGGGAAATTTAGGATGAGGAATATTTAACCTGGATATCAAGAAACACTTCCTAACAATACCAAACACTCAAATGAAGGAAAATCCAACTTATCCATTAAAGACATGCAAGAGTTCACTGAGGTGATGACTATGGAACAAGTTGTAGTGAACACCATGTCATGTCAATGCTTTTTGCTAACATTGGCCAGCAATTAGCCTAAGCCATACAGTCTGGATTTGAAGACGAATACCCCCTAAGGATATGTATTTCTGAGGGATTAGAGGCTAGGGGCCACATTCTTCCTCAGTATCAACTCCACAACTAGCTCATGGTGATTGGCCCCATTTTAGAGATTAAGCAACACATGCAGAGTTAAGACAAGCAAGAGAAAAAGGTTGCAACAGAAAGGGGGTCCTAAGTCCTAGCAAATTGTGGCATTCATTTCATAGCAATTGTCACTGAGAGAGGCAGGCTTCCTGTCTGCAAGAGCAATGAGGAGCCTATTGCATTGTGTTGCACTATAATCCCAAGGCTAGCAGTGCACCACCCTGCTTGCTATGCAAGAGCAGTTGTCCACATAAACAGGCCCATTAAATCCATCAGTTGTGTCTTATCACTGGAGAGTTACCTGCTTGTAACACTCAGAAATAATCTAGTCACCTGCACATAGCACCCAGCTTCAGTGGTGGCAAACTGTTCATATTTAGTCATAGTTCTGTTCTGTTCAGTTCTGATCTGACCTGCAAGAAGGATGTATTCTGGGTACAAGCAATGGCAGCTTGATACCCCAACCTGCAGGAGCTGCTTTGGGAAGCTCAGTTTTGGGCTCTGTTACTATTTCCCCTCGTGAACCTGTCTCATTCCTATTTCTCTGTGCCTCAGTTACCCTGGAAGACTTAATTTCCTTCACCTTTGAGGACTTAATTCAAAGGGCTCCTTTTAGACACCTGTCTTCACCCTGAAGGACAAAACATTATATGCCATGTATCTCTATCATGGTCTCTGTTAGCAAAGACAAACTATACTCCTGTTCTACTTCCATAGATGGGCTCCTGAAATCTTACATCCCTGGCAGAATGCTTGTCACAGCCCATACGCTTATTCAGAGCTAGAACACAAGATTATCTCCATTACCTGCTGCACAGTCACATCTCACCCCAAGATGTCTGTGGACCCACCTGACACTTCTTGCTGCTGATGGGAGAGTATCACATCTTGGTGGATGGTGGAGGGAAACATAGCTATAATTACCAGTGTGTCCACGGCTGACTCCATCTTGTCCCCAGTGATATCAGCGGAGGGGGAAGAGGATTAAAGCAGAGACAACTCCCTCTCTCTGCTCCAGTAACATTGGGTTTAGATCCTGACAGTGCTGCTGGTGTTCATTTCCTCCCGTGCCCCGCTCCCTCCAGAGCTCTTGCCATCCCCCCCTGCTACTCCATAGTGCATAACTAGCATGCAGCAGCAATAATTGAACATTCAGGGGGTGAGAGCTGCCTGTGTATTGCTGGGGTGGAAGCTGGGAAGGGAGGCAGAAGCTAGCACAAGTACTTAGTGGGAAAAAAATCTGCATTTTATTTTGTTGAACAATATTCTTGCATGCCTAGAGCCAGAAGCTCTGCTCTATAGACATGCTAATTATCTGGGAGTCACTGCGTGTGTGTGTGGCTGCTAATGCCTGCCTCTCCTTTGGGGGAAGAAACAGACAGCTTTTTATTTGTGTGTTGGGTTTTTTCCCTCTACCCTTCCCTTGTCATTCCGGCTGGTGAAGCAAATCTGCCTAAACCTCCCTCTTGCCAGAGGAGCTGCAGCAGCTCTTTCCTGAAACACTCCGTGGGTGGAAAATGCATAACTTCACTCTACCCACGGGGCAAAAACCCCACACTCACAACACGCAATCTGGAGCCACATCAGTCATGCCGACAGGACAGCACTCCGGGCTCTCTGTGTTGCTAATGCACTGCACAAGCCAAACCCTCCAAGCACTAACCCATCCAAATCCTGCACACGCACCCTTTCCCTCTCCAATCCTCAATAAAATCCTCCTCCCCCATTGCACATGCTCACTCCATCCCCGTCTTCATCCTCAAGTTTGTGACTCTCTTAACTTCTCTCCAAACACAGCTCCATTCACTCTTACTTCTTGCTCCTGGCAGATCCCACTCTGCAACCTCACCACCACAACTCTCCTTTCTCCATCTTGTATTTCCACATACCACAGCCATAAACCTCCTCTTTACATCATCTTGCATGCTGTCACACATTGCTTTTCACTCCACAGATCATTCAGGCACCACTCTCCCCTTCATCTGCATCTTCATCCCCTTCATCTTCATCTTCCTATCAATCAACCCCTGCCATACCTTATTTACAAGCCTTCCTGCCTATACTCACTCAGTTGTCCTAATTATCTACTCTCTCACGCATTTTTCCCTATTTTTCCCTCACTCAGTGATTACCTTCCCATGCATGTACCATTTACATCATACAAACCCATTCAGCTTCTCATGCATATGGCTCAGGTTTGCAGGACCTAGCTGTTGCTGTCCCTAGCGATTTAAACAGTTGGGCACTACACCAATTGTAGAATCTCTCAGCCCTTCAGAAACCCAGAGGATGTATCTGTGAAATCAGCCAGGTTTGAGACAGCCAAACTGAACCATACCCAATCTCTTGATGCAGGTTTTTCTGCCAGCCAAGTGGCCTGCAAGTGGTAAGAGCTGAGACAGGAGCCCCCATCCCTCCCAGGTGATTTTCCCTAAAGCATCAAAAACCGACCAGCACAGGATCGGAGGCAGACAGAAAACATTTCCCTTTGTCCTCCTTATTTGTAAGAATATTTTTTCCCCTCTCCCAAACTACTAAAGAAGGTGACCTCACCATATTTTCCTTGTCAGCCCCTCTACTCACACACAGGTTAATACCCCAAGACCTTCCCAACACCTTTTAACTCTGGCCAACATTGTATCAGAACCAACCAAGCCATTTTTTTTTTCAAATTCACCAAAGCCTATCACTACCACAGCAAGCTTCAGACCAGATGTCTGAGGTCACTGGGGGTGGGGAGAGGAAAGGGAGGGAAGGAAGGGAAGGAAGGAAGGGAGAGAAATGTTGGAAAGACAGGAAAACAGAAAATTGTCCTGAGGCCCGAGTCCCAGACTGAGAATCTGAACCCCCCAAACTTTTCTCCCAGCACTAGTAGCAATTCACTGCAAGGCCTCAGGCAATTCTCTTCACTTCTTTGTGCCCCAGTTTCCACATCTAAAATGACAACGATCATCACTCCTACCTAAGGCAGAATGAAGGTTAATCTTTGAAGACATTTTTCAAAATATTATTAGCAGTTTCTGTCCCTGATGCCTTTTGGGAAAACTGTGACCAAGTGATATATGGAAACTGAACATTCTCAAGAAGTCCTAGGGCCAGCTTCCTTGCTGCTTAGCTTGTCCACATTCTGATGATGCTTCAAATGATATGCATATGGAGATGCACGCTTGACTTGTATATGGTTTGCTGACACTCCGAGAACGTGTGCACATGCATGCACAAAACATCACAGCTGAACCAGGTTTCTAATTGCATATTCTCCATAGCGTCTTTCATGCTTATCTTTTTGCTTGATCCCCTATGCCAAAAAATCACCTGCAACACATTGACAAGACTGAGCCAAACTAAAGGGACTGGAAGAGGCGGAGACCTTTTACCCATGCATGCCCACAGGCTCCACCCCAGCTGGAGCTGTTCTGCAGTAGTGCATGGTGGAGTTTCCCCATTCCTTGCTGGCCTGAGCACCAACACTGAAGGAAAAAGGGTCTAATAAGAGCTCTGGCTGCCTTGCAAGAGGGATTTACATTTTACAGAAGCAAAAGCAATGCCTGCTTCACAGCATGAATGCCCTGCTTGTTTCACCGCTACAAACCACCCTACAAAATCACCATGGGGGGAAAACCACATTCTTTCTCTACCTCACCCAACACAAAGGAGAGGCACTGCTAAAGAGAGAAAAATAGTGCACAGGGCACAGAAATCCAGCTCATCTCCTCATGTCAGAGACTGAAGACTCATCTTAAGAGGCGATGTCCATGCCTACCTGTCAGCTGTGAGGAGGCCTCCTGGGAGGCCTTCTAGTAGGAGTGGCCTTTGAACCATCTCAGCAGGATGCTGGCTGAGGTGGGAGCAGAGGGGGAAGGAGCGAGACCTGCATCAGGCACCATGACACCTGCGAAGCACCCTGCCTCTACTGAGCCCAGCCAGGCTGGCTCCCCGGCATGTCCCCCGGCCCCACTGGCCCACCCTGGCAGGCCCCTTTCACTGGCGGCAGGCAGACGGATAGGCATGGGGAAAGGTGCAGGAAGAAGAGAAGGGTCAGAAACATATTTCTGGGAATCTCAGAAAAGAGGCGGCAAGTGACAGAGAAGAGAAAGAAGCACCTGACAGAGTTCAATAGCACGTGGCAGTGAAACAGAAAAAGAAAGGAGCTGAGTGAGATGTTTTGCGGGCTGCTGCTGATTCCAGGGAGTCCTGCCCTATTTTATTTTCCACTCGCAGCCCCCAGCAATCTTGGTTTCAGTCACAGACTTTCCCCCTCTCCCCCAACGCACCCCCAGGGAGGACTCTTCGCCATGGCTGGGGGGCAACCCAAACCGTCACACCAACAAGAGGTCTCTCTGATAACTGCCTTTCTCTGTAGTTTTCCTCTTTGACATGCATATTCCGTTCAGAGAAACCCCCTCTCCCCTCCCACGCTCTCACCCGCGCCATCTGGTTACGGTTTGCACCATGACGCGCTTCCTCTGTGGTTTATTTGCTTTTTTTAGCCAAACCCAGGAGAGGGAGAGAAATACCCTGTTTGCTTTGGGGATGAACTAGCCACCCCCCCCACACACACACACATTTACTTTATTTATTATAGAGGTTTTGTGTGGCAGGTTAGGGGAAGGTTGGGTTTTCGTTTTGTTTTTGTTTTTTCCCCCCATGAAGCTAATAAATGGGCTCCTCACAGCATCTGCTGTAGATTATGAAAAGCTTTATGAGGCTGTTGATTTTGAAAAACATTGTCAGGTGATAAGGCAATGTGATCTAGTGGTTTGAGTGGGAGGGAGGCCAGGGGAGGGCATAATAGGGCACCTGGCATCCACACTCACTCTGTGCCTCAGTGTCCCCATCACAGAAACAGGACTAATTCGTGCCTGTCACTGGAGCACTGGTGAGGGCCCTGGCTTCTGTAAAGTGCTTCATACACAAAGCATTCTAGGGATGCTAAATATTTGTAGTGCTTACACCCCTGAATTACTCAAAAGGCACAGAAAATCAAAGGCTGCCAACTTCCCACTGATGCAGGCCAGTTATGCTCATAGATTTTAAGGCTGAAGGGCATCCTGATGACTGTCTACTTTGCCAGTCCAACTTAGCACGAGAGATGAAGCTACACTGAACCCACAGAGCCTGTCCCAGACTACTGCAGTGAACACAGCAGGGAAGAGGACCTAAGCTTCCTAGCTCCCAGCGCCATATTCAGTCCTCCAAAGCATGCTGCATTTTACAGCAGGCACACAAAGAGAAGCTTTAAGAATTGCTTTGTCCTGGGTTTTGACAGCTGACTGCTGCAATTGCTAAACATTCCCACACAGTTCATACTCCAAGTCTCTGCTCTTACACAGCCCACTATTTCTCCAGGAACAACACATGCTGTTGGTCTTCAAATATGTTTATGGCTTATATAGTCATTTACTAAAAGTCTTCCTCTTCCATGGTTTACCCCATCTACACAAGGCCCTTATCACAGGAGAGAGACTCCTCCCCTTCGGATAAATGCTTACGTAGCACGGATGACTCCACTAGGAGTCATCTCCACTTTCACTAGGTGGAAGCTGGTCCCACAGCCCAATGTATTTCTGCAAAGGGATGCAGGACTCTTCCAGCCTTCCCTAGCCTACCTTGTGATTGGCTTCATAATTTCCAGCAAGCATTTCAAACTTTGCCTGGGTCACAGCCACTTTGCCAAACGTGTGCATGTGCGCACACAGCCCATTAATCCTCTTTGCTCTGCTCCAGACTTGATTTAATTTAACATTAGGTTTGGATGAGTAATTTTATCCTGCAACACAATTCAAGGTGATAGATGAGACCACAAGCAGGTGATAGCTCAGGCTTGACTCCCCCCTTTACTCTCCCTCCTGAGAAAGTATAGTTGGCCAGGTTGCATGAAGAGATTTACTGCTGCTCCAAAGTGGGGCTTCTACTGGAGAGAGCCAAGGAACAGAGATTTCAATTCTCATGAAAGGCTGGAAAGGAGGGGGGGTGGGTGGGGGGTAGACTGGAGGACGTGGTGAGCCAAAACCCAAGCAGAATGGCTAGGATCCAGGGAACAGCAAATCAGAACACCCCCTTTCTCCCCTCAGGTCTCCCCTCTTGCACAGATTAACTCTTTGGAGGCCAGTCTTGCAAGAGACACACAATTTCACAATTCCAGTGTGTGTGTGTGTGTGCATGTGTACGTGTGTACACCAATCTGCTTGAAATAAGGAAAAAAGGAAGCTGGGGCTATAATGACATGGGATCAGACTTCCACTGAAAACTCCTCTGTGTCCACTCCGCTGGTAGAAAAGTCTCTGTAATCAGATGGATGGGCCTCGGAATATGCTTCAAGTAGCCTGTCTGCCATCAGATTAATGAGGTACAAGAGCAATTCCAACAAATGACGGCAAAGGTGTCCCCATTCCTTTCCCAGGCTGACCTGGAGACCCTGTTACTGCCAGGTGGTCAGGCAGGGTCTGCACCAGGATGTTGCAATGGGGAAAGGGTCATGTTTCAGTCATTTCCAAGCTGAAATACTGTCTCCTTTTCAAACAGATGCTGGCACCATCTCCTGAGACACAACTGAATAAACACTGTCACTCCAGCAGCCACCCTCACTAGCCGACAGGTTACAACAGTATGTGAGGGCCAGCTTACCCAGACAGAAACCTAAGGTGCCCTCGCCTGCAGTTAACACTGGGGAAAAACTGGATGCATCAGCCCCACCAACCTGCACCAAGGTGGGAGTGAATTGCCAGCCCAAATGTCTTTATAGCTTATTGTTAGCATGTCTTAGTTTGTTGTGCATTTAGTTCCACCCATGCTTAAAATATAGAAAAACAGTCTATACAACAGAAAATGGACATTTAAAAAGGCACACCTGCTCAACTTCTGGATGGAAAATCAGAGACCCACTTGTTAAATGAAACGATGTGTAAATTGTTACTAAACTTGAAAGTAATCATGGAACTGGCAGAGCACAGAAGAGAGCAAGAGCAAAATCAGTGCCTTGTATGACTTTCTGGCATTGGCTCTCTGCGCTGTACTGACAATGCTGGCGTCCTTTGGATGCAAGCTAGAAATCCCAGAAGTTAAAAACAAATAGGGTCCTTGGAAGATAAACTGGCACAGAGGAGAAAAACCAAAGAGAAGGGGAGCAGAGTTGCAGCTGAAAGTCTACGTGTCATCTCATGACTTCGGAAATAGATGGAAGAATCACTGCCGAAGAAAGATTAGCAGTGGCAGGCAGGTCCTAAGAGGCTGCCAGGGGTATGTGCTAGCCTCTGTGAGCTGAGGAACAAAACATGGACATATGGGCCATAGCCTCACATGCAACGTGTTGAGAGCATCACCCTGGAGTTGGAAGTAAGAGTAATGTTGCTGTTTGGCAGATTGCAAAGTAAATTCAAGAATCTTCAGATTTTCAAGTGGAATTATATACTGGCATACTTTGCTACCCATAGCCCTTAAGAACTGCTTTCTTTACCTTCAGGTAAGTGTTTCTCAACGGAAGAAGTGTCAGGCTTAGATGGAACGGGACCGCTTTAATAGGGGCTTTTAACCTGACATTTTCAGGAGTAACGATATCCCCTACGCACTAACAGGTCAACATACTCCTTAAGGAGCATGTACCATAGGTAAATGTTTTCTAAATATTATCACTTGCCCATATAAGCATGGGATATGAGCTACTAGTTATCTGCGAGATGATAAACAGAGAGCCCAGTACTGCATGTTCCGTGGGAGCCGCCAGGAATTCACAATCCTATCTATCAGTTGCTCTACATGTTGTTACCTCAAACAGTCACTCAGTACACTACACCATGCAGGTGAGACATAGCAGGTACTTATGATAGCGTGTAGTCATGCAGTCTCTAGAGAGTACTCATTCAAACCAAATTAGCCAACCTGACTGCCCTCTTCAACCTGAATGATATTCCAAGGAGAAAACATTGCATCTGCAGCAAGACCCTAGGTATTCTGGAATCAAAACATTGATAATGATGCATTCAGTGTTTCTGTTTTTTAAAATTGTTTTAAAGACATGCCTTGGACCATGCCTTTCAGTCATGGTTTCCAAAGTAAGTTGTCATTTTGCCATGCATTTAAAAGGTTGTGTTTGACTGCACACAGAGATATCTGTGCCAGACACAGACACTCCAGAACGCAAATACAGGTCTTTAAACACATTCAGAGGCACTCTTATGTGTACTTAGGCACCCATTCATACATGTAGGGCTGAGTACATGCGCTTATATACAATTGTGCCAGACACACAGAGGTAAAGTAATACAGATATACATGTAACATATGCATATGCACAAATACACACCACACCTTGAGATGCACGTTCTCATTCATCTAGACATACACATCCTTTCATTTGCTTTGTGCTTCTCAGCTTTTACATCACAGAATTATTGGTATGTTATTGTCCTACAGTCATTTGCCTCTCAAAAGTCTGTTAGGGAGACAAGAATGACAACAGCAAACAAATGACAGACACACTCCTCAGGTGCAAAGCTCTTTTCAAACTCCCTCTGCACGTAAAGAAGCATAAAAACCTGTCTTAACAACCCAACTCATACTATTGCCTCGTATCAGCAAGGCATGGGCATGACAGACATTTGTCTAATTCACCCACAGGCAGGTGAGTGCTGCCCCATTTTACAGGTGAGGAAGCTGCTGCAAAGAATTGTTAAAGGTCTTGTCTAAGGTCATTCAGATAATGATTTGGTAGCAGAGACAGCAATTTTACCCACAATCCTAAGCTTTGAACTCCCCTCTCCTTATCCCTCAGTAGCGTCACCTCTTCTACCTGCAGCATCGTATGTTCGAGACTGATCACGCACACACATATGTGCCCCTCAGAAGCAAAGTCAGACACTTAAACCTTTACTTAAAAAAGGTGTACACCTGTGCACACACCCCACCTCGGTCTCGACTGTTTCATCAGCTAGGTCCCACCAGTTACAAGGTTTTATGCCTGTACATGGGTGTCTCAGCAGTGTCCACACAACAATCTCCCTTAGCATTCAATCTTTAAGACTCTACAGATGTAGCTGGGAGCACCATCCCTGTTGCTACCACACTATGTAAAACCCTAAGTGCAGACAGCCCTTCAGTGTTATTGGGCATTACTGTTTATGCCCCATAGTGTCCTCTGAAACCAAACTCTTTGGGACCAGTGTGGTTGTCTCCATTCCTTACCCTGCAGTGCCCCTTATGGTCACCTTGGAAAAGAGTAGTCACAAGTCATAGTTGCACAAGCAATCCTGGGCTAGCTTATGTGTTTGAAACACCTTCCAAAATGCTATTCCTTTCACCACAAATAAGAACTGCAAGATCCATTTGATAGAGATGAATGTCCCTCCCTTTACATTTAAACAAAACCCCAATATCAGCAGGTTTTCTGCCTCCCCTTTTCCCAGGTGATGTGACTCCTTCTGCTTCAGTGAACATAGGAC
This sequence comes from Aptenodytes patagonicus, assembly GCF_965638725.1. Classification (NCBI taxonomy): domain Eukaryota; kingdom Metazoa; phylum Chordata; class Aves; order Sphenisciformes; family Spheniscidae; genus Aptenodytes; species Aptenodytes patagonicus. Next base: position 5,475,356 of record NC_134967.1, on the reverse strand, counting down.
TGGCCTACACCATTACTTGGGAGTATTCCAGAGCTTATTCACTAATAGTTTACATGAAGTCTGAACCTAGGAATTCCTGTTTTGGACAGCAGCAAATTCCACCCCTTGCCCATCCAGACCCCAGTTACAAGGCATCCAGTAGCCCTTTTCGACAGTACCTGCTTCATACCAGAAGTGGGGGAAACAGTTAACCCCAATTTTCACAGAGAGAGAGAGTCTCTCATGTTTTTCATGCAATGCATTCACAGAGAGAAGGCCTCTGATTCACCCAAATGGATCTGAAAAGAGAAGACAGACATGGTATAGCCTTCAGGAGCTGGTCCATTTTATTAATAAAATAGTACAGGGAATGATTCCCTTTTCACGCATATATTTTTGCTGGCTTTTCTTTTTCCATTTTTACTGCTGAATCATACACTGTCCTTTACTAACAACTATCTTAATTCTCTGTATTTTACACTTCACCCTTTGGCAGCCAGCCCTGGGTGATGCCTAGCAGCAGAACCATCGCTACCCAAGTCCATCCCACATTGTCTCTCTGGCAATGAAAGTTACAGGGAAGGGCAGCTCTGAATTCTTAGGACACTTCACTTGAATGACACAACACTAGTTCTTCAAAAGCCTTATGTTTCATAAAAAGGGTACTCCAGTACCCTATGGTGATGTGCCATTCTTGGATTCCCAATGCCAGAACCAAATACTTACCTAGTCTCTATCAAACCAGTAAAACATGAAATCCTTCTGGGTTAAAGGACACAGATTAGAGGTTGCACAGACGAGTAACCAAGGTGCAAGGAGAATTAGGAATGTTTCCTGAAAGGTATTCTGGGGAGTTGAGCCTGTTGAAAATCCTTAGGATCGGGACCTAAATGAATACATTCCTGGCAGTGAGCGGGGAGCGAAGGAGGAAGCTTTATAAAATGAGATATTATTGATAATACCATGCATACAAAAATGAGACGTCATTTGTGTAATACAGATGCTAACAGCAAACTTTTTCTAAATAATTGGCTACCAGATTAAATGGCAGATAGAGATGTATAAATTCCAAGCAAATTCATGTCCACTTTGTATCTTTTTCAGAACAGTTGTTAGGGTGTAAGATTAGGGGTAAATTAACTGAGGTTGCTCTATGACTTACTCTCCTTTTCTGTTAAAGAACTATAATGCCATGTGCCTTAGAGGAATGGCATGCAAATGAGTTAACAGTTGCAAAGGGCTTTGAAGATAAAATGGAAGATTTACCCAAAACCTACTGAGAGGCAGAGAAAGGCATTACCAAAAATCTGACAAGACCACACAGCATGGCAGGCAGCCACTGCTATGGAGCAGCCACGGGAAAGAAGAGTTGGTGAGCAGTGGTGAGACACTAAATCTTGAAACCTCAATATGCAACTTTCAAAGTTTCACCTTGGCACACTTTGCAAGAGGCAGGTAGGAAGATAAAACTCAACTTGTCAAAACACACAGCAAGATCTATTGGGCTAGCACAGAGGTCTGCCAGCTCCTGGCTCTGTTCCTACAACCATCTTCAAAGCAGGGTGTTGAGGAGGTATAGTAGGAAAGAGGAATACTTTATGTTAGCAAGGGGCGAGGTGGCATAGACTTGGATGTTGCAAGGGAGAAAAGAGAGCCACAAAATAGTTAAAATGTAAAGAACATAAAGCAGGGAAGACTAGAGGAGAGCCTGGAGAGAAGAGCAGGAAATCCACATATTGGGAATTCCTGTTCAGAGAGGCAGAATGATTCTCTTAGCAGTCATGTCGGCTGCAGGGTAGAGCTCTGTGCAGTCTGCAGGATTCACACCAGAGAAGGGGTTAACGAGAAAGGACGAGAGAACAGCACAAATAAGATCAGAAATGACATTCTGGCCAACGGAGCATCTCCAGGCTGGGGAAAAACCCAGAGAACTCACTTGGTTCTATTTTCTGTCCTGCCTGAGGATGAGCTCTGGGCGGAAACTTCACCTTTAATCTCATTCCTGCATTTAAACAGAGCTGTGGTGCCACAGTGAAGGTTTATCTAAAAGCCTCTGAATGAACCCACAGTTCTTGAGAGTTAATCATCCCACACACCCCTCACCAACAACTTGCAGCCAGTCATCCTTGGGATGCAGCTTCCAAGCCAATGCACCTGTCCACAACTCTTCAAAAGAGAAAAAAGGAAGTTCTGTGGTTAAATCACTGATAGAAAATGCTGGCTTCAATCTCCAGCTCTCCCAGAAAATTCCTGGGTGACCTTGGGAGAGTCCCTAATTGCTCTGTGCCTCAGTTCTCCACCCATAACAAAGAGTTTATTAAATAGCCATGAAATCACAGTGAAAGTTAATTAATTCAGCATTCATGAGGTCCTGATACATTAAGGGGATCGCAGAGCACATCTGAATAGAAATATCATAGCTAGCCCCACATGAGCTTGTCCATCCACACATCACAAAGCACACAAAGAGACCAGCTCAGTTCACAGAAGCAGCACAGTCATGACTATGGCCATCCACCCAGGTTAATTAACCCTACTTCTCAGGTAATTAGGTAATTATCTTGGGTGGAGTATCTCTCCAACAGGCACTCTCTCTTTTCCAGGTTACGATTAGCTCATTCAGAGGTAGGTAGAAGATCTCTGCCTGGCAATGCGCAGCATAGCACAGGCTAGACATATCCAGAGCCATTACAGGGCGCATCCAGACCTGGCTCCTTTTAGGGATTCTTGCTGGACTTGGCACGGGACTGCTTAGCCAACACATGACCAAGAACATGCTTGGTTGCTCTTCACAAAGAGAAATCTGTGGGGTTTTTTGTTCCTAGTTGTTGTTGTTGTTGTTGTTATGTTTGGTGCGGGCACTGGGGATTCAGTTATCTGAGTTAATAGAAATAAACATTGTAGGAGAAAAGACACCAGTATTGTATTGCAGAATTGTTTAAAATGGAACAACTTAAAGATGCAGTAACCGCAGGATTGATTGATTTTTTTTTTTTTTTTTTAGGTCCTTTTAGATCCTTAGTCAACTACATAAAAGGGAATGAAGGAACAGGGGAAAAAAAAAATCCAAAACCATCCCATTAATTGGTGAGCCACTTTGGACACTGCAACAGGAGCTTGTGTGTATGGGATTCAGGGGAGGTAGAATAAAATCAGGACAGTTCAGAGAACAAGTACAAAATTTTCTCAGCATCCTTGACAAAGACAATTGCCCCCTTAATACATGGCCATTTAGAATATAATCTATGTCATAAGAGTTTCAAATAGGAAATTAGAGTAGATAATAAGAAAACATGAGAAGAAATACATTTAACAATAAAGACTCTCTTAAGCCAGAAGGATACATAAATAAGAAGCAAGAAGGATGTATGCATGATTATAAGCCCTCAGTCCCTTTAAAAGAAAGTAGTAGGAAAGTTAATTGTGTATCTTGTCTCTTCCTTTGAGGACAATGGAGAGATTCCTATTCTGAAAGCCCTTTTCATGGGAAATCAGAACGTGGCCTTAGCAGACACCAAAATCTCCAAGGAGGAAGTTATGAACCGAGCAGAGGAACTCATAGACAGTAAATCACCAGGGCCAGATGGTACTCAACTGCAAGTTCAGAAGGGATTAAAGTCTCCGGTGACAGACTAGCCAACACAGCTTCACAATAACTGCTGCTGAAGAGTATAAAGTCAGTAAAATGATGCTGGTCTTTACAATCCCCCAAATACCAGCCATTAAAGCCTCACAAGGTTGACTTTGGTCAGCTTATTGAAGGTCTGCTTAAGGGTAAAATAGCACAATAGTTGGATAATCCAATGCTGCTAATTCAGCAAGACTGCTTTAAGGTACAGTTCACTGTTAAACAATGAACTATTTAAAATTCTATATAAACCATATAAGCTCAAGAAATTCACCTTGGCCCTTTATAAAACAGTGAATTCAACTCTTGCACACATAACCAATATAAAAGCGAGGCTAGTAAGAGTTGTGTTTTCAGTTAGCTCACTAGCATGGGAGTTACAGGAACTCAGTGAAAAGGACTACCAAGAAATCAAACAGGTATTGGACCGGTGCTGGCAATAAGCAGTCCCACAGATGATGTTAATAGAGTAATGCCAGTTACTGGTGGGAGTCAGGATGTATCCTTTGTATCCTTTCTCATTTTCTTTCAATGGACAGAGTTGTCCAGATGGAAAGGAAAACAATGGTGTGAATTGCACCTTCCCCAACAGCACTACCAGAGCCCCAGGGAAAATACACCTCAGCTGCTGTCAACACTTGTGCTTTAATCACAAAAATCTTCTGATATTTAGTGGTTTTCGCAAAGCTTTCACTCCTGGAGTCAAGTGCTTATGTCTGAGACCTCTATCTTTCTCACTTTAAAGGAGAATTCCTAGCCCTTGTGAGTTTCTAGAAAAATTTGAAAGCATGACCATTAGAATGTCAAAGCAAAGTAGTAAAACAACAGAACAAAATAAGCAAACTAAAAAGAAACAGTCCTCCAAATGCCTGTATTTAATTTTCCTGACCTTCATGCCAATCTCCAGGTTTTGGGTACCTGACTCCTGAAAATTGGAGCACTTCCAGTTGACAGCACAACAGCCTGGCTTAGACACCAATATAACCTAGTCCAGCAGCTGCCAAAAGTGACAGTGAATATTCACATTCCCTTTCTTTTCTGAAGAGGAGAAGGAAAAGAAAAGACAACAAAAAATTGACTCGAGGGATGCAGGAAATGCACGAGTTGAATTGGGAACATTTTCTCCAGGTGGAGGCCAGCCTGCATGCTCCGTAATTTAATTCTGAAAAGCACATTGTAAAGCAACACTTTAGAGGGTTTGGTTTTTTTTTTTCAGAAGGAAATATTGACACCGCCTGTCGGCAGCTTCCCAGAAGGGTGCAGTGTCAAAGCACATTAGCCTATTGCAAATGAAAAAACAGATGCAAAGTCTGAGGCCTGGGAGCAGCAAAGCTTCAACAGCAGCCCAAGGTTTATGCATGCTAATTCAGTTTAAAGGAACACTCCCGTGCTCTTTGCTTTTCAGCAAACAGCTACGGGGTTTTTTTTCCCCTCTTAGCATTTTGTAACAACAATTTAGAAATAAACACCCCATATAGAGATTTTTGGGCCAGATTTACAAAGTTATTTAGATGACAAAGGACTGAGAAACATGCTTTGCAAGATTTAGAAGAACATCTAAATGAATGAAGTGCCTAACTCTTTTTGGCTTTGTGGGATGGTTAGGCATATAGAAATATTTCCACATACCTGGCCTATCTGTTTGTCAGACATCCTTTCTCCATTTACGAGAAAGACAATTTTTGAAGGATGCACTAAATGAATGCAGCCTCTGCAGGTCATTTCCTTAGACTTGCTCTTCCAGTCTTGCTCTGAGAACTGACTAAATCATTCCATTTCATTGCAGGCCATCAGAGGGCACTAATTAGTACATAAGAGTAGTACTGTAGGTCCTACAAGGAGAGCAGAATTTAATTTCTAAGTGAAAATTGGCAGTTTTGAAAGAGCAATTTAATGTGTTAGAAAGCAAAATAAGTTCACAGTCATCTTAAAATACATGCTCAAACAGGGTCTCATCCCCTGACATGTCATCTTAAAAGTAAGAGCACAGTTTTTACCTGAAGTCATACAAGGGAAGGGTTTGTGTTTGTTTTTAATGTTTCAGGAAACCGGCAAGAAAAGAGAGGAGCATTTCTCTCATTTGCCAACTATATAGAGAAGTATCTGGATTTTGTCCAAATGCAAAAACCACGCTCCAAACTTCCTTGATTTTTACTTACACATGACAAAGGAGTGGTAATAACACAGATAGGACTATCCACGGCAGGGGGGTTGGACTAGATGACCTCTAGAGGTCCCTTCCAACCCAGACTATTCTATGATTCTATAAAACCTGGAAGTTATGGTTATTTCATCAGGGAGAATAGTCATACAAGACAGAAAAGGACCTCCAGTGTTTGTGATTACAGCCTCTCCTACCACAGATAAATGCTGCATACCTGTTTCAAATTGACCAAGACTCATCTTAAAAAAAAAAAAAAAAAAAAAAAAAAAAAAGACTTCTTACACTGCACCATCACTTGGAGGTCCCTCTAGAACTTCATTGCCCTAAAGCAGCTCAGAAGCAATCTCCTTCTGATTTCCAGCTAAAATGCTCACATCCAGTTTGTGCCATAGCTATTTACCTTTGCTTGTGTTTAACCTCGCTGGTATAAGAGAAGAATAATTTTCCCTCTCAGTCTTTACTAAGCAAAACAAAGTTTTTTCCAGTATCTCTCTGGTGAAAAACTCTGTCCCAGTGACCAGAAACAGCATTCCTGTGCTGTGAATCTGAGAAAAAGAGATTTTCCAGCTCCTCCCTGTCCCCATCCTTCTGCTACCCCAAAGGTGCCTGAGTGAATTAAAGGGCTAAGTCTTCAATATTGCCAGCCTGCAGGAACGGAGAAAGCATTTTTTTCTGGCCAAAACCACAGGTCCGAGTGGACAGAACATTGCCTTTATCTTGCGTTCAGCTCTGAAACTGCATTGAAGGAGTGAAAAGGCACAACAGGGAGCTCTAACCGTAAAACTTTATCTCTGCAATTCAAAAAGAGACAGAAGGAGCAGAAGTCTCTTGGACATGGGGTGCCCAAGAGAGTTCCTGAGCTCTGGCTCTGCTGCTTCTGTGTAGACGGAGACAGAGCTGGCAAGCCTTTCAGAGAGCCTTGACCCAGCTGCAACACAGCAGTGACCTGCCCTTCCATCTGCTAGGAACTATAATTTCAACAGACAGGCCCAAAATACCAGCAGTTCCAGGAGTCTTTGCCCCATGACTGGATAATACAATGCAATATGATATAATATGGTAATAAAAATCTCAAGAGAAGTGTCCCAAGTAGAGCTCTCTCCCTTCTGAAGGCAGCTTTCCCTACAAGTGCACATGCCTCCACTCCTGTCCCCAGACTCAGATCCCTCCATCCTTTCCGTATTGGACACCGATATTGTCATCCTCGATATGTGTATGTAGAAGACCTATTTCCCCATGACCCAGCATTGACAAGGAAGGAGGGCAGAGAAACATTTTGCCAGGGCTTGCTTTCTCCCCCTCTATGCCTCCCTCCTACTCCTATCTGTCCTCACAGTGATGGATGGCTATTGGTTCTGGCTTCATCCGACAGAGAAATCTGTCACCTCATGCCAGGGAGAGGTGACAGCAAATCCATCAGCATGTAGACAGCAGTCACTTTCAGATTGCTTTCAAGGCCACTGGGGGCTGGATTCTTCTTTGCCTCCCACCTCTCCAGTTTCTCTCCTCCCCTCTTTTACACAAGTCTTAGTAAATCATCATTTGAACAAACCCATTTGGCCCCTATTGCATATCCAAATTTTAACAGCTTTGAATTTGTGCGTTATTGTCTTGCTTAAAAAAAAAAAAAGGCGTTTTCCCACAAGAGTAGCTCATTATTACATGTTCATATTTGGCCCTTTTGTTACTTCCAAAGCCTGGATTCAAATTCTACTTGGGTCCCCATGGGTTTATTAAGTATGATAGCATTGTTTGAGCCAGACGGAAACACTGGTCCAAATGGCAGCTTCTAATCAGGGTAGTCTCAAGAATGGAAATGCAGAGGATGCAAAAAGGCAGGACACTGGCAAATGAAACTACAACCAATAGAAGTAGAGCAAAATGTTTCTCCATTCCATACTTATTCCACAGCAACCATCTTGCTCAACCCTCTGAAATATTAGACTCCTTCTAGGTGAAAGACAGCAGCACTCTACCAGCCGACATCTGGGCAGAGGATGCCAGAAATTCTGTAGACCCAGCTCTGTCAATGCCTACCTCTCTGCTGGGCTGCTCGCTTGACCTCTTTATGCCTCAGGCTTCCCCTAGGACAACAACATTTATCTTCCTGGAAGTGCAAGTAAGGTTTTGTCAATTGATATGTACAAAGCTGTTTGAGATCTTCAGACAAAAGACCCTAACAAAGCATCATGATTACAGACAAATTCATTTCCTTCTGTTCCGAACAGTGTAAGATATGATTATTGCCTACGTGACAGTACTACTTCGAGAGAGAGATAGTCGGAGGCAGCCCTGTCTTACAGGGCTTACCTGGCTCTCCAAAGCACCTCATACTTGGGGGACTAAGGTTTTTTAGCATTCTCCATCCCTGAGGGCAGCCAGGAGCATCAGCATAATGAAGAGTAGTTTCAACTTTTGCGCTGCCTGCTTGCAAAGGCACAAGGGGACACCCTGGTGATTTTGAATTGCTTCTGACATGTACGTTATACATAGAATGTGAAAAAGGTGGCAGTTTCTTGCCAGCAATGCCCCATTTCCCCTGAACACCAACAATACACCACTGCATCCAGTTGTGTCAGAGAAGACAGGTGCCTGTGTCATTGCACAACTACCCCACAAGGTGCATGGAGCCACACCAAGATCACTAGTGACAAACACCTGAACACCAAGACACATGATGTAGTACAATGCAGGCTGCTCCAGCATCCCAAAATGTCAGGCTAACACCATCCACAGTAGTTTAAAATAAAATGGTCCTAAAAATGCTTTAATTTCTCAGTGACTTTTTTACTTTTAAATCAATTTTGCTGCCCTCTGAACCATGATATGAGCCACAAAAATTGCTAAAGATACCAAAAACACGATGCCATGCAAATCTGATGAGTGATGGGTGAGACAGCTGCAAAAACTACTGCATAATCCTAATGCCACATGAGCCACATCCTTTAATTTCTCAATGATCTCTGATTATGGGTCACATTCTCATTCTTTTGCACCCATATGAATACACTTCAGCACTTCTAGCCTCAGTGGAGTCACTGTAGATTTAAACTGACAACTTGGATACATGGTGGTTCTCTGAGATAAAGCCTACTGCCAGTCTGAGATTCGACGTGAGTACAACCTAAGCCTGTCTCCAAACTTAATCCCTCCTCATAGAATTCCTCATTATATCCTCTGTGTGTCTAATAGAATGGCCAACACATGAGTATGAGAAAAGTGCACTCATCCCGCAAAAGGAGCTACCTTTGCATAGGACTACAACTCTCAGATGTTGTAGGTAAAGAGATCTTGAATACCTTATGGTCCCTGAGCCTGACCCTGTCTTGCCCCCTGGGTACAATCAGGAAAAAGGAACTCATTCTCATGAAACACTTGTGATCAGACTGTCTCCACAGTTGCTTCTCTTCCTGCATTTGCAGGTGAGAAGCATGGAGTTGACAATCTGATTTTCAAGGCCTCTGAACACCAACTAATAGGCACAGATAAAGGGTAGGGCCAACAGGCTGAGATATCAGAATGGTTACAGAGCACCCCACCGTAAAACAGAGAAAGACAAGTTTGGAAGGAGTCAGGCACTCAGATGGAAGAGTGCTGTGAGGCAACATGGCTTGGGAGATGGGGGACAATCCACCCATTCTGTCACCATTCACCATAATGTGAGCGGACTTTCCTGAGTGTTCTAAGTCAGGGAGTGCCGGTGCAATCTGCACAGACCATTCACTACTGCAGAGCAACAGAGTAAAGGCTTCCAAGCTGACTGCAAGTTTCCTGGCCATGGTTCCCATTGCCTCACGGGATGCAGCTGGGGGGAAACACCTGGACTGCAGCCAAAAGGAGCGCCTGGCTAGGACCCTCCGCTTGCAGAAAATGCCCTGCAGGTTCCAGGCAAGGGCTGAGACACATGGAGACCCTGCTGGACTCCAGACTGCTGAGTGCAGGATGATTTATGGATCTCTGCAGATGGCATGTTCCAGCCAGAGGGCTTCAGACCAGAAAAACGAGAGCCTTCTGCTTCCTTAAAGGGGCAGCTCTGCTTCAGCACTGCAAACTTACTGTAAAGTTAACGGCTTTGGCATTTTAATATTTTAAGTGCTGACCCCTCATTGATTCTGTTCAGCCTTTTAAATCTTTAATTTACTTACTTATTTGGGTTTTAAACCTTGCCTGCAATTGCAGCTAATTAAAAAGCTCATTAGTTGGCATCCTGAGCTGATTCCCTGGGCTTTATGTACTGTACAGTATGCCTCCTGTGAGTTTGAACCATGGCTGGGATTGCTTGACTTGTTTCCTACCTCCCCAGCTTTATGAGGTGTTCCATATTTTGGAAGACTATTCCCCCCTCCCCTGATTTTTTTTTAAACTACCACTTGCTGCAGTCTTCAGGAAACTGAGCAGCCATTCTGGCTATATACAGTAGCTGTGTCACAAATTTATTTATATCTGATCTTTCCCATGTTCAGAGCTAAGACCTCCCCATACTTGCAACCCCTTTTTAAAAAGAGCATTATATGTAGACAACAAAAATCCCAAACAGATTAATTTCCAGCATCACGTGCAGGGCTTGACTTGCCCAAGTGTGCTGTTAACATGCTCAGTAGGAAATTCCATCCTCCTTGAAGACAAACACCAAGGGCTAAGGCCAGAGTTGGAAAAAACGGGCCCTGAAACACACCACATGCACAAGACCCAGCACCCAAGCCCCGCTGTTAGAAACCTTCCCAACCTGCTCTCCATAGTTACCCAGAAGAGACACATAGAAGGACAAGACAGTCACTTGCCTACGGTGTTCAGGACCTTAACTTTTGCAGCCATATATGTTGATTTTCAGACAGGCTGAAAGCACTCCTAAATTCCACTTACACGGCTGGGAACTGTGGCTATTCAGTCCACCTAACAATTAGGCTATATACTCATGTTATTTATTGATTTGTAGCAGGAGGAAGATGTAGTATAGACCATACAATACAATTTCTAGAGTAGAACACCAAAATACATTTCTGGAGTAGAAACAGGATCACATTCATATCTCCCCTCCATAGGAATTTGCTCCTTGAATTTGGTTTAGGGGTGGGTGGATTCAAAGCCAGTAAGCATTTTCCTGTTGTAGTAATGATAAAGCCACAGTCTGTGCCAATTCTGGTGAAAATCTTGCCACAAGACATTATAAGATTTGGGAGTAGTCAAATTCATGCCTTAAATGCCTATCCACCCAACAAAAAACAGCCAAAAGCATCAGAAAACCTCTCCTCCTCAAATCCACACATCCTTTCTGTAACACCATGATAAATAACATTTCTTTTTGTATGTTAAGTAACAGCCTTACAATCAGTTCTTGTACTGGGGTCATTGTTGCCAAGTAAGTAACTTCACTACAAAGCCTTATCAGCAGTAGCTGTGAAATTATTTGATAGCCAGACCACAAACAGCCAACTTACAGTTTTGAACTAATAAAAGCAAAAGTCAAGATGAGCTGCATGAGGGAATACAGTTCCCCTATACACCTTCATCTTGCTTAGCTCAGGGTTAGCCATACCCAGGATACAGGTTTGGAGTAGGCACGGTATTATGAAAGACAAGGACAGCCATAACAGATTTCCCTGACCCTCTGAGGGGTCCAGCTCTCCCAGTCTTTGTAAGGGGACATAGGTGTCGTGTTCACTACTTCTTGTCAAAAAACCCAAACAGCTTCAAAGCCACCCCTCTCCTGCAAAGCAGTTCTGTGGCTGGAGTCATCCTCCAACCCAGAGCTAACATTAGCCTGCGTTTTTCTTTGGAAGATGCAAGTGCATATATCAATTTTCAGTCCGGTACATGCTGCTATGGCCATGCCTATCCGCCTTTCCTCATTTTCCTCTGTCCCTACCCACTTCTTTCTGCAGCTCTGGGCCTTTGCAGCTTGCCACAGACAGCCTCTATCAGGGCATTCTCATGGTAGCAGAGTCCCAGATGGAAACTGGAATATGGAGCCGCTCCCTCACAAACTCCCCTCCCCTTCTCTGTCACCATCTGGCTGCTCTGCCTTCCAACAAATCCAGCAGCTCTACTCCCTGCCTGGGGAACCTCCTGTTTTTAACTCTGCTGGAGTGCCCAAAACGTGGTTCCAGAGATTATTCCAGTGTAGGTCTGCACAATCAAGTTACAAAGGAAGCTGTGATTACAGAACGGAGATTTAAGTGCATCCAAGACAGCTCCACCCCCTACCCACTAGCTGGCTGGCTGCTGCAGACAAGTGTTAAAGCCCATCTGGGAAGAAACAGGCCTCCCGCTTCCTGCTGCCTCTGCCTGCCAGGATAGCTGGGAGGGATGGCAGGACGATGGACCAGAGCTAGACTGGAGCACAGGCGGCTGCGGATTGGGTTTGGCAATACCTCAGTTGTCATGTTTTCATTTTACAAGGTCAAAACCAAAACCACCTCTGGTTTGGGTTTTGCATTCATGCCTACAGAAACATGAGTATTTTAGACTTAGTAAACCCCTGCTTCCCCCCCACCCCATCCCCTGCCTTCCCAGCTTGCTGGCTTGTGACCAGCAACATCTAAAATAACCATCTCCTCCTTCCCTAATTCCTGTCTTGCTTCTAGGACTGTAAAGAGAATAAAGTAAAAACAGATAGACAAAAGCCATTCTCAGTGCAGCCCAGCAACTGCTGGGTGCAGTCCCTGACTGGCCTAGCTTAGTCCAGCCAAGGAAGATTGCAATGAGAAAGGCAAACCCAGCTCAACCCAGACAGACTGGAGCAAGAGGGAGTGAATGCTCAGTTGAGACAAGAGGCAGAGAACACAAAACCACACTCTGAAGTATACCATAATGAAAGTGGTCAGGCAGTGAACAACAGTACCTGGATCACAATGTAAATACCAGGAAATTTCAGAGTGGGGTTTGGTTCTAGAAAGGATCATGATCTATGCAAGAAATCCTAAATCTTCAAACATGCCTCACTTACCTTGCATGTCCTCCTTACTAACCCTACAATCCCAAAATACCACGTCCAGCATCCTGCATCTTGGAGTATTCTGTACTACTCCGGCAGACCTCCCCTCACCTTTAAAAATACCCATTTTTGGCACTTACTAGTACCTTCCATCAGCCTATTACCTCTTCTCTAAGGGTCAAAAGCAAGACAGGGCTGTTTCAAACACATCCCTGGGGCTGACTCCCCTTTGCTATTCTTTGAACCGCTGCTGCTGCGCTAGACTGAGAACACAAGAAAAGAGGGACTGCAAGAACCCAGGGGTGAAAGAGAGGATGTTAGAGTCCCAGAAACCGAAATGGATTCCCAGTGATGAAATACAGTGGGTCTGTCAGGACAGAAAGGGGGAATCCAGTGTGGGAACAGCAGAAAGCACGTATCAGGGCTGAGCTGCCTCTTTGGACTGAAAGAGCCAGGGGAGCAAATCAGGTTGGAAGTATTTCAAAAGATTCACATTTGGCAGAGCCTGGGGCTGGAACAGCAGAAGATGTTATGGGTCAGGGCTGAGGTCTCTGGCAAAGCCCACTAGCTGACTGGGGATAAAAGTTTCTCCAGTGCTTCTCTACGTGTTATCTGGCCATACCCATGCTGGTAAGCCCATTGCTTCCCCCAGCACCGAAAGCAGCCCCTTCTCCGTTTTCCGAGAGAAAAATCCCTGGAAACTCTATTTCCTCCTATAGACACACACACAAACACCTCTGTGCTGGGCAGCAGATTTTCAGCAGCTGTCTTTGAGGGGACAAGACTCTGCACACATGCATCTCATCCTCGTGTGCTTTATTATCCTGTCAACTGTAGGTTACACTTTGCTGCAGGCATCACTAAGCCTGCTTAAGGCCAAAAGGGCCTTGGGTCCCCTCCCCTTCTTCCCCACTGCTTCTCTTTTCTTTCTTTCTTTGCTGGAATAGAGCAAGCAAGCTATTATTGTCGGTCTGGCCTAGTACAGTTCCTTTTGGCAGTCACAGGCCTTGGACCTCAGCCAAGGTCTATCCCAGGGGATGTTGGGAGCGCTTTGAAAATTAAATCTCTCAAGAACTCACGAGGCTGCAAATGCCATGATGTTGCTTGACCTTGGGTTAAACTCAGCGGAAGAGGAGCAGAAGCGGTGGCGGCAGCAGCCACTGCCACATTGCTGGCCTCAGATAACTCCCGGGAAGAGCAGCCCTGCAGGGAGTCGGGGTGAGGGGAGGTTGGGGGGAAAGGGGCAGTGCACAAGCGGGAAGCCAAGCAGGGGAACTGCCATTCTGCATTAGCCCCCAGAGGACTGATCAGTCCCTGCCACACATTCATTTTTTGCTCCAGACCCTTTGATGCCTCGTGAGAGTAGCATGTATTATTCTTGCACAGGTTTTAAATGAACCATGCCTCTTAGTATCAAGAAAATAGCATCATATGGGGGTGAGTGCTGAAGTATCCCTCCCGCTATTGTCCCCAGCGTACACAGCAATTAAATATGAGCTTGTGGGGAGTAATGGTCCACTTCACCAACATGGCACGGACTAGCACACAAAACTACACCTCCTCTCTTTGCCCCTTGCTGAACAAGTCCCAGCCCTCAGGGTATCTCTCCCCACTGCCTTCTTCCCCTGCCCACATTTAACTCCTGATCTGGGTGAAATACCAGGAGGCCTGATCCTTTGTCACTTCAAAATCCTCCAGGACAAGAGGCTTTTTCTCTCAGGATTGGAGAGTTCTAAAACGAGCCTTATCATTTAACAATAATGCACTTGGGAGGCACCTTCTTTCATGTGCTTTCTTTTCTGAACAGCACCATTATAGTCCAGACAGCTCCAGCCACTAGGGAAAGCAAAGAGCACATGTTCTGGGAGCTCCCCATTCTCTGAGGAGTCAGCTGGCTGGAGAGAGGCAGCAAGGGGAGCCTCACTGCAGGTACCTTTGTGCACAGTCAGTGCTTTGTCATGGAGATTCTGCAGGTCTTGCAAAGTCTCCACTGGAGATGCTACAGCTAATGAAACCTCTTTAGCTTCCCCCCTCACTGTAGGAAGTCCAGGGGGAGCTCAAGAGGGATTGATGGATGGACCCCTGGAGATGCTTTGGGATCAAGTCCATCTGCCCTTTCCGATTCAGTGTGCGCAGGGTTGTGGCTAGGCTGGGTGAGGTATGCACATCTCATTATGTTCCACTGCAGAGCCTCTGCTTCAGCAAACCTCCCTGCGGCCCTGTGCCCCCTGGAGCTGGCTGATTATTTTTGTCTCAGGCTGGAGGCCTGGATGCTTCTGAGTACCACGACATTTGTGTAGCATTTCTCTTACACTCCCTCCCCTTTCAGTCCCCCCCACTGCACTCCCAGAGAGACAATCCAGATGGAACTGCCCAGCCGCCCTCTGATCAAGCCAGGGAGATTTGTAATTAGGACTCGACAGCTATTACCCCATGACAGCTATTATCCCATGACAGCTGAGTGCAGTATCCAGGCAGCCCGGAGGCCACAAAAGGAATGTGAGGGTTTTAAGGAAGGAGGGAAGATACGAGCGCTTTTCAGCCGTGCCATATTGCGCCAGCCCTGGTGACAACATCCCACCTGCCAGGCCCGATTCCAAGGGCAGCGTCAGTGCAAAAGGGCAAGGGCAATGGAAGAAGGGGAGGAGGACGGGTGGCAGCTACAGGGGCGCGGGGGGTGGGGGAAGAGACCTCCATGACCAGCCTAGCAATTCTGCCCGGGGCGCAGCCAGCTCTGTCTGCTGAGGCAGTCAGGACAGTCGGCTGGAGCAAGGGGGCGGAGGGTCCAATTTCAGAGTTTGTCCCCACGATGGGGCCACGGTGGCGCCATCCAGGCTTCATGTCCCGCAGTTCAAATTCCTCTGGGTGACACATGGCTCTGGAGCGCAGCCATGGGAGACTGGAGTGTCCCAAAAGGGGAGCAGGTGTCACCATCCTTCCTCCCCCCCCAGTTTTCTGCATACACAGCCAGGCTTCCTAAAACAGAGCCCTCCTGCTTTAAAAAGAGACAGCGCCTGGATCTAGGGGTCTTTCCAAATACTTGTTTTATTGCCAAGCCTTCAGAGAGGTCAAGGAGGAATATGCTCTCTCACTCCTAAGCTCCTTTCTCGCTTGCTCTGTCTGCTGTTGCCAGAGCTGTGGCACCTCTGCCTGTCTCTTCTGCTCCAGTAATTACCAGCCTGCTGGCACAGAGAGAGAGAGAGAATGGCAGGAGCAACAGAGGGCTGGCTGGGTCACAGACCAGCAAGCAGATCTGCAAGTGCAGGGTACAGGCAACTTGCACCATATGCAAACCAAACACTGGGAATTTGGGACCCAGTGTGTGAGGATGGGAAAAATCAGGTTGCCCTTCAGAGAAAGCCAGGACTCCCAATGCCCCGAGATGCTCCAGCCTTGCCATTCTAGACTTTGCTGCTTCAAAGCACATCAGACTTTGAAACAAGCACTAAATCTGTTAGACAAGAAGTAATAAAAAGTAAAACCCAATCCAGGCAATCTCACAGACAGCCTTTACCATCCAAGGACTGTGTATTGGTCCTGGAAGGCAACAGGAAATTAACAGGGACCAGCAAGGGATGTGAACAAACAGTAAATAAACCCCAGAAACTGGGATGTATGATCAGTAGCCACCTCACCCCGTCGCCCCCTTTAGCTGCACACACTCAGTGACTTCCCAGCCAGTACATACATTCCGCTTTTTCCAATGCGGTTCGCATTGTTGCTGGCTTGAATATGTTACAACATGCTATTTACTTCTGGCTGGAGACCTTTGTGCAGCTTCCCCTCCTGGCCCCACAGATCAAACATGGATGGACTCTGCCCTCAGAGTAGAACAAGCTAGATTCAGGAGGGGCAGGGGAGAGTGAAAGAAGAGGTCTGGGAGGTTTAATGCCCCGAAGCATCTAAGTTGGCCCTCCAGCACAGAGCTTCTGCCAAGGCTGGAGGAAGTGAGTCACTGCTGGGGCTGGGGGGGGTGTGCTCGGGAGTTCATAGTCACCCCCTGGAAAGGCCTGGAGCAGCGGACAGGCTCTGCCCAGGGATCAGCCAGCATTTGATTCCTGTTTGTGTCCCAAATGAATCATTCCCAACAGCTGTCGCTGTGCCTAACTGTGCTCCTCATGTGCTTTCTATTAGCTGAGAAAACAAGCCAGGCTGCTCTGGAGCATGGGGAGTTTGCCTTGTGGCAGTGGGGGGAGTGGAGAGGGGAGAACCTGGGAAATCTGACTCTCTGCTTTAACCCTGCACACAAGGCACTGGTTTCTGTGAGTGGGAGTAGACACCGCTCACAGGCTTATTGGGGTGTCCTTCACCCCACTTCTGCACAACTTTCTTCTCCACTCAGCTTTCTAAATGCAACTTCTGTGGATGTTCTGTTGTCAAGTTGACTCCCACATACATGCCGCTATTCCTCAAAAGCTACAACCCTACCCTATGCCTGGCAGAGCCAGCTTTTCAAGAAGTATTTTAAGAGACCACTGAAGGCACAACCCAGAGAAACCTTCCCATTCAAAAGTTGTAGCAATGCCCTGCAGGCATCACCGACAGCACCATGCAGCCAGGAGGGAACCACAGCATAACAGAGTCAGAGCAGGGAATAAGGGCCTTCAACAGCATGAAAAGAGCCTGAGGAAAAAAGCCTAAGCAAAGTGGATGGAAAGTCACAGCCTCCCTGTGTGACTTTCAGTAAGTCTCTGTGCCTCAGTTTCACCCCTTCTGCTAAGCAGAGGTGAGAGTGACCGCAGTGGGCTGGGAGGACCTAGTAGCTCTTAAAGCTCTTTGGTGTACTCAGAGGAAAGGAGCTACAGACATGCAAAAGCGTGGCTATTAATTGAAAGAGCACAAAGAGAACAGCCTAGGCTTCACTCCCCTCCTGCTTCGGTCACTCCCCTATGGGAAAAATGCTAGGGTTGTGCTTTCCACCTCAGCCAAAAATAATCAGCAAGTTGCAGGGGGTAGAGGGCCTGGGGAGGGAGAGAAAATTTCTCTTCTCAGGCTGCCAGAGCAGAGAGGCTGCAGCACATAATGAGAAATGCATTCCTTCTCTCTCCATTCCCTCTCCTGCAGCCACCACCTCTTCACAGAAAAAGCGTATGGGCCTGCTCCAAAAGACACAGGAGTGTGAAGCCCAAGCCAGTGGTTCTCTAATTCCCTTTGAGACAAAGAGTCTGCAAACTAAAATAGGATGTTTGTGCATTAATCCCATTGCTGCTCTCAGATGGCCTCCAGCCCTCATCAAGTATAGCTTGGGGCGAACGGAAAATATAAAGTTATGCTGAGAGGACAAAAGATATGTAATGCTACAAAAAAAGGCCAGGCACCCATCCCCTTCTGACGCCTAAACAGCGCTATTGGCCCCTCAGCTACTGTAGGAGCCAGCCCAATTACCACACTCCTGGTTTTCAAAACCACTCCACAGGCTTTCAGTACACTCACCTAATAGACCTGAAGTAGTAATTCAACAGAAGCAAAGCATCTGTGGGACTGAAATCCCATTTCTCAGAGAAACATGGCACTTGAGGGACTGAATAGCAATGACTTTTGACAATTTTTAAGCAAAATCTTCCAAAAGTGGAATTTAGCCACCTGAAAAAATCACTCTGTCTCATCTTAATCCAGTATTCTACTGGAACCCAGTACACTCATTCCAATAGCAACCAGGCCAGAGAAGAATGCAGAACTGGCCTAGTAACACACGCAATACATCTCTTTCATGTCCACTATCTACGTACTATTCACAGCCAGGTAAAAAGCAGCCCATTTTTGTGCCAACATCGCATGCAAAAACCCACCACCTAAACCTGGGACCACGCTGAAACATTCCTCTATATTGTTTTAGTGAGGGGAAAAAAAAAAAAAAAAGAGCTTAAATCATCAAAACAACACTACAGAGAACAGTGGGGAAAAGAATAAAGGGAAAGGAAGTAACAAACTCATAACTAAACCCAACCCAGACCTCCATCACAGGATGTCAAGGCATATACAGAAAACTCACTGTTAATAAAAGTTCTTTCTCCAGTGTTAGGCAGGAAATCCTCATCTCACGTGCCTCTGCCTAGTGTGCAGGCAATGGACTGTCATACTTATCTGTGTTGTAGATAACCTTTCGACATACGTAAAAGTTCATTCTCAATGTAGTCCCTGTGCTTTCACTGGTGCTATGCTTTCACTGCTAAATAAAACAAGTCTGTGTCAAAAGACAGCTGATGTGTGTGGTGTTAAGCACATTATTGCTTCCAGCTTTCATTTTCCAGAAGATGTTGCTGGGGCTGCTGATATGGCCTATATCCTGCGGAGATGGACTTGACTAGAGTATTACAATTTGCTTTCTCCAACATCCTATTGCTGACCCTTGTCTGTGATCACTGCGTTTCAAATCACTACACTTCCTCCGCTTAGTCTAAAAAACTTGGCTTCTCTCCAGATGATGTTCAGGAGAGCAATATAGGTCAGAATAACCCTCCACCTTAAACTCCCCCAGAATCTTTGCCTCAGCCACTCGTTTTCCACGTCATCAGCATCAGGGCTGTAGGATGCCAGGAAGAAGCCGCCTTTGGTGGGAGCTCAGGGCTAATTGACATGCCTTTCAGGCAGCAGCGGTGCCAGGAATCGAACTACTGTCCCCAGGAAGTGGCGGCACAGGCAGCAAAAACTTTCCTCCGTGGCAGACGAGTTTTTCCATTTCCTTGGTTTCAAATCTTGCTTCTGTTCTCCCCAGTCTCTGCTGTGGCTCCAGCCGTGAATTCTAGGGAAGCCCAGCTGCCTCAGCAGGTATGGTCTCGTTAATGAGCAATTAGCTCCTAGCCTAATTGGGCAGCAGAATGGCTAATGAGCCCAGCCGTGGTTGTCTGTGCCCTCATTATCCTGTGCTCAGCCAGTGGTAATGCTGAACTTCTGTCCCATTTCCGTCATGCCACGATCATAGCACTGGCTGAAAGCTTAGATATGCCAGTGCTTGCTGCCTTTTAGTACTCTAAAGTTGATGGTTTGTCTTACCCGTTTCCTCTAGCAGGCCTGGAAAAGCTGCTCTCACCTCTGCACTACACAACCAGATCCTCCCTCCCTTGTCTGACTCCTACTCTTTCACTCAGCAGGTTTTTGATCTCTCTTCTACATATTTATATTTGTGAACATAGATACATACAAATATTTAAGTATTTATCCATGCATACATACATATTTATATATACACACATAGAAGGTTGAGACTTGTGAAAATGAACAAGGGTAGTGTTTACCTGCCTAAGGAACACAATTGGTTAAAACACTTCCAGTGCAATACAGAACACTAACATGTCTTTCTTTAGCATGTATCAAGGAGGACGTCTAACCAACCCAGGCACTCTTAGCACCCAGAGAGGAATCCTCGCGCCAAAGACTGTACAGTGTTAGAAGGAAGGCAAGGTTAATCTGAATCTTTGCTTTGTAATTCTAAGTCGCAAATCTTCAGGAGTCCTACGTAAGGTCAAGTTGCAAATCACACAAGCCTGTTTTGATTTGCTCTACTTTGGATTCCAAGTTAGGGAGTCACCAGTTGTTGGATTTCACCTGGCATCACAGCTATTTTCTATCATTTTTATCCCTGAAGTGAACAATAAGGATAGAAGGAGAAAAGGGAACTGTTCCTTCTTTGCCACAGCCACTGACCAGACTTTGCTGATTGCTAGGAGCTTGGGAAATCTTCAGGAAGTTGTCTGTCTCACAGGTCTGAACACACCAGTTAAAAGGAGTCTATCGTCACACATCTCAAAGCATCCTACAGGAAAATGATTCTTTCACAGCTAAAACAGCAGGTACAGCAGTTCTTAACAGAAAACCTCAACATTATGTGCCAGTTTAACATGATACATGGAAGATGCACTATCCAGTTAACCAGCAAAGCTCTTTGGCAGAGCGTATCTTTACTTTCCAGCATGTGGATTCAGAGATCTCTTGTGAAAAGTGGCATGTGACCCTTAATGACAGTAGACATTCAAGGTTTGGGTTTTTTGGGCGTTTTTGTTTGGTTGGTTGTTTTTAAGTCTTATCCAGCTGCTGGGTTTTGGACAATCCAAGTCACATTACTAAGATGTGAAATATTTCATAATACTACCTGCTGCAGCAATGAACTGTGTTTCTTCTAGGATTGATTATTCCAACTTCCTGCTGTTCCTGATAAGGGTTTCCAGGGGCTGCTGATGGTTTTAAACATGGCTTCTTCTGCCTCCAGGGTACTTTCTTATATTAGATTATCTCAACATATCACACCCGCTTTTTAGTCGCTTCACTGCCTTCCTGTTAAGAACCAAAATGATTTTTTAACTGCTCTTTTGCCCTAGAAGGACTTGCTTGACCTTGTTTTACCCCACCTAGTGGTTCTCCTCCTAGGTGCTCCATTAAATCAGCCAGTACAAGAGATCCTGTCACCTCCAAATGTCTGTACATTATGAGACACCTCGGTGTCTCCACTTTTCACTGAGCATTTTTACTTTCATTGAACTGTATGTTTTTGGAACCCACAGACTGAAAATCAAGACAAAACTTTCCCCCTTCTCACCCTTTATACAAACGTCTTACCATTGCTTTTTCTGACAGTCTTGAAACAGTGGGGCCAGCCTGATCACCCATCCAGAACAAACCCCCTCGGCACAGAATAAGCAGCTGTAAGAAAGGAACTAGGGGTACCTGCTACACCAGTGCTAATGATGCTGTTGGAGCAGGCACATGCCTTGGTGTTTAACACACACAGAGAAAAGAAAGACTCGGTCAAAAGCCCCATTTTAAGTATTGAGCTTTTTTTTTAGGCTAAACCTGCTCAACATTTATTCATTCTTGCCCAAGCTGCTAGTAACCAGAGTAAAATCCAACACATCCTTCATTTAGGACAGATGGACAACCTTTTTTCCTCATGGCTTCCCAACACTATGTTGGACCCCTTCGGAATCTTTTTCGCTTAAGATATCAGAGTATTCAACAATCCTTAATGCAAGCTTCATACCACTCATAAGTCTACAGAAGAGGAAGCTGAAGCACTGAGAAAGACTGAGCAAGCAGTGGCAGATAAACCTTCTCATAAAAAACATGCTGTGCATTGAACCATTAACAACCTATACTAGTATCTTTAAAGGGCTAATTTAATGAATGGAACAAATGCTGAAACACAAGCCACTTAAGAGAAGCTTCTCATGTCTTTTCTCTAGCATGTGCTGAAATCCTTCCTTGCTATTGGGAAAGAGAAGCACGGTCATGTGCGTGGGATTGATTTCCTAGAAGTCCAAGACTGCATAATACCAGGCATTCCACAGGGGCAGGCAGCAAACAGAATATTGTGTGCATTTTTGACAGTCTCTCCTTTTACTGTGGGCTCCCCACAGCGTTTCTTTTTAAAAAAGCTTTTCCACAGCCCTGTTTATATCTCCTGACTCACTCACCTCCTCTTGCTAATATTTTATTTATTGCATCCTGATCCTAACAAGTGAGCTTCTTCGCCAATCACTGCTAATTAGACTGGGTGTCTCTCCAGAGCTTGCATGCACACAGGCCTACACAGAACATAGATATGCTTTGCAATTCACAGGAAGTATTCAGCGTCCATATAGATTGTCCAAAGACCATAGCACTTGAATAGATATATTTTATCCCCAACTCCAGGTATCAGCAAGCGGAATTAATATTGCATTTCACTGAAAGCAGAAGATAACAATAGATTGGCCAAGCCTATATATTGATGTGGCAAAAGCAATATAAAGGAAGACACATAAGGAGAACTATTTTTCTTCCTCTCCCTCTGGTCTGTTTCAAAAAGCTGGTTACTGGCTCAGGGTTGAACCATGTTGATCTCAAAGTCATATCTCTGCCTTTGATACTGTCAAGGAGTTTTCCCAGCCAAAAATGCAGGCTTTGAATTTCCTTTTCAGGGTGAATCCATGGTTGGTACTCTTTTTGCATCTTCAGGACAAAAGTGGAGAAGATGAGGTGAAGCCGTGAATGTAGAAGGGGGGGGGGCTTGCCAGGAGCTAGATAGTGGTTGGGGGCCTTGCAGTAAAAGCTAAATGAAAGGGCATTTCTTGAAGCTAGAAAGATGGTACTGCAGCCCAAGGAAATGTCTCCAGAAAATAAGCAGTAAATCTTGTTCCCTGTATATAAGAAATCAATATTGGTATCGAACCAGGGACATCAGAAATGGCAGAAGGGACTTTCATACCGAAAAAGGTATTTACAATACAGCAGATCTTAGACAAGCGAATAGAGAGCTGTATTGCACCTAGTGAATTCAGTCATTAAACAGAATTAACAGCAGCCATTTCTCATCCGTTGCAGGAGAAGATAAGAATAGTTTGGCCAACCCTATGTATCAATACAGAAAAGACAACTCAAAGGAGGCTCGTCTAAGGATGTTTTTATATATGGATATATGAAGAAGTCATCTAAGTAGGCTCATTTCCAGGGAAATAGTTAAAACACCAGCAGAAGCTATGTGTAGGAGCTGGTAGCAAGTCAGGAGTTGCTCAAAGCAGGATTTAAACTTCTGACCTTCCAGCTCTGGGAAGGCGGGGGGGCAGGGAAGGAAAACAGAGGTGGATGGGGAGTAGGGGACAAGGTCATAAATCTTTTCATTCCTCCACAAGCATTCAGAGTGACATGAATGAGTTGTTCCCCACCAGCAATGCTGCAAAAGACAAGGAGCTGAGCAGGTGGGCTGCAGGGTGGACTCTCAAGTAGACCCCACAGAGCAGTTCTTCACAGGAAACAAATGAGTGATTTGTGAGTCCGGCTCCAGCCAAATCACCTTTTGCCACCAAAACAGTAACGGCAAGTTAGGAGGAGGAACCTACAAGCTCTAGCATTCCTGCAAGGGGGATGAGGGAGATGTGCTCCTTGGTGCATGGCAGAATGGGGTGCTGTCATTTATCTCCTCACCAAAGATTGCATTAAAAGCTGAAAAGCCACCAGCTGGATGCCATGCACATGGCTGGGCAGAAGGCCAAGGGTCTTGCTCTTTCTCACTTTACAAACATAGGCCCCTAGCATAGGAGATGCTAAATATCAAAGGGCATAGCTTAAACTGTCCCACATACTTGGCAGGGCTGGTGGGGAGAGGGTTAACACCTGACTGTGAGGACAACATGAAAGCCAAAGAAGGCTCTTTCTTAGCAACATGCTGGTTCATTCCAAGTTCATTTGTGGAATAATCAGGTGGTTTGCTTTTGGCTACTCTTGATTGACCTCCACCTGGCTGGGATTCAGTCATGACAGACTACACCAACATACACACCAGCTCTTGACACTAGACTTCCTGCTCCTTGCCCCAGGTCTGAGGACATCTTTGCAGAAAGACCTTGTACATGGATGGTTCTGCCCTGCTGCAACTAAAGGTTTGAAAAGCAGGCACATCATATTTCTTCCCATGTCCCAGCACATACATCTTTATGCCCTCTGCTGAAGTCCTGTTGTCCTGTGCTCGAGCAATTCAGTCAGAATAGGTCACAAGTTTGAGCAGTCTAGAAAAAAGAGCAGGTGCAAAACACATGCATGCTAGGAATTGTCTGGGCCAGTGACAGAAACAAGGGATATGAGTGACATCATCTCTGCTTCTCCACATCCATTTCTCCATCTTCTCCTCTCCCTCCCCCATGCTGGTGAATATTGCCAGAGGTACCTGCAGGGCTACCAGTGACCTCTGGCCACAAACCACTTACAGGTTGAAGCAGAAGAGGTATAGACTTCCACCCCTTCCAAACTGCTACAAAATATCCCAAACTGATCCAGAGGAGCCATTTTTAGTATAAGCAGACTTAAAAATGGGGCAGAGACTACCTCCTTGATTTTGAATCAAAGAAATATAGAAGCAGCCAGAGCTGCTGACTGATCCAGGACCCTACTGCAAACTCCTGTCCCCAGGCCATTTGTTCCTCTTCACTCTCACAGGAGTGACAAGGCATACTCCTCATTGCTGTCTTGGAACAAAACCTCATTGAAAGAACAAAGCTAAACACTTCTGACTGAGCAACTAAGACTTAAGAGACACTTCTGGCACTTGATAGCCATATTACTTTACATCTGTAAGTATCTACGACACCCAAACTCCCCTACACTCATGCACTATGCAAGAATATGTACTAGTTGCTGACCAGGTTGTAAAATTGGCCTTTGCAGCTATAAAATAGGAACCTAGCATTTCGAACAAGCCTAGAGGCTCTATTAGGCTTGGCTTCTTTGACTGCAGCCCAGCTGGAGAACATTTAGCCTTGTCCTTGAACTTGCAACATGTTTTTCCCTGCCTGGGTATTTCCCTGGGGCAGAACAGGTTATTTCTTCCTTTAAAAGCAAAGTGTGTGATGCGATTTCCCCATGCCCTTCATCCCACAGGAGCTCCAGCAACAGCTCCAGCAATGGCTGTAATGAAAAAAACAAGCTGGAGCTTTCCTTGGCCTTCACAGGGCCTGTCATCAGTAAACAGCACTTGGGAGAGCATGTTGCAGTAGCCAAGTTCTTTCAAATCCTGGAGCTCTCCAGCAAAATAGATGCACGGGGAAAGGTCATGAAACACTTCCATACAATGAGCTAGGACTGGAGACACGCCGCAGTGAACAACCTCTAGACAGATGGGTTAGAAGAAATTAAAAAGGGATCCAGCTCAAAGAATTTCCTCTCCCCTTTATGACATTATTTGCAAAGGGTCAGTGCCCTGGTCTTCAGAAAAGGTGCCAAGAAGGTTGCAATAGCACTCCCACACCTGGGAGACAGAGCCTGCTTTCCTCGGAAAACCCAAGATCAGACAACCTGATAGCAGAGACCTCTGTCCTAATAAGCTAAGAGGCAGAAGAAAAAGAAACTGGGACAAAGAGAAAAGGCATTTCAATGCTTGGAATCAACATCCAGACTAGCCCCTATGGACATTTTGCTGGCAGATTTGCATGCACAAGCAGTGCTATACACACACAGAAATTCAGCATATATATATATACATACACACACGCGCTACACATTTATATATAGACACAGACCACTGAAGGAGGCAGGAGCCAGGCACCTGCTGGCAGTTCCTTCTGCCTCCCTCAGGGACTTCAAGCAACATACTTAGTTGCTCTGAGCTGTTCCCTCACAATTTGTTTTCTGCAGCATTGACAAAGTGCTGCTGGTATTCTTAATACAGGCAAGGCACCACTCCTACCCTCAAAGAGCTTGCCTAACACCAGTAGAGATATTGCATAACATAGCTAATTACTACCTTAATTAATTTACTTTAAATAATTCTTGGATATTGTCAGCTAGCCACACTCTCTTAACAACCTTTACAAACAAAAAAAGTTACACAAAGTATTATTGCATATTTCATGTACAGACACACAGGTATCATCTGCAGCCAGGAAATTCGGCTACTACTGACAGGCTGACTGAGCTGACACCAAAACCTGACCTCACTGCTGTGCACAGAGAGGAGGCAGCGAAGACCCCAGTTTGTGATTTGGAATGAAACGTCTCAGCATAGAGTTGCATGGCGTTTGTGACCAAGTCACATCCTCAAGTATTCTTGACCATGACATGCTTGGGAGCAGCATGGCTCACATTAGAGCAGGTCCAGAGCTGCAGAAAGACTCCACACCTGTCTCAGAACAGAAACATTTTATTCTATTAAACAATCTTATCCCAACTTCTACCCTTGAGGGGGAAACCACTTTTACGGGAGTTCTGCAACACTGTAAGGTTTGGAGGGCTTGGGGGCAGGAAAGTAGCGGGGGGAGATGGCAGGAACTGTCCAAGCGGGCCCCTACTATCATTCTCTATCTTTTAAAATTGATTTTTCAGAGACAAAGTATTTGCCATGTAGAAGAAAAGCAGTCCTCTTCCTGCCTGCCCCAAGGAACCCTCTGCATCCCATGTAACACTCCTGCCGGCCACATTCTTTCACTGCCTGCCTTTCTGCCTCCATGCGTTGCGGCCCAATGGCCTATGCTTTCACTTACTTCATTTGCTACCCAGATCCTCAGAGACTTTAATAGAGTTGGATGTTGACCTCAACTGAAAACGCTAGTTCCATTGACTGGAGCAGCCAGATCAGCAAACAAATGTCCTGCCTACCAAACAGATCAAACAAACTTGGAGCTCTGACCTCCTTTACCACTTCTTAGTCCTGCAGACTGTCAGGGACTGGGCAGTGCATAAAGGCAGGGTTTGGGCTGCCACAAATGCAGGCTGGGTAATAAGGGGTCCTGGCTCCACATTTGCAGGTGCTTACAGGTTGAAGCTGTGCCCAAGCACAGTCCATGCACACCAGTTTTGGACATACTCCACAAGTCCCTTAGTGCTCTGACACCAGAAGCTGGGCACCCACTCTGTGACAGGATTACTACAAGGGAAACTTTCAGAAAGCCAAACTCCCTGTAAGGCATCTTGAGATAGGTCCCCTCTCGATACACATGTGCCACGTGCAGAAAAGAGAGGACTAATCAATAAGGTCAGAAGCATTTTATGTAGGGCATCCTCTACCAATACAACAGAGACCAGTCCTTACTAGACCAATACTGTTTGACAGTAGCCATTGATCACTGCAGTACATCTGCTTGATAAATGACATCTATCTTCAGCAGTAACTGACAGGCACTCTAGCATGCCCTCCAGACAAATGCTAGCTCTCAAGAGGCTGTGACAGTCAACCCAAGAAAGCCAAAAAGTCTAGAAGAAAACCCCTTGTGCCGTCACCCAGCTGCTGAATGGTGTGGAAGAAGAGGGCTATTGTTAGCTGGGGTTGTTATATTAAATATTATTGCATGGCTTGTGTATTTTTCAAGTTCAAGAGCGAGCCTGGAATTGAGGCCATCTAAAAGAAACAAATATTCTCAGGGCAGCTGCCTTGTGTTTATATCCCTGTTTCCATACAAGGGCATCAAAAGCATTACTTGCAGAGAGGGAAACTAAGGCACCAGGAGGTGGTGCAACTCACACAGGGCCACACAGCTGGTCAAGAGTCCAGACAAGAATTCCTAGACTGCATTCCCCCAGGATATAAATGTGCGCACACACACAGAGCAAGTCACTTAAAGGGTCTGTGTCTCCCAGCCCCTAATGTGGAACAAGCAAAGCAAAAGAGAATTGCGACCACTCTGCAGGGCCAGATAAAGTTAAAAGGTGCAGAGTGCACAGCCATGAGGGTAAAAGAAGAGGAAGCAGCTGGGAAATTTTGGCAACAGAAACTTGTTTTTGCAAAACAAATGAAACCCAAGGAAAGCCACAGACTTGAAGTCTTGCTTTTTGACCACGACTTCGATACAGTAATTACTGTGAGTTCCTCAAGTTTTCCTGGAAACAGATGCTCAAGGCTGAGGGTTGAATTTCTTTTTTCCCTAGCATCTGCTGCCATCCGGTGGCAAACGCTACAATGGCACCCAGGGCCTCCCAGGGCACACTTGGCAGAGGGACAGCCGG
The DNA here is from genome assembly GCF_965638725.1 of Aptenodytes patagonicus. Taxonomy (NCBI): domain Eukaryota; kingdom Metazoa; phylum Chordata; class Aves; order Sphenisciformes; family Spheniscidae; genus Aptenodytes; species Aptenodytes patagonicus. The sequence goes on along the minus strand of NC_134967.1, from coordinate 5,447,249 downwards.
GGCTCTGGCAACAACCTGCAGCCTGGCCCGAGTCACTGGGGAACCCATTCGGTGTCCAGAGGAGGTAGCTCCTGGAAAGCGGGAGGGAGTGTCTCACGCTTATCTGGACAGGGAACGACCTGGGTGAATCACAGACAAAAATCACCTGCTGCAGGAAACTATCAAATCGCATTGAGGGCTGAAGACGGGACCACTGTTCAGTGCAAGACTACTCCCCTCACATCCCTTGGTCTTCCTTCAGATGTTGTCTCCTCTCCTGCCACTGTCCTTTCCACCCCCCCACCCCCCCCCCAAGGTGGAAGAGGGAGTTTCCCTGCCCCAGGGCCAGCACTCCAATAGCCAGAAGGCATTGTAAAGTCAGCTTTGCCAAGTCCCTGCAGTCCAGCTGGGCACAGGAATGCGTGCCAGGGACATCAGCCAACTGTTCATGTTTTCTTATTTGCAATCTCGTAAATAAAAGTCAGTCAGACAAGAGCCCTGGGGGCCCAGCCAGAAACAGTCCAGTCCCCCATCATCTGAGAGTCTCTGCTCTACATGACTCAGAACTCAGTCTGGCACATGCAAAAATACACAGGGCATTGCAGTTTGCAGAAACACTGCACGGCAGTATGTTAGACTGTTGACAAAAAAAGCAGCAGCCACATACCTAGAGACTCTGAGGGGACAGAGCTGAGATGCCTGAAAGTTAGTATTCCTCAGCCAGTAAGAAAAAACCAGCCGTCTTCTTAAGAGAGACACCTTATCCATTGCAAAGGCATAACAAGTAATACAAGTAATCACATAACAAGTAATAACGTAAGAAGTGCAAGCCCAGATCTTCACTTTCCAAATGTTGCAGCAAAGGCTCAGCTCATCATCTGTAGTGTTCCAGTACCTCAGAGCAAACACATGACTATGCAACGTGGTACACGCTGTGCAAAGAAGCATTTCGTCTCACAGAGATAACGCATTTAGGTAGAAGAGTGTAAGCATTGCTCTCAATTACTCCAAATAAATCCAGCTGAACTCAACAGCATTTCTCCTGCTTTATGATGGTGTAACCAGCAGCTCACAATGGACCACTTCAGAACAGATGCTTATGCGCCAACCTATAATTGGTCAGGAGCACTGGAGAAGAGCAATGGAGATTGAAGCATTATCTTACTGCCTTCTCCAAAGCACCAGCTCCAGAGCTTTAGGGGCCAGATCCACACCACGTAACTACAGGACCTTAGCAGAATAGAAGGTGTAAGTAACCCCAGCAACCTAAGTTCAAATCACATCTGAAATCGTGTGTCTGCAACTATCAATTCTGTAGCCATTAGGATTCAAGGGTCTCAAAACCCTTTACTAAGTTCTCTTCCATCTATATTGCACAAATACAAATAGTAGAAATCCATCTGTTCAAAGCTTTTTTGAAAGAGCAAAACCAGAATTTAGAGCAAGTCAGTATCTTTACCTCTGTTTTTTTTACACAGGGAAACCAAGGCACAGCACACCAGCACTGGGATCTGTGGCAGAACCAAACAGCACCCAGACAGATCGGCAAAACCATCAGCCCAGCTCCTGTGGGACAGATGTATCTTGCAATGGGCCAGTAAGTAATTTGTCATGAATGCCAAAATGCTGTTTGAGAGAAATAAAAGCCTGGAGTTGCAGGGAGGATTACAGCAACTGAGCTCCATTGGCAAAGTAAGTTAAATTGCCATCAACACCTGCCTATGCCTATTAGCCTCTCGCTGTCAGGAACAGTACAGTGAGGTTACCTCAAAGTGAAGACCAAGTCAAAAGAAAATGAAACACCACGCATACAAGGCACTGCTCATAGGTGGTGCTGGCAGGAGACACACATACCAAAAGTCATACTTTGATGCGGAATATGAAATATATAAAGAAAGAATTATGTTTTGCACTTTGATGTAGCACCTCTTTATGTGTTTTCCCAGGAGGGGGTATGATAACGAGAATTTCAAGCTGCCTTTGCCCAAGATGGTCATCTACAAGCAGATGTTACTTCACTGAAGTGACTCAGAAAATCCTTCCCTCTGTCTTTGTCAGGGACTCTGTATTGAACTCCTTTACTCAACCCCCAACCCAAGTCAGAATAGACTGTCCCAGGGGCACTAGGGGAGTTCTGTCCCACTTCTACCCAGCACACCTTGTCTTGTGTCCCACTATCGAGGCACCTCAGTTCTTTCCACCCTTTGCACTCAAGAGCCCAAGTTGTACCCCCCCAAGTGCAACAAGCCTTACACAATTTCTTTTCCCTCTCCTTTATGCTCCCTATTTCTCATTCCATCTGAGGCACCTGCTTAAAAAACAAATGTGGTCCTATCACCCCAGAACAATACATTTCAAATAAGCATATAAAAGACCTTTTATTGAATAAATTGATTGGCACCATTACTTTGTAGCTGCTTCCCACAGAAAAAGCCTCTTAAAGGCAGCCTGAGGCAGGGAAGCAACATTTACATTTAGATGAAGGTGTTTCTGTCAGGGCACCTCCCAACAGTTTCTGGCCCCAGGTATTGTCTCCAGAAGAAATTAGTAAAAGTCAAGGAGCTTTGCCTTAAATAACACAGGAGGAAAAGGGGAAAAAAAAATATTTCTATATCCCACTGCAAGCATATTGTGGTCTGGAATCACATAATCTGTAGCAAAGCAATGTCAACAGGTGGAAGGAGAGTAGTATCATCACGTCAGGGAGAAACAGAGCTTATGTCTGGAAACTGATTTTTCCAGCATGAACTCTGTTAAAATGCCCTGCTTTGTGTATACTGAACAGTTACAGAGGTTTCTATCACCAGGCTATGAACAGTTCCCTTACACACTGACAATGGACCACATTCAATGCTGCTGTGAAACACTGTAGTACCACCACAAATTTACACCATGTAGGCTTTACCTCCAGCCTTTACTCAGTTCATTACACTCTAAGTCTTCAAGACACCTGACAAATGAAATGCATGGTACATTGCTTCAGTACTGATAGAGTGGAAGTGCTTTGCAAAGGTACCTATTTTAATGTTGTTTTTCCCCAGTGAGCACAGATCTGACAAGGATTTTCACTGCCCTTGGCATCCGTGTCCCCAGCCACCACAGAAATGTCAGTGAACAATAACTGACGTGCATTTTTTGCTGCTGTCATTGAAAGGCTTGTCTGTGCTAGAAATTTGTCCTGTTTCAGCACTACACAATAGTTACAAGAGTAAAAGCAACAGATGCAAGTATAACCAATAAAATTATGTTTTACTGTCTTATCTATTGTAAAGGAATAAATATCTTGCAATCAGTCAGCTGGGGAAGAAAAGTTAAGTATTTCCACCTCCCTAATCGATACCACCTACAGGAAAACTCAGCACAGACCAGGCTCTAATGCAGCAGCTTGATGGATGAAGGACAGACAGATGACAAACCCTCTAGGTCCAGCACATTCTCCTGTTGAGCCAAAAAAGCAGATCAAAAGGGGGCAAGAAACAAAAAAAACCTCATGAATAGTTTCCAAGTAAAGAAAAGATGTGCCATAGATTCCGAGACAGGATATAGTCAGGGGATTATTTAAGTATTGTCATCTGAATGAATTAGTACTTACTGCTCAGTGCCACCCTAGGGACTGAAGTCTCTGCACAGATTCCAAGTCTGAGGTCAACTCAGAACAAGTTACACCCGACACAAACGCAGACAAAGCCTCCCCATATGCTGAGGCAGCTGCAGAAGACTTCCCTGCTGCTCTTTTGACAGCCCGCCTTCACCTGGAGGGTCCCTGTACGTCATCACAGAACGTGCACATGATGGAATTTTTAATTAAATGCTGGTTTATTACAAGCAGAGCCACTGTGAAGTGTCTCACTATGTCAACCATAGCATTTTACAAACTATTTCAGTTCTGCATCACAAGACACTTGTACACTTTTCAAACTGTGGCAGCAGTTGCAAACATGCATCTGCTCATTCTGCAAAATCAGAATCATACTTGTTTTTCTCGAGAAGTAACCAGGAGCCAAGTGAAAAATGCACTGGCACAAGGGCAGTGTATTATAGGGATATGCATATGTATTGAAGATAAACTCTTCAAAATTCCCAAAGGTATAGCTCCAGAAACTGTTGAAACACTTGACACTCTCCAGACTTCCTTCTGACATGCTCCTCAAGCTCGTCATCCTTCCTGACACATCAGCTGGAAGGGGAGCGTTTCCCTATCTCCCAGTGCATACCTTTAGTGGCCGTGTATCTATACAGTGCTAATAAGTCCAAACTATGATCCTCATTTACCTTAATGTTTCCACCCCTCAAACAGTGGCTAGAGGAACATTTGCAACATCAAGAGACCTTGCTGGCAGATACACTAGACATCGTGCAATTTTGTCCACTAGAAGATTTAGGGCTGAGTGGACCCTTTCACAGAAAAAAATAAGAGCACCCAGAGAATTCATGTATTTCAAAATGGACACTTTGTTAAGTAATTCCCTCTGTTAATCCTCTCCCCCTACTTCCAATAAATTGTCACAGACACTCTCTTGGTGACAAACAAAACCCTTGGTATTTTGAAGTGCTGAGGAGCTTACTGGAGCTTCTTAGGGAAACTGAGTAGTGTGTTCCTTTACTCCTTTGCTACTGAGCATCCTCTTGTGCTTCTTAAAATACTGCTATTGATATCCATTTTATTTGCCACTATAGAAAAAGCATTAAGCTGTGAAGGAACGGACTAGAGAAGCCAAAAGAAAGATAAAACGGTGACAGATGAAAATAAAACAATCCAACTTAGAGGGAGGAAGACTCCCCACGAAGTTGTGGTTGAGTATTTTGAAAGCATACATTCAACTACGTTACCAGGCCAAGAATACTAGATTCTTTGTAATTGCCTTGACTTTGTAATTAGGGTTCATTCAAACAAGCTGCAATGCCAGAGAAACTACCATCTTACAGGTTTTACTAATAGTCTGTTCCAGCAAAACCAAGACCCCAGGCAAAGTGAAATACAACTCCATTGACATCACGCACAGCTATTTTCCAAGGCCAGTGCATCAGTTTATTCTGTAATTTCTCTCCTATACACACGTTCCCTGGCGCAGGAAACTCAGCCTTGCAGCTATAGTGAAAAACAGGAATGTTCATAAGCTAAGCAACAACTTTGCAGAGCATGCTTCTTTCTGGTGACATTGCCACAGGTAAGGACATTGGACAAATATTTAAAGAGCTAACAAATAATGAAATGGAATTGTAACAAGATTCAGAAACTGAATCCAACAAAGTCATCCAGAGTAAAAGAATGGGTAACAAGACTGATTGCTTGAATCTTTTCTGGGTCTTTCACTTTGACAACTGTACTTCTGAGTTACCCTAAGTGTGCCTTGGTGTAAGGGAAAGCTACTTCATTAATATTAACAATCAGTAAAGTTATTCATGCTTACATTGAAGCTGGGCTTGATTTAGTGCCCTAAAATTTACATACTCTGACTTCCAAAACCTGAGAGATGTGCAAGCAATGGAATTATCAAATCCTGTCCTGGCTGAGACTTCTACTTGCCAAGTGTCCTCCACTAACTAAGTGCTGTTTTTTATAGTGCCTTTTCCCCCTTCTGCAGAGCAATGCAAGATTAGCCTAACCTTTCCCACTACTCATCCAACCAGAAAGTGGATTTGAACAATATTTATTGGGAAGACTCATTTCTCTCATTTGTGAGACCCAAGGAAGACGTGTTTATGCTGTGTCAGAAACCTGCACTGCATCAATATTCACCAGTACACCTGTCAGGTGCCACGGGTGACCATTCTTAAAATACAGTTTTGCAAAATGTCTGAGAGTTTATGCAGATAAATGTTTTTTGCCAGATTCCCTCACTTGTTTTTTCTTTAGGAGAAAGTGGGAAAGAGGATGGGGATTAGGAACAGGGCAGGGAAGTACATTCTTTATATATATAAGTAGCTGATTTTGCAGAGGCCAAGTTACTACTTCTACAGAGATGAGCATTTGTAAAGAACAAAAAGTAGCCTAGCTAAATCGTCCACTTGAGATTTGTAGTTTGCATTATGTTGTTTTTATCTTTTGCTCCAGTTTGTTTTTTGCAAAGTCAACACCATGAGAAAAATCAGGCTTAATTACCTTGCATTAAAGTAAAAGAAGGAAACGAGCAGAACAGTAGTTTGCAAAGGATGACTTGTACACGCAGGGCACCCAAAAGTCTCTTCCCTCCAACATCAGATCGAGTCTTTCCGATACACTTAGGGTAAGAAACTACCCTGGAAAAAGACCCAACACAAACACCAACAAGGTTTTCTCAAGCTTACCTGTTACATACGAGAGCAAGAGAGGAAAAACATCTGGGGCTGTCAACACAGGAGCCGCTGACTGGGACATATGGAAGAGCACCTGTCACAGCAACATGGACAGAACTGAGCAAACAGAACAAGCCCCTGGGTTGCAAGGGTCTTGGCTGCCTCAGGGACCAAAGGATACTTGCCAGAGGGAGCACAGAGGGACCCAGCTCCTTTGGAGACCAAGGGACACTACCAGGAGGGGCAGAGGGGAAGCTGGCTCCCTCTGGGATAGAGGAACACTGCCAGGAAGGGCCGGGTGACAGCGTACCCCAAGGTCTGGGCTTCCCTCCACAGGCAAACAGGCATGGCTGCTCTCAGAAAAGAGGCTGTGCCCCGAGACTCCCTCCCACCACCTTTCTGTCACCCTTTTTCCTGTCACAGCAGGGGACAGGCTCTTACCTGCAGGCCGCCATGCCGCCTGGCCTGAGGGACTCACTCGCAGCAGCTGCCGGAACCTTCCGGGCCAGGTGCTCCCTGCACCACAGCGCCCTAACGAGCAGGGCCCGCCCTCCCGCCCAGCTGGGCCCCCTCAGCCCCACACACTGACCCCTCCCACAGCCCAGCCCCACGGCCTCTCGTTACCACCACCTGAAGGAGAGGTGCTTTAAGATCTTCAGGGACCAAACCCAATGCACGGGAGCCTCTGCAGAGAACAGAAATTTCACAAGCAGCTATGTTAGAGCTACCTTTTTTCATGTTCAAAGAACAGAAAATCAAATTCCTGAGCAAAACACCAGGCTTCCCCTTTTCTCCTTGTACCTAAATGAATGTAGGTTGTAAAAAGCTACCCATGGCCTAGGAAGGATTGAAATCCTACTGCCTATGTTACTTTTTACAGCTGACATGACATTAGAATGAAGTCTGCTAACGTGCACATAACAAAGCTGTGCGACAGATGGCTTTCCAGCTTTTGCCCTTGCAATGGGAAGGCATCATTAACACAAGACTAATATTGCAATAGGAACTATATTGTTCAATTTATGCAGTAATAAAAATCCTCTTCGGCCTTGTCCCTGTAGGGTTCATCATTTAACGTCTGGAAACTTAGAACCTGTAACAAGAAAGGGAGGGCACCCTAAGCCCATTCAATTTCTATGTTAAGTACAAGGAATTAAAAAACCCGAAGAAATGTCAAAATAAATACCATAGCACATGTTCAAGCCAGCCTCAGAAAAAGCACTTTCAGAAGCTATTTCCAGTAGACAAGAACTGACCTTCCCCTTATAAAATGCCACAGGGTATAAATAGAGCAGCCTCTTCAAATATGCAGCTCCAAACTCCCATGCAATTTGTCATGAATACTTCTCCGTCTGTTTCAAGCACACTCAAACAACAGGGCACTCTTTTCTCAATATACTCAGAGCACTAATTAGCTTGAACTGGAGTCAAAATACCTCACTATTTCTGAAAAAATCACAGATCAAAACCAGATCAAGAATGCAGCCTTCCCGTCTCCCTTTTGACCAAACATTTATTCTGTAAAGATACTCGCCTCTTCTCTCCGTGGCATCACAACATTTTCCTAAGTTTTAGAGATGCCGATTATCACGAACTGCAAATATGGAACACCCAAACAGCTAGCTCACACAAATACATTATAATCCCTGATAGATAGAAGACAGGGGAGCCATTACGAATGTACACAAACATGTAACTTTACGCAATTTGAAAGCAAATTTTAGCTTTTCAGCAGGCAATGAATAGACAATGACTTACTGTGCATCCTTCTCTCTGCAATTATCCCTTTGGAATGCATCTCTTGCCAGCTCTGTATCAGTTATGTGCAAGACGACTCTACTGGCACAAAGTAGCATCTCTTAGAAAATAAGATGCATGAAAAACTCGGCTACTGGGGTATATATAGTGTACTAAATCTAATTCCAAGCTTACACTTCATGAGTCATCAGGCCTCATTTTCCCTTGCATGTCTTCTGAACACCTTTGGTTCACAGGCAAATTTAAAAGAAGATGATGGCATGCAGTCTTTCCTACTCTGTTGAAACGAGGGGAATTGTCCTCCCTGGTTTAGAAGTTCTCGTCTTTCTACTCTTCTTTGGCTGACGCAATGAGAGCTTATCCACACACTTCATTTTAACGACTCGTTTGTGCTCAGACAGATCAGTGGCTACAATGTATTACCATTGTACACAGAAAGCCCCTGAAGTCATGACAGCCAAAACATCCTTACACATTCATTCTTATCAATCTGACTGCTTAACTTACGGAAAAACATGCCAAAGTTATGCAGTATGGCCCTAGAGCATAAATGTGCCTCAGGGAGGCAGAATATACTCTGGAACTGGACATGATGTTGGCATTTTGTGTACTGTATATTAAAAACAAAATGACCTCAAAGAAAGAAAAAATAAAGCCAAGAAAGACAAGACAGCTTTGAAACAGACAAGATGGCCAGGCCGGCATCCCATATTATCCCAGATGAAAATAACTCTTTTCCCACTAACAACAATCAACAGACACATTTCGCTTGCAGGCAAAACCTGGCTGCTGTAGTGTAGCTTGGTTTTATTTATGTCCACAAATATTTCAAAAAAATTACAAAATACTCAAATGGAGAGAACACAGAAGTCACGATTTCTGGGTTTCTACTCTGTTTACACTGTGTTATCCCATGGCAAACTACTCATATATACATTAAGCTTCAAGATATATATAAATGTAGCAGTCAGAATGTACACTCTGCTTTAACGGTGCAGTGAAACAAGCTCAACCATGACGACATAGAACAAGAGAGACATTTCAAAAACACTAAAGCAAAATTAAAAAATAAACTTTCAAAACAGAGGAAAAATAAGAGAGGTTTCTTAAAGAAAATCAAAAGGTCTGGGTTGTTTTAACAGGGCATCGAACACCAAGATGGCTTCAAAAACCACTGCATGTAAAGTTGTAGTTAATCACTGGTCTAAAATGGAAGAATTTCAGTGCTTATTTGCTGAATGATGTGAACAAAAAAACTCCCACAAATTATCAGAATGCTTTTCTGAAGAAAGAAAGAAAAAAAAAAGGGATCAATGAATAGCTTTTGAACAGACTGCAAACTTCAGCTGAAAAAAAAAATACAGAGAGAACCATGGGAGGCAATTAGCTTTTTTTTTTTCCTTAAGAAGAACTATAGCTAAAAATAACAGCAAAAGAGAAGGATCAGAAGAAATGGCTGAAGTGGCTGAACTCCCCCAAACTCCCAAATTCCACATGGTAAAAACAAGGAGGGGAGGTTTAACTGAAATGTGCCTAATTAGACCTTTAAAGTAAACTGAGGCACTCTCTCTGCTGAGCAGACCGGTCTTACTAGCTACTCCACTGTTAGCAAAAGTAAAAAAAGTTACTCAGAAGAAAACCATTTCACCTGATCACTGCAGACAGCGACTGAAGGCATTGACTGAAGAAGACTTTACCATCCTCGATTCTAGATTGACCTCATGGTTTCCAAATCTCAGAAACACTAGCTGTTCCTCCTAATACCTTCACAGAGAGTTCAAATATAGCAGATGGAACTGATTAAACGCTATTGCAGTTCTTTAGCACTGAGAAATCTGGAATGGAGGACAGAAAAAAAGGAAGATCAACATCAGCTGAAATAGTCCTCCTCTCTCTTCTATGCACTCCTGCCTTAAGTGGACCTAGAATACCCCGATGCATAATTTTTAATTGGTGAATTTATGTTACTAACTGTCCGACAGTAATCTTTGGGCACTAATGCTGACACTGTTTTGAGACCCACGAGGAGGATAAAGCACTGTGAATGCCATGCCTTCCATCAGAACGTATGATTAACTACAAGTTTATCAAACATGGCTCAGTACGGTCCTATGACACAACCATCACACTGAACAGTTTACAACAGCAGAGAGAGCGCGCTCGTGAGTTAAGAGAGAGAATGGGGGGAAGTTATGCACCAGCAGAAAAAATGGCCAGCAGATTCAGATGTCCATTGGTTGCATCACCCTCTGCTCTGGCAAAGAAAACCCACGACAAAACAGTGGGGGGAAAAAAAAAAAATCTGCCTAGACAGTAAGCAGAGCTGTCTCCAAAATAATGCTCACTGGCCTTCTGTGTATTCCTCTCCTTTTACCATCCACATGGGAACTAGCCAACAGGAGTTATTCTGTGTGGACCTGTTGTAAATGTTACTGTCCATGGTTAATCCCAAAGCAGTAAGTTCCTGAGATACAGAACACTGGTGGCAATTAAAAAGTTGTTGCTTACAAAAACAAAACTAAAACAGTCAAAGAGAAATACAGACTGGTCTTTGCAAAACAACTTTAAGAACACCGAGTTGCCTATCCACTTTTCTTAAGAACATATCAAACGTAAGAGGCCAGAAAGAGCATGTCCTCCAAAAATATGCACATGCATACAAAATTCGGGCTGTACTAGTTTGAGCCACGGAACATTTTTAAAAAGAGATTTTAGAACAGATTATTTCTTTGAACCTTTGCCTAAAGTCTAAAACCAATGTAGTTAGATTAAGTTTCAAAAGGTAATAGGAAAGAAGTGTATTATGGCCACACTGAAAATTAACCCTTGAAGTAGGCATCAAAAGGGCAAGCTAGTTCCAAGGGACACCTGTACTGCTGAGACACCCAACTCAACAGAAATCATCTGCAGAACAGAGAGATGTAACACTAACAAAAAACCCCAACAAACCCAAACAAACCAAAAAACCAAGAACAGAAACAGTCATTTGCAACATTATCCCTGCAACTCCCTTTAATGCTTATTGTTGATATCAAACCAAATTTCAAGCTTTTACCCATTTGAAATTATTGATACCCATCATTCCCTTTAATTAAAGGGATAATTATATATATATATTTTATTAAAAAATCAACTCTGTATTCTGTCAATACCAGGTAGGAATTCACAATTTGTGATGTTACTGAAAATCAAGATAAACGTTTCTGGAGTTTAGTTTTGTTTTGTTTCTCCCCTCTACCCAAAAAAGTTATTTACAGACTTAAAAAGCCATGCTGCAGAACTGAGCTCTCTTTAAAATTATGAAGATTTCCTACAATGTATTAAAATAAAAGTAGATTTTTATTATTATAGCACTTGGATTCAGAGCTTGTTACGTCACCTACTTGCAATCCTTGTTTTTTTTTAAATAGCTATAGATGCATTGAGTGTCTTTTCACGCACAGTGACTTGTGTTGTGAACCTGATTCTAGCACCTACTCAAAACAAACTAGTAAGAAAAAAAAAAAAACAAGATTGCAGGAAGTTCTCTGAATATTCCACACAGTCCTGTATTTTCAATAGGCTTCTGAATACGTTGTCATGCAGGGAGACCCACACCAGTCTTGAGAAATCTTCTCTACAAATGAACACTATGCTGATAAGTCTCTACTTGTTGGGTGGTTGTTTCTGTTTTAAATATATAAAGAAATCTTTATAAGATATTCTTTTCCTTTTGTAGCTCTTATTGTATGTAAAAATGTTCCACTCCTTCCCAAGGACTGGGGTTTCCATAGCCAGCATTACAAATAAATAATTTATTACAACTGTTTGTCGCCTTCTTTCTTCAGTCGACTGAAAGAGAAAGAAAACTCATTTTAACAAAATGAAGGAGGTGTCATGACACTTCAGAGATAGCCTGCCTTCCTGCTAACCTCACCCGGGTGCCCTGAAGGGAACAGAGGTTGCAACAGGACTTGTGAGCTTTCAGCACAAAAATGAGAGCCATTGTAACAGCAGCGATAACACTGTCTGTCGCGGGAGGAAGTGATGACCTTTTGCTACTGAAGCGCTCCTTACATGTGAGCAAGATCACTAGTGCCAGCTCATCACGCTTTAGCTTCATCTGCAGTTGCAGATACGACAGTCGGCTTCAGGCAGACTGGCTGCCCCCATGGCACAAGGCCAGCAGGCAATTTTGGATAGCAGAAGCAAGGACTGAAACATCAGAGGAAAGCAGTGCAAGGCAGGTGTTTAATATGCTGCTTCCTATATATCCTTGCTACCCACAGACATGCGGAATCACCCCTGCTAGGTGCTGGTGGCTTTTTCTTCTTAGCTGACGTTGTCAGTGGTCATTGCCAAACAGGAGGTAAGGTGGTGTCACATAAGGTAGGCCAAGAAGAGAACCACTCTACTCTCAACACCATATAGCATTCTGGGGAGAAAAACTCACATGATTCGTCTAGGCATTCTCAGCTGGTAATGCAGGATCCGTATTATTTACACATTTCAACTTCCTATTGCCCTTAGTCATTTCTTAAGATTTATTGAATTCCTCTCCTCATTCGTAAAGCTTTTACCCACCCTCCTCCACAGTTCTAAAGGAAGATATAGAGATGTGGAAGCAGCAATCGTAGCAAGTATCACACTAAAAACCCCAATCAGAGGTAATTCTGCAATGTCAGACTCAGCTAGTCTACATCCTGTGCCAATAATTTGGACCTAGCTTCCAATTTGCCCTATCACCTATGCCCAAATTAGGTCTTAGTACAGCTTCACCATCTTCCATAACTGCATCAGGACAGTAACTCATCACACAGTTAAGAAAGGCAGTACTTCAGAAGAAAAAAGATGGAATGTGGAGAAAGATGAAGGAAGCTATAGCACCCCCGAGTCTCCAAAAGCCTTCATTGCACCTCTCACCTGTAATAATCTTCCTGACTCGGTAGATGACCACCATGCATGTGAGGGTGCCCATGCAACCACTGCTGCTCCATTGCCAGTCTTTGCAGCTCTGCTGACTGGGCATGCATGGCCTGCAGTTGGTGGGCTGCTGACATAGGAGGTGGAATGGCACCAGGCAGATCTCGTGGATAAGGAGTACCTAAGAGAGAGTTGCCCATTTTTAGACACTTGTTTGCTATGAGGTCTGCAGAGAGTTGTCCCTTGAAGCTTTTTTTTTTTTTTAAACCAACCAACCAACCTTTGGCTGTAACCTAAGTTACAGCTCAACTCCACCAACTCCCCTCCCAAGAAATGCTAAGACCCAGAAGAAAAGAGGACAGTTCAGATCAAGAGCCAACCTTCGTAAAGGACCATAAAATGCTCTCACCAAAGACTGGATGTCGGAGCATTTCATGCTCATGAGGTGGCTGCCCTAGCAATGGGTTGGGGATGGTCCCAGGTGGGTAGGGAAAACGTGCCAAATGGGGTCCGGCTGCTAAAGGATCCACCAGCGGGTGAACAGGTCCTGCTGAACCTTTAAAAGAAGGAAAGAAAGCAAGCAATCAACTCCTTTTGGAAGCATCGCTCACTGTTGGGAGATCAAAAGCCCTGTTAGACTTGAGCTGGATCAGCATTTGGCCTAACCAGCATGTAATTACCAGGAGCTTAGCTCCATCCAATTTGAAACCCACTTTTCTATCTTCAGGTGACATCTGCTTACCAAACAGTCTTAATTGGTAAAGCAACTACCCAGGGCTTTCAGTTTCTACAAGAAAAAGAAATCCACCAAGCGGTAAGGGGGGGGGGGGGGGGGAAATCAAGTAACTAAACCACCTGAGCTTTCATCTTCAGACATTCCTTCCACACTCCCCCCATATACATTGCAGCAGTGCTTGCTAATCAGACCTGCTCAGCCTAACGAGGCAAACTGAGATGATGCTGTGAAATCTGCTCAATAACTGAAGACTTAAAAAAAAGAAATCCTGCTGCACAGGTCTGCTCTTACCTTTACTTAAGCCTTGCAAGATCTCTCCCCTGTACAGATTTTTTTTGGTAATTGCTTATCATAATTACATTTTTAACCATGTGTTCAGAGTGCAAACCCCTTGTCAAACACCTTAAGTGGACTCTGAAAAAAGCAATCTGCTCTTCAGTCTTTACCTCCCAGCCACTTGTTCCCACCTCTACCTACCACCGCTTGTTGCTATGCCTGCACAATGGACTGGCCTGGGGAACAGGCCACTATTAACCCAACAAACAGAAAAGACACAAAGAGATAAAAACCCAGCCAAAACCATAAGCAGCTGGGCAAATCCACATCAGCTTTATTTTCAACTCTATAGTGCTGCTATATGTAAGGCCACCTCTTAATCCACGGACCTCTGGGCCAAATTTTACTACTCTCTGCTCTCCTAGGCATCTTCTGTTCTTGGCTTTTACAAGTCACCTCAAACATGTCGCTACAAACTGAATTGTTTCAGTTGATTTTTCTGGAGATTCCTTGGAAATAAGCAATCCCATTTCTGTCTATCAGTGCAAGTGACTTGAATTACAGATCTGCTCCCACAAATAACCTGAGGAAGGAACATGCTCAGCTCCGGTAACTACACTGAGAAAAAACAAAACCATCAGAGAGAACTGTGGAGTGCTTTATTGCAGCATTGTGACAGGGAAAAACCATGGTTTTCTTTAACTATCAATCTCTGACACCTGGCCTCTCTTTCTGAAGAGAACCCTGATCTCTTCACAACAAAGATGATCAGCATCTAGAAAAATTTTCCCCAAAACGCTCTCCTATTTCCCCTTTACACACATAAAATTGAAGGATCACTAGTGACATTTAGTACAGAAGGACTTAAGCATCCTTTTGACTTTACCAATACTACTTGATAGGCCAAAAGCTGGCAAAACCCTTTGTTTGCAAAAGATGACATTGTCACCATCCTTGTGAGGAGAGGGACACCTGTAGACAACATCTCTAATGTCACTTTACCAATATGATGAAAAAAAGAGACACTGGCAAAACCTGAAAAATACTTGAGTAAGTATACTCATCAGCTCCTCTGAAATCTCAGCATGTTAAGCTGTTAGCAGATTGCAGAGGAACCGCAAATGAAAGGAATACAACACAGCTAACACAATTCTCCCTCAGCTGTTATCTGGCCCAGAGCACAAACGTGTGGTCATTTTACACTCTATTCATTCCCGCTCTAAGGAGACAGACACTTTAGGGCCTTACCCACCTAGGGAGCTACCCTGGAACAAGAACTACTTGGAGACGCTCAAGAGCCCCTAACTGTATTTTAACCTGGCATCCAAGATTAAAGCCAAATTACTTTTCAAATACAGGTAAGAGAGACTTGACGCTGAAATAACTTGGCTTTGTCTGCACCAGTCTCCCACTAGACTGAGAGTGAGAATGTACTAGCTATATTTTTGTCCAGAACAAGTAACTGGGGGAGTATCTAGACTTACCTGCACAGAGGTGGTAAGTGACTTACCTGACAACAGAATCCTTGTATAGACACCATCTATGACAAATTCATTCTGCTATCAATGGGGTATGCAAACCTGCCTCAAATTGAACCAGTTTGTAATTTGTGCAGTCAGTCTCAATCAAAGTCCACAGCTGACAGCTTTAAGAGTGCTGATATTCAGCACTATTATCTCCTACCTTTAACCCCCCGCCCCTTAACAATCTCGTAAGACCCTGCGGATTTCCTTGCTATACAATTTGGCTTCTGCAACAGCACTCAAATTCCTTCCAAACTCCAAAAACCAGACACCCCAGCTACGTTTAATGCATATTGCTCCAAGGCGAAGTATGCTATATTTGCTTGCACAAACACTACATTTGTAGCCAGCTGCACCAGAAGCTGCGCTTTAAGTACTTGGGACTTTTCCCTCCCCCCCTTACTTAGCAGCTACTGCACCTGGTGCCTTGCTTGCTATGTTCTCTCCAGTCTGCCACCAGAAAATCAGAAAAATTCTGCTTAGTGCCTCATCTTCCAGACTCTAGACTTCTAGAGGGGTAACCGTGTAGCTTGCTTTAGAAATGAGCAAGGCATCAATTCATTTTTGAGACTATTAAATACTTTGGGGAAAAAAATTTCCACACATAAGAATACACTGTAGCTAAAAAGACACCAACCCCTAAATTTAGATGGTTCTTATGAGAATTGTGACAGAGAATTTCAGCTCAACTAAAGCCAGATGGTTGGCATGTCAAATGGCTAAAGAGATCAAGTCTTTCTCTCCTAATTTTTTTTTTTCAGCTCCTGTATGGAAGCACCAGCTTCAGCTCCTTTCCAGCTATAACTCATAATGTAACAGCCATCAGCATTAGCAGCGTTACCAGTTCCATGACATCTCTCCTAGCAAATTCCCTTCACCCAATGAAGTCTCCACCTGTACACCAGACATCACTGTAAGGTGGTGCTCTAGGACTCCAGTACTTTAAAAAAAAAAAAAACAAAACCCAAACAAAAAAACCCCTAACAAAACAGCAAACCTTTTACAGTGACAGTGTGCAGTCTCAGTGAAGATCGCTGTACTGTTACCATCATTTACTTAATCACTGTTATTGGTTCACCCTCCCCCCAAAAAATAATTGTTTGCATTTCAGTTACCACAACCTTATGCAGAAGTCACATCATATTCTAGAGAACAGGGATTTTGCTACTTGAATTCCAGAGTCACAGTCTGCCTGGTTTGGGTAGACTGCTGCTAACAGCTCACGAGAGAGGTTCCCTAGGAAACTGCCTAGCCCGTTTCCCTGGGCTCACCTTGATGTAAGGGATCCTGCTGATGTAGGTGTAAATGCGAGTGTATGTGTGAATGTTGGTGATGGTGAGGCGTAACGTTGAACATCTGGAGCCGTGCCAATGGGTCATTTGTCAGCGATGCCATCCGCTCAGCGTGTATTCTCTCTGCTGCCAGTCTGTCAGGGTAGCTCATTTCAGGCCGTAACTGTGGGCCTGCCAGTGCAAGTCTCTCTCTTTCAAGGGGGTTCAAACCCGGATGGAAGGAAGCAAATGGGTGAGGTCCTGCTGTTGGGGGAATAGTCAGTGCACCGTGCCTGGCAAAATGCTCCATGGGGTTGGTAGCTGGGTGCAGTGCATCTAGCTCTGGGGGCTTCACCTCAAAGCCAGGTTTCATCCTCTCTCTCAACTCCCTTTCCCGGATTTCTCGCTCCCGGATTTCCCGCTCTCGCAGCTCTCGTTCCCGAATGGTGGGATCCACATTGTAGAGGCCAGGCATATGGTAGGCCAGAAGCGGATCAGTGGGGTTTAGGGGGACAAAGAAGGGATGATTACGGTTTGTTGGCGACATGACATGAGGACGGGCATATTCACTTAGTGTTCGTAAAGCAGGTGTATCTGGACCAATGTAAGGTGGTACAGCAGCAATGGTTGTCGGTGGAGGTTCAAATGAAGGTCTCATGTGTGCTGGCCCGCTGAGCTGAGACTCTCCAAGACGGCCTTCGTGGGAGGAGCTGGATACCTTCTGCTGCACAGAATGGGGGAAGAGAATTTTAGTTCAACTCACTTGGCTTAAAAGCACAGCAGGCACACACTTCCCTTCTTGCGCCTCAAGCTCTAAGAGGAGGCAAGTTCAGCCTGCTGAGCCTTGCGACTCCTGCAGTTGTGTGCTCCAATGTGCTTTGGGGAAGAACTGGATTCTGTCCATCCTGTAGGCCAGAAGGTAACTACTTTGTAGTGGCAGCCTCAAAGCTACACTAACTGCTTTACAGTTAATAGAGCAGGAACTAGTTGGCATATGTCACAGCTATGGGCAACAGCTGGCTGATACATGTCACTACAGACTACCAGTCTTGTTTGCAGCGTATTCTTCCTCTCCTCTCCACACTCGCTTGTATCCTAGAACTTACTAAACCCAAGGAAACTCATCCCCGTGATGTGCAACACAACAAATTCCACTCCTTTCACATCAGGACTTTGCATCCTGCTCTCTCCTCCTGTACGAGGGCAGCACAGCACTTCTGGGGAGGGCTATAAGCAGTTTACCCATGCAATCGCTCAAGGATCCCCGTCCCCAAAATAAAGCAAAGTCCCCCATACATGACACATCCCTTAAAAGTCAGGATATAGCATCTGTCCATTATAATTCTACAGAAGCACATAGCTATGATTCAGATCTCTGAAATGCACCATGGAATAGGAATACTTTAGCACCTTCTTTTTCGGCATCAATAATGTATTACCAACCTACCAATTGCACGGGCCCAGAAATAATCATTCCTTTCCGAAAGGCCACAGAAAAATGGGTTAGTTGTATTGGCTCTTTATACCAAGACTAGAGTTTGGGTCTCCCCATAAAAAAAGTTAATTAAGTTTACTTCAAATTTCAAAAGCCTTCAGATCCCCTTTTTCCAGCGGACAGCACTCTTGTGCCTGCACAGTAGTACAAGGTACACAAAGGCATTCACTGTATCTGCACAGAGTGCTTTTCTACTGCAAGTAAAAGTAAATACTTGGCCTAGTTATCCCCAGCTGCATTGGCTTCCCGCACATCAGAAACAGACCAGGAGCAGAAACTCTCCATTTCCTTTAAAGAGAAGAAAGTCACAGGCAGGCCAGGAGGTGCTCGTAGCTGGTTGGCTTTCACTTAATACACAAGGCTCCCATATTCACAAATACCTGACTGCACATGCATTAAGGCGCTTCTGGGGATTTACATTCTGTAGTCACCATCCAGGTCAGATCCTACCATGCCAACTCCCTTAAACAGCTCTTAGCTACAAATAAACCTACCGCAGCTCTTTCTGCTTCTCTCTCACGCTCCCGCTCCCTCTCTCTTTCCTTCTCTTTTTCTTTTTCTCTTTCCCTCTCTTCTCTGGCTTTCTGCTCTGCTTCTCTTTTGGCCTTTTCAATGGCTTCTTCTCTCTTCTTGGCCAGTTTCGATCCTGCCAGAGGCATGAAGTATAAGTCTGCTCTTGAGCATGAATTGTAGCCACGGTCCAGGTGCTTATAGAACCTGAAAGAAACAAAAGAGAAAGAGCTTAGCCCTGGGACAGATGCAAGAGCCTGGGATTTGAGAGCTGTATGGAGGAAAAAAAAAAAGTATCACTCTACACTTACACAATAGCACTACCAGCTTCCCTGAAAGCCATGAGAAAATTAATTGTACCATATTACTCCACAGACAAGCGGAGTATAAAACCCCTCTCACAATTACAAACTGTAATGCCCTGTCTGAATATGTCGGCTGAAACAGCACCTTTCCAGAAAAACAGAGCAAACTCATGCTAGAACGAGAGGCTGACAAGCTGCACATGTAAAATACACTCAGCTCCCACAGGAGGTCATTTCTCAGCTTTTGGGAGTGCCCCGCTACACAGAAAAAACAGAGCACATTAAGGAAGCACTGATGACAACCTCCATACCTGGCTGATTGACTAGCATGACTTGGTGTATCCACCACAGTAGGTTCTGGTGATGGACTTCTGGGTGGAGGGGGAGGGCTTTCCGGTTCCTCAGCTTCATCTGGGACTTCTTCTTTGATTTGAATAGGTGGTAGCGTGCAGGCTGTCACCACTGGCACGTTTCCACTAGAAGCTGCTGATGTGGAGATGGAAGTCTGAAGCGGGATGCCTGGCACACTGGGTGGTGTGGAAGTGGAGGGGCAAGAAGGAGGGGTGATGGAAGGTGGGCCTCCTGGGACGAATGGATGCTGAGAAAAGGGGGGCTGGGAGGATACCTGATGGAGTCCAGATGGGGGGTGATTAGCAGGTGGGGGAAGGCTCTGACTCTGTGTCAGTACAGGAGGCTGGGCTTGCGAAGACTGCAGTGGTTGGCTTTGAGGCATCAGCTGCAAAGGAGGAGGGTGTGCAGATGGAGGATGATGAGTTGAGAGGGAGCTCAGAGGTTTTAAAGCAGGTGGTGGAGGCAAGTTGGAGTTCATTGAGAATGGAGAAGGGCCAGAGAGATGAGGAGGGTGCTTGTGGGATGGAGCAGTGGGGAGCTGAGGGATTGGGGTAGTAGGGGGAGGTTTGATATGAGGCATGGCCATGGGTGCAGGGGGCAACGGCTGCTCCCGTGGCGGCTGAGCCTGCTGCAGTGAGGTTGCAGTTGGCAGGACAGGCTGCGTTACCTGAACCTGGAGAGCAGAGTGAGAATGAGACGGTGCTTGTGTCTGAAGGGTAACCTGAGACTGAGGTGACTGAGTGGGGAGGGAAAATGGCTGGGAAGGTACCGGATGAGGCAGGAGGGGCTGGGCCTGCAGGCTGTGAGGGGTAGGCTGGGCCTGACTGTGGAGCGGAGGCTGCGAGTGAGGCTGTGAAGAGGCAGGGGTCGGCTGGCTCTGCGACACGCTCAAAGGCTGCAGAGGTGGGTGGGGTGATGGGAGTCTCTGTGGGTGCAAAGCAGGGGCCTGCTGTATGTGAGAATGAGGAGGTGGTGGCGCAGAGGCCTGGGGCTGGCTAGGGGGCTGGGATGCTGATGGCGAGACCTGTGGTGGAGCCGAAGCAGCACTCGACACTGCTGGCAGCGATGCTGGTAACTGGGCTGATATAGGTGGTGTAGGAGGAGGAGCCTGGCCAGAACCGCTCTGTGCCTGAAGCACTTGGGGCTGTGCCTGCAGCACCTGCTGTTGAGCAGATGAATCCGAGTCACTCTCATTGTCTTGAGGGCTAGGGATGCTGGGTGACGTGCTCCGGTTATCCTGGTCAATGTCCTTGGGATCACTGCTCCCTTCGTCATTGACACTGCGGCTGTCAGAGCTCTCACCTTCGCCCTCACCCTCTGAGGGAGAGTTTGGCCTGCTGATCTCCTGCAGGGAGAGGGGGAAGAATAACCACCATGCGTGAGAAAACTGCACAAAGAACATTACCAGCATGCCATAGGATGCAACCTATTACTCATGCTGTGCAAACACAAGTGCAAGTACCACCCTTTGAACCTCACAGGACTTAAAACAGCACAGGCAACACAAATATACCAAAGGGAGGGTGCAAAGATAGAGCCAGGTTCTTTTTAGTAGGGTCCAGTGGCAATGGGCACAAACTGAAATACAGGAGGTTCTGCCTGAACATAATTGAAACACTTTTTCACTATGAGAGCGACGAAGCAATGGAACAGGTTGCCCAGAGAAGCTGTGGACTCTCCATCTTTGGAGATATTCAAAAGCCATCTGGACATGGTCCTAGGCAGTTGGCTCTAGGTGGCCCTGCTTGAGCAGAGGGGGTGAACTAGATGACCTCCAGGTCCCTTCCAACCTCAACCATTCTGTGATTCTGTAATATGGAAAGCTCAGTGCCAAAATTACCAAATCTTGTGCACAGAGTGAACCTGGTCAGGTACATGGAGCTGAAAAGACATCCTGAAAGTACTTCAATTGAGCTTTGATACCATTAAATTGAGAGAACTCCAGTGGTGGTGGTCTAAACTTGCCACAGAAGAGGAAAAAACAAATTTCCATTAAAAACAATTGAGAGGGAGGGGGTGGAAAATAATCCAAATATACTCCTATATGGTTGATACTGATATTAAAACAAAAAAAAAATTTCTGGACTTACCCCGTATCAGTCTCTGTTTTTCAACAGAAGGAACACATTATAAAATTGGTTGCTTTCCAGCCACAGATTAAGTTACAATTTGCTGTGGCTTAAATTGATCTCATGTTTTTGGTTTGTTACCAGGTTTGCACCCCCTCCCACTTTCAAACCATTCTCCTAAGAGAAAATATTCCTCTGTGGGACTCACTTGAGTTTTGGATTTTTTGGCATTGGACCTGTCAGGTTCCTCTGTGTCAGAAGCTGCCTTTTCCCGCTGCCTCTTGGAGTTCTTGAGAGGAGAAGATACCTCTTCTTTTATCTTCTGCCACAAATGAAGCAGAACACAACAGTTACCAGTGATATAAAAGCAAAAGTAAATTGAGCATATGCCAGTGCTACCATATTAATACAAATAAACGAAAAGGGTCCCTATGGAGTAGGAGAACTGATCAGAAGTTGAGTATTTAACAACAATCCAATAAACATCTGTCCCTCTGTCCAGTTACAGGTTGCAGGGGAATCTGTTCTGGAGCTGCTGCTGTATTCCGCCATCTGCCAGGAGCAGCTCCCAGAAGACTTGCATCTACATAATGCTCTAGCCACTCCCTCTGGATGTCAAATTTAAGACAGAACCCAAAACAGACTGCAATTTTACTTCTGTGGACAGAAACCCAAGGGGCAGTTTGCACACAAACCCAGCACACGTTTCTGACACAAGCTAGCAGGAAAAAGGAACGTCGTGTAAAGCATTCCTCATTCCATCGTGCAGGTGTGGTCTTGAGCTTTGGTAGTGAAGGAATATTTTAAACAAAGCAGTTGTCTTTCCACCTTCAGCTGTGCAGAATCAAGTCCGTCAGGAACTCATACCAGATCAACTGGCCCAGTATACTCTTCTAATGGACACCAACACCAGTTGTTAACAGAGGGTGGAGCAAGAATTTCAGCAGTAAACAGGCAGAGAATAAGCCTTTCTACTACGTGAAAGTCTTGCTTTACTCCTGATATTTTGCAAAGGATATTTTTATACCCCCTCAAGTATAGGGCTAACAGTGACTAGCTATTACAAGATTACTACCTTCTTTCACAGCCTGGGACAGCTTTTTTCATCACATAATTACCTAAACTAACTTCAAATTTTGCTAAGTTCTCAGTTTTATCATGTGAAAACTTGCTCCATACTCCAGTTTTGACTTGTTTTTTTATAAAAATATTTATTTTTAACTTGCTACTTTTCAATTTACACTGCTTAATAACAAGCCTTCTCACTTCATCTGGCTTTGTTTCTTCAGTACTCTCTTGGAAAGGCACTTACTCATTTAAACAGACTAAACTGTCAGCTTGCTCTGAAAAATCAAGCGAACATATACATACAGAACAACAGTAACAGAAGTAGTCTCAATTACTACATATTCATATTCCTTTGTAAACAAAGATTAAGTACTGCTTAAAAAAAAAAATCCCCCAAACTGTCTACTTGTCTCAAATATAGCATTTCTGATCTGTATTACTTCCATGAGCCTAATGCTTGCATTTGCATCCGAAATTGAAGGATTAATTTATCATGAGAGCAGTAAGGTTATGTGGGGATACTTTAATGGTTTCTATCACTACACATCCTTATGTACAGGAAACAAAGCATCAGTCAGATGCACCGTTAAATTTTTTGCTTATCCACACAAATAGAAATTTCTAGGTCACTGAGAGATTCCCCAGCCTCCTAGAATCTGCATCTCATTTAGCTGACTGAAGAGGCTTCAGGTGTCCAGTCCTGACACAAAAGAAGAATGGGAAAATTTTACCTTGGTAGACTTCTTCACGGAATCTGCTTTGCTGTCATTACTGGAGGTGCTGGCAGCGCTAGGAGAGTTGCGGCCACTGGAACGGATGTCTTCATTAATAGGTGAGGCTCTACCATCAGGGCTGGCTGGCTGCTTTTTACGACCACTACGTAGTGTAGACATCTATTTGTTTAACAGAAATAAAAGTGTATCAAAGTCAGCATTTGTCCAACCTCTTTACTTCTTTCTGTCTTACATCAGGGGCATGGATGGACCACTCCTGCTAAGAGCTTGAAAAATGAAAAAACAAGAGCATTTAACGTAGTAACAATTTTTCCTTGAAAGCTCATCTGGACTTAAAAGTAAAAGGAGGCAAATCCTTAATTTGTCTACTCAAAAACATTAAGTGCTGATTATTTTTTTTAGTAGTGTCTGCTAGAAATGACAACATTAGAACGATGTTCCAAAACTGCTGCTGTCTGCATGCTAAATTTTCTTCATAAAACACATGCACGCACGTTTGTAAGCGTGCATACACGCGGTAGGAGGGGACTCGTGTTCCATTAAAAAAAAAAAAGTCTACCTGTTGGCATTCAAGCAGTCAAGACCAGTTTCTAAAACCACTGTTTCAATGTGCTCCTGCTATGCAATAAGGAATCAAGGTGGAGTATATTTCAATAATTAATGCTGTTTTTGTCCCAGCGTGGCAGTTTTTTGGATGACTGGCTACCATAAAACAACAAAGCCAACCTTACCTGACAGTGTAGCCTCACAAGATATTTAGAAGCAACGGTCATATCATCATGATCAGAAAGATGGAAAGGGGAGGGCAAGGAAAAGAAATATATCTGCTGCTTTCTATCAGCCAAAAGCCAAAGCAAACATCAAATTAACTGGAGCTGCTGTCAAGTTCTCACAAGTGACTTGCGCAGAGTAATGCTCCCGGCATTCCACCCCGAGTAAAAACTCTGTGACAGAGCACACTGATCACAGGCGCAAACTACAGTTTTCTGTAGGGAAGAGATTTTAACTCCAGTAATATGAGGAGACCACATGAATAGCATTTAATTTTTTAAAACTCTTCCTTTAAAATAAGCCCAAGGGCTTACCTCTGACAGGATCCAGCTGGAACAAGGATACATACTAGTACAAAAACTGTAATGACACACTGGTCAAGTGCCCTCTTATGACGACAATCCACTGCCAGTCATTGAAGACGTGGAAATAACAAGTTTGATTAGAACTTGCAGAAGAGACCGTTCAGCTCCTTTTTCCAAAGCAAACCTCAACCTCAGCAAATCTCACACTTGCATACACAAATGTAGCAGCAGGCACATACCGTGGCAAACAAGCAAGATGGAGAAAGCATCATTTTAGAAGTTTGACTACCTTTTTCCACACAACACCTTGTCTTTACAGAAGAAGCTGCAATGCAAGAGCGTTAAGCCTACCGAGCCTCGACTCCGCCTTGTCCTCATGCTATGCTTTCCACTAAGTCCATCATCTTCCTCTTTGACAGGTTTAAACATAAAGGGTGGAGGGTCTACAGGCTTCTCAATGGGTGGCAGCTCTCCGTATTTTTTGAAGTGAATGCGACAATCAGTGCACAATAAAATGTTCTCTCGACCGCCGTGGTGCCAGTCCTTGGAGGCTTGGGGCAGGAAAAGCAACAGCTTAGAAATACGCAATGTACCAGATACTCAGCACAAACACATTGCATTATTAAAAAAGCACACAACAACCAGAAAAGTAGCTGCTTTCCTACGGGCAACAAAGTTGGAGAAATTTCTGGAAAACTTGGTCCTGTTCCAGGCTTAGTCTGTGTTCCAGTGCACATCTTCAATATTCAGTTTACAAACTATTTGTTTATTTAAGCAACTACAGTTTTGAAAACAAAGAAAGAAGCCTTATCTGCTCTACCTGGGAGCTAACAGGCAGCTATTATTCTCCAAAGCTGTGGTTTCTTAAAGTGAGGTGAGCTATGAACTTCTCATTCCCTTCCCTTCCCTTCCCTATTTTGGGGCTCACACTTCTGTGCCATGTATATGCCCAAATATCAGACAACCTTCAGGAATACCTACAGGAATGAGGCTGCTGCAGAAGAGATTTGGTGCAGCGTAAAGAAGTTTTGTGTCTGACAGTCACAGTCCAATATTGATTTGCTGTATCACAAATGCATTACATAGATTATGGATTATGTAAAGTTTCTTCCTGTATAAATGTCTACCTCTCAGGATTCTCCTTTGTCACTGCAGTATTAATTTGCAACGGCAAAGCATGATTAACTCTGCTAGGAATGCTGCATATTTTAGCTGATTCAACCCCACATTTTTTTGAACAGCTGTACATGCACACGAACTGCTCTTGCTTGAATGAACCTGCATTAAACAGGCAGTAGCAGAAGGGAGAGAAATACAGCAATGAATCAGGTGCATACTGGTTGTGAAGCAGTGACGACAGGCGTAGCCCTTCAGTTCCTGTTCACTGTCCTCGCTGTCAAAGTCATCTTCACTGGCCGAGCTCAAGTCCACTGAATAAGTAAAGAACAAGGGAAAAAGAGGAAAATGGAAAAGAAAAACTCAGCAGGGTTTTTATTTCCTCCTACTTGGCTAAAATAACCATTAATAATAATAGTTCTCGCATAAATTTTGTGACTTCCTGCAATCACCCTGCCTTGGATGGCCATTATTTCTGATTTTGCAAACTAAGCAAGCCCAGACCTGATCAGTCTGCAGATTAAAGGAGGATTCCAGGAATGCACCAAGTGATACAATTCACAGAACTTTTTATTCAGTACACGGTACTTTTTCAATTAAGTTGTCATTCAAACACTGTTCACGCTTTAGTTAGAGAGGCTGTGTTCCAAAAGCACAATTTTCAAGAGAAAGGAGGTTTGTATCTCTAGAACTTGATCAAATTTAAAATCAAATATTCTACACCTAAATCCTACATTACTAGATTCCATGGACAGATACTGCGGTGGCTTTTCTGTTTTTTATTTGTTTTCTAGTCTTCATCTTCTAAACCAGATGGGGACTGCTGCTATGCTCTGTTAGACAGTGGCTATATTTAACACAAGAGCTAGATACATTTTGTGGGTGGAAGAAACGATGGTTGCATATAATGTACCCGTTTGAAAAACATGTTGCGGTTCTTTTGGATGAGAGGTACTACAAGGATACTACCAGCTTTCCAATTCTTACTGCAAGCCTCTGTAAGAGTTGTAACCTGTGGCAAACTTACATTTCAAGAATGTCACGTTTCGAAGAAGTGGAGAATACGGAAAGGGTCACTTTCCTTTGTGGCAAGCAGTATATAGCAAATTAGCCGATTACAAGGTTGTGAGCTAAAAAGCACCATCTAAACCACTGAAAATCTGCAGACATCACAAAACCGGTATCTTACCTCATCTTCTAAAACAACTCAGGAGTAAATCCTTTCTTATTGAGAGTACTGCATTTTTCTAGCACCACTATAAATTCACAACATAACAGCTCTATAATTTGTCACAAGCAGAAAGCCCTGTGGCTTCTTTTGTTCACATCTTTAATTAGAAAAGAAGTCCTTGATGCAAGAATACTGTTTTTTTCTAAAGGTTCCAAGAGGATATTTTGCAACACATGCAGCTTATAGAGAGGGAGGGATTCTACAGTACTTGCCATTAGCGTTTGCCATCAACTCATTACCCTTCAAATTAACACAGGGCACTACCATAGTTTCCACATTAATTCTTGCAGGTGTTTAAACCCTGACTGCAAAATTGACACCAGGCTAGAACTTGCTTTCTTTTACCAAATTAATTTTTATTCTCATCCTGCAGTCGGATCCATATGGATGGGTCCTTCCAGCCACATGCACTCTGAAGTGCTGAGTATCTTGGATCGAGCTGTAGAGGCAAGATCCTCACTTCTTGTGCACACAGAAATCAGCAATAAAACCTATCAATTTCGGCAAGAAGCTAATTGCCCTTTCTTACTACCTAATATCCTCTCCAGAATTCTCTGTCCTGCCTGCTCACCACATCCTCTACCTCCCCCATATTAGTAATAAGATTCTGCCAATTTCTGCCTTCCACATAGTCCCTTTTCTTTAGAAGGCACGTGAAATGTGCTGGGTTTAGTCTATAGAAAGACTTAAAACTCACAGCGTAACATAAGCCTTTTACATAAGGATGAAAGCTTATATATCCATACGGACATTACTAATCATAACCCTTTGCAATGCAGTACAGTTCACTGGTTTGGGTAATTATTCTTTGTTTAGACACTTCTGCTTCAGTCAAGGCCAAAGTCCTTCCAAGATGCATTAAGATACAACAGTGCTGGCTGCAGCACACAGCCTGAGATCAAGCAGAAGGTATGGGTCACCAAGTAAGGATGAAAGGGACTTCCTTCCAAAGGGATGGACTTCCTTCTTTTTGCATTTTCTAATTCCCATTGCTGTAATAAGCCTGGAGAAAATACAACACAAACCCAAGAAAAGAAGTAGGGAAATTCAGTACCAGGGCAATGTTTCCATCCTTACAGGGTGCTTTAATGTTTGAGAACTGCACAAAGCACTTGGTGATCAAAGACGCCTACCACATTCCAGCATAATGGTATAGGAACAGGAGAGGGCAACTGCCTGAACCCCATTTCCTTGCTTCATTCACTTGAAGGTACAGCACCATTACATTACTGTTGCTCCCTGCATCTAAACAAAGATAAATGCGTTGCTTTTAGCTTCCACTTACAGAATTCACTGGAGGGGGGCCTGGAGGGAGTGTTGACTGGAGTGGAAGCAGTTCGAGTTTTAATTCTCCGAAACACAGCCTGTCTTCGATGCCTACGGTGGGCTCGAGAACTTGCTGCTTCAGGGGTTTTCTTCCAATAGTAATAGAAGGTGATTAGTTCTCCCTGCAAATACAGAATGAGTATGTTAGAGGGGCATGCAAATTTGACTTGTCAGCTTTTTTCCTCCCTTTTAGCTCTCTGTATGCGTGCACTTGTATTGTTGTAGGAAGCTTCATGATGTATTTCAGCCAGACAAAAGAAATCTTTAGATAAGACAGAAAAAAACTCCTCGTTATTTTTTGTTTGCCTCTGCAGGGGAGGAACAGAAGTAGAGAAACGCCTTCTCACTCCTCTCCTCCTCCACTAGAAAAGAGGTTGGGTAGTACGTATCCAGCTTCCACCTGGATGCTGCTGGCACTGCTGGTCTCAGCAACTCGGAAGGGGGTGCCCTTGCCTTGCTGTCAGCATCCTGTTGACACCTCTGCACAGCTCAGCAGGCGCTGCATCCGGAGAGGCACTACCTTTCAGTGAGTTGTCAGAACAAATAACTGATAACTGCTAAGAATTCTCTGGTGTTTACAGAAAAGATAAGGATCAATTCAAACAGGTACTGCCATTTTGTCAACCTACATTCTGCGTACAGATATTTTTAAATATTCCTGTTTAAGAAGCTGAAAGTTAGAATAAAAATGTGTTCAATGAGAAGTCTATAACCATAACTCAACCCTACTACAGTAAATCGTTGTTTTAATTTGAATATATATGCCCACATCTAAATTAATTAAGCAGTTAAAAGAGCACACCTAGAGAAACGAGTGATAATTTCACAGCATAATGAATCTGGCTTACATTCAAAAACTGGAGCAGCTGCCATTCAAACTAGCGGATGTAATGCCGAACTAAAGAACAGCATGTGGTTTTAATCTCTTTTCTCTTACTTTGAAACCCCATCATTTCCTGGCGACTTGTCTGCCTCTAAGGTAAAAGGTGTTGTTTCTTTCAAGTTGCAAGAGAAAAACGGTGAAGTTCTAACCAGCCCCTTGAAAAATCAACATCAGAACAAACATACCTGAATTGCCCACAAAAAGGGTTTCTTTGAACTGCATTTTATGTGATCAAATAACATAACCTCAGCCTGCTTCCTCTGTGGAGAAATCCTGCAGCCTATACGCAGGGCAGATCACTCAAGTCAGCTCTAATAAAGACACACCCTTAATCCAAACTCTCCCAAGGGCCTCAAACAAGCAATTACAGCCATAACTAACATCTGTACCACTGAAACTCTTGAAAGACAAAAGGATGATGTTGTTCTAGACATTAGCTGCTGACATCTAAGACACTTAAGAATTTTACCAATGCCTAACTTAAAAACAGAAACACCAGAAAAACACAACCGTAACTTCGATTTCTGGTGACAGACAGAATAAATGCATTTATATTCTGCACTGCTATAGACTGGGATTGATGCTACTGATCTCCACTACAGACCTGAACAATATTCACACCAAACTGTATTCAGAGTGGTACTTGGTTAGGAGGAGGAAGGATTAAGTGGCCAAAATTAATCATTACCTACAATTGTTGATTCTGAAGGACAAAAGCCCCACTAAAAAAAATTTAAAAAAAACCCCAACTCTTTCCTGAAGCGAATCTAAAACTTGAATGGGTGCAGGCTGGCGATGAGCGTTCAAGCTATGTCAGATCTGGGAAGAACACAGAGTTCTGACACCCAGCACCCTGCTCTGTTACTGCATGTTCAGCTGTGCATGTTTGCTTTAGAAATACCACTTTACTTTGAGTCCATTAAGTGGGCTCAAAGTCCACCCAGCACAACTGTTTGGCAAACTGAGGATATGACATGTGCCAGGAGGCAGACGAAGCTCTGCAGAAAAGCTTATGCAATCCTTTTCAGAGGTAGAAAGTCTCTTGCAAATGAAACCAGCCACATTTTACCTATAAATTCATTTATATCAAATCTGAGGTGTCAGCACCAAGGAGCAAGCCAGTAAATCCCATGTCTTTATGTCAGTGAATTAATGTGTCCTCTGACATACGGCAACAGCAGAGTGCAAACCAATCTGTTTTCCTCCTATCATAAAATAGGAAATGGGAACCCAGTTGAAGTCTATTTACACATCGCGAACCCATCAGGTCCCAAGGGAAGTTTAACAACTTACACATGCACTACATCATAAATC
Source organism: Aptenodytes patagonicus (assembly GCF_965638725.1). Taxonomy (NCBI): domain Eukaryota; kingdom Metazoa; phylum Chordata; class Aves; order Sphenisciformes; family Spheniscidae; genus Aptenodytes; species Aptenodytes patagonicus. The sequence continues at coordinate 5,417,050 of NC_134967.1, read as the reverse complement.
AAACTTTTTAAAAAAAGAAATGGTGTATTTTTATAAAAAATACTAACTTCACGATCATAATGCTTTTCTTCCTGAGACCCTCCCAACACTGCAGTCACAACTGCATGCAGATAAAGATGAAATAGAAGTTTATTCAACAACTAGTTTTACCCCATCTATGAAACCTGGATATATTAAAGGACTAGAGAATATTCTGTACTTCAAATTCAGCTACTCGACTCAGTAAGTGACTCAACTTTCTGACAAAGACGAAGAAGTAAAAGTCAGAGAGGAGGCATACACAGAGAATGTTAATGTTATATACATACACACAGGTTAGACATGTACGACACTGAAAAAATTCCATGCCAGATCTTACTAGCTGCCTGGCTATCTAATATTACATTGTCTACCTAAGGGGTTAAATGCTGGAGTGGAGTGAGTCTGGAAGGATTAGAAACAGCATACACTGGCGACTGCACGGGTGGCAGAAGCTTGAGCACAAAGGAATAAGTCAGGAAAGCTTTGGTTCTACAAACAGGGAGTAAAAACAGCTTCCAGCTTCACTGCAAGTGAAGTCAAATGAGCTTTAATCAAACATGCATAGTGTGCGCTGCCGAATCCCATCGCACATAAATTCAGGGAACAAAAGCTGTTGCAGAAATCAATAGCCTACTGAAACATTAACACAGGCAAGCATTGATCAAAAGGCCCTTTTACAAAAGGCAGCCTTGCAAATTAGCTGCTGTTTTTGCTTGCAAGCAAACAGAAAAGCATAAATGCTGCTGACATGAATGGCCTGTAATGATCATTTTGTTCCTGGCGATCGCACCTCACCTCACCACAAGGTCTCGCAGTCAACACATCCTACATCTCTGTACTATAATTGCGAACAGCATGATGAACTGAGGCAGTCTGGTGCTTGTTCACTGGGGGAGGGCTGAGAGCAGCTGCTCTGAATCTGATTTTCTGGGTAGCAGGTCTACACCCAGGGGAATAGTCCTAACCCAACCACCTGCAAATATATTGTATGTCTCATTTGAAGTTTTTTGTGCCAGGAACTGGGTATTGCTAGCAACATACGCACTAAAAATCACACAAGATAAAGCAGACTGAACCATCCTTCATTGTATCATTCTACTTGTTCAACTTAAGAGTGACATCTCCCTCATTTCTAAACTTCAGAGATAAATTAAGGAAGGGGTGAGACCATTGAAGCAACTACTACCTGCGGTGAGGTCTCTGACTGATGGTGGAAGAGAAACTCAAGGCTTGCAAGCCAGGTTCAGGGAGGGCTGAACTTGCTGATTGAAATAGTGACCTTGTTCATCACTCTCTAATCCAGTTTAGTGGCCTGAAGTGCACAGACCATCTGAAGTTAGGAGGAGACCGTCTCCTTTTGCAGTAAGCACCACCCAGCTGCTTCTGTCACCCTCTTCTCTTCCCTGCACCCAATAACATGCTCCTGTTTAATCAAGTTCGGGAACCACCAATAAAACAGGCATTAACAACCACTGCAAAGCCTCACAATGGAATGGTAAACTTAAGTGATGCATGACCCAGCTTATCACCGCTTCGAACGTGAAGCAGCGAAATTTTCCTAAGGCTGCACATACATGGATGACCCATAATGCATATGCAAATGAGAAACACGAGCATTCAATGAGGCAGTCCCTCATAGCACACGCAAAACCATTCTTCAGCAAAGCTCCCAGTCTAATGAATCAAAACAGTCATAACGTTCCAGATGTTTGGTGGTAATATAGCCAGTATTTTGAGGCAACTGTCCAGCAGGAAGGGTTTCCATGTCCAAGTCGCTGCTTCTTTCACCAGAACTGTTAACAGGTGCCTCCTGTCCCTGAAATCCACCTCAGCTCTCAGACCCCCAGATAGCTGATGTTGCTGACACAACTGTATCACTTGTATCACTTACCAATAAATCCAATATGTTAGAAGGAAAGTCCCAATAAAGTGGTCCACAAGTCTACTCTAACACCACCCCTCAAATGAGCAGCTCAAATTCCTGTACTGTGCCCCATCCAAGGAAGATGCTATTAGCGTCCTCCCAGATCAACTCCATCAAGGAACAGCTTTTTGCATCAGCGTGGGGAGAAGATTCTTTTCTCTCCCAATCTGCTTAGTCGTTCATAGTAACAGCCTCACCTCCGCTTGATACAATGCCACCTCTCTTTTCTGCAAACACAACTCCATTTTTCTATGTTAACATCTGATTAACTGTCCCAAGCGATTCATCAAACACATACAAAGCAAAATGAGAAGCATTGTTCAGGCTTTTAATGCCACCTTTCCTCGAGAACATCTACTTTCCCATTACTGAAGTTTCACAAGACAGAGGGGATATGCTCTTCACTAAAAGCCATCGTTCAGCTTTCATCAATTTTGAAATACATCCAGAGCTCACAACTCCTCAAATCTCTTGCCTTCTTCTGCCAAGGCCATTTCGCCCCATGTTGTAGGTACATAGAAGAAAGTCACACTTCATCTCCTTTTAGCTCTGTTCTAGGGATTATTTTTAAAGAGAAAGAAATGGTTCAGATCCACTCCTGCAGGAACATGCAGCAGTGAGACTTTCTCTGCAATTCAGCTCTGGAGGCTGAGCTGACAAGAGTCTTCAAGTGCCCAACAGCCCACATCCTCCCTAACCCAGCACTCCTGCTTGCACCGCACAGGCCATCTGCATTTATTAGGAGATTACTTCCTCGGCATGTGGCACCTTTCTCTTACCTCTCCCACCATTGTCACCCACTGCTCTCACCCATATGTTTTTGCAGCTCAGTCAAGCTCTTCAAGCCACATCACAAAACACCAGGGCAGGCCTTACTAACTCTTCCATACCCTTAACAAACTAACATGAGCGCCAGGAAGTGCTGCATGCCCTGGTTTCTCACTTCTTATCAGTAGTTTTCAAATGTAAAATACACAATTCCAAGCTGTGCCCCATGTTTGTGTTTAGTCTTGCCTTAGGTAAACAAAGGATTAACACTGTGTATGCATTTCTGGATTTGAGAGGTTTTGACAGCCCTGCTGCAGCAGACACTGCTCCTATGGAAGCCAATCACACAAACACATCAACTTACCTTCAAGTATCTGTTATGGTATAACAGAGTGAGCAAACATAATAATTGCTGTTTAATTTCCCCAGAGCCTAGCTCTGCCAGGAAAAAAAAACAAACCAAACAAACCATGGGGGAGGAGAATAGCTTTACAGCAATTAAACAGAAAAGGTAAATGACAACTCTCTTCAATGGCTATAAACTAGTCATGGCAGACCAGAGGGGAACAGATTGTCCAGCTGTGGCCTTAATGAATTCACAATCTTTCTGGAATGCATCAAGATTTTACTAAGTCAACTCTATTTAGCTAATGCTCCCTATTACTGAAGTCCTGTGGTAAAAACAGTGTCTCCAGTGCCTCCCTCCTCGACTGAATCCCCTGGCTTTAACAGTCTTGGTTATAACATCTGCTCAAATGCCTGCATGCCAAGGGGCATATCAAGAAAGTGGACTACACATGCAGAGTTTTGCATAATGGGAGCCTTATAGCACACACCTTCAGTACAGACCAGTGTATCGCTGTCTGTCATCTCCAGCTCGCTTCCCGAAACTTTACAGAACAACCCAGAATATTGCCATGCACTGTTACACTGGGAGACAAAATGGAAGGTATCAGTCCCTTCCATCACGCGCATCTCCATGCCCAAAAGTTGCTAACACAAGAGGCACAAATGTACGCACACAGGCTGGCAGAGTCATGCCACAAATCCCCTGACCTCCTGAACAGCACAGCCTACCACATCAAGGTAGAAATGGGAGAGTGAGTGGAGAGCACTGCATGGCTATTTCTTGTTATGAGCCTGTATCCAGATAGAGAAAATTCGGAACCCTTGTCTTGGTCTGAACAAGTTAAAGTATTGAAAAAATGCAGCAGGGAAGAGAAAGAACAGCAGCTGCGTGCAGCTCAGAAGAGTTGAACCTAGGCATTTTTACAATTTTAAGCTTAGTCTACGTGCCTCTGCCAACTATGACAAATAGGTTTGCATATGCTCTAATTAAGCAATAAGTCTCAGCAGCTTGTTCAGTAGCACTGATTAATGTCCACCTTGGGTGCACAGGAATACTGCATAATCTAAAACATTACTGAAATTTTAAGAGAGGCTTTTAAAAACCAAGCAATATTTTATTAACACTACAAAAAACACATTAAAAATCGTGGGATGCTCTCTAAGGAATATCCTGCAGGTGTCTCAGTTCTCTAGCATATTTTAAAAGTATAGGCATTTTATCTAGCAGTTCCTCTACCATTTATTATCTTCTGGATGGCAATACAGCCTTCTCTCCCTCGTCTCTGCTAAGAACTCTACCTACAATTTTAGGACAAGATTGGCTGTCTTAATACTCTGTTTCCTTGTTCTGCAAACAGCAAGGTAAGCTAGCTGGTTTCATTTTTTATTTGAAACTCCTGGCAAAACAGGCTGGCCAAGTGGGAATCAGAAGAGGAGATAGGTATATAAGAAACCCAGGCTAACTCCTTGGGTTTTTATGCTGTCAATTTACCCCCAGTACAGGAACAGTCACAGAATTTCCTGGGAACCCAGCCGAGGCGCCATCTGCATTTTCTGGATTTCATTTTGTTGTGGAAAAAACCTGCAATCAGATACAGCTTTATGCTTTCTAATTGTTTCTGCTAAATGAGCGCTGCTACCCTGTTTAGTCCTCTACAGACCAGAGGAAGAGCGAGCTTCTACCCCCTACAAATTATGCTTTTGTTGAGATAGCTGACATGGGCCTATGATACAACAGGTCATTAGAGAACTGTGTCGCTCCTGAGAATGTCGAAGCAAGTTTGAAACCTGAAGATTTCACTCCAAAGTTCCTCAAGCAGTGAAGAGACTAAAGTAACTTCATTTTTCATGTTACACATGAAACACAAAGATCATTTCTGTAATTATCCCAAGAGAATATATTTGCCCTCCTTCACAAATAATTAAAAAACCCCCAAAATAAACAAACAAAAACCGTAACACGTGAGTGCAAACTAAACTCAACTCTTACAACAAAATTATGCATGGGAACTGGAAGTGGCAAGAGACACAAACAGCAATGGAATCATCACTAGTAGAAAAGAGGCAGTGAACAGGGACTGCAAAGTGGGGAGAAAAAAGGAAAGAAATATGCAAGATAGGATGTAAATAATCTCTCATTTGAAACAAACATTTATCTGCAGTAACACAGTAACACTCAACCATTGCACAGCATCTTCCATTTGATGACAAAGTCAATGAGGTATTTACAAATTAAGTCTCAGCACATCCTTTTTAAGTTTTACAGCGTACAGAAACAGAGACAGAAGATTTATAGATTGGCCAAGATCAATCCTGTATGAGAAGTGCAATTGTACTGATTAACCTCAAACTACGTGAACAGCTCCACCAGTGACAGTCAGGCTCTCAAATTCCTTCATAATTCAAAACCAGGCCTATTGGATAGGCTTATCCATCCTTATTAAGCACGGTACCGGCTGACCGTTCCTCAACAGCTCAGCTTTCCTTTCGCCCTCAATACAAGCTGCCTTTTCTTTCAATTGGATACGCTTGTTTCATTCTTACCACTTGATTGTATGGTTTTAGCAAACCACAGTGAAATCTAAATGTTATTGCCCATAGCCTGAAAAAAACACCAATAACATGTCTCTGTGCCACATCTAACTCACAATTTTCATGTAGTTCATTTGGCTAACCTTTTCCAGTGTTTGTAATTAAGGTTGCATATACTGGTAGGAAATAAGATAATTAGCATATTATGGAACTTACCCTCGCTATCTGTTCTATGCAAACAATTCTTTTTTTTTTTCCCCCCTTCATTTTTAGGGATTTAAGTACCAGCTTTAACAGTTCTGCAAAAACAAACGCATAACACGCTAGTGCATTGTTTTAAGCCTCAGCCACAGTTAAAAGCTGCTGACCCTCTCTCCAGCTGTACCTCACGCCAGAATGAAAAGAAAGCTTTTGTAATTAAGGCTTCTTCCTCCAGAGACTCCTCTTTGTTAATCAACAGAGTTCCTAATCCCCATAGGAACTCACAGACTGTTGGCTGCATCCATTATTAATTATTAGAGCCTATCTTTAATAGTGTCAGTTATAGTTCTCCAGGACTGCGTAACCACTGCCAGTGTTACCAGGTACTCCCCACAGGGATCTCCGGTGCTTGATCAATTAAGAGGTTATCAAAATAGCGAAAGAGTGAAGAACCTGCTTGCCTTACACACATTTATCGAGGATTTATTTTCTACTCAGCTCCCCTTTGCAACTTATATTATCAAAATTTCTGAGGTTAGAAATCCTGATTTGCTTGACCACTTTTAATTCCAACCATTTAACTTTTTTTCCCCTCCGCTCCTAATCTTAGCCTCTACCTCCTGCCTTCCCACACAACTCTACCAGCCTCTGCTCAGCCTCAGCTGCCCAATCTGCAGCATAGAGGGGTCTCCCATTCCAGCAGAGCCCAATTCTTCAGCACTGATGTGATGTTTTCACCTGGCACGGAGTACGAACTGCTTCATGCAGACAGAGCCTGGAGAATGTAATTTAGCCCCTGTGGAGCCAGGGCATCTCTCTTCCTATTGAGGCTCAGGCTGGCATACATCGCAGGTTCCTTCCAACCCACTGTTCAACATCCATTTGTTCTCCCTACCAAATGCCAATATTCAGCCTTTTTCCCTTTTCACTTACATCTTGATGCCCAAAGCGCTACCCCTAACAAAATGCACATGGGCCAGGTGAATTAAGCACAATGTACTTCTGAAGAAGAGAGATGAAATGCTTTTGCAAAGATGGGAGAAGTTCCTATTTTCTTGAGCCAGCAATTCTTTCATTCCATTTTACAACCCACATGAAAGTCCTGGGGTTCACAGCTGTTTCATGCAACATCTTTCACTGCCAGTCTCTTGTTAACTAGAAGTTCTCAATATTGGATCTCACACACCAGGACAAAAAGGAGTGGGATAAATACGCGGATAAATTAAACGCAAGGTATTTAGAAAAGCTTTCAGAGCAGAGCTCACCGTAGTCTGCGCTGGATCATGTCTTTCCCCCTTCACATACACTTTTCCATCAATGCTGTTGACATTAAGAATTTAGCAACACAATACAAGGAATAGGATTTTCTCAATGAAGGTGCCAAGCACCGATACATTATCCCTTTAACTGCACTTTCTTTTTGTACCAGCTCAATAATTAAGTTTCTTGGTTGCATATTGCTAGAGTTCAGGTGTGGGACAAAAAAACCCATTTCACTGCTACTGGCTACATCACGACAATACCTTTCTCAATGCCTATAATACATCACATTTTCACTATTTAAAGCAAAGGTATCAGTGGTGGTTCACATGGGCGCGTATATGAGAGAGAAGCAAGCCATAAAGCAGTTAAAACTACCGCACTCCATCCCGTAAACATTTTTCTATTTATCTGCCCTTCATTACATGCGCAATCTTATTATCTCTGCACATCCTCAAAGCGACAGCCGTCAGGGTCACCCTATAAAACATACATCGGCAATGTTACATTTAATGACTGGAGTGAGAAGAAAAATGAAGGATGGGAGGAGTGGAATACCGCAGGATGTTTTAAAGGGATCATCAGTTATATCTATGCATTTCCTGAGGCGATAATTGAGTGACAGTGGCTGGGGGGAAATCCATTTTTGAGCTTGGAAAAGGACTGTTAAGAAAAAAATGTTTTTGTACTGGCAGCATGTAATGGCTGCCAGAAAATGAAAAAGATTCCTTCAACCACAGCAGTTCCTATTTTATGGATTTTATACAGGGGCTGAGAATTATACCCAGTACAATCAGCTATTCAAACCAATCAAAAAATATTGACAGACTCTGGTAATTTCATCCCCAACTAGACTACTTTCTGTTGCGGTTTGCATGTCAACTTTAATTAATTTAAATGAAGGACCAATTTGTGTGTGTGCATGCGTGTGCAGAAAGTGACATTCCAAACACAAGGACAGCAGCATTTTCTACTTTCATAATTTTCATTTAAACAAAGTATTAAAAATTTAATTCTACTATTTAGCGGGGAACTTAATCCTCCTGCATTTCAGTAAGGTATATATATGCTGATTTGTTTCCTAATTCTGCACAACTGAAATTAGGCTTGCAGTTATTAAAAAAGTTTTACTGCTTCAAAAATATTTTTATTATTGCATTATGACAATTTTACAAATAGAATCAAACTATACTTACCAAAGCATTTCATGTGTTATAATTGTTAGCTTTATTTGTTCTGTTAGTTGACTACTTCGCAGCAATAATGCAAGTCGGTATTTAAAACAAACCACTCGCAGTTAATTGTCACTTATAATCAATACTCTGCATTGCTGCAGCACTCCACTGGATGCCTCAGGCTCACTGGAGTGACACTGGCACATAACTGAAGGGATGATAGAAAATACCGACTTTGAGCTCATCAGAATTAGAAAGGTTTTCTCTCACTAGAATATTAGGGAGGGGCAATAAAATAACCCCCGCACATTCACACTCCTCATTAGCTAAAACAGACAACCATTACATAGCTCAGCAAATTCCCCTTCTGTTCAGCTGGAAATTTACACAGTGGTAAGATGGATGACATTTTACTGACCTGAAAAGATTATCTCAAATGGTTAAGTGCTTACATCTTGCAATGCAAGTTCCTGGCTCAACTTACCTGAGAAGACACTGGAGTCTCTAACATTTAACAAAGAAGTTTCTAGCTATCTTTCAAGCTCCAGTTTAAAAGTCATCAGTTAGTCCACGTGTGGGCAAGCGTTTCAGGTCAGACAGGCCACATTATTCAACACTTCTGGGGCACCTTGGATGGTCCAGAAAAAAGTTCCAATCCCCAAGTCGCTGCAGCTTCTCTGTAATAGTCAAATGTGCAAATCCTACGACATTTTATGGGCCCCCGAGGACTGTCATCCTGTTAATTATAGCTGGTACTTCTGTTTATTTCCTTGCGTGTAACTGTCTGTCTCTTGCCTTCCCCGGGTTAAGTTAGAATATATCATATTACCAGGTTTCAAAACAAATCTGATTCTTGCCATATTCTATTACTGGAATCTGATGTCGTCCTCTGTAGGAGTTCATTCCCATGATGTCAGATAGGTTTTTCCCCCCCTTATTCCTTTGGAGAGCAGGTTTTTGCCTCTAGATTAAGAACACAGATTACTTGCACTGTGCTCTGCAGTCCTAGCCCCATTTCTTTCCTGGGCAGGCAGTGGTCACTGAGAAGATAACATACCACAAAAACAAGGAAACAAGAACACTCAAATAAATAAGCAAATGGAAATTCTGAGTTTGATCAGATTTTCCCATTTTAATAGGGCAAGAAGAGCTGAAAGTTAAGAAAGGAATAATCCATTTGTTTCTCGAATGTCACAGTCTGTAACTGCTTTTATTTAAATACAGAAATAAGAATTGAAGGTCCTCTTAGTTCCGAGACAATCACCAGCAATGCAACTTTGCCACTAGCAGCACCGTTTCAGACTGCTGATGCGTCTGCACGTTGACCTGCATTCCACATTTCAATGTAACAGATGTTTTAGGTTTTCCATACACATCTGTGATGAATCACACAAAGCCTGGCTTGTCAAATGTATGCATTATCTTCCCTGACACACAGCTTCCTCCCTTTGCAGCTCATGACCTACAGGGGAGCTGTTGAGTTTTAATAGTTTATTATAAAGTCATATTAAAAACAACAGCATTCAGAAAATACTGAAAACTACACAGGAGGCAAACAAACCTCGTAAAATAATCCTCGCTGCTAATGAGGAAAGTGAAGATGCAATCACCTGGAAACAGAAATATTTTCCATCCCTTTTTTATTGCAGCTATCCTCAAAGTCCTCACAACTGCTTAATTCATGACGAAAACTATCAAACCCCCTGATTCCATGCTGAAGACAGCTAGAATTTGACCTCTTAATAAAAATCTCTATCACAGGATGTCCAACACCTGAACAAGCCAGATGGAGGAAGAAAGCCATCCACTTCACACCTGGAAAGTATCAAATTGTCCTGGTTTCGGCTCTATCCCAGCCAAACCCAGGACACAAACAAACTCATACAAACGACCAGGCTTATCACTGAAAACTATTCACACACTACACAAACACAGGTTTAAGAAGGATGGGTTCCTGCTCTACTATTCAGTCTGAGTTACGGGCAAAGCAACAAACTTGCAAACGAAAACCCTCAGACATCTCCGTCATTAAGCCTTGATTTTAAACAGACTTAGTTTCTCTCAGATCTGATCCCTCAACAGCTGTTTTCCTTTTACTGCTCTCCAAGAACATTTCTCTAAACCAGTAGATTTTCTAGATTAAGTGTGGAGGGTTGAGGGGTACTTAAGTGTTTTCCTGTTTATCAGAGCAATATATGAAAAGAGGAATATTGAAGCAGGACATCAAGCAACCCCTCCACCCCCCAACCCACAAAAGAACTGCCACGTAAGCTGCTTTTCCCTCAGTTATTGTTGCTTCCCTCCAGTCGCAAATTCTTTCTGTCAGGAAAAAATCCTTAGCAAGCAAAATTTAACTGAAAGACAATGGTAAGAGTTGTAAAGCAGTATTAGGAAGACCAATTCATTGTAGCTTACTGTAACACCTATACAGTGAGCTCACAAGTGAAAGAAATTGCTAATTCTTTACAGTTCTGTTCCGCCCTGGTGTCTCCAGCAAGCATTAATCCTAGCTACTCCCTTGGAAAGTGAATTTGATCCCCGCTTCACAATTAGGGATAAGAAAAAAAAAAAAAGGTGCCTGTAATTTGGGGCATGACTTAGGGCTCTGACTCCTGAAGTCTTGCAAATCATACTACAGTGAGTTCGGAGATGAAATTGGGCTGCTGCCATTAATCCTGTCCTCCCTGTACGTGGCCCACATCCACAGCAGGGGTGTCAGGACAGGTGATATGGCTGCCACAGCTAATTTTACAAAGTGCGCTAACTTAAAATGTCATGGATTTCAGTTTACACTGTCAACTGCAATGAAACAGTGGGCTCATTTTTACCTTTCTGTCATGTCCACTACAGGGATGCTAACCTCCGATAGAAGAACCATGTAAGCAGGAGAGAAAACAAGTATGATGGAACAATGAAGTTAAGGCAATAGTATTTTTCATCAACCCCAAAATCAACTGCCACTCAGAACCGGCGATCTCAGAGGCAGGAGTAAAACCCAAGAGCTCTGATTCACACTACGAGGCAAGCTAACCTTCTAACAGCTATTTCTCACGAGTTGGGCAAATTTCAGATTCTGACCCATTGGATGACATAAAGCAGCTGCAGCATTAGAAAAGGCATCTTCATTTATCTGGCTCTGTACAATACCTATTATACGGAATTGTAGCTCCACATGCAGTTATCCACCAGGGAGATAGAAGAGCCATTAAAGCGAAAGGGCAGTATTGGCAAAAGAACAAATGGCTATAGACCTTATGAGCTTTAATATGAAGTTTGATCCGTTCATGAAAGGGATTTGAGAGATGGTTGCCTGTGACAACAGAACTTGAGATTCAGCAATCCCCCCCGGCCTGTTCTGGCCCTGCATTCTTATGCCAGAGGAAAAAGAAGTGCAGACCCCAGGAAATCTGTCAAGCAAGGGCGCTGACCTATTCCATAGCCGGTCTGCCACTTACGTAACATTTTCCTTCCAAGAGTCTGGCAATCTTATTCTGGAGCTGCCTTTCTGCTTCCCTGACACACTCCTCTCTACATTTCACTTTACTGCCCAAGAAAAGCTTCATTCCCTCACGCAAACGAAGTCAGGTTTATCTCCCTCTTCATAGGTATTAGGCTTGTACTGTCTCTACCTGCCTTCCTGAGTTCTTCTGCAAGTTAAGTAGAGATTGAGACAGTTTCTGATAAAGAGGAATGAAATGCCTTTTTTACCCAGTCAGCAATCTTCTGAAGATTAAGAATTAATTAAGATTAAGATTCTGAAGACCGCTTCATTGTACTCCTTTATTAGATACGCAAAACTATGCAACCAATTCCTCCGAATGATGCCTGACAGCTCCCGCTGTGCCACACTTCCCCTGGAATCGCACTCTCACCCACCCAGCCCTCCACCGCACAGACCTGTTTCTCATTACCAGTTTATAAACACTGAAAAGTCTCATTCCAGCTGCATCAATAAGAGCTCAGAAATTCTTTACTATTAGTTAGACTATGCCAATATGCCTTGGAAACACATAGACTGACTGATCAGGTATTCCAAATGCACGGAGTATTACACCATTTATTCCCTACTACCATGTCTAACAGTCACAGCATGTTGATACCTACCGCTAGGCAGCGTGAGTGATCATTTTAATTAGTGGCTGGTATTCAACACAGCAACCAAGGTGTCAGAAACTAAAAGAGAACCGCTTGTAACTGAGAACTTAAAAACAACAAGAAAGAAGAGGTTGTATCAATACTTGTTGGCCTCCTTTGAGAGAAAGTGAAGCCTACTAGCATACATTTATGCTTGCGTGCCTCTTAAAAGGATACTCCATTATTATCTGATAAGCTGTAGCCACAAAGTTTCTGAAATTGCTGGAATATGACTTTTTATAAGTTTACCAGAGGGCAACCTATACACTGCACTATTTACAAACAAACCTACTCACAGAAGCATCCTGCACTTCCAACAAGACACTTCCATCCCTATTGGCCACCAAAATTCCCCGGTGCATTTTTTCCTTACACTTTTGTTTTCCTGGAATCCTCTACCTTCTTCAATTGCTTCCTAACGGTGGCTGCAGGTTTGTAAAGCAATGCCACTTGCAAATCGGCCCTCGATATACATGTCCTTTAACTACAGTGGTGCCACACAGGAGGCTCTACTTGAAGATGTAAGTTAGCATTCACATCATGAATCTGAGAAGATATTACAGACAGAATTCAAACACACCACTGGGGGGGAAGGGGGAAATCAAGGTGGTAGTAGCAAGCAGAACTGCAACTGTAACCTTAACCTGGTTTTACCTTTAAGCACATACTGTAGAGTGAGGTTATATTGTCAGCTAGGACTTCCAGCCTCAGCTTTGCGTACAATACTTTCATTTTTACTGATCATCTATAAAATGAGTAGTATTACATGAGCGTAAATCAGAGTGAAGTAAAAACTAGTGCTTTACCGCATGGAAAACTCCATTAACTAGAAGTGGGTACACACTGAGTTAGTTTAAGAATTCGCTCCCCTGAAAGAATCTAAGAACAGATTTCTCCCCCCGCAAACAAACCAACCAACCTGCGGCTCTAGACACAGCAACACCAGCTTTCATCTATTATTAAGTTGCATTACGTTTTGGATTTGGTTTACTACAGCAAAATATTACGCTATAAATAAATTTGTCAGAAAGATGCAGAGACCCAATGACACAGCTCAGTGCTGGAAAAAAGCTTGAGATGGATGTTCAGTGTGTTGATTTCACTGCCATGTGTAAGTTTGAAAACTGGAATGCCAAAAGTCTATTCGGTGGGGACACATTCTCCTTTTTCCTTTTAACTGTGGAAGATTTCCATTTGCAAAACAAGATCAGTGTTTAACACAGTGCTTGGGCTCGGGGCCAAGTTCAGCAAACAACCACATGTAGTGCACAAGTTAACGTTTCCTGCAGACATCGAATACTTGTGTAAAGGGTTTCTCTGTATACTGCCCCATCACATCAAATATGTAGTAAAAAGGTCAGCTTAGAAAGGCCACGTTGACATCGTATGACAAATCATTCTGGGAATCCTCCAGCTCCTATCTTTTTCCTTTCCCTGTCCACCCCAGTCCTTACAAAGCCTCTCCTACAACCAAGCTTTAGAGCAATCTCTCTAAATCTTAAGTGGTTTTATCTCCACAGCACCTTTACAGAATAGGCCGAGATATTATCCCATTTCACAGAACTTGGAGAGAGACCAGTCAAGGCAGAAGAGAAGGCCCACAAAAGAACAAGGAGATTAAGTCAGTTTTCTCTTTACAAGACTAACTTCATGGTCTGTCAAATGATCCTTCTGCTTTGTTTTCTGGCCCTCCCTTAAGATTTTTTCTTCCTCCCTCCAATCCCTCTAGAATCAGAAAGGGTAGAAATTCCCAGAAGGGGCAGTGGCTGAGCACACGAGACACAAAGACCCCTGCAATTCTTCCTGGCAGGGTCTAGGTGATGAGTGAATGAAGATAAAGAGATAGTATCCTGCCTATTTAAGTACCATGTTGTAATATGCCGCTCGTGTCAACTCCTCGAAAATACGAGATCATAGCAACATGTCAAAGAAAATCTCATTGGTCTGGTATTACAAAATTTATTTTCTGGCAATATAGACAGGTAGTATTTTTCAGGGAAAGAGAAACACACCTCTGCTTGATGCAGGCAAATGTTCCGGTCTGAGTGCTCTGGTGTCCAAATGGAGTGAAGGCATCCGGGATAAAGTGATGATCTTACTCACATAAAACCTGGTTTAATTTAGAGTAACCCTGACTTGCTAAGACAAAAAACTGAATTTCAGCCAAAGAAAGCAAGAAAAAAAAAAGATTTTACATACGCCTACTTTAGACCTCCACATTCTTTAGACTAAGAATTTGGACTAAAACGTCCAAATAATTTTATTTCCCAGCTTTAAAAAGAAATGTCCCTTTAACAAGCTTCTTTTGTCTGTAAACAGTAGCTGAAGAAAATAGGAAGACATGAAGATCACAGGGAATCTGAGCTATGCTGAGCCAAGACACAAGGAATTCGCATTCTCCTGCTTTCAAGCTGCTTTCAAGGGGAGGATAAGAGCAGACTTCACTGACGAGGGCTATCACCAAGCTTTTACGCTGGAAGAAATATAAAAACCAAAGCTTAATCATAGTAAGATTCAGTGCTTGAAGACTCACTAAATAGATTCTGCAGGAGCACTGGGAAGTCCCGTTACAGATTACACCTCCTTCCTACCTGTTTCAGTGAAATGGAAAAGTGTCAGTTAAGGGATAAGCAAACCTAAAGTTTGGGGCAGACATAGAATCATAGAACGGTTTGGGTTGGAAGGAACCTTCAAGGAGCATCTAGTCCATCCCCCTTGCCACGGGCAGGGAGACCTTTCACTACATCAGGTTGCTCAAAGCACCGTTCAAACTGACTCCGAACACTTCCAATGATGGAGCATCCACAACTTTTCTGGACAACCTCTTCCAGTGTCTCATCACCCTCACCATAAAAAATTTCTTCCTTATATCCAAACTAAATCTACCCTCTTTAAGTTTAAAACTGTTGCCCCTTGTCCTGTCACTACAGGCCCTGGTAAAAAGTCTTCCTCCATCTTCATATGCTGAAATGCTGCAATAAGGTGTCCCCAGAGCCTTCTCTTCTCCAGGCTGAGCAACCCCAACTCTCTCAGCCTTTCTTCATAGGTGAGGTGTTCCAGCCCTCTGATCATTTTCACGGCCCTCCTCTAGACCTGCTCTAACAGGTCCATGTCTGTCTTGTAGCATGGACTCTAGAGCTGGATACAGTACTCCAGGTAGGGTCTCATGAGAACACAGTAGAGAGGGAGAATCACCTCTCTTGACCTGCTGGCCACACTTTATGCAGCCCAGGATATGACTGGCTTTCTGGGCTGTAAGCGCACATTGCCGGATCATATCCAATTTTTCATCCACCAGTATCCCCAAGTCCTCCTCTGCAGGGCTGCTCTCAATCAATTCATCACCCAGTCTGCATTGATACTGGGGATTGCCCCGACCCAGGTGCAGGACCTTGTTGAACTTCATGGGGTTACTCACATGCCTTGTAAGAGTGATGACTTAGTCCAGTCAGAGGCATGATGCATTTGATTCGGTTTGGTCCAACAGGCATGAAAGAGAAGTACTTTCTAAAGCTATGTGTTAGAAAAAGGTTCTTTGCAGTTGATATCTTTGCAGCCTCTCTAAATGCAGAATCCCTGTGTTTTCTGTATGAAATATTCAATAACCTAAGAATGCTCTCAGCTTTATGTGCAGTTCTCCATCAATTAGGAGAAAAACACAGCAGTGACAGCCATCTCAGCTCTTAAAGGCATCTGCTGCTTCAAACAATTCATCACCTCAAGTTATTCAACAGTAACATTATTACCTCACAACAGCCTTTCTGTCCTGCTTAACTCTTCCCTATCTGTTTGTCCAGTTTTTGACTTGACAGCATCCTGTTCTACCAACCACGAACCCCGTATCTTGCAGGCTTAGGAAAATTCAAAGAAACAAAAAGCCATGGACTCAAGATGCAAGCTCCTTTCTGATTACAAACACGTTCAATTACCCAACCAGCTGACACAACTAAGGCAGACATCTTGCAGTAACAGGGATTTGAGGCATTACACAACTCTGGAAAAGAAACCCTGTGACACATGGAAGACAGACCACAAACACTATTTTCTCAGTTAAAAATCACTTTACTACGCTGGATCTAGCCAGATACATTATAAGCGCATTATAAGACGTTTTTAGTGTGTCGTGCATCATTTTGTAAGTAATTCTAGCCCGCATTTTTTCCCCTCATTAAACTAATCACAGTAACATCGCTAAGATGTATTGTTTATTTTTGGTCCATCCTTGCAGGTATTGTTTGTAAGGTAACTGAGTAACTTCTCAATTTATTTCTACGTTTCTATTGCTTAGGCCTCGCTTGTGAAATCGCAGTCTGGGATTCAGCCCATTCCTACATGTATGCGAGGACAACTAGGATTCCCCAGGTCTATACGCTGCTGTTAATTAGCTGCTACCAAGCTAGCAGGACAAAAAGTGGCATCTTCAGGTGGGAATAAAACAAAAGCAGCAAATGAAGACAAATACAGATGTTTTCATGCAAATGGTACTAACGATAAAAACAAGAGGGAAAATACAGAAAACGATGCACTAAAAAAAAATGGACTCACTCACTGGAATTTTTCTATAGCAATATTTTTCACAACAGTACTGCCATCTCTTTAAAATGTTTCATGAATCTTTCATACACAAACACATGCAAGAGGCCCAACAAACACCTGACATTCAACTCAGGCATGTAAAAATTTTTACATCACTTATTTTATACCATGTAAAAATACCATCATCAACAGCTCAATGTCTGAGAATACCAAGCTGTAAGCAGCAGGCAACCACTACACATTCACGTCTCCAAAGCAGGAAAGGGACTTTGAATAGGTAAGATACACAATTCTTCACTTCCAACTCACTGGTTCAGATTCAGTCTGAAGCACTAGTAACGTAAGAGCTGAAGAGCTGGCAGCATTCCCAAGAAGCACATATGCATCTTGGGGGATCAGAGTATCTGAAGGAGTCAAGGAGTCCAAATCCACTCCTATCCTTCTGTATACAAGACACACAAAACACTATGAGAGAAAAATCTATGAGCAACTCACCTGGACTTTGTGTAAACCCTAATCACTCTGAGCTGCTTCAGTTTCCTGAACTGGCCTCTCTTCAGAGTGATAAAGAGGAGAGCAACACTGCAGAACTTCAAACTTCTGTGAAATGTGTAAATTGTGATCTAAAGTTGAAGCTAGAGAAATACTAAAGCATTAAAAAGAAAAAAAAGAGTAGGAGATGAGGGAGCAGAAGCAAAGGAACACCCTTTGCAAATTCCACACTCTTCAGAAAAGGCTATCTTTACAAAAGAAAGCATACAAATATCCACATTCAAACATACAAATAACCCATTAATCCTGTTAATAAGGAGCTTTGGACAGTCAATTAAGTTAAACATCAAAAGCAGGCCATGTTAAGAAGTACTATTCCTCCCAGCTCCCTTACCTCCCCCTCTTCTTGGCCATCCTTTCCTCTGCAGAAACTCTACAAACCCTGAAACTATTGATCTTCCCTGTCAACACAAAGCAGGTACTGCAACTGCACACACAGTCCCATCCAGCTAACTGTATCTCTTCACTCAATACCCCTGGTCTAGTCCTTCTCCCTTTTAGTAGCTTTAATTACCACCTGAAACAAAATATTTATAAAATGCACTAGCTAAGAAGTCCATTGAAAAAGGATGAGGAGGCAGTAATGAATTATGTTCAACATTTGTTAAGCCAGCACCAGGGCATCTGCTGCAAGGCTGCGGTGGAAGCGTTTCTATCAACTCTGCCATCTTGTCTGGAAAATTATAAACCCTGGAGGGATGTTTGCTGTTAAAGTTTCAACCACTCGCAAAGCAGCTTTCTGACTAACGCAAGTGACACAGAATAATGCTGCTGTTATGAATATAATGTAACATTTTAACAGCCGTTCTCAAGGATTTCTATTTCACAAGGACCCACACAACAATTTCCAACTGGCATGGTATGAAAGTGTGCATTATACAAGGTTTGATAAATTTTGAAGCATGCACAATGTAAAATAAAAAAGCAACATCAACCTGTGAAAAGAAAAAAACCCAAGTACTTTTTCCATGTCAAGTCGAGATAGCTTGGTAGATCTCACTTGTTCGTTAAATACAGAATAATTTCACAAAAAGAGAACATATCTTTATACTGAGCATTTCTTCTGTGGTTGGCACTACTGGTTAAACACATTACCATTGTGCTCTACATTCAAAGGAAGTTTTCAAGATGTTGCCACGGTCTGACCATATCTGTCCACGCACATCATTAATCAATCCTTCCCCCTCCCTTACCATAAAAGGCTTTTTATTTTTTTAACAGAATGCCAAGCTTTTAGAGTACTGCTTATTTCACCAGGCAGTATTTTTTCTTAAAGACATTTTTATCTTCAATAGCAGCACCAGAAGCAAGTATCTGAAACAAGGTAGAATTGCTTAAAAGAAAAGGATGGGAGAAACATGGCATAAGACTCTCATAGAACATGCCAGAGAAAAAAAAAACCACACCCCCAACAACTGCCATGTAACCCTGAAATAATTGGCTCCATACTTTCAACATTAAAAGCAGCCCCTTTCAAGATAAAAGGAACTAGGCTGTCCGTAGTGCATTAGTGTATAATCTCCAAAAGGCTGACATTAACTGCACATTTGAAAACTAACCTTCAGGAACAGTCATGCTGTCACAAGGCTGTTAGACCCTTTGTGTTTGAAAACTCTGCCTGAATGCAAGCCTGTAGTTTCTTTAGATTTAGGCAATGAGTTTGGAATGATGGGGGCTTTGTGTGTGTTTTGACTGTTGTAGTTTGGTTTGGTTTTTTGGTTTGTTTTTTTGGTTGGTTGGTTTGTTTTTAGAAAAACAATGCTACATTCTCATATCATTCTTCTTCCTTCCAATCACCTTTCATAGCTTCCGTCTCCCAAGGAAAGTGAACCAAAGAATGACAGGGGCATACCAATAATATAATGGATCATATCAAAGCATAGACATGTTACCCTGGAAATGGGTTAACTTTTTCCAGTAAAATTACACCGCTTCCGTACAAATGTGGTAGTCAATTTTCCTATGTGGACAAGCTGAGAGTGAGACTACATCACAAAAACCAAATTAATTGCAATTTTAATGCTACAATAGATACCTATGCGTATTATCGCTTTCCATTGTAGAATGAACGCTCACTGGTGCTATCACCTTAACACCAAAAATCAAGAGTAACTTGAAACATGTGCCTTCCCCCCATCCCAAGTCATTAACTAGATGATTGCACTGTATCCTAGGAGATTTGCTTGTTAACATTAATTCAGTTTTCAAAGGGCAGGCAACTATATTACCAGATACTTGACTACCGCTGGCTATAACTGTCCTTCACGGCAACCCACGTTGGTACTCTAGCGAGGAAGGAGCGGGGCTTTCAGTAACATCGTGTTAGCTATGAACAAGTGGGTAACAGGGAGGGAGGAAACTGTTAATATTACCTTTTTTTTCAGGATTATGTTGATCAGTAACGAGTCTGTTAGTCATTTTGTCTGCCACACATGCTGTGCTCCTTGGAGTAAATTCAAATAAAAGTTTAACAAGTCCAGATAAGATTAAAAGTTAAAAATCATTGTGTTTCCAAACCTATGATAATTCTCCATACAGGAAGAGTTCAAAAGACAGTCAATTGGAAAAAATAATTAACCATGAATTGTAGTAAAGAAGGTAACAGGTCAGCAGAGCACACTGGGTCACTTGCATGGCATGGAAAAGCCATACAGTCTAACCAAACTTACTACTTTCCTACTAAATCGTCTTGCGGTTCTTACCCAAGAGGAACAGTCCAGCTAACAAGACTTGAACGGTGGAAGGGCTAACAAGCCAGGTTGCTTCCTGAATTAGGATATTCTCCAGGTACTGTAGTTATGGATGTGTGCATGTTTTAATTTACTGTGAAGGAAAATATTTGTTTAACATACCAAATAATTACATCCAACAACGTAGGAAAACACCAATTTCCTTTGGGCCTTCGATAGAGGTACTAACTTCAGAAAAAGAACAGTTATTTACTGTACAGATATACAGATTTCTAAGGACATTTGAATTTTTAAATTGATTAAGTATGTGGGGCAAGCTGAAACCATTACAAGATACAGCCATTTACCTGTGTCCTTTTTTGGTATCTATGTTAGAAGAGTACCTGTTCTATATCCAGTGCTCTAGCAATTAAAAACAAAAAACCCAACAACAAAACCTAACAAACCTACAACTAATACAAATTATTTCCTTATAGTCAATCACAGCGGACAATTACCTTGAGCAGAGTAACATCCAATAATGAGAGCTCACCTAGGCATAAATTCCCACAGCACCCTTGAAAACTCAAATTTTCAAAAATGTATTAGAAGTGGAAAGAAGTATATAAGCAAATATCACACATAACTCTGACTTCAAATGCTAAGTTCTTGTAGTGTTTGTGTGTATTTACTCTGGTTATTTTTTTTTTTTTTAATACTTAAAACCATGCAGGCCTTCTTAACTTGCATTTCGCTACTCAGAAGAAAGCTGTTGCTAACCCGAATAGCACGCGCTTCTTCCTCCCTTCAGAAAAGACTCAAGCGACACAAAGCAGCAAGGCAGGTTTTCTATTACTCGTGTTCCCCTAATCCATCAAACACATGCTACTGCAAAGTGGTCTCGTAATTGAAACCATTCTAATTGTCAAATATACGAACAAAGCTTTTTCTGTGGTTCACCAGCCATTTTTTCCTGTGGTTTAGTTACTCACTAGGCTTAGAAAAATTTGCAACAGCATGACCCCGGACACCCAGGAGGGCCCAGAACAGGTGTACAGCCTGCAACCTCCCTGCACCAAGCGTGCAACGCTCACAGCGCTCAGAAGGTTACCGTTTCACAGAATTCCTCAGAAATGCTTCAAAGCTAACAGAGGAAGCCTCCCACAAAAGGGCTTTTAACCTATTAAAGGATTTAATTAATGGGTGCACATTGTTTCTGTTCAGAAAAGATGCATGTACCTGCAACTTATTTTTTCAGCATCTGCATCTGAGAGGGCATCTATCCCAGGGCTAACAGATCCCCCGGGGAGTAAGCAAGCAGAGCTGCCAGGAACCCAGCAGCCTTCAAGCAAGCAACGTCAACATTAATTATTACGGAGACAAGGCAAAATAATACAGAGGCAACAAAGCTTTGGCAGCATCTAACTTACTTTCCTGCTGCCCTTCAAAAACACTTCTAATGAAACAAAATGGAAATCCCCACTATATACTGCACATGAAGGTGACCTTGGGAAGTGGGGGAGAAGAGGAATAAAAGCAGATGGATGATCTTAGGAAACTGCCTGGTACCCAACAGACCAGCTTCCCCCCCAGCCCCGTCCTTCCACCTGGTAACAGCCATTCAGAAACGGACAGGTCTAATTGAAGTGTCAGAGCAAACCGTATCTATCAACGTCTATCCACTAGGTTTCCACGAGCTGGGTTTTTCCCCTGCGCTGCTCAATCTGCAAACCCAATTAAAGAAACCACCTCTTATTAGCCTTCCTTTTGCCAACAGAGTATTACAACTACAATGAAGTTGCAAAAGCTGGAGGCTGATTAACAGAGTATTTGGGAAGTAAGTTACACAATGGACTCTCTTCAGCACTGAAGGAGAGAGGATATATTCCTGGAGAGAGACTGAAGCAAGGATATCCGAAAAACCAGTAGCCCGAAGAACTTCTTATTCCTAAGATAAGAAGTCCCCGCTAGTCCAGATTTTCTGTTGTTTTGAGGTTTTTTTTACTCATTTTAACGTGACCTTTATGGAACGACAAACCAAGCCTGAACAGTGCACCGGAAAGGCTATTTATCTACAGCCTGCAGGATTCCATCCACATTTTCAGCTCCGAGATGACAACTAAAGCAATCACACGTAACGTCAAACTCAGTTTTAAAAAATTCCCCTATCTTTTCTACATAACTTCACTTGAAAAGGTCAAAGCGAAACTTCAGTAATTCAAAAAAAAAAATCCCAAAACTTAACACTGGTTTGGCACAGATATAAATATATAAAACTAGCTATTCAGTAGTGAGTCACATAAATTTGTTACATACTACTTAACTGCTGGAGCAATGAAAACTTCTGCAGTCGCAATTTCTAAATGCCAGCATGGGTTTTTTTGAGTCATGAGGTTGTGTAAACATGGGATAAGGACTATAAAAGAGTGATTGGATGAGGTGGGAAAATGGTAGGGCAGTTTTCACTTAAACACTTAACAATCCCATTGATTTGTCTTCAGCAGCACTATTAATATGCTCCAAGGAAAAATATTCAGAGGATAAGAGTGGGGCAAGTGGGGTCATTCATAAAAATCACAATCAGCAGCTTACAACCTCCATTTGTCTATCTAGATGCACACCTATTAAATGAAGCTTTCTAAAAGTATATGCATTATTTCCAAATATAGCTTGGACAGCTATGGGTTAAAACTCTCTGGTTGTTCAAATCTAACAAGACTTTAGCTTCCTCCTTTTCATCCTTTAGCTGAAAATCATTTGAATCATTTTTGAAAGGCTTACAAGTTTAAGAAACACAGATTTCTCCGAAACAAAAACATTACTCACCTTAAAAAAATATAAGTAAGGGAAAGATAGGGAGGAGAGCCCTATGCCCTCAGTGAGCAGACAAATTGTTTTTAGAAGCTCTTATGCTCACAACAAAAGAATGTTCTTCTAAAGCCAGGCAACAACAACAACAACAAAATCTCACACATCAAATGGCAGAGAATAAGAACATGAGCTGGAATTGTTAAATCAATACAACTTTAACACCGTGTTGAAGATGCAAGGCCTTTGTCCATGTCACTTCTTCATAACAAGGTAAAAGTCCAGTTATACAACCCACAGAGTTATTCTACGTACTGGATCTGATTTAACAGTGGGAATTAGGATAAATGCATTTTTCCCATATGCTCTTTAAGCATCCAGAGTGTGCAAGGTTTATGGCACATATTTTTAATCACATCTGAATCTGCAAGGTATGAAATTCTGCAGAACAAAACCAGGGTCCAAACCAAAAAACACCTATTTCTGTAAATTATCTTCCAGCATTTAAGCCATTATACATTGCAACTGTATTACTCTAATACAACGAAAGGAAACCTATGCAGAAAGCGTAGCCTGTGCGACACCAGAATTGCAGAGAATGCATGAGCTTCACAGTCAAGCTGAAGTGAAGCACAGCAACCAAACATGAAGAGCACTGCCCCGGCAAAAAAAAAAACTTACTGTACAAGCTACCAAGCATACAATCTCTGATGAAGTCACGAGGCTTACACGACACACCCTCTCCTACACAGACAGGCAACAAACATGTCTTTTGGGCTCTTAGAAATAAGCAAGCATTTAGAATGGCAAAATCCCTTTCCCTTATCCTGCATTGCTAAATAGAAAGGATAAATCCAAGTAATGCAGTTAGCATCGCACAATTGTCTAAATTCAATCTTAACCCTAAAGGCCTAAAAAGAAGCTTCAGGGAAGGGAAAGCAACGGATGGAAAGTAATAGTGATAGGGCTGCAGGAACAAGGAAAGGAGAGAGAAAAGAGTTGGTTTTATAGTTTAATGGGGTTTCTTTGAGGGTGTGTGGGGGGTGTTCATTGGGGTTTTTTGTTTTGTTTTGTTTGTTTGATGGGGAGGTGGCATGATTCATTTCTCCAGTTCCCTCTCACTGCAATTCAGGTAATGAAAGACTTGAGCTTTGGCAAAGATCCCCTTCATAGCCATTAAAAAAAAAAAAAAAAGAAGAAAAGAACTGTAATTAAGCTTACTGGAAACAAAGCTAATCAAACTTGAACAGTAACAAAGGGCAACAGAAACATGTTCACTGTCTCACATCTTCCTTGCTGGCCAAGAGCCCAGATTTTTCATTACATTTTTTTTCTCCCCCCCTGTTTCACAATAGCATTAACAAGCCCTGGCCCAGGATGCCTAGCTTTACAAACTGTTTTTGTAGGTCACCTTTTCATGAGGCCAAAAACCCAGCATGTGGAAAGTGTTAAGACTTTCATGTAGTAGAGGAGGTCCTTAAAACTACTACTGTTCAACTCAAAAATCTTGGAGCTTCACAGATCATTAGAGGTTTCTGAACCACAGAGAAGGGCAGAGTTAGCAAAATAAATCAAGAGTTCCTGTGGGATGTCCTAGTGCTTTACACAACAAGAGGCACCAGGCACAAAGCAGGCTCAGAATTAAACAACGGGGAGGACTTCTCAAATTGCATGAGGAAAGAGCTGTTTTATAACCTGGAACGTACTCTCCCTTTCTTTAAAGGTTAGGGTCTAGAGGCATGGTACAAAATAATTCAGTTTGTGTCAGGGGCATTGGGAGGAAGGGAAAAGGGAGCACAGAAAGTACTTTAGGGGGAGGGGAAGGAGAGGAATCAACTCAACTGTTCCACCCAACAGGAACAATCTCTTTCACCATGGCAATAAAAGCACTTATCAGCACCTTTTTAATGCCAGATTTCTCACTGCTGTACAGGAGTTTGGTAGCATAAAAAGAAACAATATTCCCTGCCAATTTTCTACATACCAGATGACCAGAGCCAATAAGGATTTCCCAACCATGAGTACTGTCAGCATTTTTGATTTTGTCATTAATCTCATAACACTTTGTCTATTTCTTAAGCCTCCAAGTTCTTAAATACAGCAATTACTTAGGAACCATCTCTTTTGTTTCTATCTCCCCAAAAGAGAAAGTTTCTAAGTTCATGTTTACAAAGAAAAGAACTGAAAAATTTAATCTTGAAAGATCTAAATCAGAAGGACACACACCCGTTAACATTTAAAAAATAAGGGATGGAAAAAGCAATCTGTGGAACCTGCTTTATTACTCAATGTTTGATGCAACACTGCCTGTACCTTCTTAACTAGACTAAAAGCAAGAAGTGGAGCAGTGTGTTGAATTTCTTTACTGCAGAACGAGTGACACTGCAGCATAAGAATGTAGTTCTACCTGGGACAATGTCAGAGGCACCGTCAGCAGAGGGAGCCCCTTTTACTCCAAGCAAAATGCACAAACAGCACAAATGGTGGACCCCAGTCTTGCACGATACTTACTACTCACAAGCAGGAAGGGGAAACCCAAAGCCTAAGCATTTCGCATGGCTCACATCTTCATTATCTTTGTTTTCCACATACCAAAAGACATTAAGGTGCCTGAAAATGCATTCTACCTCTTGGCAGGGAAAGGAATCCCCCGCTATAAATCCACCATCATACACATGTATACAGGGCCACGGTTCAGATTTGCAGCCTTCCTCCTACCAACTGAACGCCTTGCGGAACAGGCCTCTTCCCTTATGTGCTGCTGTGGTAAAAGCAGTAGATGTTTACCCACCACCATCACCTGTAAGTAATCATTAGCATTTTTATGTCCTGAGAATCTGAATTCTATCATACTCCTAAGCATTTTTCTTTCAGATACAAAATAGAAAGGGGAAACAAAACAAAAGCAAATGTAGCAGATTTCAGCTTGTGATGTTAAATGTTTCTTAAGTACAAAGCTTACAGAGCCTGTTATATCCACAAACTGCCTTAGTTTCCCCTATGGCACAGCCCCTTTAAACAAAAGCCACTATTCTTAACTCCCCGTTCTCAGTTTATTCCACAATCTGTGTAATTCCTGGGAGTTTTCCCTGGCAAGAAAAAAACCCCAACAACAAAAAAACACAGTAATCAAGCACTGCTTCTTTTTTACAGCTGGTTCGAAACAAAAATGACAAAATGAGTGCATCTGTCTACTGAAGTTGTTATTGTCTTGTTCTCACAGAACAGTTATAGCAGCGTATTACAGGATATTTAGGACTGAATAATGTATTTGGGGGCTGATTCTATGCCAAAAGAACACTGTAGATACCGTTCTTACGGTGCCATCTGGGGCAGGAAGCAACGATTAAGGCCAATGATCTGTTGTATAAGAAGAAAGTTAATTTCATGCTCAGCGTGGCAGGCAAGACACATTAAAAGTACAGTTTACTCTCTGCCAACAGACGATTTTTTTTTTCCTGGTGCACAATCTTTTGCCCTCAAATGGCTCACTCTAGTGAACCCCACACAACCTGGACAACAGTTTTATTAATGTCTGCATTAAGGAACTGAAAACTGCTTTGCACTACTAAGCACTCCAGATCACCCTGACTCTCCTGTAACATGACTCTCTCAACAGGTCAAAGCTGTTCATATTTATTTACTTCTTGAACTTGAAAATTCAAAGAAAACCGCTGCAATACCTTTTGAAATTGTAATCTCTCTCTCACACACTGTAAATACACACATGAAATGGCACCACTTGGGACAACACTCAGATAACATCCTCAGTTATGTTAGCTACAATCTAGCTGCCCCTGCTCCATTCCGCCCCCCCCCCTTCATGCTACATTTATAATTAATCTTTATTATCCCTGACTAGGATAAGAAAGCAGTGGGGGTGCTGAGGAGGAGAAAATCAAGTAGCAGATAGCCTCAAATGTAAGCAAGCCACCAGTCTGGCAAAAACTGTCTGTGAGCAGTCTGCGCTGGCCTCCAGCGGATAACTAAGGATAAAATTTGGCCCAAATACACACACACACAATCAAATAACCAATTACATATAGGTCATAAACATCAAGTTTAAACACAGAAGTTGAATTAGGTGCTTGAGTTTCACTGCAGTTTGTTTTTCAGTATCTCAGACTTGAGCAATTGCCATAAAACTCGCCACTTGCCAACCAAACCACTTGTCTCCACATCTCCCTCCCTTTCAAAAAATAATTCCTTTGTCTGCTCCATAGAGGAATTTTTAAAAGTTAGCATTCCCGCTGCATAGATAAGAAAGAGGGACTAACCAGCACCAGGTAGACACCATCTGAAGCATATATTCAGCACTGATATGTTGCTTGTCCAAAGAGACTCGCATTGTGTTGTCTCCTTTGGTCCCATCCCGTTCCCCCCCAAACAGACACCACCATCGTAGAATGCCATGTTCATGCCTAACAGAAGTCCTTAACTTGCCATAAAACAAAGCCATTGACTCATGTATGTCTTTCATAGATTAAATCAAGTACTTGTAGGATGAGATTTGTGCAACACCACTTTTACATCAATGCAACTATTATAAAGGACATCAAAGCTTATCTTCCTGCTTTGCCACAGACGTTTTTGGTTGCCCTGAGCAAGTCACTAGGTTTGCTTCTGACTCAGCTCTTTAACTTGTAAAAACTTCAATTCCACACCCAACAGTACTGTACATTAAGTCTACAATTAAAGATCATGAGATCCTTAGATATCAGTTGTGGGTCTGTGAGTTAGTACCACAGAGAGGATTACGTGGAGAATATTCCTCTATTAAGCCATTTCAAAAATCAGACACCAGGCAGGATTACAGAGATTAATTCATTCAAGGAGTTACCCACATTTTATAACATCAGCACTGTTCTAAGACAAGATGTCCCACAAACGTCACTGTTGCTTATACAACTTTTATTTTTGCCTTTCTGAAAGCCATCTTCAAGTTTTAAAGCATATCTTCAGTCGCTAACTGGATGGGAAACAAACAACATGAAGGGTTTGGTGCACAGCATCCATGGAAGAGAATCTTGCCGGGATAAGAGACTCAACCGTGAAAATGAACTGCACAAATTCTCAAATAGATACCTATTTTATGTACCTGAGATTCACAGGACCTTAGGATTGATGTCTGAGTATTTGATACAATCTGACAACTGCTGAAAAAGAAGAAAAGGTAGTATTTTTTTCTCACAGGGAAAGAAAAATACAGAAAAGTACACAGCTGCTGACCAACAAAAATACTTTAACCAGAGTCACGCATACCCTTTCAGCATAGATGCAAAAAAAGAGAATTCACAATAAGAAAATAAACAAAACAAAATGCCATATGATGGTGAATTATAAACATAAGGTAAGGAAAATACAGCGTAACAGAACTATGAGGAGTCACAGAAGCATTGTGTTCTCTCAGTTGTTGAGGAAGACTCAGACAATATTGCATCAATTTCCCAAATAATCTTGGCTTAGTTCTTCAACTACATACCTTTCACTACAAAGCAGAAATTGTCCTTTTTGGCTCTCTGACAGAACTCAATGCAATTGCCTAATGGCCCTCTTTTGCTTGCAACAATATTTTACCCCTACCTACCTCTAAACCTTCAGAGAAAAATAAACAATGAATTTCAATCTTGTAATGTAAAATAATAAAAAAAACCCAGAGTGCAGAGTTGATTTATTACCTATGCTAAATGCAATTCTAGAGTCCAGTTGGCACAGTGAATACACCTGGTTTTATGCTCTTCACCTACAAAGGTTTTTTAGCAAGAAACTCTAATGAGCAGCCCAGTTTTTGAGCTGATGCCACTGTAAATTACCTTTAGAATACAAAAGTAAAATAATACAATTGAAAATGAATTATCTTAGTCTCTTAAGAGATTTAAAACAAATAAAACCAAAGCACATTAGGTCCTTTTTCTTTGGTTTTACTTGCTTCAGCTGAAATCGAGACACACAGGTATGCGAAAGAGTATTTTGGTCTTTGGAAGATGTAACCACAGTCATTAATCGGACGACCACACACTAGTGGCACTGGGCCCTGAAAGTGAACAATCAATGTAAAAAGGCAGTTCACAGAGCAAGGATTTAAGAGATAAGCAATATATACCTTCAGGATATTTTCAGTCAAAAGAAGAAACTCAAGAAACTGAAACAAAAGGAACACGCATGGTATATAAACCATGAAGCTGGAACTGTGGCACAAGCTTGTCCAATAAAGTATAGAGTCAGCAGCTCTACTCACCTGTAAGACTTGAAATCAGTTTTAGAGATGAAGATGACACGGTGTATACTAGAGTTAAACCTTTATGTCTCTTTAAAGACCGTTCCAAACCTTCTGTTTTATTAGCCAATAAAATGATGACATTTGCAATAGGTTTAACAGTTAAACTTTTAAAAACAAGCCAAATCACAGTGAACACATATACTGAACACCCCTTACAGATGACCTGGTCTTTGTAAACAGCATTCAGCTCAGTGCCACTTAAATTTAGGAATATTTCCATCTGAGCTCAGCTCTTATGAGCTCAGCATTTCATTAAATTCTTTGGCTTACTTATTCTGCTCCTGGTGAGAAGCGTGAACTGAATTACTGTATGCCTCCTCAGTACAGTGCTTTACCTTAAAGCCAAACATATTAACATAGCGTTCTCTCCCAATCAGCTAAGATAGCCACACTCAAAACAACACACACACACACACACACACACAAAAAAAGGCAACATGCTCCCTACCGACGAGTTTGCTATGCAAATGAATCAATGGTTTCACTTACACAGGAAAAGCAACTAACTGATGCCTCTGCCCATTTTTCACAATGGACTGAAGCCCAGTAGGATATCTGCTATGACTAAAGAAAAAAGTCTTAGGCTATCATTTTTAAAATGCGAAGCCTATAGTCCCTGTTTTAGCAAGAACAAAACCCTCCAACTGTAATATCCATGCAATGGAAGCACTAGCAGCAGTGAGCAGAGATGAAATGAAAAGAAGCAGTGGCTGTTTATGTTGGCAGTCGCTTCAAACTCTAATGGAAAATTTCAGCTCTGACTGCATCTAGGCTAGAACAAGTTATTAAGGAAAAAGGTTCAGCTTTCAAACAGAAAAGGCTTACATAGCTTGTCCCTTTCTGAAGCCTCCTGCAGCAAAGACACGTCAGGAAATAAGATGCCTTGACTATGCAATGTATTAATACCCTATCATTAGGGGAATATACCATCAAATAAAATATATTTCCTTTGGGAAAGGAGAACAGTGATAACGCCCATGCCACAGACACAAACTCAGCTACTGGTACAAATAAGTTATACCACTAAATGCAAATATCAAAAAGCTGATGTAAGGCTAACATATCACTTTACACTAACAGACCAAAATACATTCACCTAATTATCCCCCTCTTTTGATCAAAGGAAAACTGCTATTTGAACAATGACGTCGAGGGAGAATCTTTACCTTTCGTACGCTCATGAGAATTTTGCACAAATATTACCAAGGCTGTTTGTTGACATGAACAGCATACAGTCTGTCCTCAGAGAGGACAAACACCTTGCCAGCCTGCACATATGGCAGCTGCAGTGACCTTTCAGCTACCACACATTTGCACTATATTTAAGAGCTACTCAGGAAGCCAATATTGTATATTATGTAACACAAGATTAAGCATTAATGAGGCAAGAATTAAATTGTTTATCTAAACCCCAATCTAAAATTAAACCGAAGTTTATGCTGAAAGCTCACATTGCACTCATTTTGTCTCCTAACATTAACAGAGCACAGCTTATTTAGTCTCTGAGATAAATCCCAACAGCATTTCATTTGGAGAGAAGGATTTTACTATCGGAAGAGAGAATATTTTCCCTAAAGAAGAAAGTGATGCATATATAGTTCTTAGGCGCATAAATACAGCACATTGCAGGTATTTTGATCTAAGGAAAACAGTTGATATTCATGACTTCTATTTACACAGTGTTTTAAAGCTAAATACAGAAGCATCCACCCAGAGGCAAGACCTTTCGATTGCACCCTGTCACCTCTTGCTAAGCAGCCAAACAAAAAAACCCAAACAAACAAACAATCACACACACCAAAGATACCTATGTGCTCAATAGGGAAATTCAAAACAAAACTAGACCAAAGTCTGCATGCCTCCATAAAGATTCACTGTCCTCTTTTTGGACTTCTTACTAAGCAAGCAGCTCTACAAGGCTCACTAAGGAGCTCCAGCCTGCCAGAAAAAAGACAAGCAGACAATGAGACCACGGCCACAGTCACTGTACCATAAACCTTCCCTGAAGAATGCAGGAGTCATTCGAGACCCTCAAAACGTTCAGATAGGTGTCATCCCCAGTTTTAAGAATAGGTAAAAGAGGTCAAAAGTAGTTGGGCCTATTCCCATGAAAGACACAGTGTTTCCAAAACCTCGATTCAATTGCAGCACATGCCATGGCTATCTAATGATGTAACATGGTATTATTCTTAAACCTATGTAAGGCTGCCAAAGGGACAATCACATACATGCCCCTCCGTTTCTAGTGGCCAGCTAACCGGCATAAGATGTTTGAGTTCTGCTGGTCACACTACGCATCTGACATAAAGCAGGCTGCAGGAACTCCAGCCAGAGGAAAACAGATCTGTTCTTCTGGGACCACGGCCTTAAATAGTTCAGGCAAACTGAAACTGCACCCTAACTGAAGCCTACAGAAGTGTTTCTGAGTGACCAGCGCAAGGGTAGGCTGGGTGGAACAGGACCCAGCTCTAAATCTGAGCAAGCTGACACCACAACTTGGCGTCCTCCTCCTCCTCCTGTTCTGACTGGACATTATGGCTCTGCACAAGCTCACATTCATTCCATGTTTCTATTTACCTTTTGCATGCCACTAACACAGAGTTAAGCTATTTACAAGAACAAAATAAGTCAATCCCTGACCCTGTAGGCACTTAAGTACATTTATCTCAGGCCTATCACAATGCTGGTGCTTCTGAAACTCTCGAATTCAAGTAGCTCAGTGTAATCACCTAAAGAATTCAGAGCAGGAGAATTTTAAATACTTTCAAAATCCCGTATTATCACGAAGTTTTAGCAAATTAAAACTTCCCCCCCCCCCCCCCCCAACAGGGGGGGAATATCACATTTAAAGCCAAATCAGATACTTAAGAAGACTTGTTGCCAGCTGCATACCTTGCATTCTCACAACATACGAATCTAAATGAAAGTTATTAATGAAAACTGTTCATGTCGCATAGGCGCCTCCAAAATTTATTTCCCGGCTTACCATGTAGAAGAATCAAAAGTGCTGCTAAGCACGAACCAAATGAGAGTAGGATACTTCAACTGTGCCATCCAACTGCAACTATAACTAAGAGAAAACTATTCAGGAGAAAGGGGAAAGGAAGAAAGATACATGGGAACAGAGGAGAAGATGTATTTAAGACAGAGTTCAATGGAAACCCAAGGAAGTTTCAGAAGTTTTATTTAAGCTCATCTACATGGAGGCACTTTTCCCCCAGAGTATCACAAGGTTAACACTTACTGATCCAGCCTTAAAACTAATGGCTTTCCTTGATCTGTTTCAGCATTCCCATTTCAGCAGAGGGCCAGCTCAGGTAAGAGCTGATTTTAGTTCCTGTGTCTTGCTTACAAAAGCTTGAAGAGGATGCTACAGCTATTCACACTCATGCCCACTGGGAACCCCTCTTGGACATAAACTTTGAAATAAACTGGAAATTTGAAATAAACTGGAAGAGTGAAGACCTAAACAAACACACAGCTTTGACAGGCGGCAAATATTTTC
The DNA here is from genome assembly GCF_965638725.1 of Aptenodytes patagonicus. Lineage (NCBI taxonomy): Eukaryota > Metazoa > Chordata > Aves > Sphenisciformes > Spheniscidae > Aptenodytes > Aptenodytes patagonicus. Next base: position 5,384,337 of record NC_134967.1, on the reverse strand, counting down.
TTTCATAATGATTTTTTTCTTGCTGGTTATTCCTTTAGAAGAAACAATTGAAAAAAATGTTGAAAAACGATGGTAAACTGGTTAAAACACACATTGACAAATACAGGGTTTTCTTAGAAGATACGGTACATTAACTGTAGAGAGAAAAAAATAGCAAAAGGACAACTCAAATAGGACATTCCTTAACACACTTGTGAAAACTTAGTACAGTATGGCCTAATTCTCATCTCTCACCATGGCCGCTTTACACCTTCCAAGATTATAAGAGAAATACAATGTCATATTCACCTCTGTATTCTGACTTTGTGTACAGTAGCAGCAGCTTGATTTAATATAAAATAGGCCTAGTCTCTACAATAATTTTGTATTTCTATTGTATTACTTATCTTCCACTAGTGCAATGTTCCAATCGCAGGGCTTAAGGCGGTATTAGAAGAGTTCTCCCCCAGTGAAAGCAGCACAAATATTTGTCTAGAAAAGGCACGCATTATACAAGAAGCATGATAATAAGGAGATTTAACTTTAAGTGGGTTTTGCACAGAGGCAAAACCCCTGGCTCCCCTCCCCACAGGCTTCAGTGACTGGTAAGGTAAACTCCAATAAATTAGAGATGTGCAGGATGTATTGACCTATAGCCTGGTTTCCATTCAGGGCAAGTCACTTCAAGAATGCCCTGACTCATTTTCAAGTAGCTTTCGCAGAACTTGGGAGTAGTGCTTTTGCGTCCATATAATAATTTTTAGAGTTTCATCTCATGTTAATATGGTGGCTAAACAGGAAAACAAGGCCTTTTTTCTAGTGTTTCTGGAATTGCTAGAGGGTTACTTCAGACTGCAACAGAAAAATGGCAGGCAAAGTATCTGAAATTATTCTGCTGATGAAAAAATACAGACAAATTAATTCCACAGCCTTGTAATTTACATTAGTCATTATTCCACTTTAAGGAGGAAAAGCAAAACTGGATAGTCAAATATTATTTATGGCAGCCTTTATTCTGCATGTCTTACTATAGCAAAACTGCTGTAAATTTTGTCTGAAAAAGATTGGGAATTAAAAGAAAGCAGAAGTGAGACCGGTGGGCAAAAATAGGAAACAGAGATTAAACAATCCGTTGTAGGTCAAAGGTTATTTGTAGATCAGTTACCACTAGGGGCTAAAAAAGCCTGCTCAAAACCATCAACACGCTGCTTCCCAGTTGCTCAAAATCAGTATTTAGTCTTCTCTATACGAAAAATTTAGACCTAATGAAACAAAAATGTAACACTTGGAAAAATGATAGCTTATATAAAGTTTCCCACCGCTTGCAAACTTGCAAAACTTTGACAAAAAGCCTTAGGCCTGATACCCAAGTTCAAACGTAGAACTCAAGGAGTACAAACAGGGTCAGACACCTGCCCCCAACTCTCAGTTCTTTAGTTTTTCTTTTCCTTTCTCCTGCAAACTGTTTTTCTCTATCACAAAGAGACAAATTTTGTATTTAAAAGCGTAATTCATAGTTGCTGTAATTCAAACTGCAGAAGACTACTTTTGCCTCTCAGTAACTTTACCATCAGCAGAATTCATTTCTAAAGTAAACACCAATTTGTTCTAAATACATTCCTAGGAGATATTCTAAAGAAAAGAGGAAAGGACTGCTTAAGCTATGCGCTGGATTTGTTAGATGTTGCTAAGAAGCATACTATTTCAGCATTCCTTCTAAGCTGTCATCTTTCCAACACTGGGCCTTCACGCCTCAAAATCCAACAGAATACTAAAGCAAAGTCTACCTACGCTTGATCGGTAATTAAGTTTTCCCATCATTCTCAATGGGAGAGCCAGTGAACATATACACCAACTGAGGCACTCCAGGAATCATTTCGTCCTCCCCTTTCTATTTGACTTACATGGTGTTACTAACTGTTTACCAATGAAAGACTGTGATATCACAGCATCGTCTCACAAGAACACCTCAGAAGAGAATGGAAACATCCTACACTAAGTGATAGGTTTTAAAATATTTTTATAGTAACGTTCTTCCCCATTGAACATCCAAATTCCACACGCACAAAAGTCTAAACAACCAGTTGTACTTTAAATAAATATTTTCCAATTAACACATTGCTAGAAAATAGCCTAACTCAATTTTCACTCAGTTATCTCCCTTCTAAATTCCGAACAAATATGAAAACCGCTTTCCAAAACCACCCTCCCAGCAGTTAAATGACACCTGCAGAACAGAAACCGAAGCTTCTAGAGAAGCTTGGCAATTAGGACTAATGGAAAAGTAACTAGATTCCCAAGGCTTCCCAAACCCTCTTTCCTTTGAAGTCGTCAACCGCTCCTCCCTGTCCACCTTCTTTCTAGGCACTCACCAGGATTTCCAGCAGAAAGACAGTTGTGTAAGCTTTATGAAGTTCAGTAGAGTAACAAGCCCCAGATCAGTTCAGAAACTGAAGTTACACACTTGCTGTCCACATGTTTCAGGAACGTGAAGAGTTAAACACAACAACTGAATTCTGCAGGTCGTAGGAGCAGGCACATACCTCAGTCTTCCAGATTCAATTAGATTTTGTTTTAGGCTTTCTTTAATTACCCACTGCCATTTGAGCCCAACTGGGTGACATAAATGTATTATCCCATCATAATGTCAGAATTTAAAATTAGATTTGGTCTCCATAAATACACTTCATCCAACCTTAGCAACTCTGTCCAGCAACGATGACTATTTTATGTAACATCTTTCACACAGTAAAACCTAAAAACTGCACTAAAAATTACAGCTACCTTTTCTGGCCGTAGATTTCTCTTCCATTTATCTGAAGAGAATTCAGTTCAGGGTGAAAAGGAAATAGTTTCGCAACATCAAACACTGAAGCAACAACAGAAAAAGCAAATTACATAAAGTCCAAATGTACTTACAGTCTCCTTATTTGGAAGCAACTCCTTTCGGATCCTGAAGAAGTTCTTGCCGTACTGCCTCAACCCCTTAATAAAACGTTTCTGTGATAAAAGATAACAAAAATAGTATGTCAGCAGAAGGGGGGGGGGGGGGGGGGGGGGGGGGGGCCAAAAAAAAAAAAAAAGAAATCTTGTTAATCAGCACAACACCCAAACAATGTTCTTAGCTTAAGGACTGTCGACAGAAGAAAACGTATACCTACACAGCAACTGAAAACAGACAGGGGAAAAAAGGCTTTGAAAAGATACCGAAAAATTCAAACCACATTCCCTTCCACGTCAAACTTCCAACATTTGAAGCTTAAAAAAAGTCAGTACCACAGTCAGTTCTTTTCCAAAACGACCGAAGTATTCTGCTGCACGTCTCTTTCGAAGTCTGTTTTTCAACTAAGAAGCAGCAGGCGAAAGAAAATACGCAACGCTGATTTTCAGGGGAGGAAAGTGACTCTCCAGAGAAGGCGTTGCAGGGGTTAAAGAGTCCTCGCAGACGCCAACCCTCCGGATTCACCCTTCCCGATTTTCGGAGGAATACCAGCAAGCGGCTTCCCGAGAAAGCCCTCCGCCAGACGACAGCGGAGCCGCCGCTGCCGCTCCCCCTCGGCGGCTCGCAGCGGTCCGCGATCGCTTGCCACGCCGAGACACTTCCTCCTCTCGCCCTGCAGCCGCCCGGCGGGGCCGGGGCCGCGCACGGCGGGGCCCGGCTGCGGCCGCGGGGGGAGCGGCGGTGCAGGCGCAGGTAGGGAGCGATGGCGGGAGGCTGGGGGCTGCGGCGCGGGCGGCGAGGCGAGGCGAGGCGAGCGGAGCCGCGACCAGCGGAGGAGCCGAGCCGAGCCGAGCCGAGCGGCGCGGAGGGCCGGGCGGGCGGGCGGGAGGCGGCGGCCGCGGCCGCCCAGCATGTGATCGCGGCGGGGCTGGGCGGCGCGGCGCCCGCGGGGCGCGCCGCAAAAGGCGGCCTGGATCGCCGGCCCCCCCCACCCACCCCCCCCGGCCCCCGTGCGGCGGGCCCCTCGCCCCCGGGAAAGCCCCGCGAAATCGGCCGCCGGATTAACGCCCGCCGGTCCCCGGGGGCTCTGCAACGGGGTGGCGTCTTCCTCCCCTGCCAGTTGCTGTCTCTCATCTGCCGCACCCCTCAGCTGCCCTTCTTTACTCTCCGGTCCCCCCTTCAGCTGCCCCTTGCACTCATGTTTCCCCTCTGCAGTATTCCCCCCCCCCCCCCCCCCCCCGCAAGATAACTCTTCAGCCTCCAGCTGTAAGCATCGCTCGCTCCCCTCCTCCTCTCTTTCCGGGGCCAGCACCTTCATTCGGTAAATCTACTGCAGCGTGCTATCCCTCTCAGCCTGCAGCTCTGGGACCAGTCTCACCTACACCCCAGCATTTCACCACCATGAATCAGTACACCAGGAGATTAAGACTAAACAGAGTGCCTCTTTGTGGAAGGGCCAGTCCTGAGGACTTTTTCCTTTCCTATAATAAGCATACAGGTATAAACACCAGCAAATACCAAATTCTGCCTGCAAAAAAGATGAGGGATATTGAGCATGTGGGCCCTACCATTCTGGGGGAGATGAGAATTAGTAATTCTCTAAAAAGAAACATACCTCAAGTTGGCTTAATGCATTTTGGACCACAGCTTCTTGCAAACATCTACTTGAAGGAGGTGGGCAGGTGATTAGAGGCTTCCATATTGTGGATAAGGAATCCCAGAAAGGGTAATTCACTACTAAAATAGTGCTCCGTACACCTCATAAGCTCCCACCACAATGCTGAATGTGAGCAGTCTCTTTGGAATCTCATGTATATTATTTTGCAGATATGCTCCCACAGGGATCTATCCTTACCTAACCCTGACCCCCAAAACCAGCAAGACTGCTAGGGTTCTCCAAGAACATGCCTGGGGGCACAGAGACAACTACTGGTTGTATATACTTTGAGATTACAGTCCCTTCCAGTATATGTTTTGCTCATACCCACCTGCTCCTTTTAAACCAGTAAACAGAGCACTCTGGAGTTTAGAAGTTCAGTGACAGGGGTGCTTGGGTTCCTGAACAAGGCAAATTTTACTAATACCAAGGTACCAGTCCCCCATTCACAGGTGGAAGTCACACAAATATCTACAGAGCAAGATACCAAGACTGCCTACAACGTGTAACTGGTCACTAATGCACGCGCATACTTCTCACTTTTTACCATGTGAACGGCAAGGAATTTTCAATACATTGAGGGGGAGGACAATCACCCCTGGCACCATACGCATACCTCTTCTGGTTTGTGCTTCTGGGCAAGAAAAGATGGCAGCAGCAACTAGGCAAACAACCGAGCCCTCATACTGCTCCCAACATCCCAAAGAGCAATATAATTCCTGTCTGCAGCTTATCACAAAGAATGAAAATCAACTAGATCGAGAAACATTTAAAAACAGGCAATCCAAAGGGAACTCGGATTCTAAACGATGCAGCTCAGTTCCTGGCTTTGACATCACTGCCTCGTGGACTGTATCAGACGTACGATGCTTTTGCAGCATCAGTTACCAGAGCATACATAGGAAACGGTGACAAAAAGCTGTAGGGGAATAAGAAGAAGCCAGAGCTGGAACACTCCAACCATGGATGAAAAAGCACAAGGAAATATGAGAGAGCAATCTGGTCCGCTGCATGAAAAGCCTTGATTCCCTGTTCCTCATTTTGCCAAAGGCTGACTAGGGTGTATCTGAATTCTCAGGGGACCATTTTATTTATTTTTTTAAGATTCCTTTAAACAAACTATTTTACATGTGTTGTGCTGTGATTCAACTCGGTATTAAAAAAGCCTATGACAAACTGTTTTCCTTTGAACTCAGGAGATGTTAAAAATCCCTACTGGGAATGTAAGCCTAGCAAACAGCCTATATGAATAACAGAATTAGAGGGAGCTTGAAATACTGTTCCAAATTTCCAAATATGAATATCCTTCTGGCATTCTGAAATTTTGGCCAATTATGCCGTCACCTTTACTGGTGTCATACAGAATTATCAGTAGGCCATTGAGGCAGTGCAAGATATCCAACTATAAAATAGTTGTGTGCCTCTATTGAAAGGCAAGAGAGAGCCACTTGATACACAGAGAACAACAAAGCACACAAAAATTAGTTTCAGAAACTTAGAAATTCTAAAGCTTAACAAAATGATCAAGGTTTTTTAAAACATTTTCTTTTTCAGATTTTCCTTCCTATTCTAGTCTTCCATTAACTCAGGCATCATGTTCAGTTCTCCCTTAGCTTACAGCAAGAACAGCTACTTCTTTTCTCCAAGTCAAGCACCACAGAGACCTCTAAATGTTTTTAAATATAAAAGAACTAAATAGTTGCACACCAAATCAGAAGTGACCTGTTGCTCTCCAGCGTCTCATAAAACAGACTGCATAACACAGTTTAAATTTTCTCTGCTCTGCACAAATGACACGTAACAAATTCTATGTCTGCATTTTAATGGTGCAGGAGATGTTGCACTGCTCACAGAAGGCATGTGAAAATGACAGCTGCTGAATTAAAATAGTCTTACAATACAGGGCTGGTAGAACAATGAGGCTTAAACCTTTGGATGCACGAGAAAAGTTTTGCTAAGAAGTGGAAGTGGCTCTAGAGCACAATGGTTTGATTTTTTACAAGTACAGAATTCGGATTTTTAAGATAAACATTTCAATTTTACTACTTATGTTTAAAACATCATTTATGACAGAATTCTGTCAGCATTACTGTTTGTACTGTTCACTGAAGACAAACTGTAACACAATTTAAAAAAATGCTATGGATAATTACTGCTGTGAAGTAGCACCAGGAAATCCCATGGCTTGCTAGGTCAGTCAGTGTTGACAGACAACACCACTACATTTTATGAAGTGGTTACCATGGCTATTGACCAGCCACAACACAAGATCTCCCAATACCACTTTATAATTTGAGCTTCCCCAATGAAATGTATTAGATTCTGCAGTATCCTGCTACAACGTGTAAACAGGGAGCTATAAATAACCAAGGAAGAACAAGGAACAAGCATGTTAATGTTTGCATATGTGTTACTTGCAGGTCCCATATTTTATCCCAAGAAACAAATACCATGACAAGATACACAAAGCCATTATGTTCTGGCTAACAGAGCTCAGATGGCATGTTTATCAATGTGATGATAATGCCATTGCAAAGCTGTAGTTAAGGTTATGCGTCAGGGTTTCTATTATCAAGAGATTACAGCTTGGCAGGAAAAATTTGCTGCTGCTGCATGCTGAAATTCAGCACCCCTGGTTTTAACTGTGAACTGAGGTTCCCAGTTCAGTTTTCTTCTTTACTGCAGAAATCTAAAATAAAGCTGTTTCTAAAAGCATGCAAGAATAACATCTAGTACAAAAACGATCTGTTTAATCAATTTAAGAATTTCAAACTGAAACCTCATGGGCTTCAGCAAGGAAGGATGACTCTGATAAAACTGTAAATTCATAACTGCTACTAATATGTCTCTTCCGAGGTGCTGCTTCAGTCAGGTTTAGATCAAACATGTTTTCTCTAAGAAAATCCATGTGCTATTTCATTCCCTTCCTATGACTTCCACCTGGTTAATTAGTGAAGAGCACGTTGTAATGCACTGTATTTACAAACACACAAGCACAGAGCCTTTTCTGTTCTTCTTCAATCCAGGAAATAAGGACTTCTTTTTTTTCTCAATCTTTCTAAAAAAATCTCTTTAGACTACATCCAAGAACAGCAAGTTCTTCTCTCAACCTTTTCCTCATTTATAAGCATATAAAAATGGAAGATGTTGCTATCGTGAAAGCAATCGGTACAGTGCATGTTTTGAAAGGCCCAAGGTTTTCTAGGCAGATGCCAATTGAAGTTGCCACCATCTTCCATATTTAATATGCCTTTTTAAGTTTTATAGTAAATATGGTAGGAGAAATTACGGGGTTTTAATAGTTAACAGCAAATAAACACTAAATGCATAAAAGCATCTTTATTTCTTAAATTTCACAAGACGAAAAATTGTGGCAGTTGTTCTGAAAAGAAAATGAGATTTGGTTATAGCTGCAAAACTTCTGTTAAGTGGGCAGCACATTCATGGATTGTCCCAAACAATTTTTTAGCATGCAGACATTGTATATGCACACTAGCTGAACTTCAGTGCACAAAGTACGTTTTCTTAAAAGCTTGGCTGAGTTTTAACATTATATTTTGCTTATTTGTGTACAGTGCAATTAAAGGCATTTGCTGATAACATTAAATGATATATACTGTCCTCTAGAAACAGAAGTATCCTGAGAGTTTCCTTAAGAAGACACAGTTTAACCTGAAGATGTCAGGTATCTCTCACAAAAACATAACTTGTGTTATTCACAATTTTTTTTCCGACCAAACTATACCTGGCTGTAGCAGAAAACGATGCTAGTATTTATTGTATCTTTACCTCAAAGGAATTCTATACGCTCAGTAACAGACAGGACTAAGTACTGCTCAGTAAAGAATTCCATGAAGGGCAAAAAAAAAGTACTTTAAGTTAAAGAAAATGCAGCTGTCACACATATCCAAGCTATTCTCAGAATCCACCTAACCACTGCAGGCACATAGCATGTCCATTTAACTCCTTCCACAAGCTGCTTTGTCCCCTGAACACTCTTGCCCAGAAAAAGGCCAACGGCCCTAAGGTGCTGCACCAGCTAGGACTGTGGCCAGAGAAGGGAAGGTGTCTCAGGGATGGGAAGCTGCAGTCAGATTGAGATGCCCTTGCCGTGCCCCATCCACTTCCAGCCTTAGCTGGCAGGCTTTCTCTCAGTCCTGCCTTCTCAAAACGGCCCAGACTGGGGACTGGCGGCTTGGTTAAAGCCGGGGGAAAATGCTTTCTGGCACTGAGCCCAGGAAGGCTGCACGATGGAGAAGCAGGTGGAGAGATAGGCAGATGTTCTGTCTGGTCAGAGAGAGAACAGGATAGTCAAAGGCTTCCACAACACAATTTTAAGATGCACAAATTGTCAGCTAAAGAGATGAGACAGCTACAAAAGAAAAGAGGGGGAAAGACCCTTTTCTAGGCGTACAGGAGAAGGCAGAAGGGAGAGACGTTCCGCAGAAATTTCTTGGCCCGAGAACGCACATCCTCAGAGCAACTTGCCACAGACAAGGATTGGTCCCAAGGTAAGAGAATATTCTAGGTTGCGACAGTAGCACATAGAATGAGCATGATGACTCAATGAAGCTCACCTGAAACCTTTATTTAAAAAAAAAAAAAAATCAGTCCACTGGGAAAGAACTATCAAGAAAAATCTACATTCAGGCCTCTGCTATGTTCCTTTAACATGCCCTGCTGCTGGGAGAACAGGATATGCTTCAACCTCCTCTGAACTTCATTTTATTGTTTCCTGTCACTACCGTAACTCTGCTTAATGTGTTTTGAATTTAATTTTGAAGTAGCAAGCGATTTTACCCTTAGCATGAGATACTTGTGCTGTTGTGCGTTACATCGGTTAACAGCAAGCTTGCAAAAAATCACCTAGCTGACAAACTTAGACACCGTAAGCCCTCCCTAAACGTCTCTGCGTGTTGTTCCACAGACCTTAGCATTGTATCAATGATGTGTGCAGATCTCAAGCATGCAAGCAGAAATAATAGATCGTTGCAGAAATACCTCTGTTCCCACTGTTCCCTCAGTGTTATCTGCCTGTAGCCTACATCTCAGGTTAAGTTTACTGCTCCGTCCCATCGCTAACCACAGCACTTCTTTGTCTACGCCTGCAGGAAGTAAGGCTGTCACCAACTTGCAATTTAGAGTCTCCTCCTGAAGAGGCTGCACTGAAGCACAGGTCATGATTTGAAGGACCTTATTCTCTTCTCCGACACAACCATGCGAAGGTATGGGAAATGGTTCACACAGTCTGGCAACTGCTTGAAGATGTCTGCAACCACTTACTACAAATCGCTGTTGCAAGAGACCTCTGTTGTAGGGGAATGTCTGTGCTTTGATGACCACTGACGCTATACACACAAGCTCTTTCATGATCTGTTTGGCTTGCAGAAGTTGTGGAATAACAGCAAGTAAAGATCCTTCACTGTACTTGATGCACTGTACGCTGCACCAGCTAGCTATGACAGTGAAACATCAGCAGTAATAAATGCCAGCCAACCCCTGCAATGCCAGTTCTTGCTGCTTAATTACAAACTACAAATTTTTAAGTAACCAATTTTGAGACAAGTTCGTTTGTTGTTTTTGGTTTTGTTTTGTTTTTTTAACAGTCCCCTTTCACAACTGTAAACAGGTAAACGTTTCTTAAATTGTGCCACAAACATGTTTCCAGACTTCCAGTCCAAGAGAGAAGGCACACATGCAGGTGATCATTTTGTAGAGCAAGACTGGAAGAGAATAATCACATATATGCATGTGGGTGTGCATATAGATACTTTGTTTTGGTCGAAAGCATCCCTTGCCTCCAAAATATACTTACTCAATTTGCCTCTTCATTCAGCAGATTGTGACCTTAGTTCAAAATACGTACTAAAACCAAATTCAGCTGTCTTTTAATAGATACTGGTCTGTTTATTTTTCTCGTCAATTTATTTTAATGAAATAGTGCTATTGTGTCAAGACAATATTGTCCTCTAACCTTTGTGGTATTTTGAAAGTAAAATTCTTTTTCACCAAGTCCTCTTACTCAAAGTTATTATGGAAAAACAAAAATATTTTGACGGTATTCATTAGATACCATTCTATATTAAAAAGCGTTAAAGTTCTCATTGGATATTCAAAGCACCTCTTCAGAGTGCATTGCTGGTCATCTACATGTGATAAAAATCTCACACTCCTTGGGCCATATGCCTGTAAGATCAAGTATCCTCTATAAACAAACCGACATGAAATGTATCAGCTGAAAGGCTTAAAGGTGCCGAACAATTAGCTTTCCCTCCCAATCGGATCACTTTGTCTTCCTGAAAAAATATACTGAAAAATTAAACCCTACCTCAAACTGTAAGGGATTCAACACCAAAGCATTATACAGATGCAGAGAAGCACAGAACATCCACCAGAGCCTGTGTTCCGCACATCCGTAGCCATATACACAGACGGAAAGTCATTAAGCAGACTCCCTCAAGGGAATGCCAAAAGATCCTGAAATGATAATGATCCCCCTTCCATGGTGCTGCACTGTTGGCTTTTGTTTTGAACAATAGATCTCCCATGATACCTCTCACTTGCTGAAAATATTGGTATTAAGTGAGCATGAGCACAGCTGTGTGTAAATTACATATATAAACAGATTAGATTTGTATATTTATACTGGATGCAAACACATTAATAGCACATTTGCATACACAGTTGGCTAAATGAGATTGCATGCAGAGCAGGATTACTAGTTACAAACACATTTATTTAGAATTTTCAATAAAGTATTTATACTGCCGTTCAAGAGGTCAAAGTGGATTCGTTATCCTTTCTCTCCTCTTCGCCTTCTTAGAAGTATGCAAAAATGCTCTTGTCAACATGCTTTCCACATCTTGCCAATCCCTCATCACAACTATTCTGGAAAAAGGACTTACAAGCTAGCAGAAGAAATGGAACTGGGGTGCTTACCTAAAGGTTATCCAAATTTCCTTCAGTTTAGTTTATTGAAAGTGATGTTTTAAAGGGGGAGTGGTGGTGGTGGAAGAGTTCGGCATTTGACCACAGCATGAACTACTACCTAAATGCCAGTTTATAAAACTCTTCTTTCCCTCCTCTGTTTAATGCCAGGGATCAATGCAAAAGTCTGTATGAAAGGCAACATGATATTGAAGGTGACACAACAGCTCTCAGACATTTCCAAAGCTGGGGGAGAATTCAACCATTCCTTCACCCCAGGCTTTGAGCTGTCAGGGTGCTGCCAACCTTATGTGCTAACCCCAGCTTTATTTTACCATCAGTATTTTAACAGAGCTATTTTTATAAAGAGAAAGACTTCGGGTTCACCCAAAGCAGTACGCAAAGCTCTGATTCACCTTCTGCATTGTACCTGTTTCTGCGTGAGAGCCTAGATGAGAAAACAGAAAAAAAAAAAAATCAATTATGTCTAAATGAGGAGCCTTTATTTTTTCTCTAATTGTGCCCTCTGATTATTGGCTCTGGGTGCTTTCACTGCACATCCCCAGATAATGCTCCCAAGCCAGCCAGCCTCCCTCTCGCCTTCACATTTCACGTCGGTTCCTGTTAAAAGGTCCAGTCCTGCCTCTTGGGTTCACCACGCTCGCAGCCCCGCCGATAAATCATCTACCAACCTGCTCTTGGAAATGCACTGGCCGCGGTGCGATGGCTCCGGCCCGGGTTGCCAAGCAACCTGCGCAAGAGGGATGTCTGAGAACTGCTGACAAATAGCCAAGTGGCTGCAACAACAGACTTCTCTCTGTCAAAAACGTGTTCGGGAGAAGTGCCTCCCCCGCCTCTGCTCTGTGCGAAACACTGCGTGATTGTAAAACCAAAATCAAAAGGCTATTGTAATGAACACACACTTCCTGCTCAATTACTAATTGTTAAAAAGCTGCGGGGAGGCTGCGATCACGCAGCGTATGGCAACAGAAATGTGATCCGGTAAACGAGATAAAGTCAACAGCACGCCAAGAAACCTGATCTAAGAACAGCTTACAGTGGCACATCAGAAGCTGATGCACAGATCAAAAAAAAAGGCTGGATATTAAAGCACCAGCAGGAGGAAAAAGAAAACCTGACTTTGCTTTTCCTGAGCTCTAGAAGGGGTATTTGATAAACAACCTTGACTCTGGAAAAACAATTTGTGGATTATTACAAGCATTATTATCCATCCTAACACTACTGCAGTTGCATGGTCCCACATTTCAACAGAAAGACGAACAAGGAGGGACAGATGAGCAGGCAGGGACAGATGAGCACTCTTGTTTGAAGACTGCTCAGTTTGCAATTTACTTTCCTCTATAATAAAGTAAGGGTGGGAAGAGGAGGCATTCATTTTTCCAAACCAGGTCTGGAGAACTCACCCCCTGGTGGCACTGCAACAGAGGGTCGAGCTGCAGGAAGATCTTCCAAAGAGCAACAAGTCCTGAACTTCCAGAAGGCTGGAAATGCACAGTCCCTCAGGACTCTGCATACCTCTCCTCTAAACAGCAGTGCAGAAAGGCAGTTATATTTAACACACAGGCAAGCATTTCCTTATTCTACTAAACTTAATCATTTCCACCAGCAAGAAACTCGGCTGGCCAACTTGCCCACGTTTATATTTAAATGCCCATGACAGACCTTCTGCTGGCAGCCGTAAGGGTCCACCTATGCAGGCATGACAGGCAGATCCAGATCTGTGCAACGCTCCAGCTGCTCACAAAGCCTCCCCGAGACATTCGCTCTTTCATGATCTTCAGAAAACAATCACGTTGCACATGTCCATAAACCAGGTTTCACACAGTGAGTCTAAGACTATCCCCCTCTGTGGACACAAAACCTTTAAAACCAAACTGGAGACTGCCTTCATTGACAACAAAAGAGCTTTCTATTTATATAACATTATCTGTAGATTGTTGTCTCCTGTAATCAACAGTTTCTCAGTGCTGCAAACAAAGCTAAAATGATTTGAGTGTGTTTTTACATAAATGATTTTTTAAAGATGCATTTTAAGAGTTAAGGAGAATAAAGGTCTGGCACATTTGTGACCCAGAGAAGCAAAACAATATGCTGCTGCCAAGAGACAACAGAAAGCTTTTGATTATACTTCAGATTGCCTTTTTCTGTACACAAAGAGATTCATTTCTGATTGTTATTTTAAACTGCTGTTAAAAGGCTAATATACAAAAAGCCTTCTTACACATCAAAACTAAAGAGCAAGTAAAAAGTTGGACAACGTGTTCCTTTTCAAGGACATACTTCCTTTCCCATATGACATCTGAAAGTACCTCCCTTTAATATAGGTAATTAGTAGAAATTCAGCACTTAACCTGCAAACTTCAAGTAAAAAAAAAAAAAAAGCTATTTGCTTTTTATTTCTCAAACTCATGCTCACCCAGACTTGGTAAAAATGCATTTTCTAAAAAAATAACTCATAGTTCCAATTTTTGTTGTTGGTTTTTGTTTTTTTTTTTGAACAGGATGAAACTAGCTGGAGTAGAGGATCCAAAAGCAGAGATAAAAATACATATAAGCAGCATATGTAATATGAACCAAAAGAGAAAAGCAGCACTTGGGGAATATAAACAATGCCCTACTATACCACCTTTCCTCCAAAGGCATGGTTCTCTTACATCAATTTGGAATATTAACCTTTGTCTTCCTCACATGCTCTGAATCTCAGATACCTGTACCGAAAGCTGCAATGCCAGTGCATTCTTAAAGTTATGAATATTTCCTTGAATAATGCCAACATCAGAATGTCTATCATCTTCCACAGGGCTGAAGACGTTCCTTATGTTTTCTCACCTTTACTGGGCAGAAACAAGCCAAGAGGAAAATATCCTTTATTAGCCTCCCTCTGAATTTCATTCTCCTCATACTGTTTTTCTTAACAACAGGATTTTTACTCAACTTACAATACCATAGGGAACACCACTCTGCCCACTAACACAAAGCAGATCTCCATTAGATCATCAATACTAAAATGCCCATTCTAGGCAATAACATGGGTGGGTGAACACAGATATATACCGGCCCCCAACCCATGAGCTGTAGTTCAAGCAAGATCAGACCACAAGTCCCTTGAGCTCTTAAACATCAGAACATTTCCATTTTCTCCGTCTTTTTCCCCAGAAAATTTTCTTTTTGTTACACAGATCATACAAAGTTCTGAAAATACACGTCTGTTTACTCAAGTTTAACACTATTACGCAAGCCTGAAGTTGTTCTCTTTCACTGTGACTTTTTTTTGTCCTTTCAGTCAATTTGTAACACTAAGCACAAAAAAGCTGCACTCTGACTACTTGAAATATACTGTACGATCCTTTCAAGACTTGAACATAGTATTTCTAGTGGAAGTTCCCTATTGCAGAAATATTGTTCCATTGGGATTTCAACCATTATTGTCAATTATTCTGGAGACCATTTCTGCCTTCAAACAGTGACTTTATGCAAATGACAGAAGGAAACAGTAAAACCACTTCAAGAGCTCCCATACTTTAGAGCAGTGAACAAATCCAAGAATAATGAGACAAAACGGTGGCAAGAATCCCCAAGGAAATTACACATATAGAGGGGCAAATATTTCTGTAGGTGACTTCGCCAAGTAAATAATTAAACAGCAGGGCTGCTCATGGTAGCAATGCCCAGGTTTGAGTTCAAGCACTAAGATACAAATTCCAGTTTGTAACCCTTACTAAAATGACATGAGGCAACCTCTGCAAACTTCCTGAATTTCTCTCAGGATAAGTCTGCCACTGACTGCAGTGGAATGAGGAGATACCTGAGAGCGCAAATCTGGATGTAAGAAATACTAGTGTGCTGGTGGTTAAACCACGACAACTAGTGATGACAAAATCAAATTCCAAGCTAAGAGACATATCCTCAGTGAGAGATCTTTCCTGTATCAAGCAGAAAGCAAGCTTCCTCCTGTGACAGGAGTTCTTCATCCTGCCAAGTTGTTTACAACAAAAATAGGGTGTTCTGATGTGTTTCAAGAATTTCATACTCTTTTAGTTACCGAGAAATGAAAATTTAGTAATTCCCATTTTCACCTAAGATGATACAGTATCAGAAAACCTTGAACACTTAAGACCAAAATGAGCATATTCAGAACACTGCAAATTCTATACGGCTCTTTAGAAAGTTCAGTCTCCAAAGCCTCATAATTTAAGCTTTTTAACCTGTGTTTTCTTTCTTCCACTGAAGCTTTTATTGTAAGAAAATTCTGCCAGTCAAAAAAGTTAAGAGAGATGAGAAATCACAGGGGAATCTGGGTATGTAATAGTGTCTCCACTGAAAGACAGCAGATTTTAGCACGTGAGCAAGCCCCTAAACTCCCTCTTTAGACGTGGGCTGGGGCAACAGTGGCAGCATGTTTTGTGTCTGTGACTTACTCATAAGCTCTGGAGGCTGACGCCAAAGAAACTGAAACATTACTTGTGATACTCCGCACTGTTTAGAAGATGGGTGACAGTTTGAAGAGGAGACTAATTTCCAAATAATTACAGACACACAGCCTTTGACACTTTTATAAGAACTGAACACCCAAATTCGGCATTCAAGTCACTTAATGAATTTGTTATTTCAGTTGTGTAGCCCAGTCTGACCCAGCTATGTACATGTAGCAGTTCCTAGGAAGAGTGGCAGCATTTCCCTCCAATTTACAAGACTCCACGCTGAAATCACATAACGTAGCCTTCTCTCTAAAGAAGGAAGTAAAAAGGCCTAACCTTTTCCAGGACTTTGACTGATTGCTAATTAAAGATTGTCTTCATAGCCTTATATTTAAAAGAATCAGAATGTAATAAATAGCACCAATGCTCTCCTAATTGTAAGATTCTAATTCTTTAGCTACTGCCAGCTGCCAGTGTGGGTACAAGCGGCACCCGAGCACCAAAATCAGCAAGACTGCTTGTAACAAATTAGATGAATGGTCAGCTAAGCTTTCTAATTATAATTAAATTATTATTTTTATTATTTTTAACCAGTAAGTCCCACCGCACAAGGTCTCAGCTCCTTGCAAGCTCCTGTCGTGAACCCACACCACTACCCTCATTGTTCAATTATCCATTGTATTTTTGTCAGAAGCGTGGAAGATTTCCGTAAAGTGAATGATACACTTCTGCCACGCAGCCATCCAATTACTGAGGAAGATGTTGGCTCATACGGTGATCTTGGCAGTAACGTATAAAAGTAATTTTAAAAAGAATCAGACGATTCGTAAGTTCCCTTTTCTTTTGTGTAAGGGGCTCTGAATAAAAACATCTACTGGGGGGGTGTGCCAAATATGAAAAAGTGACCCACAAATAAGAGACAAAAGAAAAAAGATTTGAAAACGAAGGACCAGAAATGCATCTGTAACAAAGGCGAACACTGGCAAAGGAAACTTGAAAGGTAGATATTTGGGGGGAGGGAGGCAAGGGGGAAGTGGTGCTGAGACTACGGAATTAACCTCCCCAGACACGTAGAACTGGACAATATCTTCCGTAACAGATAAATGAAATACACACCCTAATAAAACAGAGGTGCCCTCTTTTGCCTTCCCCAATTTGTAACAAATGGAATGTTTGATTTGAGTGTTTGAAGTTATTCCAATGCAGTGGAGGGTAATATGCTGTGATACTTATTTATTAGCTCCTCTAAATGCATAAGCCCCTGTCTGATCAATCTCCCCATGTAGCCTAAAAGCTATATAAATCTGAGCGGATACTATGAAAGGGGGTGGGGTGGGGGGGAGAGGAGGAAAGGAAAGAAAGGAACAAAAGAATAAGAAAAAACACGGTGGATCATGCACAAGTGGATAGGGGAACAAGTGAGATACCAAGAGGCCAGCAAAAGCTGAAGCAAAACCACAAACCCAGAAGCTACATGCACTTTGAGTCTTTACCACAATGTATTCAAAACCACAGGCACATGAAAGTACAAAAGCAACATTGGACAAGGAGCACAAAGCAGTAGTTTTTAAATGCACCCTCATGAGCACTGATCAACACAACACATCTTTTACACAACACTTAAGGAGGAAGGAAGAGGAAACCTAACCACATGGTAGTTTAAGAGAACCTTTGCAGAAGCACAGACAGTATTTACAAGCTGTCCAGGGACTGCTGTGTTGGGGTTCATCTGTGTTGACTACCTAAACTTTTAAAAAGGTCAAAAGTTAAGTTACTCAGCTACTGTGAAATGGAAAACAAGTGTTCTTCTAAGGTGGCATTTCCACACTCAAATCTAAGTTTCCTTCCACATCATATGAAACCCCTCACATTTGCCACGTAAGCAACATGGGGCCAGACTTGGAAATTAAGCCTCCTCGGCTCTAGCAGACTTCCTCAGTACTAGCAGGTACTGAGTATCTCTCTGGATCAAGTCCTAATTTGCTGTCAAATTCTTTTTATGGCAGTATAATCATTAGCTTTACTGGCACTGTTACCCTTGTAACTAATTAGGAATCTTGGATGGATGCAGAAAATGATTAATATGTAGTCACTATGCATCCACTACAGAAGAAGCCTATTATCAAACAAGTGACACCTCCACAAACTTAAATTAAATAATGGGTCCCTTAGAGGATTCAGAGCCACTGACAGAACGGCAAGTGATTTAAGCAGCATAAAGCTGAGCAACTGGTCATGGATCACAGTTTTTTCACTCTGTTACAGCCTGTAAAAGAACAAATGATCATTTTTCAGCCTAATTGAATATGGCCGCCCCGCTCATACACAAAAGGAGACAAAGCTATATAATTTGCTTCATTAAAATGCATTTTTATGTCATCTGAAAGATTAAAAAAAATTGGTGCTGTTGATCGGGAAGATTAGAAAAACAAAATTTATCATGCAAACAGAACTTGCAAATGAGGTGTATTTTGGCATTCATACTGCTTATGCTTGTGCAAGAAAGATAAGTCCCGAGCACTAAAGCACACAGAGCATCCATACTGTGACAGTAATCGAAGTTTCTTAAATACGAATTATCTCACTATACCAATCTGAAGTATTTTGTCATTTTCTGTTGCAATGGCCACCAGGCCATACTAAGTTCTCAGAGAAGCTGTCAGGCAGAACCACAGGAATCTAGTGACATTCAAGAAGTTTGAATTTTTTTTTTTCTCGTAATTATTAGAAAAATCAAAATACCTGTTAAAAAAAGAACCTTTTTCAACATCAAAATCAAAGCTGCAAGCAAGAGTGCTGCATTTCAAACATAACCTTAATTATACTAAAGCTTTCCGAGGTGGCATGTTTTGGCACTCTCACCCTCCACAAGCCAGGTGACAAACCTAGTTAGTTTTTCCTCTCCCCGCTCCAATCCCCGCTTTAGCTTTCATTGCTTGGAGATGCTAGGAAGAGATCTAGGAAGCTAGATAGTTATTTAAAAGTTAGTTACCGTTTGACACTGGAAAACAAATTTGTTTTCTTCCATATTTCTAGCTTGGCCAAGAAAGCAACATGGCCTCTCCGCTACTGCTCCACAGAGCGTCACTTATGCCGGCAAACGCTGCTCTGGCAACAAACATCTGCTATCGACTGCCGCCACAGCACCAGAACAGAGAACGTCATTTCTTTGCCCTGCCAGGCACGGGAGCGTGGACTGAGCTCCATACTGTTTTCTGACTAAGAGACTCTCACCTGTTTCTAGCTCGGCTCATTCTTGGACCTCTTTGACCTACACCCTCTACAGCTACAGCTTAGCCTTAGGATTCCCCTTATTTAGTCTGAGCTGATGGCCCCCACGTTCAAACAGAATGGAAGTCAAGGCTAAGACAAAGAGATCCACACTATCAGTAGGGAAAAAAACTTGGGGGGGAGGGGGGAATCAAATGTCATCTCGCCAAGTTGGAGACAACACTGTAATCTGTCTCTGCACTTGCTTTGTTTTAGGTGGGGTTTTTGTGTTTTTAAAGCAATCTTGTTAGGAACAGCAAATTGCCATTTCCCATGGTTTCGACAGCAAACAACTCTTTCAAAACAAAATAGCGATTTGCCGTATCAAGTAATCCATTCCTGGGCTCTATGTATTTAAGAAAGTGTAATTCCAACACAAGTATTCCAAAATGAAACACTTTTCCCTGTATCAATTTAGACTAAGCCAAAATTACTTGGAAAGATGCTGGAGATTTCTATCATACACTTAACATGGAAAAATATCAAAGCACTTCTCTACTATTTATTACTATATTATAATTGCACTTGTAGATATTAAGGAGGTAAGGATCCTGTAGACCAATTTAAATTTCTTAACACCTGCAAGACAGCTAAACTCAAGCAAACTACTGAAATGACAGGACTATTGAAATAATTTGAAATCAACCCAAGAACTCTGGATGTTGCTATCAATACAAGCCAATAAACCAGTCACCCCTCCTTAACCGTTAGAAAAGGTGAACCTAAATTTAAATCACACTATTTATAACATTTCCAAAACAAACAAAAAAAACCTTCTGAAAACAGACAGCTAACCAACACTTCTTGTATTTAAATTATAAAATTGCTTTCAAAAGCATAAACTCATACAATCTGAGATGTTGGGGTGTTGGGATAACGTACACCAAGGAGCATGAGCCAGAAATCTATCTAAGGACATGTATTATATTTGCATTCAGAATGGGAAGCAAACTGTGAAACATATCTTATTAATCTTTTAAAAGGCAATCATACCATTAACAAATATGTATTATCTTTAAAAAAAAATAAATTTCAGAATTTGGAAATTAAGTTATGTACAAAGAAATGGAGAGTAAACAGGTCAGTGGAATGCAAGCAAGAGAGCTTTGATACACGGTACCTTTTTAAAATTGAATCAAGACACACACCCCCGTCCAAAGATAGATACAGGACAAAAAAAGTTTTACCATGACCAGGAGAGATGAAGACTTACACTCACTCACTTGGTTCTGCTTGCTATGGCAGAAGCATTCACCCCAGAAACTCCCAGAATTTTGATGATCCCTGCACTGTCCAGATGCTCTTACTGTTATAATGACTCAGTTTCCTTTTGGAGAAGAACAGGACATAGGATGATGTTATATTTAAACCAGATTCCGGATCTCTTAGCAGATAAAATCTGAATAAAAGGTCAGAGTATTGAAGACAGTAACAGTGTCACTGACCAGAGTATCATCTGATGGGGAGAAGGAAAAAAAGACAAGTCCATGCAGCATATTAGCACGCTTGGTTTATTTTCTTCCCCTGCAGAAGGCTAGGGTGAATAGTCTTTGTTTCAGTTGCAATACTGCTGAGCTGCACAGCTCATGCTTCTATACATAGAACTTGTAAGATATACACGAACATTAAAACTGACTCCAGCTCTGTTGCTAAGAAACTACGAAGGATAGCTTTTTTGGCCCTCTTCATTTATAAAATAACCACTTTGCCCTATGGGAGAACGAATGCAATCTCTCAAGTCCCTCAGTGCCTTGTTCTCATTTTTAAATGAACACAGAAAGATGATCGAGAATGCTAGGAAGTGTAAGTGATCTCCATTTTTAAGATGCCCTTGAAAATGAGATGAAAAACATGGTTTCAACAATCAACTGCTGTCGTATTTATTAATCTTTCAAGCAGCAGATTCTTTTCCCTTGGCAACAGGGAACTATGTGTACGCACTTCTGTCTCCCTATTACAAACCTTTTTCTAGAAAACAAAACAAAACACCAGCTTCTGAAAGCACCTACAAATTATTTAGTTTATGCTGGAGTTAAACTTTGAGTTTAGAGTTTAGCTTCCGTCCCCACACAGAAATAGCCTTCTAAGCTGTGGCAACTGGCCAGTGTAAATATTTGTTGTATTATTTTTCGGGATCAGCAATATGGTAAGTGCTTAAAAGATAAAAATATTCCGCATGAAGGCAGAAAGACGATGAATCAAGAAACATATGGCGGTTAAACAAAGCAAATAAAAAAATGATATTGTTAAGAAAAGACTAACTTATCTGGCAGCTGTGAAAAGATCAAGATTAGCGAACGCAGTGAAATCACCCATTTTGAAGCCAAGGTCACTGACAGGATTTATAGATTTATCCCTGAAGGCAGCCTTTGCTGAACATGAAATGCCGAAATATTTTTTTTTTTTTAATCTACTTCCCCCACCCCATTTGGGCTATCTCATTTGCTGGAGGCTTTTAAAATTCATTCCTTTTCACAGCTGGTTAAACAATGGAATCTTTCTGCAAACTAAAAGGACAAAATTGATTGCCCTACACAAACTTTTCTGCACGTATAATTGATTTTTAATTCACTGTCTTATTTCCAAAAGGACTTGACAATAAACCCAGTGCTGTATGTGCAATATTGATCCCTTTAAACAAGGACTTGGATCAAAGACTGACGCAAGTTAATCACAACCAAAAAGATTGTTATCTTTTGTCTAGAAACCTGTGTTTAAACTGAATTCACCTTTTCTAGCCATATTACACCTTATATTTTCTAGCTATACTGCACCTTCTAATTTTGTAAACCCATCAACTGCTAAGTAACTAATTTTATGCAACTTTTAAATAATAACTTTTTTCCCCAAGCAGAATAATTTCATCCTTCATCGGTTACTTTTTACTGTGAGGACTGATGGTTCTTCTACACTTTAAGTTCTTAGAATAAGCTACAGCAAGACTGTACATTCCCACTCTTTCTTAAAATAAAGGTCCTACTAGACCATGGCAATTTGTGTTTGGTGGGGTTTATCTCAATGCTCAGTTAATTTTCAACTGTTACTGATTAACACACTTGCAAATGGCATCTGATGGCTTGATTTCTAAAGCCCAGAAAATGTTAATTTAGTAGGAACTGCCACTCTACTATGAAGCTGTAATGTTTACTTTTTGTGGATAAAAAAAAATTAAAACTAAGCAGTAACTGATATCTTAACCTTCTAAGCCCACTCAATTACTCAAATGCAGCCCCACAATGCCAGCCTCCTTTTCAAATATCCCTTGATGACTTCCCCCCCCCCGAATATTCCAGAGGCTCTGTTTCAATTTTGCCATTAATTACATTTTCTATAGCTGCCACATGAACAGTAAATAAATTTCATGGTATTTTTGCCCCAGTAAGCAGCTCTGTCTTCCAGCATATCTGAAAAGCCTGGTTTCAAAGGAGTGAGCAATGAAAACAATGTTTTCACGAGCAGATACTCCAAAAAGGGCAGATGAGAGACATCTGAAGATGATTCTAGGCAAAGAAGGCAAGCAAATAAGTACATGTATTTTGCATAAGTAATTTCTTGACCAGCTACACTGGATTACAAATACTTGCAAACATGTTAGGAAATTAGTTTGCTGTATATCTTGTCATTTTTGGCAGAAGGATCTCCACTTGCATTTTATGACAAATGAGCTTTAAGCTGAAGCCAGTTGTGGATATTTTAAAATTTATGACTTGTAAATCCATGTACATGGCCAATTAAGGTTTATCGCCAGCAAGGATTAACTATCCCTGCACATAAATTTAAGAGGTTGTTTGAATCTAGGTTGTTTACCTCAACTACTCTACATCAAAAACAATGTAAAATATTTAAAGAGCAGCATATTTCACGATAAAAGCTAGTTATCAAGGACGTCACGGTGTGTCATTGACAGTTCTGCATGGAGATGCACAAGTAAAATAAAAAAACCCCCCACCTTCTTCCTAAGGAAGACTTAACAATTACTTTTTGAGAATTTAACATCTCTGAAAAGAAAGTGTAGAAAGAAAAAGGAGGAAGTGTCCGAGAAATAATGTAAAACTACTGTTTCACCCAGACTCTCTTCAACTTTGGAAGAGACAGCCCTGAATTTCCAAGGTGGTTCAATTAGCCTTGCCAGTGTTCTTCATAATCAACATCTGAATGCTAATTAGGAGAACAATTCCATGCAGCAAAAGCATCCCTGTGCAATAAACTGCAACACAGCAGCAGTGAACTCTGCCTTTAGCTAGCATGCATAAGTAAACAGAATTAATAACTACCCAAGTGTGGACGGGTGACTTAATCTGTTTCGATTAGATGCAGCTCAGCCTGAGGCCTTTGTGTTATTTAAAATGTGTTCATCATGTTTAATTAAAAACCTAATAAACTAGAGGTTCTTTTAGTTCTGATTTGTATTTCTCTCTTCTGTAAGCCATATTGATTTTCTTCGTACTTTTGATAAAAAGACAGAAAAAAGCACATTCTGAATAAAGGGACAAAAATGTAAGATCAAATCAGCAGGATTGTTACGCAAAGAACAGTCAGAACTAGACTGTTTCCTTCACTGTTTCCAATACATGAGGCATACCAGAACTGAAAACCATTCCATTAAATTAACAAAACTTAAGATGAACATTGTATCCTTTGTAAATGATAGCCATTTGATAGGTTATGTATCTGAAATGGAAGTGTGTACAACAAGCTCATTTTTGGACCCGGAGCAAGCATAGGGTCAGAATTGTACTGAACATCACTGAAAGTGTAAAAGCCATTTTGCAGAGAAGATTTTGTCCCAAGACAGGTGGAAATTCTGTAAGGACAATTTTTCTAGTGAAATATTTCCACTGAAACCACGCCAGGAAATATGGGTGTTCAATTTAACCTAAGCTGAAAGAAGCTAATGATCATAGTTCCAGATTTGGAATCTGTGGAAAGTAAGGCAGCATATCATCAGGGCAAGCACCAGAGTTTAAATATAGGCACGCAGTTTCAGGTTTGTTGTACTTATTCCCCATAGACCACAAACTCGGTCTGCATGTTTCAAAATACAATTTCAATGTCAGCTTTGAAATTTTTCCAGCTGGAGAAGACAATTTGACCAGCACCATTCCATTCTTATTAGGGATTTCTGATCGCTTGCATCAAAAATGCCTGTACTCTGTCAAAGATTAAAAGAGACATTTTTAGAGGTGACCATGAGATGCAGAGTAGAGCTCACTTCTCTTTCACTCTGACAATCCCTTGCTGAGTTTGAGTGAAGCATCTTTGTTTTCTCAGTGCATTGAAAGCAAGACAAATACTAACTACATCTTGCCTGTGCTACAACCTACTGTTGCACATGGAATGACACACACAGTGTTATAGAGACTGGGTGCCACCAGGGCTTCGGGAGACTAGGAAAGATGGCTGAAGAAAAAGAAAGGAGAGAAGTGGTTACTCTGTAATCTCACATTAGTGAAAGATATCACATGGAACACATGCCTGATGGCTAAGTCAGTCCCCCTTTCCCAGCTACACTGACCTTGCTCTAGCAGCGAGCATCATGCCACATGTCAGACACGGCATTCAATGGTAGGAAGCTTGCAAGAGGGCACTGCCGCCAGCTGTATCAAAACAGAGGACTTGCTCCATGGCTTCTTCCCAAATAACGCATCTCCTCTGAACTGCACTGCTTTCTATTTGAAACTGCAGCCTAACACCAACAAGATTTGACCAGGTGACCCTGCTGAATGTCGGTCTATAGGGTGCATGCTTAGAAAGTGCTTAAATATGGCATTACATATGACAATTTCTCAACAAATTTGTCCACAGAAGTAAATTCATGAGCATTACAAGAGAAACCACCCCACCCCCAAGTCATTGCTGGAAATTGCTGTTGTCAGGTGTAGCACAAGCCTTTATAAACAGGAAACAGCTGCTGCTAGAGCTGCATGTAGATGCATCAGTAAAGAAGTTTCTTTAGCCACTTTTATTAGGCAAGAGTGGAAGACCTGTTTTCACAGTATGCCTCTGAATTTACATACTGGAATAAAAAAGGTTTAAAAATAGCCATAGGTTTAGAAACACAAGGGAGACAACAAACCTCCGTCTTCATATTTACAGAGCCTTCCATTTAATTCAATCACTGGCAAATTTTATCCTCTGTTTAATTTGATCTAAACCTCTGTAACCACATAATCAGTAGTAAAAATAACATAGCTTCCATCCTTTATTTTAATCAGTTCTGATCACTGCAAAGCAGGTCTTACTTGACAGTTTGGTCACAGGCAACAAAGCTGTTTTAATTAACAAGAAAGGCTTTATCTTTGGGCAACAGATAGTCCACAGAAATAGTTAAAAGCTTTATAAATAAATAAATTTTCAATAGATTTGAGTTACTCACACAGTCTTATATCACAAATACTACTGAATACTACAGAGACCTGTGCTGGACCCAGCGTTGCTATCACGCGCACAACAGAATCGACTACATTAATCATCCAGCGCACTGGAAATGGACTCGGTCAAAATGCTTGTGCAAGTAATAGACCAACCAACTTACAGAGGATTTTTGACTTAGGGAAGTGTAAAGTTTTAAGAATTAGTTTTGTACTAAGTCAGTTCTTTCCGTGCATCAATGTGACTACACTTCTGCTTCAGTTGCTTTTGCCACCTGCCCAATTACTTGACATTGCCCCAATGCTCCTTTCCCTCTGCTCTCCGTTCCCCGCCCAGCCGAACAACCTTACATCTTCCCTGCGACAGAACTTTTCTGATGCTCATCTTAAAAATGTGGCAGAAAATTAACTTAAGAATAACAAAAGGGGGAGTGTGACTTCTTTGGGGGTCCAGATGCATGGCAGGGGGCAGAATATGATTATAGCATTTAGAAAGGCAGGAATGGAAAAACTGAGGCAACAAAAGCCATGATCTACATTATTTCAACTGGCCACACGCCACAGAGCCTTTCTCAGTTAAGGAGGTTAACTAGCCAAAGCTTTCTACCTGGTGTGGTATCTGCTCATTTATCCAAGTTGTAAAAATTAAGTAAGTAGGTATTTGCTGGGCCACAAGAAGAGATTAATTCTAAGTCCAGCACAAACAGGGACATGGTTTGGACCGGGGTCTTCCTCTTCCCTTAGAAGTGTGTCTCTTGGATTATTAGCCAGCCACATTACTAGAGGCTTCCTCCTGCTCATCAAAAGCCATCATGAGATAGGGGGGACAACGACATGCACTTACAAGGTTCTCACCAAAATTTGTTTTGGCAAGACTTTGGGTTTGACACGTCAGTGTTTCCTGAAGATTACTTTGTTGTGGAGTTCCTATGCAGCTCTAGCACCCTCTGTATCACGCAGAAAGAGTTTTCCTCGGTTTCACAGAACCAACAATAGGAAACTTCTCTTGCAAGTCTCAGAAATGCTCAGAAGTGCAGTACAGCTGCTTTAATCTGGAGTTTTCTACAAACTGCCAGGGACAAACATGCTATGATGTTGCGCAGGTGGAGCTTAGCTGTCTATAAATACGAGCACAGTTTGATCTTTGGCTCTGCTGAGGCTGGAGGGCTGCCAAATGTTTCTGGAAACTTGGATGGAACAGAACAAGAACAAATATGATAAAATGAGCTGAGACTGACAATGATTTATAGAGTCAATGATCATTATTCTGTACTCACAGAGTTTGCACTTTTGGAGTAATGTTTCACTTTTCAATAAACTTTGCTTTTTCTTATTCGTAAGGCTCTATTCTCTTACCATTTAATGTGGACCGCTCATCAAAAAACCCTGAGCTGCAGCAGCTATGGCATTCACAGCATAGTGCAGCTGATGGAAAAAAAAAAAACAAGGAGACTGAAAAAAATCTACACAGAAAAAGAGGTGTTGGTACTGTGCAATTTAACCATGAATGTGGGAAAGAATGTATGCAGAGAAAACAGAGGTTAAAACAATATGAATACAAACTTACTAAACACAGGGCAGAGCACTAGAAGTATTTGTTTGACTGTCAGTTCCCTAAACAAAACTCCCTTTCACGACAAGATAGCTGTAAAACTTATCAGGGAACTGTGTTCTAGGCTTTTCACTCATCCTCTCCTCCGCTTTGCTACTGGGGTTAGCACATGATCCTCTTTCGCTCTACGACTTCAGGCAGCCTCCTTACCACAAAGGTTCTTTGTTGGATTTCAGAATAAGCCTATGTTAATACAGGTTTATACGGCCTGGCCTACCCCTAATCTAGCTCTTGCAAAAAGGTTTACGTAAGGACAGAGCAAGCACACATAACTCATTGGAATAACTCCCTGAAAGACTTTCAGAGAAACTAGAGCTTAAAAAAAAAAAAGCCTCTCCAGCCACTGTCTGAATAATTAAAAAAATGCTAAGAGACCACAAAAGTTTCACCCGTTATTAATCAGTTCTATTTTATAGCATCATTGCAACTTTATTAGTAGCTTAACAAGACCACAAAATTTTTATTTTTATTTTCTTCTTCCAATACTTTACCAATTAACTAACTAGCTTAAAAATTCATTCATTCAAAGGAAAAAAAAAAACCAAAACCCTTTTGTCACTTTTACATAAGCAATGCTGTCTTGCGCTGTATCAGATTTTTTTCATTTATATACCTGGTAAGTATACATGACAAGCTGAATTTCTATCCCTGTTTATTCCAATATGGTACATAAGAGAAGCAGCTTTTCCAACAGTGAAAGGTAAAAACCATAAGCGAGTCTGAAGTTCTTCTGTGATAAATATTTTATCATAACTAACTTCCAATCATCTGATTTTCTATTTTAGTGCACGCTGCAGCCTAATTATTGAGCTAGGAAATACAACATTTTTCCGTTTTCACAAAACCAGACATGCCTAGTCAGCTTGCTAAAGAGATACTGGCTTCTTACATGTTACATTTCACATAAATCTATTCTGTTAAGCACAATCAACATCAGCATTAAAATGCAAAATATTTTTAGGATGTAATCCAAGTGAACTTGTTCAGCATTTCTCCTGGGTACTGAAAATACACAAGTTTCATGGTGGTGGGTTTTTTGGGGGGTTTTGTTTGTTTGGTTTTTTTTTTTTTTTTACATTCAAGTACTTGTGTGCTAGCTTAAGCTGCAAGGTCTGACAAACAAAGGGCTGTAATGCAGCAGCATTTGGATTCCAAATGCTGCCATAAAATGCATCTTGTGTTGAATACAATATTTAAGAATCTGTTTGTTTAAAAGGTGTCAGCAAAGTAAGAATCTATAATTTGCTCCCAACTTCACATCATTTGGTTCGGTTTACAACCCTACAGAAAACTGTTTAATAAGCACAGTTGCATTATATCGTATGTATGAAAATTAAGCCAGCAGAAACCTCACAATTGCAGCAATTAAGCTGCAGAATGAACCACAAGAAGCACCTTTGCTTCACTAATTCTCCCACAGATATCATCTCCCCCAAATTCTGGAAAAATACCCAGAAATAGAAAAAACGTGTTTTCAGACACATTTGAGTGTGAAGGGCTTTCCCAGCAGCACACCCTCTCTGTCGACTAGAGATTTACAAAGAGGTGTCTTTTGCAGATCAGAATTATTTTTTTCCACTAATCAGACCACAGAGCAGGATCTTTTAGTAGGCTAATAACAACAGTACAATTTCAATCCAAAGCCATATACACCAAAAACCTCAACCTCTGTCTGAAGGAAAGAATGACATGTTTACATGTTCCTTCTCTGCCTGCACTACAACCCCAAACCTAGAAAGACTAACCACCAGCATGTGCTGAAACAGCAGCCATATGGAAGAACCAGCACTGTGACTACTAATTGTGTAAGCTGATGAGACTTGCAGCGTACCAGGCTGTTAAAGTGTATGAGCCCAAATCTCTCAGCGATTCCAGGTCCGTAACTGCGAGGACACAATACTGCACTGCATAGTCACCGCATGCCCCAAATTCATCATGTCCATTACATTGGGAGCTACATATAAGATGGATGCACTGTTTTCAGTACAGTTTTGGAGCCTGACAATTTCTGCATACTTTAAAGTAAATGTGGATGACATGGCTAAATCCCAGCTTTCAGATAATCTATTTTTGGTCTGCTCTTTGTCAAAGATTCATCCATCAAGAACTATGCCAGTAAATACTTTCTAATATTCCGTATAAGGGGAAGAAGGGACTTAATCTCAAACTCTATTTAGGAGGAACACTGATATCCAACCTCCCATTAGCCAACTTGAGCTGACACTGTAAGCCTCCTCCAATACCAGCAGGAAAAAAAACAGGGACGATATACTTTGTATGCCTTTTACATCTTGTCCTACTCCAATTAATGAACGTGGCCAGCCTTCTTGGAGGTGACCATGAAAGTGAAATTTAGAGTCCAGAAGTTTTGCAGCTGTTCATTTACCCTATCATATCCTCTCAAAACCAATCACTTGATCTTCTCCTCTCTTATTCTACTACTAGGAAGGTATTTTCCCCAGTCTAATAAAGTTCTGTATATCGAACGAGGGCCCACTAACTCAGAATTGTTGAAAAATTTATCCTGTGCAGCAAGTTATTTGCCCCTCTTCTTTCCCATAAAGATAACCTCTTTAGGAAAGGAAAAAAAAAAAAAAAGAGAAAGAAAGAAAAAAGCAAGAGAAGCAACACGAACTATAAGGCTCAAGGGAATAATTCATTTCCCTACCACTTCATCTTCAGTCCAACACTTCTCAATCAGTTTTGGCACAGGTTTCTTCACCAAGCGCTGCAGGGCTTTTCCAGCATCATAGTTACTTTCATGTAGCTAAAAAATAAAGAAGACAAATAGATCATTGAATGGAATTAGCAGTGATCTGATATTGGAGGAAAACCGCTAAAGGGGGCCAACATGAGATGTTCTATGCCTGATTATTTTTACTGTTGATATATGAAGTGAAATTTAAACAACCTGAAGGGTAATTGGGGTTTTATTAGTAGAAGAAACAGCATTAAAACAAGTATATTTTCCCCTTCCTTCCTAAACTTCTCCCAGATAACATCTGAGCCCATAAAGCCCTGATGATTTTTTTGGTTAATTTAAAAAAATATGTTTTACATTAGAAATACCAAGGAAAATTTTAAAAAGCTCCAACAACATTTTTCAAAAGGAGTTGTATTTCATGCAGCACATTTTGTTCAGATTAGTAAAACCAACTGGAAAAACTAACATACAGGAGGGACTGCAAGTCATGGGATGTCAAGTTTACCTATCCAGAAAATTATTTTTATTTTTATTGCACTGCAAAGATCACCATGCTGTTGGAAAACAAGTATGGAAGAGAAACAAAACCTCTACAGATAGCTACAGGAGTACATAAAAGCAACTAGGTATGTCTAATTCAACATTACTGTTTCAGCTGGTCACAGCCTACAGCGTACCCTATTTTCTACCATAAATTTGGTATCTCTATGATCAAAAGCTGTCTGAAGTAGACATTTAAATCAGTGTGAGGTAGAAAAACAACTACGCTAAAAAAACCCACTCAACAACGAACCCATGAGAATCTCCAGCTCTTAACTCTTGACAGAAGACATTTAGCACACTGTAGATTTATAGCCTGTCCTATCTTCAAAGTACAGTGGGATTTTAAGAACTGAAGGACTAGTGAGGAGCCTGCTCTATGTCTTCTGAAAATTATCTCAAAGAAGAAGAAACGTTGCTGGGATGACAAAAAGTTAATTACCTTCCTACACCCAAAAGGGAGAACGGTTTGCATGCAAACTTCCCTACACAGACAAGAGGTAGTTTTTCCTAAACAACGTGCTAAGCAAACCGAAGCTTCAAAACTATCGATTAACATCACAGAATTTTAGACCCTCAAAAGCTTCTTTACAATAGGGACAACCAAAACATTATTCTGTACATTGATTATCACCTGCTTTTCCTTCTCATCCGGAATTTATCCTGAGCCATCTGCATCCCACTCTCTAGAAGCATCCATGCTGCTAGACCTGTGCTCTATCAGTCTCAGAAAACACTTCAACAGGTACTGTAATTCTTGATCTCTTCCCAAGACTGATGAACTGAACAGGGATCAAGATACAATTACTGAACAGTGACAAGATATTAACTACTTTGTCACTATTAATATAAAATTATAACAAAACCTGATTACAAGAGGGAAAAAATTCCTCATTTTTCTTACGTTAAAAGGCTCAAATTTTAGAACAGCATTCTGCTTCAAATAAAAATAGCAAGATTACTTTCTTACTGCTGCTCACTTTAGCTATTTACATCTCTCAACCAATTCATAAGCACCGCTTACGTACATTTGACAACGGTCAGACCCCTTCTACCGTAGGGCCACCACCTAACAATACTGGGTTTTCCTTATATCGCTTCTTTTTTGTGGTCTTAACTCAGACTGTAAGCTCTTTGGTGCACAAGAATGCCCTGCATTCATACTGCATCCAGTAGCATCATTCAGAAGCTTTTAAAAGCTCTAAGAAAATTACTCAAATTTACTTCTGTTAAGTAGGTCTGAGTGACTTCTACTAAGAATTCAAGGCAGACATCTGAATCAAGAGAGAAGGGAAGGGAAAAAACAAATCACTGGCCCTACAGAAATATTTTAGTGAGACTATGATAAAAATCAGTTCCCACTGAAAGCCAGCTTTGTACAGTTCTCCCAGTAAATAATCTATGCAAGGTTTGTGCACTGACTTTTGAAAGCCACCATACAACTTACAGAAGGAAGAAAGTCAAATGGCAGCTTAGATTGCTATGATGACATTTACAGCAAAATACAGACATGCATGAATATATATATATGTGTGTGTGTCTGTTATAACATATATATAATATGCTTCTTTAAAGCTGCAACACTGTTGAATCTAGGTTTCAGATGGGACAAGCCCGCTCTAGGAAAGCCAGCACGGCTCCAGAGCCATAGTACTTCTGCGAATGACAGGGCAGAATACTCAACAAGTCTTCAAGAGCTGCAGCAGAACCTGCCAAAAGCTGGGAAATGGAAAGCAAAGCTCTGCGCTCTGTATAGGACTCATGCAGCTGTGAAAAGAAAGCACATCTGTAAGACCTGGTACAAAGCAGTCTTCACTTTCACTTCCAGGCTTGTGTCAACTCAGGTTTTAAATAGCTTGTGCATCTATAAGTACCCTGCTTTTTTATAAAACAGGGTTCACTTTTTCAATAAAAATGATGCCATAAATGGACAGGGAATTTCAGAGAACAAAAAGTGCCCATTTTCACACAAGGCACTGTAGTCTATCATACGGGGGCACTTTATGAAATGGTGGATTTTGGATACCACATATCATGCCATGCCATCTTCCCATCTATTTTATTAGCATCTCAGTTTTCTGGTCATGAATGCCACAGAACAGATTGTGACAGTCTGTAAAGCCAATCCGCCTGCAGTACAAAGTGCCCTAGAAATTACTTTGTTTTCTTCAGTAAAGAAAACGTCCCTGCACATGAACCTCAAGGCTTTAAAAATAACAGCTAATTTATTCCATTTGCTGATGAAATTTCAGTTCCATATAGTTTTGAGCCTCCTTTGTAACACCTGAAGAGCCAAGTTTCCAGAAAACAATTTGACCAACAATTGTTACTAACCCCCTCAAGCAGGGGGTCTGAGGTCCAAAAAAGCAGAGGAGCAGGTTAGCTATAAAAGCAGAAGCGCACAGCCCTCTAGAAAATTAGGCCACTCAAGAGTCATACTGCATACCTCCTACTGACACGGATGAACATGTTACCAGCTGTGTTAAAGAAGAAATTAGTACATTATGGGTTATACATCACACAAATGGGCTCAAATCTTCTGTTATCAGTAGGAACAGATCTTGAACTCATGAAGGTGCTCTTCCACCTCCACCAAGTTACTGGGGCATCCAAAATTTATTTATACTTGAGAGACTTTCAAAGAAAGTAAAGAATTTCTAAAAATAAAAGGTCATTACTGGGCAAAGACCTCTGATCATTACCTGCAATATGTTTTTAGAACAAACAATAATGTTTCCTTAACTGGTGGCCTGAGCACTTTTTTTCCCCTTACCAACAACTAAAATAACAAGAGCATACAGGGTGCTACCGCAGTAAAACAAGCGCTTGACTACTATAATGGGAACAAGAAAGCAAGCTAAGCCGGAGTGGTTTTCTATTCATTTTCAGCTTTCTATATGGCACCTACAGGGGAGTTACAGATACTCTGTGCAATAATTATATCTGCCTTTGCAGACTAACCATAGAAAACAATGCTTCAGCTTCCAAAAAATAATTTCCTCCCCAGCCCCCCTTCTTCAGCTACCTGATCTCTGCAAGCTACTGCTAAGAGATGCATTAACACATCAGAGCCATCAACAGCACCTCACGCTGCTGTACGTCAGGGAGATGCATTACCTGAGATCACTTAGTAGAAACCATTGCTTTCAAACCTGTCTCCCCAGGTGAAATTTCCTAATGTGCAACGGAACAATGGCTTGTAAATCTGCCTCTGTTGACTACATCAGTGTCAGCTCCCATGACTGCACCTCCATGCAAGCGAAACAATGATCTCGGTCCATCTTAGATAAGCCACAAGTCAAATGATAAGAGTAGAAAGAAGTAGACTTGCAGTGCTAGTGCTCAATGCCAGTACTCAAACAACACTACCGACTTCAAACTTTTTTTTAACGTGTTTTTTTAAGAATTCCTGTGGTATGCAATACCTACTTAAAAGCATGAAAATAAGATGTTGTCGTTTCTACTGGGTACACAGTAATTTTTCCTCCTTGTTTGCACTCCAGCACTGGGAACACATCCATCTTAAAGAAAAAAGGACTGTTTGTTTTGCCAGCTCACCTTACAAATGCTTTTTTCTGTGCATGCCACCACCTAAAAGATTTTTCACTTAGGAAATTGACAGTGTTGAAGAGAATAGTGCTTCTGTTTCTTTTCCCTCTTTGCTCCCTCCCAAAACGTGCAGTAATGCCAAAGCCTCTTTGTAACTTGGAGGGCATCTTTATTTTGCCTCAAGGACAACACGTGTTTTTCCCTGGCAGCCCTATTGCCCAAGCAGTTCATCTGCAAAAAAGTCAGACAAGCCCAGAAAGAATGGACTGGTCTAAGAGGCAACTACTCTGGTTACTGAAAAATAGAAGAGTATACAGGCCATCAGAACTGTCCCAAATCAACAACAGAAAAAATGAACATTAACTTTTGACCAAGTAATTACATTAATAACAATCACAAAACCCATAAGCACAAGACAGTGAAAGAAGAGTCATACAACAGAGAAGAGACAGATGTGAAAAAAAGAGACCTGACACAGGTTTAGAGTCTCCTGAAAAATGTTACTTTTAGCAAGCGGGAAAAAAAAGCTTTTATAAATGCCAGGAGTAGGATAATGCAGCAAAAAGGACAAATATTTTTTTATAAGTGCCAGAGTTAAATTTACGTGTTTCAATCTGGCTCATTCTCTGCTTATTACTTTTGGTCATTTAATATATATAAGCACTTTATTGGCAAGCAACTCAAACATAAATAATAGCTAATGATGACTGCCTATGGTTTCATTAACTTCTGGTTGAACTTTTCAAGGTATTGCTACAAACACTAGATTACTATCCTGTCATCTAGAGAATCACCATTTTTAGCATTAACTCTGCCATCTAAATTTTGAACCACCGTGACATTATGTATGCATACAACTGCAACAAAAGGAATCAACACAAGTGTACTTATACTTTGAAACAGAAAATACAGGAACTTCTGCATCACTGGACAGGATTTTAGATTAAAGAAAAATTCTGCATGTGCACGTGTCCAAAAACCCCATTTATATTACAACAGTCATTAAACAACGCTAGATCACAGGCAAGCCTTATTACCATAAAGTCTGCACATTAGCACAAGGTTTCAAGTTTCTACTACAGCTTCTCAGCAGAGCTGCCATTTTCTGTCTGCGTGATGTTGCAGATAAATTCTCCTTTTGGCATGGCTCAGCTGTCAGGCACCTCTGTTCTGTAATGAACCCATGAATTACATCTTGCAGCTCTGACATCTCTGGTCTTGCTCATCAAAATATTGTTCTTCAGTTGTAATTTATAACTTAATTTAAATGTCCCTTTTACTGTGACCTTTTTAGAACAGAATGGCATTGCATCTGGCAGCTTCTACTTCAGCAAGGCATCCTTTTGCAATTACAGTCATTATGATCTCCGTTGAAAAGCCCATCTGAGTTACGCTGCATTCATGCTACAATATTAAATAATTGCAGTCCATTAAGAACACTGTTAGATTCCAGAGTCTTTTTCTCTAAGGAAGAATTGCTACTATACAGTGAGAAATTAGTACTGAACTACTTTGAAATCTACCCAGAAAAGCCAATAAAAGCAGAAGGGATTGTTCAGCCAGAACACACTTTTGTAGGGATGCAGCCACGTCCAGCCTTTATAGGACAGCACTGGAATTCAGGAGTTCTCCAGGTTCAAGTGCTGGCTCTTCCACTGAATGATCACTGGTCATGGACAAATCACGTCACTTGTCAGGGCACAAAGATATAAAGCCTGACCTGCCAAACGTGAACTAGATACTACCAATATTGCAAGAGCATTTTAAGACTCAAGTAATACAGATGTGTCAAAAGAAATTTTTCACTTCTGCCAAGCAAGATACTTCAGTGGAATTGTAAAAGAAGATGGTATTTGCCTGCCACTGCACTAGTGATATTTACATAACATCCCTATTTAAGCACCAGTTATTTTAATCTATGCAGGCTTAAGAACATTGTAATTATTAATGAGTGATTTGCTCCTCTCACTGAAGGGGACAATGCTCAAGATACCCAGTAGCTCTCTGTAAAACTGTAGCATGTTTAAGAGGGCAGAAAATAAACAGGTGGGAGAAGGAAAAAGACAACAAGGAAAATGAAAAGCAGAACGAGAATTATTGCCATGTGGCTTGAGTAGCTACGTCTTTTGGTGTACTCACTCTAATCCAAGCACCTAATTTAATAGAAAACGTAGTTCAGGCCACTTCTTTCAGTAGCAGAGCTGACAAATTTCAGTTTGATGCAGATACTCTTTATAGCTACAGACATCTTACCCTACTATCAAATGGAATATGCTTCATAGCAAATATATCTCATTAGGTGAAACAGCAAAATCTGTTTTCAGATTTGCAGCATTCTTTAAAGTGCTCATCCTCCAAAATGGCAAGATTTGATTTTTATCAACCATGTCTGATACTCAACAAGACACTAGCCCCAAACGCCCTTTAATTCCAGGAATTTCCTTCCCCCCTCCTCTTTGAAACTCTACCTCCTCCCCACCTGCTGCAACGCACCAAACAATCTGGATCAGAGGAAAAAAAAAAAATATATACTGCCCTCTCAGACAACAAAACTACTTTGCTGAGCTCCCTCTGGTGCCCAAGGACAACGGAACCTTGAACCAATCAAGAACCTAAACTATCCAACAAAAAGACTGCCCAACAATCATGTTTTGCCAACGTGCTGTCACAGCTCACTGGGAAGTTTTGATTTATAACTAGTTGACACAGCTTGGCCTGCAACAGAATTTGAAACCAACAAAAAAAAGAAGGTGACAGAAATCAGTAAGCTACTTCAAGAGAAAATTACTACTAGCTCTGTTTTTTTAAATATCTGATTTGTGGTATTGGAGAACTTGAAAAAATAGAAATCAGTCCCCATTGCTTTGGGGGGGGAAGCAACTTCCATCTCTTCCCCCCCAGTTCTAATCCATTTTAAGCGTCTAAATAACTCTCATTGCTACAAAGTGGTCTAGATGCTAATGATGGAAATTAAAAAGCCAGATACTTGTGTTACATCCACTTTTCACACACTGGTACTGCCAGGGCTCTGCCAAACAGCTGAAAATACAGTTGCAAAATACAGAACAGTAGAGGGAGCTAGCTGTGCCAACTGTTTTTGTGGGTCAACACAACAGGCATGGCTCGTGCTCCACAAGCATCCAGGGCAAGAACTTGCCAAATACCTGCAAAACTTGCAACAGCATTTAAAAAAAAAAGAAAACTTTTAAAAAAATATGAATATTTTACATATTCCAAAACAATTTTAAAAAGTAACCATGGCAGTAATTTTTGACCCTTTTTTTCTGCCCGTTTCAACAGTTTCTCCAGAAAGGCTTCCTGACTCGTCTTACAAATAGTGCTGAAGTTTTTCCCCTAAGAGCAAGGATAAGGATGAATGAAAATTCAAAGTGGCAAAATTGTCTTACGCACTAGAAGTGGCTTCATTTTCCAACATGCCCAGGCAGAGAGTGATGGCCCCTGCAGTGCTATGCTACCTCATCTGAACCATGAGAGTAGCTGTTAATTAAGACTCATCCAAAAGGAAAACTAGTAATAATAAGAAATGCTAACATATATTTAAATAATTTTTTATGCTTTCAACCTTGTCTGTAGTTAATGAACAAGAAAATCTGGTCTAAGGGCAAGTTAAAACAGGGAGTAATTTGTCTGGGTGACATCTTACTTAGAACTGAATTTCCTTAAACCAATATTACACTGTCATGTTTGTCACTCATAATGACATGTTCCATGTAACAGTGTGTTATAAGAAGTCAGAACAACGCTATTAGTAAAGAGAGATTTATACAATATTAGCATACAATTGTTTTGTCTTTCTTCCATGTAGTAGTATGCAAGCTTAAGTGGTGGTATTTTCTTACCATATGAGGATAAATAGAGTTGCTGGCTTTTTGATTTCCCCAGCAAAAACAACACGCACATCAAAATGACCAAAAACCTGAGATCTGCTCTTACGCACTGAGTTTGCACACTGTCATTTCCAATTTCTTTTCTAGGGTCTGCTCTTTTATATAACTGATGCTCACACTTACTCTTGAATCGGAACAATGGGTAAGGCAGAACACCGAGAATTATTCTGGAACTTTTTTAAAACTGAGAACAAAGAAATAATTTAACTCCTTCTTGACCTGGATTCTCTGAGAAAAGAGCTGCAGAAACTCTGAACAGCAGGCATAGGTCAAAAGCAGCAAAGGATAAAACAGGTCATGAGTTTCTGGCTTTGTATTAGTATGGAGCACAAAGAGAATCTTAAAACAGATCCGATACTAAATCAGAGCTCTGGAGGACAGCAGCCAAGAAATGGGAGGAAGGGCAGGGAAGAAACTACACCAAGATTTACCCCAGCTCTTACTCCACAGTACTTGCCAGCAGTAGCAACTATGCTTATGCTCAATATTCACCATGTTACAATCTTTCCATGGATTGTCAGAGCTAGGGCATCAGCTTTCTACCACAGAGCATGACAAACTTTCTGAGCTTATTTTTTTCCAAATCTATTTGTCAGCCATTTCTGCTCTCTGAAATCACTGTTGTAGTATTGAACGCTTCTTTTGATAGTTCTAATCTGCAGGGCTTGCCAGCTCCAATCCTTGTAACAGGCACTCATCGCGTTAAGACATTTGAAAATCAATTCTTCCAGCCTTTGCATACCTGAATTCTAGATATGGCAACTTCCTAACATCCTCGAAAGTTATTGCCTACTCTTCTGTTGAAGACGAAGCCATGACTTCAGTGAAGTTTTAACGTTACCTTTATGGTGCAAAGTGAGCTGATGACAGGGGAAGAACCCCTTGCTGCTCCTCCTCCTCCCTACATACAGCTCAGCCTCAATCAGCTTCTGCAATGCTTCCTAATACAGTACTCTGTACTGGGACACCAGTAACTCTCACACTTTCTTTTAACGATACCATCACAAGCAACAGCTCTCATTTCTTTAGAGAAAGTGAACAGCTCTGAGCAACAGAGGTGAACGCAGAGGTTTTGCTTGTGTGCCACAACCAGCTAGGTGTAGAAACAGACCCAGGCTTCTGCCTAAAATGAACGTGATATTAAGGCACACAGGAGGCGGTACCAGCTCACTCGGATTGTTTCACTTAGCTCTATTTCTTGCATTATGAATGAAGGCACGTTCAAAGTGCTAAGGGATCCAATACAGCTGCAATTACCACCAGCCTAACAGAAATGTGGGGTTTTAAAATGAAAAGGTCTTTCTCCTACCTGTTAACTTTGAAAAGGACATCCTTAAGTTTTAGCTAAGGGCAAGCCACCACAAATCTTTCCACTGGAAGAATGACTTGAGATGTTCCTACCTCCTCAGTTGTACTGATTCAACTATTCCATAGCCGTCCTACGCACTGCACATGTGAAATGATGTTACTTTAGAGTATCCCACAAGTGGTGCATGCTTTATTTTGAAAAATGAACAAAACCACGAAAGCACCACTTTGGAGGTCACATTTAAGTTTTCATAACCAGAATACTGTCAAAAAGCCACGAAACGCTTCTCTCTATTTACAAGATGCCTTTGCAGATCCTTAATAAGTCTACAACAATCATGCCAAAATGCTCCTATACAATTCCCACAGTAGACAAAGTTATGAGGGTGGGATAAGAAAAGGAAGAAAAACACTGAGGGAAACACCTGTGAAAACAATAACAGTTATTCATATGAAGACATACTAATAAAACTTTGGCTATTGTGTGTATGTAGCAAGCTATGTAACAAGCTTCCATAAGGTCCTTCTGTGTATCGTGTTTAAAGAACTACCACTCTGATAGAAGCGCATGTAAATATTTGTTTTCCATCTCAAAAAAACCCCACAACACACAATGGAGCAGGAGACGTACTGCTTGCTAAGTTTGCATGTTACTTTCTCACATGTACAAAACCAGGTTTCAAAATGATTGACCTTCAACTGACTTGCCTATAAGCTCTCTACCATTTAAGAGTTTACAGCATTTCTAACAAATGCCACAAAAAGGGACTACTAATGATGTATTAGTGGAAATTAACCTGGAGGAAGTTACAGACTCACAGTACAGTTATCACTTCTGAATTTAAATTGCAGAAGTGATTTACATGGCTCTGGATATTAAGAGAAGGGCTCATCCTATTACATTTGAAGGCAAGAACTCCTTTAGCTTCCTAAGGAGCAAGACAAAAATTACTCCAGTGATCCATATGCCATTGAAATGAGCCTTCCCAGGGCTGAAGTGTAATTTTAAAACTTGGCCCTTAAGATCACGTCTGTAAGTTTTCTGGTATTCTTTGTTAATCTGATCTTTAATTCTTCCTGATCTGAGAGTTAATAAAGGCAAAACTCAATGTCATTTCTGCTTTTAAGAACATTTAAACTACCTTCTATTACTGTTTTTCCCAGGGCAATACTGAACTGCATGGGAAAAACTTAACCTGAGTTGTCTGACGCTGCACAATCCAATAATCTGCTTAAATGTTCCGGCACTGTATGTTAGCTTAAAAGTATGGACGTGGACAAGAAAGATGTTCTCCGTAACAAGCACTAGGATCATACCTCTGAGAAGTTCGGTCCCGCAACGAAGGAACACTCAAGTATTGAATTTCCTATGTGTAAGAGGAGTTTTGCAAAACATAGTGCCAGAATTGAAGTGTCTACAGGAACGCAGGAGAACAAGGACACACAAAGAAATAAATAAGAATACAGTTCCACCTGCTTGTCTGAACACGCTTGAATTTGATCCTGCCACAGAACTTAAGTGCAGGGTTGTCTTTATTTTCATTTGAAAACTGGAACTCCTCCTGCCCATGCTCCACCGTAAGTGTTACAGATGGCCCAGGTTACCCACCTTTGCATGTGTTACAGAAGAAATTTATCCACAAATGAAACATATTGGCACCACAATTGGCCATTTTAAAAAAAATACTTCCACAAGACTTTTTTCTTCCTTCTACACAAGAGAACAAAACAGGGTGCCAGATGCTTTTCCACACTGAACATTAGAGTGGGCGATGCACTTGCAAGAATACTAAGCAAAATAAGGTAGTTAATTAAACTAGCCCGACTTGGAAAGGGAATGAATTCTAAGGTTTTCAACTGATTTCCAAATTTCAATTAGCTTGGAACAGACAAAAACACCAAAACCAAACCAACCCACCAACTGGCTGATTAAGTCCTGGCTCTCCTGCGTGATTTTCTTAACTAAGGATCTCCACAGGTATCTTGTAAATATAGTGTTTTGAGGGACTTTTTGATGGTATTCTGATTACTAAGAAGTGATGCCTATCCACACTCAAAGCCCTAAAGCACTAAAAAGGCAAAGTGAACTGCTACTGAGTATTAATTATAAAACTTTCACATCAACCATGCTGGCTCTCAGAATGCAATGATGTTGTCCACAGTGACCCAAAACAAGGTTTGGGAGTAACCCAAATTAGCATTTCCATTTCCCATTTCACTTATTAGGAAGAGTTCTGCGTCAAAGCAATGTGGTTCTCCTGTTCACAAGACAGGAGGAACTCGGTAGCTATAAAAAAATTAAAATGTTTCCGTCACCTACGATTTCACCAATAAAAATGGCTTCATGCATTATGGTTCAATTATGAAACTGGAAAAATAAAAATGTACCGAATATGCATGTTTTCGTTTCACATGACTAATATTTTAAGGTCTAATGCATCAAACGGCCTTTGTTAATGAATATTTAAACAAAGCACAAAAACCAGCTAGTTTTAGAAAGCCAGCCAAGTTCAGCTACCTGTTCTATGGTACTGTAACAAAAAAGCCCCTCTCTATCTAAAAATACCATGGTGAAAGACTTTCAGGAACTAACGTGTCCTCCTCTGTACCTCTCAGTGTGACAGCCAACACTCATCAGGAAGGCAACAAACTCCAAATGAAAACTTTATTTCCTTCCTAAGGGTTACAATGACAAATGGGGCATCAAATCCCAATAGCCAAACAAAGGAGCAGGAGTTGAAATTTACCTGGAACATTAAGTGAATAATTATTTCAATGAGCTGATATATATGTTGCATTGTACCTTCCACGATCTTCATTTCTATCTGGTATAATTAACGATAAATCCTTCTGGGGGCTACAGTGTCTGTTATTACATAAATAAAATACTAGCAAAAGAGCTTGTCAAGACTGATTTATATGAAGTGCTGCTCTGAAGTTTATTGGATTTCCATAATAAGAAATCATACCATATCAATTTTTTTTACATTAATCTTCTGGGTTGCATATGATCATTTCAAAACAAAAACACAACTTAGGGCAGGGTAAGATTCTCACCAATTATTTATCAGATAAATCTGATACGTTTTAAATAGATGGTGAACCGAAAAAGGGCACCATTTTGTCAGGACAACAAATTACCTATCTAAACTGTTTTAAGTTAGTCAGAAAAGTAGGCTCTCAGAAATAAGTCAAAGTTTCTTAAAATATCCCACCTGACAGAAACTATCGTTCACAAGAAAACACTTCTCTAGAAAAATTCAAAGTGAACAGGGAAAGCACCTTCACTGGTTTCTAAAAATTGCGATGAGCAGTATTAGTACACAGAGTAGATTTTTGAAGCATGAATAAACCAAACATCATAGAAGCCTAAGGACCTTTCAAGAGTCATTAAGGTCAAACCTTGCAGACTCTATTTTCTTGGAAGTCTGTGTTCAGGCAGACTATTTAATGGGAACTACACTGTGTCAACACAGGGTTGAAAACTAGCCCAGAGAGGAACAGAGGACTTGCACCCCAATACCTACAAGAGAGAAACTTCAGCAAAGCTGAAGTTAACGAGATGATTACAAGAACACCACAGGGTAAGTCTTACCGCTGTACATTAAGATGTCATATTGGGGGGAAGGGGAAGTCACAACAACAGCAGTCAAAAATTTTACACACAAACAAGGTTCTTAAGAGGATAAATTAAGAGTTTGTCTAGTGCTTTCATTTCAGAAGTGTGAAACCCTCCCCCATTCAGAAAATGAATCAGCAGTGACTTTCTAAAATAGATGTGCACTAGAAATACAAAGAGAAAAGAATCAGAAAGGCAGAAACAAAATATTTTGGGACTAATCTAAGTCTCAGAAGCAAGAAGTCTACTAGTGCAACTACAGGCTCCTTAGACTCCCAAGCAATTAAAGGGGGTAATTAAAGTAGATAGCGAAGCAGTGAAGTTAAACGTATTTTCTACATTAGTCTTTTATTATAGATGACAAGGGAAAAGAAATTCCAATTCCAAAAGCTCTTTGATGATTACTGGCCTTAACAGAGATTTGAGTCTCTAAGACGGGTGTTAGGGAACAACTTAGAAAACTCTAGAGTGGTAAGCCACCCAAACCAGATGGCATCCACCCCAAGAGAAAGGAAGTAAAATGTAAAACAGGCAAGAAACTGAAGTGGATGTGCGATACAGACTTAACTGCAATTCTTATCAAGCAGTATAAAAATCTTTAACACACTGGCTATCTTTAGGAAAGGAACCAAAGGACTAAGATTTATACATTCACCTCAGTTCTGAAGCGCACTGTGAAGCAACACTTGACTTTGCAGATGTAAAAGTCAGAACAAGGAAGCATTTAATTTGGGTACAGAATTTGATCCTGGATTTCAGCTGATTACACATGCAAGTGTGTAGACTATATTTAAACAATTTTGCAGAATAAGAATGAAAGTTCTGTTGCTGTTTATTTAATAAGTA
Organism: Aptenodytes patagonicus; assembly: GCF_965638725.1. NCBI lineage: Eukaryota > Metazoa > Chordata > Aves > Sphenisciformes > Spheniscidae > Aptenodytes > Aptenodytes patagonicus. The sequence goes on along the minus strand of NC_134967.1, from coordinate 5,340,667 downwards.
TTACAGAGGCACATTTTAGATCTTAATCCTATTTTACTCCTGTCTCTTGCAGGAAACAAGACAAAAATTGATGCACTCTATGAAACACGTAATCAAATAGACGCAGAAATAAAACAAAAACTGATGCGAGTGGTTTTTGGTTACATAACTAACATTTTTCATGTTAAGAATACAAGCATTTTAACTTTAGTGTAGATATCGTTATACATACCTAATCGTGGACTTGACCAGTTACAAACCAGTTCTACAACTTACACAGATTGAGCTTCTTTTTAACGTTCTGAAGTATTTAAAAGCTTCGTGTAATGAGATGCTTTACTGACAGTAAAGAATCAGTTAAGCATATTTAATGTGATTAATTTGATAAAGTCAGTTCCACTCACTTTAATAAAACAACCAAATAACAATATGGTTAGGATACTTCCTCTAAACAAACAGATAATCAGTTCTCTGTTGCAGTAATTATCACTCAGTTTCTGATGTGTATCACAACCATCTACAAGCTTTTAAGAATTTTAAAAATAAATGGTTAAAAACGATGCAACTGTAAATAATTAAAGCATAGCAAGCAGAGGCAGACATAATATTGTGGTCATTAGCTGGTATTTAACATTAGCCAATTTGCAGGAGTACAACATACTAACTTGGTTTTTGTTGGTATCACTAGTTTTATTTTTTGCTGAATGAAAACAAATTACTTGAGCCTCACGCGCTGTGAACAAAGTAATGTATGAGTCGCTGTAGATAGTTACGGTGCTGGACACTGAGGCAGAATATGCTTAAAACTACTTTTAGGAAAGGAGATCTTTAAAAATTAAATCTGAAGCTCCACGCTGCATCCTCCCCTTGGCAGTTTCACAAAAAACATGCTCAGCTGAAGTTGCTCCCAGCTTCCAGTCCTACCAGCTGTACGTGGGGTCTGTACATTTCTGTTGTGATTGCCCCAAAACATTTTAACAGATTTAGCTAGAAACTCATTCAGCAAATGGTACATCCTATCCTTTCCACAGCTTTCACAAGTGCATGTGATTAGAATGTAGCCAATAACCATGAAAATGACAGGACAGAACTCAACTGTTCATACCTCCAAGATACATTTTATGGATAATAGGTGACATAAAAAGAGGAAGAATGGAAATTGTTTGTTGGTAGAGTCAGCAGATCTGTCTATGTGTTTCTTTAGAGTAACATATGACCAGTTACACATAATTCCTTTTATTATATTTCAGGAAGGAAACAATGAAGACATAACAAAGGTCAGCTTAGAGTCACTACGACCACAATTCTCCAAAAGCTGCAGATAGGGCTCTGGGGAAACAAACAACTATAGATTTCACTGTGTTACAAAAAAATATGGAATGACAGACAAGTTTCTTCAGCTTGATCTTAAAATACCATTTCATGATTTACTGATGTTAGTGCCCCCCCCCCCCCCAACAGTTAATTGTTGTGGCTGCACTGAAACTGTGTGAGCATCTCAACATACATTCACATCCATATAACTAATCAGTAATGCTTTACTTACACACATTATGTTTATGCAAGAGATAACTGGACATACATGCATCCAAATATAAATTATTATGAAGACTGGATCACGAGTGGAACAAATTCCAGACAGTCATTACCACATACATGACACTACACAACTGATGGCATTATCAATTTTCCTTCTAGGAAACAACTATTGTTTTCCTACAGCTAGAAGCTAGCTGGACTGAATGAAAGGACCAATAACCAGGTAAGGTATCAGCTGAGTAAGTAACAATTCCAGCTGGTGTACTTGACCTGAGCAGCTTCCCATACAGAACATTCACTAGCTGTCATCTTAAAGGCACCACCCAAAAGTTGATCACTGAAGTTCTGTAGGTTAGCTTTTTGAAAACTAGTTGGTATTTGAAAGGAAGTTATGATATCCTAGACTACTATCATACTCGTATTGTGATCCCAAAATCTATTTTACCTGCTAAGTATTTTATGCACTACATGCTTTAAGTAGTCCAGAAATAAGTGGAAAGACTGTTCTTCCATTCAGTAGTTCTATATACTTACTGTATTGAGTGCGTTAAGTGTAGTGTCATCACGGGAGGCTGCAACACAACCATCTTCTGTGGATCCTCCATCACACATGCCTGCAAAAGCTGCCATGCTCCTTTATAGTTTGAGGGGAAAAAAGTTTAAATTCTTCAGCTACTGTTTTATGCACACATCATGCAATACACAAATAGTATATTTACACCTTAAATCACAAATTTCAGGGCCTTGTGACACTGTGGAAACAAGTAAAATGAGGCACGACAAACACTGCCATTTGTTATGCAAACCTGAGTCACCTCAGCATATGGAATAATTAATTCAAAATTAAAATCCAATCTAAGTGGATTTCATCAATTAAAAACCTGCACCGCAGTAGTACCAAAGCCTGATCAGGATTATGGAAGACAACCTCCAGACATGAGGACAGAGTCTCACCAGAGACAGCAAACCTGTTGTTGTAATCTTAGTTTCATTATGTTCGAAAACTGACTTAAATTGCAGATTCCCCCCATCCCTGAATTCTTGCAAACTACAAGTAAGTTACTCATACTCTCAATTATTATGAGGCCCACCAGTGCATCTTATCAAACTACCAGGCATACCAGAAATCTGTATGAAACTGAAATGCAAACTAGAGCTCCTTCAAAAACACGTTTAGTCTCTGAAGGAATTCTCTGCTATCACAGCTATTCCACTCAGAGCAGTTACTCCCCTTGTTACATGGTACATATCCAACGCTCTTTCTGTCATGCTAAACACATACTGCTGGCTTTGCATTTTAAATCCAAAAGCCGCAGCCAGTGGAAAGATTCTGTGTTGGCCCAACATCAAATCAGAGCATTCTTGTCTCGAACTAAACATTTCAGCTTATCCGGTTGACACCATGCTACACCAAAAGAGAATAGAAGAGAGTGACCGTAGCCAACTGCGCATACATGGCAGTCCACATTTCCACTACAGCATTCTAAAGACATTGGTAGTATCTTGGCTGAAGTTACCTTGCTGCCCTAAGGTACATAAGTAAGTCACAGTCATTGACTCCTGGCATCCACACAAGTTCTTCGTGCTGTGTCACTGTGTCACCATCTGGGGAAGGAAACGGCTGCAGATCAGGAAGCTTAGCCTAGGAAAAAAAAAAATACAGAGTTCATACAGACATTACGGTTGTTAACAATGTTAGGAGGATGCACAAGTGTTATCAATAACAAGATTTGTAAATTCTCTGGAATAATATGATCTCATAGATGGAACATATTCAGACAACAGGTGGTGAAGCTATTTGATCCAAGTTTCAGAAGTTTATGAGGAAATTGGGTCATCAAGCCCCAATCTATTCATTTTATCCAGCATTTCTTCTTTTAGAAGGGCAGTTCATTTTCTGACAATTATGCAGGGTTAGCACCACCTCAGTCCACCACCAGTGAAGCCCTTCTGTATATAGGCCAAGTGCAAGCATGTCTGCAGAAACACCACAGCTTTAAAGTAAACCATTTTGTACTGCATATGTAGTCCTCCATTATATATAGAAGTCAAACATTGTTGGACAATTCACCCTCAAAGAGACAGTTTTCATTTGTCAAAAAGATGCTGTTACAACTCCTGCCTGCCAGGCTAAAACATACTCATATAACATACTAATATGAAAGAAGGCAAGAATGTGGCTACCATACGTGTACCATTTTAAAAATCAGCAAAAAACCATACACATTTGACACTAAGTTTAAAACTAAGTCCTCAGTAAATCATTAAAACTCTAAAGAGAAACAAAGAAGTTTCCTGAAAGTGAGATAGCTCAAGTGAAATGAACTCTGCCACTAAATAAGTATCACACTGTATCCAGAGACCCAATTAGCACCTTTAGTCATCTACTGCTATGGGATGAGATAGCTGAGAGCCTCTTCACAAACAGCTTTTAAGCCCTATAATTACCTCCTATACTTACAACGTTAAACATATTTGAGAGGCAACATTTATACATAACCAGTAATTACAAGTCAAAGGTTGAGATGTCTTTCATGTTCTGCTCTTTAATCTGTACTTTATTTTACTTCTTGCCTGGGAAAATGGATGTGTCATTGAACGTCTCTTCAGGACGTTCAGGATAAGCAAGCATCATACCAAGATGAGATTTCTATGAGAGCTATGCATTCTAGCAACCAGGGTGCTTTCACAAAGTAACGTTCATCCTTATGTACCCTAGGAACATGCTTCATTACTAGAGTTACTCCTAAGAGCAACTTCCTTTTGAAGTAGCAACTTCCTCTGGTCATTAATTTGTTAGCCAAAAGTTTTCCTAGGAGAACATTTAGTAGAGACCTACTCTCCTCCTCCTATGCACGTGAATTTTGAGAACAACTGCAGTTCTACAAAACATTTACCTTTACTTGTGTCCCTACTTGCTATTATGATACAAGCAGTTGTCTGAGGTATCGGTGCACTAAGTATCAAAAAAACCCAACAGTCCTCTAGCATCTGTAACACGCACAATTTAAGGAAAATAAAGGCAACAGACGTTCATCAGAAACCACTATTGGGATCTCAGGTTTCTGGATTCTGCTACATATACCTTATTCTCAATAAGGCGGGTGGAGGAGCGTATCCGTTCCCCGAGATAACAAAGCCCAGTGTGTAGATGAGACTATTTTTACACTTTCCACAGAATGAATCAGACTACAGAACAGAAAGCGGCAAGTATCATCTTCAGTCTGACTTCCTACTGCGGCCTACAATCAACCATCCATATATCTTAAGATTATACCTTACACCAATTAACAGGACGAGATTATATCCTCTTAGCAATGACAGTTGTCAGAAACATAGATGCTCAGCAAACGAGTGAAAGAACAATGGAAGTTTGAAATATTAAGCAAGCAAAAAACTAACAGTGTTCCAAATCAGTGGACCTTCTTCCTACTTTTTTTTCCATCCATAAATGCATCTGGTAATTATACCTTACAGCACAGGTGACTAACACCTGCCAAAATATTAGGTGACAATTTGAGATGAAAGTTGCTTTGAAGGTATCATTTACAGTACTCTTATTATGACTAGTGAAAAGATGAATTTTTGGCTTAATTGCCAAGGACTTTTTTCCCCCTAAATGCAAAACATCCTTAAGAATGTTACAGAGGTTCCATAAATGTTTACTTCCACTAGTTATTAAACAAGATTTTAAAAAGAGTCTGAATGAATATTCATCACGTGGATAGTACAAAGTCAATTCCACAGGTAAAGGAGAGCACTCAGTTCCTAGTGACAGATCTGGCCTTATGAACCAGAGTAAGTTGTATGTTAATGCTCTTCAAGAACAGATTATTTTCAATGCTTATGAAGGATTTTCCTTAAATTAGAACTAACATACCAGGAACAAACTAACATCTAGAGTCTTAACCTTATTCTGCTTCCCAGTGTTTGAACACATTCAGCATGCTTTCTCAATTTCTATTTTAACAATTCAAATGACTTAAGGCACTGGTCATAAGAACTTACAGTTCTTACTGCTTCTCACAGTCAAACAAACAATACAACTGAGGTCTCCCTATCTTTAAAAATCAAAACTTCTCCTCTCTACGGCAGCAGAAAGTGACAAGAAAGCCTGCATAAAACACTTCCTGGGAAATACAAGTAAGATAATATAATTATAATATGACTTCTGTAGACTATGGACAAAAGGAGTATTTCAATAATCATCCAGAATTACCATGCCTCCTAGTTAAAAAGAATTTAAACTGTTTTGTATGAAAATTATGCAAGTAGAAGGGTGAGGACCAGCTAACCTCTTGAATGGCAGGGGTAGAATGTGTTGGTGATGTTGGTACATGGCAACACAAGAAGAGGGTATTTAGAAAGAGGTCTATCCCTAACAGCTGCCAAAACTGCTCTAATTATAAATACCAATTTCATTTTTAAGACAACTGTTGAATTACTCGATACACAATGGCCCCCTGACTTTCATGCTGAAGTACCACAGTGGGCCAAATTCATTTAACATACAAAAATAAGAAGAGAAGGTGTGCAGACTTCAAGTGTAAACGCAAGTCAATGAGGAAATGCAAAGCCACAGACATGACACCAGACAGAGCACGCTCAGAGACAAACACAAAAGAGAGCAGGTTTGCAGGGAATTCTGCATTCATGACAGCGACTTTAACAGACATGCTTAAAAGCACTGTATCCTGTGTTAAAAGATGAATACATACGTAAATATATATGTATAGTTCAACACAGCTGCTCTATAGGAAACAAACCTTTTCCAGGTTTAAAGTTCCCCCATCCTTCTAATTTTGTAATGTTGTTCTTGGAAAACTGCTGACTTTTTTTATATCACTTCTATAAGAACTCCATTTTGTTTAAATACATAGATTCACAAAAAGGACTGTTATAGGCAACATACTACCAACTGGACAATTTTACTATGCAAATTAAAATTAAAAGATCTACTTTCAATATAACTGGAAAACACCACCAAATTAATTTTTTATAGTTTATTAAAAACATTGCTTGGTGAAAGCCAGCCGAGAATGCATTCATTTTTAACTCCAGAACGTGCCCCCAATAATAGCTGAGATTTTTCCTTCATTTCCAGTAGTCACTCATATTTCTTCAATCTTATTCTAGAACCAACCCAATAGCACTTCTGCTAGTAAAAATCATTAACATATCAACATCTGACATAGAAAAATCTCATTAACTGAGCTAAGGAATTCTAAAGAACTCATGATGAATCTAAAGAAACTCATTGTATTTGAATGCATACAATTTTAAATAAGTGTCCTCTGAACAGTTCAAGCGGCAAAAGCATGCCCTCTGGATATTAGAATACGAACAAAATCCCTTACCTGATGGCTGGGTCCAACTCTGATTTCACCTTGGGTACTGTTTAGCCTCCTAATATATAAAGAAAAAAACAGTAACGAGAAAGAGTTACAATTAATGAAATTTAGGATCATATTCTGTATTTTTTGTCACTGCATTTCCAATGCAAATGGAAGAGAAGCAAAAATAATACATTATTAAGAAAACAAGAACAGATATACACTCAGGTGCGTTACAGGCCACACTGCAACTGGCAAAAACCAAGAGGGCGATAACCATTCAAGTTACTTTGGATCTCACATGCAAAATTATCTAGCTCTTGTTTTAAGAAGTTAAAATTATTATTGCTGCTATTAATTCAGTCGCTGAAATCGCACTAATTAGCATGACACAGAAGCATGGAAAATCTGAAAAGCAATAAAAACATGCCTTATAACGTTTGTAGAAGTGAATTTAATTCAATTCATCCAAAAAGGGCTTCCCTTCTACTCAATACAGTTGGCCTTCCTATTTTTCCGCTATTTTGAAAATGTATTTATATAAAAAACTTCAAGTTCTAAATGAACTGTCCTCCATGTAGTGAGAATTAAACTCTGAAGGGCTCTGGGCTGCTCACACCATTGGCTGGAGTTACTGAAACATCACATTATATGGTAGAATAAAAACTATTTTTTCATGTTGCAATAGAATCACCCTGGCAACAACAGAAGTTAAAGATATGCCAATATAAACCAGAATAACACATCTGACATGACAGAATTTATTTTTCTTCCTAAATTTTGAACAGACTATACAGAGTAAACAAAACTTTATCACTGAGGAGTGCCCTTTGACCCCTTTTCTTTATTAAATATATTACAATATAAGCAACAAGAAGGCACACAAACAAAAATATTTACTGGAAATACTGATTTCTCAAGGACTACCATTGTGACCATGGGACCTCTCTGCTGTAATCTCACATACCCAGCTCTTGTCAAGAGCCAGCTCACTATAGTCTATAAAGGCACCTGTATTGGTATTTGGGATACTGAATGCAGCTACAGTCTGAAAACTTAAATGACCCTCCAAGACTCTTGTAAAATAGCATTAAAGAACACAACCAAATCCAAGGAAATTCAATATCCTTAAGATCAACATTCTTCTTTTTCTATAAATTGTTCTTATGTAAACAGACATCTTTTATTTATATACCGCAGATTACATTAAAAGGACAACAAAATTCAGAGATGTTATAAGACAAACTTTTGAACTTAACACTTCAATAACGGCAAGACATTTAAGTGAGTCTCAACACACTAGCAAGGAAGAGCACATGTATAAGCCTAAGAGATCACCACCTTTAACCTGTAAACAGCAAACTTGAATTAATCTTGCAATTTGCTGTTACAGGAATAATGACATCATTTTACAAGTAAGCTGACACCCTGCAGGATTTATTCTTCACCCTGCTGTGTTCACGGTGATCATAAGCAATGACGGAGAAAGAGTTTCCTTTAAACTTTAAAAATTAAGATCACAACCGTAAACTGCTAGCCCTGAGCAAAACTAACAATGGATAACCCAAACCATTAAATACCATTTGAAGTCAAAAAGGTCACTGGAGGGTTTTTTTGACATGATCATTTGCATATCTTCACGAACATTTTCACCTCAAAATTTCAAGGTATGTTGCATATGTATATTAAGTTAAACTTCACCTTACTGACCATTCCGAAATGTTATTCAGTGGTGCACAAGTGGGTAAACTACAGCAGTGGATCTGAATGGACCTTATCCAAGACAACATGACAGGAGAACCTGTCAGACAGGAATAAACACAGGTTTTGTAATACTCAATCTTACGTCGTGACGCCTATGCAATGCTACCTTCCTGGTAAGCAGATCCACTCTAAAATAAGTGCCAAAAGTCTCCTGAAAAGAACAAGAACACGTCAAAATGTTTTTCTCAAATGCATGTTTTTGCAAGACGTGATCTGACACTGTTCTACTGTTTTCAGGTTATGCAAGGAAATGACTGAACGAGAAAATCAATTTTATATTTACAACAAAGTTATAAATTAAATACTAGGGTACATTTTTTTTCAGCTACAAGGTGTCAGAATTTTTCCCTGTGAGGAATGAAGGGGAAACCGACAACAGAAAATGACGATGCTCCTCCTTTATTCCCAGAATTCATTTTAAAGCCTTGCACATCTCTACCGGTCAGTGCAAGTCAAATTTAAAACATGTCTATGCAGTTTCTGCCAGCTACAAGACTCCACACCAGCCAAAGGCCACACAAGTAGCTTTTATACTTAAACAGAAAATTAAGCTATTTTCTGTTTAGATAGGAAAAAACACAGCACCTCAAATATCCCCCAACTCCCAATTTCTTCAGTTGCATCACACTGAATATGATAAATTTAAGAATCAAGACTGATTATAGGATGCTGGAGCATCCTGTAAGTAATTGCAAAGATAAAAGCAAAGCTTCGGAGGGGACTTCTGCTCCTAACTATTCATGTGGAGTTAGCTGGGGAAACTCAGCGGGGCTATCCAGCCATGATTCCTCACATGAAAATGAAGTGTCGGGAGAAATATTTCTGTGTGCCTTTTCAGCACTCATCTACCATTTCCTGATTATATTCACACCCTAGGGGTACTCCCTCCCCCTGCCCCAAAAGGTAAGGGCTGGACTGAATCAAGCTGCTGTGCAGGAAGCTCTTTCAGACTGCACTACATCACACTGTTTTTTAAAAGGGCACAAAGCTGACAGCTCTGCAAGGGCACACAATCTGTTAAATAATTTTTACTGTTTCCACGTCCCCAGGAATGGGTTTGCAAATGGAAAGAAAATTCTTGCTATGGAAACTAAAATGCACTGTAGATTTTTAAGCTAAATTATATTGGTGGAGAGCAATTACAATAATAATGGAACGGCACTCTCTGTTTATTCTACGGGAAAGAAAAAAGAGGACCCAACACTGTATATGAAATCTGACACAAAAGAAACTGATGTAACAAAGCAGTATCCATAGCAACAACAACTTAATATTTCAGTCCTCTTCAGCTGCAGTGGATTAAATATAATGACAAGATGTTCCCTTTGAAAAGTAACCTGTTGCCATGACAACGTTGTATTCTGCAAAGTAAACAGGGGCTGGTCAGAAAGGAGATGGAAGCCTGCGACTGAATATCAAAAAGGCAAGAAGCTTCTGTAGCAGAGCAGGGCAAAACAAGCACACTCTAATCCAAGAGAGGCTTGTTCCAAACAGTTTGGAGAGAAGAGAGAGGATGTTCAGTTCAATAAAGCTTTGTCCTTTCAGATCTAAAGCAACGGGGGAGGTTGGAGGTTCAAGGCCAAAAGCAGCACCACTGAGAGAAAACAGTTCAGAGGTGAGGATGAGAAAGGAATAGGAGACAGCACAGGGTGGTGCAGAGCTTTAATTTATCAGCTTTAGAAAGAAGGAAAGAGAGGAAGTAAGGCTGGCAACAACAGTTCCTGAATTATTTCCAATACAGAAACAAATTTAACCCTGTTTATCATCTACCTCCTTATCTATACTGTACACCAGACTCATCCCATTTACGCAAAAGCTGGCACAACTGGTAGCCTTTGTCCATGAAAATAACGCAGCGCTGCAATGCCATTAAGGACTGAAACATGGCAACAAAAGAACTGCCACAAGACAGAGTTTGAGCTGCAGTGGAGTACACCAGATCAGCTTTGAGGATAACTCGGGTTCAGGACTCACAATGCCAACTGCTATTACGGTATTGCCAGCGCCATACAGGATTCAAGGCTGGAAACTCGCAGCAAAACTCTTCCAGAGTTGGAAGGCAATGGCAAAAGGCATTTGCAGATTTCTGCGTAGCACTTCTCTGCACTGTCCTATCTTTGTCCTATCCTTGACATGAATCCAAGTTAGTTCTTTACCCAGGCACATTCAGCGCAGATCTTTGCTAGGAAGCCAGGCTTCTGAAAGAAACTACACATGCTGCATACGTAAGGTGGACCGTCAAGGTCAGGGATCACGTGTACAAGGTGGCATCTTAGAAATTGTGATACTGCTTCTTTCATGTTTTCCTTTTTACTACCAAAGTTCAGCAAGAAACATGCTATGCAGTAATTGCACATTTTTTATACTGACTCACATGCCTGAGACGGGGGTGAAGGAGGTGGTACTACTGCAGTATCACATTGAACCAACTATGTTCTTCATCAGTTCATTTCACCCAGCAACGGACACGGTTTAATTTCGTTCTGCTGTGGTCACCACGCACTCCATGCTCTGCACCACATCCCGCACTTCCACCGGCTTTCTGAAACACCTGCTACTAGCCAGCAACAGCCCGGAAAACATGAAAACCACTTAATGGTAGCATTAAGTTTAAAAAAAACCCAACACCAAAACAAAGCACCACAACCCAAACGTCACATACAGGACAGCATTCTGTGCTACCCCTTTAACCACTCTTGGCATAATCATTCCTGATTTCGTATATTGAGGTGATCTGTAATTAAACTAGAGGCATGCTTCAACAGAAAAGTTTTTAAACCGGCCAAAATCACTCAGCCACAGACTATCTCTGAAACAGTCTTTCAGATTCTCTTCAGAGCTCTCCAAAAAGGGTTTTCAAAACCAGCTTGCTAAAAACCACTGCCTACTGCAACACATGCATATCACTAAGGCAAACTTTACAGTGCCAAAGAAGTTTCAACAATTAAACTAGACGCACTATCAGTCTAAGCAGCTCTCACATCCTGGAATACAGCCTGTAGGAGGGGACAGGGCTCTCAAGTTGAGGCCAGAAGGGGTACCAGAGCAGCGATTACTACGCATTCAGCCATCACAGTGTGAGGACAGATTGTTAGCTAAGGAAGTGTGCAAGAACAGTTGGAAGAGGTCATTATTTTTATATGACGGAAGATTAAAAGAGGAAAGACACAGCTTAAAGCTAGGATATGCAGGGGTTGGGGGGGGTTGGTTTTTTTTGTTTTAATAAGCAATAACAAGCTACAGCACTAAACAATGAACTTTAAGATTTGGGTTTATTTACGAAGCCTGGTAAGAAAATCAATGGCTTAATAAATAAAACCAAAACCAGATTAGATATACATATCATAGGCAGAATAGATTGTAAATTGCAATCATACACTTTAACATTTGATGTAGCCAAACAGTCACTATTATTGGCAAGATAATCAGTTACATAAATTGAAAGCATGATACACTAAGGCAATTCCTAGACATTTGTGATTTCTGTAAAATTAATATAAATCTGAAGTAGTCAGGAAAGAGAAAGTCTCAAGAAAAGGTTTTTAATAAAAATCCTTTTATGCAAATGGTCCAATACCCAAGATGAAAAAAATGCTCTTCAGAGGCAGTTCTAAAAACATCTGGCAAGGATCATTTTGTTCCATCTCTGGAGGGACAAAACCAGAGAGAACAAAATTCCTCCACTCCAACTTCGGCTGGTTAAAAAGTAGTTTATCAGGGCCTGAAAGGGACTGGCATTACATTCAAGAGATCCATTTGGTAGGACATTCTGTTTCATTTTATTCTGTGCATCCATAAAACCAAATTCAGAACCTCCCTTGCCATGCTCCTCCCTCATCCGATGCTACGCAGGCTCTGTCTGCAAAGCCTTAACTATTTAAAAAAAAAAAAGCTTTACATACATTTGCTCCTCTGCAGCACTAATGAAGTCAAAAGATTTCATCACAGTGATGCAAAATAGACTGCCCACAAACACAGTAAGCCTCTGTCATACACCACAGCTCTATTCTTACTTTCTCCAAGCATCTGCTTATGGTCACTGTTGGGGGGCAGGATACTGAGCCAAACGGTCTTCCTGGGTCAAACTGAGGATCCATTCTTAGGCATGTTATGTTCTTTCATTACACAGTTCAAAATACAAAAGGGACAATCAGGTTCAGGCCATTCAACCTTTAACCAAAAAAACCCCATAACTACCACAAACCTGTGAGTTAGGTGCCTAAGAATAACAGAACTGGCTTCTCTACCCCCCCCCCCCCAAACAAACAAACAGCACGTCTTGCTTAAAGACAATGAGTTAGTCACATTGTTTTGTTTTCATTATATGGGGACCTCTATCAATTTACAGATTAAACAATGGCTTGTTAGCTTTTTCCAATAATTATTTTCTACATAAAAAAAATTTACTTCAAGTTTCCCAATTTCATGTGTCCAGCTTGCACTTGGTGCCTTAAACTTTTTTTTAAGCAACATTTTAAAATCCCTTTTCTAGACAAAGTATATTAATGCTCAGAAAATATTATTGCTAATGGTAAGCCTCTAGTAAGTTTAAGTTTTGTTTAAAACCTGTTGTAACAGTGTGCTATAATAAAAAAAATGCATGAGCAATTTTGTGTTCCAAGTAAAAAAAAAACAAACCCGTATTTTAGGCAAATGAACTTATACAGGAACGTTTCTAGTGATTTCTCAATCTAAAGCAGGAATGAATAAACATGTACTAACGTTTGTATCTTCAGTACAAGCTCAAACCTGCTGACTGATTGCAGAGTCAGAACTTTAAGGAAGTGGAGGACTCGGTGTTCTGCACCCTTGCTGCTGTTTGGAGAAGGAAGTAGTTGCAGAAGTTTGAGTCAGACAGGGTAAGCTTTTTCAGGATAACGTTAATTTTCATCAGGTTTATGTATGAGAAAAAACACTATACAGTCCTTAGAAGTATTGTCCCCTCCTCAAAAGGTAGGATGGAAGTGATTGTAATACAGCCATTCTGAGACACACGTTACTGCAAGGAAACAAGCATCCTTTCCACATAGGAACTACCTGTGTGGGTAATATCTTGCTTGTAGATTTCATTGATCACCTCTCTAGTATTTGTTTTCCAATTTTTGTTTACCTTCAAATAAGGAAGACACCATTTTGATCACAACTTCAAAAAAATGAATTAGTGGAAACCTTTGCATGATACAAAGTTTTTTATCTGGTCTACCTGTGATTTTAATAGAACCAGAATATTACTTATTTACAAGCAACATTTACACTGATAAGTAAACATGTAAATGGATTCAACATGGAATTATGTTGCTTTAAGTGTTTATCCTGTATAGTTTCTAAAATGGCCAGGCGGTACCTTTGCACTTCCCAGAGCAAATATTCACTATTAAAACAGACTATATACGACATCAGCACCATTTCTTTATCACAATCACAGTTTATATGCAGGTCAGTGGAACCGGGCAGCAACCTAGCAGTTAATTTTTTCCATAAAGCTTCATCAAGGTTAGATGCAATGATCTATCACTCAGTCTTTCAGCTTGCTTGACAAGACAAATCTGCAGCTTCCTTGAACAGTAGATACATGGAGAAGCAACAGCACGTGTTAAAGGTGATAAGCATGAAGAATGCAAAGCATAAAATAAGCTTGAAGATTCCCCCTAGTTCCACCATACACCTGGAAATACAAAGCTCTAATTAAAGCAAGTTACAGCCCAAAGAATCAGAAAGAAGGGGGAAGAGGTAATCTTACTGATTTAAGTCTTGAAAAAAGCTAAAACGAAGCCAGAACAAGGGGAAGTAAGACTATCAAGGACACTATTTCTTCATCCACAGGACAAAATACAAGTACTTCCCATAATATATTTGTAACTTCAAACAGTTGTTTGGAGTGGAACTGTAACTCACCAGACCACCTATCAACAGTCTCTGAACTGGAGAGAATCTTCTGGCCATCCAGCCAGTTTAAAACTTCACCATTAGTAGTAACTGCATAGGAACACACCATAATCTGATCAAGGAGAGAGGGTCTTTTCGGTGCACTAAATATCTTGTCAGTACCACAGATAACTTACAGACAGCCCTGCTTCTGCTACTACCAAGGGTTTTTTTGGTTTGTTTTTTGTGGGTGGGTGGGTGTTTGTGGGTTTGTTTGGGGTTTTTTGTTTGTTTTATTTTATGAGGAAGGGAGAGATTGGTTTTCTATTTGTGTTGTTACTTTTCTTAAACCAAAGCGTAACAGTCTCGTACACCTATGCACAAACCTAATGAAGCGCTTTCATTATAAACTGGCTGACCAACCCCACAACTGGCAATACAGGTGAAAGACATTTGTGTTGAAGCACGTGGAAAGGAAAAATTGAGACCTCAAAAATGCTGAAGGTCTGCCGTGAGAGCAGTACTGCCACAGCCAAGAAAAATATCTATACTTTTGCTAGGAGCAGGAACCATCTGATTCTACACAAGCATAGCACGGACACCAGAGGCATCCTTCAAGGGAGCGTTCTGGCAGCCAATACAACCAACATGACATCCACAAGATCTCATGTGCAAGTGATTAAGTGAAGAATGCCTTATTTGGCATATTATTCCAGCAGTATTTGTTTTGCCAAATGTAATACTTTTGTTTGACAATCAGATTTTGTTTTGTTGCAGCCTAGACTTGTTTCCATTTTTTTCCACCTGTGCTATTGTAAGTCAACCTTATAGTTTTTAAAAATAAGCATGACCAAATTTTCATTTTAAGTTTAGAAGTGACATATTTTTCAAATATTTTTTAAATGCATGCACAAATCATCACTGAAAAACAGCACAAAGCAGACTGCTTCATACCCTCCCCATCCCTTAATTCTTTTCTCCTTGTACGTCAACATTTAAAACAAATGCTAAGCACACAAAGTATCACATCCCTGTATTCCTGCAGAGCAGTCTCATATTCCTGTACATATTCAAGTAGCTCCTTTATTAGGAATAAGAATGTTTCTAAAGCCTAGGCCTACGGAGACAACCCTTTCAACTATGAGGTGATTCAGCCAGACTGAAGTTCAAGGGAATTGTACTCTATAATCATTAGCACAACCTTGCTTCAGCCGATGGCAAAAATGACCAGCGACCCACACTACATAACTGTTCTTGATTTTTATGCTCTATAGGTAAAAAAGGAAATGGAACAGGGAATGACACTCCAGATAGCATACAGATACAGACATGGCACTAACATGGGCAAAACTGCTTAGTCTTATTCATCATTCATTCCTCAGCTTCTGACAAGAGAAGGAAGGTAGCCCCAGTAATGCACACTACGTAAGTGAATGACTGCGTGCAAGGCTAAAAGTCAACCTTCTGCTGTAAAGTTCCAGAGATGTCACTATGAGCAGCACAAACCATCCTGTCACCTTCAAACTCAATACGCTCCAGCTACTCACAAACAAGTTAACCCGATGGAAATATTTTCCCTCAGCAATAGACCCCATGGTGCAGAGATGAGTTCTGCAAGCCAATGGGCTAGGCAGAGGGCCACAGCAGAACAGCACCCAGTTTTGCACAAGTTCAGACACTATCGTGAATGAGAACACACTGCAGAATCAAGTTTACTCCCATTCAACACACCCAAGTCCTCTCAAACCCATTTACATTTAGCAGTGACAAGTTACTGATGGCTGTCCCACAAGGACCTCAAAGCCAGTTGCAACCACACTATCATGACACAAAACTGTAGAGCCCAAGTCCTCTATTTTATTCAGATCAGTCTAAAAATTTAAGTGCTTTGCTAGCCCGATAAAACCGATGTGGGTATTGCTCACACAGCTGCCATGTGACAAGCTTCTCAATGCGTAAGACAATATTGCTGCATTTTTAGATGCGTGTTATTCGCATGTGACTGACAAGCAACAGAACCATGCCGGCTACTTTCTTTTTTTCCCCCTTAATACTTGAGGAAGTATCAGCAGGATCACTGCCCCTCAATCAAACCGAGAACCACCCATCCTCAGAGCAACCAATGGCTGCTGATCTACGACCCTCCCCGTAACATTATCTAAACAGTCTGCTGCAGGCCCAAACATTTCCTAATAGCCACTTCAGTAACACTGCATCCTGCGGAGTGCCTCTGCAGCTCCCTACAGACCTGCCATAAGGTTGGCATGCAGGCAGCGCAACTGAAATTAAAACTGCACCACGAGGGGAAAAAAAAAAAAAAAATAAGCCCACGCAGCTTCAACGTTTTGCTACATGCACCCCTTAGGCAGCAGATTCCCTGCTCAGTGCCCTCATGCACCATACAAACAGCTGCACAGCAAAGCTGATGTGATTACAAGGTTCTGAGGAACATGCAATAGTAATGAAATGATTTCATAAACATTTCAGAAGTCACAAATAACAGCAAAAATCATCATTCTTTAGGGGAGGCCAGAGTGATGTAGCCTACCTGCAGGGGCTGAATGGATCATCCATGACTATGACAGGCTGTTGTGGGTTTAGATGTATTCCTGAACCCTCTACTTAACAGCTAAAACTCTGCCTTTTCCACTCTACCAACTCAAAATGGAGGCACATGCAGTCTGAGAGACCTCAGAGAGCTTTCACTGAGCTTGTGCTATGACCTAAGCCTGCACGCAGAACGCAGAAACTTCGCCCTCGGACTGACAGGACTGAGCATGTGCTGTGACCCTCCCTCATCCACACACTGTCTTACAACGCAATCAATCTCAACCCTGCTGTTTCCGTAAATAAAGCACACTGAACAGACTCTGCAGCTTCTGCATACCAAGCTAGTGTGCAGGGAAGTGGGGCCTTAGCTAGGGGATCTGATACAGCCAACGCTTGAGAGCAGAGCAATTCAAAGTCTGGATATCTGCGTTCCAGCACTTCTTATATCTTCTCCAAGTGAAATACACGTCGATTTAAAAAAAAAAAAAAAAGGCTCATAAAAGCTTTTTTTTTTCGTGGTTTGTGATTAGCTTTTTAAAAAGTTACGTTGATTAAAAGGCTTAGAGGTTTTCACAGATGCAAATGACAGAAGCGTCACATTTTAATATACAATCCATTTGTTAGGAAACGAAGCAGCAAGCTGATTCACATAATACTTCTATTCTACCTGTCAATAATGCAATATAGGAGAACATTTAAAGAATATGAATTCTCAGCAACAATGCCATTGCCATTTACAAGCACATGTGAACCCAAGGTGAACCCAAGAGGAGCCAGACCTGACTCACTGTTTGAACCTCCTTCATCATCCTTGATTTTTGGCGTTCCTGTTTATTAATGTAATTTTCAAAAAAACTCTTAGCTACCAATTATTACCCATGAAGGGAATATCCCTTCCCACTACAGCATAACATGCTTTAATTAGTATACCTGCCTCCAGTTTAGAGCACCTGAGATGCCTGAATTTACTGCGAGGCTAGAGAAGGATAAAAAAGTTTCTCAAATTTTGAGTTTTAAAGACAGAAACAGATGAAGCAAAACAGATCAGACCACAGAACAATCCCAAATTTTCTCTCTTACAATAATCCAGTGAGAAAATTTTATTACAACGTAGGTGGATACACCTTTCTTGTTGCCTGTATTATGTTACCTCCCACCCCCTTCTTGGGAACCTTCACCAACATAGCCTGGCTTCTTCAAGGCACCTGCAATAATAATTCAAACATTCAGTAACTTGAACATTTCAGCTACCATGGCTCTGCTGAAACTATCTGATGCTACCAAGCTCATTCAGGAGCCATTCCCTAAGATACAGATAGAGGGGCTTGGCTCACACTTGTAGAAAAAATTAAAAAATAAAAATTTAAAAATGAACACAACCAACCATGATAAAAGTTCCTGGGTTTTTTAAAAATACTAAGCTATACTACACTGTGTTTAAAACTTCCAGAAACACAATAACTTTTTATAAACTGCTTTAAAAAAAAAAAAAAAGAGACCAACCCACCATAACATTCTATCAGCTCACTTCTGTTATAAAAATATTACAGGAGGCAACACATGCAGAACAAGACTGTCTTTTTTCCCAGACTACAGACTAGAAAAAGATAACTACTCCAGATATTTTGCACAGTCTTTACCAGCTGACCAATTTAAATAAGAACACTTACAAGGCCAAACGTATCCAGTCTTCATTTCAACTACAGCTGAAATGCATTTCCGGATTTTTTGTTGCTGTTGTTCTGGATTGGGTTTTTTCCCCTCAAGTTCACAACGTGAACTTGAGAAAAAGTTCTCAGCTTTTATGCTACCCTCCAGTTCAGAGATAAATTGAGATATGGGCACATAGAAATAATGTAGTCCAAATTATATTAATAAGTGTGATATCAGCTAGAAAGAACAACCCAAGGAAGTTATACATCCACTTGTCTAAATACAGTTTTTGAGAGGGTTTTTTTGGTCTGCTTGTTTAAAAGGAATCAACTGCGAGGCACTTCAATGCATGACAATACCTAGTGACATGAAGTGAGGGTGCTCAGCATCTTCCATAATTCCTTCCCAGGAATATTAGACAAGAGTGAGACAAAACTTCGCTGTAATTTAGTAAGACATACAGAAGCCATCTGTTTCACATCACATGGGCATGTCATACAAACAGTCCCCAATTTCCCTGATCAGGAGGATTCCTGGTTGTATTTAAAATTGCTAAACCTATTTAAAAAAAAAAAATTGGACTTGCAATACTGTGTAGGAATTGTCTGATTTAAACAAAGTACGCCACAAAGTGTCATAGTGGTCTACTAAGTGTAAGCACAGTAACAACTCATTTTAAGGCTCTGGTTTGAGACATAAGGATGAATACATTTAAAAACCTTTATGATCGTTTCACCCTCTATCACTGCCCTAGGCACTATTACATGCATAGAATCAAAATATTCTGACTGCTAAAAATTAACCAGGCAAAAGGATCAAAATAGCAAAACAGAGCTCTGCAGTCCTCTTCAGCCTCTGTTTGCATTTTGGCTGTAGATGTTAATCTATCATTCAACTACAATTTTTTCTAAAGAGGGGCAACATTAAGAGGAAGCTTTGAAAATCCTACTTATACACAACTCCACACTGGCTTCTTGACTTCTTAAGAATATATCTTTATACTACCCCTTATCTGTTTCTAGACCTGAAACTTGTATTCCACCCACTATGCTTTCCACTGCAGGGGCAGGGGGGGGAACAGGCTCATGATTCAGACTTTCAACAGAAATCCCCTTCTAGACAACACAAAATAGGAAGCCATGGAGGACAAGAAAAAGAACTAGCAAGTCACCTTCAATTTCACTCTTGGGAACACTTCTCTCAGAGACACACCAATACTCATTTAGCTCACGGTATTACCAAACAAGAGCACTTCAGAAGAAAAAGATTAAAAATGAAGAAAAAGCAAATGTTGTGGAATAAAAACACAGAGAAGACCCTGGTCTTCCCAAAACATCTATTCAGAAAATTCACCTGTGCCTTGACTGTTTGGAGTTATTTTGTTCTACAATGCAAAACAGTGTTGTTGAAGAGTAATTTTGATTCACGGTCATGAAAACTGTTTGTAGAATAATATCCGATTACTCATAGTTCCAAGTAAAAATTCAGTAACATTTAAATCTATGTACATTTACAGATGTCTGTGTCAGACAACACTTCATAATGTATTTATTTACTCCTGAGATCAAAGAACTGATTGCCTAGTACATGCCAGTACACTACAAAAACAGGCCAGTAACAATACTGGCATTTGGCATGCCTGCAGCCTCGAGTAAGATAGTTCAGTGTTGTTTCTATAAGTCCATACAGGATGTCAGAGTACAAAAGGAAGGACTGGAAGAAGTTCTTGCCAGAATCAGCTACATCTGGCACTATACTACAGATAGGGTAAGAACTAGAGTTGCAGGAAACAAGTGGTAAGATGTGAGCTGGTGAAAAACAGCTGTCTGAGGTCAAGCGGCATGTTCAACAGCATTCCCAAGCCTTGCTGCAGATTTCTTTTTAACAGGCAGAGCTGATTTCTGACTCAAATACCAAAATCAACAGCTTAACTCAAGCTGGTGCAATTACTGATTTTCTGAAGTGGTACACCAGGTCTGTTTGTCCATTAATGCTTCTTGACTGCTACTCTATACACTTTGAAATGCTTCTAAACCAATTTCAGGGCATACACAATGCACCTAACATTTCTTCTTTGATAAAGCATTGGTCTCATCTGGCCATTTGGGGAGCCCAAAAGTTTGAGTGGGATTCCATGATAGTGGAATTAGTCAGTGTCAGGGCAGTCCCTTCTCTGAAAAGACATGAAATTAATTATTTTAAAGTACTTAGCATAAAGTGAATTTTCTTTCTCAGCTGGCTATACAAGCTTAGTGGATGTATTCCACACACTTGAGAGCCAGGAACATATTTCAGGTCTACTTACTAGCTTGATTAACACTCTATTCAAGGTGGTAACACCCAGCCTCTAGCTTTAATATTAGTTTCGGTTTTTATTCCACAATCAGATTTTTCTCACTGATGTGAAAATTACTGAAACATAGCGTGTGATCTTTTACCAAACTCTGTAGAAAAAAAAACAACCAACAGCTTGATATATACTGTAAAGAAAAAAGTTATCCCAAAACGCACAGGTTTACCACTTCCAGACCGCAGAATGATCGACAACAGGATCACGGTTGGTATTTCCCAAGCTAGACCTATAGTCAGCAAGCTTTCAAATAGAAAAGAAAGGACAAAGCATACTTTCCTTTAGCACTGTGTGCTCCAAGAACAAAAGGGCCTCTTATTACACATCCACCACACCAGTGTTTTGGATGTTTTTGGGGGTCTGGGATTTTTGCAGGTTGTTTTGCAAATAGAACACATGAAACTGTAGAAAATAGTCAGATTCCCAACACACTGAGCTGCATTTCAGAGTCCTGGAAAACTATATGAACATCTTATGCTGAACACAGAATCACTCAAACAGAAATGTATCTTTGTAGATGCAATCCACAGCTCAAGCATGTTTGGTCTAAGAATGTATCCTATCACACACTTCCACAAGTCAATCGAGGGGGTCACATTGCAGATTTCAGAACCTTATCTTGAACATACTATTACTTCAAGCTACCATGAACATATGCCACCCTTTCAACGTGAAACAAAACACTACACTAGAAAAGGACGTCAAGTTCAAGACAAAGTTTTGTTTTTATAGATAGACCACCAACAGGTTATCCTGGAATGTTACAAATTATTTTACTTCCAAAAGCAAAATGAATCTAGAATTAGGTATTCAAAGAAGCATGCATTGCAAAGCAGTAGCAAATGCACAGGTCAAAAATAATCAAGCAACCTAGACTCAGCTCCTTTTTCTAAACCTCCCCCCATTCCAAGACAAAACACAGACTTGAAGAGCTAGAATTAAAAAAAACCCTGGCTGCAACCAAATGAAGAAAAACCTACATTTTGAGAGCTGGTTAGTCTGAGTAATTAGCTGATCACTAAGTGCTATGCTTTGTCATTTCATTGATCTTTTCAGGCTCAGTCATTTTCTAATAGCTGGAAGAATTAACAGCTACTTCTACACAGAAAGTGGGTTTAAAACTACACCGACAACTCACATAAATGGCATTTCATAAGAGAAATAATCCATTAAACACAGAACTTGAACACTGATACAAATAGTTCATTTAGCATTCACAACCTCAAAACTGCATTGAAGAAAAGTGACAAAGTTAAATATCGGGGTCAAGCATGATGCTGAATATCGGAGAGGTGTATCATGACAAACTTCATAAATGCCTCGCCTTGTCAGACTGCTCCAAAAAAATACACAAATGATGTTACAAAAACATTTTAACATACTGTATTTTAAAATATTATAGGATTTAATGCCCTTTTCCCAGAGCTCAGCACCATACACTAGCAAGATTGCCTCCTAGGGACTTACACTGACAACACCAGGTATGAATGTAAACTGAATCGATTAAGGGAGTTTACCTAGTCCAGTACCCTGTCCCAGACATACGGACAGTTGGAGACACTTCAGGGTAAGGTACAGGAAGCCTCATAAATGGGCGATTACTTAGTAATAGGCCCACACAGGGAGTTTCTTCCTAACTGCAAGCAGTTAGTGGTTGGCTACGCCCTGAAGCACAAAGATTCGTATCTGCATTAAAAACAGTAAATCTACAATGTAACAATTCAAATATTTAATTATTTATATGCCTATCTAATCCCCACTTAAAATAATACTTTTCTCAACAATATCTAGAAATCAAGGTCCACAAGCTAATTATGTTTTCTGCATTGAAAGAAACAATAACTTTCAGTCAGCAGAGACCTTGCTGAGCCCTGTCACGCATTATTCTTTTACTCAAGTGCTCAAAGAAATACGCCTCTAGACAACAAACTCTTTAAGGCTGGTATTTGTAAGGCATTCTCTGTGTTTACAAAACTACATAAATGAAAAAATAAGAGTTAGGGTTTGGACCTGAAAAATAACAAAGGTACAGTCCAGTAGCAGCTATGCTTTCCAAACACAGCTGACAAAGATGGGTTGGACAACTCCCAGGCAGATTGAAAGAACTGTGAAATGAAAGAGCATGCTGAACATGCCTTCTTCAAATACGTATTAATTCCCAAAAAAAGTTCTTTCTGTATCTCTAATTTGCTCCAGGCCAGTGAAGCCTAAACTAGGAATTGTTGATATGGGACCCTATATGAGTGTTTACACATGAAAGCATGAATTCCCACACTTAAAAACTTTCTATCTGATTTCTTAAAAGTGTATGAATTTCAACGTTCCTTACTAGAAGATGTGAATGTATTTTTTAAAGTATTTTCAGGGGTGTGCAATTAGCCAATGAGACAGCTAAGAATTCCTGCTAATGTTTGCAACCTTTAAAAAAAATTTCACAGTTCTAAAAACCTGTTTTGAAGCAGTATGTTATTTACCCAGAGATGCGACCGGCTATCGTGACTCACTGCACAATTTTGTTATCTACTGTTAATTTTCCTCCTATACATACACTCAGCAGGAAGAGGTAGCTTCTCCCTCGCATTTTCTTCCACTCCACCTTCCTATCAGCATCATACTTGATTTTAACTTTTCTTCCCTTGAGTAGTTTTCCTGTTGCTACAGGCTCAGATCAGTGGTAAAGCTTGCCTTTAAAAGTCACTTCACTTACCTTGTCTCTGGATTATAGCCCAGTATGTAGAAAAATGAATCCACTCGGGCTTTAAACTCTCTAGCAGCAAATATGTCAGAGAAATGGGAGATATTACACTTCCCTCTGAAAGAAAGAGGGAAAATGGTATTAGAATTCTACCTTGAATAACAGCTATTTTAATTAAGTGCCACTGCAATCTGTGTATAAGCCACAGAAATCCTTGTGTTCTCATAAATATCTAAAACTTCATCAATATAAGCCTGTTGAAACAAATAACCATGCAGATTCTTCCCACGGTGGAAAGGGAAGAAAATTCAGTTACAATGTCTCAGATGGTGTTCTACAAACATTCATTAATTCTCATTCAGCCAGCACACAGTCCCGAGAGCCCAAATTTAATCAGACTAACGAACAGTATCTACCCTAGAAATACAATCCTGAAAATGTCTTCTTTTCAAAGCTTTTGAAGTCCTATTGCACTTACATCTTTAAGGAAGCTTCAAAAATTCTACTATTCATATTATTTGAGAAGTCAGCTTTTTATTTAGAAAGCTAAATAAAACTTCAGTTTAATAACACTTCCAAATAAAAAGCAAATCTACGCTGTTTTTAGCAAGACTGCAATCCTAACAATGCAAATTCCAAACACACAAAAGTTTCTTCCTTCTACTTTCATACATAAAAGAGTAAAACACAGACATTTAAAAAAGAAAAAGAAAAAAGATGAAAGAGGATTTATTAGCTTGTTCTACAACAGATTGTTAATATTTTTTTTTTAATATAGTTTGGTGATAAAGTCATTATCCTTAAGGATGAGCATAAAGACTCGCTGTAAGAAGTTGCATCTCATTTCCGCAAGGGTTTGTTGGACTTTTAATGTTCCACAGCTGCTCATGTTTTGTCATTCAATGCATTGCAGTTTACTGCCACCAAGTAAATCGGATCAGAAGCGGGCAGAGACAAGTGGGCCAGACAGCCAAAGAGTTAGTGCTTTTTATCTAAACCTGATTCAATGCAATAAGCAAAGCACAAGATTTTGCTCTTTTTCAGTATGTCAAGCTTTCTAGTACTAATACAGGTAGCATCTCTTTTCGCTGGTATTTACTGAATAGTATTTGCTATTATAAATAAGCTGCTATGGGGCTTATTTAACATTGTAAAAAGGTTTGCCCGTCTTGGTTAAAATTGAATGACAAGTGCTATTGCCACCAGTACACCAAGATGAATAATTATTTTGCCTGTAATAACACTGGATCTGTTTGCCTAGTCTTCTCAGCAGAGCTTAAAAGCACTGCCTACTTGAAACAACCGCACTAGAAAGTTGAAATGCTAAGCTTGCTTCCCTTCCTAATCTTTTCATGGTAAAGCACTTCAAAAAAGCTTGCCAATCAACAGCCACTAAGAACGATGCCTTCTAACATGAGCTCTCCGATACACAACATCAACTACTACAGGTGAGGAAAAAACACACCAGAAGGATGAAGGATGAATAAAGTTGCCGACTGTTCTAAGACAAAATCAATACAGCTATCCTGTGAGCTGAGGCTGCATAATTGTCCCTATGATTGCCTAATTCTCAGTCAATTGCCCTTCTGGCAAAGGACAAAGCAACACTGGATTTTGCACAGGTCATGCCAGGTTGTAATGGAACATTAACAAGGTCCGTAATTGAGACATCACACAGAAATACTGAAAGACAAACTTGTTCACTGATACTTATTTTATCCCTGGTGGCTGAAGATAGTTTCCTAGTTTAGTCACTTAGAAAGAAAGAAAACGAGAAGGGGTATTTGTTTTGATATTTCACATTAAATTCAGAATTCAGAAGTATTTTGGGGAAAATATTTAGTTTCCTTTCAATAATTCATCTGACAGTTAATAGGCATTTTCCAGATAAGCTTGTATTATCTATATTCATGAAAGCAGTACATCTTGTTCATAGCATTTCAGACAAGTAGTACTATGTATTACCCACAAAGATTTACCATATAGGTAAAAAGGACTAACTTTTATTACACACTTCCACAGGGATCTACAAGTATCCTCTAGTTAAATTTTTCCACTGGTTAGAGCAGAAGATTGGTAGTTACAATCACTGGTTTTATTTCCCAGTTTGTCATCAACTCATTGTGTGACCAGAGCTATTTGCCTGCAGAGGGCAGAGAAGTAATCTCATATTATAATAAATTAGAATTTCATGTTAACCCTCCCTTCATGCATCACAACACATTCTGCCTACTCTATGTTCTCAAACTGTAAGAACACCATGTGCAATTACCCTTATGTTTGTCTTGTACACTGAAAATTACTGATGTGTATTAATCACAATTTGCTAGAAAAGAATCAGCAAAAATATCTTTATCCTGCAAAAGTATATTATCTCAATTATCAGCATCTTTTGATAATTCTTACAGGCTTGTAGATGGTATCTAAAGTACAAACAGTCCAGAACACAACAAAACAACAGCAAAACCATATGCCAACAAAGAGAAACAAGAGAGTGATCCAAAAGGTGCCCATGGTATGCACTTCCAAACAAAAAGAAGGCAGATGAAACACAAGACAGGTTGAGAAAGTGATCAGTTTGGTCTTTCAAGCAGCCTCCACTCTTTTTGGAAGGGGAGAAGAGAAAGTTATTTTTCAAGTTTGCTTGGTATACATATATATTCCATTTTTATCTTTTCTTTAAAGAAAAAAACAGAAAGGATGTAGAAGAGAAGTTAAAATACTCCCAGGGAAAATTCCATAAACATAGTTCAGTTTCCCTCTGTTTAAGCAGACAGATTTCCAAGATTGGTTCCATCAAGACAACCAACCTCCCGCTAGCTTGTTTCTAAGCATGCGGATTTAAAATTGGAAGGCGACCTTCTGCAACTCAGAAAAGGCACTGTGGAATTTCATGAGATTATAGTACACCACTGGAATTTTCAGAGTTTATAAAAAAGTCTAATGTAAATCAAAGACTTCTTCCCACCCTTATAACAGAAGTTGCAGCTAGTTTGTCTTGAAGTAAGTGGCTTCAGCAAAGTGACTCTGAACAAAAAATGTCTCCAGATGGTTCTAGTGAAACACCATCTGAGCATTATTATCAGGGAGATTATTCAATTTGCATTTTGACAATATCCATGCATGTTTGGCATGTTGAAAATCTGCTGAAAAATAATGCCTTGCTATTTCTATTTGAAAACATTTTTAAGTAACAGTGTATCCCCTCAGCCTAGTCAAAGGTTGGCCACTTAAGTTAAAAACTTAGTGGGTAAAGAGAGCAGCAACCTCCAGGGAAGGGCAGATAGTACAGAAAACAATACAGGGGTCCATTACCTCCTGTCTGTACAGCCAGTTTTTAATGGAGCTCTTAGCTGAGCTGCAACAATAACAAGTGCCCAGAGCAAAAGCCTTTAACGCAATTTAATCAGGGCAACATACTAACAGTCACTTTACTAGGAGACGCTATTGTTAATAGTGAAATCAAACACAGAGGAGGGAAGGGTAGTATTTTTTCGGGAACTAGCAGTAACCTAAACTGGCAATGATGGGAAACAATGTCTTCTGAGCAACATTGATTAACTGAGATTAAAACGAGATTGTAGAATTACAGCTTCTTTTTGAATGAGAACAGATAACACAAGTTAATTACTGTAGGAGATGAGGAGAAAGCTGAACAGTATGCTATGAGCATATGAGCTATATGTGCTATGAGCTATGATTAGCAGTATGCTAATGATCCCCCCCCGCAAAACCAGAAAAAGCACCTTTCTCAATAAGGTTTTTCTCATCCACCTCTGAGACACGGCACCACATCCTCTGTAACTTACCTGAGGGCAGCAGCGTGGTAAGTGTCAACATAATCTGAAATGAAGAGCTCTCGATTCTTGATAACTGGGTCTGTAATAACAAGCTCTCGTCCAGAGTCTGCCAGAAAGCAAAAACACAAACAAAAAAACCACCAACACATTAGCTGCAGTCTGAAAGCATCTACCATTGCCATTTTGCAGGTTTTGGTTTTTTTTTTTTACAGGTCAAAGTTTGAGGATGTTTCTTAGATACACACTCCTCAGTGTTAAGGTGACAAACATTCAGATTGTTTACATGGCCTGTAAGGTATGGAAATAACATGATACCCATTTTTACACGTGAATTCTCCCTTGCCATACCTAAAGAACTGCTGAACGGAAACAGATTTTAGGGGTACTGGATGACACATCTTACCCACTGACCACTAGAAGTGGTCACTCCTAGGTGAAAGGAACTAGGCAAATTAATTGATCACTGACTTTTGGTTTCTGGGTTAAGGTTTTGGTTGTTTGCATATTCTTCAACAAAATCTTGACAGTACTAACTGCTTAGTGCTCTGGCTTTGAGATAAATATTGATACTCATGTTCAAATACAGAAAATTCTCAGTATTAACAAAAAACTGGAAGACAACTTTTTCCATGACTTCTTTATAATACCTTTGAAGAACAGACAAAAATACTTCTCCACATCCACAAGTGTGACACAAAAAAGCAGCCATGTTATCAAAAATGCTCACTTTTTGACACTGTGCCTATAATCCCATTGTTAGAAGTTTCAAATAAATTAGTAAGAGAAATGTTAGATTTGTGCAGCTTTTGCTAAAAGCACATGGAAAGCGTCCTTAATGCCTGCAAAAAGGAGAATGTATGCGCAACTTTGTACTGTCATGCACCAAAAAGTTGCTGTGTTCCATATTTCAAACATGAACTTTTATCATCACAATTCACCTTGGAGTATCTTCAGAATTTTAACAGTTCCCTCAAGGAAATTTCCTGGTAAGAATAGAAGCAAATGTTATGCCTCCCCTAGAGGCAAGAGATAAATGACACTGGAATATGTACTAAAGTTTCTTCTGCTTCTATTAAACCCAAGATCACACTTGTTTTTGCAAAGAGAAAAGGGGGAACTCAGCTACAAGTGCTTCAGTTACATCACTTACTGCAATATTAATCACAGTGAGTATTCATACGTGCAAGGTAGTGTGAATGCAAAAACGTAGTTCTCATGACACTATGGCAGAATCACAAAAAATAGAAGAGATTCACAATTTCTTCAGACAACTTGGTCTTCAGCCAGTTAGGTATTAGTACGCTGTCCAGAAGGCCTACAAAGGATCCAATGTTATTTTTCTTTTCTACTCTCTCTTAAGGCATTAGTATAATACAGCACAGTATTTAAACCATACCTGAAATGCATCTGATTATAGCTATGGTTACAGGACATACACTAGTTAGAACAAACAAGGCAGGTAAGAAACACTATCATCCATCTTCTAATATATTGTTTTCATCAACAGTCCTTGCGTCATATCCCTATGCAAAAGCGTTCTTGCTTTCTGGACTGTTAAAACTTAAAATTCAGAGTACAAGTAAAGAAGGCCTTACTCTACAGAGCCTAACTTACCATTCTCATTGTGTCTGTCCTGAACCAAATGCTGATAGACTGAATCTGGGACTTCAGACTGGCGATAGTACCATTTGACATTCATAAGGAGGTGGTCCCGTTTACTCTGAAAAAGAAGGTCTAAAGGCATTACTAAAAAGGAAATCAGACCACATCTGACACAATCTTCTAAAGTATAAAATTTGTTTTCACACTGAAGAAAACCTGAGGTAAGACCCAAAAGGGAGGAAAACATATTTCTATGACAATGAAACAAGGGCAACGATTGACTTTCAAACTAGGCAAAGGCAACAAGAACCTACTGCATCATCATGCAGTTGTTTCTCTATATATCTGACCGGCAAATACTAATCTATTCACTCACAAAAAACTAACCCAAGAAAAGAAGAGGCAGGGATCAGAAAAGGACTGGAATTTTAGGCCTCATGCAGCATGATCTTAGTCTGCTAATTCCTACAAACAAAAAGTATTTGCGGCCAAACACGGAAAAAAGAATACCAATAGCAACATAATTCAATGCAACCATTCTTAACCGTTGTAACCAAGAGATACCAGATTTTTTTTCCCCCAAGGACAGATGGATTCAGACGTAATCGTAGAAGTTATTACACTCCTTCACACAAAGGAATAGGATGCTGCACTTCAATCCCAACAATTATAGGCTCACGTACCTCACAAAACCAACAGCAAAACTTAGACAAAACCATCTTCCTCAAGCGCTCCTTTTTCATTTGAGAATCCAGCTACCAGTTTGTTCCTTCTTAGAAGGAAACTGAAGCATAAACACCACTTAAAAAGAATTTTTAGATCAAGTTATTACAGACTCTCTGCTTCGGTTTATCTCTGAAACCCTTGGTAGTCAATTCTTTCTACTACTCCAAAACACTTGAAGAAACAGAGGAAGGCCTAGGGGAAATTAACATTCTTTTGGAATGAGGCAACTGCAAGCACCGTTTGTTTTTTCTCGACTACAGTTCTCTAGGCCCTTCTAAGACTGCTCTTAAAACATTTACATTTAAAAATTAAATCACAGGTTACTGGACCAGAAAGTTCTTATCTCTCCTGTTCACATCAGCCTAGTTGTTACAGCAGTTTCCACCCTTTCTGCTTAATAAACAACATAAAAATCTTTCCATTAAATGCACTTCTTGAAGCCTTTGACTAAAAACACATGTAATACCACAAAAAAACTGCTAGTGGCAGCATTGTGCCAGAGAAAAGCTTAACTAATCCACCACTACCACATGTGCTCTATGTACTGAATGCCTCAAAAAACATTCAAGAACATACTAAGCATACTTGTGTCGTACACGAGAAACCTGAACCTACTTTTTTTTATTAAAAAAAAAACCAAACACATTTGCAGTCAAAGACAACAAGCTTATCTAATGCATGAAAAAAATCAAAAGGACAAAGTCTGAGAGCCAACACTGATTTCTGCTGCCTGCTGTTCAAAAAAGGTGGTTGCAGACTTTTCTGTTCTCCTGAAATAAAGTTCTACGCATCACAGTCTTTATGAATAGTTTCTCTGAATTCCGAAGACAAAAAAATGCACTTAAGTGTTCTGTTACCCTCTTGCTAAGAGTTCATAAATTCTATTAGTGCTAACAAGAACTGCATGCAACAATGATGGGAAACATTAACCCAGCATTTCTCTGCAAATTCTCTTTGCGTTTCTTAGTTGAGAGGAATAAGCACCCCTCTTGTGTTACACAAAGCCTGAGCACACTCAGAAAGCATCACCTTATGGCACTAAAACTACTCACTTATACACATGGACAGTTTACAACAAGCATCAAAAGCTAATGCTTCAATTTTCTTGGTTTGTTCCACTAAAGTCGGGTGTCTTTCAAATAGTACAACACTCCAAGGAGCACTGTGAAGTAAGTATCTAAGTACACATGTGTATGCAACCATGAAGGAGGACTACAAAATACAGTACTGAATTTTGTTGGTCGCGGTGTTTTTTGAGTAGCAAATTACATTGGGGCAGGAGGAGAAGGACTAGAAATCTACACTGTGGTCAGGCAGGGATGGTGCTTACAAATGCTTATCTGCAAACCAAACCATCAAAAGTCTGAACAACAACCAGCAGCCAATGGAGAGATCTGAGAAGAGGCAACGAGTTACTCTATCTTGGTAAAAAGAAGAGCTACTCATGGAGAGGACAAAGGTAGCAAGCGATGAGTGAACGGATACAACCTCATACGTAACCCTACAGCGACTCTGCAAGGAGGGGGCAGTTCTGCAGAAAGAACTGTGGAAGCGTAACAGTTTTGTGTGAAGGTATATCCTTTGCATAGGCATACATTGAGATTATATTGCAACAAAAAGGGAGGGATCAAAGCTGTCAAATGTTTTCGTTGCCTTGGCATCACACAGAGCTGTGAGTTGGAAGGTCTCAGCTTTGTTTTGAATTAGGCCGAGACTGTAAAGGAGATGGTGATGCAATCACTTGATTTCCCTGTCTCAGTTTCTTATTATATCATAGAATAGCACAAGGCTTTTAGCAGCAAGGGCTAAGGTCAACACTTAGAAAGCCTTTTGATACACTTGGATAGAAGAAATTAGTGGTTGGAAGTGAGGTTTTTCCACTCGCTGCTGTAAGGGACCACCTCATTCTCTCCCCTCCTCCCAAAATGCCCTCCCAATTTGTCATTCTGTCAATGCAAAGGGAAGTTTTTGCTTATTGCTACGTCTCCTGTAAGCTTCACTGCAAATGCTCAAGATCCCCAATATGTGTTAAAAAAAATGGAATAGCAGGGGATTACACAAGAGCTTATTAGGAATATTCACACATTAACACACAATGAAGGCAGGCAAAGTATTTACTATGTTTTGCAGTATTTTTATCACCTCATCACTCCAGAATCCCATACTTCAGGAAAGCATAAAATCTACCTACAGTCCGGAGCTTTTGGCTAGTTCAAGCATTTTAATTTGATGGGAAGGTACTCACGTCCCATTTTGAAACTTTGTTCTCAGACTCGCAGAATGCCTTAGTTGTTGCCTCCACTGTGTTTTATTCCAGAGGTTAGCAGTTCCTCTGCACAGTGAAAGAGAACAACAACATTTCCTCCCCTGAAATCAGATTCATAATCAGGAAGAACACGCGGAATGAGATTGAATTTCAGGAGGCTGGCTGAATTTAAGAAGTTTTCAGGGAAATGATGAATTGCCCTACACTGCAACCTGCCAACAGGAATGGTATTGACTTCTTCAGGTTGATCATGTAGTTGTGAGGCATTGTCAGAGGGGAAGATTTCAAAGAAAAAGAAATTACAGGGGTTTTTGTAACACAGAAAAGTGGCTTTTCTTTCATTATACTTCAGAAACAAAAATAACGTATCTTTAAAAACTACAGAGAAAAGAGATGAAGGTAGAATTAGAACCAAAACAGATAATAAAAACAATAGACAATCAATCCAAATGGTGTGTATAAGCATAGATTTGAAGCCATGGCATACACCACCTTTCTATGCTTTTAACTCCTAAAACCTAAATTTTATGAAATAGGCATTTTAAATGAATTATAAATGACAGGAAAAGATGAACACAGCCAATATACACATCTTTAAAAATTATCAGACTCGTATCTTTCAAAACAGAAAGCAGCACATGCTCCATGATGCTGACTGCTCTCCATCTTTTGAATCATAGAATGCACATATATGGCATGACTCAATGGCTCCATACATAAGGAACAGCAACAAAAATATCATTTACAACTGAGATGTGCAAGGAACTTTTTACAGAAAAGTCTCTGGACAATGATGCAACTAAAAATATGCTGACATACTAATAAGCTGCTATTTGTGCTCTGCTGACAGCAATTGGGTTTAGGTTGGTTGAGCTGGGGTTGGGTTGGGGGGGATTGGGGGACTCTGATTTCATTCCTAAATACCTCTTTTTACGATGACTGCTGCTTTTTGTCCAATTAATTTAAAAGCTTCCACTTGAAAAGTATTTTCTGTATCTACTCTCCAACATGCATGATTTTATGGGTTTTAACCTGAAGCTTTAGTCTCCCTAAAAATATAAAACGTCTGTCAGAATCTTGTTTTTCACATTGCACAGAAATTCCTAGACATGCTATTTTGTCAGCCAACTTTCTAAATACGTATGTCATTTACAGAGCAGACTATGCTCAGATGTGTCAAGGCGCCAACTTCTGTGGTAGACTATTTATTTTAGAACCATGTGCACACAAAAGAAGTGTCCCCTAGTTCATAAAGTGTTACTTTTTTTTTTTTTACACCTTTACATATGATAGCTGCAGATAGTCACATGCCAAATTCAGACTTGCAGAAATCACAGAAATGGCAAGTGCTTTAAAATGTCTTTCTGTCAGCTCAAAGAGATTCCCTGTGCTACAAAACTCCATCCTCCCCTTAAATGAAAATACCATCTATTGCTGCAGTACTCAAAAAGTACTCATTTGGGGGTTTTGTTGTTGCTGCTGTTTTGGTTTTTGTTCCTTTTAAAAAACATTAATCAGTTTTGGACATTCAACAAGAATTAGATAAAATCTGTAAATGGTTTAAAGCATCACAGTTCACAAACATTGGTCAAATTCTATTGAAAAATGAGCCTCTCCTTTAAAAGGGGAAAAAAATAATCTTGCAGGTTCTCTTTAATGTGAATGTACTGATTTCCACAGCATTTATGACAATTCCAAGGTGCCAGTTTTCTTTTAAAACACACTTGAAAACAGAGCTCCTGCACATTACAATTAACATCTTAAGAGATTCCACATTCTCTTCCCAGGGTTATGACTAACCAAATTGTGCAAATGATCACAGATGTCCTGCAGATTCTCTCAGAGGGATTTAAGCAGTATCCTTCATTACTTGCCCTATTTAGATACCATGTTAAATCACAACTAGCTTTGGAAACAATATACCAAATGCTGGAGATGACAGATGGGCACGCTGAAGTCAGTGGATAGTAGCTATTTCAAAGAAACAAACAGCAAAATAGGAACAAGGAAAAGAACATCTTTCCTTCCAAACATATTTTCAACAATGAAATCTTTCTATCAGAAAAAAATCACATGATTAATTCTAGGCTACCAAATTCTTTTTATTATTTTAACAACATGTTAAATATTTTAACAGTCACTCCATTGTTCAAAATAAACATCTTGTGCATTGCAGCATAGAAGCTCTGGCCTCAAAGCCAGTTTTCAAGTGCACATTATATTTATTTTTTAACACTACAAATTAACCCACCCCTTTGGGGCATTGTTTTGTCTCCCCAAAATGATTATTTCATTTTACACAAACAGTTCTAATTACGCTCCATGACACAGTATTGGCCTGACTCCAACACAAGTGGTAGATTTGACTTGCTCCACTTGCTGTGTCCCACCCCTCCCTGGCCCTTCCCTGCCATGTTGAATTGCTACCCATATTTCTACTCCTACCGTAGTATTTTTACGCTTACTCAATTTTGACATTTACTAATATTCAAAGGAGGGGAAAAGAAAAAGAAAGACCAGTCATACCAAATCCCGAGGGGGGGAGGGCAGGGGGGGAACAACACAAATTAAACTATCTGGAAATCACATGCTAGAGAGATACAAGGATAATTTTTCTTCCCACTCTGCAATAGCACATATAATTTCAAGTTCTCAGGATATCTTTTTATAAGCTGTTTTCTAATTAAATAAGAAACCTGATCAGCTGTTTGTAAACCAAGAAAACCCAGCTTGGAAACACAGAAGTTATTACTACAAATGAATGTTATTTTTGCAGCTTGATTATTTAATTCAGATGCATGCATATTAACGCATAATTACTTCTTGCAAACACAGAAGCATTGTCAAAAGTGAGAGCTATCAGTATTCAGCAAGAAATAAAAATGTTAAGTAAGAGCACTAAATACGGCAATGTGCAGTTTAATCCTCTCTGCCCCTCAAATACAACAACCCAAGGCAGCTGCCCTTTTGGTTCCTGTCCTCCTAACCTGAACCAACACAAAGACTGCAACCTTTAAACCTGTTAGTGTTATCTAATGACTATTCCATCTACAAGAGCTTTTCTAATAGAAACATGCCTTGATGGCTTATCTCAGTGCACAAGGCAGGCCACAAAGAACCGTCGGCTTGATTGAGCGCAGTAATGGAAGGCAGGAAATGAGAAGGCTTGGTTAAGCCACGGATAATCGATCAGTGTATTCACTGAAGTGTGAGCTGAGCTGGGAATAAGCTGCCTGGGGTATCAAATATTGCTATTTCCAGGGTAAAGTCCCATTTCTGTGACCTATGCAGGAGAAAGCATAATTTATTGACAAAACAATATAGGATTTTTTCACAATGTCTTGCTCTTGACATTTTGTGATTGTTTACAGCAAGAATTCCTCATGTCCCTTTTATTCATAAGTTTAACAAATGAAACTCCTTTTGGAATTCATGAAGTCACCTCAGCATGCTGGAAATTAATTCAGCCTTGTGTACAAATAGCTCAGAGATGTAAAACAAGCATCACACTCGCCTTCCCTGATTTTCAAACTTTTACACTCAGATGCACATGCACACTCACACACCTTCAGGGACGCACCTGTCCTGAAGACTACACAAGAAACGCAGTCCTTTTGCTCAGAGCCACTCTGCTTTGTTGAGAATATTCTTTGTTCTAGATCTCTACAACAGTTCCTACAGAGTTTGAAGCAAAACTGTTTGCAAACAACGCCAAACGTTATGGAGTATAGACAGGTTATTTGTAGACAGAGTTGCTTCCTACATAAGAGAGGGTAAAGCATACAAGTCCCATAAACATGCCTGTAAATCTCAGCCTACATACATACCGATATACACATATGCAAGTATAAAACAACAATCTGTTTGCCTACGCCTTTAAACAATGCAAAACATGGCCAAAATTAGTCTTAAATCATGACTCATTATCTGCAAGGTTGTGTTTTGTGCATTGTGGGGAGATGGCCAGATAGCCAAAACCTTAGAATCCAGCTATCAAGGCTCAAGCCTTTTTTGAAAAACACTAGGTGATATGCTACTTATCCGCATGTTAATTCCTAGCAGCTGCCATATGTTGTCTCCTAGTGTGGGTGGTTTGGCATTATAGTTGCTAGACTGTCTTAAAAAAAAATACAGACTTCAGATCACCAGAAGAACTGTACTATCAAAACTTGCTACACTGCCATTTTATGAACACTAGATGTTCCAGTGGGATAGCTATTACAGTCACAAGGCAAGAACTCTACAGCATATATGACAGACAAAGAATAATTATGGTAACTGAGAACTAGGGAAAGAACCATCAGAAACTGCAACAAATAGCACTAAAAGACTGCATGAACCTTATTGAATTCAACAATAAAATTTGCCTCGTAAGGATACAGGTTAGCACTGAATTTCATTGGGCTTCAACTAGATGCACTTCTAAGACAAAGCTCAACAAATCAAGCTGTCTAAATGCATTTTTCTCTCTTCCATCTGTTCCTCATAGCTCTGTCTTCCCCTCCACACTTTTACAAAAATGAACTAATATTGAATAAATGTTACCTACCAGCTCTTAATTTTATTTAGTGTCACTCATAAATCTTCCCTTCCCCTCAATTTCTGCTTTCCAGATGTCCAAAACATCCTGAAATAATTAAGCCAAAAATCAGCCCCAGTCACCCAAGAGTTGATATGCTGTAATTCAAACAAAGATGTAACCGGTATGTAGACCCAGCTTCATCAGCAGACCTTCCCAGTAAAATCAGTATGCTGGGTAAGTTCTTTGTCTTTTGCAGACACCTCAACTATTCACCCACCAAAGTAGGGAATTGCTTACAGATTTAGAGGCTACAACTCCATTCGGGTCTTTAGGTGGGAGGTGTTACACATCAGTACCTCACTAGTTAGCCAAATACCACTGCACAGAAATGGCACCAATAAGGAAGAGAGCTCTGCACTCCTAAAATTGCCCTTTAGAGGTAAGATAATCCTCTCCAACATATTGATAACAGCTTCATCCTCAAAGAGCTAGTAACTCTCACCTAGAATCAGATTCGGACAACAAACTCTGATGAGACACCTCTATTCCCTTCTTCTGCTAATATTTTCTTGCTGTTTTCAAACCCGTGTCCTCTAATTATTTACTTCCAAATGAACTGCCAAGGGGTGCATGTCAGCGATTCCCCTTGACACAGAGAGACTGACTTTGTGTCAGTCATTGATTATGCTGAATGCCAACAACCGGGTATCAATCAGTGAATTAGGCATCATATTAAAGAAAAAGGAAACGCAAGGAACAAATGAAAATACCATTAGGCAAACAGTCATTCCTTTCAAAGACCTAAGCCCATATGGAACAATAGCTTTAATAAGACACTTGCCATGAGCCAAATAAAAAATTAAGCCTGTCTTTCCTGAGTCTTGAAAAACATTCTAAAAAGCAACTGTGAAATAGCCAACTGAAAAGGAGTGTTTAGGCTTTACCAGTTTTGTTAAAGGATAGGTAACTATTTAAAATCTTATTCTTTGACAGTGTTTCTTAAAGGCATAGGGCCATTAAAATCTAACATGAAGCCTCCTGTTTTCTACTGAGACAGAAGAACAAAGAGAAGTATGTAAAAAAAAAATCTACTGTATAAATTATTGGCCCAAGTTAGTTACAGAATGACATACTTTTATATGTGCAAAAGAGAGTATGTGTAATTATATAAAAACAAGCGCAAACTAGAATTGATCAAAATGAGACTACGTGGTTACTTGAAAATGAAGCTACGAGGGCATCGGCCATCTGTCAAAGTAGAACAGTTTTCAATACATTCAACTTCTAACCAGCCTTTTGTACCCAGGCTCTGTGGACTCCTCTCTTTCAGTATCAAAAAAGCATCTATCTTTTTTCATTCCTTTGGAATTCCACTCATATTCACGCCCCAGAAAATGTGATCAATCAGCAACCGACATCATTATCTCTGTTTTTAAGAAGATTACAAAAAAGGTCACCTGGGACCAAACAAGAAACTACTCTATGCAGTCTATGTCCAAGTTATGTGTGTTTTCTACCCAAATTCCTGAGGCAATTTCCTCCTTACCTACAACACTCAAAATTAATCCCATCTTCCCTACTTTTAGCTGGCAGTGACACAGAAACAGAGGATCAGAAACAGCACCCTTATATCCCACAATACCTCAAATATCAGATATTAAACATATATTCATTCATAGGGTTTTAACTTTTGAACAATCCAGAAAACAGGAATTGAACGCAGCCTCATCCAAGTTTTCAAGAAAAAGAACATTACTCATTTCAGGTAATGACCATAAGAGATTTCTGTATTTAAAACAAACTACAGTATTTATTCCATAAACTTTTCAGCTTTACTAGAAACAAAGCTGCTTACTGTGACAAGATCTAGCAAGTCACCTGTTTTCCTATCAGCAAAATACACTTAAGTACGACAATACCCTTAAAATTTCAGTACAATTCTAAATGACAAAAGATAATTTCATCTTGTAAAAAAAGCAGTTATGCTTAAGAACTGGCTGGCTTAAAATAAAACTATCAAAAGATCTTTCATGAAGGTTATGGGTCATTGCTTACTACCTCATTTAATCCCTTTGTGGTATCTTTCTGCTCCGTTTCCCTTTTATGTTCTTTGAATCCCATCTGTGGTTCATGGTGTCAGTTATGCTGAGCAAAAGCATAAAGTAACCACACTATTACAGTGTACAACTACCCATGAACAAGCCTGTTTAATTATAGCTGTCAGGGCTAGAAGACAGTGTGTCCACCCATTTCCCCCTCCATGAAAGCTTCTGCGGCACAAAAAGCTTTCCCCAATTGACTGCTCCCTTCTTGGGGAAAATAAGCAGCTGTCTACAGCAGTGGATCCAAATCAGTTCAGCGTGTATATACCTGACAAAACCTGTGCAGATAAACTTTGTCTGCCTGCACTGCTTCCACAAAGGCCCAAGAGGGAAGCGGAATACAGATGCACATCGTAGCTGTGGCCAGTCAGTTGGGTCCATCCAGGCTTACTATTTTTGTTTTAGCAAGCCACATCTCCACGCAATACCCACGTAACCTCGCATTGTGCTCGTGCTGAAGATTCTTCACAACACAAAACTACTGCATTTCTCTATGCGCATATATACGGTACGCTCAGCTCTACCGTACGAAAATCACAGATGAAGCAATGGAGATGCCACACCTCAGCTATTATTTCTACAAGTATCACGAAAGCCCTATATGAAAGACATGAACAGGGGTGAGAATTCATTAATAGGCTATAATTAAAATCACTACTAGAGAAAGCAATAAGCACTATTTTTTAATCACAGCATCTCTGTTCGTGTTTGTTGCTTCTACAAACTCCACTTTGATTACAGCTTATGCCTTTCTCACAGAAGCAAATTTGGCAGCAAGCTGCTGACACAGTATTGATAGTGACCCTCCTTAACACACGGGCTTATTAGCATTTCTATTGCTGCACTGCATACGATACACATTGTACATCAAATACACTCTGTGTCAAGCATAATAAGCAAACAGTTACCTAACAACTAATGGTATTACAAATGCATTTAACTAATCATTGAATATATGCTCTGATAATTAAATTCCATTAAGGTTTTTTAAGCCTTATCCTAAAGAAACGCAACACTGAAATGAAGATATCATTCAGACTATGCCTGACATTTGCCATTAAATGTCATTTATAGTATATAGCTCAAATCTAATTGCTGAGCACCACCAGCCGCAGTATTTATCACTTCTATTAAAACAAGCAGCACACAGCGGTGGGACTATTTGAAGCCACCATATACAGTTTAAATAGATTTCTCACCTTTTAAATATCAAGAGGCCACATTTTTCTTCAACATCTCACTAAGGGGTTTACCTTTTAACAAAGAGATACCGAGAGCTGAAAGGATAAAACAATCAGGAGACAGTTTGCTCTGCAAACCCTGCACAGAGTTTGAACAGTCATATGGCTGTTAAAATACCGCCTAATAGGCAGGGGAATTTTGTGACAGGAAAAATTAAAGCACCTCTGCAAACCGGCCCACTCTGCTAGCAAGCTGGGTTTTAAAATTATGAAAAGAAAAGAAAGAAATAAAAGACTGTTCAGCCAGATCCTGTGACTTGGCTATTTTACCTCATAATCAAATGCTGTTCCTATGAGGAAACAAAGTGTATTTGGAAAATAAATGCCTGGAAAGTAAATGTTTCTTTGTGCAGCTTCTCAGAGGATGTAAGCATTTGCTTATGAAATGGTCAGTTACTTAAATGTTTCCATCCTCTAAGAAACTGCACCTAACATGCTGTGTTACAGAAAAAGCTAACATTCAGACCAGAAAGGAAAAAAAAAAAAAAAAGAAAAAAGAGTTTTCTACACATGTATTGGGGTGTTCAGACCCTGGCTGGTAAACAGGGTCATGACATAGCCTTAATAAAAATAATACTGTCAGTAATTGATGTGAAACAAACCAGAGCAGCTAATCAAGAAAAAACAGCAGTCTGAAAAAAAAGTCAAGTTGTAGAAGATATGACTGTATCTTACTATGCAGGGAATTTCTAATACAGATTGTTGCTGTCTGCTGCGATATCAATAGGTAGAATTAGCAACACTAGACTTTATATTTTTCTTTGTATTTATATGTAAATCAGTACCAAATAAATATACCCCAAACCAGGTCCACAGGCTGCAATCTAATCTAAACCTGTAGATTGGAAAGATGGCCTCCATTCATCTGGAAATAGCTAGATATTGAAAATGCTAAAATCAGAAATAACTACACTGCAGAATAAAATGGATGCATTTACTTGCTATAAAAGAAAAATGCTCAAAGGAAAAGTTGGAAGAGAGGTACAAAGGAAAAAAAAAACTTCTCAGATGCTGAAAATCATGCGTGAACATACAGACAACTAAGATGAACCCCAAGAAAAGGAGTTCTGAAACAAAGATATATAGTTTTTAAACATATAGTACACATATCAGGGACACCATCTGCAGTCTCATTTGAATTAAGATTAAAGTGAGTACAGACGGCCAAGCTAATATACAATTCTAAGGCTAATCATTTCTCTTGGGCAATATAATCGTCACAGCACTACAACTTTAACAAATGAAGCTACTAATGACTTCCATTTAAAAGTCAAGGTGTTATTTCAGCCAGAGATCCAGAAGTAGAATGCTTTGAGACCAACTAGTAGTTCCATAAACCATTCAGTCCTCCTGCAGAATTCAAATTAATTTACTTTATTACTAGAGGCACTGGATGGAACCCATCTTTGCCCAATTCAAATGCTCTTGACTCAGAAATCATCATGTATTGTTATTGAAAGTTTATACCTTTCCCATTGTTCTGGGCACGGGGATTTATATGAAGCGTATCATCATAGCCAATTTTTTTACAGACTTATTGAAAACAACAGGACAGCTGATTAAGAATTATGTGCAACCATTACCTATAATCAGAAACTGGCAGAGTACCTTACAAAAAAGAAAAAAATTTCAGAAAGGAAGCCAAAACACCCTAACCAAGTGTTAGTAAAACTTAAGGAAATTTGTGTAAAACCTTATTTGACTGTTTTAGAGATAGCTCATTATTTAGATTAGTTACCTTTTACTAAATACAATCTTCTCAGCATGACTTAAAAAGTTGTTTTTAAAATCACCATGAGCTTAGTTCTTCAAACTGCTTTACTAGGAGTCTCACTTGGGAAAAAACAAGTGTTAGAGATTATGGAATAAAACTAGGCGCTCTCCCTCTCTTTGATGCCTACGTTACAGGGAAAAGCCTACTTAAAATCAATATTGAAGCACATATTTGAGAAGCTTGTGCAATTGCCTTCAGTTTTGACCATACCATCTCTCTGACTTCTGCTTGTCACAGGCTCATGTACTTGACTGCGCAGATCGGCATAGGGCACAAACCGCGTGCTCTAATGCTTTGAAAGTTGTGAGAATGCTGCCAGGCTGGAAGGGACCTCTGATATTACTTGGAACTGGAGCAGGGCGGGGGGGGAGAAAAAGAGTCCTAGCACACTGGGAGCCTGAGCCTAAAAGGTGTGGAGCTACCTAT
This sequence comes from Aptenodytes patagonicus, assembly GCF_965638725.1. Classification (NCBI taxonomy): domain Eukaryota; kingdom Metazoa; phylum Chordata; class Aves; order Sphenisciformes; family Spheniscidae; genus Aptenodytes; species Aptenodytes patagonicus. The sequence goes on along the minus strand of NC_134967.1, from coordinate 5,298,480 downwards.
TTATTACCTTTGAAAAGTGAAATAAAATATTCATGCACTGGCAGAAGCGACACTGACAAATCCATTTTCCAACACTTAAACTAATGTAAACTATAGGACTTGTCCTACAAGTGCTTTCCAATGAGTACGGTAATAAATGAATCTTTAATATAATGCAATATTAGCTCAAATTTAAATATTTACTGTGCAGTTAGTGTATTTCAAATGCAGGCATGCTCCAGACACTCTCCTAGCTGTTTATTTTCCTGCCCCAATATCTTTACTGACAAATAGCACCCTTGGTTTAATCATCTCTACACATTCAGCATCAAAAGGCAAGTATTAAACACCAATTAAAGCTACTGTATTAGCCCTCTTCGGCATCAAGAGCAGTCAACATGTGGGGAAGGGAGCACATTCAAAGGACATGCCCTTCCTAAGCAGAAGTGAAGATTATGCAGTACACAGAATTACACCAAGTAGCAGGTTACACTGGAAGGCTGCAGACAGCATCATGACAGCTGCAGTTTCCAGATGAAAGATTTATGATGATATTTTACCACAGTTCATGGAATTTGCACTTCAGAGTGTGAAGTTTTTAGCTTAAATGCCCAAACTACTTGAAAACTCAAACAGCTTACATTGAAAGAATGTTCTGAGGGCTCAGCAAAGCACATAGAAACCACATCTGAAATCGGTATACAATTTTCAGATATTTCCTTACAAATTTGCCTCGGCTAATGCAGGGAAGCACTCAATCACAGTCCATACTGGTGATAATAATCTTCTTTGATCATGAGCACAGCACAGGGAGCAAGAATTCCTAGGTTTATGAACAATTTTGTAATACAAATAAGCAAAACACTACAACACATCAGAACCAGAAAAATAACACCGAGTAATAGCTTCCTTTTTTGAAAACGTATTTCGCAATCTTTTCAGCAATAGACATTCTGAAAAGCATCCAGGGGAATACCTTTCTGCAGATTTCTTGGCATACATTGCATGCATTGTGTGATATTATGCATTATGCACCTTCTGCCTCACTAGGTCCTAAGGTTCAGACATATCAATGCACCCAATTGCCTTTTTTCCTTTTTTTTTTTTAAACATGAAGAATATGAAAGCACATACTGAAACTGGTCCTTGTTAGCAGGTCCATTTTCATCTCTTTAAACTCAAAGACAGCAATTCCCTTGAAAACTGTCACAGCATTTTCACAATCCATAAAGAGGAAGTTCAACAGCCTTAGGTCACTAATCATAACTACAGTAGATACAGAGCATAAATTATGTCTTTCTATTTCACAGTAGTGAATCATGTATATTCTTTTATCTTAATTACTTGATTCTTTCCATAAATCGAATATTCCAGACATGTTTGTAGCCAGTAGGGTGTAAACAGCTGCAACTCCTTTCTCTAAAGTAATATTCCTAGCATTAATGTTCCATCTCCTTTCCTTTCTGCAGTTATGTGTAAACCTCATCTTAACCACTCCCTCCCGTTTTCTTTTTCTATATCCAAACATACAGATGCCACATTTATTGCTGTTTCCACTGCACAGCTACTTGTAAACAAATTGGTAAAGCTGTCAAGTAGCCTTCACTCTAATCAAGAATCTTTTCCATATATGAAAGCACTGTTGTATAGATGAAGCTGCATGTATTTTATACTGCAACTCCTCTAGCATTTCTTAGCTACTTAACGCAGTTCATGAAGATGCATATTACATTGAGTCATAAACATGGGATACAGACTTCCTAGGATGTTCATTCGCTGTAAAGCATTAGTTAGCTTTCCCAGCAAAATTAGGGTACAGAGCATAAAAGAGCACTTTAGTGGTGTTAGGCTATTTGAAAAAAGCCCCTCTGAATCAGACATCCATTGGAATTCTCCAACTGCAAACCACAGCAGAAGGGATGAATCTTTATTCCTCACAGTCATCAGTATGAGACATGGCCAGCAACAGCACCTCTAAAATTCAGTGTTGTACGGAACTAAATTGGTTATTTGACCTGCTAAAATCCTCACGCTGACTGTGACTAGTAATGAACCCACTTCATGGAAATCTCAACTCAAAGAAAACATACAGCTTTGCACAAATACTTAGCTATGAAATCTGGACAAGCAAGACCCAAAAGTTCAACAATCCTAGCGATATGTCTGATATAAGAGTAAAGGGATTTGTAAATAGAACAACCTTCTTTACAGCTCGTCAAATCTTATTTACAATGTCCTAGACTAGAGTCTGCTGCATTGGTCATATAGGCTGATTCCAACACTTGTCCCAGCAAAGACCCTATCTGCATCATAAGACTGCGACATTACCTCTACCCAGGGTTTTACAGCAAAGCTACAACTGTCGTATTTTGTGTTAGAACTCCAAGAACTTCCAAAGAGCTCCATGACATTAGGCTTAATATAGGCTGCCTCTTTCACCTCTCTCCACTCTTCCGGTATTTTAAGATGTTTACTGACCTAAGGAAGGGGAAAAAAAATTTCAACCAGAGCCATGAAGATTCACTTACCCAGACAACTGCAAAATGGGTTAAGAAAATCATAGGAAGCATACTGATAACCAGAAGAGATATACATATCTCCACAATTGTGCTGTTCCAGTTTTATACATAAACAGCACAATTAGTAAAAAGATTGATTTGACAACAGAATGTATCTGGAAAGATAAGAACCACCCTCCCAATTTTGCTACCTATAACGAGACTTTCTTAACCCAGGATGCTTAAAACACACCATCTCTTAAGTAACAAAGTAAGTACCTGGCACACCACACAGTGACAATTCCTTTTACTGTTCATAAAATGCAAACCATGCATGGAATTTTGGTTCAGCAAACTGTAAGCTGTCGAACAGGTTAGTCATCATCACAATTTGTTATGAAAATGGCAACTGCTGAAAAATACTTATTTTCATAGCCTCACTCTCTTAGAACTTTTATAGAGCCAGAACTTCATTTTGGAGAAGGATCCTTACATTTAGATGGATTTCTGCTTTATGTTTTATGCTGTAATTACAACTAGTGTTTTGCTATTTTAAAAAGGATGTTTTACAAATAAAAGGGAAATGCTGTTGTTTTATACAGCATTCCTTACATGAGATATATTAACAGTACATACAGGTGGATGGAACAAAACCTGCTTTACAAAACAACAAAGCTTGTATATTTTCCAAAAGGAAAAAGAGTTCAAATAAAGTTTAAGATTTGCTTAGCCCAAGTTTGTTTGTTTCAATAATTTTGCATTGCTTTTAACCTTAAAATGTGCCAAGAAACAAGACACTGAAAGGAATAAGATTTAAAAAAAAACATAGAAGCTCTGCTTGGAAAGCAGAGCAGGATACTTATGCACTATTAATTTAATTAAAGAGTTATTTTCCTTTTAAATACCCTCTAATGGCCCAAAATGAACTCAGGCTGATTTAAAATCAATCACTTTAATCAAAATTACAAGTTCAAATTCTCCATGGATTAGTGTTCAGTGACTACAGAGTCAAAAACCCAAGTAGGGAAAAGAACTGGTTATCTCATTTACACAAAACGTGAATCCCAGGCTCACACGGACAGGCAGCCAGCCAGCCCCTAAGCCCCATTTCTGCTCTCTAAACAGGCCCTAGGTAGCACACAGACCTCATGCCTACCTTCTGTGTAGAAGAAAAAAAAGGAATTTGCAAAGGATCTGAAACTCTATTAGACAGTCACAAGGTGGAGCTGACTTGGAGCATTTTCCTACGTGGCTCAATCAGTCTGTCTGCTGTACAAAAAGGGGAGATGTATTGCCTTTCCTGCCACCGAAACACAGAGTGCATCCAAGGTATTCAAAGAGCATCTATACTATTTTCCCTTCCACATGATAGCATTTTTTGTACCTCTCACCAGCAGCCTGCTAGAACAGACATCTTACCTAGCATTTTTTAATCTATACAGAATCAAGACCTTTTGACACAGTGTAGTGTATCAACCTCAAATTTACCAAAGACAGACAAAATAATCACTTGCCTTCAAGAACATACTTGCTCTACACAACAGCCACACAGCAAGACTAGGGGTAGTGCATGGAAACGACATATCAGCAGTGATAATCAAGAAAACTGACATTTCAGAACATACACCAGTTGCCCAATGTCTATCACGTTTCTATCACGTTATGAAGCGCTCCACAGTAAAGAGGAACAATGGCTGATCTTTATGGATAAAGACAATTGCTACCTGCTTGAGCAGCAGCACGACTGAAAGGCAAGAAGTACTTGCAAGGGAAGCTAGCCAGAGCTGAAGATGAACATGCATGTGTGCCAATATCCTTAAACGTCCCCAAGTCCTGAAATCTTAAGGAAACTAGGGAAACAGGAAGGAAAGAGTCCAACCAACTCAATATGGGGCAGGGAAGGAGGAACAGAGATTTCTGATTACACTCGCATCTCTACACCGATTCAGGTGAAGAGATTTCTCTACCAAGACTGCCAACGTTGCAGACACTTGCCACCTCCCACCTTCGACCGTGCACTGTTACTCTAGAGCACTTAGGACAAAAACTTTATAGTTAGGCAGTCTCAGTGATGTTTTCCATAACTGAACTCCACAACAACTCAATTGCACTTTCTTCAATGTAGCTGGAAAAAAAAAAATCAAAGATGTCTATTTCACATATTATGCATCATTCTTTTCTGCCCATATTCTATTTTTAAGCACCCAGATAGGACTTACAAGCTTCCAAGATGCTTGTGCATCTAAGCTGCCCTTACCCATACCTACAGCACAGCTCTTACGACAGTTTCACAGCTGTGATAACACTGAAACACAACACCCTGCTGAAGCCATGGCAAGCACAGGTATCATTTTGGGTAGCTGGTGGCGGGATGTTTGTTAAGTCATATACCTCCACATGCTACACTGAGCATTTTATTTTCCCAAGAGCTTTATCACTACCTTGAAGAGCAATATGAAGTACATCAGTGAGGTTGCCCTTTTCCAGCAAAAGGCAAGCAAGCAAATGGTGAGGGATGGGACACACACTAAAATTTAGTGACCACAGTGACATTTCACATTCCTTAAGGAAAATCATTTTGAAAGCCGGAAAACAAATTTCTTTAATGAATTATCTTCACCAGCTTACGAAGCATAACAATGTATCTTTGGAGACTTAGCACAGACACAAGAAATCTGACAGGCACAAGTACCCCCAAATGACCAGAGAGAAAATTTCAAACTTCAATAATCCTAAAGGTCAGAAGCCTTATTAAACATGACAGATGCCCTCACTATTCAACACTAGAGGACATGGCTAAATTTATTCTAACTCCATTTGCTCTTGCTACATGTAAAGCAGCTAATGTACCGTTCAATACTTTTTTTTCCCCCTAAAAGCTAGAAATAACAACCTTTTTTCTCCATATTTTCAAGTTGACAACTACTGATTTATTTACCAGCCAATTATCTCAACACCAGGTGTAGCTGGTTTGCTTTGGGTAAGTAGGAGGAAACAAGACAGTAGAAAAGTTTAAAAAAAAAAAAGGCAAAAGGTGCTGAAGACTACACTACCATGACAAAGGGCCTAAAAAAAACCCTAAAAATATGGGCAAGTTAAATGTACAAAGGGATGTTAATAAATTCCATGTTCCTGTATCTACAATCAAGCCACTGCTATTAAACATGTTCTCATGTACAAATTATTAGCCACACATGTCCCTCTTGATAACACAGTATGGTAAAAGCAATCCCGATTGTACTCCACAACCATGAGTGGTATATTCTTGTTTTTCCCTGTTTGCTCAATATCTGATTTCGTCCTTGGCTCACAGTCAGATGGGGGGGGGTGGGAGGGATGGGTATGTTGTTAATGGAATTTCTATCAATTGTGCTTCCTGCTTTCCTTTTTATAACATTAGAAAAAATAACACAATAGCAATTTTACAAAACGAGCGTGGGATTTCATTCAGTCCTATTTTTGTCACGCTGCAATTCTTAGAATTCCCTTTTCTGTTTTATACAGAAGTTGGCTCTCAAAGTAAAACATCTTTACAATGAACGGGAGCGATTTTCTGATTTAGAACAAGCTGACAAGCATCATCAGCTCATATTAAGGCACTGTCCACCATGTTCTCTCTTTTGGAGTGCATCTGTAACGTGGTGCACACACACAGACAAGCATCTCGCCACCGGCAGCAGCGCAGGATGTTGAAACAGCTCTGCTGTTACAGGAAGGGCTTCAGCAGCTACTCCCTGGAGCCAGTGAGAGAGCTCACAGAGCCTTTGTTGGGGGTGAATCCTCAATAGCCTCCAGACAGGCTTTCATTTTTCATGTGGCAAGACGCCAGCAATGAAAATTCCAATTGCTGGCCTTCTGAATGCCCAGTGGTGCAAAAACAAACAGGTTAATCGCACGAAAAAAAACCTGTGGATTATTCTGTGGTGGTGGTGGGGTTTTGGTGTGGTTTTTTTTTTTTGTCAGATGTAGCCCATAAGTTGTAAGGTCTGGATTTCAACTGTAAAGATCTAGGCCATATGGAGGGGAATGGAGGAAGAGCTGGAGCTGAGCCCTAAAATACATACATATAGTCTTAACTTCCAGCTGTTCAATCCTTATTCTTAACAATGCTACCATCTGTTTTAAAGCCCCAAATATGAATGTTCTCTCCCTTTCCAAAAGACAATGATGCAATTGTGACATAACGTTGTAGCTCTGTATAAATTAATTTAGTTGCATTGGTGCATTACACTGTCAAAGCAACTCCGAAAAAAACAAAACAAAAAACCCCCCACAAAACCGCTAAACACTCTTTACTTGACAAAATAATGCCACTGATGAAACTACAGATCTCTGCCAGCATCAACCAGGTCTAAGTACAACGTCTTCACGCAGCCCTGTGCAATTCCCTGTGCACTTTGGGAATTCAAGATATACTGGTTTAGCTACTTCAGAATGGATGGCTTCTGCTCCTGCCTTCAGAAGATACACAATAAAATAAAGAGAATGTTGCTGTATTTTTCAACCAAGTTCAGTGAAACTCCAATACCCATAAATCCACAGAGCAGCTTCATTCCTCTTTCTTCAATTCTGAACTCTCATCTGAAGGACATTTCAAATACCTTGCTAATTCAACACACCAAAAGCAAGCAAATCAACTCAGCACTTGAAGAACAGTCTGTTACTACAAAAAGAATTTGTTACATGTTTGTGACAAGACCTAACCCTACTGTGTACCACAGCTTAATATCTGTCTGAAAATTCAAAGTGTCATATGGGCAAAAGTAAACAAAAAAAATTCTATGGAGAAGCACTGTAAAAAAGGAAAGGAATTATCAATGGATTCATATGCATCTGCAATGATTTTAATACAAAATGCCCAGCAAATCTCCCTGCACTGCTGACAAATCACCAGCTGAGGTAAATCCCAGATAATGAAACATTGTAAGAAGGGCTCTATTTAATAATTTAGCCCCTGTCAAGGAGTTTGTACTGATTCTTGTTTTCAGCACTGGGAGAGAATGTTATCTTCAGCCTCACGGCTCAATGACAGCATCAGTGAATTTAATCACTGTGCAGCTCTTGCCATGCAATCCTTAAACTGTCACCTCTGATTCTTCATAATTCCTTGCTACTTCATTCAAAGCCCCCTATACCCACATTTTCATACTAATCTCCCACCCCACACATGCCCCACTGTAATCGCAGCAGCATTTCAATCTGCTTCACATTAGACATAAAAGCCAATCTCATTTGCAGACTAAATTTTTTATTTTAAATAATTCAGCACTCCTTCAAATGTCTCATTCGTCTATCTCTCATTATCAAGTCTGTTCAGTACCTTAATAGCAAACTTAGCTGTGCTGAAGGCAGGATTGAGCAATCATGGGACAGCAGTTCTAGCAAAGGTTTTGAGTAGAAAGAAAATCTTTCAGCCTTTTCTTGGCTGTAGAAGGGGAGATGAATCTGGAGAAGCAAGAATCTATATTAATCAGCATTTTTTCCACACCAGAAAGGAAAGGTCATGCTGCCTCATAACTGGCCAGGAAAAATTAGCCGCAAATTAATTCAGCTGCAGTTCAGGAACAGAACATCAATTCATCTACAAACAGAATGAGGCTTTTAAATACATAAATGCTTGTGGCTACAGAAACCTCACCCAGATATTTGCATTCAAAAACACTAGCTCCTGTAAAAGTGCAGAGAATAACAGATGTAATTTTAACATGTTTGCTAAAATGCAAGGCCATACGCAGGAAGAATGCAAAGAAGAGGAAGCATATACTGCATAATTTAGAAAAACCTATTTCTTTTAATTTTTCCTCTTTATTCCAGGTGAGATGCAATACTTTCCATTTTGTAATCCTTTGGATCACAGTAAAATGATCCCACAGGCCCATACAGACAAGGTCATCATACACAGATTTTCTATTACAGGGCACTAGCGGCATTTCACAACTGTCTTTTTATGCACTTCTGCCTTTCCATCCAGACTATAAATTCTTACAAGGCCCTAGGGCAATCCAGCTGTATACTCCATTCAAATCAGGCTTCAAGGAGAAAGCACCACAGTCAAGATGCTTCAATCAAGTAAACACACAGGCACAAAGGGCAACTGCATCACAATTAATAATGTTTTCTTTTATATGGCAAATTCACCATTTTTCTGTTTTAAAGTTTCTCTCTGATGCTCAGATTCAAAGCGTTGCCCATTAGCATTTTAAATGTGACATCAAATTAAGTCAAAATATGATAAATCAGAAGCATGCTGCTGAAATCCATTTGCTGGTTGGGTTCTGTCCCTCTCTGGAAAAAAGGAAAACATTAAAAAGGAAATTTGGACTTATTTATCAAACACTGGAAATTCATACCAAGAACGGTTTAAATGACAGGATTAGAGAGCAGATTTGCAAGATGTATTATATTTGTATAAATTAGCTTGTATCATGGTCAGAGATATCCTGGTATTACCAGCAGCTATGTGTTTCTTTTGGCTGTCAGTTATCGCCCTTTGGTTTTGTTGTTGTTGTTTTGTTTACCTAACTTCTCACTTTACCTCTACTTGTCATCACAGAGAAAAAGCATATAAACTTCTCGGATGATAGTTCCACTTTCTCTTCCATTTTGGATGTGTCTTTTTTCCCTGTCAACCTAGAAGCTAAGCTGGAATTGCCTTGGTTTCAGTAAATTAACCAGAACTTTGTATTCAATACACTTGTAAGTGTAATGTTCTGTGACTAGCTACGTTTTCAAATCAGTATGCTCTTACTTGGGATGGAAGTTAAAACTTAGAAACAAAGCACAATGCAGAACCTACCTTTCTCCCAAAACACTAATATTCAGTAATCTTATGTTACTACTGATCTCTGCATACAGATAAACATATTTCCAATAGCCATGGCTCTCTACTACTTTTGATACTTAAATGGGGACGAGTAATCAAAGCTGGATACACATGGTTTTAGATGCATGACATCATTAACATATTCATATTTGAAATGCAATTACTACTGTTGCATCATGTATTTAAGCCAACAGCTGGTTATTTACCGTGAAGAGAAATTTTTATTGGGATAAAACAAACTTGTAACCAACACTGCAGGCTTTTTTTTTGCTCACAACACACTAAAGCAGCTGCTACTGTCTCCTGAGGAAGCAGTTCACACCACTAGACAGATCAAGAGCTTGGTACAAAGTGTCCACGTCTATGCTCCTCTGCACAGAGATAGAAGTGTTTGCTTAAATTCTGTTGGACTTAAAAGAATACTCCTGTTGGATTTCTCACTCCCATCATGTCACAGAGCTTTCCCCAAAGCCGGTTTACCCAGTGTCAGGGGTAAGTTCACATTACCATTAACACATCTTCACAATGGACAGTGCTTGGCCAGCAACAGATAGCGCCTGTCCACAACAGTAGGTGTTCAGCAGAAAGCCACTTGAGAAGAACAGGCAGCAGGGTGATCCTTGGCTTTATGACAGCATAGGTTTCCATATCAAATAAATTATGTCCCTGAGAATTTCTGAAACACCTCGCCATGCCTCTCTGGTAGGCCCACTGAACACAAATGGCAAGTTATTCAAGCTAGTCTTGCCTACGTATCCCTACATATCAGCCCTGCAGTCTGCCTAGGTATTTCACAGGAGTTACAGCTATTAGCTAGCACTATACACTGCCTCCGTGCTCTCCAGCCTGCAGGACTGAAAGAAGCTTCCTTCCAGTTCAGGGGGGTCCTACACAAAAGAGCATCAAAAGCCATCTCAATGACCAGTGTGCATGCGTATTAACTGAATTTCTGCATATTAATTGGATTTTCTCATACAAGTCAGTCATCTAAGTTTTAATCATGTATTTTCATCATCTGGAAGTAATCACAATCAACATTTTAATTAAGATAAAGAGAATGGACTGAATTTTAGGGCTTGTTAAGCATTAACAAGGAGAGAAAGAGAAACTTCACTGTTTGTAATACACTGATGGTAATGCAAAGACTCTGTCAAAGTTTAAACTACAATAGAAAAACTTGAAATACTATTTAATAAAAAACTATAGCTATGAAGCTGTCTTCTCAGTCTGATGAGAATCCAAATCTGTTTCTTCAAATGGCCTGATCCAAAAAGAAATTCAGTGAGAATTTCCATTTTCAAAACACAGCCTTCTTCAATTAAAAAAGAAATAAAGAACTTGTTTTCTTTTTGCAGGGGATAGGGAGCTGGGTGGAATGAAGCAGCAAAAAGTCCTGGCGTGTGAAAGAGAAGCACGATTGGCTGAGCAGATCCTTAGCTATTTCCTCAAGAAATTCCAGATACTATTTTTCTGCCAGAAACTCAGAACAAGGAGATCAAAGTCATTTTGGCCAGGTTTGATTTATTCTTAGCAGAACTTAGACTTCAATTCAGAGACCACAATAACAGGTTAAGTAACTGAAGTCAGGCTTACTTCTGAAGGACTACATGAAATGAGTGAAGAGTATCAATTCTGGAAAATTAGCATTGGGGGGTGGGGGGTGGTGTGTGAAGCAACATTTGATTCCCAGCTACTTATTTCAGAAATATTACAGTTCAAGACTTTTGGTCTGCAGACAATTCACCCCTCCTCACTTCCTCTTCATTGCCAACTAAAGCACGACACAGTCATCATTATTCTGCTGTGTATGCTTTGATCAATGTATTTGTAGCACCAAAGAATATTTAAGAAATACTTTCTGAAGTCTGTAGATTTTTAAGATTTTTGACTCATGCCAAATTAAAGTGAACAAATATATGCTCCCATAACTCTGTGATGACTAGAAAATTTGCATTTATGACAGCCAGTGTGCTGCTGTTGAAACAACTGCATTGTTAGAAATGCATTGATACTGTTGCAGAATTAAGTTGAAAGCAGCAGACTGATGCACAGGAGACATCTCTTGATGTAAACAATCTCAACGTTTTCTCACAGAAAGAAAAACTAATCAGAAAAACTTATGTGGGAAAGATACTTTAAAAACACGCACCTAAGCATTAACTGCTTCCATTTTATTGACTTGCCCATGTAATTTAAACCCCAAGCTGTAAGATTGTTCTAAAACAAAAGATCAACAGTAAACGAACCCGGAATTAAATGCTAATGGATCCCAGTTTTACTACTCTGCAAAACACCATTTTCCTCCTCCTTATAGTTGTTCAACAGTCAAGTGATGTCAATGAAGTATTAAAGCCCCATTACTATGCCCTTTTACAAGTTTTATCCACACGTTCCAGTTTCCCAATCATATTTTGCTGTTTCTTATTAAAAAAATAATATTTTTAAAGTAACTGACATGGTAAGATTGATAACATAGGCTTAAAATAAATGGGTAAGGAAGTGTTTCTCAAGGAACAAAACAAGGTTAGGAAAGTTGCTCTAGAGCTAATCATAACCTTGCATAATCCAGATTTACAGAAGACCACTTAACCCCAACCACTTGTTCAGCTGCCCTGATGTGCTCCTGCTTGGAAGGAGGGAGAGCATATACTACAAAGTAACTGAAAGCTAATATTCAGTACCAGCAACGAAAGAAGGAACTTATAAACCAATAACGTGTAAGGCAATAAACCAAACACAGATTTAAGCATTGTTTCACCACAGTTTGTTCCTAATCAAAGTCCCTAAGGATAATCTGGCCTTGAATCCTGAAAGAGGATAGTATTAATCCAGAGCAAAATGAATTAGCACTAGAGAGGGGTTAAAAAAATGTTCTGGGTCACAAAACAGCACAAAATAACCCAATCAGTGGGGGGGGGGGGCGGGAATCTAATAACTTGGTTTTTGTTGTGGTTTTTTTTTTAAAGTACAGGTAACGATCTCATACTCTTCTGATAGGCTAAGGCAATTTCAGTTTTAAAATGTCTTAAGTTCAATAATTCAAAACTGGTGAAGTGAAGCAAACAAGGAAAGCATCTATGGCATATTACACCATTTCAAATGACCCACCACGCCATCATTTTCTCTAAGGAGAAGAAAAAGAAGCTGTACTTGTAACAGTCGACATTCACAAGTATAGTAAATATTTCAGTATTTGACAGCAAAAATAGAACAGCAGATTCCCAAAGAACTTGTTCCTCAAAACGTTCTGCAAAATTCCCAACAAAAATCAAATCATCACAAGTAGCCAACAAAATAGCATGAGAGCTACTGAAACATCATTCTGTATTTTTACATCTTCGGTATGTCACTTCACAACAGAACTGCTGCCTTGAGAGAACACCAGAAGCACTGGATAAGAACCGGTAGCCTCAGCGATCCAGCTCGGACAAAAGGGCATCTTGTTCTTCGAGTGGGGAGAAACAGAGGTGCAACAAAAATACACTTACACACTGCAGTACAGCACAACACTCCATTACAAAGAAAACTAACGTTCACTTTAAGCACCACACATCTTTTTTGCATTGGAGAACATGTCTGCTCAAGTGCCATGTAATTTTTATTTAAGCAGCTTGACTCTGTAGGCAGCTGGAAAAAAAAAAAATCCTTTTCTAAGCAAGACAAGATTCACAGGAAACACTTTCCATTCCTATCTTTCAATTCTTTTCCACCAATTCCTGCTGTTTCCCTTCAAGAAAAATGGGTTAACTAACCAGGTTACTATCTACTGCTGCAGAAATCAAGCTTTCTAGTAAAAAAAAAGATACAATGTTAAACTCAGGTTTATAAATGAAAATGCACACATTCTTAGCACTTGAGAGTTCTGTTGTCATCAGTGGACAACACCCGTACTAAATGTATACCTGAATATTTCCAGAGAGAAACTTAAATTACATTGCAATCACTGCTATCTTAATAAAAGCTAAATGAACAAAAAAAGTCTATTTAGTGAAGACATCTGGTATAGTAAAAAAAGCTAACATAATGACACTATTTGGAAATCTGTAATTTTTTTTTTATCCAGCAGCTCTATTATTGCACTGTATTAGATCTGCGCGTCTCTGTGGAATTTAATAGATCACTGCACAGAGGAAGCTTTGCCAACTAGATCTGGTTCAGATCAGGCTACAGTGGGTTTGGCAGCATTTTTTGGCCTTTAAAGAACCATCAACAAAATTACCTTTATGCTAAATTCTGCTGACTGCCTGAAGATTGATGGACTTCCTATAGAATACCTTACAAACACAGTTGAGATGGTTTGTCAAAAGACTACCAACTGCCAGTAAAAAGATCACTGTGCCTCTCCATCAAAATATCTGATAGATACTGGTAATCAATTTGAGAGTTTGTCACACAGAATGAACGCAAAGAGAACGTTTGTCAAAATTAATGCCCTAACTAAAATTTACTATCAATTTAACAAATCCCAGTTAGTGGCCACTATAGAAATTGCAGCAAAACTCTTGATTATGTGAAGACAAAACAGATTAGAAGGCAAAAGCTGAAAAATATGACCTATTAAAAACAGAACTTTTTTTTAGTGGTATAAGGAAGCATCTGATTCAACAGATAAATTGGACCAACACTGCACTTCTAATTTGTTGAAAAACAGAGAGAAAGAAAAATATCTGCACGTTTCCCTGCTATCCCTTCCCTCACCCATCCTGAAATCTCACCAATTTTTGAACCTAAAAGGCTCCTACAACAGGCGGCTGGTTTTTGAACCCAGCACTCAGATCTCAGCATGCAGCCAGCAGCTGAAATGTCTAAGTGAGTTTTCACTCACTCCCAGCTCCTGCATACCATCCATCTGCTTTTTTAAGCAAAGTTCAGACAGATAAAAATAACAGGAGAGATCCAAGACACTATGCCTTAAAAATACTCGCTGTTGCCTCACTCCTGAATCCCAACCCTTTGCTTGGGTCCTAAACAAGCCCTGAAATTTCCTTGGATTCTGAAAATAATACTACACCAGAAAGGAACTGTATCTATTTAGAAGGTGTTTTTCACATCCACTGCCATTTTGTGGCAAGGCAAAGTAAAAGCAAGTGTGGTTGTACTTGCTGTGGCATCTTCCACCGAGAAAACAGACACAAACAAAAACTTCCTTGAAGACACTATCATTTTTTCCCTGTGGTACCTTTCATATCACGCACCATTCTGAACAACAAAAAAAGTTAATTTGACTAGTTTCTTAACAATTCACCATTAAATTGAGTCTCAGCTATGCCGTAACTCTAAATCCAAAACACAACATTGTAGCAAAACATCAGGGAACTTGAGCTGCCACAAGCTACTGAAGTATCTTCCATTCCTATTTACCATACCAGCACCAACAAAAACACCCTCCTCCTATTTGTAGAAACTCATGTTTAAACACAGGCAACTTTTATGGCTTTTAAGCCATAAACAGCTTTTAAAGAAGGAAAATTATTCCTGATTGCTTTCTCACTACGAATATTCTACGCAGATATCATTAGTGAGAAAAAGTGAAACTTCTTAGCTCCCCAACAAATGGCAGTTACCACTTGTATTCACAGACAGTTATGGGAGAAAGGAAAATTGATAAGCATTCATATTTAAGACTAACAGATAGCTTGTTTCATCACCTCCAAACCTTACTGGACATCCTTGTGTACTGAAACATGGTGTAAAAAAACCAAAACACAAAACCGTACCAGAACTACGGACCATCAGACATACGGGCCGGGGAGGCATATCATTAGATTAACACAGTTCCCTCTAAGTATCATAGAGAATTAGGCATTTAAAAAAAAAAAAAAAAAATCTATGAAGTTTGACCAGGAATTGAGTGTGCATTTGCCTTCTCGAAGTCTGATGCACATTATACCAAGTAGATGCTAAATAGCACATCTGAACTACAGATGGTTTTCCAAACTCAGTGGAAAAGGACAAGCAATAAAGGAACAGGTGAAGTCCCTTCTGTCATCATCTTTATTCCCTAACAGTGTTCTATGAGGCTCCCGCAGGTTTCAAATCAATGCTTTTTCAAAGCAGTTTCTCAGCTGCAGGAATAGTCAGTGCATTTCTTAAAAGCATGCCAAGAAGTTCGCATAGCAGAGCAGTACTCCCATCACACCTTTGGTGCTGGTGTTAGTTAGGTCTCTCCCCAAGCACGTATCAGACTATCAACATGTTATTGGAAGTGATTTTGAAAGATGGTATTAGTCTTACAGTGAAACCCATGTTATGGAAGTACTGAAGCAATGGCAGACCAGAACGGACATGACAATTCCTTAAAGTGCCACTTCTTGTTGACAGTTTCCCTAAGACACAACACATCATAGTTAATCATATTTTACTTCTCAACTCCACAAAGTCATTTACATGAATCCCAGAAAGCTTAAAGGAACCCAGTACCACAGAAATGGTAAAGACAAAAGAGGATAAATGTTACCCATGACAGTTTCTAACATAGGTAAGCTGGATTGACCAAATCACTTAACTTCTTCCCACACGGCCTTCCTTAATGCACCATTTGATTTTTTGACTCAGGAGACAGACCTAGAAAGCTAGCTACGCTCCTCCAGTTGCCCTCAACGCTTGGGAACCAAATCTGCTGCTCTTCCTCCCAACCTCAGCTTATCCTAATACAAGAACTAATACAACTCACGAAGGGAACGACCAATCTCCGCAGCATCACAGCTCTGCTTCATGCAAAGCAACACACAGCAACAAAATGCAGGATGGCAACAGGACAGATTACAAAGAAATTACCAGTAAGTAAAGCTTCATCACGAGGATTTTATGGCCATTGGTGAAGTGCAACTGTTCTCCGGGAAAGCAAAAGAGCTCTTCCTCTAGTAGAATTTTTAGTAGACTGATTCATCTTAACCTCAAGAGAAACTTCTGATGGAAGTATAAGCTAATGCAACAAAGCATACCATTTTACTTGCCAAAATTGCTGGAACTGGAAAGAGCATGCATAGGAAAACAATTATTGGTTTCTCCAGGCCACAAGATCTAGACACTAGAATACAAAGCTGCTCTGAAATTATTTGCGACATCTGCTTCTGGAGTAGTATGACTTCATCAAGTTATAAGTAATCTCACCCCACTTTCCACACTGGTATTTGTGAAAGTGAAGCAGGCAAAACAGTTCTAACCACAAAGATGCTGTTTCTAATACAACTTGAGTAACATGAAAGGGAGTAAGCCCTATTTTAGGGAATACACCACTCTATACTTCAGTATTTGCTTCTGCCTTCTTTGCCTCCTGCCATCTGTCTGTCAAATGAAGGACGCTTGAACACTAAAATAGAAAAAACTGCCAGACTTCATAGAACCAGTTTCTAGTTCCACAATAAACATAAAATCATATCTAATTATGATTGAAGATCTTACTGGAAAAAGCAAGTCAAACTTCAGTTTACTTCAAGAACGAAACTGAATGGTACTCCAGCCTCATCCCCAGAATGACCCTCAGTACCTTTACACTGCAAGATAGCACATGTGTATATCAGACAGCATTTGCTTTGTCATTTTTAACCCCCTCCTCCCTTTTTTTAAAATGCAAGCTTACGTTCCTTGTTTTTATCAGTAAAAAAACACCACCATCAACTCCTATGCCTGAACTGCACCTAGAACAACAGGAAGTATAGGGTAAGACTCATACACTCAGCCAAAAACTTTTAGTTTATGACAACCAACATGATAATGTACTTAATTAGTAGGTGACATTTCAAAGCTGTTGACTTTAACTTCCCTGCTTCACTTGACATATTTAGCTGAAGGCAAAACAAGACTGTTTTCCTGTTGGTATTTCCCACTAGAAGAGAAATCAAGTGTCCTTTCCACTGTACATCTTTCCTTTCCCCCAGTAGTAAAATCAGTGACAAACACACTGCAGATTCAGTTTTGCTAGCGTAATCAGCATCAAGGGGGTTTTCTGGTTTTGTCATTTTTACAAGTTCCTTTTATGCATGATGTCAGTAAGAAAAAAATCTAACAGAGAAATTAAAGAACTCAGAGCAGGCAAAAGTAAACATAAAACAATGATACTATTTCCATGTGAAAAAATATGCAAAATTGCCAGCAACCCTGATGTCATATCCTTTGCGTGCTGAAAACATGAGAAACCACTCAAAAAAAAATTTTAAAGGTACTAAAACATACTGCAATACATTTCCCACATAGTTTTGCAAACAGCTTTAATGTGTTGTACAAGACCAATGCTGACAGCAGAAGCTTCAGCTTTTGTTGTTAATATCCTGAGCAATTAGTGCAACTCAGCAGGAACTTATTGCCCAGAATGGCAACTATCACATTGTAATTCTAGTCAGACACAAAAGCACCTGCTAATGCGCAAGAGTAGTACAACTGTGGCTTAACCCATTGCTAGAACCTGTTAACTACAAATTCAAGAACTCCTTTTAAAAAAAGGGGGCGGGGGAGAGAGAGGGAGGGAGGGCAGGAGAGAGAAGAGAGCCCGCACTCACAAGTGCCAAGCAGTGCCGTCAATATTGAAGAAGGTCTACACGTTCTCCTTCACTGTGGCCTCACAAAATAAACTTGTAAGGAGTAAAATGGAAGACTTGAATAAGAAACCTTGGAAAAGGAAGATATATTCTGATAGCAACAGATAGTGGGTGATCTACGTCTGTAGACTATGCATTGATAAGAAGGACAGTTTTACATTTTCAGAACTTCCATAAACCAACAACAGCAAGATGATCAGTAACAGTTACCTTTTCCGAATATCCCCCTTACACTACCCAAAGCACTGGAAAGTCCAAAACAAGCATAGGTGCCCTTTGTGTCCAACAAGCAGCAGCTTCCTGCTCTGCACTGCGTAAGCAGCAAGTGGTTTTCTGTGCAGCTACAGCATACGGGGAATGAACGTGTTTTACCTTTTAAGCATAAAAATTCAGACAAAAAGGGGCAAACCACAACTCCTACTAATTTTTTCTTGCACAGGTCCCCGGCTTTTCATTTTTAAAGAATAAAGTGCTAAAGCATTCTCAAATGTTGTATTTTTCCAAATCAAACTTGTCATATTGGTCTAGTCTCTCTTTGCATCCTCAACTGTCAGTCCACCGATCAGCTGGGATAAACAGGCTACCACAAGTCAGCCCACATGCTTCCATTTACACAGCTGTGCTATATAAAGCTAGAGGCAAAGGCACAGCCAAATTTAACTTCCCAGGGAAAAAAAAAAAAAAACAAAAAAAACCTTAACTTACTGAGCCACAATTTCCCAAAAACACTCAACTCAAAGTTAATATTTCTGTGGGTTCCAAAACGTTAAAATGACATAGACCACAATTTGAACTCTACAGCCCAGTTAATTAAGTCTATACCAAGGACAGATCACTGTCTTAATAGCAAAACAGCTACTATTCAGAAGCTAAAGATTTACTCAGAAGGAGCAAGGAGCTATAGGAAGAGATACAGACTAAGAAATATTGCCATCTCACCGGAGAATGGGGCAGGGAAAAGGAGGATATGTGAAAATTTTCCTTACCAGTTTGAAGTCTTGAATGCTGCAGATGAAATACGGGGTATTCGGCCGGCGACTTTCAATATATACGCAATCTTTAAAAAAAACAAGATTTTAAAATAATGGAAATTAACTTCTGTACCTCCAAGAAAGAACATAAAAACAGGATAAATTAAAAAACAGCTTAAGCTTAGAAAGAGCCACCACTTCATTTGCATAACATGTAATTTATTCCAAGTGTGATCTAAAAATAGAAACTAGATGCTTTATGATGATAAATAAGGGAATTAACTGCATAAAAATTAACTTCGATTTGAATAGACGTTTTGCTAGAAAAACAAAAGGAAGTCATAAAAGACCAAATTCAGTTAAAAAAAATGACCAGGTCACAACCTATGAACCAGATCAAAATAAGACAGGAAACTAATCAGATCTTTTGTGGTTAGCTTGCTATTAAGAAGGTAGCACTAACATATTTTCTCTTCTAATTGTGAAGAAAACCAAGGCAACCAATCATAGATGAAATGCAGCAAACTAAATTAGATTTACCTCAGGGAAGGACTGGGCTTTCTCAAATTACATTTGACAGAAACTGAGTAATTATTTTTGTTTCCTTTTGACAACTGGACTCTACAGGGTTGCTGTAAAATAAGGTCTGTTGTATTAAAAACAGTCTTGGCAGTAACCGCAACAAAAGCAGTGCCTCAGAATAAAATTACAGCAAGGATAAGAAAGAAGTGCCTGATTAATGATAATGACCTTAGAAATCTGAAAATTCACACACAGCTTGCTAGAAGGCAAAGATACTATTCTCAAAGCCAAACAAATATTTAAAGGACAGTCATTGTGTTCTCCTTTTATGTTCAGATAGGTAACTGCTATTCAAAAGATGGAAGACACAAAGAACACCAGCTATTCTATGAGTGAATCTCCATGAGCCTTTCTATATTTCTACAGGAAAATTCCAAAGTCTTAGAGTTTTACAAGACATGTTTCAAAACACAACTAATACCCTGCTTCATGTCTTGTAAAAATCTAAAAGTTGCTCAAGACAAATATTTTCTAGTTCTTATGCTCCACAAAGAGCATTCCTAAGGATGCACTGTCATTGTTTATCGCAATAAAACATCTTCCTCCTGAAAGACAAAAGAAAGCCTTCATTAACCATTTGAAACCCAACCTGTACTCAGGAATTCTCTCACCACTGAGAGTTAACTCAACGATTAATTTAAAAGAAAGAAACTTAGCAGCTATTTAGCAGGACTACCTTAGGACTATCAAAAGTGCAGGAAGAGTCTTACTAGCTACATCAACCAAGCTGGAAAAAGGCCAAGCATTTCAAATCTGTAGCACTTCAATGATATATGCCGGAATTACATGGTTGTGCATCTCATTTTATATGTGGCAGCAGTATAATATCCTGTTCTAATGACAGATAGAGGTGTAGAGTACCCATCTTCATTAATTTCAGATAACTGATGTTTTGCCAGGATCAAAGCAACTTTGCTGGCAAACAAAGCTTTAAAGGCACTTAGCACCTTTCCCCAAATTCCGCACTGCTTGTTGCAATCATGCAGGCCCGGACTTGCTGCTTTTGGCTACAAACACAGTGATACCCAGCAACACTAGATTATACTAGTATTCCAGTAAAACACCAGTATCTTCATTTCACAGGCAAGAAATTGTAGCCTGAAATAGTCAGACAACAGGCTGGGATTTCAGAGAGTTGTGGTTTTGGGTTTGGTTATGGGCGGTTTTTTTGGATGAAGCAAGGAAGTGAACTTGAGTTACAGTCCAATACTTCATACCATAAAAACCCTTCCTACATTGGGACGTTTCATAGCCACAGAATTTGTGTTCTGCTTACACCAGGAGACGTTTCTCTCCATCTCAGCAGTGAGACCACAAGGGGGGAAGCTGGAAATAGTTCTAGATTTTCTACCAGCCATTTAAAAAAGTGTGAAATTATTTTTTCTGTATCTTCCCTTATCTTCCTAAATTCTGTTTTCAGATCATCTCTACAAATTTGCAATTAGGTCATTATTTTATCCCATGTCAGCAGCACATCAAGGCACTGTAAGTCAAGGTTTCTAAAAAACAACCAGTCCCAGAAGAATTACACCTCAAAGCTAAGTACACTGTGTTTCAGATGCAAAACTGTTCACCTCCAGCACCCTCACTATAGGCACTACCCATCGAATTGACACATTTGTGTTTTTTAACTGCAAAACCATGACAGCAGAGCAGTACCTCTTTCCCCCAGTAGGCCATAAAATAATCTCTACATACTAGGCTCAAATTAAGCCTGCTGATCAGTATAGCTAAAATTCCACATTCAATGGAAGGAATTCAAAGACAAAAGTATTTCTCAGTTATACTAACCCATGATTTCAATCTAGACTGGAAGAGATGCTCGTCTTTAAGTGGTTACGAATCAGGCTGAGGTCAGAGCACATCAGTATCAGAAGTCAGGCAGGTCACCTTGACTTCTGCAGAAGAAAGTCTTCCGAAGAAACTCTACAAACGACAAGCAAGCTCACTCTGGTCTACATCCCCAGAGAATATAAAGGCTAGCAAACAGCTAAAAGCAATCGCTTCAACTGCCACCAAAACCTTGCTGCAAGAACTCAAGTATCAGGGGCTTTTAGAACAGAAATGGGAAAAGGCTACTTAGACTCTCCTCTTCAGAATAAAATCCATTTAGCACAAATACTATCTAGTTGTGAATAGATTAGGCAATGCCTTGAAGTAAAAAAAACTAAATCCATGGAGCACAAGTTGACAGAACAGATCACCTGCCCAGGAACATCTCACAACCACATGCGGATAAGTATGAACCGAGGGCTAAGTGACAACAACAGTGCACCACAGGGTGGCCTGGAACGTAGGCTTTAACAGAGAGCATCTGCATCCTCTCAAATGCTTGCGCCTTGTAACCACCAAGGAGTCGCTTCCTGCTGGTTTATCACATAACCATAGTAACCATCTGAAGCAAAGCCTGTAAATCCAAGCGTCAAATTTCTACCTGCAACACCATTTCTAAAACAGGCTTCTTTACCACACCGTTCTCCATCCATCGCAAATTGCACTGTTAATCACTTCTCAACAGCATTTGATAAAGTCAAATGAGCTTGACAAAATAGATTTCTTTTTTTAAGCTGAAAATCTATTGCTTATTTTATAGCAAGAGTCAAAGGCACCGGATAAGAATCTGGATTAATCTGAAATCATAATTTTATCAGCATCAGTGAAGCTCCTCTCCAAGTGTACAGAAGGAATGTAATTATAGCAGAGTTATGTCCACATTCCCACTAGAAGACACACAAATGTAACAACTCACAGCTTGAGTGTTCTGAACCAGAACTTAGCATGCAAGTTCCAAACCAGGCAGTTCTCCTAATTTTTTTTCCTATTAACTAGAAGTTAACATTGCTTAATTTACCCAAATCTAACTGAAATCTCTGAGAATTTCTGTTACTGTAATAAGTTTTGATCATTCACTACAAAAGCATCCACAAAAATAGCACTGAAATGAATTCATGACCTCTCAGGCCACTAGTTCCGAAAGGCTTTTTTACATGAGAAGCACCACTACTGACCTTCCCTACGCTCACTGTCAGTTACAGCTCCATATGAGTCCTGGCCTCTTTTGAGAGCTTCTGCACAGCTCTTTTTAGCATAAAAATGCCAACAAAAGTAAGAATTCCACTTCAGTACAGCTGGCATCTCTTTACCAGGTGTCCACCTGATACAAACTTAACCCCAACTAAATTGAGAGACAGTAACAAAGAGAAGAAGGATAATGGAATCAACTAGAGCGTGAAACAATCAACACTAGGAAGGCAGGTGTTTAGAGGCAATTTTGTGCTATAAGCATTAAATAAAGTTTTAGAGCAAAGAATTTTAAACTTTAAAGCAAAGTAAAAGGAAATTGTGAGAAAGAGTTAACTCATATTGGATTTATTATGAATCCTTAATACCACTCTAGCATTACAGCAGAGGAGGAGACACGGTCAGGAGTACAATCTTTCAAAAATGCTAGTGCTAACCAAGTATTTACTAAATATAGCGATTTGTCTTAATGATGATGGCATCACAGGAAACCATGCTAAATAGCAAGGCTACATAGGTATCTATGTAAGTAGTCTCAGTTTGAAGTTCTCTGCTGCATATTTTCACTATCCATAATGTGACGAACCAAATGTCTTACACCAGGAGTCTCAAGAGAAACAGAGGTTTCATGGATGCAAAATGCACTAAAATCTTGGGGTTTTTTTTCCTTTTTAGTAAGAACACAACAATAAACAGTTTTCTGTAACAACCTCCAGTACCTCTGTAGAATGAAGAAGAATTATGTCCATTTATTTCAAGTACAACCTGCCTTTTCCAAACAACCAATTTCAAACTGTGTATTTCCTAGCTAAGATAGTAGCAGCTGTTGCAACAGCATGCATATGTACATTTCAAAAGCTTGAAATATCATGTATGTAATCAACCATCAACACCAGAACAACAGTAATCTATTTGACTTGTAACTCACACTTTTCATCCAAAATCCTGAAAATCCCACAGAAGCTATGAAGTCAGTCTCTCTTGGGAGGCAAGAATCTGAACTACCTTGCACCAAACGCATCCTCTTCGCCTCCTTGCATCACTACAGTATGATTCAGTTTATTCAGAAGCTACAGCAATTTAACCACATCAAAGTATTCCTGCACCATTTTGTTATCCCAGACTTCCTTGGCTAATCGTTCCATTTAGACAGCCCTCTACTCACTCAAACCAACTGCTCAGCATCCCAGGTGACTCATCCATTTACGTGATGTTCCATCACTCATTTGCAGGAAGTTTTTCAGGATTCACTGAAGAATGTGTATAAAAAGCTGCAAGATATCAGATACAGAAAACACCACAACTTCCAAGATTTTTTTTCCTTAATATTTCAGTTTCACAAGCCTCATTTTCAGAATGTTATCAGACAGCGCACAGAATAAACAGCTAAGCATCCCTCTGAAATGGCTGACACAAAAGTAAGAGAATCTGGCATCTACTATGGATAAAGCAAACATGTTGACTCACTAGTATATTGCACTTAAGTAAGGCACTGCTGGTTGCCTGCCAAGATTTAAAACAAAGATGACATCCAGTTAAGATGTCTCCAAAGCAATAGAGGCCATACAGATAAGAAAACAAGTTAATTCAGGTGCAAAGCAATGTCATGAACACTAGAAACTGGAAAAATGCCAAAAGGAGAACATTTATAGATGCATTCACATTAGCCACTCAAAACTCACCATAAAGAGCAATTACTTTCATTTACCAGAAATCCAAAATACATTATTTTGAAGAACAGCTTTGATGCAGACCCAAGCAACAAAGAAAAACCGCGTATCATTTTTCTAAGGCAATAAACCTGCGTAGATGAGACTTACGCCCATGAAAAATACAGAATAAGACCCTCCTTATCCTTAGCACATTGGAATGTGCTATTGCACCCTTTTTTTCCCCCGCTGATCACATACTTCTGGAACATTTTTAGCTCTATATGGCTGCAGAGAACTTCTGCATATACTTAGACAACTTCAGTCAATTCTCATCGCTATTGCTTAGGCTGCTTTGTATCCAAGCATCTATTGCCACTCTGACAACTACAGAAGATGCCCCATTTGTCATAAACAAACAGCTAAAATACTTAAAATCACAAAATAAAGATGCTCCTCACACAGACAAGTTTACTTGCTTCAGAATTCTTTTACTGATCAGCAGATTTATATAAATTGAGTGACATGTACTCTCTTCACACTAAATGGAAGTCTGAAGCCTGAGGCTGTTTGTCAGCCTAAAATACAATGAACCCATATGCACTCTCCATTCAGACACCTGAAAGAAATTCTGGTCAGTTATTTCAACATCTATTATTCTAGAAAGGAACTCACAATACAGGTATGTTTCAGACATCTGTTTGCTCCTGCAATATTAATATTCATTTCTACTAACCTTAACATTCAATCCTTTCACTCAAAAAGCCCAACAAAAAAAAAATCAAACTGACTGTAAATTTCCTAATTTAAACATGTCATCAATTGAATGGCTCAGCGTTATGGCCATTGAAGTTGCTCTACAGTGATATACAATTCCTAGCCCCCTGATTTTCAAAGAAATACTATCCAATACTCAAAATGTTACTCATCTCACTACATGGAATTATGGACTGAGCGGCCCATAATTGTAGTTAAGCCATTCCACTTTATGCCTACTCATCCTAGTTAAGTCAGTCACTAGTTTGCTGTCTCTGAGTGTACTATGTCAGGCAGTGGACTTGGTTGCGGCTACTGACGTTTGGCAGCTTGAGGGCTATACATGTTCACGCAGGAACCCTGACAAGATAAGTTCCCTACAAAACAAGATACAATTCAGAAGGCCAACAAGCACTCATGAACACCACTACACTGGCTCCACATCCAGTGCTTGCTCTTCACTGGTTTACAACCATCTTTCTCCAAACCCCAGCTGACTGAAATCCAGCCTCACAAGAGGCCTTGGCTTAAACATACACAAGTTAATCCCACTATGCATACTGCATCACCATTATTCTTTCACTTACCTTCTCCCTGTTCCCTTTAACTTGCAAGGTAGCAATAAACTTAAAGTATTTTTCTTAGACTGTATTCTGTCCACCTCCAAACCCTTCAAGTCTCCTTCCCTTGCCGGTCATTTTTTCTTTTCTAGTCCTTATTATAGTTGCATCAACAACTACATTCTGCATCGGCTGCTCTGTCATCTGCAAAGATCCCTTGAAAATTGAACTTAAGGATGTGTTTTGTTAGGCAAGGCTCATGACTCCCTTAATAGACAGGATCATACCACTAACAGAAAATGAAGGAAGATGCCCGATTATCTACATTGGCTCCATGAAAAATCACAAAACAAAGAAATTACTGCAAAGTAAGCTATAGGATGAAACATAGCAAGCAGAAGTTGTTGCTCTGAACATCTTTACACACTTATCAAAGTATAAGTTAATTCCTTTTAGTCATCCTCGCATCATCCTGCATTTATTAGTAAATAAGAGCAAGCATGAAGCAAGTAACCACACAGGACATGGGTGTGCTATAAATTCACACTCCGGCCTTCTCCACAGCAAGGTAACATCCATGCGTCAACTTGCAAGGGCCACCTCAGACGAGTTAACCATCTGTTACACCACGGAGTTTACTGGTGACAAACCAGCAAACTCTCCAACGGGAAAGAAAAACAAAAAGATAAAAAAAGAAAATAAAAGGGCTTTCCATAACCTTTGCCACTACAATGGCAAAATAGAGTAAAGAAATCTTAAGATCCCTGCACAGCTAGTGGGATTCACTGCCTGTCTCCAACCATGAGTGCATTTGCTTACTTTCCTATTTCATGTAAAATGTCCCACTGGAGATGAAGTATTTCTATGACACATGGTAGAGAGTCATTATGCCTTTGGGCTTGTGATATTCACCAGATGTGCCCTAGTTCTGAAGGGTTACATTAATATTCTCACACTAAAAGCTGCTTTTAAAATTAGAGCTTCAATACATGGACTTAAAGATCTTTTGGAAAAAAAAACACAACCACCTCACTTTTCTGAAGACATGAACCTTTATCAGCTTAAATGCTGCAGTTTATGTAGTAACCATCTGCACAATTAGAATCCTTTTATCTCTTACCTAATGAGTCAACACTTGCATCATCCAAGAAACAAAGCCTTAGGCTCTCTGCACAGCACCATGCTTCCACAGGAAAGATATTCCTTGAAAGCCATTGTCAAGGAATTGTCTGCAACCCCCCTGCCATCGTATGCCAACAGTCACAAGCTCAGACTTCCCAGTGTAGCTGTAAGCAACCTGAGTTCCAATACACATGCATTTCCCAGTTTTGACATCCCAGTATCTTACTGGATTATGCATTCTTTTCCTCATTTTGCTTTCCTTCAGATGTTCTATGATAGAGTTAGAGGTTCTGAAAAACGGTATGCCAGATGTGTAAAAAACCCCACTCTTCTTAACAATCTAGGTACAACTTAGGGGAGCTCGTTGGACACCAGGTTTGAATAGTTCATACATCAACTCTTACACTGTCACAGACAGCCAGATGAATCATCTGGCTCATGTAACCAGTAGTAACACATGCTCTATATTCAACCATTCCATCCGTGCGCTAAAAAGCATGCTTCAGGTATACTTATCCGTGCAGCATACGTGTACACTCCTGTTCCACATCCACCACCTCTGACTTTATAGAGATAGCACTTATCCCAACATTCTCATTAAGTCTACAGATTCAGTTCCACCACAGTAGAAGTTCGTATGATGGATCTGAGAAACTGTGAAAGAAACAGTGTCCAAGCAAGCCCTGCGAAACAGGTTTCTTTCATCAGAACCATCCTGGATTTTAAAAAAAGAAAAAAAAATATCCAACTGTTTATTGAGATGGACCCCAATTCTATGGGAGACAGAGAATTTTATTTATAGACTTTACAGGGGCATACATATAAGGACTTGAGAGGGAGGGAGACACTCGGGGTGGGGGGGAATGTGTGTGTATATATATGTATGTATATCCTGAGTACAAGTTGTGGGATAGGCAAATAATTAAAGGATATTTACATTCCTCCATTCTGGTGTCTAAGTGAATAAGCATTATCAGGCAGTTCTGAACTGTTTTCCAGAAATACCTCTGCCCGAATCAAAACTAGTGGGAACCCCAAGCAGCAGGGCTCTTCGTTTCATTGTCTCAGGTACTTTAAGTTAAATGCCACAATCCTTCACCACCACCACCCAGAACACTTACATACGATTAGGAGCACGGGATTAGCAGTTACAGAGCATTAATAACAAAGTGGTACCTTTTAAAGGATCAGAAAAATATTTGCCATATTCAATGAATTCTAAATGTTGAAATCTGAACTGCCTGTATTCCAAACACCGGAAAATTACCAAACCCTTGAAAACAAAGGTCAATAATGGAAACAGACCTCTAACTACAGCAATACATTTGGCATGATGGTTTAGTAACAAACGTAGAAACACAGGGAGGAATGCATTGGGAACGACAAACGCACGGTTTTAACTAGAAAAATATTACCCCTGGCAGGTAGGGAGCTATACAGTTGCCTCTTCCCCCCATATGGCTGACAACAAACAAATTGCTAGTCTGATCTTTTAGTGTCACTTCCTGCCGAGCAGATTTCAAGCAACACTGCTGGCTCCTTGTCAGAAAACAATGTGCTAGAGCCCTGTTCTGCAATAAATGGTTCAACCAATTTACTGTGTTCATTTGAAACCCACAGAAGTATTCCTGATGCCTGGACTGTAGTTCTTATTTGGCAAATGATTTTATTATGAACTGGTATCATAGCGAATCCATTTTCTTTAAGGGGTTTTGCTGCTGTTTAATGGACTGTCAGTATAATTTAGATTTCATCTATTTAAACTCATTCAAGCCTGGCTCCTGATTGTACAATAAATGAAACATATTTCTATTCAACAAAATTAATGACAGCTAATTGTAGTCTGCAGTTCCCAATTTTTATAAAAGCAACTGTTCTGCAGTTCAGGCACCCAGCTACACAATTTCCCACACCAATTATTTTTCTGCACTTTTCATGCATGTCCACAACACTATACAGTTCTTTCTTCTTGCAAGACGCATTCAGACATACTTCGTTAACAATTTTGATACAAACCAAACATTTTCTTACAGAAAGTAGAGTTACCAAAAAATGCCACACTGAAAGCAAACACATTGTGGGTGCTCAGCCACTAACTCATGCTAGGGTATCCTCCTGTCTTAGAACTGTTTTTCTTTTTCAATTAAATACATGAAATGGGAGAAGGGGTGGGACTAAGAGTGCAGGCCACAAAAAAAAAAATTAAATAGCTAGTTAGTCTAAGAGCTCCTTCTTTAGCAACAGATAAGCTTTACTACACGCACGCCATTTAAAACAGTCTTTTCTGATCTTTTAAGGTCTCAAACTTTAGCTAGAGGTACAACATTTGCTCCAAACACTTCTCACTGGTATTTTACAAATGCCTATGTAGCCACCTGTCTCTCAAACCTGAACCGGATGCATTTCAACAGCTCTTCATGGACACTCATTTCTAAAGTACTGTGGAAGACACAAAAGATGAGCAGCAATTCAAAAGTACCACATCGCTACATGACCTCACTTTTTTAGATATCCTTAACATTTTTTTCCTATTAAAAAATCATTAACGTGCAAATTACAACACCTTGAAGAACAACGGCTACGGATAATTTCTCTGATACCTTAAATGCAAGCATTAATAATAAGCCTTAAGAAACCAACAGAAGAAGTTGTCACGGTCGACAAAATCAACTAAACAATCTCCACAATGTCTTTGAATATAGCACGCAATTGGCCAATACACACAAAAACCTGAAGAGATTAAGGGATCAAGATTCTTTATCACTTGAGATACAGGATCTTTCTTCTCATGCAATTTCCATTCACTTGTGTTTCCCAAGTTTTGGTAATGAGTCAATGGTGACATTAAAAGAAATGAACAGTATACAGTTGGCCCATGAAGCTGTACTTAATGTGAAAACTGGGCATCTTTACATGGCTTTGGGTTTAAGAAGTTGTTCTACTGCACCGTGCATAATTATAACTCCGTGCTCTAGTAGGCAAAACAAGCACACCAAGAGAACTTGGAAGAGAAAACTCTTCTATTCCCAAGCCCACCACAAACACCAAATGGTTGCTTAACTTCTCTCCCTTAGCTACCCTTTTGATAATTCAAGTGCAACAAACTACAATACCTCATCAAAATATGGGTGGGCTTTATTTGTGTAGCCCTCAACTAGAAAAAAATTACAGCCATTACTATTTCCCTAGTAACTGGCCCATCACTTCATCTTCCCGATTAGACAAATGGATAGAGAGTAACCCATTTTATAAGTTGTCAGTGCAGCCCTGAACAGACACATGTTCAGAAGGGTATAACTGAATGCGTCACTTGGCTGAGGACGACTTTCACAGAATACTGTATTTCAAATGCTGCAGTCTGTTGCCTCAAAGCCTGCTGTGATGCAAATACAGACACTCCCATCAAGTAAGCTTATGTGATATTCTCCCTATTGTCTGCCAACCTCATATTCACCTACCTGCAAATACCTAGCAGCACTGAAAACAATCCGTATTTAAAAAAGAAATCAATACATATTTTCTGAAACAAAAAATATTTTCCTGTTGTTTAAATTTGTAAATAGTTCTGAGATGCCTTTTACACAGAACAAATTAGTGCAGCAGCTGTAAAAGCTAATCTTACACCAGAAGTGTATTTACTTTGTTTCAACACTGGTAAGTTACCTTTTTTCCCTTCATTTTAAAGCATAATGATCATGCTAGTATGCTAGTCAGCTACTTAAATAAGAAATGCCCATTTCAGGAAAAAAAAAAAAATGCTTTCCTCACTATTAAGAGGAGTACAATCACCACAGTAAAGATACAATCATAGATTTTCAAGCCTAAGAAAAATAAATATATGTCTACATTTAGGTATACTTCTTTCCTAAACAAACAATACAAATGAAAAAGTCTTAAATCTGTATCAGTTTTCATGTACATCTAGCCGCTCCTTTTACAACAGCGTTTCTGATCCTTTTTTGCTTTAAATATCTTTACTGCTTTTGGTAAAAGCATCCATAACACATTTTGGACTTTGAAGAAAAAAAGAAGACTAGATAGATCCATTCTTCCTGCCAATGCTAAAACAAAGCAAGAATATTTCCATTTGTATCTCAATTTACTTGAGATGCTTCTTCAGAGCAACACACACTCTGCTACCAGATACTGTTTATACAAAACTACCTCTTTAGGACAAAATGAAAACCAAATAGGTTGCCCAAAATTTATGATATTACAGAAAAAAAAAAATTTGATGATCCGTTAGAAGATACCCAGTTACAGACATAAATACCTTACCAGTGTGGCCCATCAAGCAGTAATGTGAAAGTGACAATAACTTTTAAAGAAGAATTTACTTTCATCAATTCTCAAGTTGTATTTACCCTCTTCCATTTTCTATTCCACTTGGAAACAATTAAAAAAAAAGGCAGTCTCACTGCAACACACTCTCTTCCCTTAGCCTGCTTACACGTAGCACTGAGTGTCAAACCTGTAGAGAAATATCTCCCTCACCTATGAACTTTCTCCTCCATCCCCCCATGAATACTTCCAAGATATTTTCACGAAACCGGTATTCCGAAAATGAAGCAGCAAAGGTTAGTCCCAGGATCAAAATTCTGACAGATTAAATTTCACTCCCTCCCTCTGCCAATTTATCAGAAAAAAATCTCCAGATAAAAGTTAAAGCAATCCTCTGGCATAAAGTAAACTGCTGTGCTACATGGGAAACCGTAACATCATTCCCAGTACAGAAGCTAAAATGAGAGTTTAGTTTACTGCTCACACAGGTGTTGCCATTACAATTGACCAAACACTCCTTTATCTAATGGTCGATGAAAGACATGGCAACTTCCACAGAGTAAAAGAAAAAGGGCTGGGGAGTTCACACACTAGAATTTCAAACTATTTTAACTGAAATAAATTGAGGACAGGCCATGAACAATTACTGCAGCCACAAACTCCACTTTCACTCCTTGAAAACCACTATTTTCAAGGAATTCCTTCCCCTTAGTCCAATTTTTCCACAGTTGCTCCCCACTCACTGTGTTTTTATTTCAAAATTTCCATTTGCCTAATTTCATAATGGCATGCTGCATTCCCCATAAAGTCTTACTTTTTGCTTAGGTTACAGTCTTTCTACAGTCATCCTCTGCAAAAATAATTCCCTAATGCAGTCTGCAAAACTGCTCATATCTGTGTTCCACAGTCACCTATGGTAGTTAAACCACAAATTTTCAACTATAGCTGTTGTAGGCACACACACAAAAAATTATGTCAATAAGGTGTTCATGTAAAGTTTCACATTCATCCTATAACAGCTCCAAAACACCACAGCTTTACAAGGTATTTTTATTTTGCAATACAAGCTTCTCAGGGAACACGTTATGAAGTTCATATAGTACAGCATATGTTTATTGAGTTCACATAATCCATGTTACTTTTAGAAATACTTCATTATAGTAATCAGTGGTAGTACAGCTTTGTTAGTGACCCGTGTTTTGTTATGATGAACACAGAGGGATGACTCACAGATAAAGTACTAATAACCTTATAGAGAAAGTCTAATCTAAAATTCGTCACTTGCACAATTCATCTGTTACGAAAACACTATCACAATTTCATGTAATCACAAAGACCATATGAAAAACTACCTGTTAGACCAACATTGGCTAAGCAATGTCCCCAGTCCCAGATATCCAGCCCCCACCCCTCGGTACCCTCACCTCCGTAGTGTTGCTCTTCATGATTTATACACAAAAGCCGAACAAAGCCAGAGGAATCCATTTGCTAGATCAGCCTTGATCTGCACTTAAGACTCCATCTGTCAAGCACCAACAGCTGTCCACATACAGAGCAATGCCTGCCACATTTAAGAGTAAATATGAACTCAGTAAATGCATTGCCTTCTTTTTTTTCCAGTTTGGCTTATGTTTACTGCATATGTGTTTACATACACAGAAAATTAGTTATATGCAGTTAAGTAGTCGATGTATGCTGTCATGTAGCCTTAATTATTTTCTACACTTAATATTATTCACCTACTCACCTGATCTTTAAAAACCACACTTTTCATAATATCTCAAATGCTGAGAATAAAAACTGATTACAACCGCTGTTATATCCAATAGCACAGAACAATAACACGTTTCAGCTGCACGTGGAAACAGTTCTCTACAGACTTCCATCAACTTCAGAGAAAATCCTTCTGTGATGCTTTTACACATTTTTAAATGCTTTTATGCATTTTGTTAACCCTCCTGACATGTTTTAAGACTCACCTACTAACCCAGGCCTTATCTCTATTTTTTTTCCCCCCTTCTTTTAATTACTCAAGGAGGAATGAGTAAAGAATGCATTTTTCTCCCCATCGAAACAAAAGTCTTAAAGATAATCTCTTCTTCTAAAACAAGATTGTTACGAGTTTTCCTCACCACTATTCACATACACAGAAAGGTTGAAAACACAGCGGTGTAAGTGTGAAAAATAAGGGAACTCTCATAAACACATTAAGCAGCACAGCTCCTGAGGTTACTCCTATTTACAGCAGCTGAAAGTCTGCCACTAAATACCTGATTATTTCAATGATCTACTATCACGACAGTAACAGACTTTCAAATTAAGAGGGGAATACAGAGTGCATCATGTTAGAATACATTCTCATTTCAACTATGAAGTTTTTGAGGGAAAAGACGACCACACATGCAAAAACACACATCTCCATGACAAACTTGGTCAATCCATACAACATGGACAGAAAACAGTCTGGCCAAAGATCTCCTAAAATTAAAATGTACAGCTGAAAAAATAGTTTTGTTGCATTTCTTCCTTCTGCCCAAACATAAAATTCAAATTTTAAAAGCTTCCCAGAAAAGAACTAACTTTTTTCCCCGCAATTTTTTAGCGGCCTAAAAAAAACCACTTGCCAGAACTTCAAGGTTTATAGAAAAAAATCATGTTCATATTATATGTATTTTTATATTTAATTCTGGTGGCATGGCCACCTTTCTCAACTGGTAAAGCTGTCAGAATAAACAGAAGGCAGTATCTAGAAGAATGACAAACACATGGGTCAATGTCAAATACAAGCCAATCACCGTCAGACCATGAGCCAAATTCCTGCATTGCAATTTCACCAACACTCAGCCCAAATACCAGCATACCACTCAGTAACAAAGTAAATAGAGAGAGGAAGCACTTGGGTTTTGTTTATATATATTTTTATAAAGCTGATGGAGGTTTCTAGATTAAAACAGCCATTTCAGCAATTTCCTCAGTTACAACAATGCAAAACATCTCAGCACAATTATAAGAAAGGGAACATTTAACAATTAATCACATCAGTAAAAACTAAAGCTTGGAAATTTGGAAGTCCTAATACTTGCTTGCTAACCAAATTGACAGTGGATTTTAAGATAGTTAGAAGAAATCTCAGTCCAACTAAATCTGAAGTAAATATAATTCTGGTTCTACTGTGATTGGAACTCCATTGGCCACACTCCACAGGACACTGATGTCAGGCCTGCAGATTCACGCAAAAGATGACCCACCATCCTTTGTTATTTTCTCATTGTGATAGCGCAATAACCCAACAACCGCAGGCTTCAAATCTGAGCCACTGAAGACTGCAAACTATTTCATAGCTTATGAAGTGCTCCCTTTGAAAAATGGCCACATACTCTATAATCACAGAACGTATCAAAGTGAAAAGCATGTAAGATCTCACTTTGATACATTTGGTGACAACTGAGCAGCAGTATTTCACAACAGTGCATCCAACCTGCAAATTCAGTCTCTCTCTCCTTCTCTGATGCCTGTCCAGATAATAGCTTATGGGGTTATGGTGCCTCCTGAACAGCACTCAGGGACAGAAATCTAACAAAACTTTAAAGTGACAACCACCTATAAATCCAGAGAAGTTAGTACTCAAGTTGTATTTTCCAGTAGCAATATCTCACTTTCATCCTAGTGACAGTGATTTCCCATACCTTAAAAAAAGGCAACTAAACCAAAAAGTCCAACAGCGGTCCCAAACAGTGATTGCCTGAAACACCCCAAAGTGGCCAAGAGACACATTCCTGTTTTTTTCATATACTAGGCCAGATGTTCCAGGATCCATGTAAAGCTAATTCTGCCTCTTTCCCTGCACCATATCAAACTGCACTTTCCGTATCTAACACGCCGCGCCTCTTCCAACTTCACACAGATCTTAAAGCACCTAGAACAGAGAGGCTCTCATGTAAGCTATTCCGAAGCAATTTGCTAGAAAACAATTAAGTCCTATAATGCACTACTCTCCCTGCAGAAGCATTTCACCTTGTGTTACCTCATGTTGATTCCTCTTGCTGATGTGCTGTTTATATAGCTACTGATGTCACTGTAGAAACAGATCCTCATAAATCCTTTTAATTCCTTCAGATCCTTTTAAATGTTTCTACGTAGGCAGAGGAAACAATATTGTCCTCATCTCCAGGTGACATATCAAGTCATCTGTTTTCCTGAGGCTCCAAATCAACTCAGACTTTCATCCAACTATGTTTTTCCAGTCCAGCATTCAAGGTGCTATCATGATGACATTACAGCAGTCTGCTCAGTAGCAACAATATCCTCAGTATTAAGTTCTGTGGCTTTAATACAGTAATACCCCTTCCTGATGTGTTGAACAGACCGAGGGTGAAAGGGGACAGGGACAATACTGCTTCCTCTAGCAAGAAAAGTATGCAAGAGTTCAGAGAACAAAAAGGAACAGGGCAATAAAAGTATCCACATAACCAGCTACTACTTTGATGCAGATACTTCTGCTATGTACTTTCTCTGGAATCTTAACCCTTTAACTTCACAAGAGCAGTTTACTGGGATATTGAAAAGAAAATCTCCACGTTCAAGGACAAGCTGAAGATACACAAGAAAAGTACGTCCATACATCAGGTCCTTGTAAGACTTTAGGCAAGTTGTTGCCCTCCAGAACAGGGAGGGGAAAAAAGGTTCTCTGGAACAGTATCATCACTACCATTTCTATCTTTCATTACGTTGGCCAGAAATTGAAAATTACTGACAGCGCTATTTGTTTTCCATCACATAGCTCCCTCTTTCAGCTAGGTAAATCATTCTCTTAACCAAGTATCAAAAGCAGGGCCTATACAAAAGCCACTACATTACTCAATGGTGTTTGGAGTAGCATGGCACTTGGAAAAAGCCTCGACAGCTGTTCCAAAAGCACCTTAGCCACTGAAGTCCAGTACAATACACTGACAGCCATTTGACTGACAGCACTTCAGTACGTTCTTCTATACAGAAAATCATACATGGAGACCAATTGTCTAACCCAAACAACAGATGTAGTTATAAGTCTGTTTTGCACAGCAGAGTATCAAAGTATTCAAATTTGCTCATAGTCTGACAATCAAAAGTGTAGAACTGCAGAAAACATACTACAAAACAAGACCACCAATTTTAGACTACACCCAATTAGGAGCCATGTGTTAACCATATTGCACGTGCATACGAACTACACGAAATCAACCCTTTCAAACCGTGCTCGATTTTGGCAAAAGCCAGTAGGAAAGAAGGGGATCGGTCTGCACTAGAAACAGAAGGAAATTCATGATTAAATAATCTAACAATTTAAGAGGAGGGGGAAAAAAAAAAATCTGTCTTGATGCAACTATTTTACACTATCATTACCTTATGCTAAGGAAGCCTATAGGCAAATCTGAATACACATTGTACAATAAAAAAATGTTACCGTGACAGTCATTTTGACAAGAGCAAAGTAAGAACTGCAAGAAAAAAAAAAGAAAAAACCCACAGATTAGATTGGAAAGGAAATGGGAGGGAGGTTGTGGAAACTGAGAGGACAGATGGGGAAGCGGGCCAACAAGCTTTTAGGATAGGCCCGTGTGATTTCCAACAAAGTAGAAGATTAATTGCATAGCATTGTCTGAGCTCTACTCAATAAATTTTAATACATGGTTTAAAGCTATGCGTACTTTCATTATATCTATGCAAATTAATAAGAACAGTATTTATATAGTAACAATATAGTGTAACCTTTCATTTGAAAAAATTCCAATGATCTTGATTATTTATTTACAGTTTATTTGCTATTACTCAAATATAGCTGCTGAGCTCAGCACAGGAAAAAGTAGTATTAAGTGCTGGATTAAGTACTATACAGCAATGGGGTAAACACAGAATGCGATTTTTTACCAAGGACTTCACAGTAAGAAAATGCAGACCTTTAACATTCATCCACGTAAGAGTATTTAAGAGAAAGAATCAAATGAATGGAAAGGATTTCCTTTCCTTAAAGCCTAAAAGATGTAAACTGAAGACAGCTATCCGTTCTGCACACACCTTTCATTTTCATCTTTCTAATCCTTGCTGTGCAAGCCTCATTAAACTCTCTCAATCCCTCTTAAATTTTACGTAATTTGTACCCTTAGCTACAAATACATCTCCCTATATGTAACCTAGCCATAAGACGGAAGCTAAGATTTGCATCTGTAATAGATGCTAAAATGGCTTTAGAATATATTATGCACTGGAATGTGTATTCAAGATCTCACTCCTGTTAAGAAATTATGTTTTAAATAAAATCTAAAAATCAGTGTAGTCAATTAAGGTTTCAGCTAGGCTCATGTCCCTCCAACAATGAGCTAGCCTATAATGTGTGTTCTCATTGCTCTCTGCAGTTTTCAAGACAGGAGACAGATGCAATTTTAAAAAAGCACAAAAAGCAAACTGAACAGAAAAGTTTCAGTGCTAGGGTACATCTCTTATGCTAATTACTACTAATAAAATGTAAAATTTAATAAGCAGAATTTTAAATTACAAAACAGGTATAAAATATCTCAATTATCACGAGTTCTATGGCTTTCCTTGTTCTTTGGCTAGATAACCTCCTCCAGATCAGATACAGACACCTTCACCCACCCCCTTTTCTTCAAACAGTGCAGAAAGATGGGCAAAGAGAAAATGAAGCAAGCTGCCTACGGCCAGCACTAGTCTTAGTCGAGACTGGACAGACCAGCTTTCAAATCCTTTACCAGATCACGCAACCTCTTCCAAACCCTTCCAAACAACACTCGTACAAGGAGGAATTGCTCCCTTATCTGCAACCACCATCACCAAAATACATTTGATGAAGTACTCGGCTTGTTAGAGAAGACTGTTGTCCCACACTATCAACCATGCGTGCTCCCTGAAGTCCCATAAGGCCTGAGTGGTGCTTGGCCAGCATTTACAGAGTATTTGCTGCGTGCAGGTTCTCTGACACATCTTCATGCCTGTGCTGTGACTGAGGCTTTACCTTGCATTTCAGTCCATAAATAGCATCTCCCCCAGCGTGTAATTGCTGGCACGTGAGAAGGTACAAGCCATAACTGAAGCTCTTGCCAGTCTGTACATAAAGAAGGTTTCTCTTCTGAACGGATAGTCTCATGACAAATACAGCATAAAGAATCTAAGCTCTCCCCACGCTACCAGCATTTACAGGCTCTCTCCCCCTCTTTGTCAATCATCTGGCAACGGTGCAAACTCTGTATAACTACAGTACTGATCCCTGCTGTTCTGCAAATAACCCTCTATCCAAGTACTGCTACATCAGAGGTACTCCAAGCACTGCACCTACTGGATAGAGTGCTAATACTTCCTCTATCCTACTACAGGATAAAATCGAGATCACAACCTGATTTTCCATCTTAATTTTAAGCAAAGTCTTTTTGCAATAAAGCCAGTGTATCGCATTGTACTACTGGGCCCACACAACAGCTGTTCTTAACAGATTCTAAATTATTTTTCATCCTCTGACACTGAAAATAAGATTGCCACCAAAGCTGACGCTTTTGCAGGCTCCCTATGACTACTGCTCAAGCAACAAATATTACTCAGCTACAAGCCCTGACCAAGAGAAAAACATATCTTTTGAATGGTTTGAAGTGATATTTGAAGCATTTCAATAGATAAGCTATTTTGACAAACGTTGGTAGATCTAAGTGAAAACAGACTCTACAACTTTCACACAGAATAACAAGTATGGAATGCAACACCTCCAAAACCAGCAGAATTTCAGCCCATCTGTATCTGCAGCTGATAATGCCCACACATACAACTAGCATTTTAGAGCGTTTACAGCAACTACAACTGCAGAGAGCATTTAAAACATTTACATCTGTACCCATACAATGAGATTGTAGCAGTTGAGATATACAGCATCTCGTGGAAAAATCGGACAAGATTTTACCTCGTTAGTTTCCACGGTTTTTTTGTTTGAATCCATCTCTATTTTGCTCCAGCGGTGTTACTACAGCATATTGATCATTTTACAGGAAAGTAATATAAAACTACCGGAGCCTTTAAGCCAATGCTTTGAACAGTAAAGCCAAACATAACTATTCCTTGTGGTGGAACAAACAACTGCAATCAACACCTTTAAAATGCTGTGTAGATGAACACAAAGTTTTTACTCAGAAATGAGGAATACAGCTAGCTGAATAATCTGATTTTCAAGTACAATTTCATTTTGAGGAAAAAGTTAGCTGGCAGCAGCCACAGGTTAGATCTTGAAACTTTACATGAGACCCTAAAAATCTTATGTGAACTTGGCAGTAATTAAGAGGCACGTCCAAGACATCCAGAGCACATTGCAAGCTTCTGTTTCTGTCCCCAAAACATCCCAGACACTTGCTGATAACTGACACTGTCTTTTGACCAATAGCTAAGCTGCTGTGCGTAGGCATTAGCTAGCTATTAACGAGGGGGGTGAAATCAATGGCATAATACGTATGAGATCTTAAGTCACATGATTTATATTTCACAAACAGAAGACAGGAGAGGAGCTCCACAAAGAAATCACAGACTCACAGAAAAACCTGTCGGGAAGGGTAGAAGATATCTCTATATGCCACCTAGTCAAATCTCTAGCTCAGATCAGGTCTTGTTTCAAAGTTGGAGCAAAGCGCTCAGTGCTTTATCCAATTTAGTTTCAAAATTCCCAGGGACAGACATTCCATATGATACACAGATACTTAATGCAGTAGAAAGAAAAAAGGGTGGCTCTTTTTCAAAGAGGAGCTAAGTTCATTCCAACAAATCAGATATTACAAGATACAGTCAAAAGCTTTTGCATGCATATCCATATTTGTCTCCAATGGAAATGCAGGAACCTGCCCCTAGGACAATCATAATTTAAATTAACAGATACCACACTGTGCTGTCTGCTGCAGCCAACTAACTGGTAGCTCTGGTGTACAATTACTTTCAAAGGAAACATAAGAATTTCTTACCTCCAGGCCTGTATACAACATCATCCTCTGTGATAAAGGACGTTATTTCACCGTTGTCTGTTCTCTCGTACCGGGACTTCTTCTTGGGTGGTTTCTTTTTGCTCTTCTTTGTGGACTCCTCTGTGGTGGCACTGTTGTTGTCATTGTCCTCATCTTCACTATGGTCACTTTCCGCATAATTCTTGGCGCCTCCTTCCAATGTACAGCTCCGTCGAGGACGCGAGTTCTCACTCTCCCTCACCTTGTCTCTCTTGTCTCGCTCCTTATCCCGGTCTCTATCCCTGTCCTTCTCTTTGTCTTTGTCTTTTTCTTTGTCCGCTGTCATGATTCGCCACGTGCCTTCTTCTGTCCTCTCACGGCTGGGCCTCCGTGAAAGGTAGACAGTGAGCCTGGGCTTCAGTCTTCTGAATTTCTCACTCAAATCCAGGAAAAATTCAACCACTCCAACAACCCCAGCGTTTTAAAAAGGTTCTTGAAGGGGTGGGGGGGGAGAAAGAGGGGAAAAGCCCATGTTAATATTCAAAATTCTTTCAACTTCTGAAAACAAAAATTAAAAACAAAGAAAACCCCACATCCTAAAGCAATTCAGTATAGAAAACACAAGACAGTAAAATACAAGGAGGTCTTTTGAAGCATTCGTAGAAATGATAACTTATGAAGTGTCTAAAATGTTTGAAGCTATCTCCATCCTCAAAAAGGTCTCACAACTCCTTAAAAAATTGTTTTATTCACCACAGAAATATAACAACTTCTTGGATGGGAAGTGCTCGCTGAGAACACACGTCATTTTATACCTGACACTGAATAGGAAGCATGCAAGTGAAAACAAACATTTGGGAAGAGAGAAGTGCAGGAAAGGAAGAGTCTACAACTTTTTTTTTTTCCTCAAAGCAAATGAAAAAGTTTAGCAAATGGCTGTGTTGTTTCACATCTCAACACCACTAGCAATGGATGCCCTACAAAGCTGGTACAGAGTAAAGAATGCCATCTGCCACCTCCAGGGCAATCTGTTAGGAAATCTTCCCCCTACCCTGCTTTTCCAAAAATAGAGCTAACCTGTAATCCACTGATTAGAGGAATGAATTAATTGAAACCAAACCACCGTAGTGACAAGCGCACTAACAAAATCTGCTTTTCCATGTATCAAAAATACGACCTTTCATGCTTGCTTTACCAATAACAGAACACACGGAGATAGCTTTTATAACTCATCACCTTCACACATTTCGTTTCCTGCTGGGGAATAGGAAGGGAAGAGATAATCCTATGTTTTTACTTCCTTGATTATTTCATCAATACAGTTAACATCAACTGCATCTTTTTTTTCCTTCAATGCAAGTTTAGATTTAAAAAATTGGACTTACTGTTACAAGAGCATTTGCAAGCTTGGACCTACGGGCCAGGACCCTCAAACCACAACCAAGTGCACAGACACAGTTACCTAGTGTCGTGGTTTAACCCCCATGGGCAGCTAAGCACCACACACCCGCTCACTAACTCCCCTCCAGTACCCTGCAACTGGGGTCTGGATTAATTCCCCATGAAACACTATTACCATACCTCAGTCAAATGAAAGGTAAAGAATACTGACCCTATGCAGTTATAGCCTTTATTCTTTTGACTCAAAATCGAGAGTTTCCTTAAAATGTCCTTGTATTGGTCAAATCGAACTGATCTGGACTGACAGGCTGCATGATACATCTTTGAGTGACAGCCAGCAGCACATACATTAGAATTTTTGGTACCTTTTCTGGAAAGGCTCTAGTGAATTTGCACCAAGTGAAGTATTTGCAAGTGCCTTTTAATACTGCTCAATAGCAGCAGTCTGAACAGTTACAGCTACTACTGAACAAGAATCATAACATACCATTTTTTCTGTAAATATTCATGAAAGAAGGATATTTCAAGAAGGGCGTATCCAGCATACAAAGGTGAGTTACCTTTTTTCCCTAGTTCACCAATTCAGGATAAAGCTGAATTTACCCGCATCCAATTCATAAGTTTTCAGGAAGCTACTATTTGGTGCAACTTGAAATTAGTCCACTATGTAGAATGCTATAGCATGAAAGTCAGGGACCTAAGAAGACTGAATGTTCACGCATTAAGCATCTGAAGCCACATTACAGAAGGAAAAAGACTATTTTGATTTTTAAGAAGTCAGCTGAGAAGTCAGTGATCCTGTGTTTTTGAAATTTCTTCACTCTTACATGAATCTCAGACTACCAATATTCTTGTCCCTGTTGACTACTACTTCCAGCAATGGAAATAGCCAAAGAGAGACAAATTGCTTTTGCTGATACAATTCAGGCTGTGGCTTGAATCTCTCAGGCATTTCCTGAATGAACCGATCATCAGGTAGGAAATGATTCTATTTTCTTTCCTCCTTATAGCAGCTGCCATCATTCTGGTAACACACAAGGGGAATCCAACGAAACTCCAGTAGAGAAGACTACAATGAACCTGTCAATTGCCAGAGAAGTTGCAGATAATAGCGATAGCAATGGTCTACAGGGACTCAGTAAGAAGTGTCTTAAATTTCTAGAGGCTAGGAAATTCGCCAGTAGCAAGCTTGAAGGTTTTTTCTATTGTTGTTGATAGAAAATTTACTTTAGAGAGTAAATAATCTATTC
Organism: Aptenodytes patagonicus; assembly: GCF_965638725.1. NCBI lineage: Eukaryota > Metazoa > Chordata > Aves > Sphenisciformes > Spheniscidae > Aptenodytes > Aptenodytes patagonicus. Next base: position 5,256,087 of record NC_134967.1, on the reverse strand, counting down.
ATTTTGAATGAAAACTAACTACTTTCCCAGGGCAATTTAGAAATTACAAGTAGTGGCATCTCAACCTGTGTACAAGAGATCTTTATGTGTTCTTTAGAGATCAGAAACTAAAGGATATGACACACACCTAAAAATTTTATTCAGTGACCTCCAAGCATGGATAAAATCCAGCCACTTCTGATTATTCTTATATACTAGCCCCAGTTCTCAAAGACTCAATTTTTGAGTTAGGTACAAAAACACAAGAAACTTAAGCCTAAACAATTAAGTTGTTCTTTTCAGAGCTTTTTCTATTGCTTCTTGTCTTACTTGTAGTATATCACTACCCTCCTCCTGTTTATTAAAACTTGAATGTTGTTTACAAGTTATTTTTGGAGAACTTAAAGGAAAAAAGCCACGGAGCAAGTCCTTTTGTCTTGTTTTCAGTGAAGTCAAGAATGTTTCAGCAGCATCTAAGAAGCACATGCACAGTCCAATATCATTAAGAGACGGCACAATATGGAACTCTGCTCACGTGCAGATATACAGGTTTACCACCAGCATAGGTACCACTGGTTCTTAAGGTTATGCAAGGTCTGAGTTGCACAAAATCATGATGGAAAAACACTTTCTGTTCATTTCATTTCCCAACTGTGCTAACAAAACTTAGCATATGCGCAGGTAGGGACTAAATGCAACGCAGCTATAACCAAATGAATTTTTATGTTCCACCGTCACTTCTTTGACAGTAGCCTTCTTATAGCTTACGAAGACACTACTTTCAGGAAACAACTCTTAAAACAGTCCCATCTGTATGCAACCTATGTATTTTCTTCAGCTCTCTCTCCCGAGCGTAAAGCACTAATTTTTATGACAGAATTACCATAACTTTTATCAAGAAACTTAAGTCAAGTGTCCATAAAGAAGCTGCATCAGCTTTTCTTTCCTCCCTCAAGGGTGGAAGTGTATCTTCCAAGTGGAAGATCTCAGTATCACCGTCTTTTCAACACTATAAAAGATCACACCCCTCTCCTGGCACAGCCAACTGCAGCACAAGCACCCTCCTTTGACTGCAAAGTGCAGAATGTCTTTTTTTTTTTTTTAATAATTTCCAAGTGGGGGGAAAAAAAAAATCCATCAGTCACCACAATAGTTCATTACTGGGGACGGATGGCAAACAACAGAAAAAGCAGGCTTGAAACCTGGCCAGCTACAGGCCTTTTTCCTTGAAGCCTCAAGATGAAAGCTAAGAAGGGGCCAACCACCCCACACATCTAAACATAAAGGAAAAAGTAATTTAAAGGAACAGTAAACCAAAGTTGATTAGTAACTGACAGATAATTAATCCATATTAATTTTATACGCATCCTGAAACATTCTGAGCTCCTCCTCGTATTCTCTAAGTCTCAAGGAACCAGAGTTGTGCAGATAATTCTGAAAAAGCAGCCACAATGTCAGTGCAAGCTGCTCCTTGCCAAACTTAACTTTGACAGTAAATTTCAAGTGAACCATTTTACACTAGTGGAGTCTGCTCAAGGGTCAACACCACATCAAGTACACAGTGACCTCCACATGGCTGGTGGGTAAATCACTTTAGAAGAGTAACACAGCAAATGCACTTCCCCTTACTCGATTTTTCTATCTTCATCAACACCTTTTATGGGCATAGGCAAAAACAACTTGCCAGCACAGAGAAAATACCCCTACACAACCTGCCACGGAGCGCAAAAAGAGAAGCCTCTGAATGTCAAGGGTCACACACTGCAGAGGAAGCACTGACAAATTCCAGTTCTCACCATCAACAAGCAAGAACAAACACTGCAGGGCTTAACAGAACTCTCCACATAATGAGGACCTAAATCTGCAGTTGTTTCTCTCAGATTAAATTCAAACACAGTACTTCAGTGTTTTTATTACAAGTCCAATTATTATGGGGGGGGTTTCCCTTTTTTTTTTATTTGCACAACAAAGTTCTACATAGAGGAGTAACATTGCATAAACAAACACTATGTTCATAATGATTTAGTTTACTGTAGGGCTGTACAAGAATTTGCATATACCACAATTTGCTCATTTAGACTGTTCATCTATGAAATTTCCAGCTACAAATACAGCAAAATTGCCACCCTCCTCCTAGCTCCTGTTTCAGGAGAACCCACACAAAAGTAATTTTCATAGCCAAGGTATTTATGAACAGTACAGGAAGCCTCCTCAGCTAATCAGAGTCTCTATCTAGTTCAACTAGCATTAAAAAAGCAAGTGATGAAATCTCATCGCAAGCACTATTCAACTTCCTTACGCAAATATATCACATTCCCAAGACTATTTTACTAAAAAAAAAAAAAATTCAATTTCAAAAATACTGCAGGATTAAACCATCATCATCATGAAACAATGACTACTTTTGTCTCTCTAAGAATAAAGCAGTCACATAACCTTAAGAGTAGTTGCACCACTAGTCGGCGGGGGGGGGGGGGGGGGGGGGGAGAACCACAGAGGAAAAATACTGTTATACACCCTCAACTGTGTAGCAGTAATACAGGACTACCAGAAGAGCAAAGAAAAACTGTTTTATCAGCAACCACCTAATTAAGATTAAGCCATTATTACCACAGAGAAGTATTTGATAAATAAAATCTTTATTATTTAAGCAATGATCCAAACATGTTTTAAGGATTCCAAGACATATTTTGCCTCTACGGTGAAATACAACATTTCCCCTTGCTACCTCCCCACTTTTTATTTACTAACACCAGAAACCAAAAGCAAATAGCGATTTATAAATAGAAGCATACACCCAATGTATGGTGTTCAACCATAAGAGCAGAAAGTATCTTATAACTGAAATACTACATCATCTAAACTTAAGCATTTTCATTTCATCTCACACATTCTTACTTCACCCACCAACCACACTGGAACAGGAGCATACTACCAACTCCATATTCAAAAGCTATAATATTGCCTAATCACTCTTGACCAAAATGTAAATACTGTGAAAACATATCTGCTGACTCAACATTATTCATCAGTTACAGCTGTTGTAGTGGGTTAAGCACTTCTATCATTCTATATGTAATTGTGCATGAATATGGAACCCATAAAACTAACACCATCACAAAAATTACAAAAATATTGCGAGCCTTCTTTTGTGTTCTCTAAAGTAAACTGAGATAATACATCATGTATATTGCCAAATACAGTAATCAGAGATGTTTAAATCTGGATTAGGACAGTAGAAGAAAATACATTGAAAATTTTAAGTGGTTTTTGGCAAGCTCTGTAGCTTGGGTTTCCAGTAGTTTTACTCACTGGCAGCTCCTCATTCTCACTATACCAAACACCACCAAAGCAGCTGCTTCTGTCATCATGCTACAGAAAAGAAATTCAGGTTACAGCACCACAGGCTGAAGAGTATTAACTGCCTTTGATACTGGTTTACTGCTTCTTCCATAGGGAATTTCTTAGAGATTAATCTTGGAAAGAAGTCATTTAAGCTAAGAGGGGAACATTCATTTTATAATGGCTGAGACTGGCATACAAAGGACTAGAAGAATAGCCCCCGTCCATTATTTGTTCAATGCAAGTTGAAAAAACCTGAGGAAAAATGTTAGCTTCACTGCAATCACACCCTTAAGATTTTTTTGTTGTTGTTATTTTTAACTAGAGCCTCAGGATACATCCATTTATCCAAGTAAGTTTATTACATCTACTATGGCATAACTTTATTTATCTCCACCCAGTATGCCATCAGACATTAAAGGTCCTTGCTATCTTAAACCATTTAGAAGTCAAACATAAGCCAAAAATGTGCTTACAGAGCTACTTGCTGAAGCTTTCTGTTCCTTGCTTTCTAGCAGAAAATGCAGATACCTACGACTTCAAATCATATTCAAATGCTCTTATTCCTGTTAAAATGTTCAGGCCTCCAGAGATGAAGAGACAGAGGAAACCAGGATTCTGGTAGGAGACAGGAACCTTAATTTAGGAGTCTGGGACAGACACGAAGGCAAGTTGGTATTAAGCGTCCCAAATAAAGAGAAGTCTGAAAGCAAGTGCTTTACCAACTCAGAACGTTGCCCCACAGCATTCTTCTACTTAGTAAGATATCCCAAGCACATTAAGTGCTCGCAAACACTGTTCTTATATGGAAAAGGTGTTTAACATTGCACAACAGTTTCTCAGAACAGTTAAAATCGTAACAACTTCAGACAAGTCTCGAGGATGACTCCTCTGCCCACAGAAGTTCAAGAGGAACACTTCAGTGCAAATGAAGTTGGAAAGAAAAGCACTGCAGTTACAGTCCCTGCATTCCTGAAATGGTCTTTTGTACCTTTCACCTCTTCCACAGGCAACTTGAGAGCAGCATCACTCTGAAAAGTAACACACAAAGGTCCCAGCCACCTTTCAGGACACAGGATATACACGCCTCTTATCACTAGTCCTTCTCCAGTCAAACCCCAAAGTAGCCCGGTGTTAGATTTGAGACTCTCACTAAACCCTTCTCAGTTCCACTCCCAAAGACAGAGAGAACAAAAGATGTCATAATGAATATGATTAGATCTGCCCATGCATTTTCAAATGCAATGTAAAAAAAGTTATTGCCGAAGTATCTTACGAGAAATCAAGCAGACACGATTTAAACTTTAAAGTTCATTTAAAAAACTGAAGTGCGGAAGTTCATAATCATTATTTTCAACTGATCATTACCCCACATTCACCTGGTTGAGAATTTTTTTCCAGCATTTTAAATCTAGTTCAAATTAAAGTTTCATCATTTGTTCAGACACAAAAACCTTCACATCCTCCCATCCAAGTCAGGAAAGCAGGATACTACTTCTCCCATGAGAAATGAGTTATATTCAGATCTGGGCACTGTGAGTTACTAAGATTGCCAAACTGCAGCTACCCATTACACACAGTTCTACAGTCATTTGATCTATACACCTGGAAATCATTACCAGAGCAAAAGGCATACATACCACCTCTTTGCACATTAAGTACTTAAACCTCTTAACTAGTATTAAAGAGTCAGGTTTTAAAGATAATGTGAAAGCAAGTCCAATAGAAATGCTATGAGACTGAAACAGGAAGGCATCTAAGTACGCAGGGTAACTAAAAATATGGAGAAGAGCTCCTTTTTCTTATTTAAGCCAGACAGATAAATCTTTTAACAAGATTTGTTTGGTCATGTGTTACCAGTCTTAATAAACACAACAGGACCATTCTTCTGTAAGCTTCTAGCCTCATATCACAAGATAAAAAGGCACTGTTTTCAGCAAATGCCAGATTAAAGGAAGTATGTGCTGCAACTGCTAGAGTTCCTTCCACAGAGTTTTTCTTAATTTTGATGTCAAGGAAGAATTAACTTGGGTTTAGTACAAGGGATTAAATTAAAAAAAAAAAAAAAAAAAAGAAAAGAAAACAGCCCATAAAGATTCCCCCATATACTCATAAGGTTTGAAGAACTGCTTTAAGAAAACTTTCAAGATCATTTGTGAAAAATAACCCTAATAAGACAACATTAGGAAAAGGAAATCTCAGCTGTAACAGGCAGAACGAAGTGCTAAACTTCAAGTAGCAAAATGCAGCACTAGCACTGTAGTTCAAATACAGGCATGCCTGCTTCAAACACACAAAGGAGCAGCTTCTATACAGCTTACACTTCAAAAGATCCCACCTTCTATGATAAAGCTCATTAACTGCATGGGCTAGACCTCCCTGGGGAGGCGCACAGAAGTTTAACCTTTAAGTTTCAGAAAAGACTAAAAACATCTGTTACCTACTTACTCCCACACTCTTTCCCTATCTTCCATTTGCTGTTGAAAATGTGAGCTGCAGATATTCAGAGTGACAAAGTATTTTAAGAGTTCATGCAGGATATACCTCAGAATATTCCCTACCCCCACAATCCATTCATCATCTCAAACTGGAGAGCCAGAGCTACTAGCCTCATGACAACACAGATCCACAGGTTGCAAACTGAAGTCAAATTCAATGAGAAACCAGCATAGAAAGAAAAAAAAAAATACAGCAAGAGCTTTATACCATTACCCTTGGACAGTATTTCACACAGTTTGGAGTGAGATTTTACTAAAGATACTTGCCCCAACTTTCGTAATCCAGATCCTGCTGAGTTTACCTACAGTATTTTCCAATCAACTGCCACATACAGAGCCTAAGCACAGATCTCTCCCTGCCACTAGTAGGGAAAGGAAAATGAACCCAGCTCCTGAAGGCAGCAGCAGAGAACTATCCTATCTGGCAGCATACAGCCTGTCAATACCAGAAATTCATAAATAGTACTGGGCCTTCTGCTCCTTTAGACTTTGTATTTCAACAGAACGCAAGACTTATGCCACATCCCACTAGACTATTCTACAACAGTGGATAGCTGCCAAAAAAAAAAAAGATTCATGCCGTCTTTACTACTGTTGCACTATCTGTTGTGCTGTGTTCAGTGTAATACTAGTTCAATATTGCTACTCCTGCACCTGAAAAACAAGAGTGAAAGCTTGGCAGGGATGGAGTTGAGAAAAGGTTACTTCAATTAAAATGCTTCTGACATGCTGCACGGTGACTTTTGTTTGTTGTTTGGCTTTTTTAGGATGCTGAGGGGGGTCAGTTAATAGTTTGAGAAAACAATCTGGAAGTGGTTTCAAGAGTTGTTAAGAAAGACCCAGCTATGAATGTGAACGCAGCCATGCCAATTCAAGTCACATTCTAATGCCAAGTAAGAAAAGAAAATACAACCAACTTACACAGCCTTGAACTAGAACTCTTCCTGACTGATGTTACTGAAAGAAAAAGAAAATATTGATAGCTAACATGTCTAACAACCCCATGCAGCAGTACCTGTTGCAGAACCTTAAGATGTCTTAAAAGCATTTGAGCATTTGTAAAGCCTTGAGATCTCTGAATGAAGTAAGGTAAATATGATGAGCCTTTTATTACTTTAGGATTCATTCACTAAGTTTTCTGCAAGCTTTAGAGGATAACTGGCTTCCGAAGTTTTCACATATACATACACACACACAAACTTTCTTCCTGCAACATTAATGCACTGGTCAGTAAAAAAGTTACTTTTCTTTCTCTATTCTCATGCACCTTATGACTCTCCTCTGAGGACTGTGCCGATCTAGTTGGTGCCTCACCAGCTTTACAGCTGAGTGGGTGTTGAAGGAGTCCATTGCCTATTCTTGAATGCCCACGGAACTAGTCTGCGACCCTCCTGGAAGCAAGTCTGCTGAAAGTCTTTTAAAAAGCTCTTACAAGTCTCTCTCCAATGAATGATACGCCTCTTATCAGTTGTCTTCCTTATCTCCTTCACTGGCATTTTGAGTTTATAACACAAATATAGTACTGGAACACTTTGGCCAGTAATGGTCATTATGCGTTACATATTTACAGTCCATAGCTCTTGTAAGCCCTCTAAGTGCATGCAATTAAAAGCGTGTTTGTTCACTTTGAACCGCGCTCTGCTAATCATCCCCAAATGGTTCAAGAAGCTAGTGTGTAGAGAAGGAAACAAACAGGCACTGACTTCATCAGCATCTCTCCCAGCTGAGAAGTAATCATCACTTGAACAAAAGCAGACAATTCAAGGTGTTTCTCATGACAGACAACAACCTTTCCCCCCCCCCCCCGCTATTTACCCAACTTGACCTAAGAAAAACAGGAGATCTCGTATTTCTGAGCCATGCCTTACACCAGCTATGCTCACAGCTGTCAGTTTTTAAATCACAGTCTGTATAATGCTGCATATCAGCACTCTCCCACTGCACATCCCACCTTCACACTGATATGCTCTGACTTGGGATATTATGGCATCATTCTGAAATCCAGGTCAAGGGTCTGTTTGACAGACGAGCTATGCAGGACGATAGCTTAGATAACATCGTAAGACCCTCTCTTCAACACAATGTTGATGCTACAAAACTTAAAGGAACAAGAGAAGAGTGAAGGAGATTCCTCCCAGAAACAAAGCAAGATTTCACAAGGCAAAAAAATTACTTCTGCATTTATCAACAGAAAGCGACAGGCTATTCTGCATGTCTTTGGAGTTACATTTTCAGGAGGAATATGTTTCATTTTACTCAAAAATGCTTCAAGAACCTTTAAATCTTTCCTCAGAAAGCAGCCAGATTTACCTGGCAACTGCGAGGATTTTTAAAAATTGGAGTAGTAAGAATCTGAGAGAGGAAAGTGACATTTCACTTTGTTTGTGGTATTCTAATTGGCATAGGACAGGTACAACAACTATCTACCTGCAAAAGGTCATAAATTCAATAAGTACTAAGAACAAAATTTTACAAGACAGTCAGCTTTGACTACAGAGTAGACTGAAAGGCCAGGGATAATATTCGGGGTGAACATATCCGCTGCTCCTGCCTCCTCCAAAAAATGGTCGGGCAATTTATGTACCATATTCACAACAGTGATCTGAGAAAAGCTTTCTGACAACACCTGCTTTCAGACAGTTTTACACACAGGCTTCCATAAAAGTAATGTAATTCCAAATAAGTCAGGATTTCTCCCCGCATTAATTCAAGAGCAGCAACATAAAATCAATACAGTCTTAGAAAGTTTCTGTACTCCCAATAAGATTTCCCACTTTTAACAGATAAATTAGCTAGACTTTCTATTCTATTACTGTTGGGTGAGGAATCTAAAAAACAGCGGGGACACTGGCGCTGTCTGCACACTCATTTTGATATGAGGCTGTTAGTTTGGTCACCACCTGAAGAGTTCAGCCCTCATTTACCATGCTGTGATACATAAAACATTGAAGACAGCCCCTCCCAAATCCTATGCCCCTTTCACCTCTCACACATACCAAGAAGCTTAAGGGCTGAGTGGCTAGGTGGCCACTTCAAAACCAGAGAGCAACCAAGATACACAACTATGACTACAGTACAAAAATTCAGATCCCAGCCCGCTGTATCGATCCACTCTATTAAACCACAATGCTTAGAACTCCTCTAGTCATTTTAAAAGGTGCTTTAATGGCCTCTATAGCCATAACATATGGGAACAAACAATGATCCACAGACGGTAAATACGAAACCATGTATTTACTTCCTCTTCTCTCAAGTCATTCAGGCTAATGTAAATGATTACTACAATATAGGTCTGAGTAAAGTAGTCATCTCATAACACCATTAAAAAACCAGGACTTTTTAAAATGTCCATGTAATGCAACATAGCTCCCTCACTTTAAAAGGCTGTTAGGGGAGAAAAGGCCCAAGGGACCTGTAAAGAGCTGCTATTGTAACAAGAACTATTATCTAGGGAATTTAAAGTCATTTGGAGCCAAGAAAACATCTGCATTATAAGGTTGCTTAACAACATTTAAAACAGAAAAAAAGTTAAACAAGAACTTGTTATGATATACAGCAGATTATTTTGAACAGATTATGCTTTTATCAGCCACAATTACTTTGCTTTCCTTCCAGCAACCATATCAAGCCAGAACTGGATTTGCAGCATAACTATTCAGCCAACAAAACACAGATAAGAGACAAAAAGTAGTATTAGGGTGCAGAACCTAAAACAAAGGCAGTGGCAACCATCATCACCACAAACTAGCCACGGGACCATCCATACACCAAATAAGTTATACTTTCTCCTGATAAATCATAAAGTATTGTAAAAAAATTCATTTGCTGACAGAGGTTTCAGAGAAAGACAGCAGACTTTCAGAAGCAAAAAGGGTAAAACTTGAAAGCACGCATATGGATTTCTTGACAGGCAAGTCTGTGGCAAAAAAGTCTGTAGTATGTTTACTAAAATAAGTAAAATATAAACATTCCAAAATGTTCTAAATTCAGACCAGGGAAACACCAACAAAGAAATCAAAGCATAAAGAGAAATTCCTGGTACACAATAGCAACCAAGCTAACAGTAACATTAAAGAATACTTCCATGAAACAGAATCATACATCCATTTTACAATAGCTCTAGTTTTAAGGAATGCATGACTATCAAAGTTACCAGTACATCGCATACCTACGCCTTCCTGTGAAGTCACTTATTTTAAGACAGAAATTAGTTTTGCATAATACTGAAGACATTCATTTGTGTGTGTTTGTTAGAATGAGACCATTGCTGCTTTACAGGCAACTGCAAATGTAACTACATCTAGAACTCTACCCACTCACAAATAATTTCAGTTTCCATTCTACATTTTATCTTGGTACCTCCATCTCTGCAACGTGTCTACAAGTGTCTACCAAACTGTCATTCCCTATATCTAGATGTATATAGCTATGCTTTTCTCGATTGGATGTTTCATTTTTGAATGGCTGAACTGCCCTTTCGCAATCCTTTCATCTTCTAGAAAGCCTCCAAAATATCTTCATTTAAATCACCGAAATGAAAACTAGATCAGGTTATTTTGGAAAAACCCCTTTGAGCAGCAAAGGCAAAAACTCTGGTCTTCAGCCACATCAACTGTTTTATTTAACTCCATACAATTGCCTGTGTACTTGAACTACTCAAAATGGAAGAATAACTGCAGGGTGGGCTCCTATGATGAGCTGACTGACCAGATATTTCCACTGAAATGCAGCTATAATTAAAGCAATTTCTCTCTAAAGAAAGCAGCATCCTGAGAGTTGCAGAGACCATCTACAAGACTAACTAAAACTATGCCACTTAAGTGCTCCATAAAATTCCACGACAGTGGAAACAAAGAAATTCTGCTCTCTTTCAGTCCTACGACAAAGGGGGAAAAAACAATGTTGTCAGAATGAGCAATAGATATTAAGAGGACATTTTTTGTTCTCCACTGTTTTAAAATACTTTTTACGTAAGCATTAAGACAGATGATATTTCTGTCTAGAGAAACCGGCTTTAATTTCAGACATTGGTCTCATTTTCTCTGAGGAGCAGCTTATTTTGGTTAATGACAGAGCAGACGTCAGAATTTTCTTTCCTACAAAGCCTCTCTTCCCAGTACAGAAGCACTGTTGTAATCATGAGATTAAGTGTGCTTATTCATGTGTGAAATGCAGGCTTGATCTCTGTCTCATATTATAGGCTGTCTACAGCAAAACGGTCAGCATATTCTTCATAATTTCACAATACTTAACAACTGAAACGTATTAAATTACATCTCACTTCCTTTATTGCATCTACAGAAAACAGTAACAAGTACTTAGTATTTAAAGTAGTAAAACCTTACTAGTGGAAGTATGACCTTTGATCTTTACTCTTCAGCTACACGAGCAGGTTCTGCTGTGAGGCAGCAGCAATATTATTCAAAAAGCAAACATACACAAGCCTGTGTGTAAGAAAGAATAAGCACAAGCACAGAAAGTTGTGGGACAGAGATGTACTGTTTAAATATGTTTGTCTGCAGTAAACCTACACAACAGCTAATTATCCTTCTACATTCTTGCTAAAGATTTCAAAACACATGTTAAAAGGTATTTGCAAAGAGGGTCTATATTTCAAGAGATCATATGATCTCTCGTATGACCTTAAGTGATAGAAAACCAAAGCTGTCAATATCAGCATTTGACTTCCAACATACTTTCATCCCAAAAATAGAGCTAGGTGTCTTTTAGACATCCATGAATACATCCAACTTGCCCAAGGTCACACCGAGACCCTGGGAGACCTGCAACAAGCTGTCTCCAGACTATACTCATAGGACTCAGCAAGAAACAAAGCATACACCCACCTCCTCCCCTCAACTTCATCTCTTCCACTCTAAGAAAAAAAACATGAAAGAAAATCTACACTGCTTATGCATACAGGTATACCACAGCAAAATTTGTTACTATCCAAAGTCCCTGACTTTATCTTCCTGCCTCTTCAAATAGTAAGGACTTAAATCACCACATAATATTAAGGCATGATTCCCTTGTTCAATGTGTAATATTGTGCAATTGTAATGCTTCATTTCATTTTAATCGGAGAGGGCCAGCTTACTCCCATACCATCATCAGCTAAGGCTGAATGTGTAAGACAATAAATGGCAGTGGACAGGTAATTAGGAAATATTCCATCTCTTGATGTCGTAAGTTTTTAAATACAGGAGAGAAATCACAGAAATCCCACAGATTTGTTTTTCTTGACAAGTAGCAAGGAAAATTAGAAGATATAGGTTACCTTAACACATACAATCATGAAGTAGAACAGATAAACAAACAAACAAAAAAACATTGTCTATAGTCATTTTTAGATTAGTCTGGTTCACTTTTCTGGAAATCAGTGAGCTTTCTTTAAAAAAAAAAGTATATAGTATCAAAGATAACAGAAAAATTCACCTTCTTTGTAGCCATGTTACTGCTCCTGGGCAGCAACCAGTTGAATTCCTCATTAGATCTGAAACACTATTTTTGAAAAAAGGACCAGGTCACCGGTCTCGCGCATTAGGTGCTTCAACAGTACACATTGTGTTTCAAACAGCAGTCTCTCTCTGCCACAAGAACAATTGCATCAGTAATCTGCTGGCCGCTGCTAATGAACCCATTTGAAAGGGACTTCATAACTGGCCGAGTCTTTCATGAGAAGAGGGAGAAAACATTAAGAAATGCTCCAAGTGATCAGCCTGCTTCTAATCTAAACCAAGGGGAAGTATTTTAACACTGCATGAAATAACTTCTGACTTTGGTCATGCTTCAGACGTTAATATAATTTCTACCTCCAGTACTCTCAGTAGATACTCTTAACTATTGTATGACTAAAGTAATGGAATCTCATGTAACAGAATGAGGCAATATAGTTGTATTAATGTATTTAGGTCTGATCTTGTAAGCTGCCAAGAACAATGTTGCAAAATTAGACCATAAGCCATTAAGTGTAGAATAACCAATGTAAACAATTATTAAGCCCCACATGAAATGTGGTGGCCTCATTCACATTACAATAACGCCACATCTCATCATTTGCCACTAATAGTAATCGGGAGACGGCAGAGGTACTGTGGCAAAAGTCTGACTTTGTGGCCTTGTGGCTTGCCCTCCTTAAATCCAGGACTACTCATCCTCTGTGTGCTGAACGTACATTCTCACAGAAGTAAGAGACCTGAAACATTTACAGAGAAGAATGAGCACATGAAATAAAAAAATAACGCAAAATATCCTTAGCTTTCATAATTATATGCTAATACCCCATGACATGCGTGTTTAAATATGTTTTACACATGCATACCCGATGACCACACAAGCCACGTATCATACGAAAAATACTTTCAAAATGGAGGTTATTTTTCCTAAATGAAGCAGTATGAAATTCCTAACTCTATTTTCTAGGTAAAGTTTTAAGGTTAGACACCAGTAACAGCTCTGAAACAACGTTAAAAGATCTTAAAACTGCAGTCTCTAGTGGATAAGACACTAGGCTAAGCAGAGCACCATAAACTGTTCGTAGCAGTGTTTAATCCATCTGTGACCAAGGCATACCTTTTACGACTTTCTTTATTCCCACAGTAACATAAACTAGGATTACCATATTTCGCTTGTTCTTTCAAATAAAAACCTAAGGTGATCCTTTAGCAACCAAAGACAGCAAAACAAGTTACACACTATTTATTATAAATATGATGCAATAAAGTTTTCTTGTAAAAGCATACCTTTGAAGATTCTTGTCTATGAAGTTTCCATCATTTTCTGCACATGAGCATTCAACAACTAAACCAGTAGGAGTTTAGAAGGATGTCATGTCATAAAGTTTTTTTCCTGAAACACTAACCTAATCAGGAGCTGACTTAGGAGCTACTTTCAAAATACTACAGAAGAAAATTCACCAAGTGCCAGTTACCCAAGCAACTGGGACCTAATTAAATCTATCCAACACTTCAGGGATTAGCCGGTTTTCTCCTACAGTCCAGTAGCCTCTCCCATAAGATAAAAGATACAGCTATGGTGAGATTTATTACTTGCTGACTAGTTCTTAACATACACTGAATTATGATCTGGCCTGTGAATCAGAATGAACTTTGGCATAAGTGACATTTCAAAACAATTATGTAACTATTATTTATTCACAATATGAAATAAATTTTTATGTATAGCATCAAATGGCATTGATAGGGCCAAGGAAGAACAAGATAAATTCCTACAGAAGGTTACCTATCAAGCTCTTAGCCCAACAGCAAAGTGAAAACCTTTTCATGATTTTTCACTGGTGCTGTGCATATTATTTATTTGTCCATTACTTCCTAGACGGGTATAAATTCACTCACACTGCCCAGAGTTTAAAAAAAACTCCCACAAAGTAATAGCGGGGGGGGGGAAGCCAAAAAACCCAATAACACCCCCCCAAAGAAACAAAGCAAAAAACCACAGCAAGACTTCTGAGAAAAAAAAATCCCTATTTAATTCCAGGAAAAAATAAGAAAACCCCTCACACACAACCACTGTTTCCTTCACATATTAAGACCTATGCTTCAAAACAAAAATAAATTGAAGTCACATGCACAATTTAGGCTGTAAGAGGCAGGAAAAGCTTTAAACATCCTAAAGATAAATCATGGGGAAAGTTTCTATTATTCACCATCTATCCACATACTTCTCTATAGGACTCAATCACTTGTTTATCTGCTTAAGAAGAATAGCTAATATACTTTAGAACTTCCATGGAAGCAAACTCAAAACAAACTTAAGCTACCGGTGCATTTCAAATGTTCAAACAGCATTAAAAAGTCAATTTTGAAGAAAACACCACCAGTGTTTATGAAGCATGTCTGGCCCGGTTGGAGTTTCCTTGAACTCTGAGATATCCAGAACAGCAATGCAAAAAACACACTGCAGAATCTCATGCTTAGTTTAGTATTTTCAATGGGTATTTCAGCTGTGTCAGCTGCCTTTAGGAACCTTAAAGATGTACGAACACAGAAAAGGTAGCCTTCGGTGCGGTGCAGTCTTCAGCTTGCAGCAGAATAACCAAGGTATACTTCTGAAGCAGCCTGGTTAAGGACTTGATTTTTCAGCTATGAAAAAGCCTATGATAGAAACCTAACACACCAGTTTAGCTTAAAGTCATGGCATTGTACTGGAGAGTCTGTTCACAGTATTTTAATAAAGCTCATACAGACTTGCAGGTGCAGAGATGCTGTCGTACCTGCACTACGCTAAGCTTCCACTTCTGCCATGCCAGAGGGCTTTGCACTGCAATTCTGCCAAGACGCTCGTGCCAACACCACAGCGCCAAGATGAACGTGGCAGCCAGTAACCCCCAACTGAGCTCAAGGAACCAAACAGCTGAGGCTGGCCGCCTCTTGGAGCTCTCTCGTGAGACCCACGTCAACTTCACACTACACATCACAGCATGGGTTTCAGAGTAGAGAAATGACCTCAGAATTTTATTAGCCTGACATATAATACTTATAATTTATCTCCAGCAACAACTCTCTATATTCGAAATGAGCTGAGAGATGTGTACTGAGCACAGATTTTGCTGTCAGAAATTTTGTAGTGCTCTTGAAATCCTGAACCACTGTTGAACTCCCACATGAATGTAACAGAACAAGATAGTTACATTTACCTTTGGCATCTCAGATACCACAGTATGGCCTCAGAAGAAAAGCACTCAGCCAAAAGCATGGATTCAATAAAACTTTATGCCAAAAATATAACTTTATACAGCAGTGTTTGTTAAAAAAAGTCAAACTCGAAAGTTCAGCATGTACATCTTTAGCTTTGTTCCGATTTGTATTACCAACTCCACGCTTTATAAAAATCCACAAGAATTGCTTTTAGCAACTACATGGAGTTTGCACATCTTTCTAGGGCAAACTTCAGACAATTAGTCCTTCAAATCCAGACTCTCAAGTACCAGCAGACAAAAGTGACGTGATGCAGGATGTTACCACTTGCACCGGTCCATCCTCATTATCACCCTGCTGGAAGACAACCCAAAGTGCTACCTGTAATCAAGGGCATGCTGCTGAATTCCAGTAAGCCCGCAACTGCCTCACAAGCAGCTAAACCATCCTTCCAGTAGGGAGGGGACTTCTAAAGGAAGCACAGGAAAAACAATCCCAAGGTAAACCATTCCTAGTTGTGATTTAGAGATCATAGCTATAACTCGTTTTTCACATTAACGATACTTTAGTCACAAATTGTATCACTCAAAGCCACAGATCTCATTTGTGCACAAAGTCAAGTTAGACTAAAACTTATTCTTAATATATATATTTTTTTTTTAAATCTTAAAAATTCACATTGATATTCCCCATGTACTGGACCATTTGATCATGTGCTACTTGAGCTAAAAATAGAGCATCATGACTCTTTCTTTCCCAACACCACCTTTTCTTATGTCAGGGCTGCACTGAAATACCCTACCAACAGACGAAGTTGCAGCAGCCCTGCTCCGTTGCAACTACTACATCCATTCATGAAAGAATTCTTTCAGTTTACACCAGAACATACTTCAAATTCCCTTAGCAACAGTGGCATGTACTATTGTAAAGAGAACAGACCCAAGGTGAAATATTATCAAGAACTGAAAAACCTCACAGAAAACCTATACAAACAGATGGCATAATTTGTTTTTTTAAATGCTACTTCACATTTACATCTGGAAGTGGCAAATATCTAACATGCTTTGAATATGCAAATTATAAGATCAACACAAAAGAGGACAATGCAATTTCTTTTAAAGACAGGCAGTCATAATGTTGAAACAGACTGCAACCAATTTTCATACACTATTCATAATTACTTTATTACGCTGTGAAAGGGTAATCAGTTTCCAAATGATCTAACAACCTTGGGCTGCTCTTAACTCTTTTATACCAGTCTTAACTACAAGCACAGGCTGGGTCTCCAACTTTAAGCCAATTACAATAGTCTAATATTAAACACGCAGGTTAGATGTGTTCCTCCTCACATACTCTCATGCAAACCAGCATACAAGATTACCTAAGAGCATTCAATTAATAAGCAGGAGCTGTTATATAAAAAAGATATCCATTCCCAGCTCTAATCTCAAAGGAATAGCTTTATTATCAGGAAAGGGAAATCTGATTTTTGGCTCCTTTGTTAGATTTCAATAGGAAATGGAGCAAATACAGTATGTTTTGACTGCTTGGAAGAATAAATTCTACAGGGATCTGTTACTATGTCAAACTCTAAAAAAACGTCCCCAACCTTAAGTGCTTGAACTGTATTGACTCTTACATTATGGCTCAATCATTTTCATATTGCCTTGTAATTTAAGTACCTGCTGAGGCCACTTTTAGTCATCAGTCACTGACTAAATCCAAGAAACTTCACAACATGAAGAAAATACAAATAACTAAGTTCCCAGGTCCAACTTGTGCTTGGGTTAAAATACCTACTGCTCTCTGCTGGGTTTCTAGTTTTCCAAGCAATATACGGGAGGGGCCCGCTGGCAAGAGCAGGAAGGCTATGAACTTCCCACAGTCAGAGGAAGTCACATATTGGTCCTGGTTTAGGTAAATATGTTGACTTTGTAGACTGATTAGATTAATGGACTGAGACCTCCCCAGTAAAGAAAGGACCTAAAGCGACGTCATTTTGAAGTTTTAGAACTTTTTACTGCCATCATTTTACTAGCTAGATGAACAAGAATAAAGACTACAGAACTATGGATTAAGAAATCCAACGTAATGGCTAAACTCTCCGCACTTTCTCCAGTTCCCAACAGCAATGATCAAATCAGAGGCCCTGATCTTCTAAAACAACATTAACACACAAAATCTGACAATAATGTTCAAACTACTAAATGCTTTTAAATATCTAAACAGAATAAAAGCTTGTCAGACTCCAGATGCTGCCGAATCGCTTATTGCCTATTAACAAAGATTCAGCTTTATTTCAAAAACAAGTCATTTTGATCTCTACAAATAAGCAAATTCACAAAGAAAACACTGTCAAAACCAAAGCTTTTTTTTATTGCTAGTTTTAAGAAAATTCAAATCAGCACCTAAGACAAAATTTTCTTACATGTACAAAATTGGTGTTACAGAAGCAGCGATGTATCTATACCAAGATTAGTTGGTTTTAATAAAAGGTTTACCTATCATACAGCTTTTCACAGGCAGTTCATTTAAAAAAAAAAAGACTGGAAAATCTGCAAGTATTGAACTTTTAGGAACAGATACTAATACAGTCCAGATTTGTTACTTCACACTGTATTGTCATCTCATGAAAATGAAAATTATATCCATTTTCAGAGAAGCCTAATCAAAGCAAGTTCACTTTCAAAATTCACCATTACTTCCCAAGAGAAAGTGTACAGCTACATTGTTAATGCTAAATTTACAGCCACGATTTCTTCTGTGCCTTTGCTAATATTAGAAAAAGCCTGAATTCCAAACCCACCTTTATATAAAAAACCCCCATGTGGTTATAAGAAAACCTACACATCACAGTCAAATACTATTTATTCCAGTAGTAAAATGTTTATCCAATCACCAAGACCTTTCCTTGGCAAAGCTTGACAAAAAAGTTTCCTAAAGAAGGCCAGCTTGTTTTAATCATTTACATTTTTCAACACTATTTGTTCTCAACTTTGTATCCAAAGGTCAGAACTCGAACCACTACCCCAGGCAAACTCTGGAATAAATATTATTTTTGCCCACTCTTCTGGAAAGAATTTCAACTCTTAAGAAAGTTGAAGTATAAAAAACAGATTTCCCTCTGATCCACTTAAAGATGCTTCACGGTATTTTTCATAAACAGAAAGCTAGCTTATAGGAAGTTTTTCATGGGTCCTATCCTTTATTACTAAATTCAGAGCGTTACATCATTATAGGCTTCTGCTTTCTTTAGCAATAGAGAAATTTGTTCTGTGAGAAAACACACCAACATGAGAAACAGTTAAACATAGAGCAAGGCTAAGCAAGGTTCAGTTGACATGACAGTTTGAACTACGCCAACTATGATTCCAGTTTCCCTGACACAGCCCTTCTTCCCTAAAATGCCCCTTCTGAAATCACCTTATTTTATACATTAGGAAATATTTGCACGTTAATCTACAT
This sequence comes from Aptenodytes patagonicus, assembly GCF_965638725.1. NCBI lineage: Eukaryota > Metazoa > Chordata > Aves > Sphenisciformes > Spheniscidae > Aptenodytes > Aptenodytes patagonicus. The sequence goes on along the minus strand of NC_134967.1, from coordinate 5,237,147 downwards.
GTTATTGACTAGTAAATTACTCCAAGAAAAGGCCTGCCCCTCTTAGTTGGCAATCATCATTACACTGAATGCTTATATCCACACTACAGGCAGCTCAGTGATGCGTAAGATCAGAAAAATGGAAGAACCTCCCCTCGTACACCAAAGCCACTTTTGCTGCCCCTTGGACAGACCTATTTCTAAAGCAGTGTTCAGTGTTCTGCAAACAAAGATGAAAAACTTTGTTTAAAGATTCGTGCAATTGACTATCAATATTAGAGATTCACATCAAAGTATTAGGTAGCTTTCTATTCTAGGACTACAGTGATTGAGATACCATTTCTCTTATTTACCCTTAAAATGCAAAACAGAGCTACTCAGTGTCATTTACTGATCTGAGTCTTACACTTTAAATACACAAGGTTCAAAAGAAAAACATTTTAAAGCAAGAAGTAGACATCTTGGCAAAGACATCACAGCTCACAGAAGTTAACAAAACTAATATGCAGGCTTGTTGACTGACCCAATCACAGCTGCAAGCGACCACTTTAGTAAAGCAGTCAAAGCTACTCTGTAGCCTTTATAGAGATGAAAGGGCTGAGCGTTTGCATCAACCACCACAGGCTATATGGAATTTCTGCTTCCTAATACCTAGAAAATGCTGCTAGTTCTATCCAATTTTCTGAATCTCTTAGCTATGGAGCCAAGTAAGCCAAGTCCCCAACAACTATTCACACCCCTAAGAACGAACTCGCAGAGGCACTTGCAACTTAGCTCCTTAATTGCTTCTGTTTTCTGCCTGGTGCATTCAGCTAAAGTAGAATTAGAATTTGTTTAACTCAACGTGCCTGGCTGAGAACAGCGGCAGTTCAGAACCAAGTTTCACTCACGGTTTAGATACCCCTGCTTTGGGGACAACGGCCACCAGAGGGATAAGGCCAACAGCTGGGGACTGTAACAACTCCAGTCAACACCTTTTAATCCATTCATCTGCCAGAGCCTGGGCTAATGATGCAAAGAAATACCCTTAATTTGAAAATCACTTGGCCAAAACAGTATTTCATTATAATCTCAACACGGTATCCATTTCTACACTCTGCCTTCATAATTGTACCAGTACCAGTAACTGGTTGTCAGGTGAAATATCATGTTATCAGTATATATCAACAAATTACAGAAATACTGGTTTTCAGTGTTTTACAAACTGCTTTTACTCCTAATTCAGCAGACACAGTATCAGCACAATCTCTCTGTCACTTGAAAGAGTCCCAGAACAAGGGAAGACTAACATACGCACACTGACCTAACATTCAGAGCTAGCTCTAAAGCTGTACATCCATCAAAGAATACAATGCATCTCTGCAAGAGACAATCTTCCTAAAAATCTGCAGCACCCCATTACCAAGATGAAGCAGAAAATTATCGGAAGGATGGCTTTTTCTGCCTATAAACCTCAACCCTATCAAATGCTACCAAGTAGTTAATTGAGGTCCTTAGTATGGGGTTTTTGGACTATGAGCTGGATATCAAGCTGTACTTGCAGTTGATTCTGAAGGAACTCCACTGAGTTTGTGGAGATCCGAGTATTCTTCACCTGCTGAAACTTGGTCCATTAAATCAAAAGACTATCTTGGATGCCAAAAAGGAATGGCATCGTTTCTACACTTTAAAAGTGGTGGGTTTTTTCCCAGAGAGTACAATCACCCTTTAAGTGCTTCACCTACACGTAGGTCAATCACTAGAGCAGGAACTCATTCACAGAACACCAGGAAAAAAACAAAAACAAAAAACAAACATCACTTACCCTGTAAAATTAGGAAGTTAGGGGTTCCTTCTGGCTACTCCTAAGCAAAACAATAGGTAGCATAACACCCCTCAACCCAAAAAACCAAGGAGGTTTAGGATTCCGTTTAATAATAAATAGCTTATCTTCTTTCCCACACTCAAAAATCAAAACAAAGCCCTCTCGCAGATGAGCTATTAACCACTCACATCAGGAAACAAAAGCCCCATCTTGTCACCTTCACATAAATAAAAGCAAGAGAGGGGTTGAGACACACACCAAGAGATTCTCTACAACCTGTAGTAAAATTGCAAAGACAGTCGATGCACTCTGATGGAACAGCTGTATACATCGTTACGTTAATTAAAATTAAAGTCTCATCTACTTCGCATACAAGCAATTCACTGAACCTTAGTGACAAAAGGAAGGAACCATTTCCTCAAAGAGGCATAATCACATACAACTTTAACAAGTTGTCTGCTTACACTGAAGGCCACAGCATAAAGGAGATAGAAAAAAGTATTTACGAAACAGTCCTGGCTATTTTAAGGAAAACAAAGCACTATCAACTATAAAACACACACAAAGGAAGTGGTAGGATAGATTACGTCAGCCCTTGCCTCAATTCATAAATCCTAACCGCAAAACAAGACAAATTCTTAACTGCCTTTCTCTGGAAACATGTTTGAAGTGAATACATGCAGTTTATGTCTTAAAATATGCCATTGAACAACACTCGCTGATGCATCACTTTCAAACAGCCACGGGGGGGGCGGGAAATGGTGTAATCCTAGTCAATTCTATCGTGCAGCCAGATCAAATAACATTTCAAGAACTGCCTGCCAAGCACCCAGCCTGCCAGAGTACAATAAGCACTCAAGTGCTCTGGACTCAAAACCACCTTTCACTGGTCCCAGAGATCTTCATAAAATAGTTTAAACACTACTAAATTACAGGGTTGGAAAAACAAATAAAAGCTTTTAAATGCTGCTCCTACACAATTCTCAACTTGCTGTTAAGCATCTGAAACGTCTGTCTTGTGATATTCACTAGGCATAAATATTCTAAAATGCGATTGCCTGAAAGAACAAAAACTGACAGAAATGCAGAGTTGGTTGCACGTCTGGAACTAATTGCCTGCAGATTAACGGCTTTACATTGGAATAGCGTTCGTCTGTAGGGTTTGAAATCCAGTTTACTTTAAACCGAGTTCCCAGAAGAAACATATCGGTGGAGCATCTGAAGCTATACTTCACTAAATTTCTATTCTCAACTTTCCTCTGCTTCATGCCCGACATTAATGTTAAGTTAAATTAAAAAAAAAAAACCCAACAACCCCCAAAAAACCAAATTAAGTCGCCTTGTCAACTGCCGTTTTCATTCACATTCAATTAAACAAGCCCCATATGGCCGTACGGAGGCCATCCAGTCACACAATGCCCCGCGCAGTGCAAAGCCACATGTCCTCAAGAGGAGCTTAAAACCAACTGCAAAACAAAGCAAAGCTGGTTTCTTCCTCAGGAAACCCAGCGGCCAAGCAGGTCTCCTGTCGCTATCTTAAAACACGATTAAGCATCGCTAAAAAAAAAAGTTACACCACACACCGTACCAATTAGTACTTCAAAGGCATTACATTTTATCAAGTGCAGTGAAAAAGTACTTTCTTTCAGGATAAGGAAAACGCAATCCTTATCTCCTTATCTAATTTGCTTGAAAAAAACCACCAACTAGAATTAAACACAGCACTCCATTTAGCTTGACTGTTTATATTTAGAACACAGAGGTAAAGCATTTGTTATGGCAAGAAAACCCTGCAGTCTTAAAGCATTCTGAACTTCTTGGGCCAATAAAAACTATTGCCTCACCTACCAAGTCGATCCAACTTTTTCTGACAAAAATTGGGAGCAGCCAAAGGGGAAAAGAGAATTAAGACAAGCTTTTTCTCCATCCAGGTGTTTTCTGTGTTACCGTTGGCTCGGTAACAATTAGTCAACTTTAAGAGCAACCTGAACAATTTTCCTCTTGGAAATACAGCGCGTGTGCGTAAGGCACCGAAGTTACCCGACCCAGCCGGTCTGGAGACCCGCTCTATCGGCCCTCAGCTGTAATTTTAAAAGCAGACCCTCGATCCCCTCTCTGCAACCCCGCCGCTCCGGGGCCCTCACCAACTCCAAGGCGAAGGTCCTGCCCCTCTCGGCGACGAGGGGTGCACTCACCCGCCAGCCTCGGGCTTAGGCTCTGCAGCTCTCGGAGGTGCCGGGCAAACACAACTCGCCTGCGATCCCAGCGGCTGTTACAGCCTGACCCCAGCGAACCCGGATTTCTCCTCCGGAGCCTGCGGGGGGGGGGGGGCCGCGCTGGACCCCGCGAAGAAGAGGAGGGTGCGGGGGGGGGGGGGGGGGGGGCAGAGGACGGGGGAAAACGGGGGCCAGGGGCGACGAGAAGGCGCAGCCGGTGAACAAAAGGAGGCCCCTCCGCCTCGCCGCCAAGCAGCTGGGCCGGGGTGCGGAGCGGGCGGCGGAGCGAGCGGCGTCGCCCGGGCCCGCCGCCGCCCCCCCCTCCCGGCCGGCCGTCCCCTCAGCAGCGCGGCTGCGGGCGCCGCCACATGCCGCGACCGCCGGCCCCCGCCCGGCACCGGGAGGAGGCGGGCGCGCCGCACGGCCCCGGGAGGCGGCGGCAGGCGGCGCGGGGGAAAACCCGGCGCGGAACCCGCCCGCCGCCCGGCCCCGGCGGGCCCCCTGCTACCCGCGCCCCGCCGCGCCCCGCCCGGCTCTCACGCACCGGCCCGGCCCGGCCCCGCTTCCCCGGTCCACGCGGCGGGGCGCAGGCACGCACACGGAGACACGCGCTCCTTCCCCCGGCGGCGGCCCGCCTCTGCCTCCTCCCCGCTCAGCCGAGCCGGAACCGGGAGCCCCGTGATTGATGGCAGCTCTTTAATAGCGTGGTCAGCTAGAAAATGCATCTGCAAGCAAGATAGTAAGGAGGCAAAGCATCCCCGGGAGTGATCAGCGGCTCACGTCCCAGAGCTGCAGCCAGGAATATTAATGCAACCAGCGCTCCTCGCCTCTACAAACGCTGATCAAAACACACAGGGGGTGGGGAAAATGCAGATAAAATAGAGGGGTGGAGGGAACACATCCACACGCAGCATTCATTCCCAAGATGGATAAGAAAGAGATGCCTGTCCAGTGTCACATTGAAAGACACTTCTACACAAGGATTTTGTTGCAGCGTATTCAATTAGTAAGCCATTTTGTTCAAAATCCTTTCTACGACGTCTTCCCTCCCCCCATTAGAAACAGAAATTCATCTGCTCAGCAAAACGTGTTCCTTTTAATTGTATTTAATTGGCAATTTTTTTAAATAATGAATATTTATCTATTACTATGTGTCTTCATGCAAACCTGTAACTTGTCTGAATCTCACAATGTCTGGCACTGTTCTTTAACACCACGACCATGACCTTTCAGCTGCTAGTACCAACTTCATTTTAGAGCAAAGCTTTGCTCTTTCCCTTGCAGAATAACATGCAAAACAAGTCATCTATGTAATCCATTACCTGAGGGCAACATACACTTTTTCCCTGCCAAGCAAATCCAGTTCCTAGCCGTACAGTGGTATTTTAGCTATAAAATAAGGGAGTACACCTTCTCAGAGCTGGTTTTACAAAGACAAGTTAAAAAATAAAAATAATTTAAAAAAATAATATGGTTCACAGACCCAGTTAATTAGAGGAACACCCTCAAGTTCTGTCTGCCAATTTATTCTTTCCAGATGCTGTTAATTATTTGTAGTTGTATATTTTCCCTCTATTTATCCATAGATGTTTCTACCATGTTTTGTACTATAGCACAGGAGTCCTTCAGGAGACAAAGGTCCAACTTCAAAATTTATTCTGTACTTTCTAGAAATAGCTACCTAAAACCACTAACACAGCTGAAGTAGCTGATTAATTCTAATGCCCTTGCCACATTGCAAGACTGCTATGATCAATACAAATTGAAGATGGTGTGCAGCACAAGCTTCGCTCCCGCAATATTCATTGTACAACAGCTTCTGAACTGGAGCCTATCTTTGAAAGAACTGGTTCAAAATAAGCTTTGTAACCGAGTAGCCGTGTGATAGCTCCAAACCCGCCAGAGCTGAAATTCAATCCTGAAGTCAGTACAAAGCAACCACATTGCATTTATCCTCACTTCAATTTTCTAATCAAATGTGGCCTGACACCTGGCAAATCATAGAAAGGAACTTACTGCTCCAGTGTGTATTTAAATGAGTGTTTACTTCTAATGACTTCCAAAAGAGCTTTCCAGCAGTAAGTTCATTCAGGCCAAGTTCCATTTATTTGAAAAATACCCTGTTTGACTGCATTTGTTAAAAAAACACCTTATCCCTTTAGGACAGATGACCCAGCCAGCTTGGACCACAAATCCTAAAAGTCAGTATATATTGGAAAAATGCACTCAAATTTGAAAAAAACAAAACAAAACAAACCCCAAGTGTATCTGTGGAATTTTTTGTATCCCGTTAGGATGAAAGTTGTTCAAACAGTGCAGAGTACAGCATCCAGCAGCTTGAACACAGCAACAGAACTGGGGAGTACTCTTGAATCTCAGACACCGTCTCACAAATCCGAGGCAAACCAACTTCAGAATTCGGCAATGTGGTAGATGGCAGTGAAATCATCTGAAGTCCCATCTGTTTTTATACAGCATATTGGAGATTCTTGAATGAACAGAACAGCTACAGCATTCAATCATTGACATCAGAAACAACTGAACTTTCACTAATTGGCTTTCCTATGAGATATGGAGATCTGCCCCCATTTCATAGACTAAAATAAAAAAACATGCAGAGACTACAGCCTCAAGCTCCATTTTGCAATAGGGACTTTCTATCTTGTCTTTTGGAAATGGATTATAGAAGATGAAAATCTTTTCTGGTCATGAAAGACACCTTTGCGAGTCACAGCATTATAAACTTACAACGGCATTTCTTTTAACATCAACACTAAAAGCATGCGTGTCTGAAAAAGCAAAAAAACCCCATGAGTTACACATACACAAAACCCATCAAGACTACTCAAGCGAAAACTACCTCCACGAGGGTTAGGCAAATACACCGTAGAGAATGAGACCTAGAGCGGGCTTGAGCGGAGATTCACCGAACGACGGCTTTGGAACAATTGCTAGCAGGCCTCGCACAACATGGTGTTGCGTTTGGTCCAGCGTGCATTAGTTATCCGGTGTTACACAATGAAATAAAGCTCAATTCCACCGCATGCAAAATCCAGCCCAGTTTTCCTGGCAGCCTCCATTTATCAAAACAACCCTGTCATGTTGAGTACCATTAACAGATAATGAACCGAGACAAGGGATGCAGTTACAAGCAAAGCACTCTGCATGCTACAGGCCTAAGCACGCAGCCAAGTGAGCCGATACCTGACTTTATTATGAACATTATCATTAAATAGAACACCTAGTTGAAGAAACATTAAGGTCGTGACAATAAACAACAGAAGCTGGAAATCTGAAAAAATAAGGCTTTGACTTGCTGTCAGCAATTCCTGACATTGCTTAAAGGCACGTACACATACACCCAGGTACGCCTTCTCTCCTCACAGCGAAGAACTGGAAAGCACCCGTTAACTTGCAGTTTTTGGTTTTCAGCGCTTTCCCTGAATACTGTAACACTTTGTACACTGCACCTACGCACTTCAGCTTGTGAAAGATTGAGCGTCGAGAAGTGACAGACAGTGTATCTTCAAAGGGCTGTAAAATGTGCTGCTTTCTAGACATACTACTCATAACAAACACGAATAATTCATAACTTCGCACAAGAGCCCTATCATATTTGAAGAATATTAAATACAGACATACAAATTTGAAGAATATTAAATACAGATATACTCCCTCCAAGTCACAAGATCTATCGATCAGCAGCATTCTCCACTTCTCCCCACGGAATTAGCCATCAAGTACACATAAACATTTCACCCACTAGAAAAACTGCTCCAAAGCAGCAATTTCGGGTCTACCAGATATGTATACACTTGAAACACAAACTAACCATAAACAGGCTTAATGAGATTATACAGTTTAAATGAGTAAATTAACTTTTTTTTTTAAGATACATCCAAGACAAAGAGGTCCCACACACACTTAAAAGCAGCTCACTCTGAAGTCATGCAGTTAACTCATCCAGTTAACTTTTTTTAAAAGCAGGTTCAGGTACCCTGTCTGGCTTGCACTAATTGTACAAAAGGAAGCTTACACTTACTTTTAAGAACACATGGAGATGCGATCACCACAAGTGTTTTCTAAAAGCTAATATAACACCTCTTCCCAGCTTAGGCAAGCAACAAGTGCAACACATTAAACCCCTGCTAAGCTGAACCTATTTTTAAAAGGGGACTTAACACTGTCTTCAGAGCTCCACATAAATCAAGCTCTCCCTTCGGATTTGGCATTGGGTAAGGGGGAAAAGGAAGGGAGTAGGTTCAAGGAGAACAAGCTAACACCTTAATATTATTGTCACAGCAGTGTTTTTCTGGTGTGTCACTTAATTCCAGTCCTCATCAAAAGCTTCCCTTTCACTGTCAGTGCATGTATTCCCAGCCAAATATCAATGATACCTCCAATAAAACAAAAAGCCTGAAGTAGAGGCAGTTTAAGCTGAAAGTTTGCTAGAGAATTCCTGAGGCAAACGGTCAACTGAAGATTCCTTAGCAGAGGAGAGGAAAAGTAGGCCGGGCTACTAGCATGAAAGGTCACCTCTTAACTGCTCCAAGCAGGTGCACTGAATATTTGTTACCCATTTCTGTCTGTTTTCAATTCAACATCAAAGCATCTAGGCTCTACCTATTCTAAATACAAAACCTTTTGTCAGGTTAGAGGTGATGTTTTCTTCCTTTGCAAATAATGCACTGTTTTATTAGTATAAACACAGCTGAGAATAAATGATACTCAGCTTTTAACAAGACAGTTACTACTGTCTACACACAAATTTCTTCAAACCTGCTTGAAGCAGGAAAAGTCCTGTCTACACTTGTAGATCTCTGAGCACATGTGAATACACAACACGAAACGTGCATTGAGTTTAAAGCAGCTTCTTGCCACAGCACTAGTTCAGCTACAGCTTGCTCCACAATTACATGAGGGTGCTTTTCCACACCACTAAAACGTAATCTTTAAGAGGAAATTCAGTGCAATGTTATTATTGCTTCAACATAATCAAAAGGCCATTTCATTCTGTAATCCAAGCCTGCCTAAGGAGACTAAACTCTGCACACAGTTAAACACAGAGTCTTGTCCACTTCCACTCCACCATGTTTACATATACAGCAGGCAGCAGTTCTTAAAAATCAGCACATGAAGAGTTATTTTAATTTAATGTGTAACGGCTGCAATTTGGACCAACCATTTCCTTGCCTCTCCCAAATCCCCAAATGGAACCTGTACCTTTACAGACTGTGAACCTTTGGAGGTTTGGCTTTTTTGTTGGGTTGGATTTTGTTTCTTTTAAGGGGGGGGGGGGGGAGGTGGGGGGTGTGTGTTGGTGGTTTGTTTTTGTTTGGGGTGAGGTTTTTTTTTCCCCCCCAAGCCTCTAACCTAGCAGCAACATCTAACCTAGAACCTGCTAAACTGAACTACACTATCACGCATTCTATGGTTCAAGAACTATGACTCCTTTTCTGTACTTACATGCTGTTCAGGTTTCTATTTCTGAAGACCTCCAGTCAAGCTGTAAGTCCTTACAGGTCACTATTAAAATCTGACACCACATCAATATTCTGGGAAAGGAAGACCCTACCAAGTACAGAAAAGTCTGAGGAACTTCAACCTCATTTTAACCACTCTTAGGCCCAAGAATTCCAGGCACCGCCCTTGCTGTAACTGTCACCAACAACTGCCACCAACTCCTTTGCCACCCCTGTAAGGTAACACGTTTGGACCAAACTCCGCCTGACAAGAGAGGCACAAGTCTCAAGAGCAATGCACAAGTGCAAACAGAAATCCTCCAAAGAAAAAAAATTAAATAAATGCCAAGACCTGTGCACTGGTGGTACTTACTGCTTGTTAATACAATTGCTTGTTATTAGGTAAAAACACAAGTTGCCTCAGATTCCTTCTCAGCCCATCCAGAACCCGTGTCGCAGCCAAAAGTTACTGTTGGTACAGTCAGTGCATCGCTCAGCTGAAGAATGGGAATAGTGACTTCAAGGACATAAAGTCTTGCATAACTCCATTCTACATGTCTTTGGAAGAAATCTGGTAGGTTATTTTTACACGGCATCTTGGATGCACACAGCTTTTCTGTCACAGTAGGAAAGAAAAAACAAAAGTCGCTCCCCCAGGGAGCTATGAAGACTAAGGCAATTCACATGCTAGCATGTGAAATCTCAGGATTTTACAGAAAGGCCTAGCTTAGTAAGTGTTGGGCCAGGGGGACACCACCACAAAAAAAAAAAACCACACCACAAAAAAAAAAAAAAAACCAAACAGATATGGCCCAGCCCACTAAGAGTTCCATCTCAAGTCCCCAAACAATTAAGTGAATGTTCACAGTAGTGTCAACCCACACCCTTCTCCCTGTTCTCCCCCCTCCAAATGCTGAAGACTCAATTCTGCCAGCTATATAAACCCTGGAAGCAGACTTCAGTGCGCCTAACAAAAAGCCCAAGAAAAAACAAACACGAGACAGAGAAAGGGAGACAGCATTTTCTATTTACAGTTAAAACTTAATTCAAGGACAATGTTCTAAAATAGCTGCACCTCATAAAGGACAAAATTCAGCCAGAAGGACTGTACGCTTTCTTTGGGAAGAGCGATGGGGACACGGACACACACCAAAAAAAGATGAACGAGCTGAGGAATGCAGCAACTTGGCAAGATGTTTAAAATAAAAGCTTTTATGTGCATAGGTAAGTACATAAGTACAAAGTGTAATAAACTCAGCTGGGATATTGTGACCAAGCTACTGGGATATTGTGAACAAGTAGTGAGACAAGTAACTTGAAACCCAGCTACAGCTTTCATATCCAGAAATCAAAACAAACCAGGCAAGACAAATTTAAGCAAAAAAGTTCATGTCTGCTAATCACAGAAATCACTTTTTTCAATATTTCTCCTCTGATATGTTTCCTCTTCTCTGTAGAGACCAATACTTAAATTCAAAAATGTTTTTGTAGAAAATCCCTGCCCTGGGAAACTCCAAATTACAGAATGGTACTTTGTAAGCCAAGAATATTAAAACAAAATCCAGTTGTGTCTGCCAGATTTTGTGGTACTTACAGCAAGACATCAACCTGTTCAGCAGCTTCTTGAATTTAACTACAAAGTGACACACACGATTTATTTTAGAAGGTATTATCTTATAGAAAAGAAGAAAAAAATCCAAATATTTGTCAAGAAAAAAGTCATATTTAAAAGGAAAATTTTACATACTTGAAAATATAATAAATGGATTTAAAAAAAAAATCAGGAAACCATTTGTTCTCAGCTGTATATAAAAAGGCAAACAAAATAAAACTCTCGGTAGTTAGATGTGGGGGGGAGGAGGGGAGGGCAAAGCTAAAGAAAAGGAGGGAAGGAAGAAGTAAGCAAATGCATCTTTTTCAACTCTATCAAAGCAACTGTAAAACAATGGAAGTTTGCCTGTTCTTCCCTCCAGTTTCAACTAAAAGTAACTTTGGGAATGGAAAATTTGATACCTCTATCAACAGCCTGTGGTATGTTTAAACTGTTATAATATAAAGCATGCTCATACTCACAAGCTAAAGGAAATGACTGCCAAATGCTTCCTTTACAGTCTTCCTTCCAGAATAAGATAGATTCTTTACCAAGAGATTTTCTCAACACACCAAGTATAACAGAAATTGAACTAACAGATACGTAAAATTTGCAATGGATTTACAGTCTTTTATTGAAATCACAGCGGAGATAGGAAATGTGACTACAGCTCACAGTTTTTTTAGTGTAGTAATCGCTTTCACATTCAAAGGCTTAAAAAAAAAAGTCTGTTGAATTTTCTGAAGTGACAATAACCACAGGATGTGACCATACCTATAATAATCTTTCCCTCCAGACGGGGAGATAAGCTCTAAAAACAGGAAGTTTCTACTATAATCTTGAAAAAACGTTAACAGTCTGAAACCACATGACTCCAGTTCAGCTACATGGGGAAGAAACCCTTGATTTCCCAAAACTATGGGAGAAGATCCCTAGGGTATGAAACTAATTCAGGCATTGCTCCACCACACCCCTCCAGAATCCCCCAAAACATGGAATAATGTGAAGGTTCTTTGTTTATTCCTCTTCTCCTTTTCCCTCCATAAATTCATAAGCGTAAGCAAACAAGACAGCTTTCATCTCATAGGAAGAAATAGTGTTTTATGTCAAAAATTGATACTTTCCCACAGGCACCGTTTCTTAAGAAGCTTAAAAAAAATATACACCTGGGTAAGAATTGCAACCAAGTGTATCTGTCTTGGCCATGCTACAGTCTACTATACTTAAGAAACTAAACCTTTTATCCTCCTGAAAAAGGACTCTACACTTTGGAAGACTTAATAAAGAGATAAATTCCAAACTGTAGTGCTCAGAGTGCAACATGACCGTCCTTAAATCACGCAAATTATGTAAGCGGTTTGCTGGAATCAACTTATTTTGATTTGTTTTTCAAACAGAGAGGGATTTACCGATGTAGGAACATCTTTCACACAGCAGTCTTCAACCACCTACACAGAAGCTTTAAGTGAACTAAAAGGAAGCAGCAGATTTTTGATAGCTAATCTCAACCAATTAATGGTCAAAAAGGCCTTTCAAAATCAGTTTCACAGTATTTCTCACACTGTAGATGAAGAGGTGGCAATAGTTAAGCATGGTTTACACTAACTTATCAAACACTCTCAAAAAAAAAAAAGGATCCTGCTGTATATTTTAACATAAATCAGTTCTGTGCTACTTGACAAAACAATGCACGTTTTCCTATCACCATTTAACACAAAATCACACTAAGGGCTTAAAAATCCCATTCACATGACTATATTCTGACTCTGAACTTCCTTCAAAATTCTCACGTAAAAGACACACTAGTCTTAACTATGTTCACCGTGGTTTCACATGTAATGCAGCTACTACAGAAACACACAAATTAACTTAGTATTTTTAGGAAGGCTATACTGGCAACATGCCAGTTTTTCCCTGACACTGTTCCTTCAATGGCCTATCAGAAAGAGAATTTAATGTAAAAGACATCCCAGATCTCCTATTTAGTTGTCTCTTCTTGCAATATGGAGAGAAAACACAGCAATCCACACAAACTAAGACAGAAAAACTTAAAAATATATAATCCCCATCAGAACTGGGCAACCAAATAATTTCAAGGCAACATAGTAATAAGGATATGTGAGAGCTACCTACATAATTTCTTCGAAGTACTTGCAGAAAACTGTAAGACGTCAAGAGTACCATTCCTTCCCATTCTAAACTGTGTTCCAGACATCACATCTTCGATGAAATCAACTGCCTGCAGATTGTAAATCAAGACCTAACTGAAACACATGCACAAAGGGACAAATCCATAAAATAAACATTCATTTAAGAAAATATTTACATGTTCTACGTTAAATTTACATGAAAAGCAAACATTTCAGGACAAAAGGAACGCATGAGTTTTAGAGGATGAGGCAAGTTTCCAATGTAACAATAAACAAACAGCTTTAAAGCCACTCCATAGAAACGTAAGAAACCTCTTTCAACAAAAAGGCCTCAAGAGTAGTCAGTGACCATTTTTCAACCAGGTGACGTGGTCAAGCTGCAGTATGCCACCTAGTGTCAGACTCCTAAAAGAAACGTTATAAAACCCACCAAAATGCTGTAAATTCAAGTAAGCCACAAAGACCATGTAGAGACTTGACTTCGCAATTGCAAATTTTACGTCTTCAGTTTTCCCCTTAAGTGCTGACAGCAGCCCAACTGAAAGCATTAAGGAAAGAACCATAATGCACAAAGTTAAGCAACGTCACAGGAGGTTCTGTAATATGTTTGGTTCCCGCTCCAGCTAACAACTCGATTCATTAATCGAGACATGAACTCAAGAACAACAAAAACAGTGTGCGAAGTGCACAAAAATCCAGAGGCGCACAGGCAGGTCTTCTGACATGTGATACATAGAACCTCAAACGAGGTCTTTGTTTGGTCTATGAGCTATTATCTCATGCTCTTCTGAACACAATGTCTAGGCTTTGACGAGGTGACTTGACAGGAACTGCTGAATTTTCATGCTAGTGTTTTAGCAGAAAACAGTATACATGTACACCTCACGAGTTCATTAATAATCCATTAGTAAAACTTGTATTAAAGCTTGGCAGGAGACTTCCTCATGAAATAAAATCTGTTTCTTTGCTTTTTAGGATCTGAACATGCCAAGGGTGGCATATCAAGAGGTGAAAACATAATTTAAAGGTTACACTTTGTTTCAGTTTCCCTTACATAGTCATCATTAAGCAGTCATAGAACACATGCTAGCTTACCCATGTCTTTCCTGTTCATAACCTCCAGTCATCAAGATTCAGAATGAAAATTTTCAAATCACATGTCTACAATAGCGCATGCAACTTCACATTCATGTAACCATACGCAGATAGCAAGAAGAACTAGTGGCCCCCCCAGCAACAGACAAAAAGGTCACGTCGCACACACCTAGCTTCCACACAGATGCCAGGGTGTAGCGCAAGTCATGGCTATAAAGTATATTAAGCAGGCAATCGTCAGGAGTGAACTAACAGGGAAAAACCAACTAAATAAAGTTTAGAGAAAAGGGGGAACTGGAAAGCTAGCTAACTAGAATCAAAGCCTGTATTTTCAGGCTCATTTGTAAAGCACAGTTGTTAACAGTGGTTAAATATTAACAGTGAATGCAATTTCAAGAAAGCAACATGAAGTATACTCCGTAGCCTCCCTTTACAGGCATGTAAGCAATGATTGCTTAGTCCATTACCCAATTTACAGGGTTACAAGACATCAATTCCAACCCCAACACCACCTACATTTTTCCAAAGGAGTGGGCAACTAAACATGCTGTTGTCATTCCCCTTGTTACTTCTTCTCAATGAAATCTACACTTTGGGATACCAATAACCAGATATGCAATAGATGTATTTTAAATAAGTGGACCTCACTGGACAAATGTGGCCAAGAACAAGCCTGACAACCCTGTTTTGATTCAGTTCTTGGAATGAACAGACAGAGTGCCTTTCATGGCTTCCACTACAAAGAAACCCATAATTAGACCTCATTTTTGTCAGTTCACCCAAAGATTGAAGATATATACGGGAGATGGTGTTTAAAAGGAAAGCCTTTGAAATCAAATAGCTCCCAAGAATATCACTATATCCATTTCAGATTAAAACTTCTGCTACCTTCTCTCCATTAGTCCAACTTAAGGTAGGAAGCACCATGTTTTGCTCATTAGTTTCAGAGCTGGGGGGGGGGGGGGGGGGTGGGGGTGGTGGTGTGTGTGGGTGTGTGTGTTAGGTTTGTTTGTGGGTTTGGGTTTTTTTAAATAACCTTTAAGATGGCTCTCCGTTGATTAATCCATTTTCATCCTTCAATGAGTTTGATTCCTATTAGTTCAGACTGCAGAGAAGACATTGATTTTTACTATAGTCAGGATCAAGAGAAGTAACAGCTTTTCCAATTAAACAACTGCTCACCACGTTAAGTAGAAAAATGTCCGCAGCAATAATGTGCAAGTGTCCAAAGCACTCTCCAATGCCAACAAAAGCTAACAGACATGCTTGTAATAACTTTAACCTTTAACTTGAGAAAGGAGTAAAACTCCATGTATTACAGACAGTTCAGCTCCTGTTAACTCTGCTGATAAGAAGCTGAACACTGAGAAAAGCTCAAAATTACAGACAACTCATCTTCCAGCTCTGAATTACCATCATTATACCACACAAATCACCACACTGGGCTTCAGCCTACTAAAATAGAAATCACAACCAGAAATGGTCTAGCAGGCTACTGCTGCTTCTCCTCTTAAATGAAGCTTTTATACCAAACAAATCTATACAATTCTTGCATTATAGCCTTTCAGAGTTGCACTGTAAATCAAATATTTTATTCCACAGCCTGCAGCTATTCCCACATTTAATAACTGACATGGGAGACAAGTTTTAACCTCCATCAGGCTGAAACAATTACTATCCTCATAACCACTCAAGTCAGGTAAAAATTACGAGCTTTGTAGCACCTGATTGTATATTCCAGGGGAAACAGTTATACTTTTCCAGAGGAAAAAGGCAAAGCATATTCAGTACAAAAGAGGGGAGCCCGAACAATCATATTCCCTAATTTTGCATGTACCAGAATGGCCATGCACTCCAAGCAGTCAAGACAAGACTTTCTTTTAAGCTGTAGAAGAAATGCATCATTCTTGCCACAGAGCAGCAAAGAGAAGAGAAATCTGAACAGACATTACATTTGCAGATGTAAATACTCTCCAACCAAGAACTTGAGCTACAGCTTTAGATAAGACCTTAAACAACTGGGGGACTTCTTTTAGTCATTTGGGAAGCAGTTCTCATGCTCAGAGGAGAATCTATTAAAAAGCTACCTGAATTAAGTGACCTGGAAGTCTGTCCTATATCTATGCAGTTATTGCCAATGCTACGTTTTCAGGTTTTAAAATACTTGTTAAAAGGAATTCAACTTTTAATTTAGGAAGTTACTCTAACAGCAAGAGCCGTGACTGAGAACAGCAATACCTAGACTCTCCCTAAAACGCTACCAGCACTTCTAATACTTTACCTTGGTCCCATGCAGCTGGTCCGCGGATATACATCCTACCGCAACTACCAAAACTGAAAGGAATCTGATATGGAATCTACTGCCCTATGCTGCAGTCCAACACTAAGCAACTAAGAACCATCAGCACTTTGAGGTTTCACAATCTCTAACCAGGAGACGCCGTCCCAAGGACAGTTACTTATCTGTTTGGGAAAGGATCACAAGACTGTATGTAAATGTAAGAAAAAGAAGAAAGTGTTACAGAGACAGTTATAAACAACAGGAAAAAAATCCCCACGTGAAATCTCAGTGTGGATTTTGTATATTATTACATGTCTTTCTACCAATTATTACTAGCTGCTAGAAAGGAATATTAAAAAAAAAAATCACAGCAGGTCAAGACACTGCTTCTTTCTCGTTGAATATATTGAGGCAAAAATGCAGTATTTTACCTTTTGTCCAAGAAAGGAAGAAAATGCCATCAAGTTTGAACCATTCATCCTTTATTTATGCTCCATAACAGCCTGAAAAGATACTTCAAACATCCAAATTCTTTAAGTCAGCATGAAAACGATCGGTAGGATGTTAGAGCTCAGTGTTTTGGAAGCCTTGTGAAGGAATCCCCCCAGAGCTAAATAATTAAGACGCATGTTCCAGAGTAACTCTCCAGGACAAACCAATATTCATGCTTCCAATATAGCGAGAGGCCACACGGCTGGTGAGAAAGACAGAAGGAATGCATAGCAACTTTTATTGCTTTTCTTCAGCGAACGTCACCTTTGCACGTTAAAGCACGGGAAGGAGAACGCTGCGTTGTTTTAGGGCGCCCTCTCGAGTCAGCTCCTTATCAATGACACCAGACACGAAAGCTCTCGTTCACCTGAAGAATTCATACCCCTGGTATCTGCAGGTTTCTAAGAACCGGCAGTATTTTACACAAAAGCTGATAACAGACCCATTATACATCGGTAAACACAATAGCATTTTTCAGGCATCGGGGATAAAGGTATTCTTTCCTATATTTACATACAGAGAGTGTGTGTGTGTGTGTATGTATATATATATAAAAATCAGCTACACATCCACCCCAGCCAGGAAGAAGGGCGAGTGAAATAGCGCAGGTGGAGTGATGCCTCATTGCATGAAGCAATTTTTGCAGTTTGGAACAACTATCAACATATTTAAGCAGGTTGTTGATAACTGTGTGACAGTACACAACTGAACTTTCTCAGAGTTTAATTTATGAAGGGGTGTTGCTTCTACCATACACAGGGCAGCTTTTCTAAAGAGTGCAACGTCTGCAGGAACAATGACACACTTGTAAAATTTTACAGTTTTCCTATAACGAGTGTTCAAAAAAGTTCCTGGTCTTTTAAATATTGCTAAACAACAACAGACACCATGCAGCGAAGCTTCCTATTCGTATGCATGTGCACTTGCACCTTGTCTTCCACCTACTACTACTGTTTGGATAAGCTTCCCCTCCACCTCCCAGGAAAAAAAAAAAAAGGGGGGGTTTCTCTGAAATACCAATGGCCAGAGGGAGTTATTCCATTGGGCTGCATTAAAGAAAAAAAAAGAAAAAAAGAAAAAAAGAACTGTGTAAGAAAGCATTTTAGTAGGAACCAAACTTCAAACTCATCCAGGCTGAAAAGTCTCATTTTCCAAATTCCTCTCACAAAATTCCATTCTGAACTGCTTGGCTTAAGTGAAACCGCGATGTTGCAATATTCTTCCCAGTTTATCTCCTAAAGATACCTTCCTTCATAGACCAGAAGACTTGCAACTAGTTTCACTTCTGATGAATTTTCCTACCCATGAAAGTTTAATGGAGGGTGGGAAATAACGGCAAAGCTAAGAATAGAACTGCATTGTAGTCACCAAGCCCATTTTGTCATTAAGAAACCTGTCAAAGAGCAGGAAAAGCTTAGTTTTTTCTTATGTTGGAGTTAGCACCTCTGCTTTTTATTTCCTGTCCCAGTTTTGTGGGAACACCAAAGCTTTTCACAACAGAAACCTCTCCCATATCCTCAGATCCTCAGCCCAGAATAAGTTACATAGCCAGTTAATAAAAAATACCAACATGCTTAGCTATTTTAAGATCTTGAGCTTTTTATGTCATATGCCTGTTAATTATCCGCAGTTCTATAGCTTATCTAAAAAAATTGTTCACGGTGGGCAGACACCCATCATCTTTTCTACTAACAGGCACAAAAGAAACTTTTTTTAAAAAAAATCAATGTTTTACAAAGGAACACAGCCTAACACATGCCCCTTCCTGTACAAATTTCAGTAAGTTAAAAATCCAAAGTGGCTTAAGTCTTGGAATTACATGAAGTATAAGTCAGTCCCAGACAATGAAACTGTTTTTAGGACTTACTTCTCATCACTTAAAGATGCAGGTCCTTCCATCCTTATCAGCCTTCTATTGAAGTGAATAAGGAAGCTGCTATTTCTCTGATTTTTTTACATCAGGCTGATTATGGATTGCAGGAGTCATTCTTGATGTGTTTTAAGATCAGTCATGTCTGTAAGATTACCTCACAGTCATAAGAACTGGAATTTTTAATTATTATTTGTAAGTGAAAGATTTTAAGGCATAGGATTTCAGTTAATGAAAAATCCACTTAGTTATCAAACAACTTTAAAAGACCTATTTCAACCTCAAATGAAGATAAGTTACTGCCATGTGGAAATACATCACTAAATTTTTGCTCATTGATTACAAAGTTTTTGCTTAAAGCAGGTACATGCAAAAGATAACACTGACATAAGAAAGGAGCTATGCAAAGAGCATCTAGTAAGTAAATATTAATTCAATTATTAGTGACTCCCTTGGGAGGAAAAAAGAAAAAAAAAACCAGAAAAAAAGAGACTGCAGAATTTGATGATGTCTTTTTGTTTTAATCCTCCAAATTAAGCAGACTCACACCTGACGACTGAGAATAGCGAACAAGTTACACAATACGAGCAATTTCTAGTGAGCTGTGAAGGCAATCTAAGTTCCTAACCAAGGAGGTGGAAGGTGTTTTCCTCACCACCACCCACCACCACCACCCCCATCTTCATTCCCCAGTCTGAGGGCCACGTTTTCTATTACAGAAAAGCAAGTAAACATACAAGGTCACGCTCTTGAGCTTTACTCACATATCTCATACTGGAGACCTATCTTCTGTTTCAGAAAATCTATGATTATCCTTCTAATCTTTCTTGAAGAGGATATTCATCCTTCATCTAACGGGATTCAGAAAGATCTCTTGAGGACCCTGCTTTTGGACACAGGCAGTAATTGTAAGAACTCTGAGGGCCATAAGAATTCAGGGCTATCTTCAAACAACCATTTCCCTTAAAGTAAATCATAGGAGAAATGAGGAGTTAAAACAAAAGTGCGTTTTATTTTTGAACAAGCTTAACATAAAGCCAAAAGAGGCAAAAGAAAATCATTTGTCTCTCCAACACACTAAGTCATTGCCAGGAAAATAAAGACGGGGGGTGTGTGTGTGTGTGTGTGTGTGTGTGTGTCAGAAAATATTTTTGCAATATGCACAGGCAGAAACACTAGCCTACAGAAAGGATATAATAAGCCTCCATAACAAATTATCTTCCATAGAGGTATTTGTTGCACAAGAAATGTTCGAAGTAACAGCTGCTCTTGCAATTACCTAACAAATGCAAGTCAAAAACTCAGCTTCACAGCCACAACAGCTATTTCATCGCTAACGAAACCAGGCTAGGCTACTCGGTCTGCAAAATACATCACTCAAATCCTAGCGTGTTCAGTGTAATTTAGAGTTTAAGCTGTGTCTTCCTTGAAAATACTGCATGTGATTTTTTTTCTTGGTTTTGATCAATATTTCAAAATAGCAACTATCTATATGCCTTTTTACAAACAGAAGCATACATCTGCGTGGGTGACCATGACATAAAATAAAAGCAGTTTCTGTACACTGGTTAACCTTAGGCTCCCAAGCCTTAATATAATCATTCTGAATGTAATCCTTAGCAATATCCTGATGGAAATAAGTGCCAAACTATCTAAAACATTGCTGGATTAATAATATCATTTGCAAGATACTGGGTTGTGAGCCACAAAGCTGTAAAGTCACAGCTTTTAAGGTCTAAATTAAGTGTCTCATACAGCTAACGTACCTACTAGACTTCCTGTTCACAGCTCTATACTTTTACACATACAAAGTTTGCAGGTTTATAACAGTTGTCAGTGCAAGAAGCAATTAGCAGTTTCAAGCTTGTGCCTCCATATATGTTTGTTTACCTTTGAACATCAAAATCAACAAATAATTGAGAACAGTGGCTAAAAATAGCACCTATTGAAAGACAAATCTAGAGCCTTTGATAGCTACAAATCTTTACTACACCTCTCAATATAGATTCCTTTTTCAAAAAGGATCAATAGTCTGGCCACTGCTTTAGCATAACCCATTCTTTCTGTAGAACCACTACTGCTCTGATGCTGCAAATGAGCAATCTGCCGTGCACATAAAAACGTATTACCTGCAATTCAACTGACAGATAAGTAATCTTGGTAGCTTTCCCGTCTTTTGCTAAAGAGCGTTTCCTCAGAACTCATTTCCCTTTCAGTTGGCCAAAATAGAAAGAATAAGGTAAGCCATTTACAGCTAGGAAAACTAAAACTTACTACATGTTATTTTTAACTAGCTACACTGAATTTCAAAACCTATTCAGAAATTATGCCATGGCTTTCAGGAGCAACATTTATGCCTCCCACAGCTAAAGTCTGTGCATCTTCTCCCTCCCCTATATTAATGTGTTTATCCAACCATAATTCCATTAGTATTATGTAACACAGACAATCTTCTTAGGCATTTTATAATTATCTCACACCAAAACTAACCCACTGCACACGTACACTCTGACTGTAAAACTGTTAGCTTTCTAGACTTTGCTGACATATCAGAAACTGTCTGATGTAGAATTAAACTGACACCTTCAACTCCTGAGCAGATCTGCCTGTACCCTTAGCCAAACCTTCACAAAACAGAATGACAGTATCACCGGCCAATGCCATCTTTTCCTCACACACTGACAACATACTAACATTAAATTATTAACAGTTGTGATTTTTCCCTTTAAGAAAAAAGAATCTTAAAAATACATTTAATGTTTGTCAACTGTCTACCTCTCCTGCATGCCAAACAGAGTAAATACTATTTGCAGTTATGTCTGTAATTTGACATTAATTCCTTAATCTTCTTAAGTCAGGGCAAGCTTGTGGATCATTATGAGGTTATTTAGAAGAGCACATTTGAAGTATTACATGAAGTGTACATTTTATTAAGAAAATAAGTTAACTCAAGTTTTGTATTTTGTCATTCATACACCTGAAAATAAATCAATCTCCTTTGGAGAGCAATAAAAAGATACACTATGAACTATTATTGCAACATAATCCTCTTTGGTGTGGTACAGTATCTGCTAACAAGATTGCGTAGCTTTCACATTGGATCAGCAAGATTGTGACCTTTACTGACAGTTATTCTAACTAATATTAATGCTAGAGAAATGGCCAGTGCAACAATCTTCCACATTTATGCTCTCCCATACAGACACCACACGGATTAGCTTCCGCTGCCTGTCACCACTTGTTTCTCACTTGCATCAGAAAGTACACGGATGCGGCCCAGCAATTATTTATATTGCCTGTGCAATAGCAGCAAACTACACAAAAAGCAGGCTTCACCAGAAAAACCCTTACTTTAGTGGTCTTTATTGTACCATACCTCATTTAGAAGACAGAGCAAACACTGTCTTCAACTAGGCCTTTTCAAACTATTGACAGGGACTTCTGCCATTCTTAGCACAACCATTTCTGATTATAGCACTTCCCTTCAAATACATATAAACAGTTAGTGGAGGAAACTCTCTCTAGCAAAAACAGTTCAACTGGGTGGCTGGTACCAGCATTAGAAGGAATGCATTACCTTCCTTCAACTCAAAGCTAAAAAAACCCTAAACATACACATGCAAGAATAAAACAGGAATAAAAAAATACTTACATATGGAGTGTCAAACTGGACATAGAAATCTGAAAGAACTTAGGCATTAGGAAATATGGCTCAGTCTTGTCAGCTTTCACATGTAAAAAGTCACAGGAGACAAGCCATTACCTTCAATAACTTTGAAGAGCTTTTGAAAGTTAGAAACACATCTAGATGGCATTGCAACTAGCAGAATGTGGCATGACAATTTTCTTACGTAGAGAAGCAGAGGAAGGAATGGAGCTGAAACAGATTAAACATTCAGCTTATCTATGTGGACACAAATTGTTCAGAGTAACACTGCAATAGCATGGGATTTTCTTTTTAAAAAAAGGCAACTAAGAGTATCAGTTACCTTAATCTATTCCCAAATGGATTAGTTTAACAGTACAGGAAGCACCCTTCATGAAGAATACACATCTACACAGGATAATATTCCATCTAAATCCACACTTTGGTTGATTTCACTAGAGTTTTTTTTCCCAGGAAACAATTCTTAACCACTTGAGGGAAAAAAAAGAAAAGAAAAGAAAGAGGGAAGTAAAGTCACCCTACTCGTCTGATCACTCAGCAGACCGAAGGACAAAAGCAGCATGCCTTGGCCACTGCCAGCTTTTGTCCGTGGAACAGTGATTCTAACTGCATCCAAGACTCTTCCCAAAATCTAAAAGCCAAACAAACCAACCCCTCCTCTGAAATAGGTATCTTTAGGCAACTGTTGTGATCCGAAGTATTTGCACTCTTGAAGTCCACTGCCCACTCCCCAAATAAAAAAAAAAAAAACAAAACACCGCAAAACAGAACTAGTATAGCCTAGTAACTATTCTTCTATATCCACTGCATGCAGTCCTTTTCTTATATACAGAGGTCTTCAGCCATGCTAACATGCAGTCACCACTCTTGTTGAAATTTAAGTTCCAAGTCAAGGGTTTTAGTTGAGCCAATAAAGATGAGCTTAGAAATAGCTTTTAAAAAATTACCTAGGCAGGGTCAGCTGCTGAACTAACATGCACTGAAACTCATACTACTACAATGGTGAAAGAAAGAGACCTAAAGCAGAAGTGGAAGGAGGAAGAGTGAGAAGACACATACTAGGCAAAAATGCTTCCTCTTAAATAGATTCAACATTCCCAAATGACATCCAAGAAAGAGAACTCAACTAGCTGGCACATGACAAGATGTTTAAAATCTAATTTGCATGCAAGAGTCTAAACCATAAGAATTAGAGTTACTTTTCTTAAACTTAAGTTTTGTAAGCAATTTTGCACATGCTTAAGTTTCCAGAGCAAGCTTCATTCTCATGCAAATTAGAATATTACACTTGTTCATACACTAGCTACTACGTCTAGTTTATGTAGAAAACAGGATGTGAAATAGCAGCTACATCTATCAGCAAAATACTTTTTGCTAGGTGTACAATCATAATGCATCTTGTAATTAAATTGCTAATGTTGCAGAACCCACTTTTAGTCAAATATATACATGTAATTACTTTAATCAATTAGCCTGTAATTGCATTTTGCTATTTTTGATTCCTAAGACTTTGCCGGGCATATTTGAAAAACTGATATTCCCTGGTTTTGGTTCTTGGGGTGGGGGGTTGGATATCAATACCACACTACAAAAGAGGCTGAATGGTTTTAAATAGCATTATGCTTTCAAATTAAGGTTTACCTGGAAAACAGAACATGATATTCAGTGTACAGTGTTCTGTCATAATGGGACAGAATCTGTGTATGACTGGTCACAGTGTGAACAACTTGAAAAAGGATAAAAATACCACACTGCAACATTCTAATTTAAAAGTACTTCTTCTGAAGGCAGAAGTGAGCTTCTTAAGCTGTTCTTTCTGCCTCTGTAAGGTTTCTTCCCAAATGATTACTGTAGCTTCCGGGGAGATAATCTACCAAAAACAAAGGAAATCCCATTTTTGAAATTTTATTTGCACTTTGTGGTCCTCTAGTGGAAAGAATGAAATTTCAGTACCTTTTCCTTCAAAACACCCATAGAAAGACCACACAATGAGGAGTATCTTGCTTCAGGATTTTGCCTGAAGGTTCAAGACACATAAACAGTTCTAAAAACAAACTCATAAAATGTGAGCTAAGTAGGAAACATTTTTTTTTGTTGTCACGGAAAACTGGAACCCAAAAGCAAACAGCCAGCCAGCCATTGATCATAAACTTCCTCTCTGCAGTATGTAATTAAACAAACAACTTTTATTTTCAGTATCAAGACGGAGCTGAGTCCATGAAACAAGGAACTGAAAATTGCCAGACCTCCCCATAATGACAACTAAACCAGAGGGCTTGTTTCTCTGAGAAGTGTTTTGTTTCTAAAAATAAAGATGCAGAGTATCCCACTATGAGTTATCTGATATTCCCCCAGAAGAGTCATCAAAACACACTGGTGTTTTGTGACTATAAACCCATAAACCACATTAGAATTATCACAGTTAAGTTAAAAAAATAATTCTAATGAGTTAGCAGAATCTGGCACTGAAACATAACCAAAAGAAATCCCTGACCTTTTCCCTGAGTCACTGCCATTCTTAAAGATGCATTACTCATCCAGATTGCACTACAGGTGCAAGTTGGTTTGATCTATGCCAAAAGGATTTTATTTTAAGCAAGCAGTAGTATCCATTTCAAGAGCAGGTAGTTCTCAGCCATTGTAGCCTTGGTCTACTGTATAGTGTTTCCTGAACTACTACTGGAATCCTTTAGAAGAGATTCCCTAAACAGAGAGCCTTAAAATTAGCAGAGAAAAAAGTTATACAGGGATATTAAGACAAACTTCCTTCCCCAAAACAATCATGACTACTATTGAGATAGTAAATTACTCCAGCCAACACTTCATCCACAAAAATTCTGCTTTAAGTGATGAGCAAGCAGTAATTCTAGCTGAGAAAAAAGTAATCCTGTTTTAAGAACTACTTTTAATGCATTTCAGCTCTATGTGCCAATTTTGGTTAAGAACCTAATAACTTTGGTCCTTCAGCTGATTACGATCCAACCCAGGTGGATTTGCTGCGATTTACATTTCTCAGAATATCCTAATAAGATCAAGTGTGATCAATACCACCAACTGTGAGATTTTTTTCAACCAGACACTGCGAAAGAAATCTGAGTTATTACTTAAGGTAGCAAACAAGTCAGCATGCCTTCCGCTGTGGCTGTAACTGACAAACTGTTGGCCCTCACTTAGCATGTACATCTCTGCCTTTTCATATTTTCGGGTTTGCCTCACAGCTTATTAAGTTTTGCAAACAAAAGCAGTTATGCTCTTGCCAACAGATTACCACGTTTTATTATCATGGATAATTTTAAACCACCAATGTATCTACATAAATACAAGATTTGAACTGCAAGTGTCTTCCACCCATTGCAGGAGAAATTTTCTTTGTATCGGCTGCAGACACATAGCAGTGTTTTGCACAGAATTGCAGGATAGTGTTTTCATCTACCATGACAGCTGAGGTTGTGTAGATACCAAATACACAGTAAATGTAGCAAGCGTTTCTTTTAATAAACTGCCACAGAAAAAGTATGAAAAAAAATGATTCAAGCTGAGGACATATTGATGGGTACAAAATCCTTGAGGCATTATGCAGCTCACACAAGCTCATGGATCAGTATTACTGCAGCAACCAGTAGCCGTCAAAGCCAATTACCCCAGGGACTTTCCTATGTGAGGACTGGGTTCTATAGATGCCTTCTCTAACTGTCAGAGGCTGTGCACACTGGAGAGAGGAGGCAGTGCTGAAAATCTGTCACAGCCAATTACTGCCAATGTTTTATTTATGTCAGGATACACCTGATCAGTGAACAATAAAGCCATTTTATAAAAGATGATTACAAAAACAGAATGCAAAATGGCAACAACTGGTGGAAAAATTTCATTTATAGATAAACATGGCACGTACACTTGCCACATAAGAACACGTAAAATAAATTCTCGACACTGAAGCAGTGACACACACAGGTTTTAGAAGCCTTTGACTCCAAACGTAGACTGCTTTTTTCAAATGCCCTGGCAAAAGGCTGATGTGTATATAACTCGTTTTAGAGACAGGAAGATGCAAGTCCATTTACTACAATGGATTTGAGGAATTAAATTTTATATGAAAGGAAACCAGAGAGCGAAAAGAGGGGAGCAGAAAACACTGACACAATATGGAGATACGTCCACAGAACATCTTTTCTGTGCAACACCAGCCTTTATTTCAATTGCCCAACTCAACTGACAAAAGAAAAAGGTTATCTACAGGAAAAATAGAGAAATTATAATATCCTCCAAGGCTTGAGAATCTGCTTTGTACTTATCTGTCTTCAACTTACAATACACTACCTGCATTTTAAAGTTAAAGAGGTTTAAGTTTAAATCTGCCCTTTGGCCATGGGACTCAACGTCAGATCCCAAATAAAATACTGATTTTCTTCCCCACAGATAGATTAACTATGCTTAGTTTTATTCATGGCAATTTTCAGCTCACTACTTTCAGGAAGAGGGCATTCTACAAAACTGTTCTGAATTAACAAATCAGCTGGAGCCTTGTCAGGTGAATATGCTGTTGGCAAAACCCTTCTTTAAGCAGAATTGACCTCCCAGGAGAAGTTGTATCAGCCATCAAGGTGGAAGTTGGCACTTCTAGATAATTCTCTTCAATTATTTTGCTGCCTGAAGTTCTGACTGCCAACATTCCCTATCCTCTCTGTTAAAGGGTATATCATGACCCCTTTCCCAAAGATGCCACAGACACACACGCGCAGATGCGAAGGAGATTTAGTGACTACACCAACCACTGCTCTGAAAACGTGATTTCCGTAAGTCACCTTTGAAACAACCAACAAGCTAGTGGTCTATACAATTTTTTTCCTTAAGTATGGCCTTTTCAAGTACCAGATCTAAAGTGAATCATACTCCACTGTTTTGTAAAGTACTTTGACATCTATGGAGAAACAGCAATATACATAATGTAAGATTTAAATAATAATAATGCAATAATCATAACAGTGGGGGAATGTCTCTATTTCTTATGTTTCAATGTTGAAAATCGCTTAGAATAATCTTAGAACAATCTATCAATCTAATCTACTACTCTGAGGAGCTACCACAATACTGGCTGCCGCTTCTGTTAACTCTTCAGTTCATAAAGTACAAAAGCTCAACCCAGGGCCTTAAAATAACTGTGGCCCACACATGTACATAATTCAAGGAAATTCAAGAGACTACTTACCATACAAAAGGCTCCCATCTCAACAAACACTGCAAATATATTAAACCTGCTCATCACCAAGATCCAATGGCACTTACTCTCCAGAAACGGACAGAACCTGAACTTCTGACTTAGATTGTTTCACAATACTGCTAATATTATACAAGTATTATTTTCAACTTAATTTACAAGGAAGGGTTTACTAAAAAGCTGACTAACCCATATGCCCTGATGAATCAAAAGGCACAGAACACAAAGCTGAGGGGTATGAAAACTCTACACACAACAGACTATAATGGCACCTTATAGTGCCATTATTGTTGCACGTAGCTCCACTGCAACATGAGGCTAAGTAAGCAACAGAATTTAAGGATAGCCTGGTAGCATCTTTCTCACTCCACTTGCTTGCTTGCTTCCTCCTGCCACTGGGGAATTTGGCTACCCAGAAGCTCCAGTAACATCACAACCACAGTGAGGATATGCGACAGCTTGAGGAGGTAGTTGCACGCTGCAGCATTCAGAAGTTGAACACAGCTCAAGAACCACATTGGCCATCTCTACCTGTTGCAACAGTGTCGTGGTTTAACCCCAGCCGGCAACTAAGCCCCACACAGCCGCTCGCTCACTCCCCCCCAGCCCCGAGGTGGGATGGGGGAGAGAATCAAGGGTAAAAGGGAGAAAACTCGTGGGTTGAGATAAAGACAGTTTAACAGGGAAAGCAAAAGCCGTGCACGCAAGCAAAGCAAAACAAGGAATTCATTCGCTCCTTCCCATGGGCAGGCAGGTGTTCAGCCATCTCCAGGAAGGCAGGGCTCCATCACACGTAACGGTGACTTGGGAAGACAAATGCCATCACTCCAAACGTCCCCCCCTTCCTTCTTCTTCCCCCAGCTTTATGTGCTGAGCATGACGTCATATGGTGTGGGATATCCCTTGGGTCAGCTGGGGTCAGCTGTCCCGGCCGTGTCCCCTCCCAGCTTCTTGTGCCCCCCCAGCCTGCTCACAGGTGGGGTGAGAAGCAGAAAAGGCCTTGACTGTGTGTCAGCACTGCTCAGCAATAACAAAAACGTCCCTGTGTTACCAACACTGTTTCCAGCACAAATCCAGAACACAGCCCCATACCAGCTACTGTGAAGAATATTAACTCCATCCCAGCCAAAACCAGCACAAACAGCCATCTCGAAGACATAAGAAGCCCAAAGATATAGGAACCAAAAAAAAGCAAGCAAGACTACATATACCACCTTAAAAAGGTATCAACACAGACAATACACTAGAGTATTTGGGTATGGCCTTCCCTGGGAGTAGATTGTAGAGTGCAAATAATAGGCATTTCTGATCCGAAAGAAAAGTATGAAAGGAATGGCGTTAGGTGCCAAGCTGAGTATTAGATACTTGGATTCCCCCCTCACTTTCACATATGGTATATGCAATATTTGTCAAAGTCTTTTTGTTCATAAGTCAGACACTGTACAAGTACAGCTGCAGAATAAGAAGGCATTTTAACACAAAAGTATACCCTCTATTTACAGTTTTGTGCACACTTTGGTACATTTTTTAAAAATAATGTGTCCTGTAGCTATTAGAAGGAGATATATAGCTTACAGTTTTAATAGAACTAAATGAAAGAGGATCAATATTATTTTAATTTTTAAAGGTCTGTTTATGAAATGCAATCATCCTTCATTAAAAATGCAAGCTGTGCTTCACAAGAGGTTAGTGTAAATGATTCATAGTTTGATATCTCTCCAGTATAATCATCCTCTCTCAGGAGGGCCCATCGGATGCTTCATC
Organism: Aptenodytes patagonicus; assembly: GCF_965638725.1. Taxonomy (NCBI): domain Eukaryota; kingdom Metazoa; phylum Chordata; class Aves; order Sphenisciformes; family Spheniscidae; genus Aptenodytes; species Aptenodytes patagonicus. The sequence goes on along the minus strand of NC_134967.1, from coordinate 5,207,561 downwards.
ACACCACTCAAGCTGGTATTATTAAAAAATACTTGCCCATGACAAAAAAAATAACACTTTTTTTTAAAAAATCCTGTCCCACACATTCTTCATCCCAGATACCTATAGATCTCCTACATATGCATTATCAGATGGTTGCCTATTTGGTTGGATTATCTGTGGTTAAAATGCAACAATCAATCCAGCCACAGTTTTCCTTCTACTATCTTTGAAAAACCCAAACGAACAGGAAAACCCACCACAATAAAAAAAGTGCGCACACACACACTGCATTAGAGAAACAGCTTTTACTTAAAAGAAGAAGAAAAAAAAAACCCACACCAAGCAGAAGACAAACTACCACCACACATTCCACCCTCAATGTCATGTTAAGGGAAAAAAAAAAACCCTCAAATTGTTCAAATTCGCTTACCTCGCCTGAAATTTCAGTATGATTACTGCTTTTTATTAGAATAAAAAAAATTTACCTTCAACACTGGACTTCAACGGGTTCTAAAGATTGAAATCTTCAAAGTCAAGCCTATACAGCATTAAATGCAAGACCCTTCTATTTAAAAACAGTAATTGCCACTAACTGTTTCAAAATAGCAGCATCTGGCTAATTATAACATGAGGTTTTAACTAATAAATTCTTAATTATTAAACTCCAGTGATCAATTTCCATCACACAAATAAAACAGCATTATATTATAGCAATTACAAACACTGTGGATACAAGTGTTTTGTAACTGCTGTATCACAGAAATCTCTTAAAAAGCTCACCAGCTGCTACGTTAAAGCGCAGAATATAATGCTCACCTTATAACAATGTCTATAGAAGAAGTGTCCTTATGAGCTATTATACACAGATGTATACAGCCTTTATCTGGCTACCAGATATTTCACCTTGCTATCTACGCATGCATAACACAGCAGTTCTGTTTGTGCCCATTACAAGACTATCTGCCAATAATTTTCATCTTTATTCTTTTCTCTCCAAATACATGCCTTTGAATTTAATATAACTGTACTACCATCACCCAGCCTATTTATGTATGTGATGCTGAAAATATATTTAATCAAGGCAATATTACACACTGTAGTGTCTGAGCTCCTGAAGTTCCCTAGAGAATACATTTGGTTTAGGCTTTAATACCTGACAGGGACACCCCTCCCCTAAAAATAAATAAAATCAGAAATATAGCATATCTGACAGAATATTTTACAATGGAGTTGCACAGTATATGCATTCAATCGCTCCATTTCCCAGAAGATTCATTACAGTTACATTAGAAAGTCAAATCAGGCAATTCTGCAGTCTGGTGAAAGCTAGCATATGAAAGCAGGTTAATACAAAAGAATTTCATTTTAAATAGAGGACATTTAGGACTTTTAAAAGCAACATTATGATAAAAATTTCAGGGTGTTTGTTCTGGCTTCAGAGCATGCTTTTCAAGTCTTGTTTCAATGATGTAGCTGATTTTCTAAGGAAGGAGGGAGGGGATGTTAGATCTCCCAAGGTTTGCCATCTTAATTACCCTACTGCTTCCACACATTGCTAAGAATCACATTGCAGATACACTTCTCTACTCAACAGCCAGTGTATAGTTGGTATCAACTCTTAGCAGTAAAAATTCTAAATGCATTAGTTAGCATTTACAGAGGCCGTGTATTACACACTAACAAATCACTGGGGACTGCATTTTAGACAAAGATATTAAGTACAAGATACAACCCATTTGAAGTTTTCTGCTTACCTTACAACAGAAGTATTATATAATTATTACTCTTTATAACCTTGCCTCCATTTCAGCAAGTATAATGCAGATAGGGAATGTAATTACTTACTAAACAAATAATGTAAGAATTGATTGACAGGATGGAAGAAAAAAATTTGTTCAAAGCAGTATTAACTTAAGAGTATAAGCTTATCTGAGCAAAGCCAACTAATTTCAGAGCAATTCTTTGCCATAAGCAAGATACCTACAAACACACAAGCCATATACACACAGAGTTACAAGCAGCACCAAAAAACAACCCCCAAAACCACAGAACACAAAGAGGAGTTGTCAACAGCACCAGCTTTGGCAGCATTAAAGATGAACTTCATGCACCCCTGCCTATGTGTAATTTAATACAAAACTGAATGCAGTCAAAACATCTGGTGCATTATTGATGGTTATCATGATAAATGAAATTTGACATTTCACAGGAACTCATTAGATATTCTACTTATACCCCATACTTACAAAGTGGAAGATCTACATTTGTTTCTGATTTTACATCTTTTTGGAAAACATGCATTGTGTGGATAACTGAGACTTCATGAAAAGGCAGATGCATGTATTAGGAACTCTCATTCCTAAGCAATATTTAGAGCACATAAAAGAAATACTTGCATCTTGGGGGTGGGAGACAGCTTGTAGTTTCCTTTTTTCTCTTGTTTACACACCAGCTACAAGCCGTTACATTCATATCACTGGAAGGCAGAGGAAGGTACCTTAACATGGAATCATCTGATCTCTTCCATCAGAGTTCTGACTTTCTGACAAGACAGACCCATTTCTTATTTTCTCTCATCCCACTTCACAAATTTTTTTTCTCACTTGTCCCACTAGGTAACAGGCTTTTAGGAAAAAAAATTCTAATCATTGCCCTCCTCCCCGTCCACCCCCCAAGTTATTTAAGTACTCATCTTTTTTCCTTACTTTCCGTTTGCAGTATTATGGAAAACCTGGAAGGTAAGTTACCAAGACAGAAACAAATAACAAGCTTTTACTCAAGTTTAATTCAAGAAAACTGTTTACCACTATCACTAGATAAATTTCTCGGTCAGGCACATAATGTGGTTTCTAACAACACAGTTCAGTTTAATTTTTTTGTTATTTTTGCATGAATATTCGCTGTGCTATTTGCATGTATTTGATTAGGTCCGTTACATTCACTATCTCTTAAATTATTCTGAAACAAACTAGAGTCCCAGAGGTACTCGGAGCCCAGCATGTTTACCTGTTATTGTCTTAATCTGAATGAGGGGGGGAGGAATCAAGACTCCAAGTTTTCATATCAATCTCCACTTGATCTTAACAGAAGCAAAATACGATCAACTACTACACTGGACTACCAGAAGAAATTGAGCTGATATTCCTGGCCCCTGTATTGCAAAGGAATCGACTTGCACAGTGGATTACTAATATTGAGCTGCTAGAACAACCTAGGAAAATTAAGTGGAAAGCATTTTATGTCAGCCACATCACTTTACAGTGTGAAGCAGGTATACCAAAACTGGCGAATGAATATTAATTTGACCACAAAAAAGTCTGAAAAGGGTTATCTTCTTCCCCAACCTCTGACAGAAAGGATAAGAATTTAAGCACCACAGACCACGTTACTTTTTTACCTTCTACTAAACCCAATGCTACTGAAATTCAAGATAATTTTCATAGCATTTTGCCCCTTTTGAAGGGCAGAGATCACAAGTAGGGGCACTATGGATACAGGGTCATGTGACTCCTGAACAGAGATTAGAAAATGAACTCACACCTCTGTTACAGCACAAGCCACACAACGAGGCTTCGTGCAGCCTTTTTACATGTCTGTGTGGGATAACACTACACATCAGGTATAAATACGCTGCAGTCGAACTAGGAACTGTGTTTCCCTTTAATTTCTCACATCTTGACTCAAGAGCTGTACAAAAAGTTATTAAAATTAATGCAAACTATCATAACTGTCTTTTTTATTACTGGTAATATTCCTTCTAAAATATTAGTCTCCTTCGCTGAACCAGCATGTCTTTTTGAAAGTTGCCTTTGAAGATCAGAAACTCTTTAGCATAAAAAGTGAAACATGCAATCATGTTAATTTGACAAGGTAAAGGGGGGGAGGGGGGAAATCACTTCAGCTTAGTATTTCTGAAACTCAAGCTATTCTTTCATTTAAAAAAAAAAAAAAAAAGGCATTTTTCTTTCCTGGTTCCCACTACAGTAATTGAAGCGAGGATGTAACAAAGGCTTTTGGTACTCCGAGCACTTTAAAAACAAAGCAAGAAAGTATCAGGCTTGGCAAGTGACCTAAGTAAACACTTCCCATCTTAAACAAAATTAGTAGGTTATAATAAATTGCTGAAGCACGAACATCCCTAGCAATCCAGTCAGTACTCATTTTTCTTTGTTTGCATAATAAATACCGCAGCAATATATATATATGTATATATACACATAGATGAAGGAGGCAAGAGCAAGAGCATACATGTGTTTTATAAACAAGAAATTCAAGCTGGGATTTCTCACTCTTCCTTCCAAAGTTTAAGCGAGCTGCGTGCCCAGCCAAAACACCATATTATCCAGAACTGCATTGTCAAAAGCAAAAACAGAGCATCCACACATTTCAGGTTTTTGTACAAAAAAAAAAAAATCCAGAACTTTGAGTTGCCAGAAGTATCACAGTTTTCCAATATTCAAGCACAGTTTATGATAACACTTCATGCATGTGAATGTTACACTCTTGAATCATTTGTTACTCTTTCATCTGCTTTGCACCAGGAAAAAATAGGTACTGCACTTGAAAGACTTAGAATAGCCCATTTCTCACTACTCCCATGTACTACTGTGTTCTTACTAAGTAATCCATGTTACCATTACTGTTCCTAAATATTTATGAATACCTTTGCAGTCAATAACAGGATCTAGATTGCAGAGTTCTAGTATAGTATGTCTGCAGTGTTGATCAGCACTTTGAGAATGGCATACTCTTCAGAGTCATCCTGTGGGACAACCTAAATGCCAAAATCCAAGAATGATAAAGATGCTGGTATATAATCGTGTTTGTCCGAAGTTATATTTTGCAGAGATATTCCCTTTGAAACCAGAAGTTCTACCTCTATATGTAATGTTACACTTTCTTCAGGACAGACATCCACATTTTACAGACATGCAAATCACCACACACCAAGTCTAAAGTCACAAAATAAATACATAAACAAAAATTCTGCAATTGCTATGACTGCTGACTCCTGATGCTTGTTCAAATACTGAATACTCAACTCTGACACAAGGAACCATTTACAGAAGTGGTGACTAACCTCCTTTTCATAATTGCTCGCTCAATTTTTAAAAGCATGTTCCTCTCCCTTACAGTTATAGAATTATTTCAAAAGCATGAACCCATTAAACATTTGCCTCAGTCTGCCCTCAACAATAGCCTCAAGAGATAAAAATTCTCATTCATTTCAACAGAGGCCTATTGATTCCGCTGTCACAGAATATGACTATTTTCTCTTCATGCTGCTTCAGAACAGAGCATTCTGTCATGGAGCTATACATTTATTTCCTTTCCTGTTTCTTTACAGAAGCTTTGTAGCAGTAGTTTCTCACACCCCACCACCCCTCTCTACCCCAGCAGATAGCTTTCAGCAGTCAAGACGCAGACAAGTCCACTCCACATACACTAATACACAGTGGAGTTAATGCAAAAAAGCAACAATGGGTAGGCTTTAATCTGCAGGCATTCATACCCAAACTGGGGGGACTACCAAAACTCTCTTCACTACCATACACACCGCTTCACACTATCCAGTAAGAACATCCAAGAACCTAGGAGCCAGTTGGAGATGAATTACCCGTCTTTATAGAAACCACCCACTGCATCACACAAATGCTTATGGTTCTTTAGGAAAACAAGGTCAGAAGACTTATTACTGGCAATTCTGTAAATGCGAAAGTCTCCAGGCACAACGCTTGGCTGTCACTGTAAAGCTGCCAAGTTTTATTAGAATTGGGGAATATCGACTGCACTCTGTCCCTTGAATGTCAATGATCTGATCCTTCGAGTTAAGTCAAGTGCAATTTCCATTTCCAATGATGCAGTCAGCTGATGAATTCATGTCATGGTTACAGCAGCTTAAGAACAGCTGTTTAGGAAAGCCAGTACTACTTAATTACAACTGGATGTAACTAAAGGTGTCCTTTACTCAACCTCCAGTAAACATCAAAGATTGGGACTGTCTAGTCCCTGCAAATTGTTCAGGCATGTTGTTTCCCAGGAAGCAAGTCACAACATCAAAAAAAAAAAAAAAAAAAAAAGAGTTCTGTGAGCAACAGAAACAAGCACCTTCTGACAGACTTTTGACTCTTATTAGAGGGGAAGGGAGGTTGTTTTTAGGCAAGATCACAACCAAGTCTTTCACCTCCACAGATACCCGTGAGGTGCCCCACATATTTTTTTTTCTTCTAAAATCCTCTAAAACCAAACAAGCTATGCTCAACAGGAAAAAACACACAGATGAGATCTTGAGTTTCTACAAACAAGTTCACCGTTACACAAATGCTATGCTCTCTCCTTCATACCTCTCAAACGTGGTAACTGGGCCAACTAGTTAAGACGCATGAAGACAACATAAACAATCAAATACACCTCCTACTGCAGAAAACCAAACTACTAACAAGATTAAAAACTGCACTCAGCAGTTAATTCTCCATCCAGAATTAAAAAATAGTAATAATTTGATTACTGTCTAGGAACAAGAGGATTTATGTTTTTGGGTTCCACATCTCCCCAAATACTTCAACCACCACCACTGGTTTAAATTTTATTGTTCTATCATTTCTTGATGGACTCAAGTTCACCACAGATGCTGAATTTCCAGATTAAGTGCTATCTTTCCCCCTTTGATTTTTGCCAATATTTAAAGTACTTTGCATTCTTCCTTACCAAGAAGATATATTATTCTGTGTGATTTTTTTTTTCTAATGTGAGACATTACATTGTACACTCAGTTTCTACCCTTGATAGTTTACCACCCAGAAGTATTTACTCATCTTTCTACATTACAAACTAATAAAAAACTAGGAAAGGGAAATTGCAGTAAGACAGATGAGGAAGCCTGCATCAAATTAAAACTGAAAGCAAGCTACATGATAGGTACTTTTTGTACAAACTACTTGCAAAAGAGCAAACAAACTAAGCAGAAAGATCAACAGCCACAATTCAGAAGAGATCTCCCTGCCGAGTGGGCTTTTCAGAGCTTGACATTGAAGAGCAAGAAGTATTACTAGTTTCTACAAAAATCAAGCAAGTTTTTAGAACTACAGGTTTATAGGGAAACACAGGATATCACTACAGACACTTAAATCTGCATCCCACCTCATTGGTACAGTCTAGTCAGGTAGATAAACCACTACAAAACCAAAAAGAATGTTTTCAGTATTGATCTTAATTTGGCCTCTAAAAGCGTAACTATTCAATGAAGCTTAAAGGCAACTTGAGCGAACCCTAACTTCAGGTAAGTTCTAGGCTCTCTCCAATATCTACTTTCCCCACTGCAAGATATGATGTGAGCAGAACACCACAAGGAGAAGTACAAAGGGGAAAAGTTTTCACAACAGAACCAATTTCTCATAGCACTCAGTTCAATGCTGTCATCAAGTTACGATAAGCTAAAACACACACAGACCGAGTGCTCTTCTGTGCGTCTTAGAGACCTTGAACCTTTGACTATCCACTTAGAGATAAAGCTGCAAAAACACACATACGCAAACATACAAGAGAGCCAAACAATACATCGGAAGAGAAAGCACTGCACTTTCAGTCATGTCATCTTGGCATGTCTTTGTTCAGCCTGCGGTTGACAACTTGAGTAGTCAGTTAGTTTGCTACAGTATTTTCTAAAAAAAGCAAAAAGACAACACAACTTACAGAAATAAAAAAAAATCAGTTTGCTAATATTTGGGTCAGTATGGACCAGTCCTGAAACATTTCCCACTGATTTAATTTCCACTGCAATAAAGACTAAATAGAGACATCAGAATCTAGTAGACTAAGTATTTTATAGAGCTTACAGTTGGACCTAAAAACGTTTTCAGTGATCCTCCAACTCCATTTCAGTTATAATGCTGCACAGTGCCACCTTTAGGTCACTAAAAAGAGATTCTGTTAACTATTGTGAAATTTCAGCTTCTTTGATAGTAAGGAAAGAGCATTTAGTGAATCCATTTCAAAAATACAGGTTAGCTTCTAGAGGTGAGATATGTGGGGATGGGCTAAGCTAATTCCAAGAGCTACATGAAGCTGCTTAGTCTCAGAAGCCAATAGTGACAAAGTAAGAACTCTCCGTTACCTTGCTACTACTGTGAGACAGACTACCTGTATACCTGCCATCAGAGCCACATGATTTTCTGTAGTAGGCAGCTCATTGTCCCACTGAATTCAAATGTTTCCAGTCCTAGCAGAATATTCTGACAGCCTTATAAATCTCCTCTTAACCTCTCTACTTTCCTAATCCTCAGAAGTATAAGAACTTTTTTCCAGTATCCTGAACAGTTTCAGTGGTATAACTCACACTTGAGAGCTAACATATGGTTCAAATAAGCATCAGATTGTTGCATGGTTTTCATACCAGCCCTCATAATCCCTGGGTTCCTAACATCTGCCTTTCATTTGTGATATAATTACACATTTATTTTCCATTTTACTAGTTTAATTTCATATACTGTTTACTTGATCTTGGGTATGATTTTGCTGCAGCCAAGGGACATCATGCTCCTTATCGATATGAACATGTTTCATTTGAGCTTACAAAGTTCTGCAGTATTCTTGTTCACAGATTCACCTATGTATAGAAGAAAATTGCTCATACAGTTTTTCCCCCTAAACTACAAACAAGCTCTTAATACTTCATAAAAATCTAGAGGAAAAAATTACAGAAGCTTGACCAGTTCTTCTACAAAAAATTAAGAACAACTGCAAAAGCTTTTAAGATTGTACTGGAAGGTGAGAGGGGAGAAAGAGGTATCAATATTTAATCTACTGCTAAAAACGTAGCATCAAAGCTGCATCAGGGTGGCATAATGTTGCAGCTGGTTCCATTTTCATGTTCTTACATTAAGAAACCCTATTTTCCTTTTGTGTTATGTATTAAATAGTACATATTTTAGAATCTCAGAAAATAATCTCTAAGCCTTGCTAAGCCTTTATAATTGAAAAGATTGCATTTAGTATTTTACAGGCTAGACATGCATGAGATACTAAATTCAAAGACAGAGCTAATGCTAATTTCTTGATAGTCCCTTCTGATATATACCCCTTCTCAAACTCACTACATCTGGAAAACAGTGATCAATGTAACTAATATGCCTAACTTAAAGCATGCTTGCATTCTTTATGTTTGAGCAAAGAAAAGTTCAGACTTTCTATCCACACAAATTCCTTTATTGAGAAAATTGCCACCACGTGGTGACTAGCTATCGTGTATATATTGTCTATCTGTAAGAACAAAAAAAAAAACCACCCCAAGAAGTTATGTTTCAAAACATCGTGATGCATTCATCAGAAGTTCTGCAATGAAAGTCTGGTTTTGCAGGTTGCTACAGAGAGGAATTGTGTTTTCACAGTTCAAAGCAGAACACTAGGAATGGTCACTGCTTTGTAAGTCTTCAAATTAAACTCACACACATCTCGCTCAATACATGACCTCTAAATACAGTCACATAACACAAAAAGTCTTTCTGTAAATTCAGTAAGCTAGACACTTGTTTACACTGACAACATAATGCAACCATCATTATGGGGCAGAAGGAAAGCTGGTTGAAGATAAATTGGACATACTGTTAACAGAATACACTTTTGGCAGCCAAAGAGCAATTAAGATTAGAATTCTTAATCATCTAAACACCTCCAAATTTAAGATAAGTGTATTAGCATGTGGAGGAGTTAGTGGTAATGTCAAGTTTCGCAGTCATCATCAGTTTGAAACAGCGGGCTTAGCATTAGTATTGCACGATGTTGGCGCAAGTCTGCTATGATGCACTGACTCAAATCTATTCATGTACACATAGATCTCCTTTTCCCCCAGCCCACACAAATTCAAAGAACTACAAGGCAAGTTCTTATTAAAAAGGGGAGGGGAAAATATTTTTTAGAAGACATACAGAGCAGAATAGTGCAATACATTTCTGTAGCATCACAGAATGCACTGGAAACTGGTTTTACCATATCCATTAACAAGTTACTCCACACACAAAAATTCATCCCACAGATTGCCTTTCAAATAATAGGTCACGTTTCCACAGTATATTGGTGCATAATCAGACAATGTAAGAGTTTGCCGTATCATCTCCCGTATTTATTTTCCCTTGTTGTAGCTAAAATACATGCAACTGTAGCTAAAACTGTACCTGCCTGGTATCCATTATTAAAAGCTAAACAGATGTTTACTCAAACTGTAACATCATTGTTTGTAAAGCATATAGGAACTGTTTATATCAGCACAGAATGGATGCCATTTACTTATACTGCTCTAGGATGAATGAGAAAGCATAACAATGAAAGGCATTCAAGCACAGCAAAACTTGCTAATGGATTTTGATAACAGCAGAGAGACACCCACTGTATTCTTCATCACTGCTGCAACGTATTTCACAGTTAATTCTAAACAGATCTAGATGCATACAACCATACTAAGCACTGTATTTCAACACATTATTTATCTAAGCGCAGGATTCCTTCCATGCCTTTCCTATATTGACTAACTGACCAATACAGCAAGGATTTACAAGTCCACTGTAATGGAAGCTCTCTTCTCCAGAATCTGCTCATCAGTTCTTTATGCTCATTTGTGCCCTCCATGCTTTAAGTGGTTTTCCATTCTTGAATGAAATACTTTTCTGGTCACACCATTAAGAGTACCATCACAAAGTAACAGTACAGAAACACCGAAATAAACCTATTCTTCCACTCAATATTTCTAAAAAACTAAACATCACATAAAAAAAACAATAAAAGAGACAATCACTCCAAAATACAGCTTGGTTTTGTCAGCTAGTATAGATTTTCAGATTCAGATGCTTGCATTTTACTTGTCTGCCATTACTGGCAAATTAAAGCTATGAACAAATGCTGCATAGGCAACAAATAATTCTAACATGCCAACAATCGCTTTAATCTCTTCCACTTAACAACTCATGAACCTTTTATGAACATAATCTTCTAGAAGGTAACTGGTAATACAAGATAATCCCAGTACAAGTTTAATTAAAAATAAAAACTACATATAGCTCCATGCTTACCAACTCTTTCATGCTGAAAAAGCAAGAGTGGCTATTATTAATAGCTCCGTTAATCTGGCAAACTGAAGTGCACAGAAACAAGCTAAAGAAGCATTCAACAGACCGTTTCGCACTGAAAAAATAGTCTTCACAAATTATAACTTGCCTTACCATAAACATTAAAAAACCCTATTTTAAATAGCTGAACTGAAGCATGCTTGCACAGTTATGGATCTTACTCTTTTAAATAAAATCCAGTACAAGATTATTTGTTGTTACAAGGTACAATGGAATTAATCTGAAATAAAAAAAGGCATTTTTCCTTCAAGAAACATAGAATTTGAGCCACTTGGCTGTCAGATGCAAGTCAACATAGATTTCATTTGAGTTTTGAATGCCAAGAACCTTATTTGACTGGACATAAAATACATTTGCTATTTTTAAACATACCTCGTAATCATTTAACCAGAGCCCTGTAATTCAAACTGGGGAGCATTTTTCACGTTAAAAAGCTGATCAGAAGACAGGTCTTTACAGGTTTTTTTAAGTGTTGGCTTGTTTCCATAAATACATTTTGCACTCCCAAGCTCCCCTAGTAATCATCTCCACAGCTCTTTCCCCTTCTAAACCCAGTTAGAAATATTTCAAACTGCCTGAAAGACTCCAGAAAGCTTTTTCTGCTTACCTTTGCCACAGCCACTGCCTCATACCTGTGGCAAGCAATAACTAGTCCAGTCAGGTCAACACTGACCACACAATGAACACTCCATAGGCTATGCCTGTATCCATCTCTTCACTACTCTGACCAAGAATAATGAAGTCCAAAGTTCTACTCTACCATTTTATGTGGTGCTAACAATCAAACGTGTCACCAATCCAGAAGTGGCATCTAACTGTATCCCCAAACCTGAATCAATTTCTCACCTCAAGGACTTCAGCTGTGTAATTCTGAGCTTTATAGTTATTCAAAGCCACAAAAGGAATTCTTTTTAACATATAAAAGTAAATGTATCTATAATGAACTATCCTGACAGGCACAGAACAAAGCGATATGTATGTAGATGAGCTGTGACATTCTTCTTCTTCTTGAGAAGCACACTCCCCAAACCACTAAGTTTTTCATATAATCTCCTTTTGGATTAGACTATGCCATGATGAAAGGCACTATATGGTCTCTTTTCACACTAAGAAAATAGGAAGAAAGCCCATGTTGGAGGGGAAAAAAAAAAATAAAAATATGTGCACAAGCAAGCAAAATTAAACCTTGTAATCTAATGCAGATTTCTTTGAACACGTTACAGCTATGACACTTCACTGAGAACTAAATGTATGGCAAATGTTTTTGCCTCCTACAAGAGTGCGTCACATTTTAGACAGAGCTGAATGAGTTACCGCTACAGAGAAATAGGAGTTTCCTCAAGCTCAGGATCATCAAAAAAGCAAGACTATACAAAGCCTTTGTCTTTTCAGGAATATACTCAACTAATCATAACAGACAAATGTAATTCAGAGAGATATCCAGCTCCTAAAGGGATCGGGGAGGGGTGCTATTGCTCATAGGAAGTTCTTTCACATTTTGAAACCAACTCCTTCAGATGTTGCACTGTAATAGCATATATCAGCTCCCTCCTCTTAAATGATTCGATGCATTTCATTACCCAGGGCTACCTCCAAATGTCAGACTTTCTGCACACCCTTTATCTCTAAGCAGTTTCTCACTAATGTGAAAACTTGCAATTCGAGCTTCTGCAGTGTTCAGTCCCCATAATAGCAGAGGTTTGTTTTGATACCAGTGGTTTAAAAAAAGAAAAAAAAAATTGTACTGTGCTATAGAGACAACACAGCCCACCCTGCCAGCCAATTTATCTAGTCCAAACTCATAGCTAATCAACTCATTAGAGCAAGCATATCAGCCACGTACCATGTTCCGCAAGTTCTTTCTGACGAACACTTAACATCTGCAGTCTTTTGAAACATAAGACATTTTTCCACAGCTACAGAAGTCAGACTGTGCTATGGATGACTGGCCCCTAAAGTCCTATTTCTGCAAGTAGGAACTGATGACCTGAGAACTGTTAACATCAAGGAACTAAGCAGGCAACAATCTCAAAGGGATGTTTAAGTGATGCTACCCAAATGGGTTCTTCCCACATAAAAATCCACTACTTTCAAAATTTAAAATACTTTTTATCACTAAGGCATTTGCCTGAACTTAAACACTGAAGACAAGGGCTCTGCTGCTACAGTGAAGCGGTACTTTTAAGGCACCTTAAGTCTGGTGTCTTCCTGTACTGTCATAGCGTGGAAAATGAACACAGTGGACACTGTCTTCGTTTTCTCTCTTAAAAAAAAAACCCCACAAACTAGCAGGGGGGGAAAAAAGTCACATTCAACAACTCATGCACACTCATACACATGCCTAAGTACTTTCAGAAAAGAAGGAGGAGAAGGAAACCCTCTTCCCACCAGACATGCTCCCCAATAATTGTTTGTATGATGTCAAGTTTTATTTTAAAGTTTAAAGAACATTTTGGTTTTACTCGTGACACCAGCTCACTACAGCCACCACCTCTTCTAATCGCAGACTAGACAGAAAGGCTATACAAGCTCAAAAACACATCCAGTCACACAGAGAATAGACCTAGTCGGCCTTCAAGCAGAAACTTAAGATGACAGAAGGATCAGTCTGGTTTCTGCACTGCCAAGTATTAATCTCTTCTGCCTAATTTTCTTGTCTGGAGCCCTTCCTTCCTCCCACCTGGGGGCAGGGGGGGAAAGCAAGCTAGAGAGAATATGAATTTTATTCTTCATACACCCACTGAACCACGGACTGATTTTAAAGAACCATATTCAAATGAGGTTCAAATTATGTTCCTACTGAACTAGATTCTAAAGAACGTATTTTTATTAAAAGCAAACATGTACATAGCAAATAACCTTCCGGCTTTTCTTAGCTTACTAATGGGTGACACCACCTCTTTCCATCTTGGAAGGCTCATTCAACATTTATATCTTCACCTTTGTACACCTGAAAGCAAAATCCCAATTTCATTCACTTTAAGGAGGTAGAGAGAATGTTACTGAGAATATATTTCCAGTATTGATTCAGAACTGTTCTCTGAATGAGCAAACAGTCAATTAGTAACAAGAAAGAGACTAAGTATAGGAGCTCTCCATTAGTAATACCCAGAGACATCCTGCTATTAGAAAGCATAAAGGCATATATTTTCTGCTAAAAGCACAAATAAGTAAACCAGGGAGTAAGAAGTTACAGAAATTCCTACAAAGCTTATTTTAAAAGCAAACTTGATTCAGGACAAGAATTGTAGCATAAAACAGTTCTGACAACCATGGAAAATAGCAAGCTAGAAATTTATTCTAAAACTTTAAGAAGAAAATTTAATATAACTCAAATTTGGCAGCTAACAGAACAGGTATTTAAAAAACAATAATTCCATTCAGTACTGAAGAACTAGCTATTTTCTACAGGTGCTCTTATCAGAAGATCCTGAACTACTTTGATATGGACAAGTAATATCAAATAGATATTGATGATACATCAAGACATAAAATAACAAATGCAAAGATACAACAGAAAACTGCCATCAGAGTTAGACTTTGAAGTAAAAGAAGAGCAACCATGTCTTAAATTAAAAGATACAGCAAGAAAGTGATGATCTATAGCCACATCGAACAGAGCTCACTGGTGCCTTAATGCAAATACACCACCTAATACATATATCAATCTCCAGGCATCAAGGCGGGGGGGGGGGGGGGGGGAAACCACCACCAAAACAACATCCATATTTTTAAAGCACACCTTACCTCCCTGTTATGTTCCACCAGGGGGGAAAAAAAAAGTAACATGGTAAAATACCAGAAAAACTTCATTCTTCACTGGGGGGGAAAAAGGTGCAAAGTAACCACAATAAACTGAAAAGAGAACTGCTCAAATTATATTTTTGGAATGTAGTCATTTCTTAACCAGCAGAACAACAGGTTCCTGAGAGTTTGCCTATTGTTCCTGCAACCCACTGTTGAGCACAAACCGCCATTAAAAAAAAAATTTAAAAAATCCCCACATATTTCATCATTATTTTATAGCTCGCTGGTCCTCTATACCAAACAATAACATACCACAGAAAGAAAGCTAAAAGTTTGCCACAGCACAGATTTTCATGGTTCTGAGCTACCAAGTCAAGTTCTCTCTGTATTGGGGGGTGGCCAAGCTGCCAGGTTTGGGAGGATTTTTTGTGTTTTTAAAGCATTAACTAGCTGATTTCATGATCATTGCAAAGAGCAAACATGTAATGTATAACTAAGTTAACATACGTTTTCAGATTAGCAAAGTAAACGGATATAAAAGATTAGCATTTTCATATTGCTTAACATCTATAAAACTTCCTGATAACAATGACAAAGTATCATCACACCTATTTCATAAGCAGAAAAACACAATTGCAATGAGTTGTTCAGCTCAAGGTCATGCAACAAGTTGTATTTATGGGTTTTGTTTGGTTTTTTT
The DNA here is from genome assembly GCF_965638725.1 of Aptenodytes patagonicus. Taxonomy (NCBI): domain Eukaryota; kingdom Metazoa; phylum Chordata; class Aves; order Sphenisciformes; family Spheniscidae; genus Aptenodytes; species Aptenodytes patagonicus. Next base: position 5,192,015 of record NC_134967.1, on the reverse strand, counting down.
TAAAGTGCCTGGAGCACAATCCAAATATTGCGATACCAACGACATCTAAATTCTTGTTATGAATTAACAACATGCAATCTTTCCAGTCTTTCTGGTTGTCTGCTTGTAGCATGACCCTTTATAATTTTCAGGAATTAAATATATGACCTAATTAAAATATCTCTGGGATTTAATACAGGAAATATGTTTAATTTCAAACATAATGTTATAAACAAGAGGCCTCATTCATTAATAATCCCTCGCAGCATTTGTTTCTATTCAAGAATATCTAACATGTATTAGGGCCTCAGAAAAGTCCCAGCAAGGAAAAGTGTGAATATAACTTATCAGGACTCAGACTTCACTAAACATACACAAAAGTAATTACTCTCCACATCTTACTGAACTCGTACTTTGGGACAAAAGCTATGGAACTAGTTATTTGATGAATAATTAGTGTAGGGAAGAGAACAGGGCTCTCATTAATTGAAGCAAGCCTGCATGGAGGGAAGTGACATACAATGAGAATGCAAGTGGAGCCAGTTTCATTTTTCATATATTACAGACATGGAAAGAGAAGCATGCAGTTAAGACAATAAAATTCAACAATAAGAGACTTAAGTCTATTCAACAGGAAGAGGAGCAGGAAATAAGAATCAAATGACTTTTTCCAACCAGAAGAATGAGCAGATATGCTGTTTACAGAACTGCGTTTAACAAAGCCAGCCATGGAAGGTAAGCTGCGATAGTGACCGAGACTTATGGAAAAAGAAACATATCCTCAAACACTCCCATTAATCACCAAAAAAGAACAGCAGCAGGTAGAATCCCAAAGTCTACAGTAGGGAAATGGGCACAATTATGAAAAAAATATAAGCAGAGGTACAAAATAAATGTTACAAGCCACACACGTTTCTACTGATCTGCTAAAGGACATTTGACATGTAGCAAGATGTCATTGATAATTTTAGCATCTCCTTACAAATTAGTACACTAAAAAAAAAGTCTTGAGACTACTAGACTATGTGCACCGCTATCTTTTCACCTACTGCACTCCTACAGTATCTCAAAACTTTGATGAAGACATTCAAACAGCAACCAGGACTGTTTCAGCAGGTCAGAAGAGAACTTGGATTCTCCCTAAGTCTTCTTTCAAGAGCACATGGTAACACTAGTCGACTTGGCCCTTTTCTAATCCAAGTATTATTCAGACTTTCATCCAGAAGCATGCACTGCAACCTCCCCCAACACGAAGAGACTGCCTATAAACAGAAAAGCCCTAAATCCATATTCCCTTTATTCAGGCATTAGGCTGTTTTATTTCCATCTCTGCCTTAGAAGAACTACTTGCATTACCGTACTCCATCCATGTTTCTTCACAAACATTCACATTCATCGAGTTATCCATGTTTGCCCTTTTCCACTCCATTCCTTGATTTAAAGCTTCACCTCTGAAACAATACCCTACTCCAGCTTTGGCCAGCCAACACAAGAGCAGCCTTAAACATGCCTTCTGCTGTCATCGTCTGAAAGCCTTCCACAGCTTCTGCCCTGAGTTCAGCTGAATTAAGCAGCAAGGAATATAAAATGGAAACTGAGTCACAGAAAGCACTGTGAACAAGGAAAAGGGAGGAGGTTTCCCTGTCTAACCACAGATACAATGGGCAAATCACAGCAAGTTCCCTGACTAACCACAGATACAACGGGCAAATCACAGCAAGTTCTCAAAAATAAAATGAAATGGGTTTTACTTCACTAAAAACATGCCCATTTCAATTTTGCTCCCAGTAACATCAAATAAACTTGTGTGTGTGACACAATAATAAACCTATAGTTTCTTACAAATAAAATACATCAGAAATTAAATGCACAGCTCAAACCAGTCTTAAGGTAAGCCAGTTGATTTCCTGATGGCTCTTACTAACTGGGCATTTGACTCACAGAAATCTTTAAATGCACAGATACCTTTAAGTTCATTCTGTCATTGGGTAGCGTTTCTCATCTTATGGGTTCACGTTAGAAGGCAAGTAGCATAATTCAGTGGTTTAAGGAGCAGAGGCAGGTCTATTAAGTTTTGTGAAAATGAATGACCTTGGAGTCACAAATTAGATTTCCTGCATCTCACTCCCAGTTTGTAAAAATGAGGATTAAGTGTTTAAATCTCCTGCACCAACCTCATTAGAAGATCTCTAATGGAGACATTGCATTCCTTTTTATACAAGATGTACCATCCTGGCACAGAGATATCAGGTAGCAGAGGAACACACAGCTATTGTTAAATTGTGTGTGTTTTGTCCACCTAAAGAACCTGTGGTCTTTCCCAGTTTTAAATTTACGAAGAATAAGGAGCAAGGCAAAGCTTTCTTTGCAGAATCTTATCAGATACTGAGCCTTAACCAGGTAAATTTTAAGCAACTTCATCAACAGAAGTTCATACTTCTGCTTCCATACTTTGAAGTTTCTTTCATACTTCTAGGTTCATAATTCAGTTCTAGATCATACTGAAGTATGATCACAGTGAAGCTGATGCACCCGAACAACAGGTGAACTACTTGCATTAAAGCTATTGCAGAGAGAGGGGATGGGAAGACAAGTTGAAGAATTATAAAGGAACACAGGTAGAATTCCAAGAGACAGGTTAAGTTGGTTTTGTGGGCGAGAAAAACTTCCAAAGAACAGATTAAGCACCACTATTTAAAAAAAAAAATTAACAAAAATCAAACAGACAAACCACACACACACACACACACAGTGGAAGACAGAAGTTTAAGAGAAAAGCAGGTCCCTTCAACTCAAAGTTTTCCAAGCTCAGAGCCACTCTTCAATTACAGGTATAGGAAAAAGCATTTGATGTGTGTGTCCACCCTATCATCATGAAGAACCTTCCCACATGCCAAGTGCTCTTTCTTAATTCAAAGCAAATCTGAAAGTCCCAATTGCCTGGGCACCATTATTCTTTACTGGGTATAATTTCTTGAAGAAATATGACCCTTAAAGCACTTAGAATTCTATGATGTACCGTCACTTTCTTCTTTCATATTCATGACACTTTTCATGTTAACATGCATGAATGGATGAAGACTCCTAAATCAAGGAAAAAATAAAGACGCATTTTAGCATCAACACCATGTATTCTAGTCCCTTGTGGTTGTTGGTATCAGAAGACCATTGTCATATACACACTTGTTTGAGAGGATTCATAATCCTTAAACACATATATTTAATAACTTTGATATTTAGCACAAAGCTGATGATCCCCTAACATCCTATAATACATAGTTAATTACTCACTGAACTTGCCATTTTTTTTTAAACTGGTTGCCAAAATAATAGGCTGTGACAGGAACCATTATATTCTGTTTTAATTCTCTATTCCACCACACCAATACACTCAAGTCTAGCTCATCCTGCTTTACATAGCAATGCAACCATGTAATTATCATAAGTGCTCAGGTTTAAAACAAAGTACAGTCTTACGAGCTGCCTCTAGACCATAGCGATGTCAGTAGCAGTATAGAAAAGACCTACTTCTGGCATCAAAAGTCTGACTCAATGCCTTTAGTTGCAACTCTAACACTAAAAGTCTACTATTCACTACGTATTTTAGCTCTCCCACAGTCTATACATGCTTTGAACTGTTTCTCACTTAAAGGAAACTTAAAACTTCTCTTCACTAGAGCTTCTATTGCCAACATGACAAATATCTTCTGTTAAAATTTTTAAGATAAGAGCTAAAACAAGACAATTTGTCAGTTTATGTAATACATGGGTGGTTATGGAACGAGTAGTACTGCACAGACTGCTGACTCAAAGTATAAATGCACAGATGAGGTCCCATGAGTCACAGCCACTCCGTGTTAAGCGCCCAGAGCCATTTACTAAAGGATAGAAGTAAACAGGGCTGCCTGAAGTTACCTGTCCTTCAGGGAAAGAAAATGGGCATCTCACATATGCTGCCATTGTGAGTGAACACTTGCTGTGTATCTAACGTTCAGTAAGTTACACAGCAACTTATCCTACACTAACTCATTAAGGTGCCCCTACCTCACGTTAGGCACAAATACATATATATATAGGTTATATGCATCATGATGCACATGATCGACAACCCGCCCCCAAGTAGATTCCCCCATCCATTCCCCTGCACACACTCAGACTACCATGATTCCACGTACAGAAATCCGACTGTAGGATCAAGAGTTTAATATACAATATCCGCCTAAGAATTTAATATGTACCACTTGCAAGGTATCGGAGATCAAATAAGACCTATCATTTTTTAGTCCTCTAAAATGAATTAGGCTTACTCTAGATAAGGATTCATTTGTTGTAGAATTGGAATAAACACACACACCAAGAGCCATGTCAAACCAAACAAAAGCTTGGTTTTCTAAAATTTTAACAGCGATTTCTCACTAATAAGAAATTCTGCTCCTTAATGTTTTTATTCATTTTTAGCGTAACATATAACAAGAATGTTCCCCCTATGTATTTTAACCAACAGTTGTATGAGATGCCCGCTCCCAGACCAGCTGATCACTAAGAATGCTTCCAAACAGCTCCAAAAAAAGGAAGGAAGATCTGCAGGAAGATGGGCCAAGTGCCCAAAAACTTGTCTCTTTCCACCCCGAAACGGTTGGCCATATCAAAAAGACGAACATAAAGGAGAAACTGCTCATCACGCAGACAGAAATATTTATTAGCGCTAGATGACAGAACTTCCTTTCTCTTTCTTTAACCTGCTTTCTCAGAGACAATAAACTTCCCTAATTCACCTCACTTCCCCCCCTCCCCAATTCCCTTATCCTCTCATTTCATGCCAGTAACTTGTGGTGCATAATGAATTTCAAACAAGCCTGCCACGACAGTCATCTCGGCAATAACCAACATTCCTGAAAGTTTTGTGCAAACCAGCGGATGGATAGGAAAAAACTCTCTAATTAATTACATCCCCACTAAGGCATGGCCAGACAGAAACCAGCATTTTAAGTTTTGCTTGACAGCCAGCTAGTCCGTAGGCACATCCACGCCACTTGCCCATTCAAGTGTTACGAAGGACAGGGGAAAAAGAGGAAGTAACTGGCAACAGGGATGGAGGGGGCAAACTCCAGGACTTAAAAGCTCTTGTCTCCTCAGTAGACCTACAAGAACACAAGCTTCGCTAGTACTGCTGGTCATGAAGATAAATTTTCACTACAACCTTCACTGCGTGCACTAGAAAAGATCACATAACATCCATCATTCTAAAAGAGAAATCCTGTTACATATTTGGAACAGGCCAAAATTGACTCTCAGTATCAGGGATTGATAATACCATGATAACTTTTTTTTTTAGTATAGACAAGTAGATTAAATACATAGATTAACTAAGACCTCAAAATTAACGAGCACTCATTTTCTTCCACTTACCTCAAATCTTAAAACAGTGAACTAGCCTCTCATTCATGTTCTGTAGGAAGAACAAAAGACAACCTACATGTTCAAAGAATTACCTGTTTTTCGATAAATCATAAAAATTTATTTTTTAATCTATCAAATTTACGCAATACCTAAGCTGATCTACATTTTCAGAGATGCACTTTTAACAGAATTAAGATGCCAAATACAAATGCAATTCTTTATGCCTAGAATTCAGAAAAACACCATCAGCTCTGATAGAGTGCATTTCATGCACTCATTTCTAAGAATTTCACAAAAAAAGGCCATCATTATCTCCATTAGGCATAGAGGGAAAACTGATGTTTGTATCCAAGCTAGTTTCACTTTTCTCTAGGTCAATGTACTATTCTGGATTCTTAGTGAACTAAGCAGACGTTTGTATTAAAAACAAACAAAAAAACCCAACCCCAAACCCACCCAAACAACACCTATTGAGATGGAATAGTCAGCTAATATTTCCATCTGTTTGTTTTTTTCAGTCACTTACAGCAACTCCTTGCCCCAGTAGACTTATAAATCAAAAGGAGCCAGCGTAGTATTCATATCTTGTTTGCCCCTTTGTTCGTACATCAGCCTCTCTGAAAAGAGCAGTTGGGCACAGCTACCAACATTATAAAAGCTTGTGTAAAATGCTGCTGGCAAACCAGCATAAAGAGCACAATACTGCGTTGTAGATCCTGCTCCCTAACACCTCCTATCACTCCAAGAAGGGGCTAGATTTTCCTCCTAGCAACTTGCTGGAAACGCCATTTCCAAACTGCATCGAATCACACTCACCTCCTTCTGATACCTTCCGCACCACCAATGCCAATCTCACCGACCTTCCGATTTCCCTATTGCAATAAACCAACTTAACATCAGTAGAGTACAAGCTTCATTTCAAGCAGCTTTAAAAAAAGCACACTAAATAAACAGGTCTCCAATCAATAGGGTTTTTGTTCCGTTTTGGTTCCAAGATAGGTCTTTTTTAAAAATATGCCGTATTTTAAGCCTATTGATTTAAATTTAAGCTCTGAGCTGAACATCCCTTTAAGTCAAGCAGGATGATTTGTTTAAACTTCATGCAACTGAAACAACTGCAACATATTTCCATAGCAAAACCAGAGTGAAAAATAGCGGAACCTTAAAAAAAAAAAAAAAAAAACACACACCGCACGGTAGAAAGTTAGAGCTGTTTGTTGTTTTTTTTTAATGGTTAACTCCAACCCCGACCACCCCTTTTAAATTTATGTAGTTGCTCACACGTCTCAGGATCACATAATAACTAATTGTTTTCCAATTGTCATTTTTTTCTGAACTAGAAATCAACTACAATTCGAGTACTGTACTCATATGCCAACAACACAGAGCGTAACGTGTTACTGAAGCTTACAGTATCCTTAAAGATGGCACGTAATGAAATCAAAGCTACCCTCAGGCAATCTTAATGTACGAACAGCTCTGCTGAGAGGATAACACAGGTTCTGCTGTGCCATTACACAGCCAGTAACACATACTTGCAAAATTCTATATGCTCATAGCACACTTTTTTCCTCCCATTCCCAAAAGTGAAATAACTTCTTTATGGGCAAAACAACTACCCAGTATGGCTAGAACAGAGATGCATTTTGTAGCTATGATAGTAAATTTACAAATAGCATGTTATTAAAAAAAGTCAATTATTAAACTGCAACATCAGAATGCCATTTTTCTCACCTAAGCTGTAATCAGCATGAAGAATTACACACACCATATCTCTTCACATTCGTGAATGTTGTTGATTATTAGCCTTTTGCTGCAGCAGCACTGAATCTATACCCACAAGTCCACAGGACGGACTTCTGCCTGCATACAAAACCCCCACTAAGGTAAAACAAACCCCTGGATGCAAATAAATCACTGTTTGTTAAGCCAGCTGTGTAATTACTGTTTAAGACAGGTCTGTCTCTCCTAGCGCCACTTACCTTTTCTGCCCAAGAAATGCTTCCCATTTTGCACAGGGATATCAAGAGCTTTGTCCAGATGGAGTTATCCGTCTCTCAGTCACTCCATAGCACAAATTCACATGCCATCGGAATCATAAAGCCACAGAGAGGCAGCATTATTTCACTGTACCTCTCTGTGAACTCAAATCGTAGCATTCATGCAGACAATAGCCTACAATAATGTTAAAATTATCACTAGTCACACCAAAGCTATATGAGTGGTAGAAAAATACCAAAAAAAAAAAGCGTCCTCAATCCAGAGGCAATCACCACATTTTACTCAAGTAAGGAAACTGAAGTCATTTACCCCAATTACACACTGAAGTCAGCTAAAGAGTCAAAAACAAAACTTAGAGGCCTCATGATTAAACCATGACAGTCACCGCTGCCTATTTTCCAAAGGATCTAGCGCACTGGTATCTTTTCCTCAACACCCACGTGTCATTTTTTTCACCCCCTTCTGCCTACCTCAATATCATCAGCCAGTTGAAGTTATCAGTGAGCTAACTGAGATTTTACCGTACCTCAATAACCCAATCTATGGAGCAGCTCAAGCCCTCGCGCAGCAGTCACTCTTTCACAGCCTCAGCACACACCACAGTAGTAGTTCTGCGAGGAGCAAGGAGTTGGACTCGATGATCCTTATGGGTCCCTTCCAACGCGAGATATGCTATGATTCTACTTTTTTTTTTTGTTTCGGTGTTTTGGGGGTGGGGTTTTTTTGTTTTGTTTGATTTTTGGTGTTGTTTTTTGGTTTTTTTTAAACAGATGCTGCTGTAAAAAGACTCATTAAACAATCATCAAGAAAGGAAACCATGTATACACTGAAATCGCCTTCTAACCTCTGCGCACTTCCTTCTACTTTTGTTATCCCAATGCATTTACCTAAAGTATTCTCCCTTGGCAGTAGTTTTCCTTGCACAGTGCCTCCAGACCAAACACCCCAAAGCTAATACACAAATCTGAAGCGGAGCAATTTTTATTTCAAGCCAGCTGGGGTTTTCCTTTGGGGGGAAGGAGGTAGAACATGAAAGAAAGTTGAGAGGGGTTCAAAAGAGTATACTTCCGAGTCTCACCTCACGTGCTCCCTCTCTCTTTATACGTTCACTTACAGACAGAGAAAGAAGCAGAGCCAGCGCTGGGAGGGGAGGAGGAAAGAGCATACAGAATGTTTTGGCGCCCTTTAGCTTCTAATTTACTATTTTGCTTTTTTGCAAGGTTACCAAAAGGCCGTTCTGGGGAAGGAGGAAAGAGGTAGCAAATGTTTCCCATTCTCTCTCTTTCACTTCTCGTACCGTGTTTTGAGTGAGAACACGGTCCCAAACACAGCAGAGTGTACGGCAAAGAACAATGAGCTCCCAAGCCTGGGCATTGTGTGCATCTACCTCCTCTTCCCTCATCAACCAACAAGACAAATCTCCAAAAATCGCTATTCATCCAAACCAGGCCACTGAAATCAACCCCGGTTCGTAGTTTATGGTACAAACTCAAGGAGTAAAACCAAGATAAGACGTATTTACCAGAAGTGCTTTTATTATTAATAGAAACACTTCCACCCCTCTTAACCACCATGGATTTCTCAATTCTAAGGCAGCAGTGTAAAAAAAACCATAATGTTTGCCTGGCAATACTAGAACTACAAAAAAAAAATTATACATTGCACATTAATCAGAAATTTGACACGCGCCTTTTACAACCAACAACTACTTCTTTTGAGACAGTGTTCATTTTTATCTGGTTAAAATCCATATTTAAGAACGGGGATGCTATTTGAATTATGTCACTTCAGATTTGTTCTGAGAAAGCATTTTTACGAAATCGTAACAGTAAGAACTAGTGGCTGAGGCTCCTCATTTCAGTTACATTGGTGCACAAGCAAAATAGTATCTTTGATTTCAATAACTGGTCAATGTAACACAGGAGTAAACAGACATCAGACAGGAGTCTGCTGACGGCAAAAAAACGTTCTAATCTCAAAGAGCATTACTGCTTCGAGGAAAAACTCAGCATAAGTCGTCAGTAAAGCAAAATAACTGCAACCAGCGTATCAAAATAAATCTAAGGGAAAAGACACTTCAACAATGAATCATATTGTTTTCTTCCCAGCAATTTCTTGAACAGCCAGTTTCAGCAACGAAGCCTCTGATGTTGCCTACCTCCTACTACTTTTCTGATTCTGGTCATCTTCTTTTCACACTTTAGAAAGAGAAACGGGGGGGGGGGGAAGGGGGGGGGAGAAGAAACCCCACCCCTTCCTATGCTACTGAAAATGTTATGATTAAATCCATTTGCATAAAATCTTCATTTCACATTTTCATACCTACCACACATGAAAATAAGTGCATCTTTTAAACACCCAAGTCGATTTCCTCTGTGCGTCCATTTAAGTTAAATATTTCCCAATCTCACGTTTATTTAAAAGGTTAACAAGTTAAACCGTTCCCCGAGAACCCTTCCTCTAGTGAGCATTAAACGGACGCGACACTCTCTAGCAAAAAAAAAAAAAAAAAACAAAAAAACACACAAATAAAAAAAAAAACAAACAAAAAACCCAACCCCCCCCCCCCCCCAAAACCCAACCGAACAAAAAACACACACACATCGGCCCCAGCACCCCCGCGTCTGCCTCCTCCCGAAGGAAGGGCCGGCGGGAGCGGTGAGGAGCCTGGGGAGCCACTTCATCCCCCCCCCGCTCTCACGCCCGCGGACGCGATCCCCCTCCGCGCCTTTCCCGCGTCAAGCCCCGGGCGTTCTTCCCGGAGTTCCCTCACCCAGCGCTTCCTTTCCTTGTCTCCCGGGCTCACCAATAGCGATAAACACACCAAGAAACGCACCTACGCTGCACACAAGGAAGGAGGGAAGGGCCTCGCCCCCCGACTCGCCGCCACAACAAAACCCCGGCAAGTTACCCCGCTCCGCGCCCACCTACCTCCGCGGTGCGCTACACCATCAACGGCGGCTCCGTCTCGCTGCCGGGACAAAGCGGCGGCGGCGGCGGCGGGGGCCGCTGGGCGGGAGCGGGGCGGCGGCGGCGGCGGGGAGCAGCTCCCCTCTTGCCCGGGCGGCGATGGCGAGCGGCAGGGTCCCCGCGCGGTGCCTCAACAGCGGCAGCCCAGGGGCATTTTAACGGGGAGACAAGGAGCGGGGCGGCGACCGGGCCGGGGCGGGGGGCCGTGGGGAGGGGGGGAAGGAGGAGGAGGAGGAGGAGGAGGAGGAGGAGGAGGTGGTGGAGGAGGAGGAGGAGGGGCGGCGGCGGGCTGGGGGTCCAGGCAGCCGAGCGCTGCCGCTGCCTCCGCCTGCCTTCCCTCACGCACGCACGCACGCACGCACCGAATGGGCACCCAGCAACGCAGCCAGGCCGGAGCCGCATGCCAGTATCTGGCCTCCCCATTGGAGGAGGAGGGGCACCCCGTGACCCGGCAGGCGGCCGGAACCAATCGGCGAAGCGGATGGAAGCGATTTAAAAGAATAGGGGGAAGGCGTGAGGGGGGGGGAGGGCCTGGGGAGCGGGCCGGGGGCTGGGCCGCCGCCGCGGCGGAAGGGGTGCTGGGCCCGGCCCGGCCGCACAAAGGCGGCCGGTTCCCACCCGCCCCGGGGAGGATGGCCCCGTGTCCCGGGCGGGGGACCCGCGGGGCCGTGGCCTTCCCCACCCACCGCCCCCACCCACTCAGCGGCGGAGCGCGCGCGGCGATGGCAGGCGCACGCGGGCGCGTGCACCCCCAGCTTGTTCTGCGGGTTGGTTTAACGGCTGAACGTCAGAGGCGCCGGGGGGGTTGCGTTCGGGCCGCCGTCATCCCCCGCTGCGGCGGCACGCTCGGCAAGAGAAAATGACGGGGAGCGCGAGCCCCGCGACCTCCCCGCCGCCCCCGGCCCGGCCCGGGCCCTGGCGCCGCCGAGCCCGGGCGGGCATCGGCCGTGCCGGCCCGGCCGCGGTCGGCCCCGGCGGAGGCGCGGGGCCCAGCCCGAAGGCGGAGCGGCCTTGCCGCCGCGGCGCTTCGCTCCGGCGCGGCGCGGTGCCCCCCCGCCGTGGCTCCGCGGTAGCGGGCGTTCCGCACGCCAGCGTCTCTTCCAGGCCGTCTTGTTCCCCTGGACGAGTAAACGGTTGTCGGCCCCGGGCGGTAAATGCGTTTGAAGCGTCTTCGGTGGGAGACGAGGTGCAAAACTTCACGGCTCGGTCGGGAGCTTTCGGCTGCGCCGTGGCCCCGGCCCAGCGGAGCGCTGGGCTCCAGGCGCCGTTGCCGGTCCCGGGCAGAAAGTTACGATGCTGCATAGGCGCGGTGCTAGGTGAAAAGCTGATGCTGCTTCTTACTGCTCTGTGCGGTGAGGAAGTTGTCACGGCAGCGGAATTCCAAATTACTGAGTAGCAATTAGTAAAATACTTGGTCGCTTCGGAGATTTTTAAGCTGCTTCAGCTCTGAGCTGTCGCGTAGTTAGAAAAGGCGTGAAGGTACCGGTGCTGAAAATAGAGCAAACTTGTTATTTAACATTAAGCTCACCTTTCATCCGCAGAACACAGGCCAGCAAAATAAATCACACGGCTGCGGAGAAAGTCACACGTTCTTCCCGGGGATCTGAGAAATTTCACGTGGAATTACGCCTTCTTATTGAAGAAGCACTGGGATACGTCAGGAGAGATTTTGCCCTCAATTACACTTGTATAACCCCAACTGTTTGCTGTCTCTGTAAACTGTCTTCGTGGCTGATTCTAGTAGTACCGCAGGAGATAAGTTGGAGGCTGTTAACGTTATTGCCGTTAGCAGAGGGAAGCGGGAACTGTTTTCACTGAAGAGAAGGGCGCACACAAGGAGATTTGAGGTCTGTACGTGAGAGGAATTTAGTTCTTTGCCCTGAACATACAGGACAAATTTATCCCTAACATAATTTCAGGGACGTTACCACCAGAGGTTGAGACACGGAGTTGATTGTGTTCTAATAACTAATTTAGATAAGCGTCTAAAAATGCACATCAGTTAAATGTCTGACACAGCCATTTTGGAGGCTACACTTAAGCTGTCCTTGATAGAGTCTCATTCCATCTCTCCTATTTTCTCTGCTAATTAGAATTTCATGTTCCTCGGTCTCTGGATGTATGCATTAAAAACGGTACAAATTGCCACAACTGCGGGCAATTGCCTTCAGCTTTCTCCGGTCACCGTCTCTGTGATGGGAAAATTCTCCACAGCAGCCTGCCTCTCTCTCTCTCTTTCTCTCCCTATTTACTCTTCTACTAACCTCCTGGTGATCACGTCACCACGCAAGGATTAGAAGTATTTACTCACAACGTTTGGATGTCGTATTTTGTTGCTAAACAAAAACAAGCATGTTTGGGGGGAATTTCCTCCTAGATGGTATAACTGACATCTCTGTACCCCCTGAAATTCACACAAGTTGAACTGCAGAAGTAGGTGATTATTCACAGTCCGTTATAGCAGGCATACCCACGTCCTCATACCACGCACAAGTGATCCAATTATAAGTTTGCTTCTTAACCAGGGGATTGTTGCAGCCATAGCACTTGATGCAGCAAAGACGCAGCCCTCCCCGTGGACAGTGATAAACAAAGCCGCAGAGCTTGTCCTGTAATCTTCCGCCAGCTAAAGTAGTACGAGGTTTAGTTAACACAAAGAAGATCAAGGAAGACCCAAATGCTGCAGAGAGAGATCGTTGCTCCGCTGGCTGGGGACAGCAGATTTTCGTGGTTCACATCCCACTGGAGAGAGATTGGTGGTGAAATGACTGGGCATGTTCTACACGTTAAATATTTTATGTACATATAGATTGTCTATCTGAGATACTAGCAGGTCTCTAACAAGGCGGGTTCTGACATCTTCGCAATGTTTCATGCGTCTGTCCCCCAGCGCTCCAGGGAGGTATAAAATTGCTGATGCAGAGAAAGGCTAATTGGCCAAATCCACGCCGAGACTTAAATTCCAATGTGCCACATAAGGTATCTACACACAAAAGGTTCATCCTCAAAATCCTGTTCCTTACCCCTGGTTATTTCTAAAGATACGACGCAGCAACATTTCTGCTATCTAAGTATTCTGGATCTGAAACATTGCTTCTGCTGTCAACTGGAAATGCCTCTGTCTTGACCGCGAACAGGGTCACACCAGAGTCCCATCAGTATTCGGAAACGCGCTGGCAGGGCCGCCTGGCCCTGGTGCATGTGTAGGTGTTCATCGTGGAGCTCATTTAGCCAAGAGCTCGCTCTTAGGTGCTCCAGAAGCCTTGCTGAAGGCTGCAATGTGCCTTTTGGGTTAGCAGCAAACACGCAGTGTCGCTCCTGCCTCATCTGCTGCTTTCCCACCTTCCACGCTCTCACAGACCTCCTCTCCCGAGCTGTCCTGCCAGCTCCCTTTCCGGCCTCTCAGCTACGGAGTTCTGTTCTGCTGGTCATGCATCTGGCATCCACTGAGGCAAAAGGCATAGCTGAAACTTCAAATGTTTAGTAGTATTATTCGTATGTCATGGAAAAATCATACTGTGTTTTATCTGTTACCACTCCATCTTCTTCGTTACAAAAAAACCCAAAGAAACAAACAAACCAACCAGTGGCAAAACACCACGTAGTGAATGGACAGAAAGCAGGCGCTGATGCAAAAGGAAAATCCCTCTCAGACAAAATAGGTCATCGGTGAGTGAAGAGTTAAAACGTTTCATGACAACTTTGCTGCCAGATCCAGATAACGCTCCTGCAGGTAGAGAACAGTATCTGTAGTGCATCCAGCAAACCTTCGAAACACTCTTGAAGGGAATAAATACGTTTGCATAATAACGACGCGAAGCATTTCTGGATTTACTAGTGTGATGCAAGAAGAATCCTTACCCTGGGTAAGGGAGGATTCTGCAGGCAACCTTTGACTCCTTTCAGGTGCCCATCTGTTTCCTGCACGTGCATAAAACTTCTCTGACGCTTCCCTTTTGCTGCGAAGCTTACTGTCGGTGTATTATAGAGACCATGAACTTACCTGTTCAGGCAGTAGCCGTGGAGGTTTATGACATGGATAACTGACTTAGTTGTGGCCTAAATTGTTTTTTCTTTGTAGTTTTAGATGACATTTCTTTCTTTCTCCCTTTGTTAGCACTTGCATCTATTCTATCTGAAATCTATATATCAGTGTATGTGGTATATTTAACTTTTTAAAATTACCTCTTTAGCATTGTGTTTTAACATGGCTCTTCTTTTAATAACTGTCACTTTGCCAACTGAACGAAACAAAAATCTGGGAGGAAAAAACCTAACTAGGAACTACGAAGTCAAAAAACACCAATACTGAGAATTCTGTGAACACCGTTTCAGCCCAACTAGTTAAAGTAAGGGAGAGAAATTTTTTTTTATTCTACAGTCATGAAATTACAAACCAGTCCTTGACCGTGACAGATGAGTCAGGTTTTGACCTCAGCAATGCAGTAAAAACTCAGCTCTAATGAAACAGGCAAATATCAATACAGCGATTAGCTTGGAAGATAATATTCTGAGAGGCTTTTACAGATGACCTAACTCCACTCACAAAAAAGGATTATATTCTTTCTTTCCCCCCCTTTGTAATATTTGAATACCAGCCCTTTAGCTGAAAACTGTTTGCTTTGGGGGTTTTTCTGTTTTGTGTTGTTTACTGTAGAAATCTCAGGAATTTAAAATCTCATTTTCACACATAATACTGGAGAACTTTTGGGAAGTCTCGTACCACTTGAAGGACGATGCACTGGATGGTTGTGAACTCCTCCTAGACATGGTTATCTCTATTTAAACCTGGCTGTATGGGTTGCAATGGAAGCAAAAGTGATGTAAATGAAATTTAAATCAATTTGAGCATATTCACACACATTCAAGTGCACGCAAAATTACAGTGCCTCAACAGAATCTGTTAAAAAGAATCACGTTATTCGTTAATCTGATGCAACTTTTCAGAAGCTGGAGAAACAAGTTACCAACAGGATAGGCCAAAGTGACAAGTTACGGGGTATCGGCTGCCCCGTGGTGACTACGGTACGGACGCTCTCGGTGTCTTGCAGGGCCACCGGGAGAGGAAGAAGCGACTGGTTATTTGCCATGGGATGAAAACATGCCCACTGCGGAGATCATGGCGTCAGCGGCACACAGCGTGTTCACACCCAGCGTGTTCACACCCAGCTTCCACCCTGGTGGCCTCTTTCAGATTCTTTAACATCAGGCTCCTAAGTCACCTTTGAATACCATTTCTGTGATCTAAAAAAGGGTCTTGTCTGTATCTTTGCACATGGCTCAATCATTACATCTTTGCTATGAAGTTTTGAATACATTGATGGCACATACAACCCTGAAATGTCTGTTTTTAATATTCTAAAACATCCCAGAAATGTAATGTGTTATAAATTAATTTTGTCATCTAAAAAAAAATTTATCTTTTAAAGGTTTTCCATTTCCCTGACTCAGACCATTTCCTAGTGGGTTCTGCATAATGAATATTAGCAGAGGTTGGCTTACCACAGTGTCTAGTGAGACTCATTTATCAAAGCCCAGGATGTGCGCCGTGCGAAGAAAAAAAAAAAAATCCCATTGAAAATGAACAAAAAATTTCAGCCCTAACAATCGTTCCTCTCATTTTTGTATACTTGGGCATGTTCCAGTGCATGCAGCGAGAAGACAAAATGGCCATCTGCAGAACATGAAATGTGTCTAACGAGAGATTTGTACACCTTGAAAGTCACGGTGCTGAAGCTGCAAATGACTAATGACAGCCTTTCCTCATGAGTGGGATTAATTGCATCACCCCTTGATGCTTATTTCTGTATCCCGTTTATACCTGGGAGTAGTTACAAGGTAACTCATTCTTTGATTTACATACCAGATAAAATCTGGTAAGTAAAGGAAATAAAACAAACTTACTTTCACCCCAAACCAGCTTTTGGGTAGTAATAACGTTACAAACTGAAAGTAGTCCTTTTAAGCAGAACACTGTGAAAAGGATCCTAAGCACCCGGGGGTTTCGTGTGTGCTTTTGTTGTGTATTACGGTACCTTTTCACTTTCAAGTATCATAGCCGCGCGCCTGAGAAGTAGCAGCCACCGGACATCAAGTAGTAACTGAGTACGTGCACATTCACACACGCAAATACACGGGCGTGTTTAGGTCTGCTTCTGCAGCCACACACCGAGAAGCCAGAGGCGTATCAGTCTGCTTCTTTCCAATAGAAAAGTGCCAGTTTTGCCCAAGGTCGTATCCTGCAGACGCACATGCGCGCACGGACAAGGTCCCTTGTGTAAGCCACAGCGGTGATCTAACACGGCTCGGAAGTGGGTGGATTTCCAATTTCATCTAAACTCTTGGACTTTTGTAAAGGGACTTCACTGTCAGTGACAAGTTCGGCACAGGCACAGGGTTGGCTCGTTTCTACGTTTCTCATGGTTAACATCAATGGATTGCTCGTAATGCAGTTGAATCCAAAATTACAGACTGGAAAGCCGGCTGCCTCCAACACACCAAAAGCATGATGGTTTTGGTACAGGCTCACTGGCCTTGCAGGAAAGGGAGCTCTGGAATCACAGCATTGGTCCGGCAAGGCACGGGGTCTTGCTAAACCAGGCAGAAAGCGGTTTCCACGTGCAGTCGAGAACAGGGGCGATGGGAGGGAACTCAGATGTTCGCAATGCCTGCTGTGAAGTCCGCTGAGCTGTAAGCAGATTTGCCTGCTCCCGGGGAGGCCGAATTCCACCGCTCTGGGAAGGACCCCCAGTTTTCGGACGCAGCTGTCCATCCCCACTGTGGCAGGGAAGGTTTCAGGGGGAGCGACAACAAGGCTTGTGCTGCCAGCACAACGGGACCACAAACAAAAGGGGGACTCGAAAGGAGATGCGGCGCAGACACCTCTGTGCCTTTGATGAAAACTCAGAGCCAAGGCAGCGGAGGGAAGATTAGTCCACAACGCTGTTGGTAAGTCTGGCTCCCAAGGCCTACACGCTTTCTGTTTGTTCAAAGGTTTGCTCTGATATTTTTGAGCCATCCTCTGCCGCTAATGTGGAACACCTCATCTGTGCCCTTACTGCATTTCCACTATAAATTCACTGCTTCTCCTTCAGTGCAGAAAGTAGTAAATGGATTTACAAGCTTCTCTTCTTGTCCTCAGTGACTGACTTCTCTTTAAGCTGTTACAAATGGCCAAAGCATTCAAGGGAGAGAGAGATGGATTGATTTCAGATTTGCATTTTTGTCCTTCCCACTGCAAATCTGCTCCTCCAGGAGGAGGTTTCTGGCTCCCACCTCCCCACTGTAGCTGCTCTTTCCCTGGTGTTGCGACACTGCTACCTTTGATGGTACATTTGAATGTACTTTTTTAAAAGGAGAGAAAATATAGTGACAGAAATGGGAAAATTTCCATTTCAAGCACCATCTCTTTTTTCCCCTCAGCACTTGTTATCTTCAAAGAGCTGTACAAAATTGACTGATGAATTCTCCCCACCTTACTGGAAAGTGTCATCCATCCCACAGGACAGGTAAGGCAAGCGAGCAATAGAGAAATGGAACAACACATCCGAGGTCTCAGAATAGGTCCAGGGCTGAGGGCAGCTCACAACCTCCTGGCACCTGCGTGGGGACTCTCTCCGCTGGAGAGGCCTGTTCTTAACACCCTTCATCCTGAACAGCCGGGCAAGAGGATTTCAGTTTTTGTTAAGTAATGGAGAAATCTATCTGCCTTCCTAAAGACATATACCTCTCCCGTTTAGATACTGGAGGCAGGTTCAGGCTGTACATACCTAGAAACATCTGCTCTCTGGATTTTGATGCAACAGTGGACTTTTACGCTCTGAATTCAGCTATTCCCACTGTCAGTAGTTTTATAGCCTACATAGAAGCCACGATATGCGTCTTTCAATCACTGTTTATTGCAGGAGGTGAGAAAAGAACCCGAGTACTACAGTGCCTAAAAACCACAGGTTAGGACTTACTTAAAGTAGTGCAGCAAAATGGATCGGTCAGCTTTGCAATGGAAGAGCAGTGCAGCAGCCTGTGAGCTTTTCTTGCCCAGCTTTTGTTTGCAGACCTGCTTCAACGAGGAGACAAATCAAAAAATAAAATAGTGTGGGGGTAGGAGCACATCCTGGAACCTGCCTTCACAAAAGCCCTGCAGCTCCACTCTGATTAGGAAGCAGGTCTATTTTCAGGGATTTGTCACCTACCCTCCAAAGTACTGGCTTAGGAGCTTTAGCATACACTGCTTTTTTCAGCAGCTTTTTGATTTTGCATGTACTCACAGTAACGCAGATGAGACATGGTTGGCATTAGGCTTCTGATGCAAAGATCCCCAAGCCCAACCTATACTAATATTCACCCACCAGCTGGTGCCTCTGGAGCACTGGCAAGGCTGGGACATCGGCAGGGCATTTTCTAGGCAGGACTCCATTCTGCACAGCCACATAGCAACACTGCAGACACCTAAAAACTACAAGGACTCTGGTCACAGTGAGAAGGAAGCAAAAAGACAGCACCAATGTTTGTTCTCCCCTGCAAAATCCCACCCCTCTTTCCTTCTTGGTGTAAACAGCGTTTGGGAAGAAAGTAGCCTCAGATTCAGCGCATTTGCATAGCTTTGGGGGTTGTCTCTGTTTGGGACAGCGGTTAAGTGAAACCAATTTAATCCAGTCAGTTTTCTGTCCTTGAAATCTATGACCACTGATCACCTAGGCTGATACTGGAACTCTCTGATCAGAAGCAGTCTGACATTTACTGGGGCGGTTCGATGAACATTCACTCTAAATAAGCAACAGAGTCAGGTCACCATAAGGCACCAAACCCGAGATCTACACACTTCGCTGAAGAGCTTTCAAAAGCAGATTGAAAACTCTCAGTGGAGGCATTTTCCCCAGGCCCTCTCCCAAGGCCATCCTCGCCCCACACCTTCTCGCCCCCCCCACGCCTGGTAGCAGGGGCTGAGCTGCTCTGCAGGGATTTCACTGCTGGGACTTAGACTGAAAAGCATCTTAACTTGTATTTTGGTCTTAATACCTGCATAGGTAGTTGAATTAACAGAGTCAGTTCTCTTGTTTTGCAGCACTGGATGCCTGTTTAATGCAATACATATTATTCAAGACCCTTCTGCAAAATTTCAGGGAGTGAGAACAAGCACTTAAAATGAGACACGGATAAAGCCCACAGCAACCAACTGAGGCATATTGGCATCTTGATGTACAGATCTCCGTGTCCTTTGCTTTGACTAATGCAGCTGCTGTAGGACATTGGTGCCTTCATGACTGATGCTGTTTGCAAGCATTCTGTAAGCAAGAGTCAGCCGGTGGCTTTGGATAACCTCTCAGATTAAAACACATCATAAGACACTTGCTATTAAACAGAGACTCAACAATAAGAGTAAGTGGGTTTTGAGCAGCGAGGGGTTCAGGCAACTCACGTGCCGCAAATTAAATGCACACAAAAATCACAGTTTCTGTTTCCCTGTCCACACACAAGTTGTGTTGGGTCACCCTAAAACCGAGACACTCAGCAATGTGGAACATTAGCAAAGAAAACGTTTTGTCTGGCAGAAAGCCTTTGGTTTCCTTGTTAGTTTGTGTTAAAAGCTTTCTTAAGGAGTTTTCAAAAGAAACATCCCTTCAAAACAAACTATGTTAGTGAAAGTGTTTTGTTCTCAAAATGCTAAAACAAAACACACCAGCATGCAAATAATATTTTGAGCTCAAATCAGTTTGCCAAGTTTGTAAGCAGTTCCAGGTGGGCAGAAGTGATCTTTGCCATTCATCACTGCTAGTAGGAGTTTTGATCTCTCTGAAGTGAAGCATCTGGCAGAGAAGGAGCCACTGCTTCGGAAAAAAACCCTTCTGAACAGCACAGGATGATGCTTGCTTGGGACAGTTCTGGTCCTTGCAAAGAAACCAGGGAAGAGCACTTATTCTGCTTTTGAAACACACCGATCCAGGTGCTTTCCCAGCTCATTTTCAGAGGGAACGCTACACCCTCCTGTGCATCACAGAACTGCCTCATTCTCAAATTACTCTTTGGACAACCGGGTTAACCTCATACACCTTGTTACACCGGTAAAATTGCTGGTTGCCAACAGCCAGCATCAGCGACGGGAGATGCTGAACTTCGCTGGATTGCAAGCACAGCCAAGGAGAAGGAGCCTCAGCCCCATCAGAAGCACGAGGTGACGGCCCGGGGAGGCTCAGCGCTGGTCACGGTGCCTCCACTGCAGACACCATTGTCAGCAAGGTGCCATTTTGCCTGGGCTTCGTCCAAGGTTTTTATTTTGCAGAACTACTTTGTATTTCTTTTCTCTCCTGTAACTCAAGCCTGTAACTGCCACCCTGGATGATTAAACAGATGTGTTTCTAGAGAGAGCGAAGCCTGTGCATTGTATTATAGACACGAGATTTCACCACACACAAACTTAAAGTGTGTCACAAGGAGGTGATCTGGACCTTGTGATTATTTTCTTCCTTATAGTTTATTTTTTTTGCATACCTCTCATTTTTATCATCTGGGTTCCTCACTCAACCCTTTTTCTTCCTCCCTGCCTCAGTTCTCTTCCTTGGGTTCCCCCCCCCCTTCCTTTTTTACCTTCAGCTTTTCTTAGCAGAATTGAGTGCTGCAGCTGGTGTGGCTTTATTTCTTCTTCTTACCCTCCTCCACACCTTGCACTTCTAGTCTCTGCGACTGTATCTATCGATGGAACACAAAGTACATGCAGAGCGCATCAGATCTGATGGCACTTCAGTCCCTCCTGGGGACCGAAGGAGGGAACACAAATGGGTCTCTCTCTCACTGTAGAAATGTCCAAACCGGGACAGCTTGGGCACCGTCACGGTGACCCCAGCAGCCAGATGCAGGGAGAGGCTATGTTCCCATGTGCTCAGAGAGGAGCACGGTTCTTGCATTTTGTTCTCACACCCACCCGCAGCTCACACCTACAAGGAAATAATTTCACCCAGCAATACAAAGAGAACAGTAATAAAAGCTTTCCAAGGGAGCGGTGGGACTAAGCTGGTGCCTGGCACAGTTCTTTAAATCCTGCTGTGAAAGGGAGCATGAGGCCATAGCCTGAGACACTGCTGCAGGGCAGGCAGGGCTGGCCGGCTGCCCAGCAGAGATCCTCTCTCCCTGCATCCACCATCCACCCTTGTGTCTCCTTGCAGCCTACACAGCAGCAGGAAAGCCCAATATCCTCCTTCCAGTGGGGAAAACACAGCAGCTGCCCTCCCTTCATCTGCTCTTACTGGTCCTTTGCGCTGTCGTGGGGCTTTTCCCCTCAGCCGCCGGCTGACAAGCCCCCGGCAGCGTGTGAGGCTGTTTACACAAGTCTTTATGTCTGTGAATGAGCGAGTGGGTGTTGACGGAGCACTGCAGTCAATGAATTTCCTTCAAAGAAAAATGGCTCACTCCCACAGCTTCTGCCTCTCCAGAGACAGGGAAATGTGGCATGGCTTGCCGAGGTCCCTTCCCGGGGACATCAGAGGGCACAGCAGCCCAGGGCAAGTAGCACATGCCACAGGCTCCCCCAGGATGATCACACTGGCTGCACACAATGAGGCAGTGGCTTTTTTGTGCCCGGGATAAGCGAGCAGGAGGGAGAAAAGCATTGGGTGTAAAATTGTTCTTACCCACGTTAGAGGCAGCAAAATCTCCTACCTGGCAAGTCTCAAGACTTCACTGAGCTGAGCAGTTCCTGCAAGGAACAGGGTCGATCCACCGTTCAACTGTCATTTTGTTTCTTTTTAAAATCAATGATCTAAGAAAAAAATATCATTTTTAACATTCTAACACAAAAATCAGGGAAGAAAGGTGAACAGGATGCAACATGGACACTGAGCAATCCAGACCATCACCCCAGCCAGCATCGCGTTATGGACGCATGTGGAGTCAGGTCTCAGTGCTCAAGGGACAGAGCTGTCCTCACCGGGGGGGGTGATCTGACAGTGAGCTTCCGACAGTACCAAACTGAACTAGGAAGGTCGCAGCACCGCTATGTTGGACACCGTTGCTGCTGCTGGAAGACTGGGGCCAGTTTTGATGCCCACGATACTAGAAAATGAGTGAGCAGGCTCTATGGGTGGTTCAAAATAACCAAAGGATTTGAAAACATGCCTTGCACTGCCAGCTTCAGTTTCTGAGAGTGAAGCTTATGAATGATGTGCTTACTCCCTACCAGGGGCTAATGTCCAGCGAGAAAGCCAAGCGTTGAATCATTTGGTTTCTCGTTGATTATAGAGGGATGGCAACATTCCTTTCTGTCCAGAACAAACTCTTTCAGGCAGGGCCTGTACGAGACCTAGAAGCCACGATAGTAGGAAATTAATACTAAGAGCAGGCTGGGCTACAAAGCAGAAAAGCTACCTCTACAAACCTAGAATTAGAGCCAGTGGGTAACGGGAGATCTTTCCCACTCCAGTCCTTTGCATCACCCCATTATACATCCTGTTACCTGAATAGCTCCCGAAAGTGCCACCTGCCTCTCCTCTCTGCTCATCAGTCATCTCTTCTGCCTGCCTCTTACTTCAGATCCGCTTTTAAGGCTGCCTGCTATTCTCAGAATAGCCTCCCAGTTCGTGTTTGCTAAGCTGATGCTTCCTTCTGCTGCAAAGAGTGCCATCCCTGCAAATTATTACAGTAATAAAGACACTGGCTGTGCTACATTTGCACTCTGTTATAAAGCACAGCCTTTTGAGTCGGAGCTCCATGGGGACAGTACAGAAAGGTGAGGAGCTATGCAGCAGGATTCAAGCCCTGATTAAGGAGCAGACACATCTCTCCCCTCTCTTGCAGTACAGGTTTAGGTCTTGATTTTCAGCAATCAAATCTGCTCCCTATTCACTTATTCCCCTCACTCCAAACACACAGACACAGTTACCAATCATTCACTTCTTTAATACGCTTTAAATTCTTAACTACAAACCACAGCCCCACGTTTCAGCACTTACCCATTCTGGTCTCTTTTCTTTCTTTACAAGTAACTCCGTTCAATGCTCTGGCCTCATTAGGTAGAGCCTGAATCCTCTGCAGCTGGAAGCACCTTGCTGATCTGGCCCAAATACTCCAAGATTTAACATAAAAGCCTTACGCAGCTCCAGTTTGCTGGGACAGCCGAGCACGGCCTCCGACATTGCGGCATTGACTTCCTGGTGTAGGAAGGAGCATACAGTTCAACAGCATCTGACTTTAGCTTTTGACTTTACAGCCCAAGCGATGTTCTTCTAACCCTGCCATTTTGCGTGCAGTTTCCCAATTATTTTGAAGACATGACACATCGGGTAATTGTACCCATAACAGTTCTCCACCTTGCACTGACAAGGTGTCAACGATAATGAATTAATACCTGGGCTTCATTTGCAGCGCTGTTAACCAGCAGAAGTAGAAGGCTCTTTTGTCAGAGCTGGGACCAAACTATTAATCTGAAGAGGAGGATTCCAGCTCAGTGCACTAGCTTACTTTTTCCCTCAGGTTTATGTAGCTGCACACGAGTACAACAGCCCAGGTGCCAGCCACTACTCATGTCAGTCATTTCATCACCACTGCGCTGCCATTGAGGGCTTTGTCGATTTATGGCAGCCCGTGACCTGATTTCTCAGCTCTTCTTGCTTTCTGACGCTTATTAAAAGAAAGTCACCAGGTGGAAATACAGAGGCCCAGGTAAGGTGGGCTGAGAATTTGGACATCGCTTTCTGAAGTACCAGGGGAGAGACAGCCATGCTATTGCTTCCTAACATGGTTCTGCTAAAAAGCTTTCTAAACCATTTTGCATATATTACAAGCTTGCCTCTTTGACAGAAGAAAAATCCCTTGATAGGATTTGTGTGTAATTAGCTGGTTTATTCATTTAACAGGTCTAATTCAGAGATCAGCTATGTGTGAAAAGTGCACCAGGTTTTAAATCTGCACGGAGTGCAACCAGCTTAAACCAACGCCTTATGAAAGGACAAGTATGTGCGAGAGGAGGCATTTACCATGTGCTGAGCTTGGGCTGGTAAATTTGGTATTTATAGCAAAGCTCTTCTTAAGAAGGGCTTGACAGAGGAGATAAATCTCATAAGGAGAAACAGTTGCCAACTGCCCAACGACGGGATGTTTTCATTGCACCGGTTATTGTCTTTGCAGGGAGGTTTGTTTCAGTAGCTGCCTGTGCCTGCATTTGCTTTCAGACTCTGCTGAACTGGCTGTAGGGTCTGGGGAAGCCACAGCTGCGGTTGGGGTCCGAATTCACCGTACTCCCGCTGGACAGTGGTCCATGCTCATTGCAACACTGCAAGACACAGACCTGGATCCAAACATGCCCACATGACAGAGTTCAGCGTTCTTCCTACTTTCAGCATGGGCCACATTCCCTCAAGAGACCAGCTTTAGCCTTTTGCGCAGGGACTGCTCACACCAGAGGACACCACACTGCACAAGAGCCATTATTTTCCTCCCTCCGTGGTTTCAGTTCAAGTGAGGATGCCAAAAACTCCTCCCTTCCCTTGTGAGGGGTGTTCAGCATTCTTGGTGTTGCGGCTTCTCCAGTCTTTGTACAAGACAAGGTATTTTGGAAATGCCAACAACAGATGAGTATTTCTAGTTAAAAAACATTGATCGATAGACACCGTAGAGGCCAGGCTTTCCCAACAACAGTCCCCTGTGTGCTACATCCTTTCACAGCTATTACTAGTACGAGGCAGACCTAACATCTCCCAGCAACTCTCAAACCTCTCCATTCTGGCTTCACTCCTCACAGGGCAGGCTCATATCCCTCGTCCTGATGGCAGAGCACTCTTGTGCGGGTTTGTTTTAGGGATATAACACACCGTTCCTACGCCTCAGCATTTCATAGCTCTGTACTTCCTAACAGCAGCTTTTGAAATAAAGTCTGCATTGTTTTTTTCCAAACTAGAACCGAAGATGTTCTTTAAGTTCCAGGGTTTAAGGTAAATGATGACACATACCCGGCAGCATCACTGGCTTTAAATGTGCTGTTTCCACCTTACTGATTTAAGACCATAAGAGAGATAAAATTGACTTCCACCACAAGGCAACACATTGCAACACATTGCAACACATGCAACGCCCACAGCGGGGCACTGTTATGCTCCTCGCAGATGATAAACATTTCCAGCCACAGGTAATTTTGTTTCCTGGAATGGAAAGACTAGTAGAACAGTCATTGAAGTGAATCAGAAATTAATCTTTTCCTTACAAATCTGCCATTATGGAAAAAAAAAAAAAACAAAGCAGCAAGAACTGGCTTAAACAACCCTTCCCTCAATTGTGCAATACTTTGCTTTTTCCTGCCTGGTAAGGGACTAACATTCCAACTCTGCTCCCCACTCCCGGCTTCTGAGGACACTGCTCTGACGACTACACAGAGCAATAGCACCGCAACGGTGACAGAGCCGCTGAACAACCTCTTGCCCAACCCCAGGACAAAGGAGTTCTTCCTCCTCATCTCACAAGAACATAAGCACTGACTGCGAATGAGCCCTATGCTTTGCAATCTCTCTCACTGCCTTCCCTTCCCAGCCAAGCCAGCAGAGCTGCAACCTGAACAAAACAAAGGGTTCTAGAAATGTAAGTATTTGCTCATGAGCCTTTTGTTTATGGCCATCTGCTCTCTCACAGCTGGAAATGCCCTGAAGTCTTCTCTTCCCCCATGTGAAATATGGTACCTAGATACGAACAGGGTAAAAATTAGAGTGCAGTATCAGATCAGCTTCCAATTACACCCTACATTAGAGTGCTATTAACAAAGCACAAGGGTTCAGAACAGTGCTGTTCCACAACTCGCATCCTGTTGAGCTACCTCTTCCCATAGCAAGAGAGCAAGATGGAGGTTACAAATTCACTTTCAACATGGTTAACATTGTACCAACCTCTTGGCAAAAGCCAAAGCTATCACTGAATTTTTTCAGCAACACTGTGACAAGGCTGACAAGCAGACATCTGCAACAGTCCGTGATGAAGGTTAACCATAGCACTTATTGTCAGGATACACCTCGTCTTTGATAAATGAAGGAAGACCTTTGAGCTTTTTCTCTTCCCCTGCAGGATCACAATCGATCTAGGGGTTAGAAACCTATTCTTAGTCCTGCTTCCAAATGACTAAACACATCCTTCAAGGCCACCCTCTTGATAGCAGGCACACGCATTCAGCTAATTCTTTGTCTATTTGTCAAAGCAACTGAAATCCACCCCATGGCCACAGTGACAGCAGTCCAACCCTTGCTCCCTGCAGAACAGCTTTAAAACAGGGCATGATCATGCAGAGGTAGGTATCCCTGCTCCTCAGCCTCCCCCAAAGTAACTCAAAGCCACACTTTGTTGGGTTGTTTGATGCTTTTGTTTATCACATGTAAAAACACTACTATTTCTGTTTGCAGCTACCTTTTGCTGCACTGCAAGTCACACAGCTCCACACATTGAAGACCAGACAGGCAGAGAAAGGAATTGAACTGTTTATGCCCGAGTCACAAGGTCGTGATCCCAGAGGGTGTTTAATACACAGAACCCCCCCCACAGGGACTGTTCTACAAAAGCAGTAGAGCGTTACAAGTAACAGATCAGCATTGGTGAAAACACGAGGTGAAGGAATTGTCTAGGGGGGGAAGAGGACCTGCAAACTGGTCTTTCTCCTTCAGCTGCCCTTATCTCTCTAGTACAGGTAATTGTGATCTAAGTAGATGTCTAGTGCCTTAAACCAGAACAGGGGTTGACTGATCCACATAGCTTAGTTGACACGAGGGTTCCTGAAGTTCCTTCCAGCAAAACGGGCCTTGCTGCCGAGCTCCTCTTCAATTCTGATGGAAAGGAAAGAGTGCTGGGTGTGAGCAGACAGTGTAGAGCTCCTGCATTACCACAGCTGCTGGCCTTATACTACATCACCTCATCTACCCAGTACTGAAGATACCAGAGTCACAAGCCAGTTCCCACCAAGCAACTTCCATTATATGCATGTTCAACTGCACTGGTCAGCGTCACCCATCTTACCTAACTTCACCCAAACATTTTAAATGCTTGCCCAAGGGAACTGCATCATGCAGACAGAAAGACAGCGTCTCGTATCTAGTATCACAGGATGCTTTGTATGATGTTCCCCTTTAGCACGTCTGTTACAGGCATTACCCATCCAACTCATCATTCAGCCTAGAGCCAGCTCTGCAAGCACAGCACCAGCCCAAAAGCACCTCCGCCAGTGTCAGTTTAAGTCCTTAAGCTGCAGAGTGTTTGAGATGCAGAAGACCAACATGTGCCCCAAATGCATTAGTGGAGCATCCATTCTATGTCAGGCTTAACCCTCAACCCTCCCTGCCCCACAAGCCTCACCTCAGCAGCTGGTTGTACTTGGCTAGACGCTCAGATCGGCAAGGGGCACCAGTTTTGATCTGAAAGGGAAATCAGAAAGTTAGTGAAGAACCATAGCAGAAATAAGGCCACAGATGCCAACACAAAACTATTCTGTTCTGTTTAGAGTAATAAGCATAATCACAAACTTCATTTCAGCATCGGGCTCTAAATAACTGTATACTCAAACAGGATAGGGCTTGGGAGTAATAAAGGTTGTTCATTTGCTAACAGCTTCGGTATCACAAAATCCCAATACACCCACTGGAGTTGACTAAGATTTTTTTAAATTGGTGATTAACAGTGAGTTTACACAAGATAAAGTGTTCCCTCATCACACTCCCATAAGGCAAATCAGCTTCCTGTATACAGGAACAGCAAATCTGCATGCCTTAAGTCAGAGCAGACCCCATCTGCTGTGCAGCATGGCTTCATCACCATATTATCTCATCAAGCAAAAAGGCAAGCTACAGCAGCTACAGATACCAACCTGACCAGTGCAGAGACCAACTACCAGATCAGCAATGAAGGTGTCTTCTGTTTCTCCAGAGCGATGACTCACCATCACACCCCAGCCATTGGACTGAGCAAGCTTGCAGCTAGAAGAGATAAACAGATGAGGCCTCACACCATGCCTATTCACTTAGCAGCCTTTGCTCTAGTGATGCTGTCAAGTGGCAGGCCTTCCTTGCTTTGACAAGACAGAACTGCCCTTTGGTACGTGTTAGGGTTAGATCATATGACAAGGCAGTGATAAAGAGCTGCTTTTACACATGCTTAGACCCAGTGAAGTTGTTTGATGTGCCTATACAACTTCAAGGCCATAAAGGTACAGGTTTACCTGCCAATATCCTCTATTAGTTAACAATTGTTCTCCCTTCACAGATGCCCAATCAACACATTTCTATTCCACTAGCTCCGGTCTGCATGTTCATCTCCCTCAATTAGACAATCCCCCTCCTGGCATGGCCAAGAGGGGAGAACTTACGCTTGCAGGGACTCTGTCACAGAGCCAATCTGGTTGACCTTAAGAAGGAGGCAGTTGCAGGATTTCTCCTCCACAGCCTTGGCAATACGCTTTGGATTGGTCACAGTCAGATCATCACCAACCACCTGGATGCCAACACTCCCAGTGAACTTCTTCCAGGCAGCCCAGTCATCCTGGTCAAATGGGTCTTCAATGGACACCACTGTAGAGGGATACAAGGAGCTTTAAGACAACACCACCCTGAAAGGTCTTGTTTGAAAGCAGTGGTACCAAAGCGCTGCAGCCAAGCACTACCCACCTCAAAGAACATTCCCAAGACCCCTAAAAGGCTAGCTGTTTGTTCTGCTCTTGATCCCTCTTATAAGGGAGGCTGCCACCCTAACTCTTTCCTTCAGCAATCAACCTCTATTCACCACTACTACCGTGCTTCTTGTTGACGAACAACTTACAGGGGTAGCTCTTGACAAAGCCCTTGTACAGGTCAGCCAGCTGATCAGGAGAAATGTATCTGCTGGGATCGTCAGGGGATTTGAAGTCCAGATCATACTTTCCATCACGGTAGAACTCTGAGGCAGCCACATCCATGCCAATGACAACCTTCTCAGAGTAGCCAGCCTTGCCAATAGCAGTCTTCAGCAACTCCAGAGCTGAAACATGGTAAGGTATTTCTGAGTTCCCAAAAATCACCTTAACTCAAAGCTATTCATTTACCAACAACAGTACGTTCGCTTGGCAAAGAATCTCCACCATCCCTACAGAAAGCCCAAAGGCCACATAGAAGAGGTTCTTAAACTCTCCCACTTCTGAACCGACTGGAACAAGGTATTACTTTAATACTACTTTTAGCTTGCAATACCCTTGAGACACCATTATGGGATTCATAATCTCTTCAGGGAGGACTACGTGTCAGCCCAGAAAGCTTAATACTAGATGATACCACATCCTCTTTCAGCTTTATGCATGTGGGCAGGAAGTAGTGACTGCACTTTAATCCCTTTTAACTCCAGATCAGGTTTGGATTATCCAAACCCTGACAGGCAATGTGATACACAGCCTGCCTCAGCCCAGGGCATCCTCTCTTTGCATCTACCTGGTCTCCACTTGCACACTTATACACAGAAGAGGGAATAGAACTACTCAGTAGGAGTCCCTGGATACTACCCACTATGCTACCCTGTTTGGCTGAGTCCAAGCAAGGAAATTCAATATGGTCATAACCAGTAAGACTCTCCCACTCACCCCTGACTCAAAGCCAAGCAGCTGGGTCAGACAGGCTATTTACAGTAGGAAGCTTAGATCAAGTGTTTTTGTTTGGGATTTTTTGTGTGTGTGGTTTGTTTGGTGGAGGTTTTTTTGTTCGTTTTCTTGTTGTTGTTTTGGTTTTGTTTGTTTCTCTTCAACATGTTCATGTAATACAAATTGCAAAAGCAGCTGCTGTCAGCAACACAAATTCCTTGGGCTGTAATGGTCATTCAAGGTCATCTTCACTGATATCTGCTAGGGTACAGACCTAGCAAGAGCTGCATGTGACTGTGGGATTCAGAAACGTCCTGATTTCTAGTGCTGGTTCAGTTATCTTCAGCATCAGAAAAGGCAATGCAGTTCAGAGGCCACCTTCAACAGTAATATAACTAACAGCTTTAAAGTAACAAATAACTTAAGAGTTCTAGTATTCTACTGGCTTTCACTTTGCACAAGACAAACTGCCTCCCTCCCCCACGGGCTTCTGAACAGAACTGTTTGGCTGTGGAAGCAGCAAGTGCCTCAACTTCCCAGGCAAGCCTTCATGCACTCCCACACATTACCAAGCACAGTCCAAACTGTTTTCCTCCTTTGTCAGCAGAAAAACAATTCCACTAAACCTTGACTGCTGACTTCTGGGAAACCTGCAATGCACACAGACATTCCCATACCACTTTTCAACTGGAAGGTGGTAAGATGCCCTTAAGCTGCTACAGGAATGAAACAGTAATGAGGCATTGAAGTCAAAACCGTCCTGTCAAGCTGCATAAACTGATGCCCAAGGAAATAGTTCTGTGGTTCTATACTGGACCACACCAGTATAGCATCTTGGAAAGTCTGTCAGGATAGAAGCAGAGCAAAGAAACA
This sequence comes from Aptenodytes patagonicus, assembly GCF_965638725.1. Taxonomy (NCBI): domain Eukaryota; kingdom Metazoa; phylum Chordata; class Aves; order Sphenisciformes; family Spheniscidae; genus Aptenodytes; species Aptenodytes patagonicus. Next base: position 5,161,240 of record NC_134967.1, on the reverse strand, counting down.
GCATCAAGTCCTACAACCTGATGATCCTGCTTTCCATTCATACTGGACAGGCATGGCCTTCATTCTCTGGCTATCAGTTATGCCTCCTCCCACACTTAGCTCGTTCTTACCTTCTTTATTTTCCAGTATGTTGGGGGCAAAGCCACCCTCATCACCCACGTTGGTTGCATCCTTGCCATACTTCTCCTTGATTACATTCTTGAGATTGTGATAGACCTCTGCACCAATGCGCATTGCCTCCTTGAAACTGTCAGCACCCACAGGGAGGATCATGAACTCCTGCATAGCCAGCTTATTGCCAGCATGGGAGCCGCCATTGATCACATTGAAAGCCTTGGAGTAACCAAAAAGCAAAGTCAAGTTAGAATGCTTCAGGGTAAATTGATAACAGCATTTATGTTAAGACTCTTCATTCTCTAGAAAACTTGATCCAAGACCACAAGCTATCATGAAGCACCTGATCGGATCAAGTCCTTAGCTAGCCCTATCGAGATACTTACAGGAACTGGAAGAATGACTTCTGTGTTTCCAGCAAGGTCAGCAATGTGACGGTACAAGGGGACACCCTTCTCAGCAGCACCAGCTTTGCATACAGCCAGAGATACTCCCAAGATGGCATTGGCACCAAATTTGGCTGCAATAACAAGAAATTGTTTACAGAAATGTTATATCTTCATAAAGAGACTCAGCAATACCAGCACTGCGGTCTTGGTTATGGAAGTGCACAGCATACGCCCTGCACTGCCCATTGTTTCTGATAAGGTCAGCTAGAATTCTATAAACCAATCTTCATCTTTTCATGCCTCACTGCAACACAAAGCCCACTTACATTTGTTCTCCGATCCATCCATTTCCAGCATCAGTTTGTCAATCTTTTCTTGCTCCACAACGTTGACATTCTGCAGAGAGAAGCAAGCAAAGCACTGCTTGACACCAAACATGGCTCTACAAACTGTCATCTACCCACTGCATTTTTATTTCCCTGGCTGGCACCAAGAACTGCTTAAGGGCAACTACCAACAGTTCAAGAGACTAATTCTTGTCATTATCACAGAGCAGCATCTTCTGGTCACTTCCAGCAGACCAAAGCTGACAGATAAGTCGGCCACATCAAAAGCTTGTTCTGTTCTTCACATTCAGAGCCATAAGGCTGTCATGTCCCTTGACTTCCTGACATTTGCACTGCTATCTGCCTGGCACGGCATAGGAGAAAGCCCCAGTTTATGCCCCCTGCCCCTTTAGTGCAAGCTCAAAGACGACCAGCTTGCCCACAACATACAACCCATTCGTAACTTAGTACATAACGTTTGGAATTGTCGCTAAGAATGTGCAATCACTTTATGCATTACCACTTAGTTTTGCACCATCCTTTCTAGCTAGGGCTTAGTGCCCACAAAGGGCACAGAAATCTCACTCAAGCAGACTTTACTAAGATCCCCTCAGATTCCCTTCCAAACTAGCCAACTTGGATAAAACCCAGTCCCTCCCCATCATTCAGCCACCCTCTTAAGCATAAAGCAGCTTGTGTCAACTGCACACCACTGAAGTTCCCAGGTGTTTAAGTATTTCTGCACACTACAATACTAGGCTGCTAGAGATTGTTTTGATTGTGTTAGATAGGCAGTCATTAAGTAAAGCAATTACTGTAGGTCAGTTTGTTCACATGCACTCCAATACACAGGCTAACACCCCTCCACGTAATACAGTTCCTGTAACCACCTCTAGAGAGACAACCCATCAGGTAGGACACACTGGACTGGCATTAACTGATGTTAGCAGAAGACAGATTGCTCCTACCTTGCTAATCAGTGCAGGTGCAATTGTTTTATTGATGTGCTCAACAGCTTTTGAGACACCTGGAAGGAACAAGCAAATCAGACACTGGTCAACCACACTGGCTATGCAGGCATTAGTAGGTGATTTCAGTAACAATAAAATCTCAAGAATACCACCTCATGCTATTCAATCCCCAATCCAACCTGAGCTTACAGCTAAACCAGAACACTTAGAGGTCATCTCAATCAAATGGAAGTTGCATGAAGTAAGCATCATCTAGGAATGCCTGCTGCAATGTTAGTTTGCAAGACCATGCACTGGCGAAATTCGTCCAAGTGACAAGGTTGCACTGAAAGCACATCCATTACCTGTGTACACAATGCTGTCGCCAGGAACTCATTAACATATTTAACGGCTCTGGATACACCTGACAGAAGCGAAATGGACAAGAGAATCAAGGAAGAGATGAAGAGTCACAGCCAAAAACAAAGCCAGTCATGCAAGAAAAAGAAAAGGACACAAATAGGTAGACAGACCTACAAGTCAGCAAGTGTCTGATACTGAGCAGCAGACTAGAAACAAAAGGGTTCAAAGGGTAGAGGAAACTGTGCATCAGCCAGCGAGGCTGTATTTGTTCTTTCCACCCAGGTTTCCATACTATTGCAAACACCATTGTGGACCCAAACCTCGAGTGGCTGAATGACAGCATTTAGAAAAGGTTTTAGGATAGGCTACTCCTACCCATTCATAGAATGGATGAGTAAGGGGAAAGAAAAAGGTTTTCCCAGAAGTTAAGCATGCAGCAGCTCAGGCATTTCACTATCTGCTATCATTTTGTAACATTGCTAAAGCATCACCTTAGCACATGTTTTACACTTGATACAATGCTGGAGTACACTGTCTCTGTACCTGGATGCAGGCACAGAAATTGATTGTCTGCTCCTGGCTTCAGACAGGGAATAAAGCATGAACACAGCACGACCCTTTTAGTCTATGTGGGCCCACCATTGTGTAAACCAGCAGTTCCAGCATGAACTTGCTTCTTCCCCATAAGCAGAGACCATCATTAGCCAGCTACCAATATTAGCCTGAGGAATACTGTCATCCCTGTAGAGTGTTTAAAGACTTCCAAAGACCTAAGCTTCAGAACTGGTGAATGCTAATTAAGTGCACCCTGAACCACATTAATTGCCTTTTAAATGGTCTAAGTCTGCAGATTTATATTACGAAAGACCTACCAGCTATCTGCAACTCATCCCATTTGATGATTATTTTTTCATAACTCATGTTATTCCCCAGCTGACAAAAACCTTCAGCTGTGATAGCCTGTTGTGGAAGCTCAGACTACTGTCTAGTTAAGCACCATGAAGGACTGCCTATAGGATCAGATTTAACAGGTCTAAGCACACACACATTGAGCACACAGAGGTAAGTACACATTTACTCTTCCCAAGGAAAAGTGCCCTAGGTAAACAGCATAAGCTCTTCAGCTCTTTGGGACATTCAGCCATCTAGGAGTTTATTCTGTGTTAAAGTAATAACAACCATGAATCTTCTCAGACAAGGCTCTCCAAGCTCAATTCAATAGTTATCCACTCTAACTGCTCTTTCTTAATAGGCACAAAATATTTCAGCTTCCTTTCACCTGACTGGCAGAAAAGTTTGAATACAAGTAGTTCTCTCTCCCTGCCAAAAGTTAAGTTGATTGCATATACTTGGAAGGCATCACCAATGCTTTTACAGCAGCAAGCTAAAAGGAGTTCTGACCGTCCAAGCTCTGACCAGTCATAAGAATTACTATTAGGATGTTTATTGGGTAATGGCATCTTGTATGTGGCTATTCATTTTTCCCCCATACTTGTTCCCAAGCTGTCCTGGTTTTGGCAGGGATAGAGTTAATTTCCTTCCTAGTAGCTGGTACAATGCTGTGTTTTGGATTTAGGATGAGAACAATGTTGATAACACACCGATGTTTTAGTTGTTGCTGAGCAGTGCTTACACTAGCCAAGGACTTTAGTTTCCCATGCTCTACCAACTGAGCAGGCTGCAGGTGCACAAGAAGCTGGGAGGGGGCACAGCCAAACTGGCCAAAGGGACATTCCATACCATGTGACATCATGCTCAGTACATAAACCGGGGAAAGCTGGCCAGGGGAGCTGCTGCTCAGGGACTGGCTGGGCATTGGTCGGCAGGTGGTGAGCAATTGTACTGTGCATCACTTGCTTTGTGTATTATTATTGTTATAATTTTATTTCAATTATTAAACTGTTTTTATCTCAACCCACAAGTTCTCACTTGTGGTCTTCCAATTCTCTCCCCCATCCCACCAGGGGGGGAGTGAGCCAGCAGCTGCATGGTGCTCAGTTGCCAACTGAGGTTAAACCACAACCCAAGCTTGTCTGGTGACTGCTGTGTTTAGTTTCCTTTCAGAACATACAACCAGTCCCCAGACAACTAAAATATTACGCCACTAACACAAACTTAAGTATCCTGGCTACCTATAATGACAGACAAAAAGCTAAAGCGACTTTAGCTATCATGCAGTCTGAAACAGAAGTATCTTCCATGATTACCAGCGTACAGCTGCACATTAGCTGTGGTCAGCAGTTGGCATAACCCCCAGGTTCAAGATTTAACATGCTGGGATCTAAGGAGTCTATAGGGCCAAAGCAGATATATTTAACAGTTCTTTGACACATTTGGTCTATGAAGAGATCTTGTGACTAGCCACAGCATCACCAAGCCTTTTGGAGCAGGTAGTTTAGATGCTCTTATAACACACTACTACAGCACTCTGTACTCTGACATGCACCAACATGCAGGGCAACAGGAGTGGTGTAACAAAATATGTTTGGGCATACTGCACAGTCATTATCACCTAGCTAGCATGCCTGAGCTCCACGCACCCACCTATGGAAGTACAGTGATCTCCACCACTATGAGGCTGCACTGCTGGAGGCAGTCACTCTCCACATTGTCCCCTGGAAAATCCAGCAGTCTGTGCTTTACCTCTGCCCCAGCCACACAGCCTACGCATGATACACATCGCTATCATCTTACTGTTAACCTCCACCGCTTTTGCTTAATTGCCATGCCTTGCGCAGAATACAGATGGCAGTAAAGGAGCCCGTTGTCCTCTGCTACAATCTGGCATAAACATACAGAGCAACACAGCCATTGTAACAGGCCAAGCTGGGTACCAAAATTCAAGTTTACCTTTCCCCATGTAGCGTGTCTTGTCATTGTCACGAAGCTCCAGAGCTTCATAGACTCCAGTTGAGGCACCGCTGGGAACAGCAGCTCTGAATAGACCTGTTTACAACAGAAAAAGAGAACCATCTTAGCACATTCAAACCCACAAAACATTCTCCACCCATACACCATCCCAGCCTACCGCATACTTCCATCCCTGCAGATGGGAGAAGTAATCTCTAAACCACATCTCTGCTCACTTATACAGTGATCCTGAGAGCTGTCTGCTCCTTTACAGCATCACCAATTCATCAGTGTCTCTCTCATACTGATTAACAGCAAGCTGACTCATTCTCTTCCACTGTGCATTTCAAGTGTTTAAGTTAAGTCATCCATTTCCCTTCCAAAAAAGTAGCTTTATTCACTGAATCTACTTTTGAGCTCAGTCTGGCAGGCGAGCTCTTAAATTCTTCTAAGATATGGCATACAAAAGACAACTGGGAGGCCTATTTTGTTAATATGAGTTCTGAGCCCTTCCAACAACAGCACAGCCACCCAGACAGCTCATCCTTCCAGCCAAGGATGCTGAACTTCGAGCAGATCAGTACACTGAGGTCTGTTCTGCCTGTGGTTCAAGATGCCAGCTTCAGTCTCCAGTCTTTCCCTTATCCCACTACAGCAAAGAGCTTAGGAGGGGCAATCTCGTTAAATGACTGCATTAATCTTTTGAGGCAGAAAGATCAGCTATTTAGTTACAGCTATTGTGTTTGCTTATTCCACCAAACCACACTGGTATGTGTTTGCACAATGCCTTTGTCAGATCCTATCAGATGTGGGATGAACAACTAACAGACCAAGGGAAAGTCCTAAAATAATTAAAAAATATAAGATGTTATATGTGAAAACCCAATTAGACAAGTTGTTTAGTCATGCCTGAGTACTTATGCAGAGAAGAAATCATTACCCAAGATTTTGTTTCATTACACAAAGTGACTGCTAGACAAATCAAGAATTAAACTTCAAGTACAGTCATACAGAGTCATACACTGAAAACTAAGACCATTAGCAGCTGCTTAAGGACAGGAACGAAGGCCTTGTTAACTCCGAGTTCGCAAATGCTATCCCAGTTTATGCTCAAGGCAAGGGGAGGAAGGCAGGTTTGGATTAACACTTGCACAATTTAGACTGTAAGAAGTGGCACACTTCACTATCCAGGCCAACATCCTGAGCTCAGCAAATTCATTCCAGTAGAATGAGATAGAGCTTTTTCCTGCAAGTCCCATAGCAAGCTCAGCAACATGTTATATGTATGGAGGAAAGAGTAAGCACAGTTCCACTGCTAGAACAGGACAGTTTGACTTTTGACTGCCTCTTCAGTTCTGTCAGATACAAGAAAGGAATAAACACCCACAGCTAAGGACTCACCTTTGTTGGTAAAGAGGTCTACCTCAACAGTGGGATTCCCACGAGAGTCAAAGATTTCACGGGCATGGATCTTGAGAATGGACATCTTTAACACCTGAAAAGAAGAGCTGAGCATTAATCATAGAATTGTTTGGGTTGGAAGAGACCTTTTCAAAGATCATCTAGTTCAACACCCTTGCCATGGGCAGGGACACCTTTCACTACATCGGGTTGCTCAAAGCACTGTCCAACCCGATTTTGAACACTTCCAATCATGGAGCATCCACAACTTCTCTGGGCAACCTTTTCCAGTGTCTCATCACCCTCATCGTAAAAAATGTCTTCCTTATATCCAAACTAAATCTACCCTCTTTCAGTTTTAACCTGTTCATCAATATTCTTCACACACAGCTCTGTGCAATCAATCTTTTTTTTTTTTTAAAGCACAAAGGGCAACCCACACACCTCTCCTTCCTTGCCTGTCCCTCCTGAACAGTTTATAGCCATCGATTGCAGCACTCCAGTCATGTGATTCATTGCACTAAGTTTCTGTGATGGCAATTAGGTCATAGCTTTCTAGATGCACAGGGGCTTCCACCTCCTCCTGTTTGTTACCCATGCTGCATGCATTGGACACTTCAGTTGGGCTACCGACCCTGTCAACTTTTTAGAACAAGCCTGAATTCCTTTGAGGCATTTCGCAACTGTTTCATTGTTGGTTCTTAATATATCAGCAGCCCCTGGCTCTTCTTTGTTACTCAAAACTCCATCTCTTTCCCCAACTAAGTCTAGTTTAAAGCTCTCCTTATATGTCTTGCCAGCTTGTTGGCAAAAATGCCCTTGCCCCACTTGGTCAGGTGAACCCTATCAGCTCCCAAAAGACCCAGCTTCTCAAAGGTTGATCCATGATCATAAAAGCCAAAATCCTGAGTATGGCACCAGCTAGGCAGCCAAGCAATCACCTGTTGAATTAATCTCCTCCGTCCTGAACCCCTTCCTCTGACTGGGAGGATTGAGGAGAACACCACCTGCACTCCTGATCCTTTTAACTTTGCTCCAAGGGACATAGCCTCTTTTGATGTTTCTAAGTTACCTCGTTGCAGTATCGTGAGACCCTACACAGAATAATAGGAGCAGATAATAATTTGTAGGGTTCACCAGGCTTGGCAGCCTCCCAGTGATGTCACAAATGCAAGCTTCTGGTAGGGCAGCAAACTCCTCTAGAGAAATTGTCCAAATTGAAAATGGGTGCTTCAGTGCCTTTCAGTAAGGAATCTCTAATTACTAATACCTTACATCCTTTTCTGGCAGCACCAGTTCTAACACGGGTGGGTGGCTGGATCAACTTTGCATGGTTTGCTTTTCCTGGATCCTGTCTATTACTCACAAGCTCTTCATTTTTCAACCCCAGAGCATGGAAATGTCTGTTATGCAGGAACATAACAGTGGAGACAAGGGTCCAGTCTCCATCTCACGCATTACTCGCATCGGTTAGCTCAAGGTTGAATTCAGGCTTACCTTTCCCTTGCACAGCATTAAGGCAGGGCTCAGCCTGGGACAGTGCACAATACCACATATCTTTCTCCTGCTCACATCCCTGGATACTGCACTGCCTGCTGAGCTCCTCTGTAACACAGCTACCTGTTCAAGGAGTTTTTCCCATGGTTGCGCTTGCAGCTATGACATCCACTGCTGCCTTCATATGCCAAGGGAACTTCCAAATACTGAAGCTCCATGCAACCTAAGGTCTAGACAGCTATTCCAGTCCTTGGGAGGACTGTCTGGGTGGAGACATCAGCATAGGTAAGCTGTAGTGCAACTGTTTGGCTTTCAGCCACAGCCTTGCAGTTGCAGCAGGTGGACACCATTTTCTTTCAGCAGGTCACAGTCTCCTTACAGTTCTTAGGAAAAAAAAGACTCCACTAATAAAGCGATAATTCTTTTGAAAGATGTCATCCTTCTAATTCCCTGGAGACCTCAAGCTTCTGGGTAGGCTTGCACAGCCACCAGTTGAGTTGGGGCGACCATCAGGTTGCAGCCTAAGCCTGCAGGTGAGCAGAGCAGGCAGCAGCCCAAACACTGGCACACCCTTCCCAGAAGAGCTGCCACGCAAACTGCTGATGCTGCTCCCAACAGACACCACTCCCTGTTTCCATGCCCTGGTTGCTGGTGCTCCGTAGAGGCCGGTTGCATGTGGCTTCCGGCAGCTTGAACTGGCTACAGGCACAGCTGGCACGACCCAACTCTCACTCACCCTTCACGAAACCTGCCACCTGGTTCCTCTCCCACACAGCCCAAGGGTGCCAGGGGCACAGAAACCCCCTCAGACACCCTCCCTAGGGACCTCACAAGCCTTGCACTCCTCTCAGCATGCAGCAACTGCTGCTGCTAGCATCAGCTTGACGTTTATATCCTGTAGTACACCTGCAGTCATGAGAACAGTTCAAAAACATCACTTCACACTATTTCAACTGGAAAAACTTTTTATACTTGGTGAGACTTAGAGTCTTATGTTGAGAGGACAGAAATCTCAATCTAGGTGGGAGGAACAGTCTAAAACCAGAAGCCTTGTTTCCAGAGAGATCTAAGGGAATGTCACCTCACCACATAACAGCAGCCAAGCAATCCTAATACAGGAAATCTCTGCTACTAGTTACAATTCTTTTTGTTAAAAGACTAAAGTGCAACAGTTCTTAGTACGCACAGCAGCTGTTCAGAGCCAAATGTAACCTATCTTGAAATAGAAACAGTCACAGCTCTAATTAAGAATTTGTGTAATAGTTACACCCCGTCTTGAGTATTTACAGGAACAGCTTTTCCTCTTAAAAGGACGAAAAATCACCACGATCTTCTGAATATTTCCTTTTCCCTCTTCTCACGTATCTATACACCTTTCCTTAAGAAAACTGCAGTAAGGAATGTCTTACGTAAGCTCAGCTACATTTTACATTTTAAAAATGAAGTCATACAAATGCCTGTAAGCCTTCGACTGGCACCAGTTCATCTGCAGAGAAGAAAGCTCAGCCTCAGAAGTAGAACTATCTGGAAGCTGGCTTTTTGGCAAGCTAATGTGGGTGGTAACCCTGTTCACAGAAATGGTCATGAATCTCTCCACAGTTACTGCAAAGTCAAGGAAACAGAACTTAGAAATACTGCTGCTTGTACAGAATATGTGTGTGTGTGGGGGGGTTAACTTCATACACTCATTCTTCCTCCACAGCAAATTTTTCCCTCCCCATGTTAAAAACATGGATAGCCATTTGGTTTGTCTCCTTGGCTTTAAAGTGTCCCTTCCAGTTATCCTGCCTCTAAGCAGCATATTGTATAAGGCAGCTCAAAGTTTTTAGATGTTGCCAATTTTACAGTAAGACCCCCACACTGACAGATGATCCGATTACCCTAAGAAGCAAGACAACTTAGTTCAAGCTGACCTTCGTGCTGCCACTACTTAACTTTAATCAGTAAATATATAAAGCTAGAAATAAATCCCTGCAACTCTCCAGTTATCAGTCCCATCCATGCTAACACTTATCTCTCTGCACTTGCACTGAGCAGTGACTAATAGGAAGAATCCCCATTTATCTGAAAAGGGCTTTCAGAGCTTATTAGGCTGGCACCTGCTATGCCTTACTTTCATTTTCCGATACACGGCTTTGCGACAACACATTAGGTGCCTTGTTCTTTGAAAGCACAGCCAGCTCACAGGAAGTCTTAGAGAAATGCAAGAGCTGTTCGTTCACCTTCACAAAGAAGGTGGCACTTAAGGAACACACACTGCAAGAGCTTCCATTGGGAATGTCTGCCAGGTTTGACATGACTCAAGCGTCCTTGACATATGACCTCTCCAGTAGTCCCTCGCTTTTCTTTAGAAGGCATTTCACAGCACTGCACCATTCCAGAAATTCCTCACACCATTTTTTTTTTTTTGGCTCATTTTGCAAACCCCCTCACTTCTGTCTTCAAGAAACAGTTTTCCCACTGAGCTATTCCTGGGTAAAACTCTGATGCTGTTTAGCTCATCACAAGCTGAGCACTATGTGTTCTGCCTCAATCAATTCAGTCAACTCATCTAGAGAGTGGGAGTCAGCCCACGCACAGGTTTAGCTGTGGAAATGCTAACTGAACACAAGAGAGGTCAGCAGTAGCACTGCCTGCTCCAGACCTTTGTATTCAGTGATGGAGCTAGCCAAACACAGACAAATACCAGAGTGGTATTTAATGCATGCATTGCCTTAAACCTTTTTTTGTACTATAATCTGCTGGCAAGGTCAGTGTCTCCCTTTAGGAGAGGAATCTCACACACACTAGCTTTCCTGACCTTCCCGGGAGCACACATGTTATTGACTATTTCAAGGCTAAGCTACAGCCCAATGCACCACTGCCAGTTCTGAGTACTAGCTTCACTATCAGCTGAAGTCCAAGAAATCACCACTTACTCCCTACCTGATCCTGTGCTCTGAACAGGGAATGCAGTACTCTAACACCAATGCGGACTACTCCAACTTAAAATCATTTCCAGAGATTTTTTTTTTTTTTTTTTTACAGCCAGCTTTATCACCAAAAGCTGTACTTGTGAGCTCTTTTGCAGCCACGTTTCTCTTAAGTCAAGACAGGGTTAAGACTGAGCACTGCAAGCATCTGAATGGACATTAAAAAACAACAGTGAAGTTTGGCCATAGAAAGAACTATCCTAGTTAGTGTCTTATTACCAAACAGCCATACAGTTATCAGTGGAAATCTTACATGACACTTTAAGGTCCTGTAAGACTGCAAGTCTCATACTATCACCACTCTGGGAAAAAAAAAGCTTACTGCTCATTGGACCTTTGACCTCACTGTATTAGATCCTAACATATCAATTCTACTGCTGAAGCACTCCTAAAAACCGGACAAATGTGGACCAACAAGGGCACCTTCCAACCCTATTCCCTTGTGTTCCACATGGGAATAATTCACCTCTATGCTCTGCAACACGATGCAATGTGTTTTAAATAATGCCTGGCAGGAAATAAGTCACAGACATGTTGAACTACTTTCTCTCTTGTTATTTAATAAGATGGAGGCCTGAAACTGCATCGCCTCCATCTGTGGGTTTGGATGACAAACTTCACTACTTCCTGCCAGGCTCAGAAAGTCATAGCCCTGCCCTGTGACTCAGCAGACAAGTAACGGAACAGGAGAAAGACCAAGATCCTCTCCTGCAACCCTGCACGAGGCAAGCTGCTTAAGAAGCGATTTTTCTTCCACACTTTAACATCCAGAGATGCACATCAAGTTGTCAGGTGCTACTCCCCACAACTGCTGCCTTCAGATAACTAGTACTTAATTAACCCCATTGGGCAACCCAAGGCATGCAGATTTGAGCGCTGACATCAAACATTAAATATTTGAGATGCGAAGCTGAAGGACATCCACTGCCACTAAAGAGGGGAAGGTCCAAATCATGACACGCAATCCGAGAGCAACTGTTAATGATTAAGAGAGAGAGGTTAAACCCTGCCTTTGAAAGAAGCCTTGACCCACCACGCTCCCCAGAAGATTCTAACCCCCGCTGCGCACGCTGACCGGGCTAAGGCCGGCGCAGGCCTCCCCCCGCCCCCGCGACGCGGCTGCCGCGCTGTTTGGCGGGAAGCACGCCCACAGAGGCCAGCACCCCCTCGGAGACCGCCTAGGCCCGGCCTGGTTCGCAGGCAGGGCCGGCGCGGCCCCATCTCACGGGGACGGCAGGGCCTCCGGAGCTGCTGCCCGAGGAGGCCGGGGGAAGGGAAAACCGCGGCCCCACCGGGACCTCTCGCCCCGCGGATAACCGCGGAGGGGCTGAACCGCGGAGGGGCTGAACCGCGGAGGCCACGCATGGCCAACAGGCCGAAAGGCCCCGCGGCGGCCGCCGCCACACTCACCTTCGGCCCAGCTCCGCACCACAGCACCGCCCGCAGCCTCAGCTCTGAATGGGAACGAGCGACTGCGCGGACGCCAGGCTATAGCCCACCCCATGCAGATGAGCCGCCCTCCTCCCGCTCCCCATTGGTCGGCTCAGCCCCTCTCCGGTCTCCCATTGGCCGGCCCGGCCCTTGGCCGCCCTCCCATTGGCTACCGCCTCCTCGCGCCAGAGGCGGGCTCGGGTGCGTGCGCTACGTGCTGCGGCGGCCCGGTCGGCTCTGCCCTTCGCCTCGTGGAAAATCCCAGCGCGGGCGGGGGCGGAGCCGCCCGCCCGCCCCCCCTCTCCCCCGGCGCGGCCCACGCGTGCTGTGAGGGGAGCTGGGGCCCTTGCGGGAACCGGTGCGTGGGGAAGGGCGGGCCCACGCCGAGGAAATTTTTCTCCTGTGTGGCAAAGCCGTGAAAACCTGCGCAGAAAGCCGGTGCCATCCCCAGGCGTGTGTGTGCAAAGCAGAGGATTCCTTTGTGCGCGTACGCGGGGCACGCTGACTTCGCGTGTCCCTGTATAAACGCACACGCACGTCGTGGGGAGAGAGAGAAGGCATTTAACACGCTTATTGTCACTAAAACTGGAAGCTGAGCCTCGGTTTCGCAAAGGCTCAGCAAGCGTGTGGTTCAGCCCGGTGCTGCCGTGTCGCGGCAATCCCATCCTCGGACGGTACGGCCACGCATCCCGAGGTGGGCGTAGAAACGGCCACTAAAACCGGCAAGAAGGCGGCACGCTGGCAAGAGGAAGGCTGGGAAGAGGGGTGGTGGTGGTGGTTATTAGTTCTAGGAAAAGGTTAATTACAAATACAATAAATTTTTGCTTTGATTTTGAAGTGAACAACCGTTACGCTTCCTGGGGTGGAGGAGGAGCACTCGTGCGACCGGTTATGACACATCAGATACCACTGTGCCAACAGGAACAAAAACTTTTTCAAGTGTTTTGCGTGGGTCTGCACAAGGGCATCTGATGCCCCAAGACACATGCTTGAAGACCATGTTGTGACCAAAAAAATAATGGAGTGGAACAATACTCAACACCAGGCCACAGAATTAAAGACTGCGCCAAAATGGAGTGACTCACGCCCCTGAAAAGCTCCAATCCCTCCATGGACGTTGAAAAAACCACCAAATTACTCACTGATAATTATTTAGTCTGTTGCATTATGGTGAAGTGTGAACCACGCACCACTGAATGAACTGGGTGCTCTGTGATCGGCAAAGCCTCCATCCCTGGAAAGTAATACTCAACTTTCTATGGACTCAGCGGTGTCATGGTGTTTAGTAAGAACATGACCACTCACATGAGTTGTTCCCAGCTGCGGCACTGCGGAGGGATCCTGTTCCTTCCTGGACTTACTTATCCAGCTTCTCCCCGGTAGCTGCTCCCTGCGACGGGCTTGGCAAGGCCCCACTCCATCCCCTCCTCTGTGCTGGAGCGTTGGACCGTGGGGGTGTGAGGTCCTGCCGGGGGGGCATGCCTCCTTCCCCCTCAGCCCTGGTTGCCACCATTCCTCTAGGCTCTCCCCGGTAGTATGGCTCCCGGGGAATATACTGCTTTGGTTACGTTAGGTAAGTTGCAGTTGTAATACAAGGTCTTTGTGGGTTTACTATGGAGAATAGCTGTGCCCACGCTTCCCATAAGCCTGTTTTTCTTCCAGGATTTTTTAACTGAGGGATAGTCACACACTGCACTGCGGAAGGGAGTCTGCAATGAGAGGAATCCCATTGCAAGGTCAAAACATTTGAACCAGGCTGACCTGGGAAAGGCACGGTCTCGTCCCTTCTCACCTTCCTGTGCCCTTAGCCTTCACTCCTGGACATGATCGCTCCTGTTCAAGGCAGAGCATCATCCCCAGCCATGGGAATGTGGAGGCCCAAGCAGGGACTGGCACTTTGCCTTGCTGGGACACTGCAGAGCCCAGACCCATGCGTGTAATCCCATGGGAGCTCCCAATTCCCCTGGGTTTGCTTCCTCCCATTTCATCTGACACTACACAGCCTGAGTTCAGACTGATGGGGGCCTGGCTCTGCAGTATTTCAAGTACATAACATCAAACCTGTGAAGTTCTCCATGCCTGGAGTTGGGGTCTAGGGGCTCCAGGGGTCTGACAGTGCCCAGTTCATCCTGACTGCACCACACGAAGCCATTTCGTTGCTCGCAAAGTTAGTTATGTTTGTGCTTGCTCCAGAACTGCCTCGCCCTTCCAGCCTGACTATGACTGATCATTTCTTCTGGGCACGTTTTTCTTTCCTTCCTGAGAACAACCCCCCGAGCCAAGCTTTAAGTCTAATAAAAAGCAACGGAAATCTGTTGAACTGACCGCCTTCCCTAGGCACGCCATGCTGACACAGTACCCCATGAGGCCCCCCTGCATGACTCCTAGGCTCCTAGCAAGGAGACGCCGTTTGAACCCAAGCTGTTTCGTGACAGTGCAATATGGCCCACATGTCCAGAGCGGCACTGCATGCTGGTTTTTTGTGCTTTTTCTGCCTTGCTGGAGGTGCAGATTCATGTGGGCTGCACAGCCATGAATCAGGTTGAAGTGCTGCTGGGATGCACACAGCTGAGATAAAGCAATATTGGCCAGGAGAGGCCCTTGGAATTAAACTGCCACTTTATAGGTAGATGATTCTTTGCAGTGCCAACCTCCCCAAAACCGCATGTTATACCCCTTATAGCTGTGTCCTTGGCAGTAGTTCCTGACTTATCCTGGAGCTTTACCCTTCCTGGTGCAAAGGCATGAGAGGGGAGTACTCCCTGCAGACACACACTCCTGAGCGATCAGATGCTGGAAATCATAAAACTGGATTTTTATGCTGGATAACTGATGGATTAGAGGTGCTCCACCATCTTTGCACTTTGTAGAAGTCCCTTGATTGCTGTGCATGGAAAATCACGTAGAGGTGCTGAGTCTTATAATAAGCTAGAGAAGATGGAGCACAAAAAAGCCTAAGGCCGAGGGAAATTCAACATTGTAGTAGTTGAGCAAAAGGCTAATGGTGAAGTATGGTAAGGTGCTCTTTGGGAATAGAAGACATATTATGAAAGGTCATGATTAGCTTGGTGGCGGGCAGAACTGGAGTGTCAAGCAAACCTTCTGGCCAGCTGTGAGAGGGGACTGGCTGTAGAAGACCAGCCTAAACTCTTCCCCTTGTCCCTTGCCTAGGCTCTCCTTTCCTTGTGACCACAAAACCAGCACAAAGCAAGCAAATTTCCTCCACTGGAGTGTGAGCAACAAGCTGTGTGCTGAGAACCCACATCCCCTGCTACTTGCATGGTTCCATCCCTGGCAGGCAGGACTCACTCGTGGTTCTGGCCACAGACCCCATGCGAAGAGCCGTGTCCGCTCCACTGAATCGTGTCTCTGCAAAAGAGGGCGCAGCTGAAGACATTGGCACTACGGTAGCTAGAGGCAGCAGTGATCGGGCATCCAGGATCAGAAGCCTGGCACTGTTCAGGTGTTGGTATAATTTTTCCCGGAAGAGCAGCTTTAAAATTGCACTGTACCGTACATATTAAAATAAAAGTCAGAGGTGATATTAAAAATGCCACTGCTCAGTCATGTATCCTGCCTGATTTTTTTTTTCTCTTTCTTTGAAGAAAAAGTTGAGCATCCCTAAGGCAATGAGATATCTAGCTGGCATGAGTTTCTGTGGGAATCCGGGCTTGTTACCAATTAATCAAATATTCAGTGCACTCTTTTAAAATAATGTATTTCTTTCATGGTTTGGGAGGTGGATGTATGGCTAATGGGGTGGACATTGGGAACAGAGAGTTTCAGAAAACATAAAGCCACTGTAGCTAGTAATCTAGTTTGACAGCTCACGCAAGTACCCTAACACATTGGTATAACATGCTGATGGAGCAGATGGAGAAAAAACACCGACACAGATCTGGCTTACAGGCATCCACCACCCAGAAATGGAAAACAATTCTCGTGATCAAAATCCCCTTCCATTGCAAGGCCTAGTCATTCCCTGTGCTTTACAGGCCATGGTAAAATTATAAGTGTAATATATGTAAGTTTTTTGATTGCTTGCAATATGCTCATGAGCACAGAAGCTGACTAGGCCAGCCTTTTCCTTCCCTGTTTAAAGTGGTTGGGCAGGAGAGTTCAGCGCTTTGCAGAGTGTGAAATCACTGGTTCAAACGGCTGAGGATGCCAAGGCAGGGAGCAGAACCACCACAGATCAGGACTTGTTTGCCGGTGCATTAATATGCTTAACAACCATTATGCAGTGTGGGGTGCATTCCAGGGTGTGAGCTTTTGTAGCACCTTGAAAGTGCTTCCTGAATACTCAGGGACTTCTCTTTCTCCCCAGTGCCTCACAAAACACCTGAAGAACATGTGTCTGGGTCACTGCGTATGCACCACCCTCATCTACTCTATCCGACAGTCCTGCAAGTGCCAGCCTGTTTATGTTTTGATAAGTTTCTTTATGAAAAGCAGTCCTGCATCTAAGTGGCCTTATGAATGAGGCTTTCTGACTGCGTTACGACGTCACCGCAGTCAAGGTGAGATCTCCGGAGGAAAGCAATTGGATGCAGAAGTCAGCACTCTGTCGCCCAGATTTCTTCTCTTCACTGGCTCTGCAGATCGTGGTATTTTTAAGGAAGATTCATTGGAAAGGTAATGGCAGAGCCTGACTAATGCTGTTTCTGGGTATCTATTAAAATTATTGAATGACTGTTTAAGATGTTTTCTTTCAGGCATTCAAAACCTCCTCTGACTTTACATCCTTCTCTCTTGCTTCTCATCCCCCTTTTCTGTCTTACAGCTTAACTCTGATGAAACACCACAGGTTTTAGGGCCATTGAATGATGAAATGACTTGAGATGACAGACCTGATGTCTTTCTTAATGCTTGTAACTTCCGCCGCTTCTCTTGATTCTCCTGTCTCCTCCCAGGATTTTAGAGATGGACTGGTTAGTGTCCTGAAAATGATTTAAAAGCCACCAGTTCCTGCATTTAATAGCCAGTCTGAAAGTAACTTCAGTACAATGACTGGGGTGAGGGAAGGACCTAGACTGAATTAGATCTTTTCAGGTCCTCATATAGAAAACTCACAACTGCAGCACAAAAATTAAACTAAGAGTTGTCAGTTAGGATCTGCTATCAGTGACAAACCCTGCATGGCTGCAGGGACCTCAGCCTGCTGTATCACCTGACAGTCTGATTTCGGATTTTCTCCAACTCCAGCTGGCTTTGGTAGGTTTGGGATTTGAATTTTCAATGGAAATTAATGCCCCTAGTTTGCAAGCCAGCAGGGACAGGGCAGGGAGCTTACAGACCTTGGCCAGAGAATGTTATGTCTGACTTTCTATGAACTGGGTGCTCAGGGTTTATTCAGTACTAAAGGGGGTTTAATGGATGCTGGAGATACAGGTAACATTAGACTAACTAGCCATTTTTGAGAAGTGATACTATGGACACAGGTTTGTGTGCAGCTATGAATATGTAGCATAGGTCAATCATCAGCCCACATGAGTATACGAGAGCTGTGTTAGACACTCATGTACTAGGCAGAATACTTTGAACATATTTTATTTTAAATGGAACGTTACTGCACAACAACCATGGCAACAACAAAAAAGCAGATAAGGTGGCTGGAATAGGAAAAATATATACTACTTTCTAACTACTGTGAACGCTAACCTGCATATGAAACTACTACATCCGTTTTCAGGTGATGGTGAAGAGTTATTTGGAAGTGAACCAATGCACAAATCAGCGTGCTGATACCAAAGAGTACATTTCCCAGCAGCCGATGATCTGATATGGTGATTTGAGGTTATACTGAAAGCTTTTAAACCAGCTGGATATTAATTGCCAGGAATTGTGCATCCAAAGGCCATACCTGCTCATTCAAACCATGACGAAACCATTAAGTAATCCCCTTTATAGAGGCCAGTGTGTAAGCCTTGCACTGCCTTTTACAGGGTGTTTGAGACTCCTTGCTGAGCAAGTCTTTCCCTCTCACTTTGAAATATATTCTGCTATAAAGGGGAAAACAAGCTAGGAATCGATTAGCCATTAAGAAATTATATTTGGTATTTAGGGTTTTTTTTTAGAATGGAAACCTGAAAAAAACAGTATGAGTAAACCAGTAACAACTCATTTGTTTTTTTAATGAGTGCATAATACTTATGTAAAGCACAAGAGTTATCAAGCAGGATTCTCTTGCCACAGAACAGGTACAGCACAGACAGTAGGATTTAAATTTCCTTCATGTCGTCTTCCTGCCTTAAAAATAGACCTCATTCTCATGGGAATCACTTTTAGCTCCTACCGTCTCCCCCGCCTCGCACAGGCAGAGTGCAGTGGGGATGAGCTACTGGGAAAGGGGGGGCTGCGGGCGCTTCTGATCTTGCTGAATGTCCCTGCATGGACCTTGCCTGCAGCAAAAAAACCACTGCAGGTCTGAGCAAGCAAACACTGGGGCACAGATGACTTGGGGAAAGCAGGGACTGATTTCTTGATCTCTGAAACTGGATGCATCTGTCCATAGTTTGGATCTCTGAGTCATGCTTTTATAATCAAAAGGAAACAGGCACGTCTGGACTGACCTCAAAGATACTCACATAAAACACAGCGTCTGTATCAAGGCTGTTTCTCTCCATGGGCTAGAAAGGAAGCTTAAGGTGGCAAACTCGTACCTAGACACATACTGACATTCACATGTCTTCCAGGATCTTACACTCTATGGGATATAGAGTAATTGCAGCTATAACACTCACTGAAAACTAACTCTCATAGGCTGTGAGGAGCTCGGCAAACACGCTCTGGCCCAGCCACTCAGCTCCCTCAGCACATACCTCGAGCACAGGCCAAGAGTCGAGCAAAGTGAAATGCAGCAGATGCACTAAATGCTATGATTAAACCTCTCTCAAAGACTTTATACCCACTATTCCTCCCCATTAACACGGGCCTGTGATAACCCATCTCTTGGTCCATTTCTTTCTTTCTTTGTGGAATAGATGTTTACTAGCATCAATCTGGGATGCCCTGCTCCATGGGTGAGACCCAGCTCCTCTTTTCCACTGATTTGTTTTCTTGTTTTCTGTATCTTCCGATTTACCTGTCAGAACAGGAATCCCAGTTAACCGCTGGGATCTCATCACAGTCACATTTCTTTGATTGCACCACTGTATTTCTTAATCCAAATCCATGTTTGCACTCCCTTCCCTACCTTCCACATCTATCAACAAAGTCCTCTGACATCTTCAGAAAATCACTGCAGAAGCCTTTTCCGCTGGCCAGGCCTCTGGCACAGCATCTCTTCCACACCAGCTCTGGTCCTGCTGTGTCAGGTAGCTTTCCCCAGTCCCTAACCATGGGCCCTCTTGCTCTAGGGAAAAAGAGCACAACCCTTCCCTCAGGTGTGGCCTCTTCATCAGATGCTGAATGAGCTGCATCTTTCTGATCCCTTATCTCTCAACAGCTGATCTCTGCAGTGCTGGGTGAAGGTCCTGCACTCTGGCCCTAGGGCAGGCTCTTCACCACCCTAGAGGGCTGATTGCCATGCTTGTAGAGAGCTTGGAGAGTCATTTCCCCTTCTCATGTGTGCTTTTAGGGTCGCTACATTCATCTGCCCCACTGAGCTCTGTAGGGGTTAATGCATTACAGTTTGTACAGCTCTTTGAAGATGAAAAATGCAATGGAAAGGTTCTGTTATTGTTACCACGTATGAAGAGTTCTGTACCAAACCCAACTGTATTGTGTTTGGCCACTGGATGTCACAGCTGCTCAACACACAATGCAGCTGAAATAAGAAAGGAAAAGTGCCTACCCAGCAGTGGGCAACAGCCACATTTTCAGAGCCTTTATTTGTTCTGTGAAGTGTTTGTTTGTTAAGGGGCTTGGGGTCTTTTGCTGTGTTTATGCACTGCTAATATTGACTTTCAGAGAGACTGAGCAGCAGCTGTGCTTCCTCTGCGTGTTATTACACTGGGACATCAGGAGCAAAATGAATATTTTTATGGAAGGAGGTGCAGATATGTATAAAGTAGTAATGACACGGTGTCTGAGAAGGTGGACAGGTATTTGCACATGCTGACGAGCTATCTTGTCACTGAGTTATTCCTTCTTTATCCCACCACCATCCAGTGCACAGCACAGAGCCCTGGTATGATGGAAAAATTTCTCCCAGGCCGGCTCTCGACAGCACTCCTTCAATCCTCACACTCAGGCCACATTCCTGTGTACCTCACACTAAATGCAGAGGGAAGATTGAGCTCCCCCTTCCTAATCCTCCCTTCACACTTTCTTTTTTTTCAAAGTCTCAAGTAGAGATCCAGAACGTGAAGTCACTTTCAGCAAAGTCTGTAGAGCAGACCTATATAGACATTATAAGAACTGTAATTACGTTTCCTGGAAATGAAAATGAAGAGGGGTTATTTGACCATGTTCTCTTCTTTTTATAGCATCACATTGTCCTTTTCACCACCATGGGGAAATGGCGAGTGACAGGCTGCTCATGCTCGTGGTGCAGTGAGGTGATAACCACCCCAGGAGTGATGTGAACATTAAAGAGGGAAAACTATCTTCAGATGATCCGAGGGCTATAGCTATAACTAAGAGTAATTGGCTGAAACGGAGCAAAAGAAAATTTAGGCTGACAATGAACTGCAGGTAGCTAATGCTGAGATCTGTTAGACCGTGAAATGGAATCCGCAGAGGAAACCTCTCTGCTTTAAAACGGGCAAATCCTGCTTTTAGGAACACTGGTGTAAACCTCCGGTGTCTGTCTATCTCTGCCTCAAAGCCCATTTCTGTCACAAAGCTTCAGCAGAATCAACAAATGTATCTGAATTTATGTTGGTAGAAGGTGAATTTAGCCAAGCACATCAAAATATTATATAAGAGGAAGGAGGCCTAAGGGGATTGTGTGAACTGGAGAAATGAATTCTAGTGCTTTTCTGCCTCTGACTTCCGTGATCTCTGTATGTAGTTGAAAGCCGGGGGCAAAAAGGGAAAAAAAAAAAAAAAGCATGGGCAAAATTTCAAAGAAGCGAGGGCCAGTTTTGGAGGGAAGATGTAAAAACATTACAGGAATTGTGGAATAAAAGGATCTCGTGTTTCAATCTGCACAGCTATTGCCAGCTTTACTCATGGGTTTGGGCCCACTAGCGCTAGCTGCTTTTTGTCTTTCGTAAAACTTGTGTAGGCGCTGAATACTTTTATTCATCCAGCCTGACTTCAGCAGGGAGAGCTCCATTTGAAGAGGTTTTAGACTCACTTACGAAAACCTAGATAGCCTGACTGAAGGCAATCTGTCCGTCTCACATCAAACAGCCTGTTCCTGGTCAAATGTTTGCTGGACTCGGGAGTGATGCAGCTATTACTGCAACCCCTGATGAAATTCCCACTGATTCAGATGGAAAGGAGTTAACCCTTTCAAGTTCTGGGTCAAAGGAACACTGAGGTATTGAGCCAGCTACTTCAATGCAATGTCAAGGTTTTAATGTGGCTACCAATACTCAGAATGGATCTGAAAGTCAGACTTGAGCTGAGCTTTAGGCCAGCGAGGACAGAGGGAATAGCCCGGGAGAAGCAGGATTTAAAAGATGGCAAAGAGTCAGGGAAAGCTGGAGAGATAAAAGTGAAGTGCATGGAAGCCAATGATGTGGGATTAAAGGCTTATTTCCTACTGCAGTTGGGGCGGGAGGGGGGAGGCTGAAGTCTGTGTAACTGTGTCTGTGTAACTGTGTCTGTGTGAAAGTAGCCTGCTTTTGTGAAGAAATCATGCCAAGAATATTCATGGCTGAGATATCTGACATTAGATTTTCCCACTGGCTAAATTTGGGTCCTGTTAGACCTACAATCTTCTTCACCTGTAAAACACCAAGCACGGTCCTGCTGTGATATCTGGAGTTCCTAGGCACTACGTCCATACTTCTCTCTAGCAATTATATTGAGGTAGCAAAACAGATGACTAATAAAGACAAGCCTCAAGCCAGCCAGGTTTAATACCATATACACTAAAAAAAGCTATAGCTCCAAGAATCAATAAGTGACTGTTGACGTGTGCAATACTTTATACAGGAGAAGGACTCCTTCCATATTATTCAGCTTGTATTTAGAAGCTTAATATTCCAATACATTTAAAGAGTTTAATTAAAATTATTTTTCTGTCATAACTCCAAAACAAATTCATACTTAATCCCCTTAGTAAATCCTCTCCCCAGATTGCTGTGTCTTGCAGAGTAGCCACTAATTTGGGGGAAGCTAACTTGAGCTAACAGAGATGTGGTTTTTGAACCACATCAGCACCCACAGCTCCTGCTGATGTCAAGTGAAATGTCACAATTTTAGCATGTTGCAAAAGCTCCATTAAAAATTAATTCACTGTCATCTCCAGTTTCCTGGCACCAGGACATTCCCAAATGGGCTTTATTTCAAATCCTTTGTGCAGACTGGGCTAGCTGATCGATAAAGCACAGGCAAGAGAAACAGCTTCTCCCTAAATGACATCCATTTAAACACTCTGGGCACGCACACACAGGCAGGGTGGCAGGAGGGATGCTTTGGTGCAGAGGTGGCCTCCTGTTCTTGACTCTTGTTCACACCCTCATGTACTGCTGTGGAATCCTGGAGTGTAAACAGGTATAAACCCCCAAAATTTCTCCCTCAGCTAATTTCAAAGCCTAGTTACTCAACTGGATACACAAGGATTATGAAGTGCATTGCAGGGCATGTTTGATTAGTTTAGTCCTTCCACAGTTCAGTGCAACTGTCAGAATAAATGACTTCTTTAGGGGAGACGGGGAAAAATACACATTTGGTTAATCAACTCAATATTACAGCAGTTCCCAAAGATTAAATATGCACTGCACAAAACAGCAAACCAGGAAAGGCCTTTTAATGTTAACAATTCACTTGCAAAGAATAAGATTTTGAATAAAAAACCTGATTCTGTTGTTCAGTACAGTCAGTTCACATGAAATCTGTTACTCACCTATGGCTCTTATTGTTGAGTTGCTGTATTATGTACCTTATTGCTGAAGAAAATAATTGCAAATATTATTGCAAGTGGCAGGGACATTGCAAACAGAAGTGCTGAGATTTCACTGATGTGAGCTTTCTTGCCAAATGTTTAATACTGCTGCCTGCCGCCTAAAATCAACAGCAAAGTTGTGCTGCATTTGGTGGAAGCTGTAGCTCTTCTCAGTACCAGGTGAAAATTCCATTCCTGGGGAGATTTCTGCTCCCCTTTTGTTATTAAACAGTGGTTTATGGGTTGGGAGGCACCGCTGGGCAGAAAGGGCTGTCGGTAGTGTGTCATTCTTGGGGGGAGGAGAAGGCTTTTCAAAGGGAATGACATTTGCCTAGTAGCAGGATACAAAAAGGCAGGCAGAAGATCCATGGTCTGTTCCCTGCCCTGCCGAATGACTTGTTTACTGGACCTTGGGCAATGATTTTGTTGGGACACATTTTTAAGGAAATCAAGTGTCTGCAGATGTACAGAGCAGCTGCTGAAGTCCACAAGAGCATTTAGACATCTGACACCAGCTAGTTTTTATTTGAATTCCTGTATGTTTTTTAAAAAGCCATCAGGGTTTCAGTATCTTGTATCACGCCTGTATCTTTCAACAGTCTAAACAGTTTTTCAGAGCTCTGAATTTTCCAAATTTTGCAAATCTCTCACATTAAAAACTAGATTTTCAGTGAGTAGGGAAGGTGTTGAAAGCAAAATGCTTTGAAACACTAGGCTTGTGGGTGCGGAGCACTTTTAAATCTGGCCTCAGAAGTCTGATTTTCAAAGGAGCTAAGTGTCTACAATTTTGACTTCTAATAAGATTGTGAACACTCAGCGCTTTTGAAAACCAGTCCCTTAAATGCCTTCTGCCTTGGCTCCTTCCTCCGTGTAACAAGGAAACAGTTGGCCACCTCAGGACAGTGTTTGAGATCCGTGTTAGGTATCTTTGCTTACAAAGCACTGTTTTACACATACTTGTAATGAAGCCTTTCTACCTGCTCATCAGGAATGAATGGACAGGAAAAGCGGGCAGAGAGTGTGTAGCAGCTGGGGTCAGAAAGTGACCCCGAGGCCATCAGCTTTGGCCATCGGGGGAAACCTGTTCCACTCACACAGACAGCTTTGTTCAGAGGATCGATAAAGTGCCTTTAGCGTTTAAAGCTGGCTGTCCAAATAAAATATCTCTGTGGCATTGTTTGCTGTTATTGTTTTGGATGGGTGAGGAGAAGGGCGGGATGGGTGCTGGGAAGGCCAGACCTAGAGTAAATTGGTATTTACGCTTTTTTAAAGAAAGGCACTCCTCACTTTGGTTCCAACTGCAGATACAGCGAGAGACATGTGGGTCACAGCTGTCCTGTTCCGCCTGCTCCTGGTGCATCTGAGCTGCTCTCACCTCGTGCACTGGACATACAAAGGTAATGAAAAATGAGGCTGTTTTGGGATTGCTACTGACTGCCAGCTTGCTAAAGACACTCCCATCCTTTTGGTACTGCAGGAGCAACACTCAGCTTGACTCTTTCCATTAGCAAAAGATCTCCACAGAGCAGCTAATTTATTCCTCTTTATTGATGCCTGTGTGTCTTGAAAGTGATTCTCTTCAATGTCACCCCTTTTTACTCCTTTGTGTGGTTAGGGCACATTGTCAGAGTTGGCAGACCAATGAGGTTCAAACAATGGAGAAAAATCTTTACAATGTGTTAGAATAAAAGCTGCCCTTTGGATGATCCTGGAAGGAAAAGCTTTAAATACTGCCTGCTCATTATTTTATTGCCATATCCCATGTGGTACAGATCACTAAGAAGTGCTTATTTATGTATTTATATATTTTGTGAAATTTTATCGGATTTTCATTTGTTTCAGGGGGTTGTTTGCAGAGCTCATTAAAGTAAACGGTAATCCTTTTATGATCTTCAGTGGGCTGGGAATCAAGCTAAAACAAAGGATATTGTTGAATAGATACACTGCTGCAATTAGGACACTAAGCTATTTGCAGAAGTTCTCTCTGGATTTTCTTTTGGCCAGGCTGTCTGCATCTCCTAAGCCCCCCATATTTAATCAATGTCAGGAAACAAACACCTGCAAACTGACATTGCTTAAATGAAATAAAAATAAAAGAATTGGCAAATAGTAACAAATCCCCAGGTGTGGCCATAAGTATAATAATTTGAAAATTAGGAAGATGATGAAGTAGCTTTGAACTATTTTCTTTTTACAACAGTCACCTCTCCTTCCAAACCATCTCTACAGGATTTGAAGTCAGTGAGTTCAACAATCACATGATGATTATTCCTTAGCTCTAGCTCCGTTTCTCTCAGACAGACGTGACTCTGACATTGATCGCTATATTGCAGTTCTGGGGTCAAGAAGAAAAGGTTTCCATACTGATTGTCAGTCACGGCCCTGACAGAGATGGCATTAAAATTTCTACTTATGCTTAAAGTGCTAAATATAGCAGTATGGAGAGAGCAAATAGCCTTGAAGGGTTCAGGCATCTGTTAATAGTTTCAGCAGCACCCAGACCTCTGCAGGAAAGATTCAAATTAAGGCTAAGAGGCTTAGAGCCATTGGAAAAAGGATAGCATCCAGCATGCCAGGTCTCCTACACATTTGCTCCCTCCATAGGTGACCACGGGGGGGGGGGGGGGTTAGTATTAAATACTTGCGGACACCATGAGCACGTGCAGGTGAAGCTAGGGCCTTTAGTCCTTAGTCCCATGTCAAATGTTTGTGTCTGAGCTAGTGACACTAAGCAGGAAAAGGAGCCGGTATTGACACTTAGTATGACCTTTAGGGGCTATTAGGCCTGGGGGCTGAAGGGGCATCAAGAGCTCAGAGCAATCAACTGAATCCCGAAATTGGGAGGCTCAGGTACTATTCTACACCAGGATCTGTCTCACAAAAGCAATGAATCACTTTGTCATTATTTGTTGTGTGTAAAAAGGGGGTGCCAGAAAGAGGCATAGCACTGCGCTCAGGAGAAGGGGTGGGTTTTATTAATAAGAATGCACACAGGACATCAAAGCCACCCCAGACCACTCCTATCCCAGAACACATAGAAAAGGTTCCATTTATTTAAACCATTTCACTCCAATTCTTTTGTTAGCTCTCTCCTTAGTTAAAAATAGCAAATTTGATGCCAGTTCCCAATCCTAAGTAGAGACTTTCCCTGGTCCTATTCACTCTCACGTTCATTGAGAACCTGATTCCACACCTTTGGTGGTTGAGACCCATTTAAATCCCCATTTCTATATGAACACTGCTTCTCTTTCGGTGAAGGTTCAGTCTCCAGCGATCAGTAAGCTATTACTGCAATGCAGGTTTCTTATTTTGCAGCACAGTTGTCCTGCAGACAGAATAATGTTTATTTTCACTCTAGGGAAGGCAGAGCAACCTTTTATTGCTGCAGCTCCTGGTGTTATAATAACCAGATTGACATGCCCTGCTGGCAAATGAAGAGAGTTTTCTGACTCCTGAGCTAACAGCAGTTCTCACCGTGTCCTAATAACCTGGTTTGCTTCTCCTCCACACAGAAGGAGAGCTGGATGAAGAGCACTGGGGAAAGCACTTTGCAGACTGTGCTGGCAAGCACCAATCTCCAATTGACATCCAGAGGAAAAAAGTGAGGTACAACCCCCAGTTACTGCAGCTGGAGCTGAGTGGTTATGATGGGCCTTTGCAAGGGGATTTCACAATGACCAACAACGGTCACTCCGGTAAGACTGGGGGGATCCTTCTCATTACCTACCTAAAAAGAGGAGCCGGTCAAGAAGTCACTGCTGACAAAGGAGCAGCCTGAAACAGAAATCAGGACATACAGCTCAAGGAGTTTATTTAGTCCTGCAGCAGCTCTAGCTGTCAGAAAGCGAAGCTCTAAGGCACAAGGAAGCAAGTGCTGCCTGTCCCCTTCAGCCCCATTTTGCCCCCGAGCCATGGCTTGGTATGTGCATGGATCACCGCACATGCAGCATCCAGGGGCCTCCCATGCACTGTTTCCAAGACAGCGGGTGATGCTGGCAGCCAACAGTGCAGGGAACAGGCCAGCAGCAGCACAGCAAAGGCCTTACATTTTTGAAATGCAGATGTCTTTAATGGTAGGTCTGTCCTTAAAACCCAACCCTTTTATCCACACCTCTTTGTTAGCATCCTGCACTGATGAGTTCAGGTTTCTGTGCATCATACCGAGTTTAGTCCTGCAGTGCATTCAATGAGAGAAAGAACATACCTTCCTGCTGGGACAGCTGATGGAAGAACTACCTAAACCTGACAGCTTTCTGCTTTTAAGCTATAAAGTAGGCTGTAGTGTATCCTCCGGAGGTTTCACCTGGGCAGTGTAGCATTCACTTATTACATTATGTTTGGGGTATAAAGGAGACTTTATGAGTTCAGATATATATTTTCCCAGCACACGCAGAATACGGGAACAGCTCCTGTATGATCACTGCAGCATTCTGCCATAGCTAGAACATTATCACACACCTTTTGTGGCCAGCAAGAGACACGAGGTTGAAATGCAGTGGAATGAGTCAGCTTTGCTGTAGGGGTGGGAAGTTTTTTCTTCCGTGGCTGAGCAGATGTCCTGGGAGGATGTCAAGCTCGTGACAGTGCAAGAACAGATTATTCATTTTAGCTGATTGAAATGCTATTCACAGACAATGCCCCCTTTTTTTTTTTAACTCACCTTACTTTGCTTTGCCATCTCACTTCATTCTACTCTCCTAGATTTGCTGTTTTCCCCAATCACACAGGAAAGCTGTCCAGAAACACATATATAAACCAGAGAAATAAAAGGCAGTTATGGTTGTGCAAGACCATAAGGGATAAAAGGCAGCTAGAGCAGTAGAGATTGACCCTTCCTTTCAGTGTGCTAGAATACTGCAGGACTATAGTAATGAATGGTATTTGGTACATACTGACTCCTCTCTGCATTCATAAAATGCATCTTTTTCCCCCTGTATAATACTAAGAACTAGAAGTGATAGGAATAGAGAACCAGTAGCAAGTTTGCATCCAAGGTTCGGTTAGATGTAGATCACATAAAGTACAACACACAGGAGAATCCCTCCCTTATAGTCAGAGGATTGGTATTTCAGGTCTCAGGAAGGGAAGCTGAAGCACAGCATGGGTTAAAACCTTGCCTTTGGCCACGCAGTCTCAGGGCAGGGTTTATAGTTTAGGAGGTCCTGGATTCCCCTGCTGCAGTCTGTAATTCATTGTCTAAATAAGTCATCAGCTGGTACTGTTGGAATAATGCTGTTGGACTACAGATGAGCAATGAGAGAATTTTCTAATAGCTGCAGTGGGGAGGGAATGAGCGTTTTTGGGAAGGTGTTTGGAACATAAAGCTGGTAGCTCTGTAATCCTGCACGGCAGTCCTTTCTTCCTCTCTGTAAGAGAAAGAAGTATGGAGCGAGAGCAGGGAAATGAAGTGATGAGAGACATACTGCCTTCAGAGAAAGGCTGTTGTGATTGTATTTCTAAAAGTCATAATGAATAAGTACTCCTGTTTGTCACCCACACAAGCTCAACATTCAGTTAGAAGCTCTCGTGTCAGCATTGCTACCCTGACTGCCTACAAATTAATTCCTGCAGGTTTAGCTTTCAGATCTCTGACTGCACATGTGTATTCTCCCATTCTTCTGTTAACATCAAAACAATGATTTTCTGATGCAGGGCATTTTAGAAAAGCACAAAGGCAAAATGACTGTCCTTATTCATAGCGCCTCTGAAGTCAGGCTAGGTTTTCCTACTGGCTTCAGTGCAATAGGACAGGGTAGCAATATCTTTCAAGGAAAATGTTCCACTGGGCCACATCAGAAAACATTCAGCAGATCTGAAAGCGACAGGAGACGGATTTATCAGCAGGACTCTCCTTACAGGCTCTCAGGAGCTGGAGACCAAGTGTCTCACCTAAGACACCAGCTACACTTTCTCTCTAGCTGTGTGATTACCAGGCTAAATCCCACCTGATAAAGCCTATCTGCAGCAGCACAGAGTGTCTGCACAAGGAATTTGCACCTATCTACCACATCTGTGCAGACACACTCTCACAGATAACCTTAGGTTAATGAAGACTTTTGTATTTGGCATTTGGACTTTTCTTTCTTTCTTTTTTTTTTTTTTTTAAAAAAACATGATTGGTCCTCTAGTAGGTAGCAAGGACACACACAGCTCTGGAAGATTAAAATGTCATCCATGGAGGGGGTGTGCAGCTTCCTCCAGTAGCAGATTTTTCTTAGAACTGGGGCCTCAAGTGTGACCTTCATTAACTCAACCGCCTCAGAGGCCAGAGATAGGAAAATAGGCTGGCTGCCTGTGCTGTAATCTGTAAGGCAGTAATGGACAAGAGTCCCAACTGCAGAGCAGAAATGCTGGAGAAAGGCACAGTTGCACCCAGATTCCCACTGCGTAATCCCAGCTGATTCCCCACTGCCTGGCAAAACTAGAGCTAAGTAGGAGTAAGGCACTTCCAGCTCAGAGCAGTCATACTTTCCACACACACTTTACATGGGTGAAAAATAGAAGCCAACTGGGCTGTTACCGACCTTCAAGCTTTCAGGGAAGTATTTGCATAAAATATCTTACAGAAGACTTAAACTTCCCGTAAACTCAGAACGCAGTTCTCTGGCTGTGTTTTGCGGAAAGTAGAAACCGTAGTGAGGTACCTGAGGTACATAACCTTAATTATGGAAGGCAGTCAGCAGGGATCTTACATAAAAAGTAAGGTAGATGGATTTTTCCCCCCACTCTAGACTCTTTGGGATATTACAAGGAAACATGTTTTCACCTTGTCTGTCTGTAAACAGTTTACAAACAAAACAAACTTCTCACAAACCCAAACTATGACTAATGAATCATATATACTGTGCTACATTTTGCAAAGATAGTCGCTATTTTTTGTAACGTGCTCTGGGCTTCCATTAGGATGAGACAATTCTCCATTTTCACTCCTAGGTTTGGCATCTTTATCAACATAAATACGATTTGTGGCAGTACATTAGCAGGAAGAAAAATGTTTCATAGTGTCTTTGTGAATACTCCTTGGCGAGGAGAAGCAAAGAGATTTGTCTCAACAAATCCTTCAAGCATTAACACAGCCTTTTCAAACTTACAGGGCTCTGGCCCAGTATGCCTGTTCCTAGAACATGCACAGTCCAGAATACTGGAAATTATGATGGCAGGTTAGATGAGGCCAGTCGCTTTGTTGATTTCTATCCCCCTTTTCTTCCTTGGAAATAAAGTAGCTAACAAATCTGTGCAGAGCCCTGCAAGATGTGATGTACTGCACAAGAAGTGAGCGTTAAAGCACCTTTATTCGTGCCTAAGGAAAAACCTAGAGCTGCTCAAATGGAAAAAAAAGTCTGCAGGCACAGCTAGTGCCCAGTGATCTTTGTGCCTGGTGTGGTCTTTGAGGTGCACGAGCCTGAGGTCAGGAAAGATTTTAAGCAGACCTAGCTTTAAGCTTCAGTGGTTTTCCTTGCATACTGGAGTTAGTTCCCTGTGCCAGCTTATTTCAGAGAGGGTGTTATTGGCAGAAAGCACTAGGCACTGTAAGCGTAACTACACGAATGGGCATGGCTGCACCCATTGCTGTCTCCAATCCTGTTTTTTCAGTTCAGATTGATCTGCCACCCACCATGCACATTTCCAGAGGGCTCCCAGGCCTCTACACAGCTGTACAGATGCATCTGCACTGGGGTGGCCTGGACCTGGAGACCAGCGGCTCCGAACACACCATAGACGGGATGAGATACTTTGCAGAGGTACTTGTGAACGGAGTGGGCTGGAGGGAGGGTACGCTGCAAGTCTGGCAATTGCGAAATGGGAAGCTGCAGCCCACAAAACCTGCAAGAAGGAATGCAGAGGCAAGTGGGAGAAACAGGGCTCCCTTAAGTGCAGGTGGTTGGTGCAATGCAAGAGCTGAGCCTGACGGTGCTGGCACAGAAGACTAAGAAAAGCCGTTGCAATAGCACTAATAGCCTTCAAAGATGGAGTTGTTCTTCCACATTTGTCACAAACCTATTAAACTAAAGGTTTATTTGGCTGCGCTGTGAAGCACAAGTAGCAGGAATTGGGATGGTGACTCTCCCTTCAGACTGTATTGGGTACTTTAAAGCACCAAGGAAGCCATTCATGACTTCTTGCTAAATGACCCTGTCTCTCTTCTGACAGCTGCATATTGTCCATTACAACTCAGCTGACTACTCAAGCTTTAAAGAAGCCAAAGACAAACCAAATGGATTGGCTGTGCTTGCCTTCCTGTATGCGGTAGGTTTGACACCCAGGCTGCTGAGCAAGGCCAGTCTGTGATCACTGTTTATGGTATAATCACAGTCCAGACACAAGCAGCCTGTACTGGGTTTGCACGTCTATCTTAAGAGATGATGTCTGCTACCAGTTTGAGGAAGCTGTGCTGCAGCAGGACTGTTCTTCCCTTATGCCATCTGGGGTTCACACCATACCAGCCAATACAACTTGGGAGCCACAGAAAAATTTCCCCCATAAGAAGTACAGATGGATTATCAGGTGTGGCGGCTGGGTTTTCCCTGCTGTACCTCAAGGCCTTGCTCTGATCTGCAAGTGAGAGCACTTGATTTTGTGTGGATTTAGAAGTGGTGAAAAAGGATCCTTATAGTTCACTATTCTACCCGAGACCTATGTGTACATACCTTATCATGCCTAGGATTGTCCAGCCTACCAAGAGATTTGCAATACTATTTGTTCTCTGTCTCCCAGTTTATCAATTAATCCCCCAAGCTGATTAATGGTATAGAAGGACAGGCAGGTCACTAACCTTTTCGTTCAAGTTTCTATGCTGTGTTTAGGATGGGCACTTCGAGAATACCTACTACAGTGAATTCATTTCCAAACTGGCAAAAATCAGGTTTGCAGGTAAGACCTGGGAATGCCTTTTTCCATCCTTGATATTCTCAAAACCTGTATGTATGTACTGGGTCTGGGGACAGGCATTTTGCTGCTGCTTTGCTTGCAGTTACGTGGCCAAGCATCCTCAGCCATGCACAACTTCACACCATCCCTGCCCACACAGCTCAAACAGCAGCCCACACAGCAGGGTGGCGTGGAAGATGCTCAAGGCAGCAATAAACATACTCCTGGTAGGTCTACACAACACGCTGCAGCACCATCAAATAACAACGTCCTACGATCCTGCAGCCTGTACGCCCAGATAGCAGGTGCTGCGCTGCACTAATATACTCTGCTTCCTGGGAGGACTAACAGCTACTGGCAGAGCGCTGAGGTGCAGCTGCCCACCACCTCTAGGACCCCAGGTATCTCTGAATGACAACCCGTAGATCCACTGAAAGGACCATTCACTTCCCTCCGTCTTCATCCAGTTCTGCCAAAGGTCTAATATACCAGTGCTCTGGGCAAAGTGATTTGTCAACCCCAGCTCTAACACCACTCTCTCCTTTCTCTTTGTTCTCCATTAATTGTTCCTATTGCCTCTCTGTTTCCTTTTGAGGTCAATCAACAAAGCTCATTTCTCTGGATGTCCAAGCCATGCTGCCAGAAAACCTCTCACACTTCTACAGGTACCAGGGCTCACTAACAACCCCACCTTGCTCCGAGAGCGTGATCTGGACCATCTTTCATTCTCCGATTGTCCTGTCACACACACAGGTAAGTGATAGCTGTTTACCAGACAGAGCAGCTTCACTTTCCTCCACGCTTCACCTTTCCACACAAGTTTCCTTTTCTGTCCTCCAGTGATTTTGGGAACAGGCTGACAGAGGTGCTGATAGGGCATTTCTCACACAGGGCTTTTGGGATAGACTCCTAAGCAACTGGAATTACAGGTGGCTGTAACGACACCATGATGCTACATCACAGCAAGGGTCAGTTTCTGTACAGCAGCAGTTTACCTGAGGTCTGGTGAGCGGTAACAAAGCTCTCTGCTCAGTTAAGCTCAACCATGCTGAAGCACTATAAAAAGGAAGAGACCAGTCAGAATCAACAAGGCAAAAACCACTGCAAGAGTCCAAAAAACCCCTTAAAAAACGTAAGAGCCATTCATAACATTAAGACAGTTACAGAATAACTGGCATATTTTTCTAGAACTATTTTGAGTTTAAAAAAATGAGCATTTTTGGGTTTTTTTCTTGTCTACGCTTACATTGTAGAGCTAGATGGGATCATTTCAGGAGTGGCCTGCTGCGAGTTTTGGCTGCGTTGACAGGAGAGGGTTCGTCCATGCTCCAGCAGAGGCATTGACAAAGGACCCTGTTGAGTGCACAGGAGCACTGGGCAGTAACCCCACTTGTGCCAGCAGTTGAATACTGTCACATGGCAGGATTCCCTTCTCTTCGCTCTGTCTGCTTTGTCAGGACAAAGGCTTTAGCAGGGAAAAAAGTAACACAAGTAAAATAAGCTTACTGTTGAGTCTTGCAGAGTGGTTCACCTTCCTTAATGAGAAAGAAACAACAGAAACATTTTATTCTAGGAGCAGAACAAGATAAATGGAGACTACAGTAATGGAGGATCACAGTGTGTTCTCATTTGAAAAATAAATACTCTTTTTGACAGGGGGAAGGCTAGTAGGCATTTGTGAGAAAACAGTATGCTACAGAATAGCAGCAAAATCTCCATCCATGCATACCATCAGGCAGGTGTTAAAAACTTCCTTCAGGCAAAATATCTTTATCATGAATTAGCTGATAAGAGCCCTCATGTTCTGTTCCTTTCCCTTGCTAATACTCAGCAAGAGACCCTGTGGGTTCCTCTATAACAAATTGCTAGGTTTAATCCTGAGCTGCAGGATCTGCACTGCACTTCTCGGCAAAGCTGTTATTCCCATTGCCTGCCATAATAAGCCTGCGTTGCTCACAGATCAGCCTCCTGGAGAACACCTTGCTGGACTGGCAAAACAGAACGCTGCGTAATGACTACCGGCATGCTCAGCCCCTCAACGGGCGGGTGGTGGAGTCCTCCTTCAGAGCCAAACTCACCCAAGGTAAAGGGAGTCAGCGGGCAGGACTCAAGCTTTCCCTGGGGAAGGGCAAGAAACCTACGTGGAAGTAGTTAAGTTGCAAATCACTTAAGCTAGGCATGCTGGAGATAACCTTTCCCAGGAGTAGCAGTGTCCTTGCACAGCAGGTGGAGATGGCCCATGTGCCTCTGCCCCTTGCCAACACATCTTGCTTCTAATGGTGCAGTGGTAGCTGTAGGTTGTGCACCAGCCCTTTGTTTTGACTGCAATGGTGTCACACAGATCTCCCAAGATAAGTGGTGCTACATGGCACCACACAAGAACACTAGGTTCAAGTGTGTCTGCATCCATATGGGTGAGGATAACCGTTGTAGAAACAGCTCTGGCATGGCTGATTAGCCAGGCACCGTATGGAGGTGAGACGCTGCATTTTAAAACAAAGGTTTTTCCCAAACCTTCTACAAACTAGAAAGCAGAAAATCTACCATGTGCGGGTCCTGGTCTTCTGTAAATTCAGCTGTCTGATTGCTCTAGAACAATGCCATCCAGAAGAATTCAACCTCAGACTGGAACAAATCCAGATGCAGCTCCAAGACATGAAGAGAGAGTTGCTGAATGGAGTGAGCCACATAGGTGAGACACACATCTATTCTTGAGTCCAGCTTACCTTCCAAGGATGAAAAGCCCATGCCCTGC
Organism: Aptenodytes patagonicus; assembly: GCF_965638725.1. Lineage (NCBI taxonomy): Eukaryota > Metazoa > Chordata > Aves > Sphenisciformes > Spheniscidae > Aptenodytes > Aptenodytes patagonicus. Next base: position 5,126,322 of record NC_134967.1, on the reverse strand, counting down.
TATCCTTGATGGCCTAAATCATTAACAGGTTTGGTACTGATATGCGCAGGTAGAATTTTGTCCCATATCTAGGCCTGCTGATGGAAATTCTTCAACTACAGCATCATTAAAGCTAGCCCTAATCTAGCTACTCTCACAGCAACTACAGCTTTCTCCTGCAACATGTAAGCACATTTTTACAAACAGTGAAGGATTTAAGCTCACGGTTCCCCTAGGATAAATAATCGTCGTCTCTATTTTACACAAGATGAGAAAAGAGGAAGAAGAGAAAAAAAGTGATTTTCCCAAACAGTTGCGTGAGGGAGCTAAGCTTTTCATCATTTCAAGCCCCCTTCCCTGTTGGTACGACACACGTCAGTAACTGTGGCTCAAGACAGCTAAGACTGTCACAGCCCTGCCAGTTCCTATGGGTGTATTCTTCAGGAGTTGGGCTGATTTATAAGCATAGCAGGAAATGTAACAGCTGGCTTTTTGGTTATTTCAGGTATTAAATCCAGCACTTTTCCAGCTTTCTACTTCCCTGTGGAAAACATTGAGAGTTTTGTGAATGTTCATCCCCTCCATGATATGTCTCTCCAAGCCTTCACCTTATGTTTCTGGACAAAAGCCCAGCATGCTGGCAGTCAGACTGTTCTTTCCTACTCCACGCAGGAGAGGGATAATGAGCTAGTGATGACTGTGGGCACAGATGTGGGATTGTGGATAGGAGGCCATTTCATCAGCTTCCCCCTGTACCACAAGGCACAAGATTGGCTGCACTACTGCATGGCATGGGCCTCCCAGTCTGGCATGGCAAATTTATGGCTCAGTGGAGCAGCTGGTAAAGCAAAGAGTATCCAGAAGGGGTATGTGAGCCAGGCTGGAGGGATGCTTGTCCTTGGGAAAGATAGAGACACTCTTCTTGGGACGTTCTCCAATGGTTTTGCAGGGTGGATGACTCACGTGAACCTGTGGAGCCAAGTTCTCAGTCCTGCAGATGTTCGGGCACTTGCACTGTGCAAATCAGGGCAACTGAAGGGAGATATCATAGCATGGGGAGAAACCTCCATGACCCTCTTGGGGGGGGTGGTTCTGGAGTCTGACACCAGCTGTCAGTGACCCCAACTTTTTTTAAGGCAGCAGAAGAATCCAAACTGCTTGCTGGGGAAACTGAGGAAAACTTAGATTTGCTTGTTTCTCTTTCTGCTTTGTATAGGCTCACTACGCACCTGCTAGTGCTTCAGGTCATTTTTCCAAGTAGGTACATGGGAGCAAAGCCTCCATCAGTAGGATAGAGACAAAGAATAGAGCAGAACTTGGCACAGTCCAACACCTTGTATAGTCACATCCCACCCAGGAGTTTGACTTAGGTCCCCATACATAGATCTTCCTACATGCCAAAGTGCCACTCTCTTTGGTCAAAGGAGCTGCTCTATCAAGTAAAATATCTCTCATGTCCTTCACCCAGTCTCGGTTTCTTACCATCTTCCCTGCATGTGTCCTTCCTTCCCATTTCTCACCATCAAATCACCACCCCTTCCCCTGCAGACCTACCGCATAGGAAAGGGTACGTAAAGCCCTTGCAGAACAGAGTGTGGTCCTATGCAATCATTGTGCTTTGATCCATGGCATGCCTTCTTTTCTGTAAATGGATGTAGAGACTGAGCACGGAAGCAGTTTCTTCTTCAACATGTATACATCACAAGTTTGAGGGCAGGTATAAAACTCATTTTCTAAGGTTAAAGTATATCATGTGAAGGGCTATCTCCATCAACAACAAAATCCGTGCCAGGCTGTTCAATAATTCTGCTTTTTTCAAAACAGAGGGCAGCAGCCTCACATAACAATTAATTAAATTGAATTTCCCCATGTTAAATTTGCCATAATTAACCCCCAAACCCCCTAAACTAATAAAAACTTTAAGAAATCCTCCATTTTTATCAGTGTGCACTTTACTGTCTTCTGAGAGTCAGCACTAGTCCTTCAGACTCGGAGCTTTTCCAAACCAATTTAGCCTTCAGGTGGAATGGTGCCCTTAGGGGACACAGCCAGAAACCAGTAGAATGACCAAGCTCTAAACCACTTGAAGACTTTTTCAAGTGGTTTCAAGTACCTGAGAGCTGAGTTATTTCAAAAATTAAATTTAAGCAACTCAATGTCAGAATCTAAAGACAAGTTTGGATGTGTTTGCAAACACAGGCTCCAACTTGTAGCTCATTGCACAGGAATCAACCTGAATTTGACTCCTGCAACACAGCAGGGAGGTTCTTAGAGTTCAATACCATGTATCTCTGGGGGACAAATGAGCTCCTACTGGCTCATGCGTACAGAGTAGGGATATGGGGGTTATTAAAGGATTAAGAGAGGGACTGTTGCTCTTTGGCAACTGAAGTGTAAACACTAGGGAGTGAAATGAGCTAAATAGCTCAAAGACTAGAGCGCCACTAGAACAAATAGGTGTAAGTTGGCTGTGAATAAGCAACAGCCAGATGGATGACTCCTAACCTCAAGAATAAGGCTTCAGAAGGACTCATCAGCAACAGTTGAGGACTAGGTTTGATTTGAAGGAGAGAGTTGGGTGAGATTATAGTGATAGGCACTTCCAATTTAGCGGTCCTTTGAGGCACACAAGGGAAGGACAAGAGCTGACAGGGTAGATGCCATTGTCAGCCCATCTAACAAAGTACCTCAGAACAACTGATGCTCTCGCCACCCCAGTGCACCAAAGGCCTGGCATCACTCGTGTTGGACCCTCAAATACATGAATGACAGTTCCTCAGAGGAATATAGTGCACTCCTTGCACACAACTGACCAAAACCCAGCTCAAGTGCTGGCTTATGTCACCTGAGATGTGTCAGTCAGGACATCAGGGACATACATCACCTTATGACATAGGTTTTGTGATCACAGGAACTGAGCTGGCTGAGGATATTGCCCTTTCCCTGTGACAAATACCATGAATGAGTAATTTGCCTTGGCAGTGGCTATGCCATGAAGCAGAATGGTCCTGCTAATTACTCACAATGAGAACACTCTCGGGACACAGGGGCTTATTTGGAAACTCCTGCTGTGGGAAGTTTGCAGAAGGTCTGAATGAAGATTGGTATCAAACGATGAATCGATGTATTCGTTCTCCCACTGAACGGATCCTGAAAAATATCTGGGCCAGGCCAAACACTGGGCTGGGTCACAGTTCACTGCTGGAGATTTCTTTCTTCTCTGCCTGCCCGCCTGGGACAGTGTGGAAATCCTCAAACTCTTCTTTGTCTTCCTGAATCTCCACCTTGTTCCTCTTGGCCATGATCTTGTTGATTTCCATGAAGGTTTTGTTCTTCGTCTCAGGAACAATAAAGAAGATGTAAACTATAGTGGCAAGGCAGATGGCACAGAAGATGAGGAAGCTGTAGGGCCCCAGTCCAGCCTAGGGCAATGAAAGAAGACAGAGCAGGGATCAAAGGAATACTCCAGCTGCATACATTACATGATCTGGACATGCTGAATCCTGCAATAGCTATAAAAAAAGCAGCCAATGATGTGCACATATTTTAAGTTGAACGACTAGAAGAAGTTAGGGGTGGTTCTAGATTCTCTCTTCTCATACCACCACCATGGATTTATTGGAAACCACCACGGATTTACTGGAAAAGGAGGGTGAGGGTCTGTTACATAAATCAAACTGAACTCGCCAGCTCCCTTTGCACAGGCTAAAATCATCAACTGTAGCAATTTATGGGTCACTACTGCCGGGGATCAGTTTGAACTGGTGACCTAGAGATCAAAAGCTAAAATTGGCTAAAATGGAAGATGGGGAATTTGCAATCTTTTCCATGCTCCCGAATTCAGGATCAGACATTCACCTGGAAAAATAACTGCTTTCTTTTAAAGCATGTGCAACAGACAGATGTGATAAAAAATGCTGATTAACATCAGTTTCTTGCCCTTAATATATAATCCTGCGTACAGGTACTGGGAACCAACTTGGGCATTTATGGCTTTCAGGATTAAAAAGGCTCTCTCTAAGAACACAGGGGTGAAGATACTAATTTTAAGCTGAAGTCTTGCCCTGTCCTGTGATCGCATCTTACCTCCATGTAGAGGAACACAAGCCCCACGGTGAAGTTGCATAGCCAGTGCACAGACCCACCCACCATGAACGCTGCAGGCCGGGATGACTGCAGGAACATCTCGGTGATCATCACAAAGGGAATTGGACCTGGAAGGTAGTTGCATATTTGGAAATCCCCAAGGCAATTACCCCACTCTGAATTCCTAGATTACACTGTTCACTTCAGTGGCAGGCAACGGTTTCTAAACTACTAGTGTTTAGAAACACCCAATAAATCCAATAAGGGATTAAATTAAAAAAAAAAAAAAACAGGGCAACTAAATGACTTTCCTAAGCTCACACACAGCAATCAACCTCTTCTCTCCTATGGCTGCACCGTAGCCATGAACCCATCTCCTGCACAAATTGTAAAATAAGGTTGATAAACACGAACTGTCTCTCCAGAGAGCACCCTATGAGCAGCAACTAAGCAGGTGATTGCTTCTTAAAAAAAGAAAAACAGAGAAACACCCCAACACATGCAGGTGTTGGAAAAATGACTCGTGGAACAAGCCCTCAGGCCCGCGCCCTGCACTGCTGCCCTGTGGCACCGTTAAGCAGGAATAGACCGTGTTCTCATTAACGGGGTCAGGCCACAGGTCCAGCTGGCCTGGTGGTCCCCCTCCAGCAATCTCCCTGCCCCCGGCGCTTGAATCCGCCTGATGGCATAAATGGAAAAGGAAAGGTTGTAGGTAATTCCGTCTGCCAGTGAAACCTCTACAGGAGTTTCAAAACCGCATTGCTGCATCCAGCAAGGGTCTGACAGGGCTTTCTAAGCGAAGCAGACAACTCTACCACGCTAAGAAGCTGAGCCAGGACAAAAGCCTTTCCAATATCCACATCTATCTGCACATCTCCTTTCTGCAAAGTGATGTGCGGGGCCACATATAATTTGAGTTGCTTTTAATTTCATTTGTTGCCTAGAGATGCAAGCGTGCAACGTCTCTGCCCAGTTGGTAGGGCTCACTATCTCAGCGCAGTTTTGCTCCCAGTCTTACTGGGGGAATCTCAGGCACAAGCACAATTGTGCCTTTGTTTTTCCTCTTGAAAGCCAGATGCTCCCCTGCCTCACCGACACAGCCAGCAAATCACTGCCTAGCTGGCAATCAACAAGGTGCATGGCCACACAGAGAAGAAATTTGATCTCCTTGGATTAGCTCCACGAAGCTTTTGATTTGAAATTCAGCATAACACTTGGCTTTACCCAGCTCGTGGAGGAGACTGGACTAAACTGTGCATACTTACTGGCTCCAATAGCATGTCCGATGATGTAAACAATGACACACACTATGCTGAGGTAAGACATCCACGAGACAGTGGTCTGTGAAGAATTTAATCACAGGTTAGATGTGGTTCCTATCTGAACATCACCAACACATTCAAGGCACTACGTAGTAAGATCTGAAGGCATTCTAAAGCCAGTGTCACCCTCCATTGCCAGATATGCCCATACTTAGCCACAAAAATCATAGCCTGGCTATGGTCCTTGCTTCAACAAATGGATGTGACAGGTATTATGAACATGACATACTGGAAGTAATATTCAGACAAGCAGGATCATAGCTTTTCCTGGGTTTACTTTGGGTAGGTATACAAGTACAGAAACATTTCATACTGTCCCGTCCCACCCAGGGTGTAGAAACAACTTCAAAATATACCAATGGCCTGTTCCCTGGAAGGTCCAGAAATGCACGGGTAGGATCACCTGAGCCATTCAACTACACACCTGGAGATTGAGGGCCAAAGTTAACACTGCACAGGAGACACAGCACAATCCAAAGCCAGCAAGGAGAAGGATTCTCCTCCCCAGGGATTCCACGATGAAAACCTGAAGAGACGGAAGACGGTGAGAGACCAGAAACCTGGGGCACAGCACTTCTTATTCCACAAAAATTTATTAAGGTAGTCTTTGTCTTTTAAGAAATTCAGTGAAATTTCCAGCATCTACTGATGGATTGTGGGCATGAAGTCACCCAACAAAAAGCTGGATGTGTCAATAACACTGAGAGAACAGGCAGGCCATCCTTCAGTACCCAGTCCCAGTGAGAACTGCGTGGAAGCCCTGCATGGTAACACTGGACAGCAAAAGGAGGGCGTATCAGCCTGGAGACCAGAGATTGAAAACTTCTGAGGCATGTGAGAAATCGGCATGATTAATCACTTTAACGTAGCTGCCTTCAACCAGGGGACACTGCAGGGCATCTATTGTGCAAAGCAGCTCGCAGTATGTGTAAATGACAACCTAATTTAAACAGTGACAGACAGGTGAGACTGGACAAGCTAGAACTCAAAGAGCCCTAGGACAAACTTACAGCAAGCAAAGTCATGACGACGTTGATGGCACCTATCGACACAGTGACATATTGAACATTATTGTTGTCCACACCTGCCGACTGGAAGATTCTGTCTGCGTAGTAGAAGACCTGCAGCAAAACCACAGCTGTGTTTCTATCTGACCAAAGGCAGAACACAGGAATCCCATTTTGGCTGCTTTTACATCCCAGAACTGGTGCACAGAAGCCTGAGAACTGAATTCTTTCATTTCTGGAGATATTGGTGTTTGGATCCAGGCACAAGCACCTTACTCTAAAAACGTCCGAACTATCCTTAACAGGAGAGCTTAGCTCTGTATCTAGTACACCTGTGTACTGGATTTGGTACTGGCCAGGGTCAACCCACCACAACGTGACACAGAACCAGTGTCCCTGACGAAGGGGTACTCCTGCGTCAGCACTGCCCCACATCATCCACTCTAAAGTCCCATCCCTTTGTTACTCACCCCACTGGCCTTTCCCACACGCCTTCCCACTCACCGCATTAACCCCAGAGAGCTGCTGGCCCATCATCATGACAACAATTGAGATGAGCTGCCATCGCAAGCCTCTGAAGGTGCACAGGCTGAGTACAGAGAAATGTCCTTCCTCCTTTTCTGACCGGTCTTCTTGGCGTATTTCTTCCATCTCATCATCCACATCATCCCAGCCTCTCAGCTTCTGCAGAGCTAGTTGGGAGAGGAAGGTGAGTTATGGACCCCAGAGAACAGGTCTACAGTGAGCTCTCCTGCTTCAGATCAAGTCAGAACAATACGGGCAGCAGTGCTTCCATGGTGGGAAGCCAGGGATTCACATATGCAGAGAAAGGAGCAATGTTGCAGGAATCCCATCCACCAGCAACATGTCAGTGAAGAATTTCACACTGGCTTGCTTCACTGCTGGTTGCTGTCAGCCGTGTCCCACAGTCAGATCTATCCCATTCCACCTCCCCTTTTCATTAAAGGATGATGCTGTACCTTGTCGTGCTTGCTCTTCATTGCCCTTTTGTATCAGCAGATATCTGGGACTCTCAGGGAAAAAGGGCAATATAAGGAGCTGAATTAATGATGGGATCCCAGTGAGCCCCAGCAGCACGGGCCAGCCTGCAACAAGTAAGACAAGATGACAAATCTTTCCCCAATGGAGCCCACAGAAAAGTCCCGAGCCCAGGCTTTACCTTCGGCATTCCCAAGGATGCTGTTGAGACCAAGGATCTGAGCTACAAGGATCCCAAGGGTGATGAAGAGCTGGGGTACTACCCCAATAGCACCTCTCAGATTTTTGGGGGACATTTCTCCAAGGAACATGGGAACCACATTGGAGGCCAGACCTAGTAGGTAGAGAACAATGTTAGACATGCAGCTGACATCAGCACACTCACCGTCTTCAGTAAGATGCCTTTTTCCCCCATGTGAGACCAAAGTGATCCCCGCTGGACCACAGGACATATGGAATCCTCACACTCAAACACTTCTGCTCCAGCTGAAGATTTAATGTCATCTTCTGGCCAGTGAATATGCTGTGTATGTTTTCTTCACTCTTCAGTGCAACATGGGACAAAAAACACGTGGCATTGGTTCACTCAGTAGGTGGACAGGTACAAAATCCATCGCTGCATCTGGTGCCCAGGAATCTAGCTTTCTCCGGGAGCCGTTAGAGAAAGAAGTTTGTCCCACTACCTCTCTGTTCATAGGTAATGCTGTCCCTTCACCAAAGCTGTCAATATTACACTCACAGATATTAAACTTAAGACAGACATCGTCTCTGTGGCTAAGCTGCAGAGGCATTCCCATGCTGGGGTTAATTCAAGGAGCCTGGATTGTTTCACCCATTTCAATTGAAATACAGTAGGGAACCAACCATGTGTGCACGAGGGGCCTTGGGAGTGCAACCTGCCCACATTCTGGTGCTTTGAGGGTCTAGCTTATAAACTGCTCAGCAGCAAAGCATTTTAGGAGTCCGAGAAGGCTAACAGTAGCCTGTCTTGCCTACAGAGCTGGCAGATGATTTGGGGACTCTCAGTGTTCATCTTCCTAAGAGTAGCTTTCTCCCAGCAGAGTCTGCCAAGTACTTCAATACAATACATGCAAAGAAATATTGTGTGCTACTTCAGGTTTGGAAACAAACTCAAAGTGTAAGGGAGGAATTTCTACTTCCTCTAAAACAAGAAAAGAAACCGGTATCCAAACAAGCTGATGTGGGGGTGGAAGGATGCGACTTCTTGCTGGCTTTTAAAAATTCACTACTCCTTTAATTGCTCAGTAACACTTTGCGGAGAGCTTTGCTGGTTTGAGATTTCTTACAGGTAGTATGCTGGAATAGGTATTTCTACTCTAATAGGACACAGGTTATTTTGAGGAACATTGCATGGTCACCCACAGTAACCCCAGAGAGCTGCCAGCTCCCATGCTTACGCTGTAAATCCTGGCACGCAAAACCCAAACTCCTGGAGTCAAATGACCACATGAGACTCTTATCTTGCATTTCTAAAGTTCCTAGCCTTCAGGAGCTCGGAGTTACTAAGATGATCAAGCTGTTATCCGAAAGCCAAGAGGCATGGAAACAAGTATTAAAGCAACTAGAAAACATTATAAAACTAAACTCACGAGGTGTAGTGTTTTAAGTTCACACTATAACCAGCCTTTTAATTGTCCAGATTAAAACATGCTAGCAGTGACTCCTGGACTACCGCGTTCAAGTTACAGCAGCTTTCTAACTCTTCAGACCCATGCTGATCGAGCCCTGTCACAGAGGGGCTTGCATACAACAGGGCTGTCAACAGGGCTACCAGCACCGGAGCTGCCCTTTTGGGAGGAAGAGTGACGCTCGGATCCTACCGGAGCCAGAAGCAGGCTGCCTTGGCTCAGCAGCTTCCCTCCCCAGACACAGTGTCCACAGTTCAAGTGAAGTCAAGCTGTGAAGGGCAAGTCAGGACAGCCAGTCCAGATCCTTTAGTCAGTTATAAATAACTGGAAAGAGGGATCACGCTTAACAGGTCCCTTAGTATTTATTCAGGGAACCAATGCTAAGAGCAGCTGCCAGGCTTAGGAGAGTCAAAAGCCAAAACAAAACCATTGGACTAGAGAAATTTCCTGCCTTAGCTCACCAATGGCAATTGCTGCATGTTACAGAGCAGGTTGTTTTCCTATATCAGTTCTTTGTTTTCTCGTTTTATCTTTACAGGATATCCCAACCCACTAATAAACCATGGACCATGTCAGTCTCACCAGCCCAAAGCCAATTAATTGAGCTTAAATGCTGTTAGGACCCTTTATCAACCTAGCTCTGCACACTCTCAGTGCAGCACTGCATGGGGTACCCAGCCATCCTGGGTTCTGTTTGTTCCATATTACTGTAGCTCTAATAGAGCCACTTATACCAGCAACTCCCGTACACCCTTCGCCTCGGCTTCCCACTATCTTTGCAGTTAATCCAGTGGCTCTGAACCCTTCGCTCTCCCTTTTAACATTTCTTTTCTCCTGCAGGAATAACAGTCAGTTCCAGGACTGGATTATTGGATCTGGCATTGTCTCCAATGACTTTGACTTAGAAGGATTATTCTGGTTTTGATTATGTTAAAAAGCAAAAAAAAAAAAAAAAAAAAAAAAATCTGCTTTAAGATGTCTGGGAAAACAGATTAACAACATCAGGTTTCCTGGCTGTCAGAGCTCCAGTGCCTAGCAGATGCTTATTACAGAGAATAGCTGCATCTACAGACACACATCTTCCCTGTACCTCCTAAATTCCAGTCTCACTGCCATTGTTTACTAGAGATCTTTAGTACTTCTGCAACATGCAGATGACAACTGTTATTCAAGCAAGTACAGCATTGTTATGCAGACGTTGGCTAAAATGTGCTACCTGTGAAACCATCTGTTGTGAGAATAAAACACCTTTACGTAGCTAAGAACATATTTATTGTTCTCCCTTTGCCATCCAACCTCTCACTTACCAGCATATATTCCTATGATAACACGTGAAAGGATGATTACTTCAAAGGTTTTTGCTAGCTCTGAGGTTCCCATAAGGGTTGCAGCAGCAATGGAGAAGAGGTTATTTATCAGCAAAGTGCCCTTTCTGCAAAGTAACAGAGAAGGAGACAGATTCAGTTTATTTTTTCTAAGGCCCCAAGAGCAGATAGATCCCCCCTGCGTTATACTGCCCAAAACTCAAATGAATCACCATCCCAACGACTAACCAAAGAGAAAGTGGCGATTGTCCCATTTTTCCTGCAGGGAATGGAGGCTTTAAGAAAGAACTGAAGTTTCTCAGGAAACCCGAGCAGCAGAAGCTGGGCCCGATCTCAAATCCCAGCCCATGGCTTTCATCGTTGCTCTCTAACTGGCTCAGTGCCCAGCATACAGCCTGGCCTTGACCATACTGAAACCATATAAATTCTTCTACGTGTGGGAGACAACAGGTATTGCTGAATCCAGCAACTAATCACGGGCCCATCTGCCTTACAATCAAGGTGTGTGACACACTATCATGCTCCTGATGGGCTTGGCAAGCTGGAGTGACCAGTGAGGCAAGTCTTATCTGAACCCAGCAAACTGTTGGTGAAGGTTGTTAAACACCACTGTCACGTACCGGCCACAATTGTTGACCAGAGGCCACACCATGAGGGACCCAAACAAGCCACCCAGAGGGTACATGGACACAGTAAGAGACCAGAGCAGCGTCTGGAAGCCGCTGTCCATAGGCACTCCACTCCTGTTGAAGTAGGTTCGGTTGTAAAAGTCTTGCATGTACTAGAATGAAATACAGAGCATGTTTAGCACAGTAAGTAAAATCTTCATGCTGTAAAAGCTAGTTAACAACAAACACCATAAAGCTTTAAACAAACGTCTTGATAAAAACCAGAATGGCTGAGTTGGAAAACGAATGCAAGAGAGGGATGGAGAAGCCTGGACTAGCTAACTGTTACTACAAGTTATCCTGCCTTGTAGGATTTGCCTGGTTTCCAGAAGGGAAGGCATTCCTCATGCCCCGTCTCTCCTAGGCACAGAGTCCCGACAGTAGTGTTATACGCCGTAACAGCCCCCCTTTCCTTTCCTGGGGAGTCACTTCTCACAAGGTGCCTGGTGATTCAAAGCACGGAGAAAAGTACAAGCCTCTGCCCACAAACACCCGTCATCTACTGTTACGCTCCTGCCTCGTTTTGTTCGTAAACCCGCTCCTAGGTCATGGTCCACTCCGCAGTCCAACCTACCAGGGCTGGAGAATTAATCACAGACACGTTGTAGCCGTACTGGAAAGACGATCCAAACGCAGATATCAGCGTTACCAGTGCCAGCAAAAGCGTCATTTTCTGCAGAAGGAAAAGAAAACACAGAAACACCACCTCAGAAGCAGGTTTGGCTTTTAGGCATAAACGGCGTTCAGTAAAAATAGAGAAGTACCCTAAGGCTTGCCTTCTGTGTTTGTCACTTCATGTTACTGTATAAAGAAAGCCCAATGGGTTGTTTTCATGATAACTAATTTTGTTCTGCTTGATTTGCATAGTCATTACAGTAATTCATTCTACTCTTTCCTGGTATTGATGGATCATTTAGATGATGAATAATTTTTAAAGTTATCATTGTTAAAATACCGCCCGCAGGCAAAAAAGTTGTATGCAATTATTCTTTTTCCAACATGCAAATTGGTTAGTGAAATAACACGGGACAATGGCACAGGAAAGCTGAAAAAGAAGAGATTTTGCATAAAGTGGCAAAATCCCTGTCCTCTTCGTTTGTCATGCCTTCACACGCTGGCTTGTCCTGCCTCCCACATTTCAGGATCAAGCTGTTTATGGATCTAATCCGATTGCCATTGAAGCCAATTAGAACTTATCCAAGGGGCTCAGCGAGGGCTTGGTGGTGGGGTAGAAGAGCAGCACTTTGCCGTTAAACAGAAGGGTGAAATCGCCATCTGGAGTAGGATTAAGCACCAACCCTGGCTGTGGGTACACGGTCCTCAGGGTTACAAGTAACTCACTTTTTCCAACAATTGAGTTGCTATTCAGTTCTCAGGCTGGCCCCGCTGTGTTGACTGAGCTGGTTTTTGGGGGTTTTTATAGCTCATTAATATATCTCATTGCTGCTACATCAATAAAGTAATTTTTCATTCAGATGCATATAGTTGTCACCATCAATAGCCTTCATGTCTGCAAGATTTTACGTCCCAACACTCACAAGTCATTGAATGAAATCTGTCATTTCCCTAAATTGAACATTTGTCCAAATAGCTGCCGGTACTCCTTGTATTCCTCAGAAGCTCTAGCAGCTCACCTCCAGAGATCTGCAGAGTTTAAGGCACTGCAGGAGATCAAAATTCAAGTCAATCTCAGAGTAAGGATCAGGAGGAAGCTGAGGCTTCCAGCTACATTTTCTAGGAGTAGACTGTTGACATTCTCACATTGGTGATGAAAAGCAGGCTGCCTTGCTCTCACTAAACAAATCCCAGGAGCTGAAAGGAGCCACTGGTGTTAATTATTCACATTTAGGAAAGCCTCTGGCATACACGAGCATTGCATTGTGCAAGATTCCACAAAAACGCTGCTCTATGGGCAGCCCCCATCCAGAAGCATCTGCAGCCTAAAACTGATTAGAAAGTAGGAAAGAAAACTCACCCACAGAAGGGGAAAGTCACACAGAAGTTACAAGGTAGGTCACCTGCAGACAAAATCATGAGAGTGCAACACTACGCTGCAGACAGACATAAATGGGGTTCAAGAACATACGCATCTCTGCTCTCCCTGCAAGATGAGTTACGGATATGTTAGCCCAAAAGATCTTGGTCTTCTCCTTCCTCTACAAGTACCTGCAGATCTCAAACAGCTTGCCCTGTATCTCTGTGGGAGGCTCAAGTTGGAAGTATAGAGTCCGGCATACTTACCCCCTTTGAACCTTCATCGCAGTCAGAGCTCTCCTGCTTCTCTCTTTTCAACTTCATTTTGGTGTTTGAATCACAGATGCCGAGTAGAGGCTTTTATAGCCAAAACAGACAACGCGGGGATGGAAACGCCCTGCACAGAAAATCCCCCTCTGTGGCTTTTCAGAAAACATCCAATCAACGACAAGCTCTATCAGCCAAAGTTGTTATTGTCTGGCCATTCCCTTACTCTGCGTGACTCCCTCGTGTCTTCTCTTTTCCTCGTTCAAGTCTGTCACCGCTAGGTCAGATGTTCTTTTGCCAGATCCCGACTCAAAACTGAGGTGCTGCCTAGCTACAGGGGAAACAGGCCAATCTCTCCGACTAGAAGGGGCAGACTTATCGCAAAAGCTGCTAAATGAGCTGTTTTCCCCCAGCTATATACACATGGACAAGATGAGTCTATAGCAATAGGGCTGCTGCTCCTTCACGCCGCAGCTCATGGGCAGCTGTGGACAGCGCAGCTGGAGAGGCGACTGCTGCACGCCGGGGAAAATGGGGCATTCTGCAGGAGCAGCCTCGGCAACAGAGCGGGTGTTTGCCACGGGCCACAGCGATAACACTGAACTGTATTAACCCTCCTGCAGCCACGGATTGCGTATCTGCCCTTGGGCCTAAATACCGCTCATTGTCCTACCTTGCACGAACCAACTTGCTTCGGGGCATTTCTGCAGTTCACAGAGAACAGGTTCATCCTCTCAGATTTGTGTTTTTGACAGGACACAAGAACACACTGTTTTTCCACCAAAGCACATTAGTTCCTTTCCCTCTACATGCAAGGTATACCACGTGGTGCTGGCTTAGTATTAACTTCCTACACTATGAGACTACTTTTAACAGTACATGGACTTGGTTAATGGTCGACTACAATTTCTAGAGTTTATCAGAGAAATGCAAAGTTCACAGATACCTCCAGCAGCCGGAGAAACTGGAACCAAACCTTGCTGTTATTGGTCCATCTATCTTTAACAGCCAGCTTAAAAAAAAAAAACAACGCATCCTCTTGAGCAACAGGAGTTGTTCATGTGTCTTGCATGCGTTCTTTGACTGGTTGCAGCCTCCCTTGCTCTAGGTGAAAGCATCCTGCTCTAAAAATAGGAAGGGGAACGGAGCCCTGTTGCTTTCAGGGTAGTGGAAGTCCTCCCTAGACTTCTTGTCATTTGTCTTTTAATGCATTTGTTATAAGTTAACATCCTCAGGGATGCTGTTAGCTGGGATATCTTGACAGTGGATCAAGAACCTCAAGAACACTCCTGGCTCTTTCAGGAGTGACTCCTGCTTCAGTCCCACCTATCACGTGGTGTCTTAACTGAAGAGAGATGCAAACCAGAATATTCATTTCACCCGTAACTCATCTTTCTCTACCTTCCCCTGCAGTCCCACTGAGCGAATGTAGCTAATGGTACTAACCAAGACACTCTGAGCTAGCTCAGCTTTTCCCATGCTGCCTTCAAACATTGCTCAAAGCACCTCAAAACAAATGGGACAGTGTCGTGGTTTAACCCCAGCCAGCAACTAAGCCCCACCCAGCCGCTCGCTCACTCCCCCTGGTGAGATGGGCAGAGAATCAGAAGAGAAAGTGAGAAAACTCGTGGGTTGAGATAAAGACAGTTTAATAGGTAAAGCAAAAGCCGCGCACGCAAGCAAAGCAAAACAAGGAATTCATTCGCTCCTTCCCATGGGCAGGCAGGTGTTCAGCCATCTCCAGGAAAGCGGGGCTCCATCACGCCTAACGGTGACATGGGAAGACAAATCCCATCACTCCAAACGTCCCCCCCTTCCTTCTTCTTCCCCCAGCTTTACGTGCTGAGCATGACGCCATATGGTGTGGGACATCCCTTTGGTCAGCTGGGGTCAGCTGTCCCGGCCGTGTCCCCTCCCAACTTCTTGTGCCCCCCCAGCCTGCTCGTGGGTGGGGTGAGAAGCAGAAAAAGCCTTGACTGTGTGTCAGCACTGCTCAGCAATAACAAAAACATCCCTGTGTTACCAACACTGTTTCCAGCACAAATCCAGAACACAGCCCCATACCAGCTACTGTGAAGAATATTAACTCCATCCCAGCCAAAACCAGCACAGACAGGTCATAGCTCACTCAGCAACTAGTTTAGTTCTCACTTTCACAAATCTTTGGCCAGAAGAGGGAAAATGGAAAGTGAGCCATTCTGCCCCAGGGGTAGGGAAGTTGCAAGGACAAACTTCTTTCATGAAATTCCCGTTCTTTAAAGACAGTATCGTTCTTCTGGGAGTTCTTGGCAGAATGACAGCCACTTTGCTGCTCAGTAATTATAAGAAAAGAGAATTCTCTATCATGGTCTTTAAACTCCTTCCCTGAACTTGAAGAAATTCTTAACACAGAAATCAAACAGGACATGTATGTTTGCCATCAGAAATCCTTCACCAGAGTAAATGCTGCTTACGGCAGCAGAACACTTTGAACATTTGCCAATCACAGCAAGAATCTGGTAACAACATCTGTAAGGTAGTAATTGGCTCCAAGATGATCTTGGAAGAGTTCGATGAAGGGAGACAGGACGGTGAATTAATTTCTCCTTGGACTTTCAATGCAATTACAGGGGTATAACTTCAACAGCCGAGATCCTGTTGGACTTGGGCAAAGAACAGCGCCAGAAGCAAGTAAAGGGAGCAAGTTTTACAGGCGTTTTACAAGCACATTTTCAACTTCAGCTACAGCACATATTAAGCTTCTTACATCTGCTCTTCACCCCAGAGTGCAATTGTCTGAAGACATTAACTCAGCTCTGTATCTTCTCTCCTCCGCACTTGTCCACCACGTGGTAAGAGTTCCCATGCATGCGTGCAGGAAACCGTTTACACTCAGCCCAATTGTCTGTGCTCAGAGCTGGATCCTATGAAACCCTGATACCTTTGGCAAAAATAATTAAGAGGGGAAGCTTAGTTTCCAGGAGAATAAGTCTGCTGGAGAACATTAGCAGTGAGCTATAGAAAAGTGATGGTTAGACTGGGAGCTGGCACTCAGCCATGCTGCAGTATGCTGATTGCAATGCCTGCGGTAAGGAGACTTACCAGGAGACATTCCACAGTGTTTGTCCAAAAGAGTGACATCAGCAGCCTTTTCACCTGCATTTTGGGAAGGAATTGCACGTTCAGTCAAGGCTAATTCAGTATTATATGCAGTCCTCAGCTACAACTGGGGCCTCAAGGTGAAACAATAATTTAAGTAACAAATGATTTGCCTGCAAATAAGTCATATACAGATACTGCTTTATCAGCTGCATAAATGGCTACCAGCCAATTAATTAAGAGGCAGATGTGGCAGTCTGATCCCCTAGCAATAGGAAAGGGGATTGCTGGATAAATAAGCACACTGCAGGTAAACAGTAGGAGACATGAAGCTCTGGAACTAGAAAGTAAACAAGACTCTTTTCACCACGCAAAGGCAATGTTAGGTCGCATCCTGCCAACCTTCTTCCTTTTCCATTGCTGCCCTCGAAGACCATCTCAGAAGAGCCTCAGCCACACAGACGCATCCCCAAAGTAAAAACAAAGGAGCAGACAGATCTGTAAACTTACCACATCACTATCTGGTAAGTTGGTCTGGGAACTGTCTAGTCCTTTCTCTGTTGGCAGGGTTGTGTGACCCAGAAGATGTTTCAGAAAGTGTTGGAATGCTTGGATATTAAATCTCCATCTGCACTTTGTTCAGCAGAAGTCAGTACACTGACTGTCAGTACACCCACACTGCCCTCTTGGACCTTAGGGGGTTCATTTTTCTATCCAGGACAGAATACCGACTGTGCCAGCCAAGACCTGCCGTTTGCCAGCTCATGCCACTCCGCACTGATTTCTGCGGCTCCCTATAGAGTTGCACAGGTTACAAGATACATGGAATTCAGCGCAGCACAACAGACATTCACACGTCTGAGTAGCAGGAGTGACTTGTATTATGCAATCGTAAGTCTTACAAACATTAGGTTTGGCAGCATTAGAGTACTCTGGTGTCATCTCTGTAACTGTTCTCCATGATGAGAAGAGAGGATAGTAGTGGCACCACCAGAAATTACTTTTCTAAGATGCTCCCCTGCTTTAGCAACAAGAAGATTTATCCTTTTCTTGCAAATAGATGGTTCCTTAAACACACAACGTCTAGGTTTTAAAGTAAAACCAACATCACCCAGATTCTCCCGCACTACAGAACCCTGGTTCACTCCTAGAGCCAGGGATCATCTTGCACAGACTCAAGTCTTGGGAAGCCGACAAAAAGGGAAAAAAGGAGAATAGGATTCTGCAATGACCAAATCAGTATCAGCAGTACTGATAAGTAGTGTAACAGTAGTGATAGTACATGTGAGATGTGAACTCACCAAGTCCTAACCGACTCCTGCCTGGAGAAAGAGCGTGGGCAAGCACCCTCCAGCCATTACGACCCGTTGCTCTTTATTCCCCTCAATCCAGAGCTGCATCGCACTCCTACCTCCTTCACACAGCCCACGCGCCTCCACCCAACATTTTCGTTGTAGGCTTGTATTTTTTGTATCCAGTCAGACTTAAAACTTCCAACTCCACTTCCAACCACCACAAGTCCTTCCCATCTTTCCAGCCTGGTTTCCTTCCAGCTCTTGTTATTTAACAAGCTCTGCTCTTTGCAGACCTAGCTTTTCTTACTTCCCCTCCCCAGGCTCCACTCTCATAGTCCACAATAGGCAGCCAGCACCCTCCCCACACATACAGTTCTTTTCTGTCTTTATATACTTAAAACCTCTCCGTGAACTTCAAAGACTCCCAAGAGTTACTGGAAACCAGCACGCAGCTCGGCTCCCTGCCCTTCGTTCTGACATCAGCCCCTAGTCCATGTGTTGGAGCACACTGAGCATAGGAGCTCCAAGTGGCAAAGACGTGCTCAGGGATGGCAATATTTAGGATAGAGAATCTGAAGGACAACCCTTGATGTGCAAGCTAAGGCTTGTCATGCAGTCAGAGGGCAGAGTGCCGACACAAAGCACACATTGCAAGCCCCCCTTACAGAGCAGCCAAAATACTGCAAGGAGCCTTCAATCACTTCTAACATTGCAGAACAAACAAGCTTCCCCTCCGCTTGCTGTCTACAGCATCTGGACTCCTTTCCTGGCCTGCCCAGGTCAACCACTTAAATTTATGGCACAGTCATAAACCACAGAAAAGCAGATATCCCAGAAGGGAAGCGCTGTGCAACCCTAGTAACAGACACTGTCGCTCAGTCAGTTGTGACTATAGCCAAGGTCCAGCACCACTTCTTACACCAGGGCTCTTGGCTGCTTCCAGCCCTGTGAGACGGCCAACAGAGTTTGAATCCATTCTGAGAAAAGTTCATTCACAGGTTGGAATCACATGGC
Source organism: Aptenodytes patagonicus (assembly GCF_965638725.1). NCBI lineage: Eukaryota > Metazoa > Chordata > Aves > Sphenisciformes > Spheniscidae > Aptenodytes > Aptenodytes patagonicus. The sequence goes on along the minus strand of NC_134967.1, from coordinate 5,107,659 downwards.
AACTTACAAAGCAATACTCAACTGTCAGCCTCTGTTTTTTTCCCCCCATAGTGACTTGAATTTTCTCTATTTGGGCAGGTCCTGGGACGGCACCAGCTCTCCCCAACATTAGTCCCACCCACCTTACAGCCTGGCCTCATCTGGAGAAAGTGCAATTTGTAATCTCATGATTACCTAACATTTGTAATCTCGCATAGCTGAGAGCCACAGCCCGTAAGGGCACCTGAGCCTAAGGGAAATAAGACCCACATACTCACTTCTCAGAGGTCTTTCCACAGTTCACAGCAATAGGCCAGTAAGAATGAACTATAACAACGCATACTGGTGAACAGGTTGCTCCAACTGATGAAAGATGTACATAGGAAGAGGAACATATCTACAAATAGGTAGAAAAGATTTGTCTTCCTGTACCTGCCTTAGTCTTTAAGGTAGACACAAAAGAAACCTGAAGGAAGATCTTGCAACAGTTTCTCCAAATTCTCCAAGGTGCTGAGACCCATCACAACATGCTTGAACATCATCTTGGTAAAGAAACAAAACTTTATTTTGTAAAAGTTGGATAAAATATTTAAAAAACAAGCAAGTGAGGAGCTGTAAATAAGGTAAAACACTATCTCCAAATAGCAAACAAAAAACCATCCCCTCCCCAGCTCTGATGTAACACTCCCAAAGCAAGAACAGACCGTAGCCTGTGCTTCGGCAGAAGACATCTGGAGTTCGGAGCACGTGCCAGGCACCATCTTGCTGCTGGTGAGGGCTGTCCTTGCTGGAGGCTGGGGTGGTACACCCAGATATCCCTGAGCACCAAGGGAGTCTGCAGAGTTCAGATTTCCTCAGGAGGCAATAACCGTGCTGCCACCACAAACCCTGATGAAGACCCCTAACCACCAAGGAGGAGGAATAAACCATAGAGGAACCATCCATCACCACCACCAAACAGGCACGTTTGCACACTATTGTCCACATTCAAGTGAAGAACAGGAGCCAGCCTGAAGCTCCCTGGAAGTCCTCACACACTAGGACTCAAAACCATGCCCAGGATAGTCCAGTTCAGCAGCTACTAAAGTTTTCCTGTCACCATGATATTTGTTCACCCCAGAACTCACAACACATTTGCCTTGTCAGACAGAAAAGCAAAACCCCAAACAGTTTTTAAGATTTATAGTGGAGGGTGAGGGGAAGGAGGGAAGAAAACCAGGAAGCTGGAGTACAGCCGAACAGTATCTTCCAGGGGATCCTGAGCAAAGTTCAAGACCAAAGCAGCTGGTATCTGAATGCCGAGGAGGAGCCGGACCTCTTCCGTTTGCTCAGCCACTCCAGCGGTGCTTTTCCCCAGGCTTTAGCTCCCTCTGTGGGACTCTGGGATGATCCCGCACCTGCTCAAAATGAAGCACAGTTAAAATCCAGGACTGCCCCACCTTCCTGCAGCCAGTGTGCACAGGTTTGCCCTGAGCCAGGACAACAGGCTTGCTGCAGCTCAAGCCGCAGGGACGTCACCTTGCAGCAGCTGAAAACAGACATGATGGACCCATTCCTAAAGTACAGCCAGGTACCCCAACCTCAGCCACCTTCAGAAACATCCGAGGTAAAATTCTCCAGTCCGTGCCTGACAGGGAAGAGTTCGGAGTCATCTTCACAGACAACCGAGGCTGCGGGGAGAACTGCACTCCAGCACCACCCCTGCACTTGCACTTCATGCCAGAGACTGAGGGGGACCTGCCAGGAGCAGCCAAGCATTTCTGCACACCACCTCCCCTATTATCCCATCTCTGTTTATATTTAGGCTGCAGTCAGCTTCAGTGTTAGGAACTACAGACACTTCTAAGAGGTTCTCTGTTGGCTGTTTTTCTTCCTCTGTCCTTGCCGACATGAAGATGGCCAGAGACTTTCCACCTCTATCAGCACAGGTGCTATTGCCAATAGCCGGCCTTTAGAAACCAGCACGCTTCCCTGAGCCCCTGGGAGCTGAGAATGTAATTCTGTCGAGCTGCACATTCCTCCAAAAGCATTTCTCAGAGCTCTGTTATGGAAAAAGGCAAACTGAGAACAAGGAATCTGTTTTGATTAGTTTTTTGAGGGTTTTTTTGGGGGGTGAGGGGTATTTTTTTGTGTTTGTGGTGTTCTGTTTTCTTTTCCCTTGAGCCAAGTTGGTGACAATTTTACTTCCTCTCTTCAGGGCTGGCTCCAAAAAACCGAACACAGCACAATTGTAAGTCTCATAAAATTTAAGATTTACTACCCTGCCTTTCTGCAAGAAGTTTTTAACATAGCTCCTCTTTCCAAGCCACATGGGATTAACATGAAGTTGAGCTACCAAGGTTGCTACTTAGCTTTCAGAAGTTTAAAAAAGCCTTTTGAAAGGAGGAAAAACATCTTGAAGTCATCTATGCCAGAGATAAGATGCTCGCATCTACCCTTCAAAGACTCTAGGGATGCTAAAGAGCTGAGCCCCTCTACAGCCCCATGAAATAGGCTCATGAGCTCTTGAGGACTCCACCTTCCCATGTTTACACAGCCTGTGTACCAGGGGGCTTAAATATATTAATATAATAATAAAGTTAATGCCAAGTCTTCAACTCAGGAAATAACGGGACTCGCCTCTGCCTATAGTCCCATGAGATCACTGCATCATTTCACTGTTCTGCATGCTGTTAAAATGACAAAAATTAAACTAACAAGAGCAGCTCTTGAACAGCTGGCTGCCTGGAGCAGCGGCAGCCTGACAGCTGCCCTCTCTCCCCAGGCAATTCATGAGGCTTCTGATCTTTTTGCAAAAACTTGTTATACGCATTAAAAAGAATTGTCAATTGATTAAAAAAAGTCCTTTTGTTTTTTGGGGCTTTGTGGTCTGGGAAGACAAGAAACAGATGTACGTGAGAGAGATCTACTCAGAGACCTACCGTACCCAATACACAGCTTTCTTTCCAGGATGCTCAACCCCTGCTGCGCCCCATGACCCAGACAGACTTGCTGCCTTTCAGACTCAGCCCCTTCTACCAAGTGTGACCTGCAGGGTAAGTACAACTGCAGAAGTACACAGGGTTTCATATTCTTTCTGAAGAGACCGCAGCTCCCAGCACATCGCAGTTTACATTCACCTAAGCAGTCAGGACAGCTGCTCTAGGTTTTTCCCTCCTTCAGCTGCACTCTATTACTGAAGAGAGCATTGCCAATATCTGCTTCACAGACAGAAGCCCACACAGTGCCCCAACCCCAAGTGCTCTTAAATGGATTAAGTCTGACACCCCTATGTGTTCTGCAACTATCACTCCTGAGGTCAAGCGCGAGGAAACAAGATGCTTAAACAACTAGACCAACGCAGGGGCATCAGTGTCCAATCTTGTACCTGAAATGATGGAGAGCTTCTGTCAAGTTTTTGCTCCTACAGATTTTCTACGTAAGCTTGGATGACTCACTTACCCTCTGTTTTCTTTTTATGATGATCGGCAGCAGGGATTGCATTGCCTTATGAGGAACACTTGGGGCACTAAATACATCTGAACTGTGCAGTACTGAAGAAATGTACGTGTGCATGGTATTTTACACCAAAAGGAGCCACTAATTCCTCCTCTTGTTTTCACTGGTGTCATGTCCTTGTGGGCCAGACAGCACTGCAGTCTATTTCCTCATTTTACAGGCTTGACGCTACCCCAGCTCACAGGGAAGGGCAGTGGATCTGTTCTATAAGTGGTTTCACCCCAAAGGAGCACGATGGGGAGCTGCTGTAGAGTCAGACAGGGAACGCCCACAGCAGCAGCAGAAGCCTACCTCTCTGTCATCTGCTTACTGATAGCTGTTCCCCACCCCTCACATCATGAAGCTGTGCACAGGCAGGGCAGGAGGAAAGACTCACACTAGATCTTTACCAAGAAAGAAGAAATCAACACTGAGATGTAGGCAGCCCAGGCTCAGGTGCTGGAAAGCAGGGGTTTCGTCCGCTCAGGGCCTGGCACATCCTTGTTCTTGTGGGGTTCTGGGCACTGCCAGTGGTTGTTTGATCTTTGCAAAGGCCAGTCCAACTCGTCGTAGTGGCAACAACAAATGGAGGAAAACAGCCGAGTCCGGACCACCCGCGTACAGAGGACAAACATAATACAGTTGGCACCTCCTTGGAATGTGTTACCAATTCCCTGCAAGGGCAAGAAAGGAATTAATCAGTGCCGTTCCTACAGGCACCCCCCCAGAGAAGAGCAAACATCGTGTCAGACCAGCTATAGTACTGCTGAACAGACAGTCAGCAACTTCCACCTAAATGAGAAAAACAGGTTCAGAAGAATCAACCTTGCACCCAAAAGCAGACTAGAAATGGCTGGTGTGGGTTGCTGTTTCTACAGCCTGGTCTAGGGGAGGAGCAGGCTGAGCCCTGCTGAAGGACAGACACCCAACACTTCTGGTGTGAGCCTGCTTTTCCCACAAGCAGCCGGCATTGCCCAACACTCCTATTGCAGTTATTCTCCGTAGCCACTAGATGCTGCTGAAATAGCTACTGCTGAGCATCCCAGACAGCGCTTGCCAGTAGGGAGCAGATGTTCTTGCAACACCCATGTTGTTTTACCGGTACGCGCTGCATCCTGCCACAAAAAAGTGATATTAAGAGCAACAAAGCCTTATCTCCCTCCCAGATCCTCCTTCTAATGCATTTCCTGGCAAATACTTACATGCAGGACAACCAGGACTGAATTTTGCACTGCAGGAGAGTTACAGAGGGTCAGAATGAATCGCACAGTGCTCCAGATGCGGAGGATGATAAAGATGACAGGGATGAGAATCAACTTCTTATCTGCTATGGAAGTCCGGGGCTGAAATGCAGGTGCTCTTGAGAGAATGGGGCGATACTCTGAGAGAGCTGCGTGCTTCCATGGAGGGTGGGAGGGAGACAAAAACGTGAACAAAAAGCCACACACGTTGGACATTTAGCTCCAGGGATTCTTTCCAGAGAAAACTCAATTTTTGCATCTTGCGGGAAGTTAACAGGGACACAGCTATGAGCACCAGCCTGCAGCCACATTCTGCCCTCGCTAACGCAAACATTCCTGCTGAAGCCAAGGAGCACAAATAAAGGATATCCAGCCCTTACCAGAGTCCCACTAAAGCTTTATATTAACATACATTGCTCCATAGTTGCCAAGAAACCAGGTCATAACAACGTAAAAAAAAAAAATGCAGAGCTCCACAAAACAGTTTTGCTGGGCCAGTGGCCTGGCCCCATCGCTGCTGGCCTTACCGCTTCGTAAATGCATGGCTAAGGGTTTGGCCTTGGGAAGGCCTCTTGAGATATCTATCTATCTATATATATATGGGGAGAAGTCTGGCTCGTCCTTCTCAAACTATTCAAACTTTTGGCCTTCACCACGGCCACAGCCAGCAAGTTCCACAAGGAATTTATGCCCTTGTGAACCAGTCCTTCAGTATGTTCGCGTAGAACCTGCTGCCTGATTTCTGACCATATACCGTCCGCAATGGGCTTCCATGGATTTGGACAAGCCAGCAAACCTCTCTATACCAGCACATGTAGAAAAAAAAAAAATCAGGGATCTGTGCCCTGGATCAGGGTGGTTGGAGGTGTAAGGCCCATGAGACCTTCCTATGATAGAAGCTACTGGATGCACTCAGATTCCTGGATGGGGGAGAGCAGGTCAACACGGCGCACAGAGCAGCTGCTGGGACACACGAAGCTGAATACCAGGATGTTAATGTGGGTGAAGAAATTAAATCTCAGGACAGCTGACCTGCAGAAAACTATTCCTCCTACCATCAGGGCTACAGAGCACACACGACTTTAATGCAGAGTATTCTCCTTGGCTCCAGTACTCCCAGCCCTGACACCTTACTCCCTCCAGAAGAGAGCTGTATGACAACACTGCACGGTGGCCCGAGTCAAACCCCGCTGAGGGCTTTCAGTGCAGCTTCCCATCCACTCCCGTGGAGTCTTTTTCATTTGGAAAGCCCCTAGTACACACCCTGCGTGTCCGTCCCCCCCCCAACAGCTACTTCCATAATTCCTCCTGCCTCTCAGACTGCGTAGGAGCCACTACTGCAAAACCTACTTCAGCCATTATTACTACAGCCCAAACTCAGCCCTGGTTGCCTATTGCTCTTCCCTGGAAGTGGGAGACCTCCCGCCAGTAGAGAGGCATAAGCAGCGGGCTACCAGGCTTGGCAAAATCCCTAGTGACGCGAAGAGAGATTCTCTAGTCCAGACGGCCCTGTGTATTGCTGCTCCAGCCCTCAGACCCCCCCATTATGAGAAGAGAGAGTGACAACTGCCTGCTCCTGTAAGAGGGTCAGGGCTGGGAGTGGGAAAGGGAGAGCAGAGTGCCCAAGAATCCCTGGCAGAGCAAGAGGGTAAGAGCCTGGCCAGGTGGGGGGTCGGGTTTCCAGGCAGTCACCCTGCTATCTTTGACAGCTGCTGGAACACAGAGTCCTGTCTGATTCGTGTCAGGTGATGGTGACAGGCACTAGCAAACCCTTCCCAACTCCCCTTTCCCAGGACCCTTAGGACTGCTTAAGACTACGTTGCTCTTCCAACTCGTCTGTGGGATCCTGCCCTACCGAGATTTGTGTTTATCCCCAACTACCGCTGCCATAGCTTCACCACAGCAAGCAGGTTTGCAGTGGCAGCATTTTCCAGGAGGAATCTATCCAGTTTTTCTTTCCCCCTAATACAACTTAGAGAGAAAAGGAATCTCTGGATGTAGTTCCTTCTGCCATTCTCAATCTAGATTTATCTATTATGCAAATGTTGTCCTAGATGCCTGGATTCTTTGTGCTTACAAGGAACAGCAGCAAATAAGACTCTGAATTCTGAAACCCTCAGACAGGGTGTCTTCCTGGATTGTGTATGCATATGGTGCTTAATGCTATAGTGCCCAGACTCCCAAATGGGGCTTTATGCTGCTAGTACAAAACAGGTACTCATAAATGCAGACCATCATTAGAGATCCTAAAATGGCTGATGTTAAGTCCAGACGCCAAACTCAGGCTTGATACAAGTGGAACTGTGGAAGACTGATTAGAGCTGAGTTTTGTCCTTCACATCCTGTTTCAATTCTTACTGTAGGATTCACATTTCACTCATGTACATCCCATAACCCCTTAAGTTTTCAAAAGGCTTTTACGTTCTTCTTGTGCTAAGTCATTGTGTAATGATGCTGCAGGCTGCTCAGTCAGGTATACTGCTTCCCCCAGTGGTGGATGCATTTCAGCAGTATATGAAGCAATTCCTGCCTGTGTAGCTGCTGAATATGCAGCAAAACCTTCAGAACATGGGAGGATATAATCACACAGCAAGTCTGTAACCTAAGCTGAAAGCAGCAAAATACTCACCGCTCTATTAATGTGCTTCTTGATGAGGACGTAGAGCACCGGCAAAGTCACATAGGCCAGTATCTCCCAAACTTTCCCCGTTAACAACATCCACAAGACCCGATCCTCTGCATCCAAGTTGACCCAACACCAGCCCACAGAAACATTGGAGGCGTCATAGCCAATCTTCTTCAGAGCAACAGCAGCCACCGTAATGCCAAGGGGGACTCCCCAGCTAAGGAAAGAACATGAAGAGCAAGGTTAAGCCAAGAGCATGCTCAGTTTAGTCCCTCCACACCCCAGGGAAAACGGGTGACAGACCAGGGGATTCTTCATCAGACAGGATGCCAACACCTATTCCAGAACGTCGACACTCCTGCATCAGGCCTAAGGGGAGCGACTGACAAACAGGTATTTGACAGCCTATGAATGTGGGCTGCAAATCCACTTCCTAGGGACCCACTCGAGGAACTTGGATCCCCAGTCCTGAAGGAGAGATGCATAATGATGTGCTACACTCTGAACTGGAACCTGGCCCGCACAGCAAGCGGTCAGGGTCCAGCGAGGTGAACAGAAGACATCCCACCTACTCCCCTTCTCCCATTCTCTCCTGGATACAGGTGAGGTCGAGGATTTGTCAAGGCCAGAGCATTGTACAGTGCGACTATCCTGTAGGACCCAGCCATTCGAGAGCAAGCTGGCTGATACGCAGCTTTCAGAACACAAGCAACCAAATCCCACATTCCAATTCCTAAGTGACACTTGGCACAAAGGACCAGCACACAAAGAAATCCACAATTTTATTCCATCAGTGGGGCTTTTTTGTTTGTTTTGTTTTTAAATGGAGGTGTAGTCAATATTTTGGGAGCAAAAGGATAATTGCTGAAGGACAAAGTGCAAGTTTCTTCCCAAGGAAAAGCACTGGCAGTAACAGCAAAAAGCTAAGAAAGCAAAGAGGAGTCATATTCAGATAATTTGGAGCTGTGTTTTGACTTTGGCTTCTCTCTTGACAGCAGAGGCAAATATAGGGAAGCATTTAGAAGAAAAATAACTGTGGTGACACACATGAATGAAGTCACTCAGCAGCTTGGGCTGCCCACAAAAAAGCCATGAGCAAGAACTGGAAAATTCCATGAGCCCAAATGTAAAAATACTCAGCCCCTTCCTGGGTGCTGTTAATACCCAGGACTTTACAGGCCTGCCTTAGCCTGTGATGTACAACTCGCAAATTACTCCACAACTGAAATCCTGCCTTGCATTCAACTTGATGCGTCACCTGCCCTTCCCATATTCATCCTCAGAGGAAGGTTCTGTGGAGCCTTAAGAGGGACAAGGGACACTTCCTCAACAGATGACACACATGCTTCAGAGAGCACTCAGACTGAGCTTCCAGCATAACCCTCCTGGTCTCTCCAGACGCAAAGAAAACAAAGCCATTACTGTATTGCTCATTACCTGCCTGGTTCACGCTCATCTTTCACAGACAGCCTGGAGCAGCTGCAGAGAACACGAAAAGGATCTTCCTCCTAAAATCTGTTTCACATGCATCAGACTACGTAGGCAACCAGCAGTTGCCTAGACCAGATTAGCTGAAATTCCACAGCCCAACTGGAAAATCAGAGATAATCCCATGATATTAGATCTCAAAAATACCCCATTTCCTACTCTTAAGTAATGTCTGGGTTCACTTACTCACAACGCAAAAGTAAATATAATGCTGTAAAAAAATTCACAGTCAACCTTTTGGCATGTCTAGAACATTTTGTTTCACTGTTCAGCTCAGAACAGCCAGTGCTAATCCAAGCCAGGGCTGTTACTTAAGGACAGTTCTGCTGCAGGAAGCCCTCCCCGTGCTATTATCAGAGCAGGCTTTCTAAAAACATTCCAAACATCGCCACCACCATGAAAGTTTCTACAGAACTCAAGACTCATTTTGGCAAAAACAGTGATTTGCCTGAAAACAAGGATTACAGATGCAAAGACATTCACATTTCAGTACACTTGGAAGAGCAGACCACTAAGATAAAGAATTCAAAAGAACTGGCACTTCCTTAAAGAAACCATACTGAGGCACACAAGCACAAATGAGTCCAGCACCAAGAAAAAGGAAGCGTATTAAAAACCTAATTTGCCTAAATAATGATCTCCACAGTGACCTGAAACTGAAAGAGAATTACATGAGAATATAAAACCAGGTCAAATTACTAGGCATGGATATAAAAGAGAACAGCATAAGTATGTACAGACACAGTGAGAGAGGCCACAGTAGGAAATAACAGACCACTAAGCAAGGGACTTTAAAAAATCTTCAAGTATCTAACTAGGAAAAGGAAGAACGTGGAAGAAAACTGTCACACATCAGGCAGTAAATTTTTACTGAAATAGTGTATTGGGATCAGACGGCTATTACAACTAACACCAGGGACAAAGGATTACAAACTCCAAGTGAAGTTAGAAAGAATCTAGAAAGTCAACAGACATTTCAGTGAACTTCTTCAGCTCTGTTTTAGAAAACCGGAAAGGAGAACTGAGACTAGCGATTTGATTGTTCTTAAGAACCCCTAAATGACAGAATCCCAAGAACTGGAAAATATCAATGCTTTATACCCATCTAGAAGAATGGAGGAACAGAAGAATCGCAATATTATACACCCAAGGCATATGTAAAGACTGGAATAAAAAGGATCCAAGATAACAAAAAGAGGCAGAAATTTTACTCTGAGCCCCAAAGACAGTGCAATTATGTAGGATGGGCCTCTCAAAAGCACACTTGGATCTAAACGCAATCAGTGTGGGAGAGAAGGGAAAGAAGGCTACTCCTTGCACCTCTGTAAGAAGGCTGGCAATCCCAGCTCTAAGGCAGATACAACAGTACTTACTTCCCTAATATAGCCCCCAGCAACCTATTAATAAAAATACATACAACCCAGCATATCTTTCCACATTAACACCAATGCTGCATTTAATCAAGGTAGGACAAGGACCCTCAAACTATAGCAGCATACTGCTGTGTTGGTTTTCTTGTCCTCAGTATGCCTGGGTCAGATTGCTTAATACCACATTTTGATTTACGCTGCACAGCTGCTTTTTTTTTTTTTCTTCCCCCCAGAGGCTCCTACAAGCAGGGAAGACTTGCAGTCACCTGCCTGCACAGGTCAGACGACAAGCCATCCTACCAGCAAGCCTGCAGGCGATCCCTTCTGGGGACAGGAATTTTTACTCTGTAAGAAAGGAAAATCAGTCTTCTGGATGTACCAGCCAATTTCAGGAAAGAGCTTTGAGCGTGCATTGTAAACAGAACTCCAGACCAAATCTGCTCCAATTTCATTTTTGCCCCCTTTTTTTTTTTTTTTACCCACTCAAACATTAAACTGAGTTTGCAGTACCAAAGTACCAACTTTCTGGTACCAAGCGCAGACTCCTCCCAGTGAAGCATGCAAGAATTTAAAAGCTAAGGCACCAGCAGTCGGGTAGCTTGCACGTTCGTTGGCCTGATCTACAAGCTTTTATAAACTAAATGATAAAGCCACCGCAAATTTCAAGAGATCCCTGCACCTCACAGGCAACACTTAGGGACTGAAGTCCAGTTCTGAAGTTTAGCACTGGCACCGTCAGTCGTGCATGAGGCAGCCCGTTGAGGCCTCAGATGTACAGGACAGCAGCACATGAAAGGACCCCCAGGTACTCCATGGACGTGCATGCGTATATACATATATATGCATGGTTATAAACATATGTATAAGCACACACACACATAATTTTATATATAAAAAAGCATATACATGCTTATAACCATCTGCATAGCCTGATCACGATATGCAAATACTTCAAAGGTTGACAGCAATTGCTATCAAAAGCAAGGCAGGGAACAAACCCAAGGTGGGTTCTGGTCCACTCCTCACCCCGAGTTTGGATCAACCACTCTCACAGCAAAGACGACATGACCCCACTAAATGATACTTGATGTTTAGAAATCCAGAACAAGTGAGGTAGCCTGGAAATTTACACTCTGGATGCCAGAACTTACACCTTACAACTACATAAATATTTTCAAAGCTAACTGTAAGCTTGTTTTCAAAGCTCGTCTGAGCTCAACACAAGTTTAAAACCAAAACAGAGCCTGCAGTTCCCTAGTCTAGCAGTAGACTAGGTGGATCTGTTACCACATGAATCAATAAGGAACAAACCTGTTTGACAGGTTTCATCCAGCGCGACATCCTAACTTCCCTAAAAAGAAAATTTCAGTTACTGACTTCCAACATACATTTAGGTCAGCTCTACTCAGCTAAAGAACAGTCTCTGGTTATACTCAACATTAAAAGAGTATTCATCTTTACGAACACTTGCCCCTTATGACTAACTGCTTGTGAAGAATAGGAAACATCATGACAAAACTCCATCCTGCCTTGAATCCCTTCCAGAAGTGTCTCTCAGGATGACTCTTCGCACAACAGTCGCTACATGACTGCGTTAGCAACCTCTGAAGCGAGGAGGGGAAACAAAAAATCCCAGGTTCTTGCCGAGACAAAAATACTGGAAACTTATCTTTAAATCCTTAAAACATCATCTGCCCTTTGCCACCTTTCCTTTTGCCCTAGACAGGTCTCCCTCACCTACCTTCTGCAATTAGTGTACGGACTAGTATCTTTTCGTATCAGTTGCAGCAGTTCCTACCTGCGTGGTACCAGAAGACTTTTAGGCTAACAGCACCGCAGCCAGTAGGACTTTGAAGCACGGAAAAGCGCGAGGGGGGACCCATCTCCAAGCATTATGTCCAGAATTTGGTTCTATGATTGAGTTCTCAGGTAATGATAAAAGTGCAGGGAAGGAAAGAAGGAAGATGTGTCACAAGGGGACGGGCAGAGAACAGGTCCTCGCTTGTTTTCTCTGGCTTTTCATACAGATCATAAAGCAGGAAGCAGCTTTAAACACTGGCTCTGCACAGAACGGGAGTCATTTACGAAGCAGAACCTGTCAATAGGTGTTCGATGAAAGCTATCTATATTGCCCTTTAAACAGAGCAAGTGGAGCTGATCAATACCAAGAACAGAAGATGGCATTTTATTTTTACTGCAAAGACCTGAAAATAAACCTAGCAAATTCCCCAGAGGAAGTTCAGTTTGAGCACTCCCTTCCTCTGTCGCAGGGTTAGAGCAATCTTTCAGGATTTTTACAGTTTTAAAAGAGTGCACAGATTACGGCCAACGTTTTTTCAGCGACTCTGCCTGTTTCTGTCCGCACTTCATAGCCGATGAGGCTGAGAAGCATTAAACCAGATGGAGAAGTTAAAGAACAAAGGCCACACAACAAGTGATTAGCAGACAGGAAAATTACAAATAGGCCAGATTTACATCAACTCTTTGATGTAGCCTGACGCAGACAGCATGCCCATAAAGAAGTCAGACTCCTTTTTTCTGTTCCTTAAGCAACATGTGGCTCTGCACTGGCACTCCATCCCCTCCGTAGTGCAACTCTCTAGTCACGTGAAATGAAATAACCTAACAAACGTGAAATGAAATAACCTAACAAACTCCCCTGTCTCACTGCATCTTATTTCAACTTCACCAACAATAGCCCGGTGTACCCAGATGGAAGCGCAGTCACCTCAGGCTTCCTCACACGCAGACCTTGCTGTCAAGCAAGAATTAGAACAGGTAGGGCAGGAATTGAAGTTCCTCCCTGATTCACACTTGGCCTTAATGTCTTCCTCTGGCCCACCTTTACCTGGACTGAACTCTAATTCAACCATCTTCCAAATGATGCTGTTTGAAAATAAAAGGTGACAAATATTAGACTAAGAAACCAAAGAAAATTCAGTACTTGCTCTGATGGCTTTTTTTTCTTTTAAGAACTAGATCATTCCTTTTATAATTTATTGCAAAAGCTTGGCAGCACGAGGACTAAAGGATCACTGTTTTGCTCAGCATGGAGGTAGCACGTGATTCCACAAGCTCAAATTGCATAATGAAAGCTTTTACTAACACGATGTGGAGAATCAGCTAACTAAATAGCAAAAACTAAGACATAAAGCTACACTGTGGTCTGTTTTGCCTTGCTTTCAAACATGCCAAAACAACCTTCAGAGTGCTTTTCTAGCAGCCTCCCCACTTGTAGACTACATTCTCCTACGAGTATTGAATTACAGCAGCCCGCCTGGGGAAAGGGGAAGGATCTACAGACCAGGCTGACACCGGGAAGTCAGGGACCCGTGGAAACGGATCCTGAACACAGGAGTTTCGGCAGCAGCAGACAGGTATTGCAAACACAAGTATCATGACGCTATTTCTAGGACATCAGAGCAGGTTGTGGAGGGAAAGCAGAAGTCAGGATTTTCAGAGTCATTATCTCTTGCCAGCGGTTTTTCTAGGTGACCTTAAGCAAATAATTTTTAACATCTCCATTTCTTCACTTGGGAGGGGGGAAATAAGCAGGGCTGTTTAGTTAAAAGACAGCAAAATCCCTGTTTAAAAGGAACTTCAGAAGGGCACACTATCCTTAAGAAAAGAGTAGGTGACTCGAGCAACCATCCAAGCGCTTCATCACAGAGCAGAGCATGCCGCACGCAGCAGCGGTGGCTCCTGGCCACAGGCTGGGTGCCTGCGGGGTCCACCCCCCGTGCTCTCACGGGAAGAGGGGACAGCACCCACCTCACGACATGGAAGCAGCAGAGCAAGCCTGTGCCTGTGGGCGAGCCCCTCACAATGGTGATATAGAGGTAAAGGGCAATGGCCATGGTCCAGAAGAAGGAGCTGGTGTTGGAGAAGGTGGACAGGGCACCCTGCAGCACGCAGTCCCACGAGGTCCTGTCGAAGTCCTGTAGCACCCCGTAGAAGTAAGAGAGGGCTGAGAGGAGGTCCGCCAGCGACAGGTAGAGCAGGAGCTGGCGGGGACGGGTCCGCAGCTCCGGCCACAGGGCATGGGTGCAAACCAGGAGGCTGGAACCCAAGAAGGAAAGCACACAGGAGACCAGCACGACGACCCGCTCCGAGGCGTACACCTCTGTGGGGGGCAAAGGCCCGGGCATGCCGGAGACGGAGGCACGGCACAAGGAGACGGCACCAGTCCCAGGAACAGCCGGGCAGCAAAGCAGCGGAGGGAGGGAGAGGAAGCCGGGAGGGGAGCCAAACACCCAGTTGCGCTCTGGGACGGAGCGGGACGGGAGGGCTCTGCCGGAGAGCTGGCGGGAGGGCGGCGAGGAAGGAAAAGGAAGGGGTGAGAAACGCAGGGGCGAGGAGCGGGGCGGGGCGGGGGAGAGCCGCCGGAGCCGGCTCGGCGGCCCGGGAAGCGGCGGAGCGGAGCGGCGCGGCGGGAGCCCGGCCCGCCCCCGCCCGTCATGTGAGCGCCGGCCCGGCCCGGCCCGGCCCGGCCGCGCTGCCCCGGCCCGGCCGCGCTGCCCCGGCCGCAGGGCCGGCCCCCCCCGGCCCCGCAGCTCCGCCCCCGCCCCGCGGGAAATCCCTGCAGCCGGCTGGGCTCGGGAACCGCTCACGGCAGGGCCCTGGGAGGGAGCCCGCCGCGTCCCCCGGAGCCGTGGAAAAAAGGAACCGCCTTTTTTCTTCAACTCCGAAAACCCTGGTGCAATGGGACAGAGGAAAATCAAGGCTGTTTTACTACCGCCTCCTAAAAGCCGTACTTGACACCCTTCTGCCCCAAGGAGAGCGCACCGCTCTCCCGCCCTTTTCCGAGACAGAGCTACGCGTATCGCTGCTCTGCAGAACACCCCCAGCGGCACCGTTTGAACCGCACGCCTTCAGACTCCCAGGATCGGAGGTTATCAGGCAGCAAATCCTCCCCCGGTTCCTTCCCCCTCCCCCGGTTCCTTCCCCCTCCCGAGGTGGCACCAATGTTATCTTTACCTTCCACATTCTTTACTTTGAAACACGCCAGCACTGCCTTGCAGCATCCTGCGACCTGTGAAGCAGAAAACGATAAGCAGACCCAATACAGCGTTCGCTACCATGGTAAACAGATTCTGCAGTTCTGGTGGTAAGAAAGTGCTTTTTCCGCCTCCCCCTTCAAAGAATTGACAAGTTGAAAGCAGGTCCTTGTTTGCTTTAACTTGCCTGATACTCCATTGGCTTCCACACAGACAACTCCTACCTTACACCTTTGATGTGGACAGTGATGTGCTCCATTTCCAGAGGAGATGGTTATTGTTCCAGGTGTCTTGTTCTCTCAAACAGCTTAATAATTTCCTAGCTGCCTAGCCACGAAGGCTCCCTGCTAAACTCACAGTTTTTAACAGGGTTTATTCTGACCTGTAAAACCAGGTGGCCTTATCCCCCACCCAAGCTTCTCAGCACCCCGAAGCCATCCAACACACCCCAGAAAACACATCTGACAAAAACTTAGAAAACCACAAATTATTTGGTGTTTGCATGTTACTTTTGGCCATGTAAAACTGAAAGAACACCACTCCCATCTTCCAAATTGAGGAGGGGTTCTTCTCATGATTTTAAATCACTTCTTTTGCCCAGTCTTGTATTTAGACCACACCATTTTACAACTAAGTTTTTCAGGATAACTAGTATTTAATTGAACTCTATTTTTGCACTGTTGCCACTTTTCTGGAAAAAAAAAATTTACACTTTTAAAAAAATAAACCCGCATTCCCCTCACATGTGTAAGAGGCCACTACTGCTTACATGTTTTTTTAAGAGCAGGTTTCCCCATTTTTCTTCCACTGCAGCAATTTCTTCTTCCACTACTCTGCTGCAAAGCCATATTCAAAACCTGCAACCAGTTCCACTGCCCCCTTGAGCTTTTGATTATCTTCATCTGCTTTTGACTTCTCAGTTCAAATCCAATTTTCTAATGAACCCTGGAAGTCCTTGGGGATACGTCAGTTTGTCAGGGTAAGTCTTCACACCCGCTCTGCCAGTTCACAAAGAGCTTTTCACTAACATTCAGCCATGCCTTGGCTACCCGGGACTGAGTGCCAGTTCTGAATGAAGTCTTGAGAGCTCTTCATCAGATTGATTTAAATCAGTTTTGCCACAGCACAAAAGGGGGCCGTGTGGGTCAGCACGCAGAGCGCCCCACAAGTGAACCATCTTACAGTTGCCTTTCCTGTGCCATCCAAACACACTTCTGCTGCAGAGATTCACTGCCAAGGACAAGTCGCACCAACACTTTCCAAGAAGTTGCTAGATAAAACTTCAGAGCTTTTTAAAATTCTCTTTACTAAGTCTCCAGCTCTATCCAGGCTTGGTGTGCTGCTTCTTGGTCACCTTGATGCATCTGTCATTTGCTCTGTTAAAGTTACTTACTTTGGAAACAAGATCTTCTATGTTCCTTTTTGACCTTTACCATTTAGTTAAACTTCAGTCAAGCAGGCTTTTACATGTAGAAGTTGTTTATTTTGGAGCCTGACGCCCTCTGCATATTCTTTATAGGAAAAGGAAGTTGCAGCAACTTGCATTTCCCCTGAACACAATCTGACACTAATAGCTTTTTTTAATCATTATTCCAGGCTTTCTTTAGCTACCATCTGAGCCAAAAAAAAACCACGAGACAGAAATTTGTCAAGGCTGCATTCCCAGTTGTTGCTCTTGCACATTCTTGGCTTCTTCCTCATTCTTTGGTTTCCCTTTCCCCACTTTTACAGCACAAGACACTCACCCACCTATCACAAACATCCAGACAAACCACTTCAAATACCCTGGCTTTTGAGCGTTGCTTTTATTTTGGCGTGACGGACATGGCTCTACAACACAGCTTAAGTCTTGCAAGGTAGTAGTTTATTTCCACAACTTACGATGACCTGACAAACTACTTTATCAGAACTGGAAAGAAGGGAATATCTGAATCGCAACCACAAGTTATTGGAAATGCAAATCCTGGTTTTGTCTCAATTCACCGAGAGATGTTTCATTCCCTTAGCAATCAGGAAGAAACAGGACAGGCATAGGATCTTCTGCTGGATCTCTCCCTATTTTCTAAGAATAGGAATAGGGTAAATTTACACAGAATTCATCACGCAACAGAAGGGCACGCACAAAGAGTTAGTGCTTCAAAACTGAGTAATAAAAGGCAGATAACTTCTTAAAGATTCCCACTACCTTTCATTTTCTTGACATCTGCATGTGCAAGACATCCACCACCCAGCATCTCTGTGGCATTCCTGTAATCTTGATATTGTTACCTTCTAATTGCAGGGCAGCAGTGCAGCTGTCTGCCTAGATACACATTCCTACTTTCAGTCCCATGGAATCTGCAGTTGTTCAGAGAACAGAAATATTTGGAAACTGCCCAGAGATATACGACAATTCAAAGGCAGTGTTGTGTGTAGCTCAGAGGAGAGAAGCAAAAATCTAAGCAACTAGCTTGCCATAAGGCAACATACAAAATGAATATTCTCCTTTGAGAATTTCGCCTTCAGATGCTCTTAAAGCACAGGGAGGTGAAGCAACCTGGTGTTTGGTAGAAAGACACAGAAAGTCTCTTTTTCTGACTTGAATTCATCTCACCAACTACTAAAAGAGCTTTCTGACACACAGGCTATACCCTGCATCTTATAAAGCATCGGTTGAGCTGTAACTACATAAATTTACCTCCACTAACTGCGAGATAGAATATACTGAGGTAACCTTTTCAAAAGAAAAAAAAGGCTTCAACAAGAAGTTATTACTTTGCCTTTGCAGCTGGCTAGGAAGCTGGGCTGAGGCATAGTTCTCAGTTAACTGGGAACCTGGTTATATGCCTTAGGGCTTTTAAAGTGATTATTAGGAGCTGAAACCCCCACAGTACCTCTGCATATCACAGACACAATGCTTGCTCGCGTAGTACCATGTTACTTTCCTGATTTTGTGCCAGATCAGTGAGAGAGCTTTTATCAGAGATGAAGACACATCATGGAAAAAGTACATGAGCAAAAGTTCTGGTCTCACTCTCTCTTGCTCCCCTGATACGCTCGAAGGCCAACTCTGGGTTCAGCAGGGAGAGGAGTCTGGACTGCTCCTGAACACTTAAGGACACTCAGCTTCAGAGCACATACATACGAGGAAGAAGAGACTTAGAACTACTTACAGTTGTTTGTTTCTGCTACCCAGCCAAGAGAATCCGAGCTCCCTTTACCCCATTCACCCCAAGGCCACAGACATAACTACAACAGAATAACATCCTCTGACTCTATGTGCCAACTGCCAGCATAACCAGCCATCCTCACTACCCACAAGAGGTCACTGCTGTTCCAGGCAGTAATATTTTTTCCCCATCACCATTGTCCTGATCTAACAAGAGCTTTTCTACCATAGCTCTATCTCTGACGAAGGCAAATAGCTCTAACACCAGCAGATGTACCTCGGTCACCTTTTGCCATCCCTGCTTCATGCCCACAGCTTAGAAGTAGTTTCAAGTAGGAGCCTGGAAAAAAGTAGAGCCCAGTTTCGTTGCACCCATGAAAAACCCAGTAGACTTGTGCTATTTGTACTGAAATAACCAGAGGGGTTTTTGTTTGTTTGCTTGTTTGTTTTTTTTTTTTTAATCAGCCATTAGATGGCACAGTTTGGGCAAAAGCCCTTTAATGTTTTAGTTTTCAAATCACCATACAGTTCCTCTCAAGGAAGTCAGTACAACTGTTTCTTGTACTCATCAGCTTCTCAGGGCTCAGCCTGGGAGCAGTAACACACCCAACTCCCACCTTTCTCAGAGGAATGCAAAGTTAAATGCATCGCGCGTAACCTTTCACTAGCACAGATCTTCTGCATAGCCTGGCTACTCCCATGCAAGACACTATGTATATACGAGAAAATATAGCCAAGAGTTAACATAAACCAGATTCTTTGGAAACATAAAACTAACTCTGGAATCGTAACGCAATAAAAGAAAAGCTAGCCAACAGTTTTACCAGCACCTGAGCTCTTCATTTCCAGGAGAAGATGACCATTATTTTAAGTCATCACCCGATCCTTAGATTCACTGCATCAGCTGAAAAGAAGTCAGGGAAGCATGGTTAAGAGAAGGCTTCCGAGAGAGATGAAAATCCTCATGTTTGTCCTTTGTTGCTTTTTCTAGCATGTGACAAAAGAAAAAAAAAAAATCTACATTTCTAGCAGTCCTGGCACAGATTAAGGACCTAATCCTTGGCTTTATTAACCCCATCTATTCCATTTTGGATAGACACTAATACAGACAGCTTCCCAGAGAGGTGGTGGATGCCCCATCCCTGGAAACATTCCAGGTCAGGTTGGACAGGGCTCTGAGCGACCTGATCTAGTTGAAGCTGTCCCTGCCCACGGCAAGGGGGTTGGACTAGATGACCTTTAGAGGTCCCTTCCAACCCAAACTATTCAATGATTCTACGGTATAGCATTAAAGACATCTAGGGCTACCCAAAAAATTCCAAAATGATCGCCGACAGCCTTCATAACAATTTCTCAGTAGCAGCTCCCTCCAGACAACAACTTGAAGAATAGATTTAGAAGAATCAAGCAAAAAAACCACAAGGAAATACACTCCCTACATATCTATTAAGAACACTAAGCAACAAGGCAGTCAGTTAAATAGGTGCAGACACTATAGCCAACTCTCATGTGGCTTTTTCTCAGAAAAATAGTTTTCGGAGATTTGAAAGGTTTTACTTGGCAAACACTGGGGTCAAGACAGCTCTGTAACAAGTACAACTAGGTACTACCAAGTCGCATGCAAAGTCATGCTGGAAGTTTGGCACAGTGGGAGGCCATTTTACATACAGAGAACAGACTTTCTGGAAGCAGAATTGCAATATACGTAGAAGTATGTAGAGCCAATACAGTAATTTGGAGCTATAAGGGATATGTACTGTTTTCCCTGACTTTCCTTGTATGGGAAACTACAAGTTGAAATAGTTTTGTAACTAGTTAGTTTAAATTCATTCTAGGTCCTCTGGAATTAACAAATGCTATATGAATTCCTATTTTATCTTGATTATGCAAGACCAAGTACTGTGACTTTCTCTGCTGCTGCTTCTAGATTAATACCCACCATTCTCCTGCTTCCCATCCCTCTGTCATTCAACAGTAACACAGAAGTATGCCCTCCAAGGGGGGCAGGTCTACTTTCAGTGTCTGAGGACTAACTTCAGCATGTTAGCTCTTACTCCAACCTGGCTCCTTGTGATTCTCAAGAGACCGAAATATGCAGTCCCCTTATCTTCTTTAACCTGACAGGCAACTGTTAGAGTAACCAATTTCCAACTGTTGGCGGGCTCAGCATTGGGATGGAAGAACGGCCCCGAGGCAAGCACGACAGTGTAAAAGCCTGCTGGATCAAGATGAGCCTGGGATTTACGCAGTCTTTTGTGTTTCGTCTCCGGTGCACTAGAACCGCAGAGCAAGTGTGCACACCCAACTGCTGAAACAGGCCGCGCCCATCACTTACCAGCAGAGCGCTACCCTGGACCTGTTCAGCAAGCCCAATGGCTCTTCTTTCATCAAGGAGATGCTTAGTCATTTGAAGCAGTTTTCCATTAGCATCAAAAGTGTGGAGTCAGGCTGCAGAGATCACACAAGAACTCAAGCCAGCAACTCTCAAAAAAGCCATGAGCAATGAGACTTTTTTGCAGGCAGAATGTAATTAGTTACACTGCTGGGATCAAGCCAGCACAATCAATGAATTAAAGTATGCTCCAAGTGTTTTTAATTTCAAATTTAAATTAGGAGATTAATATGGGATATTCCTTCATGCTGTGGCTGCATGGAGGAAAATAAAGGCGTTAATATTGTACATTCACAATGAAACAAAGCATGCCATGAACAAAAAATATTACATTTGAGACCTGGTCTTAAGGTCACCCAGCTCAGACTCAAGTATGGAGCAGTGGCACTTTGGGAAAGGGCACTTGCACAGAATACAGAGGCACTCCTTGTAGTGATCTTCATGGCAATCTTTCAATGCTATTTTTTAGCCATTCTGATTACCTATAATAAAAACATATGGACTGCATCTCATATTTAGTAGTAGGAAAATAGGCCAAGTAGCATTTTTGGGGTGTAGCTTTTACTGTAAATTGAATTGGAAGTATACATTGTACTTTGCAACAGAAAGGTCTGTCTACAGCCTGTACTTTTAACACAGATGAGGCAGGAATATAAAAGCTAATAATGAGATCCTCATATAGGAAAAGTCATGAAGCATGTCAGCTTCCCTGGTTACTGAGCTAGAAGCCTCACTCAAGTTATTTCACACAAGTTATTGGAAACAGATGAAGTGCAAAGCAGCAACGAGACAATTCTGCTGAAGGGAAAGGGTGCAACAGAGCCCAGGAGACTATTTCTTTCATTGACACAAGGACATTCAACATCTGCAGTCCAGAATCCAAATATGACCTTGAAAATGGGTTGTAAAGCATCATATACTCCTCACCCTCCTTCTTTGAAGGCAGACATAAAATACTTGTGTTAAACAATTTACAGATTCTCTCTCCGTGTGTGGGTGCTGACTGCTCAGGTCCCAGCAGACTGGTGCACAGCCACTGCCATTCATCCAACAAAGGGGTCAGCCGCGGTCACATTCTCAACGCAGAACTCCAGGACACTGCTTGGTATTCAACAGTGCGGTTTGCACCATGCTTCTTTCCAAGGTAGCAAAGAACACATTTAACAGAGCTATTTGAAATACAGTGCCCACATATTTACAGAAACTAACTGGATGGTTAGTCACTACTAGCCATCCTGGTTTAAACACTACTGCAAAGTTATGTACAGGAAACTTGAAGAGCAGAACATTATCTTATAACCTGGAATTCAAACTCACTGACTTTATTAACACAGGTGAAGTTGCTCAGCAATTACATGCTGAGTGAGACAGGTCAAGCCCCACATGTTTGTCACCCCAACCACATTCCAGTCATTGCATCAGTTCCATTCAGCCAACACCCAGCTCAGACTCAAGTACGGAGCAGTGGCACTTTGGGAAAGGGCACTAGAAAGGGAATTTACACAGAATATAAAGTGGCACTCTGTAGCGATCTTCGTGGCAAATCTTCAATGATTTTTTAGCCATTCTCATTACCTATAACACACCCTGCTTCTCCCCAGAAAGCCTGGAACTGATGGTCATCTTTGGCTCTATAATGAGGAAAAAAACTGAAAGTAAAAAACCATAGAAAAGTAGTATTTTATCAGGAAATCTGCTGTACTAGCTCAAAACAGCTGTCTCATGACAAGTATCCTGCAAAGGTAGAGATGACATTTCAGAAGATTTGCAACAGAAGGATACCGTGCTCCCTTCTGGCCACCCATTATCTTCTGAGTGCAGAATTTTTACAGACAGTTCATGAAGTTTCACTGCTCCCTGTAATTGGTGCAATTATGTTCATGTCTGGAAAAAAAAGGTATATAGAAGTGTGGGCAACCAAAGTCATAGCTAGTTTTTTTTTTTTTAAAGAGGGTTGGAGCTCCAGTGTCCCTGGATTACGACATCCAGCTCATGCCAAGTCAGCAAGGGCCATAGAAAAAAGACAAAACCAACTTGGTTTGATCAAAATTAATGTAAGCTCTTATCCTCTGTGTGAGTACTGGAAGTTTAAACAAGATTTAGGCAAGGCCTTTCCTTCTTCCAAGGTTGGGGTGCTCTTGCATTTCCTCCCTTAAAATGATCCCATATCATAGATTGGTCCTTTCCATAAATCCTCTTTGCCTCCCTCTTATCCAGACAAGGTAAGAAGTAATTTCTCATTACATAATTAAAATCTAATTAATTCTTCCCCAGAAAGATCCGCTAAGTTTTTAGGCACCTGACTCCATGTATTTGTAATGCATAGCTGCTGACCAGCACCCAGGAGAAATAGTGACTACAGGTGAGTTGCTCCCATGCTAGGTTCAAAGCCAAGTTAGCTTGTCATTGCCAGCCTGAAATTGAGGCTCAGATGAATTCTTAAAAGCAGGCCCTTCTCCCAATATCTAGTATTGCATTTTTGCAGTGTTACTAACAATAGCTAGTATTTTACTCTCAGGAAGATGCATGTGGGAAGGACAAAGAAAGAGCAAAGCAACTTGCAACATGATTATCTTCTCCTTTCTTCATCCCATCTCTGATGCAGTGACCACATCATCAAGCATCCTGTGGCATTTCTCACATTAGCCCTCTGCTCCGTCAGACACCCCAAGCCCCAGTGCAACACAGTACACCTGGGCAGCATCCCAACCTGGACCCCCATCCACCTCTAAAGCCAGGGAGATGAGGCAGGCCCAACAATGTGTAGCACTTCTAGGGCAGTATACTTGCTGATTGCTTCCTTGACTATTGTTCACAACAACCAGCTAAGACACTGCCAAAGAAACACTCACAGCTGGCATCACTCAAGGAGGGAAGTTAGGGCAGGTTGTTCGAGCTCCTCCTCTCTTCTCATTCTCAGAAGGCAAGAGTCTGGTGACAAACAAACAGTCAATGAAGCAACTGCAGCAGTACTAAAGAAAACAACTTTCAAGGGAGAAGAGGCTCAAAACCATAAATTGACAGTTACCCTGTCCCCTACCCCCAGTCTTGGTTAAGGTTTTTAAGAATTACAAATATTAACAAGATAAACCCAGCTTACTTGTCTGCAATATGTATTTATCTCAATGAGTTCCCAAGTTTCACACACCACCATTCAGGCAAGACAGTGGAACAATAAAGTGTTTCCAGATGCTTAATAGTTTAAGACAAAACTATTTAAAGTCTTGGTGGGTTCACTTCACTGCACAGCTCTGCTCCTAGGTCACGCATATGGTATGTTAGACAGAAAGAACTCACAGGGAACACCATCATCTGCAAAACAAATGAAAAAGGGACCAATACTTACTTGTACTAAAGCCATTTGACTTTCCCATTATACATGTGGAACAGCCTGAGATACACAAGATATGGTGTTATCTAGTATTCCTGCAATCCTCAGTTCCTGGAAACACATGAACATGTGAGGAGACAACCTTCAGGGCAAAGCAATTCCTTAACTCTTGCATCATAGCCTCAAAAAGCAGGTTATTACTCAAGGGCCTCTTGTGCAACACGAGTATAAAGGTAAAACATGCAGCATGACTAGAAGCTCAGTGGCTTTCGTCAGCCTCTAATTTCTTTCAGTCATCCCCTGGCAACACTACATCTGTATATTCCAAGACATCTAAGCCTTCTATTCCCCCTCCTAATGCATCAGGTTACAAATTCCAGAAAAACTCAGGAATTTAGTTTGTGTTTGGATAGCAAGACAGAGCTAAGACTCTCGATTCTTTCTTGCTCTCACCCTGTTTTGCTCACAATGAAACTGTATTTCATCTTCCAACAAGTTATCAGAAACCTGCCATCCTACAAAGAAAGGCACGAGCACCAACTGAAAGGCAAGAAATGGAAACACTTCAAACTGAAAAGCAGATGTTAACACACCAAACTCCTGGCTACCACTGAGTCTTCGATGGCCAGCATTTGGGAGCATATGTTTTTTTCAAAAGACATGCAGTAACCCAAGACAAACCTGTCGAGTTTATTGCAAGAGTCATGAGAAAGTTCAGTGGCTTCTATTGTACAGGATAGCAGTGCAGGTGATGGCGAAAGCTCATGCCCTCTATATAATATCAAAGGAGACTGACAAAGGTGAAATGAAGTGCTGTAACTGCACACCAATCAAACCAGCACAGCAGAGCACAGTAATACCCACCAGGCATTGTGATAACAGAACAAGGGCTCCATTCCCTGTGTTCCAGGAGACAGCACCAATTAATTAACAAATCACTTCTTGACTGTAACCTTTTCACCCTAAGGAAAAAAGCAAACAATTCTGAAACATCAAAATCAAGACTTGACAACAGTACCCACCTTCTTGCCCTGAAAACGTGTCCCACTCTGGAACTAGCTCTCTTGTTTAAACAATGACCTAACCATCCCTCCAACATTTCCCATCAGGATCAGAACAAACCAGACTATCTCAAAGGCAATTAACAGGTCAGGGACAAGCACAGCTATAGGAGAGCAAAACAATCTGGTGCAGAAGAGGAAAATACTACTTCATCTTTCATCCTCCTCCAGGGACATACGAGACTGCAGAATTGCTGTTTTGGGAACCGTAAAACTCTCCTTTGAGCCACTAAAAATTAAGCACGACAAGGCGAGGGAAAAGATGCTTTGGAGAACAACCTTGTATCTATGCAGCAGGATAATGATCCTGCTTTTAGTTTTTCAAATAATTTTAGCTCCCCTATTCTGCTTGCTACCTAAAGGAATTCCTAGTGCCTTAGGAAAGGAGGAAACAAGTAATCCAACTGAAACTGTTTAACACTCTGGGAGAACATGGAACAGCAAAACCACCCTTGTATTCAAGCCTCACAGGAAGGGCAGCCCCAAAAAATGTGCTCAACACCCAAAGTAGAAAAGAGGGAGTGCAGCATGGCACATCAGTACCACTCAGCTGGTCCAAACAAATCTACTCAAGCCTTCAGCCGCAAGGGGCCGGCATCTTAGATGCAAATGTATGTCTCAGTTGGATCTAATCCATTGAGTCCTGCTCCTGGCAGCCAAAGATCTCAATAAATCTAGACAATATCTATTAAATTAGTGCAGTTCATTATGATTTTTATTGTATAATCTGTCAACTGAATGGGGACTGCTGTACTAGGCACCGTACAGTGATGTAGTAGAAGAATGCATCCCTACCCCTAACGTTAGTGCAGAATAAACCCTAACAACTGTGTTGCATGAGACAAGATATTAATTCTTTCTCCCAAATCACTGCAGAGTCATCTTAGAAAAAGATGACCTTTCCATAATATGGACAAAAATCTTCATGGTATTAAGTATAAATGAAATCTCATCACAGGCAAGTATGTAGGAACACCCTTCTCCACCCTTCCTATTGATGTACCTGGAGAGTACATAAGCTGCAACTCAAAGTTTTTAATTACATGAGTCTGGGACAATAGACATGAGTATTTTTTCCCCACAAGTAAGAAGTTCACAAGCCTCCTCCACAGATGTGAATGGGACTTACCATCATGCGGAGTCCAAACAAGCTGGCAATCAGGCAAGGATCCTTCAGGTTTTACAAGCCCAGTTTGAGGACTATGCAGCAAGAGCTAAGGTACAGAGAAGCATCCCCTCTGCAGAGACCTAGAATCATTTAACTGATTATTCACTGCTGTGGCTGCAGGAAAAGCAAGCATTTGCAATACTGAAGAAAGTTATCCAGCTCTTGAGTTTGCTCTTATTTCTAGATGGATGATCAGTGGCTATATTTCTAGGGATGACTGACTTGGGAAGAGCTTTGAAGTCTTACAGGGAAACCAAACAGCTTAGCTAGTTTAGCATTAGAAGAGACCTGTGCAAAAGCACTAGCCAATAAGCTGAACAACTTTTCTGCTTCAGCAGCTTGTCTAACAGCAAATCCTTTTCTCTTCCCTTTAGTTCAAGTTTACTGTGATTGTGCATTTATGGAAAGCATTCTGCTTTAGGGAATTGTCTACAAGGAATTAGCCTATAAAGAAATCACTACTATAAAACAACAAGCTGATGGGTGTGGAGGATGGAAATACTCTCCTGTTACAGAAATACTGCATGCCAAGAAAGGTAGAGAGTCCTGCCAGGTAAGATCTGCAGCAATCATTTTGCCATCACTGAAATATGTGATATTATAAGCTTCATTTAATGAAGCACATTTATTTCAAGTTCATTCCCAGCATTGTGTCATCCTCCTATTGTCAACAAGCGGAGTTTTAGGCTATGACTGACCTAGTCCCAAGCCTTGAGCTAGTTCCTGGAGTTACACAAAGTCTCTCTAAAGATTTGAACAACTCCTGCTGGAAGCCTGATGCAAACAGATCCTGTCACTGGAGGCTCCAAATACTTCCTGTTTTAAAGCAAAAGAAAGCTGAGTTTTCATCTGTGAAATTTGTGGGTGAAACTCAGCAACAGGAGAAAGCTTGAATGAAAAAGATGAAATGACAGTTTTCAAACTTCAGAAAGATTTAGGTTGGAAGAGACTCCTGGATATCAGCTAGTTGAACTGCCTATTTTAAACAAGGCTAACTTCAAAACTATATCAGGATGCTCAATGTCTTTTATACAGGCTGCTTTAATCAACCCTGTCAAATAGACAGGGTTCTAAACCATAGAATTAGAAGTAATGTCTAGCTGAGTCTAGTATGCTTACTGGGATGAACTGGGATTCCACAGAAAAATCATCTTAAAGCTATACCAAACCACTAGTGGTGGTTGCAGAGCAAGAACAAATTCTCTCCTTTCTCCCAAAGGTGTCAGTCTTTCCTATTATGAACCTTCAGGTAGGCGAGGAAGTGTATTGCTTCTCCAAATACAGTCAGTTTTCCTGACTTATAACCTTTACAGACAGGTTTCCCTTTTTAAGAAAAGAATACATTTGATGAATTCTGACTTTGATTTGATACAAGTCCTATGATACGTGGATCCTGGGTTTTGGGTTAGTCTCTCCAAAAATTTTCAGACTAGTGCTGTATTATCCCATCTTCTACTGCAACTCCTGCGATACACCACCAAGTCAACCAGAAAATGGTTCTAGGCTATGACTCTCGGCAATGCTTATTAAGCATTGTTACTATCACACTTTTCCCTGTCACTTTCTTCTCCTCCAGCCTCCCTATAGCATCCTAATTCCCCAAGTACAGGACTCAAGCTGCTTAATCACTCCCGTTTGCCTTTTTTTTTTTATTAATCACACAGCAGAAGCCTTCCTCATGAGATGTATTGACATGACCCTAGATAGGAAAGGTATTTACCAGTTTCTTACAGTTCTGTGGTAGGAGATGATCCAGCTGGCAGTGGTACGCAAAGTCCATCTAAGCTCCCAAGTGACCCCAGCTTCCTGCTGCTAGGCCTGATATACCGCAAGCAAGCTGAGCACAGGCTCCAGAGCCGTGCAGACACCTGCTTCATAGTTCAGACTCACTGCAAACTCAGTTCCGGCTTTCTTGATATAGCCACGACTCCACCCCACGTACTGCCACCGCTCCTGCAGGCCAGCCTCACAGTAATAAGGAAATGGGACAATACCTTTGCAGTGAGTCACAGGCTGTCTAAAACAAAGCAGAACTAAGGGAAAAGAATAGACAGTACTAGCAATTCCTTTCTGTAAAACACAGAAAGACAGGCAAAAATCACGCAAGATAGGTAAGTGACAGAATGACAGGGGAAAAAATAGAGTCTATTGAGATGGGTCAGCATTTCTACCTGTAGGACAGCTGCATTCCTAACCCTACCGATTTTCAGCTAGTCACTTGGCTCAGAGGGACACAGCCTTTTGGGTAACAGGCTATTTTCGTCTTATTGCAGGTGACAAGTGAAAAAGCAGGAGCAGTTTTGCAGCCCTGGGATCATGTTGCAGATAGAAGCCAGATCTGCTCTCAGTAGCTTCTTTCCACAAACTTTCCTGTGCCCTGAGAAGCACAAGAGCTCTCAGATATAACAGGGAAAATTCAGGAAGGAGTTCAGATTATTACACTACTGAGATCTGCAGGACAGCTATGTCTGTCCCTCAATCACCTACTCCAAGAAACAGACACAAGAATTCCATAAAACAGGGTACAGTTAAGGATACTATGAAGAAGATCTAGAGCAACCACCTCCTCCCATTCCTTAAAAGGCATCATATTTAAAATCTACTACATCTCACTCAAGTGAATCTTCGTTTGGGATCTCACTGGGCCTGACCAATATCACTGGCTTAGGCAATATTAAATCCCCACATCAAAACAAGACAGAATCATGGAATTAATGTACACACTTACTGATTTTCTCCACATACTGTGTAGTGAGAAACATGCGCGCGCACACAGTACACCAGACTTGTGCCTTCTTCCACAGCAGGGTTGAACAATTCATTCTTTGCCAGATTCAGTGCCACTTCTTCCTTTCTTTCAGATTTCATCTTTCTTTTTACATGAAGGCAAGCAAAAAAAGCCCTCTGCTCTCTGCATTCTAGTAAATTCTGTCTTTCTTCCATTTCCTCCTGTAATAATAATAATAATTAACGAAGCTTTCATTACCTTTCTTCCCCTCTTCTTTCCCAAATGAGATCAGATATGTCCAGCCGCAACATCTTAACTTTGAATTAGTCGAGTCTCACTGGCTGGAAGAGCACCTAGAACTTGTGTTACCAAGAAAGCACATGCACTGTCATATTTCACACATTGAACTTACTGCATATTATCTCTTCCCTTTACACAATTCCCTCCCCATATCTTATCTAACTTAAGTAAAACACACAGCCAGAGTGAACTCCATCACCCAAAGGTTTAAGCAGAAGCAAAAATGTTCTGTTAAACCTGCTCTGTGGTCATTTGTCAAATACCATAAACATTGGTTCTCCCCATACAGCACCTTAGAGAAGGTCTTTAAGGAGTTATCATTTTGGAGCTTACACAAACAGCTCAATCCTACTAGCAGCTGAGCTAGCTACTACATCTACATAAGTGCCATTAATTTTTGGGCAGACATGCCACAGACGAAAGTACTTTCCAGCAGTGAGTTGTGCAAAACAGTAAAGCATGGTGGATAGCCCCATCCAAGGCTGCAATGCTGTCGTACCTCCTGGAAGCAAGGCTACCCCTCCTCCTAGCTGGCTCCATTCTGCAGCAGTCAGTAGAAGCTAACACCAGGCTATTTAGGGGTTCTGCTGATTCAGTACCTTGGGAGAGGCCTGGGCAGAGTCCAGTGCATTGCAGATTTCGGAGGACTGTAAGCCTCACAAGCACCCATGACTCATTAACCAAGCAATGCACAAGCATTAGCCCTAGATCATAAACCCAGAGTCATAGCTGTCAGTAGCCCCATGTCTACTCTAGCACGTCAGTCAAAAAACCAAAAACCTGTGGTTTTATAGCCTAGATGGGCCTGGGAAAGACAAGTTTATCCAACTGAAGAAGTTCCTGACCTGTCCCCCCAATTCAGCCTGCTGGGACAGAGAGGACACTGCCAGGCTGATTCATCGCAGAGATCTTACTGTCACAGCAGTTCTGTCCTTTCGGGCTTGTTAAGCTCAGGCTCCTCCTTTATCAGGACTTTGAAGGATCTTTATAGAGTCTCCTTCTGGACATGCCTCTTTTCTTCCAAGGCCAGACCCGCCCATTCATACATCTTTGCCTCAAAGCAAGAGGCCAAGTGTCAAACGAGGTCTGCTGCCTGCACAGCTACTCCCCTTGTCTGAGCTGCATTAGGGAAATTTATATTTTGATGCCCACTACTACATGGTCAGCCGCTCACCACAATAGCCAGAGAACTTCAGAAGAGTCCCATGCGCCACTGGCTGAAGTTGTCACCATCCTCTATGCTGAGAGATGCTCACCATGCACCACCAAAGCATGCAGGGAGATGTGAAGATCAGGATTATTATCAGCATGTTATCTGGCCTTCCCATCTGCCCAAGGAGATGAGATACACATTGTGACAAAGCTGGTGAGAGGGCAATAGGATGCGTGCAACACAACAAGGGAAGTTACTTTCAGATGCTCCCCAGAAGCACATCTTCCTCCCCACGTTTCCCCTGCCCAAGGTTACTTGTACTGAAACAGTGCCAGACATTGCTCCTGCATCTAGCTTCATCCTGGCTTCCGAGGTGAATAAAGCCTGCATTTAGCAAAACTTGACATGGGCTATATGGAGTTGCACAAGAGAAAAGACTACCATCCCTTGTAAGATGCATTTCAATCAATCATGAGTGCACTGCAATATTCTAGACAAGGTAAGAGTCTTGCATCTTAGCTGCTTCCCTTGTAAAGAGGTATAACAGTAGACCCACATCACCGGGGAGAACATCTACAGGAAGGCTCAAGTGAAAAAGATTCAAACTCCATTTTCAGCAGTATACAATTTGTTTACTCCAATTCCTCTTACCAAAGCCTTCTCTTGTCCACTGGGTGAAGGATTCTTATTTCAGGGAGAAGGTTGCTTCAGACAGGCTGGCCATAGTTTTGATGCCTGGTCACTGCTCCTACAATACATTCAAATACAGACAGAAAAAATACATAAAACTGAAGACTTGAATTAGAGCCCCACAGTTGTGTAAGCCCCTTCAGCTGAGTCTCTCTTTGGAAACAAAACAATGGCTCATGTGTTATTAACTTATCTCCATTTGCATTGAGATGGTCAGTACCAGTTACAGGAAGATTACTGGTGTTCTACCTACAAAGTACAAGGAAACACAGACTTGCCTACAAAACAGACTAGCAAGTTTCATCATACACTCAAAATGAGATCCCAGTTATACAAGGAAACCTGCTGAGGAGAAGTCCTCTCCATCCAGCTGTAGAGAACAAACAAATAACTTTTTTTATAAAAAGGAGAATTGACATCTTTTCAGCAAGAAACCACTGATGTTTTGTTTCTCATTTAACCAGCTTTCTTCCAAGGCCACAGTATAAGTGAGTGCAAGGAAAAGATTTTTCAAAATCTCTACTAAAAATCCTCTAGTTCCCCCACGCTTTGAGACAAGGGACATGCACTGGGATGTCAATAGGCCAGGACAGAAAAGAGTTCTCTTCTCATTATTGGTAAGAAATCTGCTATTGTGTCACTAACATTATAAGCCTGTCCATCCTTCATGATACAGAACAGATCGAAACAGAGCAAAGTATTAGAGAAAACAGTCAGCTAGCAGCAATAGACAATTTATAAGCTACTGTTTTCAGAGGAGTTTTTCCTTTCCTGCTCTGATCAAACTCCCTCCCCTAAAGCTTATCCACAGTTCTGTCTGTCTAGGTAGATGTTTTTGTCAGCCTTTTTAAGTGAGAAGAATGTTAAAAAGACTCACAAACCCACAAAAACTAGTTTTAGAGAATCTCAATCTGGAGTCAAAGGGACAAAGCAACAAGCATCCCTAGCATTACTCCACCAAGATCAGTGGAGTTGCCCAAGCAGTGACTTTAGCCTCATGTTACTGCTCCAACATCACTCACCCCTCAAATATTTTTTTGTGCCTCAGCTTTCTGAAGCTACTTAAAATAGGTCAATTAACTTTCTCTTGGGGGACAAAACACAGTGTGACATGACAAGACAGAAGCGTGGTCACCAGAACTGCCTGTACCCAGCATCCTTGGGTCAGGTGCAGAGGGCAGCAAGTGGGAGGAAAGAAAAAAGGAGCCTTGTTATTTAAGAATCCTTTGCCCCTCTTATCCTGTTTGGAATTTAGGCCGAGTAGGTCATTTCACAGAGCCCAGAGCCAACAGTTTCACTGTGCACATGGCTTTGTTGCACTCATTAGGCCTGAAGCAAAGTCCTAGATGCAACCCCATCCACAAGATACATTACTCTGTTAGACTACAAGTTCTCCAAAGGATAGAAGAGCTGCAGTCTGACCAACGTGTCCACTGAAACTGTCAGTGTTAAAGGCTTAAGGCCCAATCTGAAACTCCCTGCAGCTGCCTGCAAATGTAAACACACATGCAAACATAACTCCTTGCTGGAATGGTGCACCTTTAACATTACTGGTTGCCAATACCATCAATGGTAGGAGCAAAGTAGTCACTAGAAGAAAATGGCATTCATCATAACCAAATATTACATGTTTACTTTCAGGTCCTGCAAAATAACCCTTATCTCTGGTCTACTAAGCAAAACAAAAAAGCACCTCACACCACTTAAAAATTATGAAGCCAAAAACAATCAACCAAACTCACCCTCAGTAGGTGGAAACTCCAAACACACTGGCATATATACAGCTAATAAAATACCAAAACAGGCTGTACAGATGAGAGGTAGGTTGCTTACAGATGAATACATTTTATATCAGGGATAAAAGCTAAGCATGGGTGGGCCTGTCTTCAAAATACAGAAGAAAGCTTCATATCCATTCACCCCACCTGCTCTGCTGAGATGCCCCTGAAAGGTAGCAGGGGAAATAACACCAAACCCTGAGCCCAGATCTGTGCTGGTGTGGACAGTTAACTCTAAGGGACTGGTACTTACTTACTTCTGATCTGAAATGACTCCTAGTGTCTTTTTCAATTCTTATCTGAGCTAGCCCTTCCTAACTACTGGAAAGGCCTATCTCCTACATAATGTAACAGTTACCTAGATAATAGATAATCCCATTGGCAGTTTGCACAGACACCTGAAAGCTCGTGATATGCAGCTGAGCAATGCATAGGGCACCCAGATGCAGGTAAAGCCAAGCTTCACTTTGCCAATATTCAGGAAGACTGAAGAGGGGCAGTGGGGAACAAAGCCAAACACAGCATAACAGAGCTTTCTTCCCCCATGTGAGCATCAGGTGATACCAGCATTTGAGCTATATTATTTACCCTTTCCATTACAAAATGAATGTGGAGGCAACATGTTGAGCCAGGTAACAACACTGGAAATAGCACAAACTGTCCTCTTCATTTTAATTGTAGCAGGAGAGGGGGATAGCTGCCAGCTCCTTGCAAAGAGCAAAGAATTAAGCATTCAGCTTCCATGTTCCCCTATGTAAATGCTAGACGTGACAATGAACCAGAGTGGCTAATACCACATGAATTCAGTTACCTTGTCTCCTGGATGTAGAAGCCGGACAACTAACTCACCAGAACGACTTACTGCTCACTAGACTCAAGCTGCTAAGGAGCATCCTCAGCTTTCCCTGTACAGCTGCAGCACATTCGGATAGTGTGAGCACACAGCTGCTTTTTTGGATGCTATTACTTTCTGGGATCCCTCAAAAACTATACACTCACCAGTATCCCCCAGCTCCAATGCGCATTTGTGAATGAAGGCCTTGAAGAAAGGGGGCTACAGAAGAGGAAAAAAAGGAAAAGGAAAAGGAAACACCCTTTACCCCAACGACAAACTAGCAAGGGCAGCTACTGTAACTTTCTCCCACATGACTTAAGAGCTCTGAAAGCTCACCTATCTGTACATTTTTGCGCAGACCACCACCACCTTCCACAGCCCCACTCAGACACAACCAGGCTCTGCAGAAAAGCTGGCAGAGAGTATAACACAGGCAGATACATACGGTACATCTGCAGGCACAAGTACAAACAGACAGACTGCACTTACCTGAAGAGAGAGAAGGTCAGAAAGGCTCCAGTTTAGTGGATTGCTGCTGGGGTCTCTCAAGGAGTTCTCATCAGCAAAGCAGCTGCACATCGCAGAGGCAGATCCTCTGATCCACTCGGATCCCTGTGATCGCAAAGACAAAGGCAGGCTCAGGCCTGAACAAGCCCAGACAAGCCCAAATAAAGCCTCTTCCTGAGCCTGCCCGGTTACAAGGCCAGCCCTCTGGATGTCAGAGCTAGGTACCACGGCCCATCTCCCACGGCCCGCAGGCTGGTGCAGCCTACAGAGAGGTCAGCACACATCAGTTTGTGACAATACAGGACCTAATTTCTTCCGGTGCAATGTCATTGATTTCAGTGAAGCTGAAATACACTGAATGGGAGCACTTCAACTTCAGCACGCTTGTGCCAGGGCTGAATTTAATCTATTCCACTGAAAGAAGCCCACATTAGGAAAAATGCAAGATTTCTCCAGGATTCTTCCTGGCAAAGGAATGTAACCCACAACTTTGCAATCACATAAGAGGCTCCAGTAATTGGAAAAAGCAAACTGGCAACCGAGAGACATACTGCAGCAATGACATCAGAAACCCATTGGTGCCAGACCCCAGGTTTGAAATGCACACACCATCAAACCCATCCGTCAGGGTCTGGAGGCTTTCTTCCCGCCAGCCCATGAAGCCTAAGTCCACCCATCCCAAATATGCTCCCCCATCACCCCCAACACTAATTTTGTTACAAATGGTAGGGTTGCAGAAGGAGGCTAAGGCACCTCATTCATTCTCTGGAGAAGCACTTATCGTGCACACAGCTAATTAATAACAAGCCTTTCAGAGACAGAACTGCAGCAGTCTCCTCCCCACTCACACAATGCAGATATTTTTCCTCTCCTTTGTATCAGTGAGTGTTCACATTTACTTTTCTTAATAAAGCTGCAGGGCCAGATTCAGATTTCAGCACAGCACAAGCTCAGAGCAACCCCGATGCCTTACTGGATGACTCCACTGTTACCTACTTGAGAGAGTAAGGAATTTGGCCCATTAAATCCAGCCATGATAACATAAGAAAACACCTGCACAAAATGAAACCAAGCTTGCAGGTTTTGGCTTTTTTTTTTTCTTTTTAGACAGACTGCTATACAGACCACCCAATTCTACAACATTGTTCAACCAACAATTAGTAGAGCTCCTCTGAAGTTTCCAGTGCCCACAGAGATCAGGCTAACTTACACTGAGGCTGTCCCCCTTCTGCAGCAGCAAATGGCACTTCCCTCCTCTGCTTTCCTCCAGGTGCCCTTGCTTCCCTGTGGTGACATGAAGATGCAGCTGGGGGAAGAAAAGGGAGTCAGGATGCACAGCATGATGAGAGTGAGTGGGATATCTGACAGCTCCAAATCATTTTTTAATTAATTTCCATTAAAATATTTTAAAAATAAGCTAGCCTTATGCACAGACTTCCCTAAGCTTGTACTACAAGGGGATGAGCCCTTCATTCCTTTCCCCCACATCTTCTACTTGGGAAGGCTGCAGAGCAGAGTCCCCCTGGAAAGGAGTGCGAGGTGTTGAACAGTTAACAGCAACAGGCAGCAAGAAGGGCTAATTCTGCATTTGCTTATACAATTCATAAGGGCTCTCCTACTTCATGAGACTGAGGTTTCCACCTTACTCAAAATTCTAACCTGACAGCTTCCAAATAAAATAATAAAAAACCAAAACAAAACCCAACAGCTTCTGAACAGCCTTTCTTTTCCACATGAGACAGTGGAGAGCTCTCTGCAGCCCAGGAAATCCCATCATTTTCCCACCCTTCACAACTCCCACTTCCTAACACCAATTTAGAGTTTGATGCAGAGGTTGGCTGATTTGGTACAAATAAGAAATATTTCAAGTCTCCAGTCTTCGAGTGTCTGCACTTCAGTTTACACAGGAAGCAAGTGTAAAAGCTATTACATTAAAATAGAAAAGGAAGTGTGCAAACCATGTTCAATCCAGATGGCAAATTTTCTATCATCTCTGCCTTTAAGCTAATAGTTTCCATGGTTTATATAAGAAATAAGAAGAGATTACATGCTGAGGTAGCCACAAATGGCAACTGATTGTATCCCTAACTTAGGAAGTGCTACAAACACCTAAGCTTTCACAAAACGTCAAGTGGCCCCACCTAGTAAGAGTCACTGTTCAGTAAGGGCTGGTTTTGATAAGCCATCCAAACAGCGAAAGCAATAGTCAAGAGCTCTGATCAACTTCTGAAGAGTGACTGTATGAAATGTGTATATACATTGGTCACACTGGGCTAGTACACTGCAGCACAGCTCTAACATTGCTCAAGAGATCAAGCAGGCCTACAGCCTCTTTCCAGAAAGAGCTCTTTAATATTTTCATGGTGGAACTTGTATAGTTATACACACACATTCACCCTAGTGCATGCCAACAACGGACAACAGCACACAAGCATAAGTGACTACAGCCATTTTGACAACCAGCATTTGGGCTAGCAAAGTGACATGCCAGAGCAGTCCTCTGGCACTGAATTGAGAAAGCCTGTTACAGAGGAGGAGAAATGGAGTCCGTGACTCAGCTATACTCTACCCACACAGACCCGGATGAGAGAAGGCCCTTTAAACTGCGTGTTTCTACTGATGCTGGATTTGTTCCTATGTCCATCGCTTCTCATAACTGCCTTCTTTCTCCTCCCTATATATTGCAGAGCTCCTCTTAGATCATGCTCTGGCCCTGAAAAGCAGAAAAAGCCAGAGTAAAAAGAACACGTCCCCCAACATGGCATAAAAGGGAACAATAACTAGAAAGATGAAAGGTGGCCTGAAGGAACCAGGTTGCATAGGGACAGCTTGGATGAATTTTTACTCTTGTGTGCATGAAATTACTTATTTTCCCCATTCATTCTGGGCTTTGTGATTCGCCCCACCCTCTTCAGCCCCAAGCAACCGTAGATCCTTGCAACATTCAGCTGCTTTTGCCTGATTAGGGATGCTCTCAAGCACACAGGCTGCAGCACAAGAGGAGGCTCCCCAGGTGTGCACCTGTGGCCATGCCAGTCTCCACACATATTTACACTGCACATGGATTCCTTTGGGTTGGCCTTATGGTATCACCACAGGTTAGGGCATGCCTGGAAGCTCCCTTTAAAAGCAGGGCTCGAAGCCAAATGCTTGAGATTCGCCAAGGATGGGTGGGTAGTCTGACAGACCCTAAGCAGATTTAATGGCTGAAAATACACTCCTATTCACTGTTGGGCACCACCGCCCCAGGAACAAGCAGATTTTTGTCATTTCCCAGACAATTGAGACACACTACAGTTGAACAGAAAGATTAAGCTGAATGACCCTGTTAAGTGCACACATTTGGAAGCCAGCAATCCAAGGCTTCCTACAGGCATGCTGGCACCATGACTGAACAGGTTTTTTTGAAGAAGGACTGGCATCCTGCCATACAAGGGGCAACTGCTGCCTTTAACCTGCATGAGCTGTCACCACTTCAAAACCATGATCCCATCCACCAAAGTTCATTACGGGTGGGTCTCACTGATGAAAGCTCTCCAGAGCACAGAAACAGCAACTAGCAGCTGAGCTACTCTTGCTGAAATTTCAGCTCAGCTTACTCTTGCTGAGCATTTAGGACTCTACTGACACTTGGGGAGCACTTGAACTGGTCTCGCTGATAGTGCCCTTATTGCTAAACCAAGCTGCCTTCAGACATAACCTGATTACAGGGTAGGAAGCTCTTCCCAGAGAGAGCTGCTGGATGCTGCTGCTTGCTCTTCACAGCAGCAGAGGGAGGCAGAAGAGCCAGTGGCTAGAAGCCAACACCAGAGGTTCCACTTAAACTAAGCAGAGAAACTGCATTAGGGACTGAAATTCAGTACCTAGGCAAAAGGTGGATTACTTCATCTTCAAATCAAGGTGAATCACCTTTCTGACATTCTGGTTCAGCCCAGCAATCTAGTAGACTAACTGAATGAATTATCACTGCTTAGTGGTCAGATTACTTTAGTAGATCCGTTCTGTCCTCAAACTCTAGGGAACTATGATCTGAATGTGAATTTACTTTATCTCACATTTTACCTTCACAGCTATCCTTAATCACAGTATCATGCACTAGTTAAACTTGTATGGTGTACAGATATTAGCAGTAGGTTTTAATGCCAGTGAGAAAGAAATACATATGCACAGGAAAAATTACCTACTATCGTTCACTGAGTGTCAGTTTGTTGATCTCCATCCTGCAGCCAAGACATCATGACACCAAGTTACCGCTTTGCCTACCAAGGGTAAAAGAGTATTCTCAAATACTGTGGAGGAAAACAGCAGCCTCAGTGCTTCCTTTAAGGTCCCAACCACTCCCCATCCATTCCAACGCCTTCCCCTCAATGGTACCACTATGGAGGTAGATTCACGAACACTTACGCAAGCTGTCAGTCACAAGTCACTAATATGCGACTTCTCTCCTCTCAAAAAACATCACTTTAACATATAGATGGCAAAATTCTTGGTAAACAGGAAAAAAATTCAGGCTTTCCCCAAAGTACATGTTTCCAATCTCCTTTGCAAGGGCAAATAAGCAGAGGACTTTGTAGCTATCCACCTGTAATGAGCAGAGGATCCAGTTACCTTAATTGCAGCAAAGTGGCCCGTTAACAATGAACTGAAAGACTGTATGTACAACACCAGTTACCATATTCATGGTTGTATTTATTATATAAATAGTTTGTGCCCACCCAACAGGCCCTTTTACCTTGTATCATGAGCATTTCCCAGAGGCTAAGTAAAACATGGCTGAAACATAGCGCAAGGTCTTCATACAAACCCGACAAACCTCAGTAACCTGTTTTACATCTTCCATTGCGGAAATACCTTGGTTAGTGTCTAAGTTGGGACACTTCAGCAGCAAACGTGGAAGGCATCCAACTGCAGTGTCATGTTTGAACAAGTTCCCTTAGCTAAGGGAATGCCATGCTTCAGCAGAGCTGGATTAATTGTCCGTGTGTACAAGCTCATAGCCTGTGTTAACAGGAGTTAACACAACAAATACCAGCTCACACTGAGGGAGCATTAGCCTGAATCAGCTGCCTCTCATATGCTATAGTCTAAGAGTACGAAGGCACATTTCACCTACCAACTCAACTTGAGATAACATGATTGGTGTCTAAGCATATCATTACTTCACTCTTGCAGCTACCTCTCTGCTCAAGTTTTTACTTGCAGCAACTAGATGGACAAGGGCTGGAGGCTAAGACACATTAACCACCTGAAACTTGAACATAAGCGTAAGAGAAGTTCTCAGGCTGCTAGAGGAACACAAGCTGTCATGAACTCACTGACTTGAAAACTCAGACACAGGTCCAGCTCTCCTCAGCTCCTCTGCAGATACTTTCTCCCTAGGCTGTCTTCTGGCAAGACTGCTGCAGACATACGTGCATACTTCATAGAGACTAATTACAGCTAATGAGACGGGGACAGTCTTTTTAGTTGCATAGGTGTAAACACAGAGCAAAGCAATTAGCATCAGTGAGCATACTGCTACTCAGCAAATGCTTAGGTTGCTACATTATTGGTGCTCCCACTCATCTTGCAAATCTGAGTTACCACTTTCACAGCCACATGAAAGACCCAGGTCTTTCTAATCCTGAATCTAGTTTCTGTAGTGTTTGGATTGTTCTTTAGCTGTCACATTCTGCAAGTACACCTGTCAATGCTGGGCTCTCCTTTTGCTTCACATTTAAGGAGAGAGTAACTGGAAAGACTGCTGAAGACCTGACAAGGGCAGAAAAGCCCTGATGAAACACGAGTCACTGCAGAGTTCAGTGAGCCTTCCCAAATCCCTGCATGGCTGGCAGGTTGTCAGGGATCCTATGTGGCCCAGGCTGCTGGCAGCAGTCTGGCTAAGTTTATATCACATCACAGTCGCCAAACAGAGGTGCTGTGTTTGAAAAGAAAAGTAATCAGTGAAGATGGTGGAGGGAATAAAATAAATAAATGTATCAATAAGCACTTTGAGGATTTGTGAAGGCATATTTTGCCCAAGAAGGGAAATATCTTAAGATTTAAGGAAAGACCACCTCACAGGTAATGGTCTAATATACAAGCTCCCCCTGCACACCATGTGCTAATTAGCCTCCCCCATCAGTGCACAGCAACTGAGGTCTGGTTCCATTTCCTGCGCTGCCTCTGTCTAAACTGACAAAAACCCATCCAGACATCACCAAAAGCGTCATCTACCAGAAGCTCCTGGTTTCCAAGAACGCTGGCAAATTCTCTCCCGAACCATTTTGTGGGTACAACAGCCTATGAACATTTCCCCTTTTTGCAGAAACAGGAA
Source organism: Aptenodytes patagonicus (assembly GCF_965638725.1). Classification (NCBI taxonomy): domain Eukaryota; kingdom Metazoa; phylum Chordata; class Aves; order Sphenisciformes; family Spheniscidae; genus Aptenodytes; species Aptenodytes patagonicus. The sequence goes on along the minus strand of NC_134967.1, from coordinate 5,067,074 downwards.
ACAGAAGCAGAGCACTTAGCATAAGGAACCATACTAATTTAAGCACAGAGCAAGGGATGACATTCCAGGCAATTGAGCATGTCTCCAGCAACGAGTGAAACATCTGACTGCTCAAACTGAAGTGCCTTATTCACTCTGATAGCCTGTTTGGCCCTGCTCAGACATGTACCAGTTGCAAGATCAGGATTCTTCTCTTCGTAAGATTCTCTCTCCCTCCTGACCAGATAGAAACCAAAGCAAGGACACCCCCCCCCCCAGATCTCCATGCTGCACAGGAGATGGCATCCAGCAATAACTGCCAGGTGCAGGTACACCTCAACACATTGACATGGTTTGCAACTGCCCTGTTAGAAAGAATTTGTACCACTGATGGACTGAGACACACTGAAGTTCACTAGGCTGCAAAAGCCCGAAGTTGAGGCACTTTGACATATTTACTTTTCTGCAATGCAAAAACCTGTCCCTGTAGTCTCAGGAAAAAGAATGCTACAGCAGACACAGCAGTCACATTACTCCTCTAAGAAGCAGACACCTCTTCAAACAGCCATTAATCTCCTCCTGGACTGTGTCACTCCTCCCCAGTGTCACACCCACTTATAAGAGCAGGGCCTGGATGGCACAGGGATTCTGTGTATTAGTTGATGGAACAAGTAAGAGCAGCAAGCTGGAGACCCAGCTTCAGATAAAAAAGGCAAGACGACAAAAGACAGACTTTTGTGCTAAGGTCATAAGAGCAAAGAGTCACAAGAAACTTAAGTCATTCAGTCCGCTCCCTTGGGCTGAGTTAGGGCTAGCTACAGTTCACCAAGTTCATCCATCAGCATTTCCACCAGTATTTGACTTACCTCCTGCAGAAAAGCAGGGTCTCCATCAATCTCTTGCATAATCTTGCATCAATCTCTCTTTGCCTCTTTAAGAGAGGGAAGATGCCTCCCAATTCACTCATTCAACTAATCTTTGCAAAGACACAGACCAAACCTTGGCATTTGCTCTGTCAAGAATCCAGTAGCAACTGAACTAAGAATAGTACCTAAGGTGAAGGACAGAGCTTGCTAGTAGGATTAGCTGGCGCAATCACAGGTAGCAAATCCCTGCTACTCAAAGGCTTTATCGTTGAGCAGCAAGAGAAATGCCTCTTCTCTTGGTGAGGTGTCATGGGGTTTTTTTGTTTGTTTTTAATGACACCAAGGCTGAAAGAGCACAGAGCAGCTGAAGGCTGCATGACTGCAACTTGGTGTGCTTCTGCCTCCCTCTGCTGGGAGGCAGGCAGCCAGCAGACCCAGCAGAGTGGACACCTTGTCCTGGGAACAAGGTATCTTGTCCTCCTCTAACCTAAAGTGCTAGTGGAGAGACATACACCACACACCCCCCCCCCCAGGGTCTCTGCAGGTGCAGAAGGTCAAGGGCTGCAGCAGTAAGGAAGGGTACAGATGGAAGAGTCACCTTTGGAGGCATCTGGGAGAAGCTCATCACATTTTCCCTACTAGTTCACAGGTGGAGACAAAGGGTCACCCTGGTCAATCAGTTTAAGAAAACTGGGCTTTTTACTGTCAGCTCCCCTGCTCCACCCTCCAAATGCCCAACAGGCTGCAGGTATTTTTATTTTGTTGTATGCTTCACATCTGTGGAACCAATAGAGTTTTCAGCAAGAAAAGGGGTCAAGTTCAGTTGCCTTGCATGCAGAGCTGCTTAGGGAGGGAAGCCTATGCAGCAGTAAGCATCCACCTTCACACCCAAGGAACAGCGCAAGGCCAGCAGAAAACTGACAGCTCTCTTAGCCTGGCCACACTTTCTCTACTGCCGCTACAACCCCTTGATTCCTCTTGAAATGACTGCCACAAATACTTGTCCTAATCCATCCTTCTCCAAACTCCCTGCCCATTCCTGCCTAGTGAAAAGCACCTTTGAACCCATTGAGATGGCACTGCGCAGAGCAGTCATCAAGAACAGAACTGCAGCAATTCAAAGCTTCGGAAAACATGCATGCACAGGTCTCCACATCCCTCCTGGCTGCTACTGCAGCCCTTCAGGACAGATGAGGAGAACATGGCAAGAAAGGCCAGCTTTAAATCAAGCTGCACAGGCCAGTTCCATGTTCACAGTTCAAGTAGCTGTTTTTAGATAACTGTGCCACACAAGTTTTTTTACACAACTAAACACACCAACATTGTCAGTAACATGGCTCCGAGCTAAGAGCTTTGTTACCAGAAACACTCATCACATGTAAATCTGAGTCAGTTTCTTAAAATACATCAGCTAAACATTAATATCATGAGTGCTACCTACCAACAGAAATACATTCATCACATGAGGTAAACTTGCATGTTATAGAGGAATAGTCAGAATAGAAACAATTTACGACAGCAAGCTTTTTCTGCATCTGAGGTCTCCTGCAAGCTTTGTTTCTCCAATGCTAAACTATCAGTTCACGAGCACCACAAGAAACTGCATATAAGGTAATCTAAGCAAGCGTCCCCTCTCCTCTACCTCAACAGTGACTGTAGTATAAGGAGTTAAGCTAACAGCTTAACTTTGAGACACAAAGTTAAAAAGCCTTACCACACCCTCTTGCAATTCCTTCCAGAGCAAGGTGGCCAAATTCAGCTTGGCTAGCAGGTTGTGCTTCCAAGAGGTCCAATTTGGAAGCAGTGTAGCAGGACACCCCCTTTACAGGCACTCCTCCGAGTCCTTGGCAGACTGTGGCCAGCAGCCCTGCACCTGGCCCACAGATCAATGGGGTGTTCTCCCACTCTTGGGTTGCCGTTTTGGGTGTAATTCTCGTAAGAGGGGCAGAACAGATCATCTGACAGGGCGGCCCGCAGGTTGCAGTTTTCCTCTGCAGCAACAGTGTATTTGTTGGGGGGCCAAAAAAAGGCTATTGCCAATTGAAGAGCTTTAATCCCCAGTAGGTAAGACACACGAACTGCCCTTTATCTTACTGTTTGCCTCAGGGTACAGTCCAGATACCTTGCGCATGCTGCAACAATGCTAATCCAAGGATCACCTGCACTGCATCAGCAGTTATCTATTTCTTGGCCTACACTTCCTTTCCATCAACACCGCTGCTACGTAATGCGCTACATCTGTCATTTTAGTCCCCAGAACATTATAACATCCTGGCTGAGGCAACTGCAGAGCGGATGCTGCAGTGGTGGCTTGTCACCCAAGTTCAATTCACCTATTGGAGCCTCGCCGCTTCCTCATCATGGCTGTTACCTGAATTGTTACAATAAGCCCCTGGGGACATGCCTACACGCAGTACCATCTCTCGTTGCAACTGAAGGACATCCAGGAAAAGGACGCCGCATTCCACTCACAGGCATAAGGCAATGGACTTGGCCAACTCAATTGCTAAATGATTGGGGGGAGGGGGGGAGAAGCAGAGTACAGTGGTTGGCTGTCACAGCGCTTGCAGCAGCATCTTTCAGTTGTGTACAGTCTGTTGTGTCCATTCCCCCCCCCCCCCCTTCCCTGCAATGTCCTTCTTTGCTGAACAGTTTTCAGAGAGGGCTTTTGCTGCAGTGCATCAAAGAGCGGGTGACTTGCCAGCAAACCACAAAGCATTCCCTCCACTTCTCCCCCATCTACCCACTGATACTCAGTAATTGGACACTGAAGGGCTGCCTAGCCTGTCTATAGGATTGAGCCTTCAAGGAGGAGCAGGTCTTATTTGCACCACCCCTCCTTTAAACTCCTCCAGGCGTACACAAGAATCCTGCTCGGTTTTACCCCTGCGTGCCATAACCACATTCATACAGCTTCTCTGCAGAGCACTTTTGCCTCTGCCCTGAGGCATGCTGATTTTACTAGCTCTATAGGCAAGGCGGCCTCAGAGCTAGGAATATTTCTTTGTATTCAGCCCAAAGTCTGTCTCCTCAGGACCGCAACCCAGTGCTCTAACTCGCATGCTTTTCCACCGCCCAGGTTACTTCCGAAATAGGCTTCAGTGACCAGTTTCCTCCTGCCCTTCAGTTCAAGGATATTTGCTTCAGGCCCCTCTTTGCCTAGAGCGATTCAAGTGTTGCTCTCTGAAGCACAGCAGGCACACTCAAGCACTCCTACAAACTGCAAGGGTGACAGGTTAACGTCGCATGTTCTGCCACTGACAGTGCTGCTGCATTAGCACAACGACGACTTCTGTCAAAAAAAGTATGTTCTTTACTATATGTAAAGGTACACTCAGATATCCCCTGGGAGAAGGTACCTGTGGGGGAGCATTTCAGAGTCTGGGAGCCCCGCAGGAGCCAGAACACAGCACCCTAGGGATGACCTCAACCAGCAATTTTCTACCCCACTCTCCCCAGCCTGACAGTGACCTTCAAAGTTGAAAATGGCTCTCCACATAGTTTTCATTCGATTAAACAGATTGTACATAATCAGCCAACTCTCCACCTTTTTTTGAATTACAGGACTGGCAAAGGACTTACGACTGACACCAAATTACAATCCACTGATATTTTAAACCTAAAAACTTCACCAACAATTCAAGGTCAATAGCTAGTTCAAGGCCATTACCATGCTTTTCTTGAATATAATAGGCCCTTGTCTGTGAGCTTTCTGGGGCAGGGACCTTATTTTGTTTTCACAGGATTCAACACAACTGCTGCTGCTAAACCAAGTGAAGGGCATCTTTGATAAGCACATCCTTACTTAATTTTGTTCTTTAAGACAGGAGCAGAGTACTTTCTATTCATCACAATCAAGCTTTTAAAACTAGGTAAGCTTTGCCCTCCGTTTTATGTACCGTTATTTTCTGCAGAATATCGATGCAAATTAAAACCCATTTAGATTTGCCAAATTTTAGTTCTTCCTCACTCAGCGGTAGGGACTCTCCCTTCTCAAAAGATCAGTTGTCTGAAAAGCAGGGGAAAGGCACAAGAAGGGTAGCCGAATGGCAACCCCGCTGCAGCTTAGCTTTCCCAACATAATTAGAAATTCTAAAGGCTGAGCTGGAAAAATTGCATCTTAAGGACATTTATGCCCAGGCATAGAGGTAGGAGAAAAAACATTTAAGATTCCTGGCACATGGGAATTCTTGTGTTCACATGTCAGACAGGGATGGGCAGAAAGCAATTTACAGCAGCTGGTAAGGCTTTTTAATACATTGGTGCATCACATCACACAACTGAGACAGCCAACAATTTCCCCCACCCCTTGCACTCCTGATCACTCTGGATTCTGCAGTGAAAGAGCCAACTGGAAGAATCTGCAGAGGTTTTGTAAGCAGCAGCCTCTTTCCCTTGCCCCAATCCAAATGTTTCAGGTCTGTGGAAAATGGGCAAAACTGCTAAGTGCTTGACGCTGTTCAGGAAGGGAAAGCATATCTTCCCGATTCCTCACAGGAACAGGCATTACCAATGACCCTCCAACTGGGGTCCAGCAGCAATTTTTAAATTCTCCTTTGTATAAGAGACCCTTCCTCACATTGCTTCTGTATTTCTTCGCTCATAAAGCCAGACCTCTTGGAAGAAAGAAATGTACAACGTGTGAGTTTGCTGCACTGCTAGGTAATACCCGTGAGTATGTCATTCATTAAGGTGGGGGGGCAGGGGGAAAAAGCATATACTAGCTTGGAAATAAGCTACATCCCTACAGCCTAGCATGCAGCCTGCATTGCAGCCTGCATTGCACTACACTACATTTGCCTTAGCAGCACCAAAGGCAAGACTTAAAACAAACAGTAGACATACCCAGGTATTTAAAGGATATGTGCCTTTTGCAGTGAGGCACCAGGCACAGAATCCATGACCTTCTCCAAAAATACATGCTGTCATTTGACCCAATCTTTCTTAACCGTTTCTATACCAGCCACTGGAAATAGATAATGAAAAGTCAGTAGCAACAAGCAAACCACCATTTAAGCCCCACTCATTAAACGTGTAGTGAAGCAGAGTCATCTCAGGCTCTGATAGTAGCGGTGGCTACAGCCACAAAGAATTTGGTATGGCATATCTCTGTGCAAGCTCATGAGCCCCAAGAGCAGGCGCTAGGAATAAACCTCCTTACATTTTATAAAGCTAGTACTTTCTCAAGACACCTTACTCTTACAAAAGAGACTAGCAGGAGCAAATACCCCAGGCAGCCCAAAATGCTAAAACTCACTCTAAAAATCAATATGGCAGCCAGGGAAAGATCACTGCTTTCCAGATCAGAGGCTGGCATTAAAGGAAGAAATCGGCTGAAATATGGTCTTTCACCACAGACAGCAAAGTCTAGATTTCGGAGGCACTGAATCTGTGTACTCAGGCTTTTCAGTACTGGCTTATGTTATATTCACACTGTCTAGATATCTACCATGTTGGATTGCTGTAGGCGTAGCACAGAAGTTTAAGCTGGTACTGGAGGTGCTATGAACTCCAGTTAAGGTTTAATGTGTACTGAGGATGCCTTCCCAGGTGCACAAAGCAAGAACTGCTAGGGCAGCATAGGATGTAAGAGGATAGATAGCATAAAGTATGTCCTCCCTCCCCAATCCTTGGTGTTATTTTGTCTTTTGCAACTTTTCCTCCCATTGCTCAGCACTGAAGGATTTTTTGCCCCAAATTTCCTTATAGTAGCATGTAATCAGTTATATTTCACCTGAATAGATTACCAGTATGATGACACTTCAATACAGGGACTACAGTTTGAAATGCACAAGTCTTGGATTTGGCTCATTTTTGTCCTCTATAATCATCCTTATTTTCAGTATCTGGTAGACAGTCATCATGCCAGGTTTTCAAGGAGACCTGAAGAGAACCTTTTCAAGAGGCTCTCATGCTCCCTTCTAAAAAGGGGAACTCCAGAGAACGTAGCTGCTGCCCTGCAGTTCCCATGCTTTCACCACTCGTACCACCTTTTGTGAAGCCTGTTCTTCTGTTCAGTTTTAGAGCAGTTGTTTTTTTCTTAAGGCAGAGACCAATATTCTTTTATGCTGATTACCCTTCCACAATGCCCATATGTTGGAACACCCTGTCACATTCATTATCCCTTGATGATTTACACCAAGTCTGGTGTTAACTCAGTTAACTCAGTTGTTCCTATTCTACTACAGTGGTTCTTCATAAACACCACAAACTTATACATGAGTACTTTACAAATGAACTTAAGTCTCTTTGCTCATTAATATGATGACATAAGGAAAACAGAAGTAACATAGTATTAGTGGGCTGCATAAAGCCTGCACCACAACCATTTGAGTTTCAGTTACTTTAACTTCTGATTTACATCATGCAAAATTCAAGGTTTCGGCCTTACATCTATGACTCCCCTTGTGTCTTCAAGTCTTGGGGCCATAGATACCTCTGATGGAAGCACTGAAAGTTTCACTGAATTTAAAAGAACAACTTTGCAGTTGAGGATGCCTAGGGACTTGCCTCTACCATCAGCTTGCATTGCGTGACCTTGAGAGATCACCTTTGGTCCCAGCTCCCCTCCTCTGTGATGAGGGTAACACTTACCTTTCCTACAGATCTGACTGACTTTTCTTAGTCCTTGTGCAAGCACCCGATAAAAAAAGCCACCACAATTAAAGATCAAATCAATGTAAACATACACTACTACTCTCAAATAAAAGTTGCAGACACAAGTAATTGCCTCAGCAGGGACAAGAACACCCTTCCTGGTGTCAAGAGACATCACTAAAAAAAGGGAAGTCAAATATTTAGTCATTTCAGATGCTGCTAATGTCATCCAGCATCAACTCCGCAGCAGCAGGAAGGATCTAACTTGGTATGTGCTGTAACAACTGACTGCTGAGTGGCTTCCCCCGCTCACCCCCAGATACATAATATGAAATCCATATCTGCAGGGATTTCAGCACAGCTGACTTCACTGCTATTTCAACAGAATTGATAATTGCTCAAACTGCATTTTTCCCTTGCCCCATTCATACAGTTACCAAGACTCTGGAATTGATAAGAAGCTACATTTCAATTAATACAGATTTTTATACTAGGAAAAATGCAAGTTGCTGGCAGACATATGTCCAAGGGATTTTTTTTTCCACTTTTAGTTAAAAATTCAGTCCTCATGGCATTAACAAATTGTGTTCAGACTGCACATTTCTCCAGAAAACGCAAGTTAAACTTCTGCAGTAAAAGGCTGTGCTAACACATTTCCAATGCAAATTCAACTTTTGAAGGCTGTAGAAAGATACTAACGCTTGGAGGTCACAAAACCACTTTTCTTAGATTCATAAAACACACTTTTTAAGCTCAGTTCAGCAGATACAAGCACACAAGGGCATGGTCTTTTGGGAGAAGGGTGCTGAAGCTGAGGTCTGAGTCAGGACATTTCAGAAACAACCGCGTTTTAACCTATTAGCTTAAAAATCAGAGGTAAAGGCAAGTCAGTTGGGGCTGCAAAAACCCTCATTCCAGCTGGCAGCTCCGAAGAGCTCAGGATGAGCACGAAAAGGGGAATCCCTGGCTAAAGCTGCTGCTTTGCAGATCACTTGAAGGAGAAAAGCTCTGGCACTACTGCACTCTTAAAGCTGCAGTGTCCAATTTCTGCTTCATCCTCCTGTATCCTGCCACACAACCACCAGTTTCTTTTGGGGGGTGACAGGGAGCGAGAGTGGGAGACGAGCTGAGAAGTGTCAAGAAAGGGGGAAAGGAGGGGAGATGCAGGAAGTTTCCTTTCCTGAAGTACTGCATCAGCAGCAAGTCAGTGCGTCCTGATGCACTCCTGCAAAGGCTCTGCAGCTTAGCACAGGGCTCGGACTGCAGCACAACTGCACCAGCCTAAAGGCATTAAAAACCCACCACCTGCTTGGAAAACCAGCAGCAGAGATAATGCAAAACCAGAGCTCCCGACAAGTAATTGTAGTGGGTTTAATTCTGGTTTTGGAGTTTTTTGGTTGGGTTTTTTGTTTGTTTTTAAAAAAGCAGATTAAAAAAAGATTTCACTGATTCAGCCTCCATCATATTGGTCCCAAGGAGAATTAAAAAGGCAGAAAGGAAACAAACTGAATGAAGTTTAATTAGCAAGCACACACCAGAAGTTGGACTTTTTAATCTTTTATCAATTATAATAGACAACCCTGCCAGAGGAAGGACCACAGCCTCTTTAAAATGCCTCCCTTCCTAAAAAAGCATGCAAAGGAAAGAGCTTCCATTAAACCAGGTTAGGAAACCCTCCCTCCCTCAGAAGTTCTCTCTTCTTACCCCATTCCACTCTGTAGAGCTCTGCTTTCTCAGAGATGAAGCGTTGTCTAGAGCAGCAAAAGTTGCAGACTGCTTCTCCTGTGAGGGAGGCAGGACCTGGCATAAGTAGTGTCAGACGGGTCCTTGCACTGAAGTGATGCCGGGAGAGCCCAGAGCTGTTCAGAGAAGCAAGAAAAAAAAAGGGGGGGAGGGGGAGTTAAAAAGTCTTAAATCCCTGACACTGCAAGAACCCTGATCCTATAGGATTGTGTCTAAAAAGCAAGCTCTCACTCTCTGTACAGCCGTATTTCCTGACAAGGTGGAGACTGAGCCATTTGATTCCCTGCTGGGTTTTCTCACCTGGTGATGTTGCTCTTGCAAGAGCAAAAATGAAAAGCAAATCAGATATCTGCAGAAGCCTCTCAAACATACTCTGCTCCCACCTGAGCTAGTCTAAATTTGGGGTGCAGGCTGGAACTTATTCAGAAGTCAGCAGCGGTTTCTCAGGCAAACAGAAGCCGGAAAGATGCAGGGACAGTGGTCTTTAACTTTGATCAGTAAGGACAGGGGGTGATAAAAAGAACAGGGAGAAATCTCATTCTCCATGGTATTGCTAACACCAGTCTTAACCATATCGAGAATTCGGACAGAAGCTGCACGTATAAACATTAAATCTGAAAAAAAACCAAAAAGCTCACACCTTCCACAAACATTTAACAGGTCCAATTTTTTTCCTGATACACAGAACAGTGTAAAGCCTGATCCAAAGACCTATCACTAACTTCAGCAAAGCTACGTTGTTTTAAACCAGCTCAGGCCTAGAAAAGCTTTTTGCCCTGTGTACATTTAATTCCTGCCTCTTATTGGTTTGACAGAAAGCATAATTTATCCCTCAACTATTCCATTGATTAAGCCATTGGAAGGCTACAGCTAATGAAGCTGTGTAGACCCCTGTATTTCATGGTGGATTCAGCCCCTGTTTTCATGGCAGAGAGATTCAGTGAGCAGAGACAAGATGCACCAGTCCATTTTCCTTCCGTTTCATGGAAGTGAGAGTCAGCACTATGGAACAAAAGAACTAGTGTCCAGAGAAGAGACTTCACTTTACATCCTAGAGTTACCATTTACTAATGATTTCTGGTTCTGTTATTCTGGTCTCCAGTGCTGAGACTGAGGAAGGGGAAACCAGTTTAAGCTCAAGGTTACTGAAGGGTATTGCCAGGGGGACAACTGAACCAGGCAGCATTTAAAATATGTGGGCAAGAGCTCTACAGCAAGCTGGCTCTAACCAACAGTTGCAGAGTAATAGTTTTGAAACATGTTAATTTTTCATCCACATACTTCAATGCACCATAGCAAAACGCCAAGTGTACATCAGAGTCAATCTAAATTTATTATTGCCTTTTGGTACCACTCTCAAAAGCTTTTAGATCAAGTTTTCAGATATGCTGATTATCTGCATCCAAAAGAGTCCCATCACTGACTGGAAAGCCTTTTTCTTCCTTTTCACCTTCACTGCTTTTCCATTTGGAGATTAGGTTTTTTTGACTGGACCACTTACACCTGCCTGTCAGCTGCATAATGCAAACACACAGGATACCTGCTCTTTGCCAGGTGAGGTGTGGTATATGCAGATTAAGATGTGCATCCAGCATGCCAGTCATTACCACCCACTCAGCAGAGGTCTAGCCTAGGATTCAGGGGACTGGGTCAGTTTTTACTTCTTTACACCTGTCGCATAAGATAGCATACTCAATTCTTCTGGTTTTACAACACCAGAGAACAGCACAGAGAGACAAAGCTGGGTATTCAGCTTGGTATTTATAGTTACTCACACCTCGCTACCAGCATTGTACTGCTGCAGCTACTGCATGGCAGAGTTAGCATTTACAGGCAGGACATTCTCAGTGTAAGAAAGCCCACTATCTCTGCAGGCCTTCAGTGACACCTGAAAGTAGGCTAAAACCAGCAGCAAGAAGAGACTCCCCTGAATGTCAAAATGTTTTACTGAGATTTTATACATCTTAGCCAAGGCTTTGAAAACATTGATTTACTGAAGTGTTTCACAATACTTCAAGGCCACTCACTCTACAAACCAGAAACACACAGTTAATCTATAGTAGAGAAGATGAGAAAAAGCACCACTTTAATGAAACAAAGCTCCAATGCACAGCCTGTACGCAATACGCCAAGGAATGCACTGAACAACATGTACCATCCCAAACTCTGCACCAATTTGCTGCTGCAACACAGTCCATTAATAGTAACATTTTGGTACATTTCACTTTGTTATAGGAGAACAAATATGTTATGAGGAAGGATTTTGTTTTTAAACTTCATCAATCAGTCTAATCTTAATGTGGCACTGAGATAAGGGCACAGGGATATCTTCTCAACTTTGCTTTCCCATTCAGCTGTCAGATGCTCAGAGAAAACCTTTGACTTTCCTCAGCTGTATTCATGCAGTTCAGCTGTTCTGGAGTGCAGCAGTCCTGGGCTGATCAGCTTTCTGACATGAAGTACAACACAGCTCTGCTGCAGTATTATGCCATCAGATACTGCCTAGGCCACTATTTATATTAGAACATAAAGGTAGTTGGTAGATAGTGGTTTTGCTTTTATTACAGTTTCCAAAACTTCTTGGATAGAAGAAATAACCCTACTGCAATGGTTAAACCTGTATCACTCAGCAAGAATTCAATATAAAGGTGGACAATAGCATTCAGTGTTGCACCATCCACTCAGAATGATAAAAACCTAGGACTGAAGATGTGAAAGTCAAAGCAAGAGCTAAGATATTCCTAGACTAGGAAGCCTCCATGTATTTGAGGGTTTCTTCTCACAAGTGTGCTATTTATATACTTTTTTTTTTTAATCTAGGACAATATGTCCAATACTAATTAGTCAGGAAACTGATTACCAGCACAACAACATCCACTAGTAATGTCAGAAGTTCAGTGTGTCAATCTTCATCAATCAATATCTACTTAAGATACAGTAACTATTAAACTCCAATCAAGTAAATTTTGGGGAACTTCAGGTAGCTCAGTGATTACAGCACTCCCTACACGCCTGTCTTCTGTCCACCTTTTACATCACAAGCCAAGATAAGTCATTTCTTACTTACCCAGCCCCAAAGAGTTTGGAGAAATCCAGCATTGTTCAGTGGACAAAGTACTGCCACAGTATAGCTAAGCCTTCAAAGGCTTCCAGTTTCTATTCCTGAGCACTCCAGAAGCTGTCAGAGCCAGACAGTAACACAAGTTACCTGCCTTGTGCTTCTTCCTGAAGTAAATTAACCGATTATGATACAGACTCAAAACTGCTGAAGCTCTGAACTAGTTTGAATCACATTGAAAGCAGTTCATGTTAGAGAACGAACAAGGAAAAATGATTACTCTTAACACCAAGGGCAGAGAGGAGGCAATCACTTCATCTGTGAACTACCTTTGCTTATCTTGAGCAGACAGATTTTAGTCCATTTCCACATATTATGTCCACAACAATGAGAATCAGTAGTTGCTTTATGATTTTTTTTCCCCTCAGATAGGATAGGTAAAACTTACTCTTTTAGTTAATGCACTATGAGGTCCTCAGGAGCCACAAGTAATGTCTTCAGCTACTGAAAGCTAAGCAAAGCTGCCTAGCTTCCTTTGTCCTCACACACAAGAGGAAGATAATATTTCCCTACATTACAATGAAGAAACAGCATGTTTCGCTTATAACTTCCATTTCCATCCTCATTTAGCCCAAGACTGAACAGGGGACTGAAGGCAGCTTGTCCCAGTGCAGGAATTCCTGGGGAAAATGCCAGCACTTTAATCTGCTGATCAAGCTGATGAGAGCATCACTTTGTTAGAACAAAAGGCAGAAAATAGCAACAGCTTACTTGATTGATCAGTTCTGTTTTGATTCAGGTAGAGTACTTGGTGAAGATAAGCTCTCCTCCTCCCCACCCCCCCAACTCCTTTCCCCTTGTCACTGCTTTCATGGAGTATTTGTGTTGCAGCTGCATCCTGGTTGCTGAGGGATGGCAGACTGCATCATCACTGCAGTAATGCTGCTGAAGGACTCATCTAGTCTTGGTGGCAGAACTTCACAGGGGGGCATTAAGTCATGTTTTAATCCCATGACAGGTTGGGGATAGCAGCAGAGAGGCAACTGAATCACCTAGTTCACTCAAGCTTCAGAGCAAGTCAGTGTGTTAAGACACTTTCCTGCCCCACTCAAGTTGCACACCTGTGAGGCATTCACTGCACATGATTCCTACAGCTTAAAAGCTACAGTTTAAAAAGGAAAAGTCAACAGACAATAGAAACAGAAGCTCTTAAGAGGCAGTGTTACTCTAATACTCTCTCACCTTGGAATGTCTCAGCTTTACTTTGATGCTAAAGTCTTAAGAGCCAAGCTGTCCAGACAGAACACCAGAGCAGTTGGGTCGTGGGAGCATCACCTGCCATCACAACAACAGGGCTCCTGTGTAGATCAGCTTTCCAGCCTCTAAACACAGTTTGTCTGCATGCACAGAGATGGCATTGTTTATGCCATCTTAACTGGATGGCATTAAACAGGATAAACTTCTTAACTGGATCAGAGATTTCCCTCTATCAGGCCCATTCAAGGCTTTAAGTGTGCATGCTTAACCACAAACAAACTTCAAGCACAACTGCAGCTCCAGAACTCGTTAAGTAGCTAAGTTATTGACTTGCCCCAATAGCCATTACAAAGCCCCTCTTTCTTACTTTCTCCCCCACCAGTTTAAGAACTGCTGTTATGACTTTTACAGTCTGGTTTTCCAGAAGCCGCAAGACTTATTTTATTTTCTAAGAACCCCAGCTGCTGTACAGCTGTTCTTTATTGCTTCACAGAAGTTAACAGCCTTACTCAAAATCATGTGAGCTTGATAGTCTAGAACTTCAGAGCTTTCCTGGAAGCTTGTCCCCCCAGCACAGTGACTGACCAAGCTCCACCAGGCTCTGCAGCAACATGACCAAGCAGGGCTCCCAGCTCATGAAACAACACACAAGAACTGAGGAATGATAAAGCATCCACAGGAATTACTCAGTCATTTACAGCCACATCTATAGATCATTGGCAGTAGATGCCTTTGCAGAGGCTAATACATTTGGCAGTTATCGGGCAAGTTTCCTCTAAGGTTACTTCATCAAAAGCTTGCCATGCTGAAGCACACCTTACCTCTTCAAAGCAGCACAAACCCCATCCTGGCTCAGTTTCACCTCTCCACACCTTGAGACTAGTCTGTGAATGCAACACCAAAGGGCAACAAACTCCCACTACATCAAGCTCACTTTTTATATTGTTTTTCCCACTCCTAACTAAAGAACCACTTGCTATGGAACAGCTTTCAATTGCAATGCCAAAACACAGCCTTTACCAGGGTTTGATAAGCTAGAGTCTCTCAACCGATAAGCTACTCTCTTCAGCTTAATACCTTCTCCTCTGAAACACCATCTTTAAACACCAACCAGAACAGCTTTTTTTCCTACAGAGCTTTTATTTGCTTGTAGAACACCTGGCTCCTTAATGCCCCTTCCCTTCCTAACTACCTTTTATTCCTTTATTGGCATCACATGTCTCATCTGTCACACTGGACCTATTTCCCTTAAAGGCGCATGCAACTGAGTAAGTCTGAAAAGGCACTGACAAAAGCACACTTCTTTTGACAAAAGCACATTCTGATCCAAACCATCATCCTGATAAAATCTTACTTGCCCCAAATTATGAGATGTTAAAGCTCCTTAATGAAACAGCTGAGCTATTTTTAACATGGTCATAAAACCTATTTTATCTTCTGACCTTCAGCTCAGAAATAGCTGCACCATTTTTTTCAAACTTCCAAAAAATGACTGCATAGAGTGAACCCCCCCCTACAATTTCAGCCTCAATATTTCTGAGGCATCATAAAGTTTGGCATCATATAACTAGCTGAAAACATGTTCCCTCAACAGAAGATGTTAAACAACTGCCACTACTCCCAACTTCCAGCTCTATCTATAATAATAACAGGCTCAAGTGACCAGGGCCTCAGCTGTTCATCTCATTCAACATGCCAGAAATATGCAGCAGGGGGATTTGCACTGTAATGATTTCTGTTAAAGTAGATGGCAAACCCCCTCTTTCTTCCAGAACAGAAAACAGACTGTAAAAGGGGACTCCCATTTACCTCTTCTCACAGCCTGCTATACCCAAACAGACCCAGATTAGCTTCTGAGAGCTAAGCAAGGTTTGTCATCGGGTCATTAACGGGTTAAATACGTAGCTATGGGATATAGCACTGATTCCTCTAAGCTTCTTGCTAAATGTTCTGTGTAGTAATATCACAGAGAGTGGTAAGGGGAGATCTCTGGAGCTGGATTATTTGTCCAGCTGGCTCTTTCAGATGAGTTATTTACCCCTCACCAAGTTTAATTCGTTAAATTTCATCACTTGAGTTATGCTTGTGATCTACCCTCTACTGGGTTTCAGAAATAGGGCCACTGTTAGAGGCATTCAGACTTTACCCAATCCAAAGCTGCATTAGTAACACGGTCGGAATCATAAAGCAATGTGTAATGTGAAGCAGGGTAGACTGCAGTCTCCCTCGTCCCTAATTTGGACCCGTATCTTGCAGACAAACCTAGTGCTAACACTCTGTGTCACTCTGACACCTTTGCAATACCATAACGGGTCTTTCTGAGGCCAGGCACGCACGCTGATGGAATAACCTCTAGAACAGATTGGTGAAGAAGGTTACGGCACCGAGAAATTATACTGTAAATATAATTCAAAGTTATATCACAAATATAATGCAAGGCTTGTCTTATATATAATGTCATTGCTAGATTACCAGCCTGAGCAGCAAAGTACCCCAATTCTGTTCTCAGTTCTGCCAATGTGACTCAGTTTCCCCATCTGTAAAGTAGTTGTGGTAAAGTGTATCTAATTCTTTAAAATAATTTGAGACCTTTGCGTGAAAAAGACAATAGGAATGGTCTTGCCATATAATGTAATACCATTTATTATGGGATACAGTTATAGCTATTTAACTGTGTAAGTCTGCTTTACAACTCCTTGCTATTGCCATACAAGTCATGGTTTGGAAAAACACAGCATTTGCTGAAGTCTAGGATGGCATCTGTGAAGTCTGGCTGGCCAGGGCTCTTATCAAAGGAGTTTTTAATATTCAGATTAATTTTATGTGTTGCTTTATGGGGAGCTGATGGAATCCATAATTAGAGCCCTGATGTAGCAGTGAGCCCAATGCTAGCAGAGACCCTGAGTCTGACTGCAGCCTGCTTAGATCTTAGAGCCAGCAACTGTAAAGACTTCCATATATTAATGTACTTAGTGGAGCCAACTATGGAAATGATACCTATGACATTGTTCACCCCAGTGAATTTGAAGACAACAGCTGAGCTCCAGTGAAAGTTTTGCACTGTACCAGGACATTTTATGAGTGCTCTGCTGTGTGCATTCTTGGGCGAAGGGGCAGAGGGGGTATTTGTAGAGTTTTGCTTCTCTTCTGTCTGCCTCTCATCACTCCACCTGCCGTCCCAAAACTTGATGTGTCTAAAAGCACTGTCAAGCCGAACTGAAATGCACTCCGGGAGGTTCACAAGGTACTTCCTTTGTTTAGAAAACATAGGACTGGAGTTGTGGATGCACATGTGTAGTTAGAAGGTAGTATGCTAGAGTCACAATAATTTCAGGACACAAAGCAATGCAAGGTCCGTAGGCAAATACACCTACACACGTGCACACACATGCACATATATATATAAATTAGACCAGCCAATGCATCTGGGGAAAATAGAGACTCTTTCTTTTGGTTACTGAAATCCTGGCCTCAGTAAAGGTTTTGGTCTAATGGTGCATTACAAACCTCTCCAGCCCAAATGCGCTACAAGAGAACGCACCACGCGCCCATCCATGCGGGCACGCCTGATGCAACCCCCTGGTGTCGAAAGGGTGCAAGCCTCAGTGCCCAGGGCGCAGTCACAGCGACGGTGCTCAGCCGGGGCTGGGCAAGGGTCTCCCACACGAGGGAGGGCCCGCGTCCCCAGAGCCCCCTCAGCCCTGCGATTTTCGCCCCTCCCGACCGCCGCTGCCCGGAGAGCCGACGCCAACCGCAGACTCTCTCGGCGGTGGGAGGAGCGCCCCGGCGGGCGGGGCGCTGTGTCGGGCCCGCCCGCAGCCGCCGCCGCCGCCGCCGCCACCGCCCCGCTCGCGGGCCCGGGGTGGGAGGGAGGTGAGTGGGGGGCGGTGGCGGGGACGGGTCGGGGGACGGAAGATGGAGGCGGCTCTTCGCGCGGCTTTCCCCGCCGCGGCTGCGTGCGGCAGCACGGAAAAGGCGGCCTTCTCCCGGGCGGTGCGTTGCCCTGCCGTGCATTGCCGTGCAGCACCGTGCGGCGGCCTCCCCGCCGCGTGGACGGGGCGGGCGGGCGCCGTGCCGTGCCGTGCCGTGCCGTGCCGTGCCGTGCCGAGGACGGCGGGACGGGGGGAGGCTCCCCGGTCCGCCCGCTACCCCGCCGCCCCGTCCCCCGGCAGGGCAGGGCGGAGCGGCCCGGGGCGGGCGGGCGGCGGTTTCCGCGGTGCGCGGAGAGGCGAAGGGCAGAGGCGTTTGTCGGGAGCGGGGTGCGCGGGCGCTGCAGAGCCGGCCCCGGCCCCGGCCCCGGCTCCGCTTCCCCTCGTGCAACGCACGTTGTCCTGCCGCCCCCCTCTGAGGGAAACCGCTTTCCCAACACCCCTCGCTGTGCTTCTCGGCACGGCCTCTCGCCCCTCTCACGCGTGCTGGTACCGCTTACCTCTGTCCGTGGCGAGGGACGTTCACCGAGTCCTTTCTGCATCCCCAGTGCTCGGGAAACCAGGAGGAAATCGCCAGCGGACAAGCCTGGGGAAGGTGGATGATGAGGTTTGGGTCTCTTCTGGCGCAGGCTGGCTGTAATAGCAAGGTACACACACTTCAGAGGTTTCTTCGCTTGGTTTTGATGTCTGTGTGGCTGAGATGGTGCCTACGCTCCGTAGTCATTTTTCTCACTGTAACCCTGTCCTCCTACTTTTCCAAGCCTTCGGAAACTGAGCTACCGTCACCGTGCTGGGGCCAGAGCTTGCTTTCTTTTAGGAGTGAGGCTGTATATCAGTGCTGCATTGGATGGTTAACAAGAAAGGCCAAACACTAATCCACGCGTCTCTCAGCTTGCTTTTAATGTGACTCTCCACGTTAAGCCTCTGACCTTTCCAGGAGCTGATGGCGGGGTCGTTCCTGCTCTAATGTTTGCATATGCAGAAGACCAATACGTTTTTCCTGATTCTCAAAGAATCTCGGTAACTCTCCTTCATGTGTTACATGTGCATAGCCTTTTAGGAGCCCCAGGCCACGCTGCATTTGGCCATGCATCTGTTAATTATTTTTCAGTGGGGGTTCAACAGTAACAAAAAAAGATCTTTTTCATTTTTTCCATGCAGCAGGGGAACTTACAAGACCTGAAATGAGCTCCTGTCAAACTGGAACTCCAGTGACTGTGCAAGGGAATGCACAGTCTTACACTACTGCTGGGTTAAGCTCTTACAGTGTTTTGTATGGATCGGGCCCAGGAGTCTTTTCCTGAAGCCTGAATGAGTAACTTGGTTCTGGCTGGCTGGGGGATTGTGAGAGTTTTATTTTTTAATGTGAACAGTGGTGATTATCTGATATGAAAGCGGTAAACAAACATCCCTGGGTTTACCGTGCTTATTCTGGGCAGTGTAGCACAGTATTTTGCAATTGGGAGTGTTGTGAAACTGTTTTTCAGTTGGTTTGGAAATACATGTGACTGTGTAGCTGAATCTGCCAGGAAACTGCTTGGCTAATTCACTCATTTCCTTGGGTACGTGGAAGAGACTGACCCACCCAAACCCTTCCCATTCCATAGTAGGTACCTGCTCTTCAGCTGTAGTCTCTGTACAGCGTTGCAGTAACTGCAGCCTGCCAAGGTGCAACGGGCAGTATGTCAAACTTCGCTAGGTTCCTGGAATAAAGGTTGCTCAAGCAAATGTAAATATTACTTTACTGCACTGAGGAACTTTGTCATCTGCGTTATAACCCCATAGTGGGGGAAGGAAAACCAAACCTCTGCTTAAAATGATAATTATTTGTACTGCACACAAAATCTTAGGAGCCACACTTCTGCCCCTCTGCAATTGCCAGCACTATTTGCTGGATTCCTTAAGTGGGTACATGGAGCTTAAATAGCACAGCAAGAAGGGAGGCAGTCACAACAGAAGGCTGGGGAGACTTGATATGAGTTAGATTTGCAGACTACAATATACCTTGTTGAAACTCTCCGGAGAAGAGCAATGGATACCGGACCATCTCTTGAGGGAGTGATGTGCCCTGTCGGGAACATTGAGGCTGTCCCCTTGCACAGTGGCAGAGCAGAGCGGGCTGCAGTTGTGGTCGGCTAACTGATGCTCAGCTGCTGTGTGATTTCCATGCAGGAAACAGGGAAGGAGAAGCCAAGGAGTCTGCATGCAAATTGACCTTTGAGAGGGAAGCCCAGGTGCCCAGAAGGCACAGCAGCATCGCACAAGTGCCGTCCTGCTGTCCAAGGGGGGGCTCACTAAAACTGCCCCCTTCTCACTGCATCAGGGTTGTAGTCTTGGGAAGCCCTTTCTTCTGAGAGTTGGAGTGGAGGACTGCTCCTGGGGAGGCTTACCAGGGTCTCAGTTGGAGACCTTCAGCATCGATCAGAGCTCGCATGCAAAGCAGAGGAGTTAGTCAGGAAGACACTCTGGGAGCAGGAGTTGCCACATATGCCTGCATTTTGCCTGCTCACAAACGGCAGCCAAAAGGTTTAGCACAGCCAATGTGTATGGGCTGAGAGCTGGGATGTGCTGGGACGTTGCTGGTGCAGGCACGTTCATTTTTTCTCTGCTGTAATTGGGTCTTTCCTCCCATTTACCAGAAATGGAAAAACCTGCCTTATCTTACTTGCTTACTTGACCGTTGATCAGTCAGTCTGCTGTGCACTCAGTCACGGGGAAGAGAGATCTGCGCTCTGGAGGGGCTGCGAAGAAGACAAGTCTCCAGTTACTTCTGCCACTGCAGTCTCTGTAAAGCTCCTGTATTACTCAGGTGAGTCTGCTGGGGAGAGAAACATGAGATTTATAAAGACCAGTTCAAGCTGCAGATAGGGAGAGATATTCAGAAGTTCCTTGTTTTGATTTAGTTATCCTCATCCTTTAGCTGACTTAAATCCTGTGTTGATTTAGTGATGGAATAGTGACTTTCCAGGGGGAGAGCCAGTCAAGAGCTAGGACAATATCTGTGTTTCATCCCTCTGCCATTCAAGGGGAGCAAGGACCAGGCCTTTTGCTCTAGGCTAGGAAAAACAATCCTGAGTAAGTCTGGGCAGGTAAAAGCTAATAGCTTTTGGTCCTAGGGCATATGTACAGCTGTAACTGGAGCAACGGAGCTAGTGATAGGTTTTCTAGCTGACTGTGAATGTATGAATCTGATGAGACACTTTTCTGTCTTGTCTCTGCCCGCAGAAGGCTAAGATGTTCATTCTCATACCCAAGATCCATTTCTCAGTTGTGTGGTCATGAAACTGCGATTTTAAAATGGTGTAATCATGCCAGTGCAAAGCCTAGTGAGACTGCAACTGCACCAGCATAAAAAAGCCATGTACTTTTTCTCTTACTGTCAAGAAATGGCTGGTTTTCCTACACAGGTAAAATTAAAAGGTATAAATTCATTGCCCAGAACCAAAAGTTTTTAAAGAAGTTAATTATCTTGTGTGCTGTGAAGGCTATGTTCTAACTAAACGCAACTTCAGAAAATGGAATTAAGAGAATGAGATAGCCAGTGTTAAGAGCTTCTGATATAATACTTGATGTAATGAGAACAGCACAATGGTTTATTCACTTGTTCCGGATTCTCTCTCTTGAGGTGTAAAGTCATTGCTGTGTTTCTAGGTATAAGAACTAAATGTCTCTTAAAAACAACTTTATTTTGGATTGGAGAAACAGGGATAAATAAGAACGAGCAAAGGGGCTTTTTGGTCAGGGAAGCCAGCTGTTACTGGCTGCAGTGGTTTGAATGGGTACTGAGTGGAGAAGGCCAGAACGGGTGCTGACATGCACTCTTCAGTGATGGAAAGTTGCAGTAGGCAGAACACAAACCCTACATTGTCTCCTGGCTGCATACACAGCCATCACGAGGCAGCATCTAAACTGGCTCATGTCTAGACTTAGTTTTAAGGACTAAACTTCTTCTTCCCCTGTGTTGTTTTATCAGACCGTTTGTCTCCCGGTAGCTCATTAGAACCTAATTCAGCTCTGTTCATGAGAGTGGTGGTGCACATGAGTCATTAAAGTGCAGTGTATTAAAGAAGAGCCTGTGTACTGGAACTGCCAGGGGTCGTGCTTGTCTCTGAGCTGCTGTGACAATATTGACATGAAGCAATGCCAAGACAGCAGAATACCATTTGAGCAAAGTCCCAAACAGGAGGTTGTTGAAAGCAGTACTTAATTTGCAGGCACATGTGTTCATTTGTAGCTAGCTCTGAAATTTGTATTAAACTGGATTTCAGTTTCACAGTCTAAAGGCATTGATGCCCCCTCATTAACTCAGCTGTGGGAACAATGCTTATGCTATCGAAAGACCTTAGGCACACGCTGTCTTCCACTTCTTGGTTTGCATAAGGAGGCTGCAGTTTTTTCAAGAGCCCCAGTTACTACCATGATTCAAATCATGGAGGGGAGGAGAGACTGTTGGGTAGAGGATCCAGGCAGAAGTCCCTGGCTCTTCAGCCATGGGAAAGCAGGTACCTTGCATTGTGTTTTGCAGTGTTATAACATGGATTGACAGATTTTCTTTTTTAATCCTGTCCTCTAGTGTTCCTGGGTCTACCTCTTGTCTCCCAAGATGCTGAGAAGAGTCCTGTTTACAGCGTTGTTCATGGGAGCCTTGCCGTCACTGGCTGAAGTCTCCCAGGGCCACATCTCAGTGGTCTTGCTGGGAGCCACCGGTGATTTGGCCAAGAAATACTTGTGGCAGGGTCTATTCCAACTCTACATGGACCAAGTGAGCAGTGGCCACAGCTTCACTTTCCATGGGGCTGCACTGACAGCTCTGGAGCCAGGGCAGAGGCTGATGTTTGATGTGCTGAAGAAGCTGGCCTGTCCCCCAGATGAATCTCCCAACAGGTGTGCTTTGCTCAAGGACCAGTTCCTGAAGCTGAGCCAATACCACCAGCTGAAGACTGCCGAAAACTACACTGTGCTGAACAGAGAGATTGAAACGCTGCTTCGCCAGGAGGGGCTGAAGGAGGCTGGAAGGATCTTCTACTTCTCAGTACCACCATTTGCCTACACAGAGATTGCCCGCCACATCAACAGCAGCTGCAGACCACCTCCAGGAGCCTGGTTGCGTGTGGTGCTGGAGAAACCTTTTGGCCATGACCTGGAATCAGCCCAGCAGCTGGCTGCAGAGCTGACAAGCTTCTTCAGGGAAGAGGAGATGTACCGGGTGGACCACTACCTTGGCAAACAGGTGAGCAGCTTGCAATGCGCAGCCCCCTGCCAGGTTGAGGGACTTAGCGGCTGGGAGAGTGTCGGATGTCAGCTCTGCATCTAGTGAGAGTGTTGTTCCCCTCTCAAATTCAGGCAGAGCCACTGCGTGTGCTCCCAAGACTCCATTTGCTTATGGAGTCCTGCACTGTTATTCTTGTCCTGTACTGTGCTGCTGTCCATCCTCTTACAGAGCAGAGGGAACGTGCAGACCAAAGCAGGGCTTTCTCCCATTAGAGTGATGAGGGTCCCCTCTCCAGAGGGAAGCCAGGGTGTAGGGGAGAACTGTGTGTGTGCGTGAAGGAGAGATGCAGACTTCATCTGGTCTTCTCACCAAGGTCAGGGCTTTGATTTCACTGAACAAGCAACGCCCTTTCCCTCTCACAGTTCTCCCATCTCAATACACACAGGCCTCTCTGCTTAGCCATGGCTTCTAGAAGCAGTTTTAAATTTGATATGATATGGAGCTGATGGGATGTTAGTTTTGCGGGATGCTTAGGAGAAGGTTTCTCCCTACCCTGTGCTCCACTCAGGGCATGGAGGACTGGCTGCTGCAGGGACAGCTCAGGATGTGGAGCTGCGTTGTCCCAGAGGGAACGTGTTCAAGGACATGCCATTGTTGTTTTAGAGGAATGTGATGCCACATTTTGAAAGTAGCCTGTTCCAGCCATGGCTCTGTGGCCAGATTTTACTCAGAAGGTTGCATGTCCAGCTGCAAGGAGAGCATCTCTACTAAGAGGGGAGACGACTTCTCTTTTTTTTTTTTTCTTTTTTTTCTCCCCAAAAGAGCAGATGGCTTTAGTGGTGTAAGCATCTGATCTGATGTATTTCAGCACTTTGGAACTGTACGTTAGTCCCAGGATGGTCTGACTCAGCCCTTTGTCCTTTGATGGATATAAGCTGAGTGCCTTGCAGTTTGGAGTTCAGCCTTTTTCACATGAAACCTCAAAATGCCTCAGAAAGACCTTTAATGTCTGCTCTGTACAGTCATTGGAGACCCCATTGTGCATCGCTGCAGGCTGTCTTGCTGATTTTCTCTTCTCTGACCCACTCTGCTTTCTGCTGTGTGACATGTCTGCTGGCACTCCAGAGCAGACCACATCCCAGTGCTGGATGAGGCAGTGAGGCAGAGATACTGTGGAAATCTGGTGAGTTTTTGTTGGGTCTCTGATTTTTCCCTTCACAGGCCGTAGCCCATATCCTGCCTTTTCGAGATCAGAACCGACAGTTTCTGGATCCAGTTTGGAACCGACATCATGTGGAAAGAGTGGAGATTGTCTTGAAAGAGACTGTGGATGCTAAAGGTTGGTGAGGCGAGTGTGCAGAGCTAGGGTGAATGAGTGAGAAGGACAACTGGCAGGTTCATTAATTATGTGAAAGTGGCCCTTGAGGTAGTGCTGGTGCAGAAACAAAAAAGCAGATGAATGATACGTTGGTCCCTGGAAATAGAGAGGGACTGTCTTATACTTCCTATGCTAGGGACTGACTCACTTCCAGGTAGTGTTGCTGCTTCCAAGAAAAGATTCACATTGTAGTTCAGCTGGGAGCAGGGGCAGAATCCCCCACCTTTTTCTGCTGCCGAGCTTTGGGGGCATTGCACCTACCTTTCTATCCCAAATCTTGGTGAAAGGCACTGGATTTGGAATTGATGCAATCTAAGGCCACTTCAGTTCAGTGCTGCAATAATCTGGTGGTTGTAACAACAAAGCTTTTGTATTCCTGTCCTGTTAGCTACCAAGCTCACACTGAATATACATTTGCACTATTCTTTGGAAGATGCTCTCACATCTTTTGCCTGGATGGTACTCATATCGGCTAGTTGGTGTCAGTCCAGGTACCTAGGTCAGTCTGTGTCTGCCTGTTTCTTTCCCTCCCTCTCTGTAGTAAGAAAAAGCATTGCAGAGAGAAAATCCAAGTCCAGAGTTGCTAGCATGGGACTCTTGCTGAAGGACACGGCTGCAATCCCTCCCTGCAATGCTGCAGCATCTGCTCTGCAGTGCTCAGCATAAAGCACTCTGGGCTGGACTGCCACCCGCAGCACTTCTTGGGATGTCAGGCGCCCTCAGTTCTGCAACATCAGGATTGCTTCTCCACTCGCTTTACTTCCTCTTCTGTCTTCCTCCTCCCTCCCTTCCTTCCTCAGCCACCACAAACTCAATTAATGCAACTTTATCAAACCTGGAGTAATCTTTGGTTTGGCAGCCTAGACCTCACCTGGCCCTGTTTGTGGTAGAGGGATGCACTACAGAGATTCAGGGAGAACAGTGTTGTCTGTGCGTAGCCCCAGCTACACCCTGTACCCTCCCTGCTCTGAACAACTTTGTAATTTTTCATTTGATGTCTTTTTTCCCCTGTGCGGCTTCAGCTGGCAGCCTGGCTCCCAGCAAGTCTGCAGCATTGATTACGTTAATGAATGTGCCTTTGGATTAGAGCAAGGGAGATAAATGTATCAATCGATAGGGGAAGCCTATGGCTGTGATGTAGTCTGCAGTGTGCAGCCTGCTGCTGATGCACTACAGAAAGGCATCTGTTTGAGTCACTTTCTTTATAAATGCATTGTCCTTCTACCCTTGTTCCCACCTGCATGAGAAGTCAGGCAGGGAAAGAGAAGCAGGGCTTTGTGCATGAAATTTTGTCTCTCAAGGGCATGGCTCAGAGCCTTCTGAGAACATGAAAACCAGGGGAAAAGGTGCAGTGAAGAGCAGTGCTCATTGCCAGGGCCCAGCTTCAGCTGTTCTGTGGACCTGCTGTGTAGCTATAGAGCTGCTGGGGTCCCTGCTCTGACCCCGCTTTCCAGCTACTCTGTCAAAGCTTTTGCATAGAACTGCATGTTGTGTGGAGTCCCAGGCCCAGGTGCTGTGACCTGTGGGACAGGAGTGTCAGGGTGAGGGTTATACAGGGGCCCTGCATCATGCTGTATGCGGGAGGTTGGAGCTGGATATTGCTGCCAGTCACTTGACTGCAGCTTCTGAAAGTACAGGCAGTCCAAGAAAGCAAAGCTGCCTTCTGCTCTGTGCACTTGGAAAGTATCAGGTAAGAGCATTATTCCTGCTGGGTTTAGGCTCTGTAAGCACCCAAAAGGAGGATTATGTCTGGCTCTGTGGAGGACAGGCAGTCCCGTGGGAACCTTTTATCTTTATTTTAGTAGCAGAGACATTTTGGAAGCCCCTCTGGAGGGAGAGGAAAGGCTTAGAATCATAGAATAGTAGAGTGGTTTGGGTTGAAAGGGACCTTTGAAGATCATCCAGTCCAACTGCCCTGCCATGGGCAGGGACATCTTTCACTAGGTCAGGTTGCTCAAAGCCCTGTCCAGCCAGACCTTGAACACATCTAGTGATGGGACATTCACAACTTCTCTGAGCTTCAAGTTAATTGTTGGGCCAGGAGAAGAGGAGCTTGGTGCAAACCAATTAGGGCTTTTGCTCTTTGTTCTCCTTGGCATACACATTATACATGCAGAGGGCAAGGCTGCAAGAAAACCACATCAGTTTACCAGCATCTTACCTCCCCTTTGTCCTCAGGCCGCACCAGCTTCTATGAGCAGTATGGAGTCATCCGGGACGTGCTGCAGAACCACCTCACGGAGGCCCTGATGTTCCTCACCATGGAGCTCCCAGCCAACGTGAGCAGCGCCGAAGAGGTTTTGCAGCGCAAGCTGCAGGCCTTCCAGTCCTTGCGGGGCCTGGAGAAAAACAGTGCCGTGTTGGGTCAGTATCAGGCATATGCCAGCCAAGTGCAGGAGGAACTGCAGAAGGCACAAGACTACATCAGCACAACACCAACCTTTGCAGGTGAGAGTTTGGTTTGGGCCCTGGAGAGGGGAGTAGCCTAGAGCTGAGGAGAGCAGGAGATGTGAGTCCTTGCATGCTGATACCAGCTCCGTGACCCTGGACCTCACTGCTGACACGGGGATGTCTCCAGGCATCCACTGGCATGGTAACTGGGAGCTGTAACAAGATAATACTGTTGTCATGTTAGTTAACTAATGATCCAGTGAATGGGAAGCATTGCACAAGAGCTAAGTCCCATTATTCTTGATAAGATCTCTGCGTTATTTTTAGAAGTGGCCTGCAAACTCCTTTGCCTTTTCATAAAGTCGAGTTGCTCTCTGCATCTGAGGGGTAAAGCATTGGCAGTTCTCTGTGACTAGTAGACCACAAGGCCATCTCTGGCCATGCTGTGTCTTCTGAACATTAAAGATTTTGTCTGAATGATATTCATGCTCAGAAACTGGTTTCCTGCAAGATGAAAGGAGGCTAATCAAGTAGGATACCTGGGAGGAAGCACAGCAAGGTAGCTGGAGCAGTTAGTCCAGTGGTGTCATGAAAGGGCTGAATGTGGAGCAAGAGACACAGTGGATGCCAAGATTTCTGGGAGCTAAGGAAGGAGAATGGTGGGTAGGTGATAGAGATCCCCTCAAATCTGCTTGCAGTTCAGGTTTAATTTGGTAGCTGAGATCACTGTCATTTCAGGTGTGCTGATTCACAGCGACAGCCTGCGTTGGGAAGGGGTCCCTTTCCTCCTCACTTCTGGGAAAGCTCTGGATGAACGGGTAGGTTATGTCCGTGTTCTCTTCAAGAACCGGGCCTACTGCACTCAGAGCGAGACTCTGAGAGATGCAGGGCACAGCCAATGTAAAGCCAAGCAGATCATCTTCTACATTGGGCATGGCGCACTCAAGACCCCCGCAGTGCTTGTGAGCAGGAACCTTTTCAGGCCTGTCATGCCAGAAGGCAGTTGGAGAGAAGCAGTAGGTCAGTCAGACCTGCACATTTTTGGACAACCATTGTCTGATTACTATGTGTACAGCCCTGTAAAAGAGAGAGATGCGTATTCTGTCCTCATCTCCAACATCTACCATGGCAGGAAGGACTTCTTCATTACCACTGAGAACCTGTTGGCCTCCTGGGGATTCTGGACACCACTGCTGGATAGCATTTCCCACCAGCCCCTGCGCCTCTACCCTGGGGGCGTGGAGAACCAGGACCTCTTAGACTTTGAAATGGTGAGTGGGGAAGTGGCATTCACACTGGCAGAGCCAGTGGAACTGCTGAACCCCAACGGGCTGATGCCAAGTGAGTACAGGACAATCCAGTCCAAATTTCGGCAAAGTCCCCTGGTCTCAGCATGGTCTGAGGACCTGATTTCCCAGCTGGCTTCTGACATTGAGAAGACAGCAAGCAGGACTGTGGCACACTCTGGGCAGTTCCACCTGGCCCTCTCAGGTGGCTCAAGCCCAGTGGTCCTATTCCAGCAGCTGGCAAGACACCATTATGCCTTCCCGTGGAAGCACACCCACATCTGGCTGGTAGATGAACGTTGTGTCCCTCTCAGTGACACCGAGTCCAACTTCTTCAGCTTGCACAACCACCTCCTCCAGAATGTTAGGGTGCCCTACTTCAACGTCCACCCCATGCCTGTGCACCTGAACCAGCGGCTCTGTGTGGAAGAGGACAGAGGCACGGAGCTGTATGCCAAGGAGATCATGGCCCTGGTGGCCAATGCCAGCTTTGACCTGGTGCTGCTGGGGGTGGGCACTGATGGGCACACCGCCTCACTCTTCCCCCAGTCTGAAAATGGCTTGGAAGGGGCTCAGACTGTGGTGCTGACTGAAAGCCCTGTCAAACCTCACCAAAGGATGAGCCTTAGCCTACCCGTCATCAACAAGGCCAGGCAGGTGTTTGTCCTGGTTTTGGGGAAGGGTAAGCACAACATCACCACCCTGCTCAGCAGAGTGGGCCATGAGCCAAGGAAATGGCCTATCTCGGGTGTCAGCCCCAGCTCTGGCCAGCTGGTGTGGTATGTGGATTATGAAGCTCTGCTTGGGTGATGCCTTCACAGTGTCCCTCCTCCCTTGTCTGCGTGGCCCTTACAGCCTGGATTTTCCTACACAATGTCCATGTTTTTCTGTTGCCAGCAGCAGCTTCATCTCTAACCTTCTGGGAAATCCGTGGCCTGCAGTGCCTCTGACATTTGAGCCCGGAAAGGAGCTCGGCTCAGTGTTCAGAGCTAACTAGGAGCCAAGAGCCCAGTGCAGCATTTCTGGCTCTGCTAGGGATTCTGACCCTGACTTTGGACAAATTACCTCACCTTCAAGTGCCTCAGTTTTCCCTGTCAGGCCTTTGTTATTAGCATTTAACTACCTCGCAGGCACTACGGGAGACTTGTTAAATTAAGTACCTGGCCAAATTTTACTTTTTTTTTTTTTTTAATTCTGAGGCTAGAAGACAGTAATAACATGCTCATCCTCTGCCCTGCTCAGTCTGGCTGGGACAGAGTCGTTGTCTCAGTAAAATGATGATTCTGTGCACATGGATCTGTAGTCTTGTATGTGGAGGCCATCTTGGTGTCAGCCAGCCACCGACTATGGCTGTGCTCTCCTGGAAGCATAGACACCCATTTGCTTTTGTGCCATGTGGCCCCTAAATGCTGACACTGATTTGTGAGCTCGCTGCAGTCCTGAGTCTTTGCAAATTGCCCAGCAGCAGAGGCTGAGTTTATAAGCAGTCATTTGCTGCTTTCATTAAGTGGATAGCTGATACCATGGGGGATGGAGAAGGAAGACACGTTGCTTTTTAGGCTGTTAGAATAATGGGGACAGGGTGAGGAATATGGCAGTTCACAGAGCTGTTATTTGCCTGCAGTGCAATAATTATTGAGGGAAAAGCTTGGTGTTCAGAGGAGGCGTTTGGGTTTAGCTAGCAAAGAAATGTTTTCTTTAATTGTCTTTCTCTGTCTTTGTCTCATTCTCTGAAAGGAACTTTTCTCTGTCCTTAGAATTGAAGCTTGCAGTGTCATTCAGTGGCTTATAAAATTTCTACACGAGGCAGCTTTATAAACTATCAATGTATCTGTCATTACAGCACATGTTAAGGTAGTTAGAGTGTTTGCGGATGGTGGTGGTGGGGTTTGAGCTCAAGGACACCAACTTAGAAGGGGAGGGAATTTTCTCTGTACATTATCTCTTGGGCACACGGAACTAGCAAATTGCATCTCTGTGTTGACAGACAACATTAAGTGGTTATAGAAATATATAGTGCCGTTGCTCACAGGAAAGGTTGGAGACATCTAGTCCTACTTAGAGACCCCACTCTCCCCTTCCTAATTTTCACCTTCCCAGAATGCTGCCATGCACAATGGGTGTCTCTCTGCTTTCATGATATCCCCAAATGCTCCGTGATCTTCTCTAACGGGTAATCTACCACAGCGCACCAGAGTGCAGCTTTTGGTAAGGAAATCAAGACAGCACAAGGTGGGAGAATCTGGGCTGATGGTCCATGTGGAGGCTAGAGACAAACCCACTCACCCGGGGTGGCACCAGGATGGGACAGACCCACTGCAGGAAGCTGGAACGTGGATGTGGTACTGGCTGCCAGCAGGGAGGAGTCCGCGTAGGAGCGGAGGCTACTTCTGAGGGGATTTCTCTCTTCTTCCTGTGAATGCTGGCCCTGTTTCTGCAGAGAATTAGCTGTGTGGGGGTGACCGGGTGGAGATGGCGGGGTCTGAGGTGACAGGGCTCGGCAGGGGCCCCGATGCCGACAGGAGATGGCGCCCCGACCCCGAGCAGCAGCAGTAAATTGTGTGCCGTTCTTTCAGCAGGGCTGGTCTGAGGCTGTGCCAGGCTTGGCCACCCTTCACAGCTCTGGAGCCTCACAAGGGAAAAACAGGATCCTCAGGAGTTGGACCTGGGAGTCTGGTGACCCCTTAGGGACCTGAAAGTCTGCAGTGTAGGGGAGGAAGGAGCCTTTGCTTTAGAAAGCTGGGCGATAGGCATTGGCTTCAAAGCCTTCCCAGCACAGGGATCTGCTGAATCCTAATGATGAAGATGCAAATCCAGGTAGGAGTAGGTGCTACGGTCTGATAGCACATGAAGCAAGCTGGGCAGGTCTATACAGCCTGTGCTCCCAGGTTCCCAGGAGTTGTTGCCTTTCAGTATAATTTCTGCATCTTAATGCAGAAATCAGAATTGTTGTCCTCTGCTAATTGCACAGACAAAAGTGCACTGAGCAAGCTCTAGAGAGCCTGTTACTTGTCAAAAGAGTAGGCAAACAGAGCCAGGGAGAACATAACCTGGCAGAAGCTATGTGCAGCAGGAAAATGCCAAATTCTCAGGGACTGGCTGTGATTTCTGGCAGACACCCTCCCCCACCTTGCAGATGGTCCAGAAAAGCTGCATTTTACATACTGTATTTGACTAAGCTGAGCTGGGTTGCACTGATGTGCATCACTTTGCTTTTGCATGGGAAAGGAGGGGAGTTGTGGCGGTGTAGCTTTCTCAAAAGCTCAAACGCAGAAATGCGTTTTAACTGGTCTGGTTTGACAGCCGGGATGGCTGGTTATCCATCTTTTGTGGGTGCTCGTGAATAAGTTTGCTCCTGCCTGTTTCGTGGTTACAGGCAGGCTTAACTACCAGCACAAACACCAAAGGGTGAAAATAAATCACAGGGGAGGAGAGTAGCATAGAAAAGCGGGAGGAAGGCGAGCACTGCAGGTTCCTTTCTGCAGGACTTGCTTGTCAAGTGGATGTGCTGACAGTGGAGTCTGGAATAAGAGCATACGCCTAGGAGTTAACTGGAATAAGTCTTCTGGAATAACTCTCTTCATAGATGAGTGCTAGCAAACACTGGCTCCAAAATATACCACAGTGGCTGAAACAGCTGTGCAAGAGGAAGATGTTTTAGGTCTGGTATGTCCATAAATTCAAACATCATTTTTTGTTTTTAAACAAAAATAGCCATGTTAACTTCAGTCCAGTTCTTTTGTATTTGGTGTTGGGGAACAAGTTTTAATGAAAAATTGACCTATGTGAGAATAAATATATTGTTATGAATGACAATTTATTACTACTTTACAGATGACTGTGGCATTGTTGTTTTCTTATTTCTGCACACTTTCTTGTTAATATTTGTCTGGCACCCTTTGAAATAAACACTGATTTTAGAGAGGTTTATTTGCATTTTTAAATAAGCATGTGATTTTTTCCCAGATAGTGGCTGTTCTTTCCAGCTGAAAATAGAGTTCATTTGCAAAGTCTCTAGTGGGTCACCCCAAAATTAATCCGAGATTTTATTAAAATCCAGTAAAAGCTTACACAGGTTTTCCTCGGTGAACATAGCTGTCTGGGTTGTTTGGGGTTTTTTTAGAACTTTTTTTTTTTTTTTTACACAGACATTCCTGTTAAACTCTTTAATACTTAGCATTTGCCAAATGAAAAACAAATATTTTAAAATATATAAAATTTGTGACTGGCAAGAGAGAGACTGCAGATGGGAAGAAGGGTTAAACGAGCAACAAATCTGATGAGGAAGAATGGTAGAAATCCACTGGGCTATAGGCCAAGGAAGCAGTGCTATTTTTATTTTGCAAAAGCTATTAATAGGAGGTGTGCACCTTCCTGAGAGCCTGTATTAACCTTTCTTTGCAAAAGCAACTCCATGGAGTAACTTCTTATAGTCTGTTTCTCCCGTAAGTGATTATTGATACCAATTTTGTTTTTTTTTAAATGGCAAGTGCATTCCTAGAATTCAATGGTATGATTATTTATATGTTTTACAGGAAACTAACACTGGAAGTAATTAATTTTTCACCTCAACTTTTATAAATCAAGTTGTAAAATCTTATTTTTCCATGAGTAAGTTTTGTGATCCCTTTCATGTTGTGTAATGAATGGAGAATTATATTTATAAAAAATAAACAGTTTTTAACAAGAGTGTCTTTTTAATTTCTTTCAAAGATTGGTGGTCATTCTGGGTTTTTTCCCTGTCCTCTTGGCGAGTGAAGTTCTAACATTCTAGTTGTACAAAAAGGACAATATTGAATTTTCTGTAGTGTGAAACCAGCAGTCTTAAACGTTCGCTCTCTCTTTTTTTGTGTATCCTCCAAACAAGGCCAGGACTCTTCAGAACAGCGGAACAGCCAAAGCCCTTTTAAGGTGAGAAGATGGAATCACCCAATACTATACAGGGTCCTGAAATCGCCAGGCCTTAGGAAAGTCTCCGCTGATCCACATTTACTCCCTGAGTTGCATTTCCATAGATACTATCACCATAGTACAGAGTTGCTTAATAACATAGACTTTATAATAGAGCTGCATTTTTAACTATAATCTATTCAAGATCTGTGAGCCGAGATTACGCAGTTGAACTTCAAGAACGAGCTGTGCTGTGACTCTGGCTAGGAAGGCATTACGCACGGTCCCAGCGCGGAGGCCCGCCCTCCGGTTTAGCTGATACCCAAGTGTTCCTGTCCAGAACCAACCACCTCCTCCTCCGTGGAAGGAAAGTCTCACCTGGCACCTCCATTACACAGAAAGAAAAGGCGCAGTGGCTCCCGGAAAGGAGAGGAGGAGCACGGCAATTTCATCCTATTGCCCCAGGGGAAGGCTTCATTTTCCTGGCAAGAGGAGGATAGGAGGATTTAAATCAGATGTTTTCTTGCTGCAATCCTGCTGATTCACAAATGCTAGTTCCCCTGAATGCAATTGAAAGGGCACTGTCATTCACAGGCTCTTGTGGGTTTTCAGTGGATTCCCTGGGCTGCTAATGTATCAGAGCATTCCTATAGTACCAAGTGATGTGGGTCTTTTCCTCTTCAGTGTCCAAACTCTCTCCAGTGCTCCCGTGGGTGTCCAGGTACATTGCTATGACATGTGTATGATACTTTCTGATGCTGTTGGCGATGCTGAATTAGCTAAGCGACCCATGCATTTGAAGATGGTTGTGCGAGTGAGGAGATTTAACAGTCACGTCCTAGGGCCGGGACAGTATTTTCCCATCCAGGTCAGAAGTGTTTTAATTCTAGTTTGGAGAGAGTTTTGTTCTCGTTTAGACACCATTGCACTGAAGAGAGATACTCCAAGCAGTTACAGGATTAGTGGATCCTCCCCAAACACAGGGAGCAGAGGCAGTGGTGGTAAAAGCAGCAAAACTTAACCTTTTTCAAAACAATTTTTTTGGTGCTGTGCTTGACTTCTCCTTTGGCCACAGCTAAGGGCAACCCATAGTAGGATTTGTGCCTCCGGATTCATTGCCTGCCTTAGTAGGGATTTGGTTTATTGCCTTCCTTTCCCCAAACAGATGACTGAAAATGTGGCTGTTGCCTAAAAAGGGGCAAGAAAGGAGGTGGAGGGGAGAGAGTGAAAAACAGTACATTTCAGGAGCCAGAGCGATCCTGAAACAAGCTGCCTTATGAAATGGCTGTGGGTAATGTGAATCGATCCGGTTCATTCCAGCTGCTCCCCCTGCAGAGAGCTGGCATGACGTCCTGTAGCAATGCAGCACCAGGTTCTCCTGCAAGCACCACTGCAGACTGTGCCAGGCCTGTGCCCTCAAGCTGCTCCCTGCGGCGGGACATGTTGGCTCTCCTTTGACAGATTGCTCTACAGAGAGGAATTTCCCGCAGAAACTATGTCCTGGTGGCGCTCTGACCAGACATCGCCTCATTTTTTCCTTAAACAGGGCTCCCTTTTTGTAGGCATCTCCTTATCCACAAAACAAACTGGGTCTTGTGTGAATGATGTTTGGCTCTGAGCAGTGTTGCTGTTGCTGAAATGAGACCTGCGCACAGACACAAACTGTTAAGCAGGTTCTTTTCTGTAGATCCCAGCCTATTTTTAACAAGATTCAGGCATTTTTTTCATGCTTTGCTTTTCTTACTTGGGCATATTTTATGGGTTGGCACAGTACTCTGTGTGTTTGAAGATTTGGGGAGACTCCCCCCTGCTGCTCGCAGAGAGGAAGAGAGGAAGATCATGAGATGGGGGGGGCGGAATGGGAGCTCAAGTATATGTCTCTGGCTGAGCTGTAGGGGACTGGAGCTGCAGCCGGTACCAAGTTTAGCTTATTTCCCCACACGAAGAAGGGAGAGCTGGGGTCAGATGCGAGGGAAAAGGGCAGCCTGCATTCAGGGAGAGGGAAGAAATAGGAGGAAGAGACCAAGTACTCTGTGTCTGTCTGAGGTGTGCATATCCCATTTGGGAATGTGCTTGTGGGATAGACCTGACTGATGTTAAACAGCTTAATTTGGGAAAAACAAAAAGTCCTCAGCAAAAGGGAGGGGAAAAAGCATGGACGACTAGGATTCATCTGACTGCATGGATCCTGCATCATCCCACAGCATTCCAGGGAGCCAGTTTGGTAGTGATACAGCACCACGGCTGTGTGCCCCATGGTAGGATTGCTTAGGGGCGGGAGGAGTCGGGACTCCTTCCTTGTGTTCCCAGCCCCATGGGAATCGCTGGTCCACGGTTAGCACGAGAGCTGAAGGGGCAGGACTCTGCCACTGACTCACTGTGGGCGAGTCACGTTGCTTGCCTGAGTTCCCCTTTCCTCTTGCTATGCAGCAATAGTAAATTAGCTGTCTCATGGGGATATGAAATGTTTGGAAGAGGCCGGAGGAAGGCTGCTGGAGGAATGGAAAGCTTTATCCTACAGCATCCCTGTTGTGTGTATCGAGTCATGTTCATCAAACAATATCAGCCAAAGTACTTGCCGCGAACAGCAACAGTCAAAATCTTTTCAGCATCCAGGGCTTATTCTTGTTGCTATTATCTGCTGCAAGCAGATGCTGCCTGGCATCTCCTTTCCCAGCAGCGCTATTTTGACATGACCAAACTGTCTGACAAACAAACCACCCACATGCTGCAGTGTTTTGACTTGCAGAGGGACATTGCTGTAGATGCTTTTCCTGAGCTTCTCTCTGGAAGTACTTAGGTGTCTGTAAGTAAAAAGGTGCTTTGGAGGCAAGCATGCCAGCAGCAGAGGGTGCTGCTTCCTCATGCTGCAGGAGCTGGTGGGAACCACTTTTCCCAGCCCTGTCCTGCAAAGGGAGCTTTTCCTAGAGCCACAGACCAACACAGCTGGGCCTCTGACACCAACTCTTTTGCTGCTGTTCCGTGAGCCACACACAGCGCAGAGATGAGCACTGATCTCCTGTGGCACAGTGAGCTCTCTGGTCAGCCTGCTCTCCCAGGAGCTACTCCACAGCTGCTATTCCTGTATTATCCTGCTTGCTGCCATTTTCCATTCATGGCCCCCCATCAAAAAGGCAAGGAACCCATTTTTCTGCTTCCCCACTCCCAACGGCTTCTCATGCACAGACTGCGGCCATGTGCTTAGCCCCCTACATACAGGCTTGTGACATACAGTGCAATAAGGAAAAGGAGTGTTATGACGTGTCCTTTTTACTGCAGACAGTTGTGTCAGTCAGTAAAGTTACTGTGATTTTAAGGGGGTGCTTCTAGCATGTGCTTTCATTAAAAGGTAGTCATGTCTGTACTACGTGTACCTCAGAGGTAACTGGGCAACCAGCTGGTGTTGTAACGGTCGCTCCAAGTAGAATTGGAAGTTTGTAGAGTATCTTCTGCATTCAAGTGCTCCAGAGTTACATATATCCCATTCTTTAAAGCAGGCCACTTCACATCCAGCGCCCTATGCTGAAGCAGAAAGGCAAAGGAACAGTGACAGGAGACATCACAGCAAGCCCCTGCTTTCCAGGTGAATGTAAAGCAAAATACCTGGATTCCATTTTGTTTCTGATAAAGGGTTCTGATGAACAGCCTCATTTATTTCTGTTGCAGTGTGCAAAGTGTTGTGTTGACTGGGCTGAGATCCGAATTCACAGGAAGAGACTAACTAAAAGGAAGATGACTTTTTTTTTACCCCTGCAAAGGCCCCCTTGGGGATGCCTCTTTTTTCCTCCTCCATCCCACTCTCTTTTACTCCCTTTTCCACCACATTGAGCCATGTTCCAGCTGAGGAGGGCTTGTTGATTGTCCTCTAAGCAGGCTTGGCAGGATTTCTACCTCATGAGGCTGCTGTTTTAACAGTCTCTTTCTCTGTTCTGCGGCACACTGGGTTACTTTGGCTTTGTTGCTGTACATTACAGACACTCATTGTTCACTATCTGTTGCATTGTCTCCCTTAATTCCCACAGGCAGAGCCTGCATGCAGCACGTACGTGTTTCCGGGCAGAGTGTTTACTCTCTCTCTCCCCCACTCTCCCCAGGGCATAGAAAGCTGCATGTTTGCTGCCTGCCTGTCTTTATACACCCCCCCAAATGCAAAGCAATAGGATCCCCTTTTTTGCTACAGTCTACCAGCCTACTGCTGCAAGGTTAGTATCAGTCAGGCATAAAGCACATCTACAAAGTCTGTACCAGCCTGAGAGTCCGTGCTCTTAAGAAGGATTTAGATGCTTAACTTCAGACATTCAAAAGGGACCCATTTTTCAGAAGGCGGGTGCTCATCCACTTCCAGACCCCATAGATAATCTACAATACTGAATGCTGAGCACAAAAAAGGAGGCATGCCAAGTCATTCCCCCTCCCACCTCCCTTTTAATAATCTTAGCATAAATTCACAAGGATGAGAGCTGGAAAAGTCCCTTCTAATCCAGGCTCCATCCCCAGCTAGTTTTCCAAACAGGCTTACAGGGATTCCATTACAGGCCATAAACACCCGCATTTGTCAGCCACCCCCCTCTGCCACTGTTTGCACTGTTGTTTGAGATGTAGACAGTATTCAAAGCAAGTGATTGAAGATTAGCAATTCCTGCTCCTTAAGGAAGCAAGACAGTCAAATATTAAGGAAATAAAAGGAGACAAGATTCTGTAGGAGCTGTGATCTCATCTGGCGAGAAGCCACCACAAAGCTGAAAAGTTCTGCTTCAGCACTTGTCACGTCTGGTTTCCTCCAACTTCCCTGCTGTTCTTATACCTCCTCCACCCCATTTCTCCCTCTCACTATAAAGAACAGGGATCTCCGTTAGAGCAGGAAACCCTTGCACACCTGGAACTAGCGCACAAGAAAATGCAAGACTGTGAGTAGCCCTCAGACAAAGCAGCTCACATCTGGCAATGGCAATGTGCTGCAAGGTGCTCAGGGAGAGATAATGGGTCATAGTGCTGACCAGTGCTGGGAGGCAGGTAACACGACTGTGGTGGAGTTAGCAGAGCAGCTGAATTCACAGGCAGACTAAAGCCTGCTGAGTTTCCTGTACAGTTCTCAGACATCATTTTCAACTTTCTTGAACTCAGTGATGACATGTCTCTGCCGCTGCAGAAGGTGCTTGTGCTGTGCTGACCGTTTAATACACCCTGGGGAGCTGTGGCTAGGCAGGCCAAGGAGAACCTGCTTTTGAGTCTCAGGTTCTCTCAGCCAGATCTTGGGCCTCCTTCAGGACCCTGGCCCTGGCCATTGCTCTGTTACTCCCCTGGGTCACAGCAGATGGGCAGAAAAAGGTCTCAGGGTAAAAGAAAAGTCCCTCATCCACATCTCTAGGCATCAAAAGCTACTGTAAGCCAACTAATTAACAGCTGCCTCCCCTCTGCCTTTCTAGATTATGAATCCATGCTAGTCTTTGCCCTACTCCCACCAGTCAGGTTCTCACGTTACAGCAGCCTCCCACCTTGGCAGTAAAGAAACAAAGCATTTAAAGTAGGTGTACTTTAGTAGGTGTAGTAGATTGATTTATTGTAGAGGAGAATCTGGTCCACAGAGCTCCGATTCGAAGCAGTTTTGGAGTTTCCCTAGACAACACTTCAGTTTGTCTTGCTCTCCAGCTAACGTATGCCTGGCACATTCCTCTAACATCTTTGGCATTGGCAGAAGAGACAGTAGTGGATCTTCTGAACAGTGGAGATCAACTGGGAGAACCCACCACAAACAAAGATGGATTCACACAGCAAGCTGCAAGTGTGCCGACAGAAAACACTGGAGCCAGTCTGCAGTGTCAGAATCCTTCCGCAGCTCCCTCAGAGCAATATTTACAGGGTCTCTGGGTGAGTATGGGCCCCCCAGGTTTGGCTAACTATCCAAGAACTGAACAGTAATCTGCAGGAAAGGCTTAAAGGGGGAGATTTTCACAACACACCTGGGGGACTATTGCTGAAGAACTTCTGCTGAAATTAGTGGGGAAAATTGACTTAAATGGGAGCAGGACCAGGTGAAAGCAAAGTGGTTTTGAAAAAGCTACCCAAATATGTATCTATTTAACATAAAACTTCTCCTATTTCTATCTTGCAGGGTGTGAAAGAACATATTTGTTCTGTATCTACAAACTCCCTGGTGTTTCTGGTCAGCTAGAGTAATAAATTTAATCTAATGCGAATGTGTTTTTTTAATGAACCACAATGGCTGGCATAGAGCAACTATTCCTCAAGGACTTCAAAATATGCTTAACAAATTAGTGCCTCAGTCCTGCAAAGATATGAATGCACATATGAACAACTTCTCATGTATGCATTGTCCCATGGAGTTCAACAGAATTTCTTTCCCTGCATCGGCTGAAGTCCTCTTTTGGGATTTTTTTGACTGCACGGCCTGAAAGGGGTGAGGAGGAGGGGGGTGTTCAGCAGGCTAGCTACCACACCTCAGCCTTCGCAGTACATTCACTTCTTCTGACTTCTTCTGACAGTTCAGTGGGTTCAGCACTGGACCCTGCCCCATTATATGTCACTGAATGTCCTGCTGTGACCACCTCACTGAAGGAACAACCTAGCAGTGGGGAGCTTATGGCCCCTGGGAACCAGGCAATTTCCTTTCATCCCATGTGCAGCTGCAGGATTTTTTTCCTTGTAAGCACTGGTATAACTAAGTTGTACATTAATGCATGGCTCATGAAATGTGACAAAAAGCCTGTTCAGCTCTCAGCAGAGCATACCTCCTTCCACCAGCCTCCCCAGAGATCCAGCACACGTGTACACCCAGGAATCGCCTTCCTCACTACGCACCTCCCCACTCTGCAAGAGCCGCACAGCCAGGAGAAAAATGGCTGAGTAACCTGCCTAATTAAAAGGTAGGTAAGGAGAATGCACTTGCACATCTACGGTTGACCCTTGTTTGAATTAAGGCCCTGTGCTGGAAATGAAGTTCAGCCGAGATGAAAGCAAAATCCTCTGGAAGTAGGGACATAAAAATGAGGACGCACAAATTAACCCTGCTCTTTTTTTCACGTGTGCCCCAAGACCATTAGTGATGAGAACTGGTCAAGGCCCAATGTTAATGTCCAACCCCAAAAAACAATAACTTCAGCAGCATGCAGGGGCATTCGTTCCGTACTGACTCAGATGGCAGGCTGCCACCTCCTGAATCATTCATACCACTTCCTGCAGCTCTTAGGTGGTCCGTGGAGGTATCCCATGCAATACGGCTTGCTTAATTTATGACAATCCACTGGTTTATAGCGCCAAGCAGTATTGCTACAAACAGACTCTTTTTGTCTGGGAATACTGAAAAATGAATCACCTCAAAGAGACGTTACTGGGTGAAATTTGTCCAGAAAGTTGCTTTTTGAAAAAAGACTGAAATGAACAGAATTGTATTTCCCTGATTTATTTTGGTAAACAAATCAGTTTTAAAAAAGCAGACACAGGTTCCCTGGAGTGTTTGCAACGCAAATATTGCAACATTGTGTCAATCTAGAAGGACACTGAGGTTGCAATTCCTTAAAAAGTGACTGCGTTGTCCACAAAGAAATAAACCCCGTGAAACTCGCTGCTGGTTTTGGCCATTCTTAGCGCAAGCAGGGCAGTGAAGAATTAAACGAGCCCGATTTCATCCAGAAATACTGCCGGCCGTTGAGCGTTTATCACGACCCGGGCGACACGCGGCTCCGCTCGGGACGCGGGTGGTGTGTCGGAGCCAGAAGCTGCCGCTCTTCCTCCCTTAGACGAACGACTTTCCCCGCTGCCGGCCGCGCCTCCGGGCCCCGCGGGCCGGGGCCGCTCCGCCGGGGCCGCCCCGCGGCGGCGCCACCCGGCCCCGCCGCTTCCTCCGCGCCCCCGGGCCCGCCCCGCTTCCCGCCCCCTTCCCGACCGCGGCGGGCTGCCCGCAGCGGGGCGGGGCGGGGCGGGGAGCGGGCCCGGGCGGAGCGGGGCCGCGCCCCGGGCCAGGCCGGGGGCGGAGCGGGGCCGCCGCCGGGCGCTATTTGGGCCATGTGACGGGCCGGGCCCCGCTTGCCGCGCCTGGCGCCGGGAGGAGCTGGGGCGCTGCGGCTCCAGCCTCCCCGCCGCGGCGGAGGAGAGGCGGGCGCTGGCCTCTCTGCGCTCCGCTGCGCACCGCGGCCCCGGGAGCAGCCTCCGGCGGGGTCCGGCGCGGCCGCTGCCATGGTACGGCCGGCAGCCTGGGAACGGTAGGAGCCGGCGGGGGCGGGCGCGGCGCGGTGCGAGGCGGGCGGCGAGTGCCCGCGGGCCCGGGCGGCTCCGTGGCGGCCCTTCCCCGGGGTGGCGGCGACCGGCCCGGCTCGGGCTCTGGGCCGCCGCGGCCTCCGCCTCCCTCCGCGGAGGCGCCGCCGTTCCCAGCAGGCGCGGAGTGGGTCTCTCCTCCGTGCTCCCCTCCCGCCCGTGCAAGCTGCCCGGAATCGGTGCCAACTTCAAAAACAGCAAACGCCAGGCTGGGGTGAGGCCAAGCTTTCTGACCCGCCTGAGCAGCTCGAAGGCACTTGCAAACCCCCGGTGGCTCGGGCACTGTCTTGTGTTTGCCGTGGGGCCGCACACGAGCGTGGAAGGCCCTGTCCCTGGGGAGCGCTGGTGTCAGTGGGGCACGGTCACGGTGACTGGGCCCAAAGCGCTGGGGCTGACGGGGCACCCGTTGCTCAAGCAAGCATCGGGGCCTGAAGAACTCCCAGTGTTTGCAAGGCTCCCGGAGCTGCGGTTGGGATGCCGTGAGATGGGTGGCTGCCAGGGGCCAGCTGGTGTAGCTGTGTGTGGATTTGAAAAGCAAACAGTGATAATGTCAGTTCAGAGATCTTCAACTCATTAAGGAAGTTGGGTTGTTTGTTCAGTGTTTGTGGTTACAGTGGTGGTCTCTGGAGCACACCTTACAAGGCCTAATTAATATGTCTGTTTTTTATTACATAAACCTATGCTAATACAAAGGGAGCTTATATAATCCTACATCTGAAGTACCTAGACTCTTGTTATGAGAAGAGATTAATCTTGCTGTAGCCTTCTGCTCAAGTATGCCATTTGTTCTCCTTACTACCTGACTGAGAAGTGGGCGGTCAGTGTGGCTGATGACTGGTGGTGGCCATGCCTGATTAGAAACCGATGAATTGTCTGAGCCATTGCTCAAGATAAGGAAGTTTACAAAATGATTGTAAAAATGGGAGTTGCTACCTTGGAGAACGATCAGCTCTTTTTTCCTCTCATAGCGATGCAGGATGAATTTATGAACCTTTTGTCCTAGAAGCAATCTTTGCTTTTCCCACCCCTCTAATGTCTGATTTCTACACCAGGTTCTGCATTGCAAAGCACAGTAGTATAGGCAGGTTAGTCTTGCTGGGTGCAAGCTGACTGCTAAATTACCAGGACCAAACTATGTGGAGTTTCCAGTGGCTTGCAGTAAAAGAGATCTGGCTATAGGATGGATGGGGTCAAAGTGGCTATCCCAGCCTATGAGGAAGGCTATTTCTGTGGAGAATTGGTAAGGGAACTACTGGGAATGTGATGGAGCCGTGCTACTGTTTACAAAGTGAATGGCGATGCTGAGAAGCACTTAACTGGCTTGTGGAGGAGCATCTCCCCCGACCAACCAGTGGCTACTGCGCCTGTCTCCTCCCTGCTCTGTCAGTATGCCTGGCCACTGGCCCTGTCACGGCTCTCAGCAGTTGTGATGATGGATGCATAAAGCAGCAATTTATTCTTCTCCCCCCTTGAAGACAAGGGATGAACTTCAGCAGTGTATTCCTCTGGGGGGCATTGTACTGTTGCAGTACATCAGCAGCAGGCTTTTGCAGCAGCTCTCCTCTGCTTTAGAGGTTACTGAAGTGCACTATAATGTGGTTGGAGTGAGTTTGTACACTTATGTTAGATACTTCTGAGATGTGGGTTTGTGTTCCAGGAACTGGCTAGCTGATATGTGCTGCATTTGTGTGGAGTCAGTTCACTGCTGATAGATCCTGGATGTGGAAAATGTGCTCTGCTCGTTGCTCTCCTGTGTCTTTTTTTGCCTGGCACCCCTACATTTCCTTTCCTCAGAAAAAGTGAAAGCAGTCTGTGAGGGCTGCTTGTCTTGTCAAGTCTCTTGCGAGGGCTAATTAAGAATTCATGAAGTTACTGGAATTACAAATCTGTAGCTAGTGAGCCAGTCAGGACACTGTGTATGCCAGGCTTTGTGAATGAGTGCAGACTGTGCTGACAGTTCATCTTCCAAGTCACGATGTAGTTTTTGAAGAATATAAGATGTGGAAGGGAGTGTGCTCTGTGGCTGTCTGATGTTTGTGTCTCAGTCAAATTTTGTGGCTACTGCCACTGAATACACTGGCATTGGCACCTGATAGGCTAGCTCTGATAGGCCAATGCAAGTTGTGCTTGTAGTTTTGGGCTGTAGTATACATGTACTGACTGAGTCTGGAGTCGCTGAGGGCTTGTGTTGACAAGGGGCGTGAGGATT
The DNA here is from genome assembly GCF_965638725.1 of Aptenodytes patagonicus. Taxonomy (NCBI): domain Eukaryota; kingdom Metazoa; phylum Chordata; class Aves; order Sphenisciformes; family Spheniscidae; genus Aptenodytes; species Aptenodytes patagonicus. The sequence goes on along the minus strand of NC_134967.1, from coordinate 5,024,008 downwards.
AACTGGTGTTGGCAGGGAGTATCAATGAGATGACCTCAGCTGGGCTGTGCTTATCTTCATGTCCTGTGGAAGGAGGCTTGTACATGCATTAACTAGTAGAGTGATGTAGCATTATAGCAGTGGAGAAACAGCTTACTAGACCTGCATGGATTATAATAACAAGCTCTGTTTTGGTATGAGTTTCCCTAACCTTGACTCTACCGAAGGCTGGTGTATGTGGCTGGCTGTGAAATTGCTGCCCTGCTCCTTTATATTTGCAGGCATGTGATGTGATTTAGCAAGTTAAGTTGCTGGTACAAGATACAAGTTAGACACTAGTTGCTTCCAGACAAAGCTGTGTAATGCCTGCAGAATAAAAGTGAGTAAGTGTCTGACAACCAAGGTTACCAAACTGCAGTCACTGGACCGCTTTGCTGGTGGCCATTGCAGAATGGGTTGATGTCAAGGTGTTGACTCACTTCCAGTTACTACACTGCTCTGAGCAACAAAAAAAAATCTTCCCTTGAGTTACTCCATGTGAGTAATTGCTACAGCTGCCACTGTTTCAATAAATAATGGCTGGGGGGGGAGATGAGTGCAGTTGTCCTTAGCAAAGATGGGATATGTGCTACCGGAGATGGCCAAACACACTCTTGAGTGTGTGAAAACCTAGCTTAAAAGTACTTGCTTCCAAGCACATGGTGGGGAAAAAGTGCCACCATTAACTGTGTTTCCCCAGGGACTACTGAAGCAGTGTCACCTCTTTAAAAGAAGTAGGGAAGGGGTTGTTCATAGATTCCCTTTCAACTCTGCCCTCATAGGTAATGCTTTGGAAGTCCTGGGCTAAAGTAAATTGGTCTGTTGCATTGATCAGGAAACTCTCTTCCAGGTGATCATACTTTAGGTGAAGTAGTATCAAGCCTAGAAAGTATTTTTTGGAAAGTCTTGGAAAGATCCAGCAGTCTTGTTGGGCAACCGAGTATGATAGACTGAAGGAAACTCACTCTTGTGCATGGCAGGATGCCTTCCTGGAGGAATTACAGTGAGTTGTAGAAATTAAATATAATGTATAAATGTAGTGATGATTGTGACTGAGATGCAGCTTTATCTTACGCATGGGAGGAGAGAAGTGCAGACCAAGTTGTCTGAGGGATATGAGCATGCTACTGGAAACCAGGATGTCTGGTTTGGTGCGTACCATTGGGAGAAGTCATAAGGTGTTCTTGTATGTCTACTTGCCTCACAGCTGAGAGGTCAAGAACAATCTGTTATCTACCCTGATCCTTCCACCAAAGGACAGACTGAAACACTTGGCTTCTGCTGTGTCTCTGCACAAACAGCTTCTCATAAATGTCACGAGGAAAAAGTTTGAGAGCAAGAGAATGGATGTCTGTCAGTCTAGCTCTTTCACTGACTTTCTTTTGTCCTAGTTGTCTTCCCCGATAAACTTGCAAGTCTGTAGTAAACACTCAAACACATGTGTTGCCGGTGTTGTTAGGTATATGTTTGTTTGGCAGTTCTTCCCTGACTTAATTGGAGGAATTGACATTCTCGGTGGCAGTGAAATCTTCCTCCTGTTCAGTGATTGGAATGGTACTGACCAAGTACCGAAGTGCTAACAAATCCCTGTATGTCTTCACAGGCAAGGCTTGACTTCCCTCCCTTGCAGTCAGTCCAGCTGGATGCTTTTTTTCCTTCCTGAAATGTGAAAGTTTCTTCGTGTCAACCAAAATGTCTGTTGCAAATGCATCCCATTATGGGGGATTTAAAAGCCAGCAGCTTTCTAATAGTGACTTCTTAGCTAGTCACTAGACAATCTGTCACCATCTGCCTGAAACAGGGATACAGTGTGATCTTGAAACAAACCTGTTGGCTCTGGAAGCAGGCTGCGCTAGTATGGTTTTGATCCTGAAGTAACTCCTGAACTCATCAGGAGTTACGGATGCTCCAGAGTTACCCATCTGGAAACAGTGTGTGACTAAGGAGCGTTTTTATATGGCGAGTGTGATTCAAATCTTCATTCTGGGTGTTAATTGCATGCGGGAGCTGCTTTCTTCTGTAGCTGTGGGGTGGCACAAGCTGCATCAACTCTGTGTAGTGTTTAAGGGAAGGAAATACAGCAGACTTTCCCCAGTAAAATAGATTTGGTGTGAGCTGGATGCTATATTGAGGTCTAACCCCAGCATGTAAAGGCAGTGTGTAAGGGTACTTGACAGAACAGCCAGCTGCACCATGAATAATGTCCTACTGTTGAGCTGAAACTGAGTAAAACTTAAACTGCTCCAGCCCAGTGGACTGCCTGGGTACTGCAGGCTGCCTTTGCAGAGGCCCCTTCTTTGGAAAGAGTACAGAGGGAAGAACAGTTTCTTAACATGTTAACTATACGTTTGAGCTCTGGGCCTGGACCACTGGGATCAGCAGATGCAAGTGCTGGCTAGTGAGGCGAGTGCTTGGTGCTGTCTCATGACTGCTGGGGAGGTTCTCTTTGTCACATGTTGTCATGCTTGGGATTGGGCTTAAGGTCCAGAGTTTTCCAGGCTAGCTGGTGCTTGTGGCAATCTGGCAGTGTTGTGTGCGCCCCAGGGAGTGTGGTTTAGAGGGATAAGTATAGGGCTGCAAGCCAGGGACAGCTGTGGGCTAATCTTTTCTATACATCTGACTTGATGTGTGGCCTTGCTTCAATCACTCAACATCTTGCTTTAGAGTTTTTAAAAAGGGAGAAAATAAAGCTAATGTTTTTCTTGTCTGATCACCTTTGGCAGGGATGGATATTAACACCAGGTTTTATTTAATGGGCTCTACCCTGTGGCTCATCAAAGCTCTTGGAATAGAAAAGACTTATGATGCAGGGAGTTCTGGCAGTGGGGTGGAAAAGGTGGGAAATGTCTTCTCTGTCTACAGTGTGGAAGTGCCACAGCTAGGAGGGGGGGGGGCTTAGCATGCCATCGACTTTCTAGTGTTTCATTCATGTGGTAGATGTCTTGCCATCCTCCCTTCTGGTTTTGTGTTGTGCTTAAGCAGCATTGAACTTCAGCTTCAAAGATTTTTGCATTAACAGCTTTTTCTGATCTTAATAGAGAAACAGCCACCTGCCCTTGCCTTATCTTTTTTCCTTAACCCTGGGGAGTCTTGTCCACTAACGTTTTCTTGTCTTATGGCTCTGCTAGTTTTTCCTCTTTTAGAACATGGGAAGACAGACTTCAAACTGAAGCAGTGCTGCTACTGTATAATAGTAAGGCTTTTAACCTGCAAAACTTTCCCTGGGAGGATAAAGCTTTTTACTTAAAAAAAAGAAAAAAAAAAAAAAAAAAGAAAAACAAACCCCCAAAACACCACCATCTGCCTGACTTCAAAGTGATAGCAACTTTTGACTTGAGAGCTTTGGGGCAGAAGGTGGTAATGTCTGAATGGAGTTACCAAACATGGGCTTTTTCTTTTAGCCTGGGAGGGGAATTTGATGAAGCCTGTAAGTTGGAGCAGCTGTGTAGATGTTAGTTTCAAACTGCTTTCTTTGGATAGCTGGTATGTTATCAAGTCAGGAATCTGTCCTGAGGAGATCCCAGATGGGGCCTTGACACCATAAATGTACAAAGGCACTCGGTTGCACAAAAACTGCAGAAACAACTTAGTTCTAAAGAACATGAGCCACAGATGGTAAACAGCCAAGAAAAGCAAGCAAGGGGTAAGGCCAAGCCGTTCTCTACATGAGAAGGCTACATTGGTCTCAGATGTTTAGAAATTCTTAGTTTAAACTTTTGAGAACTTCACTGTGGATAACTTCTGGTTTAATGGCCTTTTGGAAGTTAAACTCTACATTAAGTAGAGATATGAAAAATGCCTGCATTCTAACTACAGTGTTTGGAGGCTTGAAGGAAGTCCTGGAGTTTGCCAAAGTGCAGTTCATACCTAGATACCATAATTCATTGTCATATGGTGCTTCAGGATCCCTGGGTCTATAGTGGTGTAGCCTAGTGAGCTGTGCTGCAGGGACAGGATTGCTTCTCAGTGAGAAGAGAATAATGACCCTTGAAATGCTTCCAAACAGTAGTCTTTGGTCCATACTATGAAGGAATTGGGACACTGGGTATGTGGAATGGATGGGGTTGGTGCTGTGTTGTCAGCAGTTCTACATGGGGCCTATCTCTTTGATAGACAATCTCCCCATGCTATTTAAAGGCTAAACCGGTCATGTTATTGAACTTGCACAATGAGGGAGGGATTGCTTTGTTCCATACTAATCCCAGGGCACTAGTACATCTGGGACTTGAAGTTTCTAGTGGTGCCCACGTAAAGAAATACCTAAAACTTTGTGGACCAGCTGGTAAGGGGTAAGCTGAACTGGGAGAATGAGTGTTTATGTCCTAGTTCCTATGAACTGTTGAACAGCTGCAGAAGAGACCTGTTGATGCTTCTGCTGAAAAGAGGTTTGGAGCCTGTGTAATTCCAGAAAGTACCTGGCCTGAGTCCTATGGGCAAGAAATGTGGTTGCTTGGACTTTCTATTCTGGGGTTATATGACAGGCATGAGCTGCTACAGGCTGTGCTGTGGTGTTACCCTACAGCTTGCTGTCAAGGTTCTGCACTACTGGCTTGAACACTTGGCTTCCTTGCCTGATGTCCCACACAGTTTCACTACTAATGTTCAGGGGGTTTCCATGTGGCATGTTGCGCACTTCCAGCTGGAACAAAATGGAGCTGGGGGTGGGAGTGAATCAATCTAATGAATGTGTTTCATTTTTTTTTGTGAGCCAGGGCATTGCTTTCTTCCCTATTACCTCACGGCTTTTTTGGAGTGTTCAGTGTCCCTCTTGCAACAAGGATTAGACAGGCAGTTATAAGTGGCTTCAGCCTCAGACTTGGCTCTGGTATTGATTCAGGCACATGCATCTCATAGATCTTGCTAGCATAGCTTAGTTTGCAGCCGAAGAGGAAAAGGGCAGAAGGGCTGCACACATGGCACTGATTCCAGCAGGATATTGCTGTAAGGTTAGGTATGTGGCACACTGTCTTGCCAATGTGCAGCTGCTGTGTAGAAGTTAAAAAGGGGCAGCTAATCTGCTGTGAAGCGGCTGTGAGCTTGGGTAATAGTGAAAATCCAGGGAGTGAAGGCAGGCTAGCATAGTAATATGCTACTGGTTTTCCAAGTTGTGGGTTTGACTTGCTGTATGTTGGGATGGGGAGACGAAGAAAGGGCAAAGTGCATATCTTATGTTTATTAATATGGGTCCATTTCAGTGGCTGAGGATCTACTCAAGGACCAACAAGCTGCTAAATAGTTTAACTTTCTTAACTTGGTGTTTGCAAGAAGCAGCTTTTGAAGGAACTGAGAGCTTTCCTGGAAGGTTCACTCTAAGCGATCCCCAGCTGAATCTTTCCTGTTTTATTGAGGTATTGGTGTTCCTCGTGTGCTTCTGATCCTCTGGGTATGAGGCATGCCAAGTGGCTGTAAGATGTTGCCTTCCAGTGAGATTGTTGAAGGGGCAGGTCATATGTGCCCACACAGGCCCAAATCTGCACTTTTGGCATGAATAACATTAAATCCTGAGGCTTTATCTGAGTAATCAGATAAAGCCTGGTGTGTGGACACTGAACTGGATTTGCAAGAGGCACAGCTTTGTGTGTCAACACTTAAGTGGGAGGGGACACCTGATGAGAGAGCCTGGAAGGAGCAATAACCCACATCTGCAGGCAGGCTGTGATTGTGCAACTACCCTCCTGCTTGCTCCATAGCCAGAGCATTGCACTGTTTTACTAGGGGAAACTTCCCAAGTATGCTGTGTCACTCCAGGATGGCAGATATGTCCAGATGTTTGCCCACAAGGAACTCCAGTGAATTTGCTGCTTTACTGAGCTTATTAGTTTCGCAACAAGGAGAATCTTTGCTGCTAGGTATACTTGCATACACACTTGATGGTATTTTTTCTATAAGGACTTTCTGCTGTACATGTTTTCTCCAAAAAGGAATTTGGCTGTGACTCATGAGGTGCCTTCACTCTTTGTCCCTTGATGTATGGATACGGTTGTAAGTGCATGCTGGTGTTCCCTTCTCAGCCAGATCCCTCTAGGTAGAACAGCTTAGCTTGCTGCTGTGGGCACAACCATGTGGCAGCACATTAGCGGTGGGGGTAAATAGAATTTCCATTGACTGCACATTGCTGATGGGACATGTGCGGTGTCCCCTAAGTTTCGTAGGCTGAAGCAGGTTTGGGCTTTAGGCCAGAGGGGTGGTATGACTTTTGGTATGCATCTAGGAACATACAAGAGCAAGATAAGATATATGGCTTATCCTCAGCTGGACTGTGTTTTATGCAATAAGTGTAGCAACACTTTTCTGTGAAAATGGAGAAGGATGGCTGTTACTGGTTTCGCTATTTCTGGTAAGAAACAAGAATTGAATGGCTCTTAGAGCTTTAAGTGGGAAGAGATTTCTTGATGCAGGTAAGACCTTAATGGGCGCTGGGGAGCAGTGTGCTGTAGACCATATATTAAGACTAACAAATCCCCCTGTGTATTTGAGATAGGAGAATGGTTTTCAAGCTTATGGTCATTAAGGTGAAGAGGATGGATAGGGTATTATAACCAGTACTTGTTCAGAGGCATGTGCTCTTCTGTTACTTGGATTAGGCTGTCTTCAAACCTTCCAAAAAATGCCAGCCAATCCCCAGTCTAGACTGTTCTCGAAAGAACACTTGGCCTCATGGGAATCTCCATTTCAAGGTGCAAAACAGTATGGTAGAAGGCTCATCAGTGATTTACTGTTGAGATGGCTTTTGCGCTAATGCAGTGTTCAGTATACTCTTAAATCTTGTGTTGGCATGTCTAAGACACCCACAAAACAAGCTTGTCATGGAAATCACTCTGACCCAGGGTTATGGTGCTGAACAGGTATCAAATGGAAGTCCTGTCCTTAGGCCTGAGTGGACAAAGCAGATGGCCCAGCAGGTGGCAGGATGGCAGCAGTGAAAGAGATGACTTTGCAGGTTGCTGAACGTAACCCTTTTTTGCTTGCAAGTCTGATAGAAAAGCTGGGCAGTCCAATTAATACGTGCCTAGATGCATTTATCCAGAGTGAATATCTCTGTAGCCAGCTTTTTCAAGTGCTAGTATGGTATCACCAAAGCATCAGGATTATGTGTAGGGTACTTTCATTGAGCATTAGAAGTAGTAATGAATTGACTGTAGAAATAAAACTGCAAGATAAGTTTTTTTTTCCTGGTGTGAGGTTTTTAAGGGAGGAGAATACTGTTGGATGTGGTGGCTTTGTTTGATATTCCAGGCATTAGATATTCTAGACAGTTTACATCTATTCCATGTTTAGGAGGTTGTGGTGCACTGAATGGTGGGTGGCAGTGGCTTTCTCATTACTTTCAAATTGATGTTTGTACACAGCAAATCTTGGCAAAGCCATCCAGCCTCCTCAAAAGGAGCAGTAAGGACTTCAGCAGCAGCCGAAGGGAGCAGCTAACGTAACTGTGCTTATATCTCTACAATTCTTACTCACTAAACTCTGAAAAAGCAAGGCAGATTATCTCTTCTGCTTGTTCCTAAGTATATTGAGTGCATCTTTCTTAAGAACAGATCTTTTGACTGTTTCTACAAGGTTTCTTCCTCTCTCTACTTCTTAAGTTCTATTAATGTGTTTCAAACTTGGTTTCCTAATTGGAAACTTTCCATTGATGTCATGGGAGCTTTCTGTGGCCCACATCAAATAGCTTGGTTCACCAGGAATTAAGTGACTGTACAAATGTTTATATTAAACACTTATTTAGAAGGCATGTTGACTTATGAGGACCTGTGATGACTGTGGTATGTTGGGAGGATAGGTTGACTGTACAGCTTTTGTCTTGCCTTTGAACTGTAGAAGTACTGGCAGCTGTTTAATGCCTAGATAAGACAACTCAGGCTTGCTTACATCTAATGAACTTGTCCTATCACTGACTATTGTGCTGTTTCTTGTCTCTTACATTGGAGATGTTTTTTGAATGGGTAACCTTAATGGAAAGGACTTGGATGGCAATGTCTGGCATAGTCACAGCAGAAACCTGTTAGCTTAATTACAGGTACTGGAATTCTGCTGTTTTAGAGAGGAAACCCACAGTTTAGTCTGCTGAGAAGCCCTAGGGAGGGAAGGAAGAGATGATGAACATGCATGTTCTTCAAATTCTGCTTACTCAGGCTTCTGTGGTTGTGTCAGGGCATTTGGAAGGTGAAAGCGGAAGGGATAAAAACCATCTTAGCATCCCCTCTCACCCCCAAATAGACCTCAGACATTGAGCAGTGGCCATCTCTTTCCTTCCCTGCAGGAGATTGTGCTTCTTCCCAATTTAAAGGAAAGATCTTTTCAAAGCTGCTTGGGGTGTTATGGAACCTTCCTTATGAACATCATGTGCTAGTAGCTACCATCTTTGCAGTAGACTGTCTTTGCTGGTAGCTTATCAAAACCTTTGCATCAGTCAGCTTTGCAAGACTTACTGGACTTCTGCACTAAATTCCATTATCACGTGTGGCTGTGTACTCTCTGTGTATGCAAGACGAATCTGTTTCATTGTTATGGGGAGCAGAGGGAAGTCTTGTGTAGAGCTGCAAACTGTGTTCAGTTACTTCACTTTTGAGAGGGCAAAACACCTTTGAAAACTTATTGTTTGAACCTAAATTACAAGAAGAGCAAGGCTTTAGTATGACTTTGATATCTGAAATTAAGCTTATTGGTGGGCAGAATCTTTTCAGGCAAATAATGTTTAAACACTTTTCCACTGCTCTTTCCAAAAGTTGCAATATTGGACTGCTGTCAGACTAAACTGCCTAGAAAGCCAAAAGTGTCCCTACACAAACTTAAACTGAGATTTCTGGTATGGTGCTCTGACTTGAAAATGGGGTAGATGCTTGATACCTAAAGGAGGAGATTCCATTTCCTTTACACAAAATTTCCTTCCAGTATTCTTCCTCAAACTGATGTTGAAGTTGTCATGGATACTTCTAATTGCAGTCTTTCCATGTTCTAGCATCATGCCTGTTGATGTAATTGTGATGATGCTGAGCTGGGAGGCTTTTTGGAAGTGGATGATTTGGGAGAAATATTCTTGTGGCTGGGCATAAAGATGGACTGCTCCACACAAGACTTAATCTTGTGAGTCTGGATGATTATGCTAACATGGCCCAGAGTAAAAATTTTTGTGCTTTCAGATGCTATCTGAAAAGGTGACACTTAAAGCTGTTTACCATCAAAAAGCCTGTACAAATCTCTCTTCAGCAATATATCCCCTCTGCATGGTTCAGAGCATGACTCTCTTAACCAGTTGTTCTAGTTACATGTGCTAAAGCAACTGATGTGAGCTGTTACTTCATACTCTCTTTTTTCCAATGGAGAGGTACTACCACTATGTAAATTAGCAGTGTTGCACCTAATCATACAGATTTGCTTCGTTGCTCAAACTAAATGATTGAGGTACAGCTTAATGTTGGCACACAGGAGGTGATGAGGAAGCCACTTAAAATATCACTTGATTTACAGAGCTTAAGCTAGTGAAACTGTTGCTTAGGAATGCATTTCTGAGTGTGTCCCAGTAAGACTAAGGGACAAAGTCCACTCCTTGCCACTTGAACCAGCCACTCTGGACACTAACCAGTAGTGAAGCAACTGTGAGCAGTGATGTAGGTGCATGTCTTGGTCGTGCTTTTCGGCAAAAACATTTGTTCTGTATTACCACAACTGTTATTTCCAGGAAAAAGTTGCTCTTGGATATCTGGCCACCTTACAGTGCAGATGTCCTCTGAAGGCAGCATGTGTATTCCTGCAGCCACAGTTCGTATAATGTGCTTTAATCCATCTCATTTTGGCACGCGCTGCACTTTCAAATCTGATCTGTCTAGTTGCGCTTTTATAGGAATAAAACTTCAAGCAGTCAGGCTAGAAAGGCTTTCTAAAATTGTGTTGTGTTATGTGAAGCCTTTTGCTGGATGATGTAAGAACCCAGCTGAAGCTTTTGGTCACCCTGCCTATCTCAAACAACCCTAGCAATGTCCAAGGACCCTTTCAGGTAATGGTGAAAGCAAAACATTGCATCATGCTGGGACTGTGCCCAGCTGTAGGTTTCATTGAGATGTACAATGTCTCTCTTCCTAATTATGGTATGTCCCAGGTCAATTATATTTAAACATAGAGTCCAACCGTGTCATTAAACTTTTTTGGCTAATGACAAGACAGAAATCTAGTGAGGTATCATCCCAGAATGCTCTGCTTTGGGGAGTTGCTGTGTATGTTCCAGTAAAGCTGGCAGTGTGAGTTGTCTCTTGTGTAATCTGTCTGCCAGGAATATCCTCTTAGTTCAGCACTTTATTGAGAGCTGCTGTGGGATGGCTCGTTGCTTGTGTCTATTCCTGGATGTGGAGGGCTTACCTTACTAAGCATACTGATGGAGTGGTTTGCTGAATGTTGACAAATGTCTCAGCACTAGTCTGTTGCATGTTTATCTGGCTCTTTCTTTGGGTTTTTGCTCATATAACCAATGTTTGAGTTACATAGCTTCTGGCAGCAGCCTCAGAAATGAGAGGTGAACACATCTTTCTAGAGACTGGCAATGGGTTGGGTCAGGCAGAGTGCACTATGTTGGCTTCTCTTTGCTTGATAGTTTAAAGGTTAGATAGAAGTAGCTTTCCATATTAACTGCTAATCAGTGGAAGGATGGGGATCTGTGCTTCCACTGCAGAAATCCTGGGCTGAAGCAAAACAATAAATGTGTGCATGGTAATCAACATAGCATTTAGATTCTGTGAATCTTGTGTTGGATCCATGTTTCATAGCTAGTTTTCATGTGAGCTGCTTGTACCTTGTACTTCTGTGCTAGCTATCTGGTCCTCTCTGGATGCTTGCCCCAAGCTCTATCAGATGAAGCTTGATGCTGCTAAAAAGCATGGGGAAAGGGCAGAAAACAGTCCTTCCCCACCCAAAACCTCAGGATGGCAGATCAAGGTGACCCTCAGTAAAGCTAATGAGTCTGCATAGGAAAGATATTTAGAGGGACTTCTCAGCGGTACTGGGGTGGGGGGCAGACAAGGGTGAGGTGCTTATATATTCTCCTCCCTGGTTAGATGGTGCGAGTGGCATTGCAGAACATAATTTTCTGTTTGGTTTGTTTCTGGTGGAAGCCCATTGTACACCACAGCATGGCTGCTCTTCCTAGTGTTTTCAGTGCTGTAAAAGCTACCATCTCTTGCCCTAATGTGTGAAGTGCTAGTAAATCCACTTAAAACAGAGCACAGTTGACCTACCCTTGGTATGCTTCTGTGACAAACTTCAGTGCCTGTTACTGTTACAGGACTGGACTTGAGCGTGTTTAAAAATTTGTGTCATGTTACAAACTCATGATGATCCTGACTTGACTCTCTGCAAAGAACAGACCGTACTAGGCAGACAAGAAATGTCAATGCTTTTTTCCTTTCTCTACTGGCTGGATTGCAAGCCATTTATGCCCAAACATTCTGGAAGTGTTCTGCCATGGTGTGACTCTGCTTCCTCTTTGCTAAGGGAGATCCCTAGGAAACTGCTTTCCCTCTGGAGACTTGGAGTGGAAGAGGGAATTGGAAGCTGAAGGGGGGGTATCATGGACTTGAGCAAGCCAAGGTGCTTGATTACACTGGGATAGCAAGTTTGGATTTGTCTGGACTCTTTACCTCAACTGGCTATTGCAGCAATTGGAGAAGAGAAATCGCATCTTCCGGCTATGTTGGATTTGGAAAGGGTTTTTCCACAGCTTTTGTTATGTTTTAAGGGTTGTTGTTCCCAGATCAAACTTGAATAGAAAATATAAGGCTGTTGCCAGTTTTCTGTCACAGACACCTTTTATCTTGCTTGCATTCATCTCTTCCAAGCAGATGCTGCTTTCATTTCTTCTACTTTTTTGCTACAAGACTATAATTAACAGCCCTTTGATGCAGGGGAAGAAATTGTATTTCAAAGCAAAGTACCTAGTTAACTTCGATAATAAAACTGTTGTTTTTATCTTGAAGGTAATTCTGTGTTCCTTTGAAACAAATCTGAGGGTTGGAAGCTCTTGAACCCTGCTTACTCTAAGTTAACATGCAGATCCCTCCTTGCCTGGGAACATTTTTGGGTAGGAGGTATAGATGAAGCTGAGCTGCTCAAGGTGAGGCTGTACATGGGAAAGAGGGTGGCAGACATTGATGTTGATGCACAGTGTTCCTGCAGATTGTTTTCCTTCCAGCTGATTATAAGCTGCAGTGCGTGGCTAATGCTATCACAAGACTGCCAACCACATAGCTCAAGGTGGAGCACAGCAGGGGGAAGGAGCTGAGGAGAACACAAGTCTTCAGACACTTCATTGTGGTAGTGAAGCAATCTGTAACCTCTAGTCAGCGTTGCCTTTCCCAGTCCACCCTGCCCTCCCTAGCATTCCTGCCTTCAAAGACTTGTACCGAGCATGAGGTTTGTATGAACATCCAGCTTCTGGCTTTCATCTTTTCCACTTAAAAAGATAAGCCCTGTTCCTGTCAGGTGCAATACTTCCTAAAGGGGGATGTGGCTAAGCTGCATGCATTGGGAGGATTGTTTCCAAGGGGGATGCTGAAGCATGCCTGTCTTCATAGGCAGGGCAACTGGCGGATAAGGCTAAGCCACAGCATTGCTCATCTAGCAGGTGACTTTGGGGAATGAAGAATTCCTAAACTTAGGCCATGGCTGGCTTGGCTAGTGGTCAGGACATGGAAGAAAAGATGTTGCTGTCATCATTTAGCATGTTACAAGAACTATTTGATGCAGCAGAGGCACATCTGATGTACAGGTTATGGGTCCAAGATCTCATTTGAGAGTAGGGGCTAGGGGAGATACCTCCTAGAAAATGGTAGAAGCCAGATGCTTTTGGAGATGAATTGCAAAGGGCTTTTTTATTTTAAAGTGCCAATGTTTATTTTCATGTCTACCTGGTCCTACTGAAACTACCAGACTTACTGAGGGAGGCCACAGAAGGCTTTTTTTTCTTATAGGCAGGTGCTGGAGGCATTGAAGAATCTGACAGACTTTCAGGTTAGGAAGCCTAAACTTGATTTAAAGAACCTGTCATGATTGTGTGATGAGCTCCTGCTTTGGATGCATGTGCGGGGCTGTTGACTTCTGAAAACATCCTTTTGCTAAGTGAACAGAATGGTTTCCTAAACAGTATGAAAAAAATCACTTCCTCAATGACTCAACTGTCTCCTCTTGTGAGGTTTTTGTCTTCAGTGCTGACACCCTCAGTCTCCACAGACCTCAGGACAGGAAAGACCTGAATCTATAGTTTAAGCTCTGAAAGATCAACTGGGCCTTTATACACAAGGATGTAACTTCAGTCGTCTTTTTCAACACATAACAAGCCCAGGATGAAGAGATCTGGGTAAACATTGTAGAGGAATGCTGAGTTTTTCCATGCGGCAAGGTAAGACAAAAAGACCTGTGAACTAAATCTATGTTTATATTGCTTAGAGTAATTCACTGTCCATTAAGAAGGCACTAACAGCTAGTACAAGAGGATGAACTACATTCAGTTCTTTAGGATTTATTTGACCTGAGGATTAACACTGAATTCAACCTGAAACTGGCTGATTAAAGAACTGGAATGACTTGAACAGGGAGGAAGATGCATAACCCTAAGTATAAGGAGAAGTTTTGTCACCATGAGGCTTGTCAAGCATTGGAACAGGTTGCCCAGAGGTTGTACAGTCTCTATTTTTGAAGGTTTACAAGAGTAAACTGGATAAAGCTGAGTAACCTAGTCTGACCCTGCTTTGAGGAGGAGATTGGACTAGAGACCTCCTGAGGTCCTTTCCAGCCTGAAATTAGTCTATGATTTTATGAAATAAGCTTGTATAGGCATCTTGCTGCGATATTATCAGAAGAGTTAAATTCTGGAAGTGGGTAGGCTGCTTTAGTTGATAGACAACAAGACCTATCTCCTGCATAGCCAGGCTAGAATCTGGGGTTTGGGGTCGTTCGTTTCCCAGCTTGTCTAAGAAACTCTCATAACCAGTTTCTGTCCTACAAATTACCCTGAAACACAGAGGAGATGAATTACTTGTTTCAAGTCTCAGCATCACTACTAAAACGTCTTTATTTTAATTAAACATTTGTATAAAAAAAAAGCTTTCTTCCAGTCTTGTCTCAATGTCAAAGGTGAGCTACAAAACAATTTGACTCTGATTTAACTTCACAACTACCCCCTATCCTGCAGTATTGCTGAGTACTTAGTAGTGGCAAGTCCTTTTGCTTTGACAATAGTATTGTTCCCTTTAGAGCAGGCTGTCCTTGGAAGGACACCAGTGTTTCTAGGCGCTCAAAGCAGCCATATAAGCTTGCTTTATCTTCTTCCTCTAAGCCCATCCATCCATATGTCAGGAGTTTTTCTACAGTCATCATATGGGGGTTTATTTTGTCATAGCAACTGACAGTACTTGGTACAATGCTATGCCTCTGAATCCTTTGAAAGCTTGTTGCAGTGCTGTGGGCTGGACAATGGAGCTCGCTCTTGCTAGTTGTTTGTCCCTTCTGGGATGCTGGAAGAATGTGGTAGGAGGGACAAAACTGAGGGATCCTTTCTCAGGGAGTGGTGAAGGACTAAGTTTTAAGAAAGCAGATAGGCAGTACACGGACCAAGCAGCTTCCCATTGCTTTCTGGATTTATAGGAAGGAGCAGCATCCTGGATTGTGTCCTTAAAAGGTGTTTGGGATGTGGTGGAATGATAAACAAGGCAAACTATTTTTCTGCTCAGTTTTGTAGGGAAAAAGTTCATATCCCTTAAAGCCACAGGATGACAGATCTGACTTGCAAGGTATAACTAAGATCAGTCAAATGTAGCTTTGGAAGATATTTTTCTTTCCAAGCAATCCTGCCCAAGGCCTTAGCAGCCATGCTGTTTACCTTCCAGGCTCATTACATGATGATCAATAAGACAAGATATAAAACAACAGTTACTGAACTGCAGTGTTCTAGGCTTGGCACTTAGTTTGACTGTTTGATGTCAGCCCCTCTCTAAAGAGGGGCATGACTATCATGATAGGTCAAAGGGGTACACTCAATCTCTTGACCTGGTGGTGAAAGGGTGGAGGGAAACCTACTGTACAGGCTGAGGCAGGCTGCTGGTGACAATCGTAGAATAGTTTGGGTTAGAAGGTACCTCTAAAGGTCATCTAGTCCAACCACCCTGCTGTGGGCAGGGACGTCTTCAACTAAAGGTACTGCTAGCACCAGTTTTTGAGTTGGTGGAAGGAAGGAGCTTGGGGGGAAGTTGTGCTTGTTATACTGCATCCTCCTCTGCCCTTTTTTCTACTTAAAGCTCTGCATAGATTGGGTTATGCTATAGCACTAGTCATGTGTAGAAAGACACAGTTGCTATGCAGAGGTCCTTAACTGCATCAAGCTCCAGGGTTATAGAATGAATTTTCTTATGTCTCATGATTTGATTGTCATAGTCTTTTCCACCTGATCAGATACTGAGTCAGGAAACTCATTAGCTCCTGACTGAGGGGCTTGCTTATTTCCTTCCTGAAAAATAGCAGCAAACATGCATAGTTGGATGGGAGTCTTTCTACATCCATTTTCCTGACTGTGGTGGGATTGCTGTGACAGTAGAGGTCAACACAGTGACTAAACGCAGACTGTAAAAGGGAGTATGAAAGGGATGAACTTGGAAGTGGAGGATGATTGTTGAATGTGATGAAAAGGATGCCAACTGAGTTGCTGAGGATGCAAATAAATTGTAAAACTGGAGGAGAAAGAAAAGCTAACTTTTTGCTTCCTTAAATGTCAGGGACAAAGCAGCTTTTTGTGAGGAGGAACTGAATACTGTCCTGCTGGGTATCAAGTGTGCTGGGCCTTGAAATTTCCTCCTCGTAGCAGGCAGCTTGTGGGGCATCCTCTGTGGTCCTGTTGTTCACCTTCACCTTTTGCCCCAATTCTCTCCCTGTGATGCAGCGATGAGAAGTATGAACACGTTCACTGACCTTCTACTCATACAAAAAGTGTTTTCTCCTACCCTACATGGTAGGTTGGTAGTGGTATTGCTGCCCATATAAATAGGGGAAATGCAGATCCAAGGAAGTGATGTGCTGAAGCTTCCCAAGCTGAGTGGCAACGAAGCAGAGATGGAACATAACTTCAGTTCTGCACCGTAGGGCCCTGACTTTGCTGTGACTGAATGTGCTGCTCTGCCCTCTTGCAGAGAACAGTATTCTGTTTGTGGTGCTGTAAGAATCTAATGTTCTGCTTGAAGGGAGCAGAGAGACACTATTGTAATGGACCAAGAATTATTTTTCTAGTACGTGGCCCAGATTTCAATTATGCTTTTTCCGTAGTGCTGATGAGTGGTACCAGACACTTGTACAACTTCCCCTCTGGCATAGATGTATTTGATGTAGATATATGCACTGAAGCTTCAGACACAATAAACCAAAGAGGGCAACAGGCTGAGTAATCTGGTGCTTGGCAGCTGCTCTGTTGTGGGGATTTTTGCTTGACTGTTAGCAGTGCTTGTGACATCTTTAAATGAAAAGAGGAAGGAGGAGGCAGTAGCTGGGCAACTTTAATATTAAAATAGCTCAAACTGCAAATGGTTTTCCTGGGAGAAGGAATTCTGCTGGATTCTACATGTTTCCTGACAGAGTATACTGTATTGCTTTTAGGAGCTGGGATTGAAATCCTCACAATCTGCTGTGTACCTTACATTTTCAAGCCATCTATTTGAGAAAATGCTGCATTTCAGGTCTATAATACCCAAATCTTTGTGACTCTAATACAGTAAGGGCTCAGTTCCTGTTATCATGCAGGTACTAGTATTTGTTGTAGAATTCACTGAACTCTTGATAGGCTCTCTGTGTTTATGGAGGTGTTGTGCATTGCCTTATTCTGCCCACTGAAAGCAGCACAGCAGCTATCCTGGAAAAAACTAGGACTTCTGAACTAGCAATTCCATCAATTGGGATACCATAGTTTTACTCTTAAGCCTGACAAGCCCAACCATGTTGCTTCCCCTATTCCTTCAAACACATAGTATATGAGAGACTTTCTAAAAACTTGCTTCTAGGCAAAGGATAGCTAAAATAGGAGGCTGACCTCCCATGAACTGGGAGAGGATAGCACAAGATGCAGCTGTACAAGTGTCCTTGCTGTGCCCTGCTGTCACCTAGGAAGGAGACAGAAGGGGAGTTTTGGTAGGTGACAGCTGAGAACTTTAACATGGACTTCTTTTAATGGAGCTCCTGCTAGTGTTAAACCACAGTGACTCATTGTTAACTGTTTCAAGGGGAAAGCAGTGCTTTGTTACCAAAACCTTTGTCCTGATGGCTTGTTTTGTTGGCCAACCTCACAGTCATAGCAAAAAAGTGCTTTTGATACAGGAATGGAAAATCTGGACAGAAGTAGAAACATCCAGCTTCATTCTTTCCACCCACTGCTCCCCTCCCCATCTACTGATTATCAAACAAAACTAATGAATCAAGATACTTAAATGGACATGAGGGATGGTCTGTGTAAGCTGCAAATTAGTAAGTGGGGAAACAACTAAAAGCAGGGAGTTCTTGTGCAAGAGGGTGGCTTATTATGGATTATGTGGGCTTCTTTAATGCAAATAGCTCTGAACAAACATCTATTTAAAACTTATGTTGGCTTAATTGTGGAGGAAGTGCCTTTCTAAATGCAGCCTATCTTGGGATGTCATGGCTCCAGTGCTAGAGGGAAGGAGGGAGAAACATTAGGCAGGCATGGCAACTTGGCCAGGTGCTGACTTTATTTTTCAAACACCAATGCTGAACAGTTTACTACTCCACCTATTGAATGGCTTCTGGAGGGTAGTGGCTGTCAAAATAACTGCTGTTTGCTTCTGTTCCTCTTGTGAGCTGGGGCAAATGTCTGTAGCACAGGGCAGTGAAACAGCTTGGGGAACAATATCATCCTGAATTGGTGCCCCAATTCAATCTTCAGTGTGATTGCACTAATGCTTGCATTGGTACAGCAGTGTGAGGGAGTGGGATGGGAAGGGCTGGAGGAAGAGAAAACAGTAACTAATAGACGGTTGGACTGTGGTTTTCATTGCACTGGAACGAGGCCTGACCTGATGATCATCCTCTGGTCCAGCCAATAACTACAGTGAAAGGGTGGACTGTCCTGCTTCCCCTGCTCCTCCCCACTTCCAGATCAGTTTTCAGCAAAAGCTTCCGAGTAGCTGACCAACCTAGTCACTGTGTTTGAAATACATTTGAATGGGAAGCTAAAGCAGACCAGTGTTGTAGTTAAACTTTGTCAGGGCAAGTACCTCTTCAGCCCTTTGCCATTCCTGTTCATTTTCCTGATACTACTTGGACCATCCTTTGTTGATAACTCTGCAATTTAGGTTTTATGGCATGGTTCAAAGGTAGACTTTCTGAATGCTTGCTCTTCTCATGACTTTTTGTGAGGATGGACTAAGTAGAGCCCTGGAAGACCCTGGGACTTCTGAATAGCTATCTAACCTACAGGTCCTGAAGATAAGCTCATTTGAGACACTTCCATGCTGGCTGCATTAGCACTTGGCTGTCTTGGAGTTGCTAAATTCCTTGTACAGATAAAATTACAGCCTCTTTCTTTGAAAGAGTTTTTCTCTAAGGGCAATGCTATATGGTATCTGAACGGACGCCTCAGTATAATCCTTGGTTATAGAAGAATTTTTAAAACCTGGGCTGTTGTTTCATTTTAAGAATGTGTGGCAGTAGAAAAGCAGCATGGAGTTGGCCACTAAAGGACAAGGAAGTTATAAGACAAGTACTGTTAGCGTACTTAGTAGTTCAGTCCCACAAACTAGTCTTTCAAGTGCGGCTTGTTTATAGAACTGGGGGGTTTTGCGTTTGCAATGTGCCAAGCATAGATTTCAACCTTACAGGGATATGAGGCTTCCTCTGGAAGCAGTGCTTGTTTACATGCAAAGTCTCAATAACTTAAGGAAAAATCAGTTGAAGGTGGTTGGAGAGGTACAAAGATGCAAGAAAGGTGAAGCTCTGGATGAGGTGAAAAACGGATGCGTGTGACCTTTCTTCCTGCTACCTATGACTTATTTCCCATAGTACTTAGTCCGCAAGCAGATCATAAAGCCATCTCTTAAGTGTGTAAAGAAATCAGAACTGTGAAAAGACTCTGCCTTTTGCAGGTGACTTCTGCAGTTGGTGTACCTATGCTAGCCTAGTTTTTTCTCCTTGGAATAAGCTTTCCTGAGACACTAGTGCCTTTTTCGTAAGGCAGACTGCACTGAAGCAATCTGGGAGCATCCTTCCATAGTTGTATCAAACAGCCTTAACTTCAATACAAGCAAACTCCATCCCCAGAAAATGGATTCCTGACATGAGCAATGAGGAAAAGCATCACTTGTCTCATGGATCTAGCCTGGAAATGGTACCAGGGGCTAAAAAAATAGACTTTGCCAAATGTGACTAGTGAGATGAGAACCTGGTGTGTGGGAAGTATGTCTTGCCTGGTCTGGAAGACACTTGATCTGGTGCTGCTGTGTTCTCTAAATGGCTATCCCCATGCTGAAGCGTGCAGAGAACTTGCTATGCTGGTGGAACATGCTGTAGCTGGAGTGCTATAGCTTCCCATAAGCTGCTGGAACTAGTGCATCTGCTGTAAACAGCTTGCACTCCAGAATGGCTGTGCTGATGACTGTGCAAAGCACTTTGAGTGGGAATAGGGCTGTACATAAGGGCATAGAATTGCAACAACTTACTAGTTTTTCTCCAGGCTGTCCGTCTGCAGTGGCTGCACTGCTTTGTGCCCCTGCTGTCACATCTCCCTATACTTTCTTACAGGAAGAAGGGAACCACATGGATCTTCCTGCTCCTGTAACACCATGTACAGGTGCTGTCTCAGCTCAGACCTAACTGCCAAGTCACAGTTGTTTTGCTATTTCCTCCAAAAGAATCTGTCTGGAGTGCAGCTCTATGGCTCAAAGCTGAACTTGACACAGCTGATCTTCAGCACCAGTATGTCCCCACTACAGCCTGTCCACAACTTCTGCATTAAAAACAAGTAATGTCTGCAATCCATTTGTATGTATTGCTAACTTGAGAGCCACAGAGGCAAATGGTTAGGCTGCTAGGTGAGCTGACTGTCATCTGAGCGTGTGACAATCTGTTTTGTGGCACCAAGCATGATTCAGATGCTGAATTCTGACTTGATGAACTTGGGTTCCAGGTAGTCTTCTAGGTTTGTAACAGCTGCCTGTAAATACTTGCTAGAATACAGAGTTTAAAGTTGCTTCTGGAAAATAGCGCTTTACCAGTTGGCTACAAACAAATATTCTAGAGCAGCAGGAAGTTAGAGAGGAGCAAAGGGGAGAGGTGTAAGGAAGGTCAGTGCTGCAGCTGCAGATGTGGGACATGGGAAGGGACTCTGGCTAAATTTCTCAGTGCTTAGCTAAGATGCAGAGCTGTCAGTTCAGTGTGGGATGGTAAGCGCAGGGCTCCATCCTGCCTTACGGGGGAAGAGCTTTAGTTGCTGGCTTTCTGGCCTGTTCAGTCAGCTCCTACTCACTGTGCATACTTTACCATGGCTTCTCTCAGGCCTCATGGTCAACTTAGCAACCCTTCTTATGCCATATAATGCTGCTTACTCTGCAGTGCAGGCACTTGCATGCCTGTGTAGCAGTGTTCTGCAATGTTAGGGATAAGTGTTCAGAGTAAACTTCTGTTGTACAACTAGCATGCTGGGAAACCAGACCAAATTGCTTAACTCCTTTTAACATCTGTATGTTACACTACCAATACATGAACTATTTCTAGCCAGAGTCTTATTGTCCCAATTTGAACACAATTTTTGCTCTGTAAATGCCACAGACCATGAGTAAGGGTGGAAGGGAAATGGACATGTCAGACAAGAGGATAAGGAGAAACTGTGCTGTTGGTAATGCAGAGGTCTGAAGCCAGCAGTAATTGTTTAACCTACATAGCTTTCTAATGCTGCTGTCCTCAGAATACCGAGGACAAAGTGTCCTTGAGGTAGTTTTGGAAAAGGTACAAAAGAATTGCTTTAGAATACTGGCCTAAGTAGACTGACCATAGGAAGATGGACTAACAGTGCCTCATGCCAAGAACATAATGGCTTGCAGTGACTGAGTCTTCTAAAAAGCTGACCCCAGCTTCTTTATGGATGCGGATTACTAGCACTCAGGCTGGCTTCCTCTGCCTCTCGAGGGAGGCAAGGAAGCAGAGGTCCTGATGAGATACTTTACTACCATTTGTCTTTAAGGAAGGAAAGTCTCCAGCTCAACATCTGTTATGAAACAATCCTTTCTGCAATACACTACAAAGTATGCTCAGGCATGTGGGATGTATGAGAGGTCATGGATTGTGCCGGTGGACAGAGCCATTATGTCAGTATGGCATGCTGATCTTAGTGCTGTGCCTGTGAGTACATGTTAGTCATAAGTGGGAGAAGCTGTGGAAGAATACATGTTCCACTGCGGTTCCGAGGGCTTATTAGGGAAGAGAGTCTGTCACTTTAAGTACAGGGTTTGAGTGAAAAGGAGAACTTAACTCCAAATATTTGACCATTTTAAGACTCGATGTCCACCAAAGATGGCACTGCCAGAGCAGGCGAATGGCTGGAATCTGCCTCTTGAGAAGCTATTTTAAAAAGCCTTGAGGAAACATTGTGCCTGGTCTTTAACATGCAGTTGGCATTGGAGTTACCTTATACAGAGCTCTAAAGAGTCTAATGACCTTTCTGAAACATCTACTAAACTCCTCTGTAAGGAAAACCAGCCTCAGTTCACTTTTTTCATTTAAAGAAATATATTCATTTCTCTGCAACCAAAATTGCCATTTGTAACTAGCCTTGAATAGGAGAGATGATCTCTAGCAGGAACCAGCGGAACTCCTTTTGTCCGAGTTGCTTCCATCATTACAAATACTTTGTAAAGTAACCTTTCTTCTGCTGCTTAGTATCTTCTGCTAGATTATGCAGCACTGCAGTTAACAAGAACTGGCTGGGTAGGTGGACAGTGGGGAAACTCGCTTACGTTGGTTTCTAGTAAGTGGCTTAGTTGAGGATGGGTGGTGGTTGTTGTTGTTACTGCAGGTTTTAGTTTACTCAGACGTGCTGCTCTGAGTAACTTCAGTGCTTTGCTTTGGAGAACCAGACACTCCATACATGGTGTAAGAGGGCATGCTGCTTTCATCACACTGCCTTTCAACATTGCAAAAATAGCTAGAAAACTTCTGCAGAAACTGTCTGAATCATCCCAAGGAGAGGAACGTTGGAGTGCTGTGTTCATACAGATGAGCTGATTCTTAGTGGTTACACGTCCTAGCAGTGTTGCACGATGACATGCTTTTGGCATCCTTGGACAGAAGCCTTTTCTGGTATGTCTCAGGGTGGGCATGCTTATGCTAGCTGCCTCAGAGCAGAGCTCTCGGTGTCTGCTCAGTAGATGAATGAGGCTGTTTGCTTAGCAAGGCGGCTTGTTAGCTTTAGGTAAATCGAGCATTGCCAAATACTAAGTGTCTTGTTCTCCCCATCCCTGGCGTATCTTGAGCACAGTTACTTATCAGGGGCCTTTTGCTCTTCTGGAGGATTTTCCTTTTTGCTGGGACACGTGCCATCTTTCCTAATTCTTTCTTGCCCAACCTCCCATGATCTCAGTGACTGCAGTTTCACTTTCTGTGGAGGCCACACAATTCAATGGTTTAGCCCTGCCAACAGCTAAACCTGCTGAGCCAAACTGCTTCTGCTCTTCAGTAGGTGGGGCTGAGGAAGTTGCCCCTGTGGCAACCTCGTCTGTGTAGAGCAAGATAGCAGTGAGGCTGACAGTGCTGCCAAAACCAGTGCTATGCAATGAGGGTTGCCTGCCCAGCCCTGATATAAGCAAAATTGCAACATTCCGAAACCAGCTCTAACCATGTTGTTACTGCAGTTGTTCTGTCATGGGTTCTGTAGCTGCTTGGTCTCTGCTAACACAGCACTGTAAAACTTCAACAGCATAGGTGAGCTTACTTTTTTCCCAAGACTTGCTCAATATTTAGTGGGATGGGAAGGGTGCTAAAGCCAGAATGCTGGTGAAGTGATTGCATCAGTGCTGGACGGGGTGTCACAGCCTTCCTGTGACCAGTTTCTGCAGTAGGTGGAAATACACAGTGCAAGTAAGGTGGTATATTTTTGATGCTAAGAATTAACGCCAGGGAAAATTGAGTGTCCTGGTTCTTTAGGGCTGAAGTTTGAATGCTATTTAAGGCGTGCGAGGAGTTCTCTCTCCACCCCAGTTAGGATGTTTTGTAGCATTGCTGATCCATTTTGGCTTTTAGCTTGGTTTTACAGAAGGTCTATGTGATCAAGGGATCTGTTCTTCTCAGCACCACCAAGGGAGGAAGGGGGAAACCTCTGGTGTTAAAGCAGCTTCTAGAGATCACATTAAAGAAGGGCTAGCACTGTGAAAGGTATTTTTGGGGAGTTTCTGACATACTAGTTGTGCACATATCTGAAGGATGTGAAAGGTGACTCCCAGTAAGCTGCTGCCAGCAGGTTAGTCAGCAAACTAGTAGTAGTGTAGCTCCTTTGTCTATTGGCTTGTGAGATGAACATTCAGCCCAAGAAAATGGACCAAGTCTACTTAATGTTTTTCTAGTAAAATCATGAAAACCTGAGCGAAACTACAGTGGGTTTTTTTTAGTCTCATTTATCCCAGTACTGTCTGGGATCCTTTAGTTCAGCTTTCCAAAGCTGAACTTGGAAACCACGTGCAGAATACATACTTTCTTTCATTCTCCTGAGGTGTTTCCAGGCTGGAAATCTTTAGGCTAGGGCTCTGATTCATTGTCTGTACAGCACCCAGAGTATGCTAGGTGTTTAAAGGTCTGGCCTCTTATCTGTAGAAGCACACTCAATAAATATTGGGGGGGGGGGGAGTAGAGCTACAGTAAACTGACTTGAAGAAATAGACTTAAAGTAAAACTGGATCAGGAATCAAGGAATTTCAGAGCCTTCATGTATCTTGTAATTGCTGTTCTAGACAGGTGTCCTCTAGGTGTTGAGCTGCAGAGCAAGGGAGGACCTATGAGGAGCCATGGGTTTTCTGAACTAAAGTTATCAAACTTTTTGTAACTGTCTGAAGTGTTTCTCACCCTCCTTTCTGGTGAAGTTTAACTGAAGAATGGTTTGCCAGTATTCAACCTCAAGAAAACAGATGTTTTCAGTGGCTGAGTGCCTCACAGGTGCTTAAACAACTGCAGGCATCTTCCAGTAAGTTGGTTGTTTTTTGCTTCCCCTTGTTTTGGAGAGGATGCTTCTAGAACTCCTTATGCTCTGGATTTTTCAGTTGTGAACCATCGATGCTATACTGAGACTCTGGCAGCACTTTGGCAGCTCAGGAGTTGGGTTGGTTAATGGAACCCGCAGTGACAGTGACTCCTGAATGGCTAGTACTAATACTTTGCCTTGTGCGCAGATGTTGGACTGGGACTTTGAGGGCTCTTGCTGCTGTGCAAGTTGCTTCCAAATGGAGCTGAATATCCACACAGCAGCCTGTTAAAATTCCTATGTCACTTTGAGATGTAGCTACCTGAAATAATCTCCTACTGTGTGATAAAACTTGCATGGGAACAGCCTTTTGGCTTCAGATAAAACAATGAGGGCAACTTGGGTGAGTAGTATTTGGCTTAAGTTCACTGTATTGATAGCTTGGATTGCATTTCTAGTGTGTGTTCAGATGAGGTGAATGGGTTCGAATGCCAGCATAGGTAGGAATTAGGGGAATTGTCTGGGAGCAGTAAGGAGCCTTGTTTTGAATGTGGGATGACTCTTTAATCTAGCTGTGTGAATTGTTTAAGGGGCACTGTTTAGCCTCATGTTTGCAAGATGTTCCTCTAGGTTTTGGGGGATACTAGGGAAGTAATTGAAATTAAGATTTAGTTGTTTGATTCATACTGGGGCACAAAACATTCTGCTGTGGATAGCTGAGACTGCTACCTGCATGGCATCTGCCTAGCTGGGTTCTTGGCTGCATTTTGAGGTTCACTGCCAGCTGAAAGGGGTAAATGTGGCCGTGGGCACAGTGTGGCTCTACTTTGTTGTACACGGCACTTTGGTGAACTAAATCAAGATGACTGCCTCAGCTGGAGACGTCTGGTAGGCAGTTATTTTGCCTGGTTCATGTCAATGCCTAAACAGAAGTTGGACACCAACTCTGCTCTGCCATATACATTCTTTTCTTCGCAGAGCTGTCTTCTCCCCATTCGGCAGCAGGGACTTTGACACCTTCCATTGAAATGTCTTTGCTGTCTCCTGCCTTGATCTATTTGCAGCAAGCAGTTGTTTTGAAACCTGGCATATCTTTCTAGTATGGCAAATTACCTACTTGCTCTGAACAGCTAAACTGAGGGGAGATCTAATTCTCACTGAAAATAGCAGTGAACATTTTTTTCTAAGATACTCTTATGATTTCATTCCAAAGCTTTTAAGCCTAGAGGGTTAACAATAAAACTGAAAATAGCATGGGAGCAGAACAGAGCATCATGGGGATGAGCTTATGTTTATAAAGCAGAGCAGAATTGCAGCAAGCCTGAGCTGTTGATATGATAGATAAAAGCACTTTCAGTGCTTACATCTGTACTTAAACCTGTAACAGTTCGAAGGTTCTGAAGTAGCTAATTCCCTAGCATATCTTTTCACTTACGGCTGGCTGTGTCTCATATCAAGCTGCCCAGGGCATTAATCCAGTAATTTAAGAGGGTAAGCTTTTCTGTATCTGTCCTGCTGAGGGAAAGTGCCTGTATTGTCTTGTGCATGAAGAGGCTTTTTCTTTCAAAAAATGAGGGCATAATTGTGCTTCCTGACTGTAGGGCAAGGTGCCACTCTGCAGTTCTAGACCAGGCTAGTGCTAGGAAGAGTGGAGCCAGCTCTGAGCAGAAATTGTTGCCTTGCCCTAGTAAGGAGCCATGTTGCACTTAAATCTTGGCATACGGTGCTCAGTATCTGACCTGCTCTCACTGTAATAGACCCCTTTGTTCCAATCTTTTGTCTGTCTTTCCCCCTTTCTCTTCTTTATTCTGGCCATTGCCCTTCATCTAGTGTTAATAGTCTGCCTGGGAAAAGAGTCATAACTAATGCAAGTGATGAATGGTGCTTGTGTTCAGGAAAGGCTGCTTTCTCTTTGGAGCAGGCAGTGAGACGGTATCCTATCCCATGTGCTTCAGAAGTCCCTGTTGTCTTTCACTGTGGTGATTCCCTTTCTGGTGCAGCGGTCTTGAGAGAAATATAATGAAGCTTATGTTGGCAAAAAGTCATAATGAACAAGGCATTGTTTTGCTAATGAAGAGCACAGAATTGTATTGTCTTCTCTTGAGCATTTTGTGCTTCAAAGCAGTCTGCACCAATATTCCTGCAGTCTGGCAGTCTGCTTTTGTTTTGGTTCTCGCTTCCTATGCAGTCTTCTCATGTACTGTACAGCTCTCAGGAAATCTCTGCCGCTCCTCCTTCTGCCAATGTTTTGTTCCTTTATCCTAATCAAAGTTCCAACAGCTGAATTTGCCGGTAGACTTCCAAGTGTGCTTTAGCCAGTGCCTTGTTGACAGCCTTTGTCCATATGCCATAGGCCTTGGGAATGCCAGGTAGTTCATCTGGTACTTTCTGTACCACATGATTCAGTTCTGTCTCAGCAGCCTGATGGTCTTTATCCCAGCCTGAGCAAATGGCTTACACTGAAACTATTTAAAAATTATTGCTTCTGGTCAGCATTAATGTGCCTTTCCCAGGGAAGGGAAGACACCTATTAGAGTGACTTCACAAATCTCTTCATAACAGAGTTGGTGTTAGCTCTGAGGTATAAAACTGAACTTGAGTACACGCAGGCATGAGGGCTTCAAGATGGGACAGTGTGGTGAATGGGAGGAGCTGCTGTTAAACTCTTGAATAACTGCATGCAATACATGTGCTGAGTTGAAAAAGTAGGTCAAGCAACTTACTAGGTGGGTTTGTAGGACTCGTTGCGATGTTGTGACAAAGTCTCTGGAAGACAGTGTACTTCAACTTGTACACCAGCAGCTCAGCTCATGTCTGTATCAGCTTGTTCTTGGGATCCTTTGGTTTGGGATATTGCTGTTCCTTAGGCTTACAGAGCAAGGGAGCCTGTGCCCTTAGAGGCTGGGAGTGCCTGTGTGTCACGGAAACACTTCGGCCCAAGCACCTGAGCTGTGGGGCAGAACAACTAAATAATGTGTTGGGGGAGGGTGATGCATGGGCATCCAGTGACTGCCATCCCTCAGTTGGTTTTGCTGTTACTTGCTTATTTTCAGCTGTTGACCAGCTGGCTTACATAATTCAGTTTTGATGTTGTAGATGGTACTTAACTTGCAGGATGTCTCAGTTATCAGCTGATAACATGATTGGACCTTATTTAAATGGCAGTTGTTTAACAAACCATCTCTGTCTGTCAGTGCCATACATCTGAGGTCCCTGGATAGTTTGAAATAGCTATACCACTGCCTAGTAATGTGCATTGGGATGTGACTTGTAAAGAACCTCAGACATTCTCCTCTCCATACTTGAAAAAAGGAGGGAAGGAAAGGAAAAGTAGTCTTGTCTCTTTTCACTTAAGAACTACAAGATTTGAGGTCACAGTTCTAGTGGCATACCCTGGACTATAGTAAAAACCTGTAGGGAGGCTGGTGAATTGATCCCTAACTCAGATCATACATGAGCCTTCCCTGTCACCTTCTAGCTGAAGCCTTGCTGCTTATGTCCAGTAACCTTATTTTTAAACCAGATCTGATTCATGCTCTATTTTCAATGCCAGATGAGGTCCTTGGTTGTGAGTAAGTGTTGTGACTGTAGCTGGCAGGAGCCCTGCATGATTGCCTCACTTCAGGAAATGTTAAAATAACACTTTTTTTTCTTAGAAAGCTAGTTTGCTCCCCTCCCACTTCTAATTCTCCTAATAGCTGCCCCCAGTTTGGCAGCTGTCTTACAGAGGGTTGTTTGTGTTGCTGAGTGAGAGCAGAGACACTTCGGTGGATGCAGTGCTGGAGGAGAGGTACGCAAAGTGAGCTAGTATCTCTAGCCAAGCTGGCTTAAACTTTTTAGAGGTTTCTCTGAAATTTGGAAGGAAAACTGCTAAACTGTGAGAAGAATCTTGCTCCTCCCCCTGGACTCTGCATCTGAAGCTGGGGATTTTTTTCCTCTTGGAGAAGAGAAGCTGCCCCAACTGAAGCTGCTCATTTGAAACAAACCATACAGCAGGTTTATCTGCTCTCTTGACTATAGTAATTCAGTGGGGCCAATACCCACAGCTGCTGGAATGGGTGTCCCCCGAGGCTGGACCCAGCAGGTTTTGTCTGCTGTTTTGGACTTGCAGTCAGGCCTCCAAAGTACTTAGCAAAGCTTTAGTGGGGTTGATGAGAATTATCTCCTCAAACCTGTATCAAGGGCTGCTAGCTGCTTTGCCAGCTGATCTGTGGAAGGTTTGTAACTCTCCAGATGGAGAAGCCTTCATTTTTATTGCCTGGCTCCTACCTTGTTTGATCACTGCTATGAGGAGATGGTTTGTGTTCAATGCTTTATTTCTCTTTCGGCACTGTTTGTGCTGAGGGAAGAAAATTTTTTATGGCTGGATGACAACAGGCCGTACTTCTGTGTGTCTTTGCATTATGTAGCCTTTACTTTAGGGGATGCTTACATCCTAGAGGTTCCCCAAGAACTTTCATTTACAACCGTCAGCCAAAAAAGGAAGGCTGGAATTTATTTGTCTTCATCTAATGTCTGTCAGATCTGGGAGCAGATCTGCAAAGGAAGCACTGGGGTACCGGTTAAGAGAACACAAAGTGCTAATCTAGTGTGTTACATGAATAAGCTGTTTTGGACACCGCGGGTACTAGACCTGTTTGTAGTGCCTGTTCTACTTGCCGGTCTAACTTCAGCTAGAACACAAATACATCCCTCCTGAAATGCAGCCTGCTTTCCTTTCCCTATAGTGGAAGCTATACTTATGAATGTTTTGCATTCTGAAGGCTAGTTCCAACCTCTCTAGAGTAGTAGAGGGAGAAGTTCATTCAGTAACGTCACTCTTTCCTGCTATGGACAGCTCAGACTAAAGCTTTGCAGAGCAGTTATCCATATAAACCAATCCCTCACTACTAGTTAGTTGTAGGATGTTACTACAGGGTCCAAAGACAATGCAATTGTAAACTCAGGTCTGTCTTTGAGAAATTGACTGAAGCTGTTTGGATTCTTTTTCTGAGCATTAAATGCCTTATGTGTTTTGGCTCCATTGTGGATAGCTATAGAGATGGCTTTGGCAGGAGAAATTCTCCATGGTGGTTGGAAAGAGCTGGAGCAGTGAACACCAGTGGGCAGCCTGGGCCTTCACTGGGATGTCTTGCTCAGCCTGACCTTGTGGTATGAACTAGGGCTGGGAGACCAGGCAAAATTATGCTTATACAAGACACTGTTTTCAGTCCTCCTACCAACTGAAGACAATCAGGAAAAATTAAGTCTCAGGCATTACTGTGTACTGGGTTCTGAGTCTTCTGCATTGAATAAACTCTTCTCGAATTTTCTAGCCTGGACAACATATAGGTGATCATGATGTAAAAGCAAGGTTTGCTGGAGGCAACCTAAATACAGATGTGCTCCCTTAAGGTTTAGTGATGCAGTAATAAGGAGCAGCGCATTCACTGTGAAGAGAAGATGAGCTCTGGTGGCTGAATCTGTGCCTGCCTTAGACAAAAAAGCAGAAATTCAAGTGCCTTTCTGAAGGGGGCATTAGAAACTTAGTACCTATCTATTTAATCTATATGCTATCTCTGCATAAGTAGCACGCATTACCCTTCCTTGCTGGTGGAAAGGAAGGACAAGTTGTCAGGACAAACAGTTTAAAACTGTGCTCTGTAAGTGTTGCATATAAGGCTGTATGTGCTAATGTTTAACTCGTGTCTTGTTTTTCTTTCCATCCATTAGGCAATACTGACTGGTGCACATCTTGACAAGGTCTCCTAGCAACCTTTTCTATAGAGCTGAATGACAGCAGGAGCGGCCGGGTAAATCGATGAGCTTGCCTTGGGAGCCTATAAATAGGCAAAATCAGAACACACAATGGGTCAGAAGGTCACAGGTGGGATAAAGACTGTGGATATGAGGGACCCTGTATACAGGCCATTGAAACAGGAACTCCAAGGACTCGACTACAGCAAGCCCACACGTCTGGACTTGCTACTGGACATGCCTCCGGTATCGTATGAAGTCCAGTTATTGCATTCATGGAACAATGATGATCGCTCGCTGAATGTGTTTGTTAAAGAGGATGACAAACTCATATTTCACCGGCATCCGGTGGCTCAGAGTACAGATGCCATCAGAGGCAAAGTGGGATATACACGAGGACTGCATGTGTGGCAGATCACGTGGGCAATGAGGCAGCGAGGCACGCATGCTGTGGTAGGGGTGGCAACAGCAGATGCTCCTTTGCATTCAGTAGGGTACACAACGCTTGTAGGAAACAACCATGAATCTTGGGGGTGGGACCTTGGGCGCAACAGACTGTACCATGATGGCAAGAACCAGCCAAGTAAAACCTATCCTGCCTTCTTAGAACCAGACGAAACTTTCATTGTGCCGGACTCCTTCCTGGTGGTTCTGGACATGGATGATGGGACACTGAGCTTCATTGTAGATGGGCAATACATGGGTGTTGCATTTCGGGGACTCAAAGGGAAAAAGCTATATCCAGTGGTAAGCGCAGTGTGGGGACACTGTGAAATTCGGATGCGCTACTTGAATGGACTTGACCGTGAGTATAACTCCCTGTATTTATTCTAGCAGCACAGATCTGTGTGCCACTTAAGTGCAGGCTTACTAGACCATCCTGGGGGTGTGTGTGTCATTTTGATAGAGAGGTGAGGATTTCATGTCAGCAGTAGGATCGCTGGATACAGCTCTGAATCCTTAATGGCTAATTCAAAAAGCTTGTCTGGCTGTACACATGTACTGTTACCAAGGCACTGCAGGGAGCAAGCAGGGTTTGGGGAGGTAGTATGGTGGGAGAAGGTGATGCCAGTTGCCTATCTAGAGATGACAAACCTTTCTATATTGCTACCAAAGTATCAGCAGGAATGTCCTTCTGACAGCTGCATTATTGGCAATGTAATCCTGGTGTCTCTTTACAAGAAACAATCTCTGAGGGACAATTACCTTCCTTGAATGTCAAATGAAGGGACTTTTAAAATCCCTTGCAGGCAAGGGTGGGAAGATCTGTCCCTGTCTAAGGAAATGGGAATGTCTCATCTTTCAAAAAAGTAGCTCACTTCTCTACTTCTTTCAGGGCAGGGTATGCTCATTCCTAGCATGGGGCTGGATATTGTAGCCAGCCCAACTTGCATGCCAGGCCTTTTACTAATAGGCACATCAATCTCTAGCTAAGCTTAGTAATAAATTTGGCTGTTCAAACGTGCTAAAGTCTGTTATCTCTCATAGTCAGAAGTTCCCATTGGGCCAGACTGTGACTCAGTCCTCTGGGTAGGGTGGAGGAGAGAGGTGAAGGAAGTGGATTAAAATCTGGATTTATGTTGCTAGTGAAATAAATTTGGCAGTATTGATATGAAAAGAGTAGTGTTTCCCCTGCGTTCCAGAACAGTGTCTGCCCAAAGGCTGTAGCATACTGGGCTCTTTTATTTGTGCTTAAAACGTGTTCTAATGCTGGGCCAGCAATGGCAAACCCCTGGCACTGGGTGACATGAGGTACAACAAAGCTGACGCTGGGTACCAGAAAAACTGAGCTGTCAGAATAACCAGGAAAGCCTTGCAAAGGGATAGGAGCAAAATCCACAAGTGTTTTGAGAAATACGCTTCAACTCAGCAAGACCAAATAGAGAGCTCTTGGCAGAGCACTTTCTCACCAAAAGAAAGAAACCTAGCTCATTCTGCCACAACAGCTTACAGAATGGCAGTGGCTCCAGTAACCAGGTTTTTCTGAAGGGTCAAAGCCAAAATCTGCAGCTCCCCTCAAAGCCAGCAAGTCTGTGGAGTTGTTGGCACAGAACTGCACTTAGCAAGGAAACGGCCACCTCCAGTATTGGATTTGGTTGTAACGTGCTCTCAGCATAGGAGTGAATTGTGGGCATAAGGCCAGGAATGACGAGACAGTATTTTGGCACAGATAGAAGGAAGGTGTCTGGCTCTAACAACTTCTGAGCATTCAATAGCAACACTGTCCAGTGATTGTGGTGCTTGTGAATGGAAGGAGGTCAGATATGTGTGTGCTTTCTCTTTTGGTCTCAAGATCTCCTGTCAGACTGGTTATCAGTGCAGACTAGAGGAGGACAAAGTTCTTGTTCTTAGTCTCTGTGGGAAGAAGATCCTCTCCTTTTAAGGCCATTAAATTGGAATGTATTTGTTACGTTAATGTCTATAGGCTTTGAAGGTCAGGCCCCTTGTCCTCTGCTAAGCTGGCTAGACAATGCCTCTGTCCTAGACAATGCCTCTGTCCTAGACAATGCCTCTGTCCTAGACAATGCCTCTGTCCTAGACAATGCCTCTGTCCTAGACAATGCCTCTGTCCTAGACATCTCCGTATGGAGCAGGAGGAATTGGGACAGACTCTGAATACAGCATATTTGTACCCCAGTGGTTTAAGCATAAGCTACATTGGGAAGTGCCAAAGGAGTGCTGCCAGTAATAGGCTTCTCTGGCAGTATCACAGCCAGAGCTGAGATGTGCAGTCCAGCTGTAGAGACCTGTCCCTGCGGAAGAGGCGGCGTGGATCCTAGAGTAGGCCATGAGCAGGCAAGACCAGCAGTACCTTGGGCTGAGTGCAGCCATGTTTTCACTTGTGGCGCATAACATGTATGACAAATGGTGGGGCTTTGGAAGCAACAGCACTGCCCTGACAGATCTGTTCTGCAATGATAGCTGGGTGGAGAGCAAAGAGGTGTGCATATAGAGGTATGATTCCTCAGGAATAATTAATGCTTGAAGCACTGGGAGAACTTTTGGAGAACTGCTAGAAAAAACATTCCACTGCAGCTTCCCCTGGAGCAGGTAATAGCTTGTGATCCATAGCAGGGAAGGAGAGGGGGGAAATAGGGCATTAGTTAGCTCTGGCTGTGAACTTGAGGAGGCAGACCAATTCAAGCGTGCATTTCCTGATTTTCTTACCAAGTTTCTCCTCAGCTAACAACCTCTCCTTCTCACAGACTTTTTGCCAAAAACTAGATAAAAATTAATTTTTTCCACTTTTCATTGGAAGTGTTTTCTACATGGAGCAGTATGACTGTTTACTTTTTTCCAAAGTAGAATCAGGAGTGGCCTGATAAGAGGCTACTGACAACACTCTTGTGTTAGAGCTTTTAATGTTAGCTGTTATCTTTGAACCTGGAAGGAAGGGATTTGTATCCACCTTATTGATGGAATGAATTCTGGTAAAAAATGCAGTAACATGACCATGCTCAGAAAAACTAAGCTTCCCCTGTCTCTCAGCTGTTTAAAACAGCTGTATGAACAGTCAGATTAATTTGGCTTGTAGTAGTGGAAGCTAGAACTTTGGCATCTATCAAGGTTCCTGAAAACTGCAGCTTCTCAGCCAAACTTTTCCATTGCTGTGGATGTTTTTAGGTGTTTGTGTTCAGCCCAAGATGTCTGTAAAGGAAGCTTTCTATTGGTGCATGCTGAGCCCTCAGGCTACTAGAAGGATGTCCAGTTATCTGCTTAATTTGGGCTATCTTTGCGTTAGCCCTCTCTTGGGGGAGGAGGAACTCCTTAGGCTTGAGCAGCAAACTGTGTAAAGGTGAGCTTTGACAGACTTAGCAACAGAAGCTGTGAGAAACTAGTCTGTATCTTCCTCCTGTGCAGCTGTGATGTGTTAACTCTGGCTTTGACCTTAGTCCCCTGTATGTTGTGAATGACTCTTCAGCATCAAAGGGCCCCATATGCCATTTCTGAAAAACTAGTATTATCTTGTTCAGTGTTTGTAAGTACAGGATGCAAAAATGATAGCCAAAGGCTTGTATCTTTCCCAGGTTTATGATACAGGAGGGAATCCTCTAATGGAAAATGTCACAATACAAGTAGTGACATGAAGCTTTGACAAATGGCTTTGTTTTTCATGGAAAGTATGTAATACAAATGAATGAGTTGACAGCTGTTATCCTACTATACAAGAAACAAATCATGGTACTTTCTGGGTACCCATACCACACGATGCTATCAAACTGCTGCAGTCTTTTACTTCAGTGAATCTCTTACAAAGGTTTTTGGATACTGCAGTAAGAGGCACAAGCTAGAAGATGTGTTCTAAATTGAATGAATGGTATTGCAGAGGGGGAACTTCCATTAGGGGATTCTAATATTTTTTTTTTGGTTTGCACACGTGTGGCTTAAATAACCCCTACAGAAACATCATGCTCTGCCTGTGTATTTGAGGAGCTGAAGTTGCTGATACGTGAATGCTGAATGGCTTGGGTCCTGCAGACGTGCCAGGCATTCACTCTTCTTGCTCAGTCTTTTCTGGGGGATTTTTAGAACTAGCAAAATGAATGTGTAACTTGTGGGTTGGGATGTTAATATCTTGGGTCTCTTTTCCCAGCTGAACCACTGCCTTTGATGGACTTGTGTCGGCGAGCTGTGAGGCTTGCTCTGGGCAAGGAAAGACTGAATGAGATCCCTACACTGCCACTGCCAGCTTCCCTCAAGAGTTACCTGCTCTACCAATGACCTTCATGTTCAAGGATAGAGAGTTGGAACCAAGGCAAAATATTGGAGCTGACCCACTGGGCAATGGGTTCTCCACCCTCATGTCATCGCTACTGTTGGAACTCCTCAGCCAAAGTATCCCTGCCACTGCTTAAGCCTCCATGTGCCCTTATTGGCAAACTCTCAAGTAATCCTTGTTTCACAACTGTTTTGTTCTTTGGAAGTCACTTCCCCAGCACACTTACAAAACGAACACTTTCAGAAGCTCTGTGCTTCCCTGCTTCTCCTGAGAAAAGGCTGTACTGCATCCTCTGGGTTGTAGAACCTAGGAGGGAGTGATTTTTCTGTACCAGCTAAAGGCAAGAACATAATCTGGGGAAGGGAAGGCATTAGGAGTAGAAATACTAAGACCAGGTCCTAAGAATGGAAAGGCACAGGGTGGCCAGCAGAGTTGGGAAGAGTCTGGAATACCAAGAAGAATTAATTGCTGAGTTTTTTTAAAAACCAAAAAAACCCCCACTCCCAAACCCTGAAACACCAAAACCAAGAATCCTTCCACCAGGACACTTCTTAATTTGGAGAAGGTGGTTATGTCGCTGATGTCTGTATCTCTGCCAGGACTTCTCACCATGTTCTAATGTTATTTCATAGACAGTGAATCTTGCTTTCTTGTTTATCACCATTGCTTTCTCAGTTGTCCTGCTCCATTCTCTGTTCTGCCTCTTCTTAGTGGGTTTGACTCAGTTGATTGAGCAGTCATAGCATGCCTTCACCTGCCCTCTTCTTGACTTAAAACTGCAAGTTTTAGTCTGGGATCAGGGGTTCCTTGCTGATGCGGGGACAGGGAAGGGACAAACTTCTCCCGCAATAGGGTGATACAGGCTGTATGAGCTGAGACTTGTTACACAGCTATAGGTCCTGTCATCTTAGGTCTGCTTTCTGTATAGCCTGTTTCATGTTAAGGCTTTAGAGAAACATACTAATGTGTTTCTCTAAAGGCTCTGCCAGGGAATTCTCTTCTTAGATAAGCTGCTTAAAGTCATCCAAACCAGGCTTTGTTCTGTCATAGACCGTCAGCATAATCTCCACTTAACTATGCAGCATTCCCTCTTTCTTGCTTGGGGGTGGGAAGTTGTCCCAGAGAAAGTGGTGGCAGCGTGGCTGCAGAAGTACCATCAGCAGATGAGAAATCCAGAAGGTGATTGCTGCGGAATGTAACTTGTGAGACTTTAACAGAGGCCAGTGGAGTGATCTTCAGGTACAGCAAGAAGAAACTGAACCTCTCCAGAGCTGGGGGTGGGGTGGGGCAGGAGAGAACTGCAATAACAGGACAAGCAATTCAGGCAAAATCAGCACATCCCAAATAGATTATCACCTCAGTAGCCAAGTAAAGAGGATGACACTCCTTTACTAGCAGGAGCTGCTCTCTTGACCTATCCACAGGTTACTATGCTGCCTTTCTGGGGTTATTTTGCACATTTCTTTGTCTTGAAAAATGTTTGTGTGGTTGGTTTTTTTGCTCTTGAGTTATCCCTTCAGTTCTGTGTAGGTACAAATGAGTTTAGTTGTTGAAAATGTTAATATATATATATTTGTGGTGTATGTATAAGAACATGTTTTAAACAGCTGCTGTAGGGTACCTTTTTTAAAATAAACTACTTGCATAGTATATTTTTTAAAGCACAGAATTGGTGCCAAGACTGGGTGGGGTGTGATGTGCCCCTTTTTTAATCTAATATTATATGATTTTTTTAATGTAGGGGTTTGTACTAGTTTCTGTTACAGGGTGGGACACAAGAAAAATTCAGTGTGTATGGAGCCCTACTTGGTTGCCTTCAACTTGAACCAGTGTCTTCCAGAACTCCAGGGAAGCAGCTGTGTTCTCCCTACTTCTAATGCTCTTTGTGCTCCCTTGTTTCCATCTCTTCTCACTTCACCAGTATGTTGCTTTGTACAGTTTTAAATTCTGACTATTTTATGACTGTAGATAATACTCAGTAACCTAATAAACTTTATTAAATATTACTTGATGCTGGTTTTTATTTGCATGAAATGATCAGAGTTCTTTCTGTCTAGCTTCTACGTGAATGGTGAGCTTATTCCCAAGAAGCCAGCCCAAACAGGTAAAGCAAGGGCTGTTGTGGCCTTGTCTCTGCTTAGAAAAATAACAATTTAAAGCTGGCATCTAAAAGGTGTGCATGGGTGGAGGGCAAGCTGCAGCTATTGGTACAGGGCAGCAGGGTGTGGTAACCTGAGATTTTTGTCTGCCACTGGTGCCTAAAAATGGCTACTCCAGATGGAGTTGAATAAAATCTGTGGTGAGGCAGCAGCCTCTGTTTCCTAATTTAACTTGTTTTACAACTGACTTATTACACCATACTCCTTTTTCTTCAAATAGTTTCAAGTAGATTGAGTAGATCAGGGCTCTTGTTATCTTGCCAAACTTGATGTGTTGTGCAGGCTTGCAAATTTCACTCCTAGATTACAGCAAACAACTTTTCTTTTTCTTCCAGAAAAGCAGCTCATATGAAAACAAGTCACTAACCTACTATTTTATGTTGATACCTGATGTCCTTTTCCTTAGGATGGGAGATGGTGGATAGAAGAAAGCAAAATAAAGTGGTGAGGGCTAAAGGGATCCCTAGCCAGTAGAACAGCACAGTTATAGAAGGTGCTGTGGCAGGTTAAGCTGAGTATTGGGAGAGTCATCCCTGGATTATGTGTGCTTGAAAAATGGCCGATTAATTTCAGTGTGTTCTGGGTAACTTCTTCAGGTCATGAACTTGATTTAGCTCAAGTCACTTGGTACTAGTTTTCAGTCACTCCCTACCCACTACTATAAGTTGCTGTGTTTTCATCTATTTTGAGATCTATTTGCACAAGAGGCTTCATTCCTGGGCTGTGAGGAGATACGGATTATATTGTTTGTGGAGTACGAACTGTTTGTTGCTTGCTGGTAGTTCCTTCAGTCTCCTCCACTTCGAACCTGTGCAATACAGAGATGCTCTGGAATTGTATCAGCAGTTATGTTAAGCCTCTCCAAACTGACTGGAAGTGAGATGACTTGGTATTTTTCAGTTATAACAAAGGCTTTAATTCCCCCTCCTGTCCACACGCTTTTCTGTCTTCCCTGCAGCTACCAACTTGTGTGTGGAAACCAAATACCTTAATCAGCTTGCACAAACACCCTACATGATGTGAGGCTCAACTAAAGCTCAGAGGTATGCTTGTGAACTGCCTTATAAGGGTACTGGGTGAGGAGTGCTTAGAAAAAAAAGTGGGGTTTTTGTCTTTGTCTCCAGTCAGTGCAAGAATCTTTCTGAATTTTAGATGTCTTGATCTTGTTTGTTTTTTCTGCATGTAGAAGACAACTGGTTATAGATCCTAAGCCTAAATATCCAGCATATTCAATAATTGTCACTTTTGCTGCAGGCAGTGGAGGGCTTCAGTGAAACACTTACTTTCTGCTTGTATGTGAACAAGGCCAGCTTCCCCTTACCTTTTAGCGGAAAGCTGCCTCTGCTTTGCTGGAAGTGTGGCTGGAGGGGTTCTGGGAGAGCAGCAGGCTGGGGAGGGTGCATAAGGTGGGGCGGGTGCAGAAGACTGAGAAATTAGTTCATGCTCAGCTCCAGACACCCAAACAGGCTTGTGTTCCAGCTGCATGGAATATTTGAAACAAATGACCTGCTCAGGGCTGGGAGTTTGCAGTGTTTATGTACAGTGCCATGGCAACAGTGGAGGAAGTCATGAGATGGGGATTGGACCTGGTGGAATCAACAAATGATATCACAGATTAGCAAGTCCTAATGAATCAGTGGCTCTCTGCTTCCCCTGCTATTGCCTGTGTTCAAGCACTGGCATGTGGCAGACAGACCCACTCCTTTTTGAGTAGCATTAAAAATTGCAAGTCCTACTTGTATCAGGGCCTCCTTGAAAACCAATCCTGTTACCCTGGCCAGCATCTCTCATCTTCCTGCTGTTGCTGACTAATGTTTATGCACATGGAACTGTTCCTACATTTTATAGGAGGCTTCTGGCTTTGATAGTTTGCTTGCTGTTGCCTTGCTGGTGATACAAAAGTGCTGTGGCAACTCTGCAGAGAATCTGGCATCCTGATGCTCTAGACAAGCAGTGGGGTAGCTTTTGTTTCTTCTTGGAAGTTGAGGCTTTGGTGAAAGTAATTTGAGTCTAGGAAAGTGTGCAAGAGGGGAAGTTTTCAGTGGAGGAGTTTAGTAGCTGATAAGGAAGTATGTCATGCTACTTCAGCAGTCTTGTCACAATTCCTTTTGAAAGGAAAGCCTGTCTGGGGTGCAGGTTACATTCCTGCGCAGCATACCTGTGCCAGCAAACATCCCTACTGTGGATCTTGGTCAAAGCTATGACTATGTCAAGACAGAAAAACTTGGGGGGTGGGGGGGTAGGACAGTTGCCAATTCTCCGTTATCTGCAGAACTGAGAATTTGTTTCTCTGAGCTCAAACAACTTCCCTGTTGGAGCCTAGACATCAGTCTGTACCTGTCAAGTCCTTAGCCAGTACCAGCAAAAGGCAAATTTCCCTTTCCCTGTGCCTGAGATGTGCAAACTTAAAAGGATATGCATCATACTTTTAAGAACTTATTTTGGCAGTCACACCTTCTCTCCTGCATAAGGTAGGACAATTACGAAAAACATTTCCTCGCATGCTCCCCCTCTTCTCTCCCATATGCTTCCTATGCAGAGCTAATGCTGTTGATCTTATGCCAAAAACTAAGTTGCATATGACTGGAGAAGGAAATACATAGTGATTTATTCAGTAAAGTTTATTAAAATTAAAAACCTAACCCAAAGCACAACCTTTCTTGGCATACAAAACAGTGCTGAAGGGAACAAAACTCATTCAATGCTTGCACAAAACACATTGGAGCACTGATCCTGTCCTTGCACATGTTTTGATTCGAAACTATTGCAGGCTTGTCTGCCCTTCAGACAGAAAACTATTTGAAGCAGCTGCCAGATGTTTTGTCTGACTTGTGTTTTACAATTTGCTTACTGCTTAGCAATGCTCTTCCCATCGGGTGTTCAAGCTGTCCTTGTGCATTTTGTTCCTGTGGCACCTCTGTGCTGGTTTCCTGCCCCTTCACCCTAGTCACATACGCACGTAGCACAGGGGAGATACAAGCCTGCATATTTTACTCAAAGGCTTGGTATCGCACATCTGCCGCCAAATCTGTTGGCCTCATCTGGGACCTTTTCTGGGACTAGCACA
Source organism: Aptenodytes patagonicus (assembly GCF_965638725.1). Classification (NCBI taxonomy): domain Eukaryota; kingdom Metazoa; phylum Chordata; class Aves; order Sphenisciformes; family Spheniscidae; genus Aptenodytes; species Aptenodytes patagonicus. The sequence goes on along the minus strand of NC_134967.1, from coordinate 4,984,109 downwards.
GACCCAGCCACATTCCTCTGCTCACATGTTGCCACAGTGTATAAAAGTTAAGGTGATTTACAGTCTCTTATAAAAGCACTTATGGCCTGAATTTAGGCCTTGCTAAATAACCTTATACTGAACACCCACAGTTCGTGGCTTGGGCAGCCTCTTTGACTAGCTGTAGCTTAGCTGAGTTGTAAATCTTTTTTTTCCCCCCTATGAGTAAGATAGGCAATAAATTCTCAAATACAATGAAGCAGGGCAAAGACCTTCGTGTTTTTTCAGAACTGTGACAAATTTGACTCAATCAAAAGATATACCTGCTGAACAGGGATACCTCAAGATTTCCTTTGTGTCTGCCCAGCTCCAGCAGCATCCCAGCCAGTTACGCTATTTGTGTAAAATTTCTAAGCATCTATGCAAATACAGCATCTTGAGGCAGAGTCCTTGTTAAATGGGTTTAACCTGCAGTTTTTCACTTTGCTCAGACTTGCATCTTTTAGTAATCAGAAGGCTTGGGTTGACACTTCTTAGGCATGTGGCATTGCATTTTCGTCTAGCATCATGTATGACTGTTCTGCAGTCAGCAGCTTATGGCCCAGGGAAGCTTTGCTGTGCAATGGTATTGTGGGGGACACAGAGCAAGAAATAGATACTACTTCTGGATAACCTTCCAGATTTTTTGTCTGGAGGAGTTCCAGTTTATGTTCCTACCAGAGCCTGTCATTGTTCCCTCTCATAACCTCTTGTTAAGCCATTAACTATTATTTAGGAGGGCCTAGCAAAATTTTACTGTCTAAAACCTGCATAAGCAAACATGCTCTCCAAGTTGTTATTATAAAGTGTACATGGGCAGACAAGAAACACCTGCCTAAACTGGCATCTGGCCAGGACACAGGTGTTGATCTTTTTTTTTTCTTTTCCTTTTATGAAAAAATACTGAGGGTTTCCCACAACTGAGGCTCTGAACTCTTTGTTCTCTAACTTTTCCCAAAGCGGGTACCTTTGGGAGTGCAGAACTTTCTCGCAGGCTGCGCAAGTGGTACGTTGCTCTGAAAGGTAAAGTGCCACCTACTGAATCAGTAACTTAATTTCCTGCAACACACTGGATGTTTCCTTTGGAAGAGGACCACCTAATATCGATAGGGTCTGTTCCTACTTAATTTGAGGTCCAACAAAGACTTGAGGAGTAACAGCTGTTACTCCTAAATATGACCTGTATTTTTCAAACTGTCTAGACACCTGGGTGGGTTGCACACATTACCAGCAAAGCTAGTTAATCATGTCAAAATTTCTTTCTATAAAGGCCTGGTTTTGGTTTGTTTTGTTTAATGAGCTATATGGAAACCCAGGGGAAGACAGTGAATGAAGCAGACAAGTGGGGAAATTTGATCACTAAGGCTGACGTTTTGACATTTTTCATTCTGACCTGGTATAGACAGTGCACAAATTTTGAGATTTCAGAAGTTATTGGCTGTGGTGTTTGGTAACAATGCTGACACAGTAAACCCTTAAAACAGTAAGCTATATTGCTGTATCACATGTGGTCTCTGAAATGCTGTTAAATGAAAACTGCACAATAGGAAATTACAGCAATGAAAATTAGGCTTATAGAATGCCAGAAATGAAGTTTTTAATTGATTTTTGTAAAGGAAAACCTAGAAGAATGAGCACTCAGAGTCCTTATGATGCATCCTGCTTGGATAAATACAGACGTTTTCAATTAAAGTTCTCACAGATGCCAACTATCTATTCCAAAGTGAAGTGCTGTGTGATAAGATCTTCATTATTAGAAAGGAAAGAAGGTGATTCTTCATATGCAATCTGACATTTTTATTTGCATTTAAAAAATAGTCAGAAAAATGCAAATAAACCTGGAGTTTAAAAGGGCGACAGACATTTCTGGACAGGAACCCGCTCTGAGAACCTGCATCCTGGAGTTCAGACACTCTTGAGGTGGGCTTGCAGATCCACAGGAGAGCAATGCCTTGGAGGATACCTAACATTTAGAGTAAGAGACTTGTGGCACACGTGCTTCAGGTCTGCATTTTCTTGTGTTTATGTTTGTGTTCGCTAACTGTGTTTCAAACTTCATAATCAAGACTAACTGTGACCTTCACTAGAATAAACTTGTTTTCCTCTTCAAGGTTGCCTGGCACTAGACTAGCACTAATCTCAAGTACATTTCAGTAAGCACAAGGCATGTATGTTTCTCTACAAACAGCAAATGCAAATAAAATAATATTATGGTCATACAGGTAGGATACCTGCAACCTAAACAAGCATGAGAATCCCAAGATAAGCTGTGATGCGTTTCCCAGAAAGTTTAACTGGGAGTCTAGGAGAATCGGGCACCAGCATTAAATACTATCTCCCCAGATGGGTGTTAAACCGTGTTTTCAGGAAGGGACGAACACTGAAAGAGCAGATCCAACTTTGGAAGAAGCCAAGGTGCAAAAAGATTGTTGGTCAGGAAAAGCCTTTGACATATTAATCTCTTACCAGATGCATTTGGCAAAGGTTCAGAATCATTCTTGGGAAAACAAAGAGGAGAAGATTTAGCCTAGGGGCTGGTTCAGTGTTCTGATCGTGGACCCGGCTGTTCAGCTGTTTGATAAGGGCTGGTAGGTACAAGCTGACAGCTGAGGCTGAACCTGCAACCTTGCTGTATCGCCAAAATGGCAGGCTGGGTATCTGATCAACAGTTAGGGTGGTTTTCTTTGGTTGGTTTCCCAGTGGTCAGCTGCTCCAAATGGTGCTAGAAATAGTGTGAGAGAAGCAGTATGCTGCAGACTGCTCTCAGTTTCTAAAGTCTCTCAGATATCTTTCTTGCCAAATTCTCTTGGAGGGAGATTGTGTAATCAAACCGGGTTGCATGTAAAAACACACTTGTGTACGTCCAGGCGTGCATGGTATTGCCAAAGTGGACAGACTGTCCTACTTGTGCCTGCCAGAAAAGTTGTGTTTTGTCCAGCGGAAAAGAAAACATCCTTTTCTCTTTGTGCTTTGGAATTTGTCTTTTCAGACTCTGAACTCATTAGCAGTGTCTCTGTACTATGACAAGTTTGGCCATCTTGGGTCAGGACCGTGGTCCAGTAAATTGAGTCTTGCAACAGTAGCCAAAACTCAGCTGTTCTCCACAGAAAGTTGCCCTCTTGGTAATGTGGCAGATGCTTCAAAGATTGCAGAGAGCATGCAAGAAGAAAGGGAGCAAATCATTATTTTGTAATATACAGTCTTTTGTGCCAGTTGTTCTTTGCACTATAGAAGACAGCATCTGCCTCTAAACAAAGTCGACAAAGAGGGAATAGTTTCATAACTAACATGTTTAATAGATGAATTTTAGAACACAGGCAACAGAGGTGATTTGCACAAGGCTTTTGTTTCCCTCTTTACTGCCTGCATTGGATTAAAATGGCAGACTTCCTTGGATTGTATTTTAAGATGAGACTACCAACTGTAATTGGCATTCATTAAATATGGCCCATGCTCTGCATTCATGTTTGGAGGCTGCCACAATGGCTGCATGAGGAAAAACCCACATTAGACACTAGCAAAGTAAAATAGAAGGTCTTGGCACTCTTGAGGATCACAGAACCCAGGGTTGCTTCTCCCCTCATAGACCTCCGAGTCAAAATACTTTCAAACTGCTCAGAACTTCTGCCCATCATCCTTACCCAACTCTTGCCCCTGCCAACGCTGTACAAAGACAGTCCATGGCCAGCCTGATACTGCTGTGTTCTCCAGCTGCTGCCTTATTCATTGAACTGTCCCTGTGTGGTTTGAGCACCGCAGCACTTCACTAGCCAAGCGGCTATGCATTAGGTCTAATGCTTCACTTAACACAAACTTTCTGCTTCAACAAGGAGCCAGTGGCTCCTTCTAAAAGGGGAAGGTCTCATACCTTAGTGTAGCTTGTCTTTAAAATTTGGCAGCTGCTGTGTAAAATTATAGGGTGACTCCGTCAAACTCTTTTTATACACTGCCCTGGGTGATGGTGCACTGCTCATTAAAGGGAAGAGAGCAGATGGAGCCCAGAAGTTTGTTTTGCTCTTTTCCTGCTTAGCTCCATGTCTGGAAACCTCCTAAAGTCTGTCAACTGGCAGTGAAAAATGAGTGCAGTGTGAAGGCCAAACAGGTGGCTGCAACACAGCCATTCCAAGCGCAGTAGGCACCGATCACTGCCCGGCAGAGCCTCTGTGGCAGCAAAAGGGCAGACCGGGGTTCCTGCTATCTACCTCCCTGCTTTTATTTTTTGCTGCAGGCAGAAACAAAAAGATTGTCAGATGTCAGTGTCAACATGACATTTTGCTGCATCTGTGACATTCGGAGTCTCTCTGCATGAAAATATAGCAGCTCCCAGTTCCACGGATTTTCTTGGAAGGGCAACAGCTGCCCCTCTCCAGCCAGGCTTTTCAGTTGGGTGACCAGTTTGTTTGCAGACTTCCTTGTTGGGGAGATGGACAGGGATATGTTTAAAGCAGCCAAACAAAGGTGGGAGGAGAGGAAGCAAAAGGAGATGCTCTCCTGAAGCCAAATTGTTTTGGGGGTGTGGCTGGGAGGGGGAAGTTGTGTTGTTTTGTTTTGTTTTCTGAGAAAACATCCCTACAGCTAAGACAAACAAAGATGCCTGCTCTAGATCTTGTTACCTTTGGTCTCCTTGGGCCCCGTGTCAGTTCCCAGATTATTTTTATGAACTGTTTAATCCAGGGCTTTTATTTCCCCTGTAAATAAATGGTATTTCAGATTCCAGGACAGCTTCAGATACTAATACCAGCTGTCTAGACAAAGAGTGGCCCATGGACATGATCATAAATAAAAATAGTCTTGGGGCTTTGGGTTGGTTTTTTTTTCCCTTCCTTCTCTTGTCAAACTAGCTTGCAGACAGAGACTGGCAGGAGAGGCTGACCGTGTGAAGGCAGGCACAGCACAGTTCTCACCTCCTTTGCCATCTCTTGGAGGGGACTGGAGCTGGCTGGGGCCATGCCAGGGGATGCTTGGTGTCTCAGAAATGTAAAGTTTCCAGATAAGGAACCAGGGGATGGAGCTGACAATTACATAGCACATCTAAGATTCACAGAGGAGCACTGGAAATGTTTTTATGTCTCCCATGGCTTTCACTCTACAGATCTTCAGCTGGCTTTTCCTGCAGGAAGGGGAAAGTTTCTTGCAGCTTCTGTTGTGCAGAGCCACTGTGCAGCTCTCTACAGAACCTGCCACCCCCAAGCGTTGGGAGCGTGCAAGAGAGAACAGTGTGCTAAGACATGCATTTATTAATTGTAGGAATCAACAGCCTTTATAAAATGTGGACATGTAGCTCAGATCGCCAAGGGAAGTGCTGCATTTCTGCCTTTTTGTCAGCCTTTTCCATGCACCTGGCTTGTATGTTGCTCCCTTTATTCATCCTACTGAGCAGTGTTAATTGCCAGCAGCTTCTTCCACTGGGGTTTTTCAAAGCAAGTTGCATTCAGTAAAGAATTATTCCCCAGATGTACTGTCGAGTCACACAAGGTTGATACTAAGATCTGTCTTTTATGGAGCAGGAAAACTGTGGAAGAGAACAAATTAAATGACTAAATCTAAACCCTCAGAGCCTGTGATGGAGAGGCGAGTAGGACCAAAGAATCCTGGACTGTTCTCCCTTTGCAGAGATGATCTCTCTGATATCAAGACTTGTCTTGCTAAATTTCCTTTTCTGATGCTATTTAAGGAAGCATTGATACTCACTTAAAGTATGTACTGATCTTTTTCTAATGGCGGAGCTGATGCCAAAGTGCATCACAGGCTGAAGAAATAGATCACTTCTTCCTGCAGCACTGCTGCAGCTGTCAATAACATTCTTTCGCACGCTCCTAGGATGCCTGCCTATGGCTTCTCTACAGGCCACACGTACCTGTCACAGATGGATGGGGATATGCACATTCCCAGCTGACTTTTAGGTGCTTGACCTACCTTTTTATTGCCAAAATCCATAAGCAAGGAAAAGAGGAGTGAAAGGAGAGGACTTTAAGAATGGACATGCACTAGCAGAATAGTCTGATGGCCTGTTGGCCTGTACTGCACTTGCTGCCACCTGACGGTGTTGTCAGTATCTTGTTGCAGAAGTAAATGCTGGGGTTTTTTTTCTCTTAATTGTACGTTTTCTATGTTTAGGAAAAGACAAACATTTGGAGCTGTCCCCATGTGTCCCACTTTTTGTAGGCCTGCTAAGACAACACCGTGGTAAATGTCTCCCAGGGGGATCAGGCAGGGCTTTGGTACAACAATGAGTCTTGCACTGCTAGGAACAGATCACAGCCAGCTTCCTAAAAAAACTGTTCTCAGGACATCTAATGTGAGAGTTTAGCGCTAACGGTCGACAGGAGGGCTGCCTGGAACAAAGATGCAGAGCTGACGAGAGCTAAGCCTGTATAACATGCTACATAAATATCACAGAACAGTTATTTACAGTAACAGCTCCCACTGAAGTGCTGCCTGCACGTTGAAGAATGACAGTACTTAAAAAGAACAAGGAAAAAGAAACTGTCCTGATTATGGGAAATTCAAGGTGCAATACTCTAAGTTTCATATAGCAAACCCAGATTCCTGGCAAGAAAACCTATATGTATGTGATGTATCTTTTACAAACACATGTATATGTTCATTCTCAGCTGTTCAACATTAAAAAATTATATTCTCTAGCTGCTTGGCAACAGAGCTGATTTATGTCCTTTGTTTCAAATGGGGGAGATACGCATGAGGCTATGGGTGAGAAGTGATGTTTAAGTCACTTCATTTAAGGTCCTTACAATCTTTTTATTTGGCTCTACTTTCTAGAAATTACACACATGGCTTAGTAGTGACCACCCAAGGTTCCTCACAGATGAAGATCTCAGCTCTAATGTCACTCAGAACCACTCTCTTGGAGCTGAAAGGATTCTGCCCACCTGCTTATATTTCTCATCTACAATCTTGGACCCCTGCTTATGCATCAGGAAGGTCTCCTTACAGCAGCTGCAATACATGCTTATTGGCTCAGCTGCAGAGATGCATCTAATCCCCTGCCAGGATCCTGAGGCTGCAGTAAGGGAGGCACACAGTACTGATTCCCTTTCCGTCTGCCCAAACAGGAGAACTTTGCTTCTGTTTGTAGGAGTATGGGAATGAAAAACGCAACTGAAGTCGCATGTTTCTTTTTTATGTTTCAGTACCATCTGTGGCACCTCCCTGTGCAGGCTCTGTGCACTAAGCAATTACCTTTACTTCATGTGAAGGGCGCATAGGTGGAAGGGAAGGAAACTGAAATTGCCATAAAAAAGTATGGTTAGCTGTGAATTTTTAATAGTTCTACACCTTTCTCATCATTGTCAACAGACTTATGAGCCATAGGTGTTTAAAGTAATCTTTCATCTTCCAGATAAATGCACTGGTCAAGTAGGTATTATATACACATTGAAAATAATTGCTCACTTGCAACCCCAAAGCCTCTGAATTTTCTATTCTAATACAAACACAGAAATCCCTTCCTGCCTGTCAGTAGCATCTCCTTCTACCTGAAAGTTTCATGGAAATCTTTAGCATTAACTGAAAGAACAAGCCTTTTTGAGACAGTGATGGCTACGTCCACTGGGAATTATCCTCCTGTTTGCACCCGAGTCTTATTGACTAGGGCGGAAGCAGCCAGATAGCCAACTGGATCCACGCAGTTACCATCACAGCCAGGCCATAACCAGCCCATGAAATGAATAGCCTAGCTGCAAATATCCCTGGGGAGCCGGACAATATTTTTAATTACCTGGAGAAGGGTCTCTTCAGATTTTCACAGCAGAAAGCATTATACAGCCTGTCAGGGCCCCAGGCAGCACTTCTTTCCAGGGACCTGATTAGATCTTCCCAAAAGGCCTCTTAAAGAAGGAATAGTCAAGCAGAAACCATTTTAAAGGAACATTTATCATCGTCCTTATACCCTGTGATGACTCATATGGCCTTTGCTACACTGTGTAGAAGGAATGGAATTTATTGCTTGACTCTGGAAGACAGGGCTAGGAGCCAGAGTGGCATCCGCTTGGAAACTGCCGTGCTCTTAAGCAGACAAGATACTTGTGTGTAGAACACATTCTCTTCTGATCTGAAATAGTAGTTGTACTTTATAAAAAACAGATGAGCAAGGCTACAGTGAAGGGCCAGCGCACTCACGTCAACAAGGGATGAATAGCATACAACAGTGCCTAGATATCAGAAAAACAAGGACTTGCCTTACAATTTTAATGACAATTGTAATTAGGAATGGGCTTATGCTAAATCCTATTGATGTCAGTGGCAAAGCTTGATTCAGTGATCTCACCGTTTGCCTTCCTTTGGCCTCAGCTCAGGAACATGCTAAGTTCAGGTTTTAACACCTGCTCCAATTTAAACACTCACATAGGTGACCTCTGTAAAGAACACTTGAGTTAACTTTGTCTGTTGTTACCACCAGTTCAAAGCTAGTGTCCCTGAAGGGAGATTATTGCAGAAAAAAAGACAGAAAATCACAAAGCTTAAACAGCTTTTGGTGGGTTGCTTTTCTCTTGACAAATAAAGGGGCAGTTATGTACTACAGAGCAAAAAAAGGTTAAAATTTTCATGTTCCCTTTTAAATATTGGAAGAATCATGCTCATACAATTGTATTGAACATGGATATTATTTCAGAAGAAGCAAAATGATACAGTTTGATGGTTCCTGACCAAAAAGAAATTTGGAACTCTCATTTTGTGGGAAATATCAACATTTCAACATTTTTCCAATACTGTCATTTTTAAGAAATCCCCAAATTCCTGCTCCCAACCAGCCTTCCTGGCCAGCAATATTAGACACAATGCCAAAACCCAGCAGAAAGAATGTCTTTTAATAGTGTACGCACACCATGTTTATAAAACCTGCACTTTGTTTTTAGTTGACTCTTCGAGAGGATGTACAACTTCCTCAGCGTTTCATTTCCATAGGTTCTCCAAAGGCTTGGGGTATTCCAAGCTGGCTGTGAGCCAAAGCAACCATAAATCAACCATGACAAGAAGTTCCCTTCTCCTCTGTGTTGCTTCCCCACAACAGCATTTTGGGGAGCATAACGTTTTCGTTGTATATGCACCACTGGCCTCTGCCAGGTCCTTTCTTTGGCGCTATGATCTCAAGGAATTTTTAAAATAATCATTCTATGCAAAAGGCTTATCTAGTCCATGGAGCCTGCTCTGGCACCACTCAGGGAAGTGGTGCTGTGATGCAAGGGCAGTGGTGGACGTGACAGAGAACTGTGTTTTAGCATCATTTTGCTAGGCTACAGTCTTTATTAGGATGCAAAATCCAGGACTAGAGCCTTGTTCTGAACTGAAATGTCTTACAGATAAGCCCTGGAATGTATGTGAGAAGACCCAGAAGGGACTTCTTTCACTGGAGTTGCTGGAGTTGGGGCAGGGAAAAGATTTGGACTTCTTTTCTCACATACAGGGAAAGGCCTGGAAGGCCTGGGTGTTTTTTTCTTTCTTCTAGGAAATTGTCTGTCCCTTTTAGCCTTTCCAGAAGGTAACAGCAGGTAGTGGAAAAAGTATGGAGGTCAGAAAGACAGCAGCATTTCTGTGGGCTGGTATGGTTTCTAAACCTGGTATGTATTACTACAGGGCAGTGTCTGGCTGGTGAACCCACAGCAGATATATATAGGCCAGGAAAAAACATAGAAGTAATAAAATATAAGTGTCCTACCATGGGATGTGGCGCTTCTGCCAAAAAGACAGTCTGTCTCAGGGCTGCCTGGTGCACAGTTCTCCCACAGAGTTCTCCAGTTCAGTCCAGGGCATGCTTCCTCCTCCAGGCATCAGATCAGATCTGCTGATTCTCCTCTAGGAAGGTGAGGCGAGACCAGCCAGGAAGCTGGTGCCATTACAGTTGTCTCATGAATTTCCCTGTTTTGCTAGCAGCCAGGGCAGAGGAATGGCAAAGGGAGGGGGAATGGACAGATGGATTTTCCAGGTAACACCTGGTGAAAGAGGGACGACAGAGTCTCACTCAGAACAATGGGTTTGTTTTGAGCTGCTTGTCAGGAACTGACCTCTTTCCCCTCTCATACTCTAAGCATGTGATGCTCGGGGTCCTTGTTTTCTTTCTACTCTCCCTCCCTGAGATAATTTTTTCTCTCACTTGGCGCAGTGATGCATACAGTGTCCATCAGGTCTCCTTGATATCAACTCCTCCGCTGGTGTCTCTACGGGTGTGGAAAGACTGTGAGGGTGGACTCTAGTTGCAGAGGCCAGGTTATAGTAACTCCTCTCCTAAACCAGCTGCCTCCTCTTGCAGACAACCTCAGGCTTTTGGCAGATACGGTGGCTATGTGAGGGTGGATGTGTTTAATTCCCTTTTGCCCACCACCTGAGCACTTTGTGCAGGGCAGGCACACTTAGGAGGACAGTTATCGTTGGGGCTGCAAGGAGAGGAGGTGCAGCACTTGCTTGAGTTCTGGTGAAGGAAAATGCAAGTGCAAGCCTGGTGGGGAGGATACAGCTGCATCCTCTTGAGTGTACAGGCTGTAGCGGATATGGCCCTCCCTGTCAGGGATCTGTTGCTGTTCTACTGGCTGCTTTCTCCGGAAGCCATAGCCATGATACACCCACTAGGAATGAACATTGCTCACAACCTCTGTAATCAAAATATAATCTGAACCCACAGTTACAGCATGTCCCGTACTCAGAGCCCCTCTGCTGAAATCCTAGCCGAAGCAATAAAGTGTGGGTAGATGGGGGGGAGCAAGCCAAGGACAGGCCTCAGGCTCTGCTCTTCACGCTGGCCTGGCAAGTTCTGAGAAGGGTCCTGATATTGTGTTCATCCTTGTGGCAGCCACCGCAAGTCTGCCTCTAGCCACACAGTGTTGATGTGCCATTCTAGGTCCCACATAGCAAGCAACAGCTGGCCTGTCGCTGCTGTGAGATTTCAACACGTTGTGTTGGTATTGTACAGGCCTCACTGTGCTGCTGCTAGGCCTTATTGGATTAAGGCTGTAATAGCATTCCATTTCCTCAGTCCCACCAGCACAGAAGCCGCTGCCACATCAGCACGACATTGTTCTACCCTGCGGATGGGCCAAAGGGACTGTGCCCAGGATCACACTGCTGCTGTTCCTCTCCTAGACAGCACGCTCTCCACAGCTTGGACGGATGCTAGCTGTCGCGGCATGTCGCTGGCCATGTCGGCAGGATGCTGTCTAGGGTTGTTAGCGCTGCTTCTTTAGATAGTCGGCACAGGCTGATCCTGGGACCTGGCGTGGGGGGGAAGCTGCACTAGGCTGTGCTGAAGCAGTCCCAGAGCAGTCCTGCAGTTGTTAATGTGGCACTCACCTCCCCACGTTTTCCATGACCTGAGCAGGCTGGCAGCTCCTTCCCGCCCTCACGGCCTTGTCAGCAGGCTCTGCTCATCTCTGCCTGCCTCTCTGAAGGAGAGGGACATTTCCCTGCTCTGCAAGCTGCCCGGCTGGGCAGCAGCCTCTCCCTGCCACAGCTTTCCACTGCTGCAGGCCTGCGCTGTAACTGCACCGTGCTGTCCTTGCCTCTGAGGGCTGGGGAGAGCCGGGGCCTGGCCTGCACGCAAGCCAGCTGTGGCACCTGCTTGCCAGGTGAGGGTGAGGAGGTGCAGAGAGGGTGAGCAAATCCCCACGCTCCCCTCTCTGTCCACAGCAAGGGAGAAATAAGAGCAAAAATAAAGTGTGTGTTTTTAGCCATGAGGCTAAATAGCTGCCAGAGCAGCTTCCCAGTGGCCCCCTCAGAGAGGAACAGTAAATGCAGCCTGGTAGATCTTCTGAGGGAAATGCTCTGGCTCCACTGCAGAGGACAGCAGAAGAGCCCTGCGGCCTGCGTTACGTGAGGGCAGGCGAGACATGCCCATGGTCTCTGCTGGTCGTAATGCCTGGATGCAGGCCACGTGAATCATCAGCCTCCTCCCAAGCACTCCTCCCTGCTCTCACACTTTGCAGCTGACAGGCCGCTGCTTGGAGTAACCGCCCGTGGCTTCCTTGCCCGGGGGACTGGCCAGCCATGGGGAGCGGCACGAGAGAGCAGAGGGCAGCCACGACCCAGGCTGCACCGTTCAGCATGTGCTTGCCAAACCTTGGTTTTCTCAGCCAGTCACAGAATTGCCATGACATTTTGTACGCATGATGGCCTGCAGTCATGGGAGGCCCTGGACAGGGTTAGAGGGGGGATGTGTACATAAAGCTGCGTGGTAAATTTGGAGTATCAGGGATTGTGCATTCACACACAAAGGAAATTCATGGCAGTAAAGTTCCTTAGGAAAGTTGTGAGGGTCTTTGTTAAGGGGAGGGACAACACTAGCCTAAGCACCTGTGCCACAGCATGCTTTGTCCTGATTTACAACTAAAAAAGAATAGAAAGATATAAAAAGAATGAAAATAAAAGAGAAAAATCATCACAGTGTCTGTAACAGCAGAGATTGGCTTCTCATTCTCTGTGCAGAAAAACAATCCTGCAAATGCCAACAGCAGCTGAGGTCTCCTTGTGCTTCTCAGGAGCTGCCTGTTAGGAGTTTTCACCATGGAGGCAGGAGAACAGGGTACACCTGCCTCTGGGCACCACTGAAAGGAAGTGACTTTAGCCTTCAAATGTGCGTAGTGGCTAAGACCTGCCAGCAAAGCTTCTGCGTGGAAATTCTCCTGGGAAGAGGTCAGGAAGGTACTTTTCAAATTTTATGGTAACTGAAATCACAAAAAGGGGACAAAGAAGGGAAAGGGGCTTTTTTTTTTTTTAAACTCGGCTTGGTTCTAATTAGGTGATGCAAATTCTTCAGATGAACTTTGGGTCTGAGGGGGAATATAAGGTTTTATAGAACCCGGCGTGAGGTTGTGTGTTTTGTACCTTGTCTCCTAGCAGCAAAAACCACATGGATGTGAGAGGCTGTTTTATGATCCGCCAGGGCTGTTGTTGGACAGGCTACAGTGAGCAGAGTTATTCCAACCACGTTGGATTGCTGTTCCCTCCCTCTTTCTTTCTCTCTCTTTTCCCCCCCCTTCCCTTCTTTTTTTTTTTCCTTCTCTCTTTTCCTTTTTTCTTTCTCTTTTTTTTCCCTCCCCTTCCTCACGAGGCAAGTGTGACAGGGGATGGATGCTTTCCTCTTCCTTGTGCCAGAACTCTCTCACTGGACTTGGCGTCAGCATGCTTCTCATCTCCCTTGCAAACACTTTTCCCTTGCTGGCTAGGATTTCACCAGGCATTTCTAAAGAGGCAGTGAACTACGTTGGTTACTCTTTCAATTGCTCATCTCTTCAGTGTTTCCAAAAAAAAAAAACCAACAACCCAAAAAACAACTTTGTCCTCATGCTGTGTAGCAAGTTCCATCAGAGGATTTCTAAGCAGCCTGGCAAACATTAATGAGCTCAGCCTCACAATGCCCCTGTGTAGGAGGGAAGGGCTGTCATCTCTATTTCACAGCTGGGGAAACTGAGGTGTGGGGAAGCTAAAAGATTTGCCTGGGCACACACAGTGTCTCAATTCCACTCTGACCTGGGTTGACTTCCCTTCTTGATGCTTTAACCTGCTCAGGTTGATTCTGTTCTCCCCCCCCCCCCCCCCCCCCTTTATACTCTGACTGCAGTTCTTCCTGTCGCTCTGGTGGCTTTGCAAGTTGTGATTACAGAAATAACATCCTCCCATCTTCTCTATTCTATCCCACTCCGAGTCAGTCCTGGGAAGACCTATTCATTGAACTACGTGACTGTTTCTTTTTGTTGTAAAGGAGCTTGTAACTGCTGCTCCCAGAGAGAGACAACTTCAGATCTGCATCAGAGCATCACAACAGCCCTCTGTTACATTCATGTTTCACACTTTTCCTTATACTGCCTTTTCTCTCTTATTTTCTGCTTGTTAGGCCCATGCAGCAGAACTAAATATTGACAGATAGTCTTGCATTTAGCACCAGTTCTGGTAGAGCCATTCAGTGTAAGGGCAGTATCAAATTGTTCCCCCTGGCTTTGGAAATATCACCTGCGCAATTTTTTCAGCTCACCTGAAGTTCAGTCCAAAGAAAACTGAAAGAACTGTGAGTGTTTGCATGGGCTTTAGAGGCCTTTGGGTTATAATCCAAACCACATACTGAAAGATTTCGAAGACTTTTGAGTAAGAGTCTTCCCTGCCCTTCCCCTCAATTCACAGGGCTTCACAACACCAATAATTCCCAGCTTCTTCACTCTTCTACAAAACATAGCGGAGAAAAATCCCAGCAGAGGAAATGCAATTGCAGTGCAGCTTCCTCTCCATGGAATGCTTTTGGGCTGTTCTATCAGCTGCCACCCACAGTTCTGCGTAAGACTGAAATCATGAGTCATGGCAGAAGGGAGCAGAAAGCCTGAGGTATGGACCAGGAAGTGGATTTGTGGTTAAAGATGCGATGCTGAGATACGGCACTGGCTCCAGACAGTCAGAGGTGCTGATGCAGAACACAAGTCATGGTTATGAATGAAGAGCTGATAGCATCAGATATGAAATGTGGGTGTCCCTCAAAAGACCATGTGTGACCTAGGAGCGCGGTGATGAATTGCGTTGGTTACAGAGAGGGTCATTTTTACAGCTTTTACCACCTCATTTGTTTTAGCCTGGGTTTAGGCCCTTTGACTGTCTGTCTGCCCAAACAATTATTGGTCCACTGCAAATTAGTCTAACGGAAAGGAAGAGGTTCCTAAGTCATTAAGTTCCTGCAAGTTCCATTGAAATGGCACCTGGTCAAGGACAGAGATCCTCTTTGTGGTAGTCTCTACTGGGAAAGGTTGCCTTGTGAGTTCAGTTCCCAAGAATTCAGATTTTGCCTCCAACATAGGAAGAGCTACACCTTATTAGGCACGACAGAATCCAATCACAAGACATACATACGCAAGAAATCAGGCTTCAGTTAGTTCCTCTGCTAGTACAGATACGCCTACCTGTAATACATGCCTGGTCTTTGTAAATACAAGGAATTGCTTGCTTGCTGCTTATTATAGATAGAGAATGAATTTGACTTTTAGGCTAATTCACACACATCACTTGGCTGTTAAGTCTCCTGGGTCCCCGCCTCTTGTCAGATGCAGTCAGTGGTGTAACACACTTCTGATTTGATTTTTCAGAGGTGCTGAGCACATTGCATCCCATGAAGCCACAGGGACTTATGGTTGCTCAGCATCACTGAAACCAAGCTAGGAATGCATGTTCCCAATCCTTCGCGCATATTGTACCTTCCATCCGAAGATGTCTTGCACATAATAAAGGGTAGAGAAAGAACTACCAGCTCCATTTTTATCGCTGGGGAAACTGAGACACAAAAGGTCCCACAGTGAGCCAGTGGTAAAGCTGGAAAAGAAATCCATGGAAGTCTGACTCCCTTTCTTCCATCTGGCACGCTGGGCCTCACAAGCCAACATTAGTGGAGAATCAGAGTAGTGAAAAGGTGGTAGGTACTCTGTCACAAGCCTGAAGCCGGGCAGTATCTGACCCATCTATTGATGGGAGTAAGGGAGTAAATCAGAAGAAGGACCACAGCATGCTTTTAGTCTACCTTGTATTATTTCCTTAAACATCTGTTACAGACCACTGTCAAAGAAAGATACTTGCTAGAAAAATGGTCTGACTCAGTGTGGCATTCTTTATGAATCCTGGAGCAGGAAGAAAACACAAATTAGCTTTTCGCCTTCCTGCCCCTCAGAGGGGGAAACTGTGCATTGTCCTGTCTTGCTGTAAGTGGAAACAGGCTGCTCATGGAAAGAGTCTGTTCTGAGACGAAAACATCTGGCTCAGCTCACTCCTATCCAGCCCAGGCTGGGATTTGCACCAGTTGTTATCTGAATCTTCTGAGCGCTTGTTTGTATTCTGCCAAGGCTAGCACCAAGCTTTTATTCATAGTGGGGATGTTATTCACAATGTGCACATCCAGGCAGGGGTGGAGAGGACTTGATTGATCGTGGTGATGGCTGATTGTAATGACAGCTATGTCTCATCATCAGTAAACTCAAGGCCAAACTGCAACGTATCAATGTCTACCTAAAGACATGTGGTCCAGAGATGCCCGTTTCAGTCCTGGATACAAAGGATATGAAGGTGAGGAGGCCTGTCTGTAGACTGAGCTTTTGCCTTAGCTCCTTTTTTTGATTTTGGGCCAGGCAAAACATTTTAATCTGTACGTATCCTGAATGTTAGGCTGTCAACTCTGCCCTAGGCAGATGGCAGTGAAAAGTGACGATACTCCTTGATCCAGTGGCTCCTTGGATTACCCTTTGCTTCCTAGTGGCATGGAATTGGCCAGGATTTATTTGCCACCGCCAGAGGAAATGTCTGTGATGAATTTTTTTCCCTGCACAGCCAGTTTGCTATGTGTGAGACAAGTCAGGTCACAAGTCAGCCAGAGTAGGAAGTTTGCAAAAGACACAGACCCCAAAGAATTTGCCGGCTTTGCTTGTGACCATAAGGATACATGATTCAACATGTTAGAGGACTATGACCCAAGGCACTATCTAGGGAGATTTTGAATACAATGCTGCTCTCATTCACACTGGTATAAAGCTGTTGGTTCCTTCCTAGTGATTAGACAAGTATAACTGGCTCCTTTTTGGTATGAATAAATCACCAGGGAAGTTTGCTGAATGATGGGGAGAATCAGCGGAGTTGAAACCCCTACGTTTGCTCCTTGTTCCTTTCTGCCAGGTTAAGATTGCTGCGTGTACATATGATTCCTGCACATAGCTGGTGGCCAAATGCCACCCAAGCTAAACATCAGAGGCAGAAAAATCAGCTTTGCTTAAAAAGAGAAGGACAGGCATGGAAAATCCCCCTAATTATTGTGAATTGCAGCCAAAACCACTTGAAAGCAGAATAGTTCATGCTGGTTAAGCAGACTTCATAGGTTGAAAATGTCATGTTTAATTAGCAAATCACTTTCTTAAGGTCACACAGACAAACCAGTGTAAGGTACAACATACAGCCACAGCAAGAGGTATATGTCAAGGTTGCTGGAAGCAAGCTGAATGTGCAGGAACCTCAGTGCAGACGTGTTGTCTTGGGAGCCCTGGAGCAGCTGGTGTTCTACATTTATGCAGAACGGACCCTTCCGAGAGCAGAGGTGACACTGGAAATGTCAGAGGAGCACGAGTGTTTAATCTGTAGGAAATCATCTAGCTCTGGGTTCTTGCAGAAGTCCATCTGACTGAATTCATAGTGAACAGGCATCCGGCACCCTTTTCATAGTTCCTCCCCTCTTGGGACAGTGTTCCACTGGAGATAGATAGTCCAGGGTTTGTACTACAAGTTATTCTAGGAACGATGAATCTGTTCTTCTAGACCAGGCTTTCTAAGGCTTCCTGTGCTTGAATTCAGGTGAGTGGAGGACTGGGGTATAGGGATCCCTTGCCCTTTCAGGTGTGGTTCAGTCTCTGCCCTGTACATGTTGCTCTGCAGCAAAATACGGTTCCAGAAAAGAGAGGGACAGGCAGCTGTGGTTTGGGTGGGTTTGCTTCCCCTCTGATTAAAGTCCCACAAGTACTGTGTGTAACTGCAACTAGCAGCAACACCTGTGCATTTTTTTATCTCGGGAAAATGCACTTTTTCATGAGCCAGAGTCTCTGTTACCATTCCCTGTGCGTGGCTATTGACCACTAGGAAAAAGAGCGGAAGAGGCTACTTAACACATTTACTTATTTCTTATCCACTGGTCTGATTTAAAGCACTGGTGGAAATCAGTGTAATTGATGACACCGACTTCAGTAATCTCTTATGCTCATCTCTCCCCAGGTATAAGAGAGGGCGTAAGGTGTGATGCATGAGCAAATTATGCTTTAGACTGGAGCACACACTGTACATAAGTAACGAGCCTGGCCGTGTGCACCAGACAGAATGGCACACAAGTGTCCGAGCCCGCTGTCCCAAGCCAATGGGCTGCCAGAAGTCTGTGCTGTACCAGCTGAAGGTATTTCTGAAGGGAACAAAGTCTGCCCCATTAAAGTGATCAAATCCAACTGCATAGTATGTCTGTCTGCTGACATCAATGGATTGATACCACAGATGGAATTGATCCCGTACCTCAGACTGGCTCATCTCAGCATTTCTGAAGTGATTTATACTAACGGCTGGATTCACTTTTCTTGCTGCTCTGCCCCCTTGGTTTTGTTCTTCCTTGCCTCTCTTTCCCGCTGTATACTCTTCCTCCCTGTGCAGGTCCCCTGCCCTGCACTCCTCCTCTGCCCCCCTCCTTTTCCCACCACATGTGGAGAGGATGACACCCTCCTGCAGCCACCTCGAAGGCCCCTGTCTGGGCTGTGAACAGAACAGCTTCGTGCCAGAGAGGGGACCAGACAGTGCCGTGGTTCATTCCTCCTGCTCTGGCTCTGCTTCAGAGAGCTGAGGCAGACAGCCTTGCGCGAGTGGTGCTGCCCACATGGCTTTGTGGAGAAGCAAGGAACGGGCTGTAACTAATCAGGATTACACCGCAATTAAATAAAAGACAGAGAGAGAGTGCCCTGCAGAAGGAAGGGAAAGAATGGCCGTGAGGTCCCTGAGGCCCTAATCTGCACAGAGAAATACTGCTATAATATTCTACAGCGCTTTTTACCCCCAGGCATTGCACATATTTTCACTAAGACTGTTATTGCTGCCCTCTGTATATCTCAAGCAGAAAAAAATACCGTTTTCTACATGCAGGGTAAGAAATAATATGGTTTATCAGGGCTTTGACAATATTTTAGATAAATTGTTTGTGTCCTGCTTCTAGTTCCACTTCACTGTGGACTTGTCCAGCCTCTCCAAGCTGTTCTGGATTGCTTGCTGTGCTCTTCTGATCTCAGGAGACCTGTGAGCAGTTGTCAGCAATGTGTATACATGCTGGCCCATCTTATGCATTCCAACTATTCAGTAGTGGCCACAATATGCCATGCAGCTGGTCTGCTTTGCTTTCCGTGCTCTGCCTGCTTACAATTTCTTTTCTGTAGTAGAGACAATTGTATTTATTTTTTGTGCTTGGTTCATATGCAGCCAGTTACAGAGAAGCAATGTGAAGAAACATGATCCAATATAATGGTGTTTACTAAACATACACTAACATTTTATGCCTGACTCTGTACATCCTGCTAGTTTCTGGAGTGCCCCCTAGCACAGGACATTGTGCCAACAGAAAGCTTCCCAACTGTTTAAAGAAATACCTCTTCATTGCTCTACGCTACAACAAAGCGTATGCACTTGTATTTTCTTTCACTGAAACATAGTTCTTTCATTCACCTGCAGCACAAAAGGGAGTGAGAATGTTTGTTTGTGTATAGTAAAACAAGGCAGAAAAGAGATTGCTGTGGAGGGTGTGGGGATTGATTTCAGTTTCTCTCCTGCCAGAAATATTTCATTTGGGGGGAGAGGGGAATATCACTTCTGTGTGAAAGCCATCGGCCACCCACAAAGGCAGAGCCCAAAAGGCACCTTTCAGTCTGTTATATAATGTCTTTAAATCCTCCCAGTTCCTCGGAGTAAAGCGCCAAAGGAAGCCACGTGAGACTTGCTATTCCCCTCTTTCTGTGCTTGTGTTCGCTAGCAAAGAGTGCGGTGCTGGCCAGATGGTAGAGCTGCCAGACACATTATATCCACAGCTATTACACAGTGTTGGCACCCACGATGGGTACTAGCAAATAGCACTGGTGCCCGTTCCTGGCATTTCCTGGACTGCGCGGGAGGGTTTTCCGTAACTTACTGTCAGGGAAGAATGTGCTCGTTAATCGGTACAAATGCAGATAGAAATGTGTACTGCCTTTTTCTGATTTCATGGTGTCCTGCCAGCCTGGCACATAAATACTCTCTGTGCTCCACAATAACTAGAGAGTGAGTGCCCAGACCAGAAGCGTAGCTATCATCTGGACTAATAGGCTCTGGTTTTACCCCCTACCGCAAGACCCAGACAGATTCTTTAAACCCATTAAGCGTCTATGTAGTCATTTTAAAAATCCTGTAATCAGTGTTCTCTCTTTGCTTGCCAGTTAGAAATGTTTTATACTGCTTCCACCAGGTATATCGTCACCTGGTATAGGCTCATCATCTGCCACTGTCCAAACTGGACTTAGACTTATAAATTGTATGGCAAGAACAAAAGGGTTGTGCAGATCCTACACTTAAATGTACTTTGTTGGTGTAACTTAGCCTATGCTTCCTTAGTAGGATTAGGAAGAGCAGTATATGGTGCTTAAAAAGCGTAATTTTTCTACTGCTCCCCTTAGTCCTTCCCCTTTACTTGTTGGAGATAGACTGGATTTGATTCTTCTCCTTGCTGTACTTGAATAGTAGCTTTTAAGGGACTCCATCCAAAAGATAGTTTCCAGTCCAAATGCCCACTGATGTCAAGGAAGAGTTTCTGTGATTTCACAAGCAGAAAATGGTTGACTGAATTAACTGTAATTGTAGCAGATATTTCTGTCACTATTTTCCTGCTGAAAATGGTTAATTTTGATTACAGGGTCAATCTTTGCTCTTGCATAAAGCATAGAATGACCCTATCACAGAGGGACTTGTAATATCAAAGCCTCAGATGCAATACAGCAACTTCTTTAATTTCTTCATGCAGAAAGATATTAATCATTTTCTGTCATATTTCTTTTAAAACTAGTCCAAAGTACTTTTTTTTTTTTAATAATGTCATGCTTACGTATCTTATTTTGAGGGAGGAACACCTTTTCTGAATGTTAGCAACATGAGCCCAGCAGCAGCAAAACCTCCCGTTTTGAGATAAACCTTGGGTTTTGCAAAGCCATCTGCTGTCAGGTGTCGCTGCTGCTGCTGCTCAGCCACAGAGCTGGGGGGAGTTTCCAGTAAACACAGTTTCAGTCTCTCACATACGAGCTCTAGATGAACCACAACCACAGGCTATGGCAACTGTGGCAGCAGTGGACAGGAAGCAAGGAACATCTGGCCTTTGACTTCCTTTGAAGAGATTTGGGGTTAGGTTGTTCTCTTTTCTTTTTCTCCCTCCTCCCTTCCCCCCCCCCCCCCCCCCCATTGGCTTTCACTGCTGCTTAGTAGGACCCGGAGGCAGACAGGATTTGAAACCACACACCTCGAGGTGCCAGAGGAGACAGACACCAGGGTCAGCCCAAGCTCTGCTGTGCCTTCATGAGGTCGTTGTTGAAAAAGGGAGGGCTGACTCCTGATGTGGCCTTGTTAGGGTGTCCTGGTTTTGGCAGGGATAGAGTTAATTTCCTTCCTAGTAGCTGGTACAGTGCTGTGTTTTGGATTTAGGATGAGAACAATGTTGATAACACACCGATGTTTTAGCTGTTGCTGAGCAGTGCTTACACTAGTCGAGGACTTTTCAGCTTCCCGTGCTCTACCGACTGAGCAGGCTGGAGGTGCACAAGAAGCTGGGAGGGGGCACAGCCAGGACAGCTGACCCAAACTGGCCAAAGGGACATTCCATACCATGGGACGTCATGCTCAGTACATAAACCAGGGGACAGCTGGCCGGGGGGGCCGCTGCTCAGGGACTGGCTGGGCATCGGTCGGCGGGTGGTGAGCAATTGCACTGTGCATCACTTGCTTTGTGTATTATTATTATCATCATTTTATTTCAATTATTAAACTGGTTTTTATCTCAACCCACGAGTTTTCTCACTTCTACTCTTCCAATTCTGTCCCCCATCCCACCGGGGGGGCGGGGGGGGAGTGAGCGAGCGGCTGTGTGGTGCTCAGTTGCTGACTGAGGTTAAACCACAACATAGGGTCATCTTTACATAGCCTTTCTCCTTCCCCCCAGCTAATGGAGTTCATTTCTGTGCAGTTTCCATCTTCCCCTGCTCCCCAAATTGAACACACCCTCACTTGAGGACATAAAAACAGCTCCGTTCACAAGATGCTTCTGGGGCAATTAGCAATTTGTCTGGGCAGGATGTCACCTCGCCAAATAAGTCTCTTTGTCTGAATTTTTTTTTTTCTTCCTGGCTGATGGAGCTGTGGTTTGTTTACTTATTAGTATATGTTTTTTGCCTTTTATTCTAAGGAGAAGTTTTTGAAGTACAGGATCCTTTAGAAAGAATGAAGTCTAGTGAACACATTAGAAACGGGGATCATGCTGAGGCTGAATTAGTCTAGCCCACTAGCAGCAATGTTTAACACTTACTTAGCAGTGTTCAGGAGTAGCCCCCCAAGGATGTCTGTATCATTGCCTGTTACAGAACTAGGGAAACTGAGGCACTGATCAATGAATTGACCTATTGAATGGCCGTCAAAAGGCCAGTGTAGAGTTAGGAATCAAGCCACAGTCTCTTGAATTCCAGCCCAGAGCTTCTCTTCACAGGGACACAGTGCTTCTGGGTTTGGGTGTTGCCTAGTTTTTATGTTACTCTGTCTGCACAGGAAGCAGTTTACTCAAGACATGAATAAACATGAATAGTGCTCAGAGTTTGATTTTTTTTTTCTTTTTTTTTTTTTTTTTTCTTTTTAAAGCACAGTCTCCCAAAATAAATATTCCCTTGAGTCAGTTCAAGTTCTGGTAGGAAGAGTTTCCACAGAGTAAAGACTTTTACCATTAGAAGTGTACAAATGGTGGAGTCAAAATTTAAAAAAAAAAAATAGCCCCGTGATCATATAACTTGCTATATTAGGAACTTGTGTAATTGAGTCTTCTGCTCAGTAACTTCTGAAAATAGCTAGTATAGATACTTCAGAGGAAAACAGAACACTGTCCTCCCTTTCACCTGCCCCTGGGTCTCTATAATATAAAGACAATGGTGTAATGTTAATTTCTCTGTAATCTCAGCTGTGTCTTTGGGACCAACACTGTTACCCTTCCAGTCTTTTCTCTGCTGCCTAAAAATGGCCTAATCTCAGTTTTGCCTTCCCAGCTGAGGTTCCCCTAGGCTGTGACAAAGGGACACATACGCAGCACTGCCCTTTCCTCAGGGGATTCACTGATGCCTCTGGTACGTCTTTTCCCGAGACCTGGGGAGTTTGTCCTGAGCAAGTCAGCGTTGTGACTTTCCATCCCTTATTCACTTCGCTACTCTGACTCACTGGTGTGAGCTGACTGTAGCTTCTTTACTGAGCACAGTGCTTAAATTACACTAATTATTGTCACAAGGGCAGCATCGGTTAGGCACCTTCCTATTCTATGTCAGAATGCACTTTCCAAACCATGGTGTCAGGACAGGAGATGATCCCGATGAACGATGTCATCATTAAAGCCTGTACGTCTCTCTTCCTGCCATGCTGAAGAAAGGAAAGGGAACGGGAATTGGAGAGGAAAAGAACTTGGAGAGATAGGAGTTAATACCCTGTGGTGCAGACACCTCTAGGAAGGGAGGAGAGAGTGAGACAGATGAAGGGTGGGAAATGCAGTTTCCTGACGGAAGAACTTTGGCTGACACATTTGCTGTGAGTAACACAAACTTAGTGACCCCTGTCTGATAGCTATTTATAACTTCTCAACAATGATTCCCTTATCACGAGGCCACGGTCAGTGTCTGCGCACCAAGCAGGGGGAGAAATCGAGTCAGAAGTGGTGTTTTTACAACAGGAATAAGTGAATTGCCAAGAACCCTCTTCTCCACTGTGGGTGAGGCCATGGTCCAGCATGTACTCAGGATCAGAGAAAGGACCCTTGTGCTACCCACATACTGTGTAGAGCAAAGGCATTAAATACAAGCTGTCATGGCTCTTCACCAAAGCACACAGATCCATGACACTACCCCTTTGGGGAGGCACTCCCTAATTAGGCTGGGAGCAGTGCATCAGGTGAAAAGGTAGCCAGCAAGTGTCTCATTGGGACATTGCTGTTCTGTTGTGTGTCACGACCGTATGTGGTTTGAAGTTCACAAAAGCTGGCTAAATAGATAGATCGCCCATAGCGTACAAAGGTGTTCTTGCTTTACAGTGTAATTTACTGTCTGTTTATCTAAGGCATCAGATAACTAGCACTGAAAATGAGAAATGTACAAAGCTTAGATATAAAATTCCTAGAAAAATTTTAGGAGGCAAAAGGTAGTTGTGTAAAGCAGAATTAGCTCTGTTTCTTGTGTGCATGTATGAATTTCTCAGGAATCTTTAACAATAGAAAGTGTGTTGGATCTAGTTTGTTTGTATAATTTCCTTCCTTCCCAATCCTAAGAATTCCCTAGCAATCTTCTCATGCTGCTAAAGTTGTGCTGCATTACATATCAGTCTTACATACCATAAACATGATGTTCCTCCTTGTTCCTGAGCTACATATTACACTGAGTTTCTTCTCCAACCATAAGGTCGGTGTAGTTAGTACAATGTCCTGGAAGTCCCTGGCTGTGAAACAGGTGGAACGTACTTACAGACCTGACAACTACTGCGTATCCATATAGGTGCTACTTTCCTGTTAGCTATTTACACCTATAAAGATCAAGATTCCTTTGTAGTAGTGAAGTTGTGTGAAAGGCCGTAGAAAAAGACAGTGGAGTTGCTGGAATCCAATGGAGATTACAGTGTAGCTTCAGAGGTAATGACTAATAGCAATCTTCTAACGAAAGATCAGGGCAAGGTGTGTAATTTAACATGCTGATGTTCCTAATGGTTCCCTGAGAAGGACTAGCTGCTTCCTAACTTATGTCAATCTGGGGCCATTGTTCTGTGTGCGTGTGTGATAAATCTACCGATGGTAATGGTTCATGAAGTCTTCCCTAGCCCAGCTGCCAGGACTGTAGCATGCAGAGGTGAGAAATCTGTTATCTGGCAGGCAGGGTGTGAAATGCAGTGAGAATCACAACACCCAGTATAGCTCTGAATTTGTTACATTTTGAGTCAGGAAAAATTTGAAGCTTGAATTGAGATTTTTTTTTTTTCTTTTTTTGCTTTTGTCATTTTTATTTCTGTGCTCTACCACTAATTAAATGGGCATGTTAAGAAACTAATGTCTTTACATTAAATAACTTCTATGCTTAATATATTGTTTGGGCTCTGTTTGAATTTGACCAGAGCTGGCAGCAATGAAGAGGTAAGGAGAAGGCAGCATGGGAGTAAGGACGAGGATGCAGGCTGTGATCCAGTGGTGAGAAGAAGATAGCATCCGTTAGGCTCAGGTACTAAAGAAACTGGAGAGTACTGCTCATTTCTGCCAAACTTAGGTAGTGAAGGAGTCAGGGGAAATGTTTCTTCTCTTCAAAATTAGCACAGGCTTCTGTTCAAATAGGAATAGCACTTGGCCTAATCATAAGGGTAAAGATGGGGAACAACAGGTTAAAACTACGGCGAGGGATTGAAGGAAAGAACCCAGTCAAGCTTTGCCAGCCCAGAGTGGGTAAGAGCTGCAAATCCAGCAGGCTCTCACTCCCAGGACCAGGCGAGTGTGTGTGAGCCTGTTCGCTCCCAGTCCTTGAGTGTCTGCTGCTCTGGGAGGGGAAGGTGTTTTTATTATTCAGCCAAATAGCTCTGCTTGTGTGGCAGGACAATGACTCAAAAATGCCTTGGAAGCTGTGGTGAGGGTGATGACATCACTGGGCAAGTGCGTCACTACAGCAACCTTAGTAAGCTCATTAAAAGATAAATCTTAATAACAAGATAGGGAATGCAATGATACAGATCTCCAGCGCTAAGCCTGGGGAAGCGTGAAGACTTTGGGAAGGGATGAAGGGAAAGCGTGCACGGACACAACTAGGTTCTGGCTCATGCTCTTAGGCAAGCCCGGGCCACCCCTTCAGGCTTTAGGCATATGGGGCCTGTCATCTGAGCTGAGGGGCTGGTGCCAGTGAGGGATGGCCCTGGAAGGAGGACTGCTTATTATTCTCCAGGTAGGGGCGGACCGTTACAGTACATGGTGAAAGGACTTAATACAGCCCAGAGAGAGCTGGTTGTGTCATTGATATTCCTGGATGGGAATAAGGGAAACCTAAACACAGCCGCAGAGACAGCTGAATGGAGACTGTACAGCTTAGCACAGAGCTCTGTGAAATCTAGCTGAACCTGGCATCACGGTCTTGCTGCAGCTGCTAGGACTGTCCCCCATCCATGTCTCCATACAAAGGGGATGGATACTTTTGTCAGTCCTATCATCTTTAAAGCCTTGAAGCCAGTTGCTGTCCTGCTGCTAAGGGAGTGGGAAGGAGCAGTGGGAATAAACCTACTCGGTCCTTGCAGATTCAAGTTTGGATTAGTGCTTCATCTGCTCACCAGGAAGGAGTGTTGGGGATGGGGAGCAGCGAACGCAAGCCATGACCATTGCATGTGCAGGCTTCCTCAGCTTGTCCTGGGTGCCTGCCATTTCTCCTCCTTCCCACGTATTCATGCTTGAGTTTTGCAGGTCTCTTATGCTTGCACAGGAAAGGGCTGTGGAGGAGGAAGCCAGATATTAGTGGTTTAGGGCACCCCATCCAGCCCTCCCCTCAGAAATAAAGGAGACCTACGGAGAGAGAAACAAGGCCCAGATGCACTGCAGCCATCTGTACAGGGCAGCCTCCCTTACCCAGTGTGGGAACACTGATACTGCACCATGGCTGCACATCAAAATGGGAGTCTTCGTTGTGCCCATTCTTTCTCTACACAATTGCTGCTAGATTACTAGCTCTTTTAAGATGGTATTCCCGCTTCCCTTCCTGGTCGGAAGGGGAAGAAGTCTTTGAAATCTCCTTTTGTGTCCAGGAGCCTCTTGGAGTCTCTCTCTTCCCCGATTTCTTTTATCATGCCTCCCACTTCATCCAAGCCCATGGAGATGTGAATTGTGTTCATATACCCGTGGCTTGCATTCATTAAAGAGCACAGGTACTCTCAGCTTTACCTGTTTATGAACTTGCCCAGTTTGCTAGTCAGAGAAAATGCATTTGACATGCAGTCAGACTTCCCAGACCCCCTTTCCATCTGGTATCAATGGCAAAGTAGAAGCAACATAGAAGCAGGTGCCCATTACTCGGGGTTTCCAGGGAAAGCTTGGGACGACGGATGCCCAAGTCACGGAGAAGTGGAAAGACCAGAGCCAACTGTCTGGAAAATTTGTGTAATGGACGCCTGGAGGGGGGAGGCTGCAGCTTTGCCATCGTATCCTTTGTGCCACCGTTCTTTAACAGTCTGCCTCCTGGCTTTCAGACTGCCCTCAATCATCGCACTGTGAGAGGAGTCAGAGGTACAGGCTGGCCCATGGAGAAATCACCTTTCTAGCAAGACTGCCTGGTTCCCCCAGACACACAGCCTATGCAGATGAAGTACAACATTCACATGGCTTTCCAGCTGTCCTCACTGCTGTGAGAAGAGAAAACCATGAAAGAGAAAACCTTAGCATGAATTTTCCCTGGCTCTAATCCATGTAGCCGTACCACCTTGTATTTCTGGGTGCCACTGAGCTCCACCCTGTCAGTGAAAAATTGAGTGGACACAGGTCACTGCAGGCTGACATGAACATTTCCTTGGCAGATTAGGGAGTTATGCTCAGTCATCCAGCAGGTTACTGTAGGTGTGATGGGCAGGGGTGAGGGTGAGATTCTAACATGGACATTTTGAGGGTGACAGTTTGAAAACCAGGTATTCCGAACAAAGTATCTGGGCTTTTTTTGGTCCGCTTAAAAATCAAAGCAAAATGGTGGGTTTGCTGTTTTAGCTAACTGACATTTAGAGATGTTTCAATAAGCAAATGTGTCTTGCTTGTTGAAATCTTTCTCCCTATCTGCTCCCTCCTTTGTTATTTTCTCTCTGCAACTTGAGAGACCTGGATTCAACCCCTTTCGCCTTCACAGATGTTACGTATGACCTTAGGCAAACACCTTTGCTCTCTACACACACCTGGGAACAATGCACTGGCCCACCTCACAGAGGCACTACGAATATAATATACTTACGATACTCAGACATTCAACTGCTATGGTATTGCAGGCCATTTCAGTTTCTTACATAGTTTTAAGCTATTTTTGCAATGAAGGAAATGAACATGGAGCAGGAGTGGAGTACAGGTAGAGAACCCAGAAGTAAATGAAAAAAAAAAACAAACAGGAAAAGAGGTCAATCTATTTCCGTAATTCAAACTGAGAGAAGATCAACACCTGCCTCCTCTCCCACCCCCATCTATCCACTGGCTGTTTTTACAAAGTCTCCTGGCACCATGCTATGTCAGCACCTTCCGTTGAGGGTGGATACTGGCCTGGGTGAGCAGCACAAAGTCTCCTTTCCAAAGAAGCTTGAAAACTTTCCCTTTCAACCAGTCATTGGCAAATCATCTATGAGCAAATCTGTTGGGGATATAGGAAGAACTTTCAACCTGCTATTTAACATGCCTGGTGCAGGCAAAAACTCAGCTGAACAAAGAGCGGCTGAAGTCCAGAGCCAGCAGAGAATGGAGAAAGCAGCAGTTGCATTTTGGAGGTTGCAGAGATACAGGGACACTGGAGAGAGCAAATGGAATTCCAGAGATTTTTCACGTGCAAACGGATATTTCCTTTGAGAGTCTCTAGACTAAATAATACTCCTTGTGTCTAAATGGACAATATATCCTGCTGACCTGGCAGCATCCTCTCAGTCCAGCACAAACCAAATAATGCCCTACAGCTGCTTGAGAAGGATAGAAAAGGGGGAGGGGAGGAGGAGGAGAAGGCATGAGACAGGTTGATCTTCTTTATAGTTTCTCCCTGCCTCTCTCTCTCACATTTCTCTTCCCTGTTTTTCATACCTGCAAAGTCTCAACACTTTGGTTAATATTATGCTGGAAGTCAAAAAAGAAACGGTCTGTGCTATGCAGGTGGTCGGCTCAGATACAGGAGACAGTACTTTCCCGCCTTCACGTGTAAACGTGCAGATGAGTTGTAGCTTGCGGTGCAGCGTGGGGCATTCAGAAGATGTTTGGACCATGTGCTCAGTAGTAGCCTGAGAAGGGTGCAAGCATTTTTTCAACAGAAGGGAGAGTCTTTGGTTCTTTGTAGCTGGGAGGGTGCAGTGAGCAAGCTGCCAGGAAGGATGCTGACGTAGTTGTTCCCCACTTCGTGCAGGAGAATGAACTAGGTGACCTCTCAAAGGCTTGTTCTGCGATGAGATGATTCAGCACCCCCACGCTGATACTTCCACCTCACAGTTGCATTCATGGCTGTCAGATGAGGGATTTGGCCCACTGAGATGGGCAGTGGTTCACTGCACTGCCCACTTCTTTCTCTGTCTAACTCCATTTCAAGTGCCTGGGCTGACACAATTTCTCACAGGTCAGATGGGCATGAGAGAGGGGAGAGGCCATTCTGACAAATCATAGCACTGATTACTGATAATGAAGTCTCCCACCAGAAAGCTTCCAAGATCTGCAAGTGTCCTTGGACTGTGTTGTCTGTCCCTCTCCCTCCAAAGACTAGATGCTGCAGAAACCAGTCTCTGCTGATATCCCCTTTCACTTTACAGAAAAGGCAGCAGATACTTGAAAGCCCTGGGATCCATGCCGGTGTGAAGTGGAACTCAGCGTGGGGAAACGACACGTTCTTATTCTTGCAGTGTGGGAGAATCTTGTTTTGCTGAAACTCTTCCCGTTGCACATAATGAAAGATGGTCTCTCGCTTTGAACCCTTGCAAAGTCGACATACAAAACTACAGCTCTAAGTGGGAGGTGTTTGCCCCACAGTTTATCTGTGTTGTACAGCACAGAATCGGGGGCCCATGTTCATGGCTAGAGAGAAACTGAGTAAGGCTAATCTCACAGATTAGGAAAACAGCCTCCTTAAAAGCCTGCTAGGGAGGAGGGACATTTTCTTAGTGGAAGCACTGGAGGATTCAACTCTTTGACCTTTCTCTGACTTCTAGGATGAGCTAACATTTGGGCAGTATACCTTCTGCTTGGATAATCCATCTCTACCTATGAGAGACAGTGACATCTCTGTGTTCAGGGCAGAGGTTTGTAGGACAGATGTTTGCCCAGCGCGTGGGATTCTCAGGAGAAAGTAATGTGTTTGTGCAAGCTATTATTAAAGCCAATTACGTCTGTAAAAGTTTCTTTCCGGGTGGAAGGTTGAGGTGTTTCATGACATGCAAGTCACACAAAGGACACAGATGGGTATTTATTGCCACACGAGTCCAACCTTACTCTTCCCCTTCTGCTCCCCCACCATCACCTGCAGAACCGGTTCTCCCCACCTAGAGGCAGTAACCTAAACCCCTTTGTAGCAAGATGAAGAAAGGAGAGGGAAGAGCAGTCGTGTCCAGCTCTTGATGTGACACTCCTTTCCCTGAAGGGCTAAAGGAAGATTTGACATGGAGACTTCCTTCACCCTGTTATCATTGACTGATCCTGTCGCTTTGCCTGGCTGTCTCAGCCAGCCTGTCTCACAGGGTGTCCGTGTTCTAAGAGGATTGGGACATTAATAGCCACCAGACGTGACTTAGCCACACTACAATAACATACCAGAGAGCCACTGTCTGGTGAGATGTATAAGCAGTTAAAAACCCTATCTGATTCCTGCATCAAGGCCAAGATGGAATCAAAATCATCTTGTGAGCCTACTCTAAGGGTGCAGTTTCCACAAGGAAGCCAGAGAGCTGGCTGAAAGCTCAGACTCCCGGGCAAATAATAGCACATTGTGCTTCCATCCCATTTCAGCCCCAGAGCTCAAAGAGGTCCATAGATATTAACCCTCCACGAGATCAGTTTCATCCATAAACAGGCTAAGATTCTGGAACAAATAATTCCATTTCCTCAACTAGATCTTTAGCTGCCATTGCCAGCTCAGGACAATGTCGCCCAAACCTTACTTGACAGTGGACTGCATCTATGTTGCATAAAATTGAATTAATTGCAAGGAGCTGCTGAGACTGTATATCCCGTAACGCCTTACTCCCTCACAGCCTGAGCAGCCTGCAGGCTCACTGTACTCATGTTCTCTTGTATTCAAGATGCAGTACAGATGCTGACTTCTGTTACTGTCATGAATTAGTCAGTTCTTAGACTTCTGACAGAGTTGCTGCCACTCAATCCCCTGGATGGTGTCAAACTGTCAGTAGAGTTTCGTTGTGAATATTACCTGCTGAATATGGACATTTTTGCTGTTGTGATTGAGTGGAGATTTGCCTATATCTCAGGCAATGGCTGGCCATTCAGCTGCTCCTCACTCTTTTCATCTCTTGTGGCAACAGGTAAAATGAAATTTATTCTTGGAAAAAAACCTACTGCAGTTCAAAATTACCAGTGAGACGTGGTCAGTTTGGTGTCTTGCTGGAGCTCAGGTAGGGGATTAGACAGTGATCTCAACTCCTGTTGTATCCCATTCTCAAAACCCCCACTCCCGCTGACAGGGCAGCTTCTTCCTATCATCTCCAGCAAGTTGTGACCTCTGCCCTTGGGGCTGTGGTACCCTGCATTCAGCACCCTGGTGTATAAATAACTTTGCGCCTCATCATTTTTGAATGTTGTTTATACCCCACTGCCTGCCACGTCATGTGCCAAGGTTATAAATACGCTACTGCGTCTAGACTGTATCTAAACTTGGCATTGGGTACCCAAGTTCATGAGGGGAGCAGTTTCATCTATTAGCACAAAGGGGGTGCCCCAATGTGCTTGATGAGGGGTCCAGAGGGGACTTGGCAAGAGCCTTCTCTCCTGCCATGCCAGAGTAGCACTGGCCCTGCTTTCTGAAGGGGCCTTGGAAACTCTCTTTCTCCCCTGCTCCAAAGCTACTGGGCACCCAGCCCAAAGGAAATACCTGACCTTATCCTTTCCTGATGTGCTTCAATGCACCATTGAGTGCGAGAGGCCCGAAACATCACAGACTCACCTTCACTAGCCGGGACAGATCCAAGCTGAGGCTGGGCTTGGGCTGGCAAGGCAGACTGAGATACAGGGGGTGGGGGGCGGATTGCTGCAAGACTGAGCTGGAAAGGAAGAACAAACAAGCGTTAGCTGCCTGTTAAAGCCATGCTGATATAGCTGCAGCAGGAACCTCTGCTAGGAAATACAGAGTCACAAGCAAAGCTGATGTATTTTCCCATGCAACATGTGAGCGATAATATGTATTTTGACTAAGGACAGTGAACCACTTAAGGCCAGATTGTCTGTATCTACGTAAGGGAGGCTACATGAACTCCTTCCCGCTTCTGGGTTTTGTTTGGAGGCTAAGAGCACTCTTGGCATATTGCGGGGCTGTTTTATGATGGATGAACGACAGAACAGAGGATCACCTCTCACATCAGAGCACTGGCTGTAAATATAGTTTGTGCCAACGTTGGTCAGACCCATGTGAAATCTCACTGGACCGTAACCTTAGGAAGTAGCACGCTAAAGCCTGCTTGACTCCATAGGCTGGCTCAGCGCTATACAGCACTGCTCCTCTCTAACTCACAAAGGCCACAGCGTTCCCTGAAGGAACAGGGAACGGGGACAGACTTTTTGTTGCTTGACTGCGAATGTGGAACATCTCAATGTGGTTATGGCATGTAGGCAGGCAGGGCTCCCGACAGGAGGGACCGCAGTACTGCCAGTCAGTCCCTGAGAAGTCCCTGGTGATTTATTGGGTGCAGTTAAGCTCCTACAGGCCTTAGAAAGGTAGAGCAAGTGCGCACCCATTACGGGGAGCCCTGGCACTCCTTTTCTTTTATGCCACACCACATCTAACTGGCCTCTTGCACGGATCCGAAGGGAACCAGCCCCAAGTGGGTCCAGCTGCTCTAAGCAAGCCCAAGAAAGGCTGAATGAGAAAAGGACCAAAACGGGGAAAAAAAAGAAAGAAAGGAGGTAAAATGGGTCCGTGACGACTCAGCTGAACCATGACTGTCCAGTTGCAAGAGGCAGGCGAGCCAGGCAGAGTGACAGGGCCGGGACCCACGGCTCGGAGCGGAACCTGTACCCTGCCTCGCAGGCGGGTCGGTACCGGCCCCCGCCGGGCTAACGGAGGGGGGCATCGTCCTCTAGTGCGGACGGGGAGGCAGCGCCGGCCCCGCCGTGCCTGCCGCTCCTGGCATCGCCCCCTCCAGCTGAACGAGGTTGGGGTGAGGCGGACCCATCAACCTTCTCTCGGATCTCCCGTGCGCCACGGCGAAGCCCTCCCAGCTCGGAAGCAGTCTCGCCTCCAGCGATGCTTACGGGGAAACGGCTGGCTGCGGTGATGGAGCTGCTTTGGCCGTGAGGGGTGGTCATTTGGCTGTCAACGGGAGGAAACAGGGGCAGATTCTGTCTCTGCCGTGACGCATAGACAAGCTTGTGCAGGACTCGATTACTTTCTGGCCCCAGCAGTTTTGTTTTCTGACGACTCCAGCTCTTTTTGTGTTGTTGAGCTGCAAGGATTACAGAGGTCTTGACTCAATGCTTCCCTTGCTTTCAAAGGGGAACATAAGACGGAGACATGCATGAGAAATCTCCTCTTTCATGGAAAATTGCAGGGGATACTGGCCCTTTGCTCCCAGCACTCTGCTAGTGCCCACACAGCTTGCATGACCACTCGGAGGTTAGTCTTAAAAAAGCAAAGAAAAATCGGAAGCAAACTTGATTGCAGTTGTACTGGCAAAACTCACTCAGCTCTTCAGTAATCCGAAAACTGCTCCCATTCAGGGAGTTAAACATTCTCTCCTATCAAGGCTCCCAGCAGGGGGACAGTAAAAGGAATTGAGTAACCGTTCAGAAAGATATACTTTGGAACCCCACCATCATCTCACCGTATTTAAAACTATTGAAGAATTCCCAAGGATTGCTTTGCCAGTGCCTGACTGGGAGCAAGCATCCAAGCAGTGACTATTTCTGCTGGGGAAAGATTTCCACCCATTCAGTACAAAAGGTGTCACCTTGGATTCCTGTGTACTTTTCTCCAGAATACCTTACAGGTGCTTTTGATGCCTGGAAGATGTGAGATCTGGCCCATATCAGACATGTTCTGTTGCAGAAGTGCTACCACACTTAAAGATGCAGGTCTCAATGTGGCTGGGTGGCAAATCCTGATCTGGTACGGCTGTCCTGTAACCTCACAGTGCCAAAGTAGGGTGCCAAAGACGTATGTTCCGAGTTGCTCAAGGACTGATCCCTCACTTCTTGACTTGGGGTGCAGACAAGGAGGAATAGGAGAAGAAAGAAAAAGGTTTTTGGGGTGCTGAAAGTACCCAGCAAGCCCCTAACTGAACTGTAACAACATACTTGGGCAGGAAGCACGTCTGTTTGCAGACACCAGCTGAAGTGTGAGCTAGAGTGCAACTGCTGCCAACAGAGATTAAAAAAAAAAAAAAAGATCCCTCTGCAGATTTATGGGCACAGAGGAATTGAAATTGCTAAATGGCTATGGTTTCCCTGTTTGACATGTCCCCTGACCCCCACTCCAGCAATGACCTGCAGCACTAGGGGCACAGCACTTGCCTCCTACATGTCATTGCTTGTAACCTGACTTGCTATTTGTTTCCTTGTGCATTAGGCCAGAAATACATGGAAGGCACCATCACTACCAGTCCCATTTGCCCCTTGGCAGCACCCTCATTTTGGTCATGGTATACCAAGCAACATGCAAGTGTGTTTATTTTGTTTCCTGATAGCAGATCGAGCCTCACCACTGCAAGAACTGCGTTTTGACTTGGGAGATGAGCACATTTGGTACGAAGGCTGTAGCGGGGACATGAGGCTTGATACTATCCGCTTTACGCAGACGATATTCCTTGTGACTTCAGTGAGTGAGTTGCCTGCGTTAGCAGTACAGCATTGCTGAGTGCCTGCCACAGCCTTCATTCCAGCTCCTTAACCCCTTGCAGGGACTGAAAGGCTGTGTGTGTTGAGTTCGTGTATCTCCGTTCAGGCCGCGGCTCAGGAGGGCAGAGTATGTACTGCAGGATTATATATTTGGCTGTACGTACTCCTAGCGTGTGTCAGAGGAGACATACTTTCTAGAGGATGTGTCGTGGGGCCTGCCTTTGCAGGTAGGGGAGAGGTACCAATGGGAGTGGTGCGAGCTGGACTGCATTTGCCTCACGGGTTTGCGTGTATTTGGAGAAACCGAAGGGTGTGAGGGGTGGGGGGGATGCTGTGGATTTTCTGTCAGGCGCTGTGTGCTGAATGAGGTGCCTGCCCAGGAATCTGGCTGGGGATGTTTCTCCTCCAAGCTCTCCAATATTCTGGGATGTCCTGGGGAGGCTGCAGAGCTCATTTCCTCAGCGCCTGGCACTAAGTCTGCTTCCCAGCTCTCCAGCAGCCATGCGAAGCTGCAGGGAGGCCATGAGGTGAGGCATGTTTGAGCTGTTACCTGGGCAACAGCTAAACACTGACTTCAGATAATAATTGTAAAATAACTTAGCGTCAGGGTGATGGGGGGGGGAGAGAGGGGCTGCCACTGCCCGTGGTCCCAGGGAGCCCTATAAAATCCTCAGTGAAAAGCTGCTTGTGCAAGCCAAATTGGCTGAAGCTCAAGCTGTGCTCAGAGCTCTTGACAAACTGTACCCAGGCTGAGGCACTGTGGTGTCCTGGTCCTTTCAGGTGGCCTCCTGCATCATCATATCCAGCCACCTGCTACTGCCTGCCACCTCTCTGTGTTGTCTGTGGCTTTAACGAGACTCTGGATGGCTCCATGGAACACATCCAGGGGGAAAGATTTACACACAGACTGTTTCTGAAGGATCCTCGAGGCAGTACAGCCTCTTGGCACGCTCCTTACAGTCTCTGTGAAGCAATCTGGGTCCCTTGCACCCAAGAGCTTTGCTAGACTTTAGTCAATAATAGGTTACTTTTGGGGTTCATCCTTGAAACTAACAGCAAAAGAAATAGAAAGCACTAGGGCAGGTTGCAAGTCTGCCAATGCTGGTCCAGTACTGTGGCTGGGTATAGGGGTATGTGTGCTAGGAGCTGGGGACAGAGTATGACCTTGTTCTGCATGGAAGTAGCCTGTGTACTATGAGCATGGCTCAGCCATGACTTGCATCTTGCTTTGCTGTGACAAAAGTTTGGCTTGAATGGGAAGCAGAGAGCTGTCCCTGGATTTTTAGATGCCTCAGAAATGGGAGGGAGGAAGGAAAGAGCAGCTGTGCAGAAAGTGGCAGACCTTGTTCCTTATCTTCTCTGCCTGTGCTCCTAGATAAGAGGGACCGAGACTTTCTGCAGCTCTACCCTCCCTGCCCAAGTGATAATCTGTGGTCAGTCCTTGCATAGTTCATCAGATGCACAGGACGCATCAGCTCCTGCTGGGATGGTGGCTGCAATTTGCCCTGCCCGTCTGGATTGCGTTACCTAAGGGCATTACGCACAAACTGAACAACAAAACTGAGGCAGAGATCCTCCTATTTATCTGGTTGCACAGCACCTAGCACACTGAGGATCCAGGTCCATGACTCGGTCTTTAGGCACAATAACGATATCAAGACGAATTAAGGGTTTATGCACAGCGTGTATAGCGTGACATAAACTTGTACCTAAGCACACAACCATTCTGCATCACGTACATGTTACAGTGCAGGACTTAGTATTTGTTTGCTGCTCCTAAATTTACTGGAAAATGCCTTGACCGGGGTAGGTTGTATAATACACAGTCATTAAAAATTACTAGCACTGTTCTGTCTCTATGGTAAAGCTGGCCCTGGCGCAGTGGGGACTCGCTTCCAGACAGATGGAGCTGTAGCGTTAGGTAGTCATGGGAGGGATGGGATTATATTTGACAAGCAGCATGAGGTCACTTTTTCAGTCCCCTTCGGGTGGGATATGTCAACAGCCTGCCGTTTGCCTTGAATGCAGTGACTAATGTATTTTTTAAAAATCTGCTTATGCTGCTTCCCCTTCCCTCTTAACTCATTCTCATCCTTTGCCTTTCCTCATTGTTTCAGTCAGAGATGACAAAGAAGTGTGAACTACATCAAATGATGCCATTTGCCATGGAGTCACAGGTTAGCAATGGGCATGTTTCTTACAGTAGCCAGCATACCATAAGATCACACACTGGCATACCCTGCAGTCATGCCAACTCCCGCAGGCATCTCTACACATCCATAAAATAGGAACAGTTCTCCTTCTTTTACCTGCCTTATCCCCTTAGACTGTGAACCGTGTAGGTCTTGACAATGGGATTAAAACTGCAGTGGAATCCTGAGGATCGGACAAAAAGGTATCACAGCTGCAGTGGCATTTAGGGCCCATCCAACATTTGCCTTATGCTGGCCAAGCCAATCCACGTTAGAAAACAGAGCATGGGCTGAAGGACCGCTCTTGGAGGTGACTGGCATGAATTCCAAGAAGAGCCTAGAGGGCTCCCCAGTTTGCCAGCAGATCCGTGTGTTGAATCCATTTATGGCAAGGTCTAAAGTTAGCAAATGTGTAAGTGGTTTTGAGGGGAAGCACCAGCAGGTTACTTGCTAGGCCAGCAAAAGCTGGGTGTTAGGATGGCAGCTTACACAGTGTAGTGGAGAGATGGTTTGGTTTGGATATCAGTGCCAAAGCCAGAACGAGGCCCAGCAGCACTGGGAGAAGTGGAAAATGCAAAAGCCATTGTACAGTGAGCTGTTAAAGTACATTCCCTCCACCCGCATGCAACCTTGGTCTGAACCGTATTTGTCTGAGTGGCTCTCATACACACACAGAGTCACTACCAGGTTAGCTGCATGCCAGACTGCCATGGTAACAAAACCCAACTCTCCTCCCAGAAGGGCTGGAACTGAAGTCTGACACAGTCCAGGACTGACAGTGTATCTCACCAGCTGGTTGGAGAAAATGGGTATCAGCTGGTGTAAGTCCCCACCCAGTGAGGGAGAGGACACTGGGAATAAACCTGCTCCAAATCTTTGCTTCTGAACAAGATGTTCTTGGCGTCTGCCTGGAGCTTGTCCTACAAGATCTCATTAAAAAAAAAACAGCGACTACGTTTCTGTGCGAGTCAGGCAGGCGTTTTCACTCCCTCGCTGTTTGGTCGGCTCCTGGAATTACACCAGGTCATTCTTTCTGGTGAGGAGTGCTTGGGGGTGGAGGTGGGAGGAGAGGAATGAAACCTAGCTGATCTTGGAAGTTAGTTGCTCTCTGTGATTTCTCTTGTTAGCAAAGAAAGCCTCCATGCTAGCGTCTGTGCTAGCAATGCCAGCATTGCAACTCCTGAGAGCTTTAGAGGACACTGGGCCTCTAACTCCATGGAGAATGTGGATCTAAATTTCTTGAGCTACAGTTTCTCTCCAGTGGCAAAACTCATAGCTGTAAATGCTGGAATTGAAGCATTAGCATTTCTGTTTATCCAGCAACTACTGAAAGTAATTAATAGCCTTTATACAGCACTTTGGATGTTTAGGTTATGCTCAGGCATTAGAGACTTACTATTCAGAAAAGCTACTTAAATGAGTCAGTGAATTCCAGGACAGAAATAAATTCTCTGTTGCTGTCTTCAGAAAACCTTAGTGGCTGCTGCATCATCCAGGGGGATGAATGTCTCTGGAGAGCTGTGAGTTCTCTGAGTGTAGGGGTGGTACGTGGACGACCCTGCCTAAACCCTTCTGGGTTTCTGTAGGCAGCTGTCTGTAGTGACCTTCTGTGCCATCACTGGAGTGACAGATCTGTATGCCCGGGGGCCTTCCTGGTGGTCCAGTGTTCCAGTCACCTGCGGGTTTATGCTGGTGGCTGAGAAGTCCCAGCAGTTCTGCCCAAGTGGGTGCCTTTCCCCTGCGCTGAGCAAAGACAGCTGAGGATGCTGGTAGAGGGGCAGAGATCCCCGAGTGGGAGGAATTAGAGCTATGCAAATGGTAGACAGATGCTGAATTCCTCCATGTTTTGATTACTCACCAGAAGAGAATGCCGTGCTGTAGGCATAGGGACAAGGTGTGAGTAGGAAGTGTGTAGGGAAGGGGGGAGCCTCTCCCACCAAGAATATGTGCTTTGTACCCTACACTGCTCTGTTTTTCAGCTAGCCAGCAAAATGAAAAACATCTGAGAGGTGGAGCAGGAGGGCAGGGATTTATGGGTTGTTTTACAGGGGATGATATAAACCACTTTTATTTCAAGTTCTCTGTTGTGTTAATTTCCTTCCTCCTTCTCTTGCTCTTTTCTTCATCACACTCAGGAGAGAGGCAGAGCAGGCTAGATCCAGGCCCTCTGCAGCATAAATTTACCTACAGAATGCCTGTGGTCAAAGGCTAGCCCACCCCTCCTGTTACCGTGCCGTTTATTCTGGCTTATGGGAAATGAAACATGGAGCCAGGTGATGTCTTTGTGCTGTGGGGACTTCAGTCTGTGCTGGTTCACCAGCTCTTCCAAAGCTGTGCTGAAATGTGGAGTTATAATAACCGTGCACACCGTTTTCTTTATAAATAACCATCCTTCTGCAAAAGTATACAGGTTGGGAAGAGAGTGGGAAGCTGCAGAGCATTCATGAAACCATTTCTCATTAAGTAAAACCAGCCTAGCCCCACAATAAAATTACAAAGAGACAAAAAGACAAAGTCACTAAAAGAGCAATAAACCAGCCATGGTTACGGTTAAAACACACAACATACTCATACAGACAATTGAGCAAATGTAAAAGAGCTCCTTGAAAGTAGAAAGAGTGCCAGTAGGACACATTTCAGGAGGAAGCACATTCCAGGCTGGTGGCCCCAGCAGAGCAAAAGCTCCAAAGTCTTGCATGCACCACACACAACGGTGCAACCTCCGACAGACGGTGAGTGTAGAGTCCCATCTCACAAAGAGTCCTGGTTGCCAGTGAAATGAACGCAGCTCATACAGGATCCACAGCTTAAAAGGTTGCCTGTGTAAATATCACTAAGTGGACTTGATGTGACCGAGGAAGCGCATTGCAGCAATGACACTGAGGCAGCCCTTCAGCATCAGGAAAAAGGGAAAGGACTGAGCTTTGAAAGATCCTTGGGTCCAGATTTGGTCCCAGAAGAAATCCTGAGATATTTCAGGGCATTGCAGCTTATTCTGGAGTTCTTGGAGGGGGGAGGTGGGCTTTCTGGAAGGATCTGGTGATCAGCAGTGTTAAATTTATAGAAAAAGAGGCAGGGCTGATAAAGCTGTAACAATAGGACACTCAGTCCTTGTGGGGTTTACTGCTGTATTGCAAGATCCATGTTGGCTCATTGCTCTTGTATCCAGATTGTAACATTACAGAGCATATTTAAATGAAAATCCTCATCCACTGAATAAAAAACAAACCCAGGAAAAAATATGTTCAAATTGTAGCAATTATTGCTCTTGTTTCTATAAAACTTAATCCTAATCTTGGGCTATTAGACCAAGTCTTCTTAAAGCCATGTTGGACAGAAAGGTTTACTGAGGTAAATCTGGAGGTCACGCAGAGCTTTACTGTTGTAGCTAGAGCCTCATTAATTTCAGGGGGTCTGTGCACAGGCTTCATGGCAGAATCGGGATGTCAGGGATGAGGTAAAGGAAGTAGTCCTGGAATAACCCAATGAACCTTGTATGGTAAGGCATGGAAAATGCTTGGTTACAACCTCATTACTTAATTCTGGAGTGAGGACAGCAAAAATCAAGAGACAGGAAAGGTTGGAAAGGATTGTTTAAAGCTAAGCTAATGATAATAAAAAAGCACATGTGGAAGGTAATAAATCTGATGGAATGGGCAGCCATTTTACTAAGCACTTTATGCTCATGTTAGCTAATGAAACAGCAGAGCGTTTGGTAACTGAGCTCATCTCCTCTGTGCATTCCACCCTTACTTAAATTAATCTTTTCCTCTTATAAAAAAACCCACCTCTTTATTTTTAAGGGAAAGATTGAATCAAGTGATGATGTGCAAATCCAGGGTGGTAAGAGGTATTGTTGAGATGAAGCATATTTCATTTCATTCTTGCAGGTATTTTGTTAGTTAAACTGCAGAGAAGCACAAACACGGGGAACAAAGATATTCAGATCACTGTCACACTGAAAATTTTCCCCACCTCGTTACTGCTGTAATTCCAGTTGGAGGGTGACAAGAGCATGTAGGTGATGCAGCCCATCATCATGATATTATGGTTTAAATAGGAAGCGACTCCAATTCTTCTGCGTAACAATTATATTGTTCTCTTGCATTATAGCATTGTCTTAAGACCCCAGCAAGGACCAATGTCCCCTCTTGCTAAAGTCTGGAGAGATTCAGCACCCGCTCCAAACAGATCGCACCCTGAGTAGACCACATGCAGGGAATTGTTCCAGGTTTCTAGAAAGTCAGTGGGAGACCAGGAATGGCACACGTTTTCTGAGCCCCCAAGTCATTATACAGGCCCAGAGCACACTGTCTGATGTCAGTGCTTTTCTAACCAAAAGGACAGTGAATTGAGGTATTCCTGTGAATTTACAGCTGAAAATGGCACTGGGCGCATTGTCTGTATATGCATTGCAGCATTCTCACACTCCCCTGGCTTTCAAGGACTGAGATGAGGACATACTGAGGAAGCAGCATGATTGCCAGAGCCTCTGGACTCCCCAGGGGAAGAGAAGCTTGGCCAAAGAGATGCTAGTAACAGAAGGACGTCAGTGTGGCTCAGAGAAAACTGGTACAGGAACAAGCTGCCATTCTTCCACAAAGCAAGCCTATGAAATTTCAGTGCAAAGGCGGTTGAGTCCACAATTTGTGTTTGCACTCCTTGTGGAAAAAGGCATGAAGTGTGAAGGCTGGATGTGGATACAGACTCTCTGCAGCTTTGGGGATATTATTCTTCAGTGATTCTGGTTGTGGCCATTTTTCCCATCTTTCACCCAAAGGCAAGATTCGTAGTTGGTGTATGAGACAGTGTAACTGCACCGTTGGTTTGCATCGTCTACGGCTCTGTCCTTGATACTTCAGACCAGTTCTTTGGTATCCAGGACAGACCCCTTTACTCTGTTCAGTTGCTCTTCTACAGCTGCCCCTTGCCTGTTAAGTCAGATATTTAGCTGGATCTTATTTAAGTGTAGAGTGATGGGATTTGATAACGGTTGCTTTGTTCTTGGGATGGACAAAAGGAAGAAAATCCAAAGAGAAGGAAAGAGGGTGAAAGAAAGATGGAGCAGAAAGGAGGATAAGGGTTTATTTGTACATACACACTGTAAAACAGTGGAGAGCCCTGGCTGTGTCCTCAGTGAGGCAGGGGAATCTGCCTCCACCAAATTCCATAGAGGGTTTGAGCTACAGCCTCTGAATTTAGTCTTCAGCTCCACCAAAGTTGAAAGGCATTTGATTTTGCTATCAGCCCATTGCTTGCAGATGTAGCTTCATGGAAGCACCTTAATGCTTCAGAGCTTGAGAACAGAATGGACTAGCACACTGGAATTCTAATGGCTTATTATGAGTCTAGTTCTAACAATTTAATTGGGGTAGGGAGGGAAAGAGATGTTGCGTGGAAGATGCAGGGTATGGTTAGTGACTCTCACGCTTTGCTGTGCTGGAACTGGAATGTTCCTCTCAGACTGGCATGTTGCCCTGGGAGGGTGGGAAGCACCAAGCTGGAGCCTGTACCTTTTAAGTTCCCCACCCAGCCCACTCCCCATTCATGAGATGTTTGATCCCCGAGCTCACTCCTGAATGGGGTCCAGGTAGCTCCTCAGTGCTTCAGCTGCTCCTCCTGGAGCCCTGGATCCCAGTCTCTCCTCCCATATGTTTCCTATTAATCCTAGTCTTGCCCGCAGAGAAGCGTGCTATGGGGATGGAGGGAATTGGGTTCTCAGAGAGGGATGCTGCTACTCTTTTCCATTGCTCCCCTTTTCATTCTGCAGAAATCAGGATTCTTTCTGCCTATATTTGGCTATATAGGCTATATTTGCACTGAACTGCCAAGGGTGGAGGAACTCTGTGCACCCACTGCACTTCAGTAATGCTGGCTCTTGGGAAAAGGCTCTCATGGGCTCCTGGTATTCCTCACAGACCCCCAGGAGTTTCAAGTATCCTTTAGAGGGAAAACTACTGAGGTGTCTCAGCATTATGCTACAGGTCATCCTTGCCCACAGCGTAAACATTAACTACAAGTCACCAGGATTTTCTTATGTTCATAGCAGAAGCAGAGCTGGTCTTCCCACAGTCAATGGCTGGCATATCTCCCAGTCAGCACTGAGCCAGGCTGTACACAGGCAGTCTTCTAACAGTCTCCCAATAATCAGGGACTCTCAGGGCTCTCAGTCACTCGTTCTGACTGATTGCACCTCCTATTCTTCTAGAGCGAAAAACCAAGACTGTAAATTCTTGGCCTTAGTGGCATCCCCTTACCACAAGCTGCTGAATCCAGTTCCATGTCAGTGTGGAAAACATAATTTTCTTTTGCCAGTTTTAATTTCACCCAGTTTCTTGTTGTTCCTTCTTGTTGTTCCTTCAATGCCCTTCTTGTTCCTGTGCTGACAGTCTGCTTCTCCTGGTGTTGGGTCAGCCCTGCAGTGGTTGCATGACACAGTATTTAAAATGGTAGCTATTTCTTGGTGTCTTGGCCCTGAAAGTGGAACTAAGCCCATTTTAGCAATGACAAGATGTTTAGAAACGGTGGCCAAGTCTTGTAACAAACCAGGCTCTCCATCTGTAGCATCTGAGCACAGCTGACTGGGAGGCAGTACGTGTTACGACAGACAACTGCTGACCTTTGGGCAAGGCAGTCTCTGCCCTGACCTCATCTCTGCTTGCTCATTTTGTGCCTGCCGTCTTTGTGCTCCAGCTCTCCACATGTAAAACAGGAGGAGTCGATAATCGCTCACTGCAGAACGAGACAGATAGAAGGAATTCAAATTATGTGTGTATACGTTACAGCCTTTAGGATGTTCATTAAATCACTCAAAGTACTCTCAACAAAATTTTGCTGACAGAATAGCCAGGTGAGGTGTCCCCTCACTATGTCTGTAAAAATACATATATGTCCTGCATGCTTCTACACCCCTGGACTTTGGATACCTTTTTAGACATACACTTCTCCCAAGGCTCCCCCAAAACATGAGCAGTGACCTCAGCCATTCTTAGGGCAGCCGAGTGCTATCAGTATCTCCGTTACCACCAGAGAGATTTCTTTGATGGTGCTCCTGGCAGGGATGCACTTCGGAAAAGAGAACAGAGCTTCACATACGTATCAGCCTCCTGACAGACACCCACTTAATGCAGACTTCTAGACTCCTTTCACCAGGTGCTTCGGCTGCTCTAAGTTCAGACCTTCTGCATTTTCAGGAAAGAAACATAATTCCTCATGCTCTTGCTTGACTGTGTTGCTGGTTTTAATTTGAATGCCAGAAAACAGCTGAGTTGCAGGCATCTCTGTTGTGTAGGACTATTTTACCAATATTTCAGCTAGCTGAGGACTTGAGACAGAACCGTTACAGAAATGTCAGACCCAGCTCCAGCTGCACTCAGTGGAAAACGAGTAACTGACTTCAGTGGGAGCTGGACTGGGACCTAAAACAGTGAGTGCAGTGGTGCTGCAACGTCTTTCATCTCAAAGTTGCTGGGTGAAATCCAGACTATGCTGGTAATGGTTGGGAAGCTGCCAGCTGCTAATGATGTGGAACAAGTTGGTGAATCCTTGCTCCAGTTTGTAGGAAGCCA
The DNA here is from genome assembly GCF_965638725.1 of Aptenodytes patagonicus. NCBI lineage: Eukaryota > Metazoa > Chordata > Aves > Sphenisciformes > Spheniscidae > Aptenodytes > Aptenodytes patagonicus. The sequence continues at coordinate 4,939,809 of NC_134967.1, read as the reverse complement.
CCAGACAAAACAAGTCCCAAGAATAGCCAGCTCAACCCTTTCCTGGTTGGGTTCATGCTGTCCTGGCAAGAGAGTAATTTAGGAACTTCCCCTGATGTGGCTCCTGCGGTGTCTGATCTGTGGAGGCCACAATGCTTCTGTGCACATTTATCCTCATGAAATTCCCCATGCTGTAACATGCTGTAAAAACAGTGTCTGGAACATAGTGCTTTCCCAGATGTGGCCCACTCTCCTGGTGCTTTGATATGCTCATAGCATAACCACAAAACCTGTCTTCCTCTTTGATTTCCCTGCCTGTAGCCACATCTCCTGGACTGAATACCTACACTCTGCAGCGCTCTTTCTTTCAGCTCCTATAGGTGAAGTGCACAGTGTGATGGAAAAGCAGACACATCGTAGTGTGGGGTACCCTAAGAGCTCAAATTCAATGGATGGCTGAAGCAAGAAAGAGATTGACTTTCTAACAATATCCCACTGGGCACGTGAAGCAGTGTGGGAGATTGGATAATCAATATCTTTCCCAATTTCAGATCAATACTGGAAAATTATGATGGGGAGGGAGAGGCAGCCCACTGTGCAGACCATCTGTACAGCTGTTGAGGCAAGCAGATACAAGCAAACATACCTCCTCATTCCACCTCGCTGAAGAAAATGGAAGTAAAGGTGATGATAGCCAGGAAGCAGGTAATACTTTTGCCGTCTGGCTCAAACAAGCGAGGTGCTCAAACAGTGCCAATGGCTTTGTTTTCCAGGGCTTCAGAAAAAGTCCTCGATGCCTGAGCTTTTTAGAACTGATCTCCCCTTTGAGACGCGTTTCATGAAGAGGAACAGGAGCCACAAGACAGAGTATCTTCAAGGTGTCCGGGGGGATGATAGGCATATATAGGCAAAACTGGAGGTGCAGTCAGAGAACATGCACAGGATCTGTTAAAGATCAAACCTTATACGCCTAACTCCTCACTGCTCTAAGGTGGCTGTGCTTCTAACATTGCTCTTACAGTGCTCTCTGCTGGGGAATGAGAGGTAGAGGCAAGCATGGCTGCAAGTATCCTTTAGCCTAGAAGGTCGACAACCATCACAGGCTAAGGAACGATGTGCAAACTTAGCTTATGCATTGCTCCAGTGAAGGTATGCAATGTCCTCTGGCACACCTGTACAAACTAGGCTGAACTATGCTCCAGGAATAAATTTCTAGCCAATGCAGAAGCAGGTGGCATAAACGTCTGGAGTTAGTAACCTGTTGCCGTTCTGTTGGCGCGACAGCGGTCCCCAGGCAAACAGGCTTCTCATGCAGCTTGGAGCACATTCAGGCTGCCCAGTCAAGACACCCAGCTGGAATCACGTGTAACAGACTCCTTCATGAGCTTGGCAAGACAATTAGTTTAGTGTCTTCTACTGCTTCTACTACGCGGCTGGCCATGGTAAATAGGGTAAACAGTATATTTCACTAAGAGAATTAGTCACCTAGTAAAATGGAAAACCATAAGCTGTTGATCACCTAGCTAGGCTAGCTAGCAAAGGCCCTGTTAACTTCGGATTTGGTGATGGAAGAGCACTTTTGTCACCTTAACGATGTCATTTTCAGAAGCTGATAATGGTGGCCTGATGAAATAAAAAACACCTTTCTGTGCTCCTAGATGGTCCTTCCACCAGAGGGCTCTGCGGACATATCTTCACGTTCAGAAGTGCCTTTAGTGTAGATGAGCAGTAAGGTGAAAAGGGACAGTTTTAATCAAAATATTGATTCCAACCAGTATGGTGTTATGTTACGGTAGAGTCCTCCCCTTTAATTAGTATTCTTTAGAAGCAGTGGTGTCCATAAATAGCCTGTGGCTACTTTACTGACATTATATAAACTCTCAATAGCTTGTGACTTGTTCCTAAACATTCTTAGGGGGGATAAATTGGGATATGTGGCCTCATACCCTACAGCAAATAGAGAACTAAGCAGAAAAGTGTTCATAGGTAGACAGTCTTGGTAATTGCCCAAGAAACCTACATTAGCTGCTGCAGTGTATTAAATTTACCTGAAACGTACAAACATTTCACTTGCTTTGCTGGGCTGAGGATGCGATGACTGAGGAGTCAACTCTGTCAGTTCTGCTGCCCACAGTCAGCCATCTCCTAAATTGCTTCCGCATGAATTACAAGAGCTCAAGTACCAAACTTCAATGGCTGCTGCACGTTTCTCTGGCAGTACCAAGGGGCGTAAAGAGAAAGTAGATGCTTCTGCAAGAGTTAAGTATTTAAAGAAGTCATCATAGGCCTGGTAAATCTCACTCAGGGGGCAGACAGGGAGGTGCTGGTCTGCAGTCTGCTCTTACGGCTATTTTCTGTTGCTGCCCATCTTTGCTTTTGTATGGGGCCATAGGATGCAAAGCATACATTAGACCAAAGTTATAAACAGTATAAAGCTTGCTGACCTTCATCTGTCCTACCTCAGCCTAGCCCACATGGAAATAGAGAAAGTGGAAATCAGGCCCTACAGCTTTAACACTGAGAATTGTAACGTGACCTCCCTCCTGCGTAGGTAACCCTGCCATGCCAGTCAGTGAACCGACTCCAAATGGCTGTGTTTAAAAACAGCGCAGCTCTGGACACATCCTCCCCCGGGTCTCAGATCACAGGCAGCCCTGCTAGAAACCCTCGTCCAGAGGGTTTTCTGGGAAGCTGTTTGGTGAGTGGCTGTCTTGAGCTTACGCCTCCCGCACACCCCCCTGCGTGGGCTGCCACCCAAGACAAGGGCCCTGGCGCTTCCCTCCGGCCTGGCAGCTGCTCTTGCTCCTGCCTGGCCCTTTGCCTTACAGAAAAGCCCACTGCCCAGTTACCGACCGACAGCTGCAAGAGCTTCTTCAATGCGCACAGCGTAAGGGCAGGGAAAGAGCAAAGGAACAGCAACAGACTAAAACAAACCGAGGGAAAGGACACCCACCCCGTGTGCACACTCTGAAGGACCCTATATGCTCCAGTTACTTAAACTGATTTTTCCCTCGTTCTTTGTGCCCAGAAGGCACAGCTGCTTCTCTCCTCAGCCACCCTTGCCATAGCAACTTCCCATCCTTTTTCATACAGCTTGCACAACTCTGGCCTGTCAGATCCTGTCAGGATCAGCTTCCCCCACGTCTTTGTGCCCCTCAAACAGCTGACCAATACCTCTCCTACTTGAACATCTCACCTTCTTCCTCTGCCCCCCCCCGTCACAGTCACCCCATCCATTGTTGTCCAGGAAAGCCGATTTCTCCTTCCTTTCCTCTGCCCCCTGCTTGAAGCAGATTTTCTTCTGTCACTCAGGTCAAGCTTCTTGTTTCCACGCTGTAAAGGGCTGCCTGGCACCTCCCCAGGCTATACAAACCATTTGATGGTTAGGAGCCGTTTTCCCGAGTTTGCTGGTGGGCTAGAAATAACCTCCTGCCATTGCGTCTCTCTCCACAAACTGCTGTGTTTGTGCACGTTCGTGCACTGTGAGAGGGGCTGCTTTGCCTCTGTGGAACTGGGGGCATAAGACTGGGGCTCAAAACTGATTTTGATGGGGGGGGGGAGCTTTTTTGTTTGGGCATGTGGGAAAACGCTTGGCCAAGCCCCGTCGAACTATGTGTATGTATGTGTAATAGGGCCCTGTGTGTGTGAGTACATAAGGCTAGTAGTCCTGCCTTTGTGCATTGGTAGTTTATATAGGTGTGTAAATGAGAATATTTGGCCCATTTCACTGTGTATGTATGTGTGCTTATGTGAATCCTTACCTATTTGCAGTGTGTCACTGTTGTGTTGAGCTGGAAGTCTTAGCAAAGGGGTCCTTACAGCCAATTGTGGTAGTGTTGATGTTACCAGGTACCACAGATGTGTTTTCTCAACGCTTATACCTACCTGGAAGTTTCTGTCATTGTGATAAGGTCAGTGGTTTTTTTGGCTGATGAAAGGCATCATAAACTAGGTGGGCCTCCAAAGATCACATGGTGGTTGAATCAATACCTCGAGCAAACAAAAGAGGTATGTTAATGGAGTCATCTGCATTCTGATAAACCTGCAATGGTTACCAGCTCTCTTCTGAGTCATCTCCTTTCCAGATTTTTTTATTCTTAGATTCATTTGTATGATCCGTTGGGATTATGCTTCAGAGAAAACTCTTCATTTATCTCACCGTTTGACAGGCCCAGCATCCTTGATATATTTACAACTAGCAAATCCATGTTGCCGCCTGGATCTCTGGTATATATTCTAGATCATTACAAAAAGTAACTTTATAGAATGTCGATGATGACTTGGGGTCCTCAGGATCCCAGGATTTATGGGGATCAGGTGGTCAGAGCTGTAACTTTGCCTCAGATCCTATTTACACTTAATGCTGTGTTCATTCCTTAGTTTCAGCAGTTTCCCCTGTAGACAAGGGATCCCATCACCCTTGTCCACCAGACTGATTCTGCTTCAGTAAATCATTACCCCTCAGCCACCACACAAGATCACTTAGAGGCAACCGTTCTTTATAGCACCTTAGTAGGATTCATCACCTCAAAAAGAAACAGAAAGGTCTAGAAGGGCTGTTCTTTGGAGACTGAGGATCCAGGACAGGCACACCCGAACGGCACTGATCCCAGTGTGGACCCAGGTATTGCCTCATCTCTCGGTTTTAACCCTCAAGCCATTCTTTTCCTCTGAGTAGGCTGAAGTCTAAATGCTGGGAATGTGCCCACCCAAATTTCAAACTCCAGCGCCTAGCAGTATTAGGACTGGGAAATTTGGTTTGTGCCATAAGGCAGGAGTGAAGTTCACGTCTGGATCTGAATTTAAGCTGGGAGGCTGTTTGTTCAAGCCTGTTGTCAAGGATAATAGAAAACTCGTGTATATGGAAAATACGCACACCTAGGGTCTTTTTGTAGATTTTAATGTTTTCCTCAGGATTTTAACTTTAATGTTAAAAGCCAGACATTCGTAAATGTCCTGGCTGTGAAATTAACCCACAGCATATACGTTGATGGCATCTATCCTACAGACGAGCATAAATCACTGCACTGGGCCAAAGTTCTTCCACTGACTTTAGGGGGAGTGTAAATTTTAAAAGCCTTACGTCACGTGTCCCTTAAATACAAATGCTTCTAAAGATCATAGTTGAGCCACCTCTCAGAAACACTCAGCGGATCACTTACCGGCAGCGCAGATGTCCGAGCTTTCCCCCAGGGCATTCAAAGGACTGGAGGAAAGCTGCAGGCTTTGAATATGTAAACAGTGCTTTTGATTTTTTTGTTGGATTAGTCAAATAACTGAGATATTTCCTCTGTTCTTAATATAAAAACAGAAGAGCCATTTGCACAAACAACAGCTTGACATTTCAGGAATCCCTGGGGACTGGGGAGGGAGAAGGACTACTTCCATACTGCTCACTGGATGCCACCATTCAGACATGCCAGAGCCCAGGCTACAGCACAGCATGGTTTTCACACGTGTCCGTGCGTCCATGCCAATGGCCCATTTGGCGGACCTATGCTCTTCTTGCAGGGTCTCAGCTTAAATAAGCCGCCTACCCCATCCGCCCTCGCAGCGTGCGGTTCAAGAGCGTATCGTGAAAGGGCAACTCATCTGCAACGAGATGCTGCCGCCACGCAGAGCTGGCGGGATTTGCAGCGATGGAGCCGCGCGTGCCGGTGGCTCACACCACAAGGGACCCAGCCTGAGCTTTCTTCTCCACGTGCCGGTTTACCTCACATCTGTACCCGAGTGCAGGCGCACACCTCAAAGTGCGGGCCCGAAGCAAATCTGAGCTTTAGCATCGGCTCAAACACAGCACGGGCGTGCGCCGAGGAGCTCGCTTCGTGAGCTCCATGGCGATAGAGGTGACAGCACAGGACTACGTGTACGCGTACACAGCGGTTGCCGCTTCTCCGTGGTGTCTGCACTTACGATGACCAGCCACGCGAACAATCCGCTACCTGTTTCTAAAAATACCGTGCCTCGTAACGCCATCTTGTTGTATACGCCGTAAGGCCCGAGGAGACGAGCGGGCCGCTCTCAAGCGGGCCAGAGGCACCGGCCCAGAAGCGAAGTCCTCGCCAGTAACTCGGCGCGCTCGGCTCCTGCGGGACCCTCCCCGGCCGCAGTACCGCTCCCCCTCGCCCCGGGGCCCCCCGCCCGGCTACGCTGGGGCACGGCGGGGACCCCCACGCCCAGGCGGGGGCGGTGCTGCCCGCGGTGACGTCACGCGCGGCCGTTTGACGCATCACGCGCCGCCCGCCGGCGTCACGTGCGCGCCGCGGCCCGGCCTCCGCCTCCAGCTGCCGGAGCCGGAGCCTGGGCCGGCGGCATGGCGGGCTCCCCGCAGGAGAACACGCTGCTGCACCTCTTCGCCGGGGGGTGAGTGCGGCCGCGGCGGAGGGCTGGGCTGGGCGCCGGGTTACGGCCGCGGCGGAGGGGCCGCCGCCCGTCGGGGGAGGCCCCGCGGAGAGGGACGCGGCGGCTCCCCGCCGGGGGGCCCGGCCGCTGCCTCGGGTGAGGGGCGCGCTGGCGGCGGGGGTGGCTGCGGCGCGACCGGCGGCCTGGCCTCCCCTCCCCTCGGCCTGCCGGCTGGCCACGGGGAACCGGGCCGCGGGCGCCGAGCGCAGCCCGCCTCTTTTCCGCCGTCTCCCTCTCTAGCCAGCCCGCCCGCCCGCTGAGCGCCCGTTTCGGCGGCGGCCGGGAAGCTTTCTCCGTGCTGCCAGCGCGAAGGAGGCAAGGCAAGCGGTGCCCTTCCAGAATTAGAATAATACATCCTGAGCAAGCCGAGCAGGAAGGGTAAGAAGGGATCGTGGTGCGACTTGAGGTCAGCGCTGGGCAGAGTTAGTTGGGCCGCTGTGACATTTGGCTATATATAATTTCAAAATCTTACCCAGCTGTGGCATCCAGCTCTGCTAAATGAGACACTTTACTCTAAATCCTGCCCTCGTACGTGGCTCCTGCTGAATCAAGCAGGAACTGAGGGATGCCGTCCAAAAAGCATTGTCCAGACAGCAGGCTTTATGCTTTTTGATGGACAAAAACACAGCTTGATTTTGTAGAGGAGCGTCTTTGCACAACGCTTCAATAAGCTCCGCGTAGGTGACAGTTAATAGTGGAGGCAGAGTAACTGCCTGATCCATGTAATTATACTGAAAAGCAAGTACTCCAAAAAGGGAGAAGGGCTGGGGGGAGGGAGAGTTAGAGAAGGCCCTGGTACTTCTGAGTAAGTCACCTGGCACGCCAGGGCACTTCTTTTAAGTTCTTGCAAGGAGTTGTAAACTTCTTTTTTTTGTGTGTGTGTTAAAAGCTTAAAGTAACAACCCCACCCACACCAACCCACAAACCACCAACCAAAATCCTTCCTAAAAAGCCTTGTTAATTAACTTATTACAGTAATTTTAATAGTAGTCCGGTAAGATCATTTTATGGTGTAAATTTAAAAAAATTTATCTGTTATGCAGATAGTAAGTGCTGTTGTATGCACTTCTGTCCTTATCACAAATCTTCTTTTGTTTTAATCTGTTTTTAATGGCTTAAACTATCTAAGTAGTAGGATATTCTGTAGTGCTTGTCAGCTGGCAATAGTTAGGAAGCCAACATGAAACCTATTGTTAGTTTAAATCTGTTTAATAGTAGGCTATTGTTTCTTCTGTTGCTAAACAGGAGACTTCAGTCTCCTCTGGCATGTCCCTGGAGCAGTAAGTTCATTTAATATAATGTTCAACCCAACAAAGCTAAGTTTTTCAGAGACGCTGCCCTTTTTACGCAGACTTGGATACTACGTGTTGTTTTAAGTCCTCTCTTTCCCCCGCCTCTTGCCCTTGCATTCGAGTAGTACCTGGAGCCTGTGACAGAAACTGGACCTGAATGTACACATGCAACTTGTTTGGATAGTAACAATGCCTATCCAGAACTCTAGGTGTCCTCACATAACTCTCAGACTGTAAATAAATAGGAATTTTAAACTCATCAAGTGTTTTAATCTAGTACTGGGTGATCAGCATCTTCCTTACTTGTTTAATGTACCCTCTGCCTCCTCCAAGGATCCTAGTAAACAGCCATTTTCTGCAGCATGCCTAGGAAGTCACCAGGTCAGACCTGGTTTTGAGAGAGCATGGGGGGAAAGAATGGAAACGCAGCAGGGAACATCCTCCTGACCACTCTGGTATAATAAGATTGATCTATTTCTAAAGCAGCGATGAAAATACAGCACAGAGGAAAGAGATGGTCTTTTAGGGTACACAGGCCTTTAAATGTTCATTGCTGGACCCGATTCTCATTCTGCATATCTTGTTATTTACAGAGACACGGAAAAGTGTACCATCATTTATCTTGCTGTGATGTTACAGAAAGGAAAATGAGACAGCAAATTTAGTCTTCTCGTGCACCAGCCAATGCTAAAGTGTTTGGTCCACCACACACCCACCCACCCACCATCCACATAGTTTATTTCAGAGCTGTTCCCTGAACAGGCCCTGAACTTCCATACCCTGTGTGTGCACGTATCTACTAATGCTATTATCTCTGCTTTTCAAGTGAGAAACGCAGACTTCTTAGGGCTGGCTGGATAGAACAAGAAATTGGCTATCGGTTTCGAACTGTTGCCCACGCCATTAAAACACCTTTCTCTACACGTAAGAAATGTAGTGGGAAATACGTGATGTGTTTGGAGGGGTGCTGGACCAGCCAGCCGATAGGCAAGCTGGCAACCCAGATCATATTAGATACGAGGCTCTGTGCCATGTCTGCCTTACGCATTTCAGTTTTTAGTAGTAGTAGTGGTAAAGGATGCCTGCTCGATAAAATCTGATTAAAGGAGCTCAGCTGTGATATTTTGCTACAGCTATTACATCATCAAAGGAATTTTAGAAAGAATTGTTAGTATGTTAGTGCTTGAGTAATGGTCTCTGAGGTCCTTCCTCAGTCTTTCAAATACCTGTACCTTTGCACTTTTTTTCAGAGAACCCTATTGCAATAAATGGGTTGTATCATGACATAAAGCTGTTTGCAGAACCAGGACCTTGGATAAAATTACCCCTCCAGCAGAAGAAAGTGTTGGAAGTTCAGAATACTTTCTAAGTTGTGTAAGATGCTAACCTTTGTTCAGTTGTGAAGTATTTTTTCCAGATAAAGCAAGAGCAGCCCATTCACTTGAAATAATTTTGATAGAGACATTATTGGTATTACAATAGCTTCCTGTGAAGGTGAGGATGGGGTGCAGTGTCAGCTTAAGAAGATGTAATACGGTATCCTTATGTGTGCACAAAAAAAGCAGGCCAGCCTCAGATAATCTTAATGGCCAGAATAGAAGTGTTTGATACTTCAGAGGCTTGGAGTGATGAAATGCACTTGAATATTAAAGTGTTCTCCAGTTGTTGAAAGAGACAGCTTCCGATTAGCCGACTTAGTATAGGCAGACGGACTAATCGGCTTCCTTTTGTTTCTGTTAGTTCCTTTTAAGGCTTACCATAGCAACAGCAAACCAAAGGGTCTTGGCATTTTGGTGGGAAGATGACTTTGAGGGCAGGGAGGATTTCAGAAGCAGCGAAGAGAACGATGCCTGAGTTGCACAACAGATGTAAGCATGTTTACAAGTCTGGGTTCCTGCTTCCCTGCTGAAGTCAGTGCAGTTGTCGCTTATTTTTGTTTAGGAAAAGCTGTGGACTAGGCTGCAGCAGAGGTTACTCCATCTTGTCTTTCCAGCTGGAGTAATACTGTTTGCTACAGGGATTTCCTAAGAAGTGGTATTTAGAGGCTGCAGTGCCCCTCATAGAACTGGCAAAGAGCAAAAACTGGGAACAGACTTTTCATCTTGATTTCATATAGGAACTGTGTGATACGTATTCTTCAGTAGTTTGGTTCAAACTGGGGCGACTGTTTATTTGAATAAAACCATGTTTGTGACATTTTTTCTGTCTTGGTATTGAGGCCTAAGTCTGTAACTCCCTTGCTCCTGTGGCTCTGAAAAGCAACCTTAGATAGCGAAGCTTGCTTAAGCCACCTCTAAAAGAGTTGGAAGCATACTTTGGGAAGGTTGGTGACATCAAGCTGCTTTGAACTGAGGGCATAGTGACATCTGTCTCCATGGGCATAGGTTGATTGTCTCAGTTGCAGCCGAGAGGTGTTTGATGCGCTCGGTTGCCGAGAGCCTTGTTTAAAGTGTTGAATTTGACCTGGGTTTGCCTGAACGTCAAGTACAGGTCACAGAACTAAAGAAAAGTTACTCCTCAAATTAGTAACCAAACGAGTTGTGGGGAAAGGGACTGGTATACTGCTCCCACAGATGTTAATTGTTAAGCGATGTGCTAATGCTGACAAACCATTTGAGAAATAATGTTTCCATTTGTAAAATGGGGAGAAGCAGTCTTCACCTGAAGTATATGTGTCTTCTATACTGTCCGTGGTCCAGGACAGCTAGAGTTGGTGATGAGATTGACTGTCTTCCAGCCCTCTACCTAGTTTAGGTTCCCCTGTGCATTATGTGATTCACTAACAGTGTGTCAGCTCAAGGAACACAGTAAGTGCTTACAGGAATATCTGTACCTGATGATAACGGTATTAGCTGGCAATTGTTTGAATGCTTAATAACTCAAAATTAAGCCATTAGGAACAGTCTGTATTGTTTTGGCACTCAGTTTCCTATGGCATCTGAGAACGCAGCAGCTTGTTCTGTTTACAGTTTTGACGATGCAGTAAGGAAATATCAAAGATATAACCTGCTTTGCTGCTTACGCTATGCATATCATGCTAGAGCGTGTGGCACATTTTAGAAAAAGAGAATGAAATTCCTATTGCAAATACAATCTCATTTAAAACTTGTCGCGCTTGCAATGAATATACTGCTCGCTTTGGGATTTCCTTATGTGCCTTCATGGGCATGATCCTAGGTCAGCAGCCAGGAAAGCAGATAATACTCTGCACTGTTAGTGCCGTGGTTGAGCTGTATCCCTGGCTGTCCCACTGAATTCAGTCTTGCAGCTGTGTTCGGGGAGCTCTACAGGCTTCTGAATCCATCAGAGGGATCCAGTCAATAGCACCAAATGATTTCCCAAGGTGTATTTTGACGTTTAAAGCCATATGTGGTGCTATCCATGAAGTGTGAATTGATGTATACTTGTCAACCTGGTTCTTAAAGTGGCCCGTTAAGTATAGTTGCCAGACTGTTTGCACTAATACTTCTCTCACAAGTGTTTCGCTTGACTCCTGTCTGTCAAAAATTCACTGCTAAATGTTGAGAGTAGTTGCTGTCCTTTGGGGCGGAAGAGGTAATTTCAAATGCTCACACAGCAAAATGTGTCAGGCTGGGTTATAAGTTATGATTCCTCTAACCAAGCAGCTCATCATCTTTGCTCATGATCTTGCTAAAGTCAGTGGTACTCTACTGAAAGATCATTAAAGGTTTGGATGCTTCTTTTGGTTTGTTTTTGTTTTGCAGAACTTCCTTTAACATTCAGCATTCTGTTGTTATTTGTATTAAGAATATTGCTCAGTGATTAAATCTAGGACAGATGAAGTAAGCCCTACTCTTAATTAAGATTCTTGGCATCTGTATCAATTGTGCTAGTGGGTGCTGCAAGTTTATTTCACATGCAAGTCATTGGTATATCAGGGTGGACTTTGTAAAGATAGAAAGCTGGCAGCAAGAGAAAAAATGGAATTGGATTTTGAGATTTACATCCTTGGCATGTTTTTTAAACAGTGTTTTCTTTTTATGGAAGTAAATAATTTTTCTGCAGCTCTTAACGTATAGTACATTATGTATCTCCATAAACACAAAGTCTGTTTCATGTTCTCAGACCAAGAGTTTCCTTAGTTCCTTTGGACATCACAAAGCAGAGAACTGTATTTTACTGCTCTAATGGCGATACATGCCTGGCCCATCATGTAACTAGAGGAGGCATTCAAAGCCTGAAGTACAAATACTGTTTTTCTGGCAGTAAGTGACAGGCCAAAGCTGATGAACTGTTGGGTGTCTGGCATTGAAGAGGTTTTGTGTCTGTGATACGTGCACAGCATAGCTGGGAACCTCTTGTTATAGGCTTGCCGTGTGACCCGTTGAAGATACTCAACCATAGTGTTTTGTTTCTGGGGAGGTTTCTATTTTTTGATTAAGGACAGATTTAGACATTGTCTTGGGATTTTTGCAAGAGGCTAGTGCAGTAAACACTGCTTAACATCTCTGGAACTGTAGTTCTGCACTGATGTGTCAAAAAAAACCCTGACTCAAAGTGACAGGATGAAGACTTGGAGGTTTTGCCTTGACTGCAGCATAAGATTTTCCCAAACAAAATTTATCTGGCTGTATATCCATAGTCTGAATCTTTCAGGGTTTATGGCTGTTTATGTAGCTGAGGAAGGCTGGTTGTTTTTCCTTTCTTCCCAGATGTAGGCATTTGGAACACCCTAGGAATACAAAGTGTTTATTTTATGCACAGTGTGTTATTTTTCAGCCATCTTTCCAGGGAATAGACCAACACCAGGCTATGATGCATAGAGTTCCCTTGTGGAAGAAAATCGGCTCATCTGAAAAAGCTGCCCAATACATCAAAGTCCTTACTTGAACTATCTGCTGCATATTTGTATTTGGGACATAATGTAAGCACCCTGTTCACATTCTGAGAGTTGCTCTGTTAGATAATGCTTTTTTTCTTAAATGTCACACTGACAACATAAACTCTGAGCTGTTAAAACTGATGATGCAGATATTAACTCATTGTGTTGAATATCAGAGGATTACATATGCATTACCACAAGTACTTAAATATTAAAGGCTGCATAAATTAACTGGGTTATCAAACTAAAAGGATGAAAGGCAAGGAGTGGGCTAGGAAAGCAAGAAGACAGCTGATGCGGTAGGGAATATGCCAGAGAGGCTAAAAAATTGTATGGCAAGATGTCACACTAGACTGAGCAGCTGGTAGTTCAGAAACAGCAAATGGCGTTTCAGTGTTCTGAATTTATGAATTGTTACTGTGAAAGTATTGTTTTAATGTTCATAAATGTGAAATAAATGACTGAAGATGGAGTGCACAGCAGTGGAGCGTTGGTAAATAAATGAATTGGGAATTAAGACAATCAAATTCTCTTCATCGAGTTCCCACCGACTTACAATTTCTCTTGAGTATGTTGATTAGTCAGGTGTTAATTATACATACTTGTGTCTGTATTGGATATACATAGTAGGAAAGGTGGCAGTGGGGATCTGCAAGAGGAATCCTCAAAACACTTCCTGCTCCGAGTTGTAAGTGTGAGCTGTGGGAGAAGGAAGGGTTTTGCTGGAGAAGCCATTCCTGACCTCTCTGTTTCCCCCAAGATCTAATTTCAGAGAAATATGAGCAATGTGAGATGCATCTGACAAAACAGAGAAGGGTAAACTGAAGCAATGTCCTCCAGAGTGGTATTGACACAACAGAAGGCTTGTATCTAAGCCCTGGTTCAGTACACAAACTAATCAGAGGCCTGATAAGGTCTCTGTGAACACTGTTGGTTTTGAGCCAAATGACACAACTTCAGCTGCTAGGTACCTAGTTCCATGAACAACTTTGTGACTTTATTCAGCCATCAAAGCATAAGTGGTTTAAAAGGGATGAAGGCAAAGCTCTTTCTTATAGTATCTGTCACTTTGGATGTATGGATTGTCCCTAGTTTAGGTTTTTTCCCCTTTCGGCAGGGAAGAGGAAGAAGCAAGAACTTAAAGGAGAAACTCATTGAAGCGTGCCGTTAAATCATATTGCCTGTCTCAGTGAAAACAGTGTTTCTTCTGTTGGATGCGCTTGTATCTGAAAAGCATAGCGTTTGGGATCACGTACTTGGACAGAGTCTTGCAGAACATGAGAACTGTAGTGAGGAAGTTGTATTCCCCGGCCGTGTGGTCTGAGGTGTCCTTTTGAACCTTATAAAGAACCTTAATTTTTGTGGTTGTACAGCCAGGGTGGCCAGGCTGCTAGTGCAAGTGCAGGGGCTTCAGGGTTTTGGCAAAGAATGGTTACTGTTTGATATAAGATGTACTGTTTCAGCAAGCAAAACAAGCTGTACTGGATAAAGCATTTATAAACTAGTTTATATCTACAGCTTGGATTTTTCTGCCGTTCTTTAATTACCATTTTCCTTGTGTTTAAAAAAAGATTCTTCTAGTAAAATAGGTAATGTACAGATGGGGCTTTAGAAAATATGCACTAGTACCTTTATTAATGTCCCTTTATGGATCTCTGTTCCCAAATTAGTGCATGTAAACTTCTTACGACTCTAGCAAGCAATGCTTTTTTCATGCGCAAGACAAAGAATAGGATTTTTTTTTTAATTCATCTCCTTTTCATGGAAAACTACTTAAATTACAATTTCACATTAACATCAAAGAGAGTTAAGTTGTTGACTCACAGTGTTTTCTAAGGGAAAATCGCAAACACGGGTTTTTGAAGGAATCACGTGCTTTGACACTTGTGTAAACAAATAAAATATTTCCTAGTCCATAGGTTCAGTTGTAGTAAACGTCCTTGGAAAAAACCTGAAATATTTAGTTAAGTCTTCCTAAATACCAACGTGTTTGATTAATAAAATCTAGATATAGTGCCTTTTAGCCAACCTCAACATCATGTTTAGTCATGAAGTTTGACAGAAGGGACATTCAATTACCAAAGAGGAACAGCAGCAGAGAGAGAAATGGTTTCACCAGTCACTTTCCACATCACTGATTAAAATGAAAATTAGGACTCGTACATCCTATATTCTTGGCCCGGTGTGCTTTTTCTGAGGCTCAGTCTGACTACATTAAGATGAGTATATGCCTACTGTAGGATCATTTATTTCTTCTTTATATATATATTTGTGTGTGTGTGTCTATATGTGTATGTATATATACACACACACATAAATGTGTGGTTGTATAGTATTTTATTTTTGTCCTTCTGTTATCAGAGTATGGGAATTCTGTTCTTTAGTAGCCTTTCTGTCCTGTTACTCTGTTTTCCCACCCTCCCTCTCATCCTTGCAGCTTCCTTCCCCCCACCTCCAAAAAAGTAGTTGGTATCCGTTGTTTTTAGGAGGGCCTAACTTAGCGTAGTTTTGATATTTGCTATTTCAGTAGACAGCTGTTTTAATCATAAGTACTGAAATGGTGAAGAATTATATTGCTGTGTTTTCGGTCTATAGTGTCCTAATCCCCGGTGGCTTGTTCTCATCTGCCTGCTTCCTGCTTCCCATAAGAAAAATCTGTCCAAGGGTATGTCTGTTTTAGGACAACCACCTCTGAAACATGGATGCCTCTGAAGTTTTGACAGGCAGAATTCCAAGACCTGGCAGAACATGGGACCAGCAGATGGTCAGTCAGGGGTTTTTTTGTTAGTGCTGGGTATCATCTTTGTGTTTACTGATCTCATCACTACACATGATCATTCTAACAGTTTCTCAACCTTCTCTCACCTCCGCCAGGGCTTGGGAACAGTCTCCCTTGCCTAATGCCAAAACTGCTCTGCTTCCTAATAATTCGTCCACAATGCAGAGCAACTGGAGACAAGTCTTCAGATTTTATTTATATGCCATGCTGTGATTTGACACATCTGTGCAGCTATGTTTTCCTGACTCTGTCTTCTGTTTAAATTGTATTTTACAGATGCGGAGGAACAGTTGGTGCCATCTTTACATGTCCCTTAGAGGTAATAAAGACTAGGCTCCAATCTTCAAAGCTAGCCTTCCGGGCTGTCTACTACCCACAAGTCCAGCTGGGGACCATCAGTGGTGAAGGAATGGTCAGGCCAACATCTGTATCACCTGGGCTCTTCAGTGTTCTCAAGTGAGTACTGCTCCTCCTGTCATTCAGTGTTGCTTGACACCAGTGATCTGAGTTTCAGTTCCTCTGTGCAAACACGGAAACCAAATTTTGCTCCAGACTTGCACTGGAAGGATTCATGTCAGTTGGGCTTCTGCCCTCAGCAGTAGAAAGATAAATTACTCTTCCAAAAACACATACGTGTTCAGGACTCCTGAGTGTTCCTTTGAACTTCCACAGAAACCTGTTTCCATCACTTAGAAACTTTCCGAAGTGAATTGAGTAAGTGTCTGGAGGTGTTGTTTTTAAATTGCCTCCTCACATTTAGGCTTTTTGGTAGTTGTGACTTCCTAGGGATCAATACACAGGACATACTGTAAACTCTTGATATGCCTTAGCTTGTGGGAACTATCACAGAAAATATTCTGGAGGAAAGCGCTTTTTCTCTTTTTCAACACTGAGAACTGTCGTCTTTGTCCCTTATCGGAAATAATCATGTTTACTGTCTCCTTTGAGCATTGGAACAGGTAATCCTTACTAGCTGGGGCCAATTCTTGGCAAATGATTGAAGGACTGAATAAGCCATATACGCTGTCTTTTTCCTGGAGCCATTCCCAGTTTGCTTTGAGTAGCTAGTAGAGACACTTGTTGCTGTCGCTGTCCATGCTATTTACCTGTTTGATGGAGGGAAGTTTTAATTCCTCTCTTGAAGCGCTCTCTTTGGAGCGTCGCATAAAAGTGAGAGCCTGTAGCCTTTCTTCACCTTAGTGGACCAGCATTGTAAGAAGGTTTCTGATTCTCTGCACTTAGTGATGCATGTCAGCCCCTGATCTGTCTTTGAAGCTGGCCCTGCTCTGAGCATGAGTTTGAACCGGATGACCTCCAGAATTCTGTCTTCCCATATATTTTAAGTTACGCTTGTCTGCACTCTTGTGTGGATGATCTGTAACTGAAACTTACGGGAGTGGGGGAAGGACGCTTTTTGCAAAAGTAGTCTCACTAAAATCTAATGTCTAATTGGGGTCTTGGAAGCTTTTATCTTTTCCTCATCTATAGCTGACTTAATGAGCTCTCCTCTGCTATTAGATGTTGTCTTTGCCAATTATTATTACGCATCAATCCTATCTACACCTGTATTACGATCTCTGTAAAAAGCCTTCTGCGTGGTTCAGACTGCAGCAGTTGATGCTCCAGCTGTTCCCTTTTCAGATGTGTATTCATAAAGAAGAGGAAATGTGAAATCATCTAGCTTACAGCTGCTGAATAGTTTTACCGGCAACTCTGAAGTCCAAATCTCTACTACTGTATTTCATATCAAAGCATCGTAAACTTACGGTTCAGACCTCATGCAAATGGATCAAGTTTATTTGGATCATTGGGCACCCCAGGGTGATGCAGAGAGGTCCTGTTTAGATCAGGTAGCAGAAATGCCAAAGAAAATAATGACTAGCAAAGCAAGTTGAATGATTTTATGTAAGGCCAACACGCTTGGCAGATGGCCTGGGGAGAAGCTGCACAGTTATATAACAGTACAGTGCTAATTCAAATTTTCTGCAGAACTATCTGGCTAGAGTCATTCTGGGACTTGAGTTTCTGTATTGTAAACAGTGCTTCTTTCCCCTGCCAAACATTTCTTTGTCTATTCAGAGGTGAGTCTAGAGCAATTCGTGACTGAAAATGTAAGGTAGTGCCAGTTGCCTTTGATTTTTTTCATCTCCTTTCCCTTGCTATCTTTTCACCTTGCAGCATTGGACTTTAGGCAGCTGTAACCAAAGGAAGTGAAAACTTCAAGGCACGAGGCTTTTAATTCATCCTCTTGGCCCATCTTTTTCTGGGGTCGTCTTTTTTTTTTTTTTTTTTTTTTTTAGGGAGAGAGGAAATGGTTTAGAATTGGGTCAACCTTTTAATACATTTATTAAGCTCA
The DNA here is from genome assembly GCF_965638725.1 of Aptenodytes patagonicus. Classification (NCBI taxonomy): domain Eukaryota; kingdom Metazoa; phylum Chordata; class Aves; order Sphenisciformes; family Spheniscidae; genus Aptenodytes; species Aptenodytes patagonicus. The sequence goes on along the minus strand of NC_134967.1, from coordinate 4,922,158 downwards.
TTAAATTTGATGACTATGATCTTGATTTCATTTTACTTCAGGAATGGCTCAGCTGCGTGCATCACCAAGTTTTCGACCTGCTTACTTCAGAGGATTGAAAAGCGAGAGCAAAATACTTATGCTGTCATTCCCTTGCAGGCAGCATCTATGAAGAACAGATAATGCTATTCATTATGATCTTTCTGATAAAATACAAACGTATGAAGAAAGAAGTGAAGTTAGGTCTCTTGCTTTTACTCTTCCATCCGTTTCTCAATCCTGGTCACGCATGCATTGCCAAACTGGATATGACTTGGGCCTTCTGATTTGGGAAAACTGTATGGCTAAAGAAGCAGCCGTTAGAGCCCTACATATAAAATTGCTCTGTAAGAGTTAAAGGTGTTGAGTATAAAAGCCCCTTAACTGCTGTTAATAGAAAGAAAATAGGTACTCAGGAGGGCAGGTTAAGCCTGCTGCTGAATAGAAAGCACTCCAGAAGGACAGGCTGTTTTTGTCTAATCCATTTAAGATTCTGATGAGTCACCCCAGCTGGAATCTGCAGTCGTGACTGTTAAGTGACAAAGAACGAGTAGTTGGTGGATCTGTCTCCTTGGAGACACTCAGCCCTGGAGTTTACACAGAAAGTTCAACTCTGCTGCAGAAAAAGTGTTTCAGAAGCTCCAAATCTTCTTCTGTCTAATGAGCTTGGTTTTGGAATCTGTGGGGAACGTTCTCAACAGTGCTAATGACCGAGAAAGCAAATTCTGAAAAATTGGCAGTTCCAACAGGTGCATGTGAAGTACCCGTGGAGCCCGCTGTTATCTGGATTTTCTTGCATGGTTTTCACATGGTGAGTTCAGTTAAGAGGGCTGCTGTGCACTGAAATCCCAGTGATTACTGGACAGTATCTGGCTTTCACTGGTAAATACTTGGCTGTTTACTAGTGGTTGGCTGTTGTTTTAGTCCTCTGCTGCTAGTAATGCAAAGAATTTGTAAGATAAGTCTTTTTTAACGAGGTACTTCAGCAAGGTATTTTACAGAACTTGGCAGCTGCTGGGGAAGCTGTCCAAACAGTTTATCTTCTTCAGAGAAGTCCTAGCCCAGCGTGCCTTCTAAGGTGTGAGGGAAGATGGGTGGAAATGGCTTTGGAAACCTGGGCTGTAGCAATTGCAGAACTGCAGGAAAGCATCATTTGGTCATCTTCCTGCTTTAGACCTGATCATGAAGTCCAGTCCTGACAGTGATTCACAGCAGTGCCTCTGTAGTTGGAGTTTACTTGGGAAAGATGATGTGAACTCTTTTGAATGCCCTCAAAACCAGATATCCCTGAGCTACCTGGGGAGACAGAGCTTGTAGTACGGTTGCCACGTTCAGCTTTCACTCTGGGGAAAAAACACATCACTAGGTAATTGTGAAAGGGAAAAGGATTTCTTTTTTTTGTCTCTCTATACAGGAAGCAAACTCCTGAATTGCTTAGATACAGAGAATGCCAAAAATATTCTTTGTTCATCAGTCAACTATCGCTGGATGCTCCATGAAACTTTAATTCAATTCCTGACAGCTTTCAAAGAATGGGAATTATAACCTTGTGCCATATGACATGCATTTGCCTGTAGTGCACGGAAGTTTTATGGTATAGCGGCTTTTATTCAGTAGTGTAGAATTCTGCTAATTTTCAAGTATATTATGTAGCTTAAAAGCTAACAGCTTCACAATTAATACTCGTTGCTTTTGTACAGCTCTTTTGACTGACTGTCTGACAGAATGAGAAGCATAACTTTTAACCCAAATACTATCTCCCCCCCCGCCCCGTTTGTTTTTATTTTAAGGTCAATTCTGGAAAAAGAAGGACCAAGGTCACTCTTCCGAGGGCTGGGTCCAAACTTGGTTGGAGTTGCACCATCAAGGTAAATAGTTAAACTATTGCTAAAAGACACGTTTAAGGTACTAACCCAAACGTTGCAGTGCATTTGTGATTCAAAAGAATAGGTCATGAAGTTATCCCATCTGTAAACTGAGATTTGTGCATGTATACGGCACAGTATACATACCAAGAAATACTTCTAAAAATCTGCTTTACACTTCTGTAACAGTGGAAGGTGCAGATTAAATAAGGCACTTGAATTCCAAGTCATTGCAAGAGCCACTTATGTGCTTGAGAAAACAAGAGAAAGTAGCGCAGAAAAATCTGTAGGATTAATATTTGCGTTTTTCTAATATGATCTGCTACTTCCCTGCGAATACATAAAAATGCTTGACAAACACTGAGTAGGAACTAGATGCCAGGGGAGAGGGGTACCTATCTGGTCCTTGATTGCCTAAATTCTTCTCAAATGAAAAACTGCAGCTGAGGGGGAAAGACTTGCATTGCTGCCACCTAACCCCGAAGTGGGGGGGGTGTCCCCTTTTTTTTTTTTTTTTTTAAAACAGCAACAACAAAAGTAGCTACAAAGTTTGTTTGTATTTGGAAGTGTTACAGGCACCTAAATGGTTTCCACGTGTACCTATGACTCTCCCGTTCTTGGCAGGGCTGAAGGTCTTTGTGCCTAGCAAATGTTAAAACTTGTTAGCAATTGGGAAATTGGCAGATGTTCTCTGCCTGAAATTGAACCAGTTAAAAAGGAATTGAGGAGTGGTGTACTCCCTCTCTGGCCTCTTGCCTAGTAGGTAGGATGTTCCCCCAGAAGTGGGGAATCCTGTCTCTGTACAGGTAATCTTTGCAGCAGGGATCTGAATCTGAGACTGCCTGCTTTTTCATGCAACTCACTCATGCTGTCTTTTGTGTTCCTTCATATTCTTCCAGAAGATTGGAATAAGGTACTATGGAAATTCTCAAATTATAGCCACCAATATCCACCTTTTACTAGCAGTTCACTTCCAGGAGCTGTGATCTGAACATACTTGGTTCAGACAGCTTCTTACTCATCATATTGACTGTTGCAGATCAGCTGAGCTTCCTCTATTCCTATGCGTTACGTAGGGATTTGAGGTGTGTAAAACTCTTTCATTTCAGCCCAGTGTTAAGTGTTTAAAGCATGAACTGCTGCTAATGCAATTACAGTGCTGAACAAATTTATGGAAAACATAGGCTCCAGGTGGGAAAGTGACATTCCCAAGTTTACAAAGCGTGTTTAGTGCCAGAGCTGGTGTAGGTATCCAATCTAACTTGCGTTGTCTGCAAGACCATGTTGCCTCCCATCTCAGACTTGGTGTGAAAGTAAAATATTTCTACCCTGTGGGTGTCAAGTCAGACAGTGGCACTGTAGTGTAAGAGGAAAAAAAACCCAACCCCTCTGTCCTTGTAGGTGGAATTAGTTATGTGGAGGCCTCTTTGGAGAGAAAGTCTTGTTTTTCGGGGGGTGGGGGGAAGAATAGTAACGTGTCTAATTTGATGTTGTGTGTATTACATTGCTTTTCTTCTCTCTTCCCCCCCCCACCAGAGCTGTCTATTTTGCGTGCTACTCCAAAGCCAAAGAGCAATTTAATGGCATTTTTGTGCCCAACAGCAACATTGTGCACATCTGTTCTGCAGGTTCTGCAGGTATGTATTTGTAATTCATCTCCCATATGGTCTGCAGCAATACCCCAGCGTCCAGCCCCTCGCCAGTAGCAGGCAATACATGCATTGGTATCCATGCGGCTCTGAGATGCACCTTAATTCTTTAAAGTATTTATTCCAAGCGGTTGTTGCTACAAGACTTCCTCTATCCCTCTCAATAGTTAGGAAACAAATAGGATGAATCATAAGGTGGAGACTGGACTTTTGGTCTGTCTGTACAGGACCTAGGCTAACACACCAGTCTTGGCTGACGGCTCTGGATAATTGTGGTATATGAATGAGTACAGAGGCCAGTGTGTGGCGTGTTCTGAAAAGGTACGCTTAGTTTGAGGTTGTACATGCCAGAAAACAGGAGTTTGCTAGCTCCTAATTTACCTTGTCTACAGAGGAACTGTTTACCTGTTCAACGCTTTTAAATATTTCTAGATTATTGTTTACTAACTTGGGATGAATTGTTTTCCAGCTGCAATGCCATGGTAATGTCTCTGAATATAAGAAAAAAAAAATATTAGTAGACACCAGCAAACTTTTGATAGTCTTAGCCAAATTGTTTTAGGATGTTGTATTTTTCCTACCAGGATAGGGAGAATAGTTTGTTCTTGTAGGAAAAATACTGCAGAAGAGCTCCACTAGTTCAAGCATCAGTCACCAGAGCGATCATTAAAAATAGTCTTTCCCAAACTAAGCCCTTAATTATGGGTGGATTCTCTTAATGAGATGGCTCAATGGCACCACCTAGAGCCTTGGGGAAAACAAGACTAATACACGTGTGTGCTCCCCACAGGTTTCCTTTTATCTATTATTCTAAAACCCAGTCAGTAAGTAAGGTATCTTGTCTACAGCAGTCTTTAGGAACATGAAGTACATATTAAAATAGGTGCAAAAAGGAAGAATCCTTTAAGAAATTCTAAGGCCATTGGTTGACGCCTCCTGAAGTTTAACATGAGATGGTTCTCCGGCAAGAGAGAGATTGTAAGCTACGCACCTGCATGTCTTTTGAAACCTCTAGATAGAGCTGGTAACTAAAAGCGTTATATACACTGCACAGTGTATAAAGTTCATGTTTGTCATGGCAATACACCGGCCTGGATTCAGCTATACTTTTGGTTTTCTTTTCTCTTTTTCAGCCTTTATCACAAATTCCCTGATGAATCCTGTATGGATGGTGAAAACCAGAATGCAACTGGAACGGAAGTAAGTAACTGATTGAGGGAGATTGGATGACACTGGGTGGCTAAGGGAGCCTCTGGAAAACTGAACTTTCACGTTTTTACTCATGGCTCTTTGTCCTTTGATAGATCTTACCTGGTTGTTTCCCTGACTCTCAATTCCACCTTTCAAGCCACCATGCTTCTGCCTGGTCAGACTAAAGGTTAAGGTTCTGTGTGTCCTGCTTCAGTTTGATGCACAGTTACTATTGAGAAGGATGTGGAAGTTGCCTTGAGTGCTGAGTTAGGTTCAGTTTCTGGTTTCACTGTAAATTTTAAGTAAAGTTGGGCATAGCATTAATTTTCTCTGATTCCTGCTTACAGAATCTTCTGTACTTCAGGGGTTGGTGTTGAGGATAAATATATCAAGGACTGAAATGCTTTGATAGAGCAATAATAGAGGCTGTGGAAAGGTCAGAAGAGCTCATGTGAGAGGCTGAGCATGAGGTTGCAGTCTGTGTCCCATTTGGGAACATGGCTCGTACTGATCCTAGATCATACAGATGTGTGTGTTACTGCAACAAGCCAAGGTAGCTGTAAACAGAAAGGGTGATGGTTTTAAGTTGTAAAGAAGCCCCATTAGTTTAGTTTCATGAAACATTCTAGAGGCAATAAGAATCTGTTGCAGTGGATTAATGTTCTTTTGCTTCCTTCAGCACTGTATTACTGTTAAGCATACCTCCTGAAGTCAGAGAGGGAATTTGACAGTAATATCTTTTAGTTGAGTGATTGAGTCACTGGTGGATACCGAAGCAATAAGGGACTCTGCTAATAATGTGACTGCTTAGAATGGAAATTCCTTCCTGCAAGGACGTGTTAGGTCAGATAAGAAAGATCCTTTAAGGCACCACAACTTATAAATAATTTATAAGACTTAATTCCAGCACTTCACGGGGTGGCACCTTTGAACTGAGTGCTGCCTCTTAAAGATGAAGGATCATTTCTCACGTAGTAGACCTCTGTCTCTTGGCATGCTGAAGATGGCTTTAAACGGAATTACTAGTTTAAGACAAAGCAGTGTCTCTTCAATGCTTATTGTCTTTTAAAGCATTGGTGTGAACTGTGACAGGCTGGATAGAACTTGAGCTGAAAGAATTATTACGAGTACGTATTAGTGAATTAGCAAAGCCAAGTGTGCACTCTTAGTATGATAGTCCCGCTCTATGCAGCTTTCCTAGAAGGCTTTTGGAGTAGAACTTAGCAGAGAACCATTTCTGTAGTTATAAAAACTATTGAAAGCCATGAGGTTTTTTTTAAATATTAATTCTTCTTCTGGGCTTATTATATGCTCTGTTCTGTTTGTTTTTTAGAGTCCGGGGTTCAAAACCAATGAATGCTTTGCAGTGTGCTAGATATGTTTACCAGACAGAAGGTATCCGTGGCTTTTATAGGGGCCTGACTGCCTCCTATGCTGGGATTTCTGAGACCATTATCTGCTTTGCTATATACGAAAGTTTAAAAAAGCACTTAAAAGAAGTCCAACTGCCCCCTTCTCCTCCTAAGGGGACCGAAAGGAACTCGACAAACTTCTTTGGGCTGATGTTTGCTGCTGCTGTTTCCAAGGGCTGTGCCTCTTGTATTGCTTACCCACATGGTATGTTAACTTTTCCATTTATGACTGCAGTAGAACAGCTGTTGCATGTAATCCAAGACGAACGATGGGGTTTAGGGCTGACTGTGGCGTGTGCATATGCGTTGGCATTTTCAGTACTGGTCCCACCATTCCTAGTTAGCCACATAGTTGGTGATTGGGACTTCCTAGTTTAAAAACAACTCAAAAAATGCCAAAAAGAAATTGAATTCCTAATGCTTCTGTTCTCACGAGTAGCCTCATCTAGCTGAGCACCCGCAGCCCTTGGGATTCTGTGATCAAGTGGTGGGAAACACTTGTGGGCTGAGCAGTGTTATTCTTTTTGGATAGACGTGAATGTTACCATGGTTATATAGAAAGAACAATATTGATTAAGTGAGCATCAGTGAAGCATTTAGTTCTGTAGTAGCTTGAATGAGCAAATAATCCACTTATTCCACATGAAAGGGAACTCATCTTTAACTTTTGCTTCTTGCCTGAAGGGCAAAGTGTACAGGATTCCATGGCTGAAAGTACTGGCAGGCAATTGGTACGGGAGGCTTTTGCATGCTCTTCCCTGGTAATGGCGTGTTTCTCAATGAGAAGGTTTAACTCTTGTTAACTTTGGGCTCTGTGTTGCTTTTCTGCAGAGGTCATACGGACACGGCTGCGAGAAGAAGGCACAAAATACAAGACTTTCATTCAGACAGCACGTCTGGTAGCACGTGAAGAAGGCTATCTTGCCTTCTATAGAGGACTCTTTGCCCAACTCATCCGGCAGATACCAAACACAGCCATTGTGTTGTCCACCTATGAGTTAATTGTGTATCTGTTAGAAGACCATGCAAAGTAGCAGAGCCAAGACTCCTGTTACAGACTGTAGACCAATTTCTTCGTTGAACAAATAGTCTTTAAGAGACTGCTGCAGGTGGCAGTGCTGGTGGAAAAACTACAAGTCTGTGACCACCTGCTGGATATTTCCTTTTGGATTCATGCTTTCTGAAAGGTCTCAAGTCATTAACGTTAATAGTTAATTATAACTTTTTTTAACTTAATGATAATTAAACTGCTACTAAATTAAATTACACTATTTAATTTAAGTATATGTTTGTCCTTTTCCTTAAGCACAGCCATATGTGGTCAAGGAATGTACCTCATACTATCAAGTGATCTCTTGGACTCATGTTCATTAAAACTGTATTAAAACAGGAGAAGAACTGGTTTGGAAATTTGAAACTCTTGTCTTCTTACCACTGGAGTCATGTCGCTTTTTAGCATTGTAATTGCCTAATGCCCAAAACAACTTTGAGAGTTCTTCTGGTTTATTCAAGGTGCATCATTCATTGCTGTGTGAACATCCTGGAGTGTTCAAGTAGGACAATCTTGTAGTACGTTTCTCTGTTTTGATGGTATGAAATACGCACACCAGAATCTCTTAGAAAAGCCACTTACACTGGCAATATTGCTGGAATATGATTGTGGGAGGCTTTTAGTAAAAATTTAATTACAGTACTGTGTGCACCTATGCATTTGGGATACATGCTTACGCTAGCGTGTGTAAAGAGATCTGTCGTGACTTGGCTTTTAGACCTTGCTTTTGTGAAGGACTGAGAGACAGTCAGTGCTTGTGGCCTGGCTGCCCTGCGGAAGTTCCATGAGATGCAGTAACTTGGTCGTGTATCCTGACCTCAGCCTTTTACTACTGTGGAGCTCTTTTGTGTTACATTTTCCTTATACTTCAATGCTAGGGGCCTGGGGAGCGGAAGAGAGGATAAGATAGGTCCCAAACACTACAGAATACAAATGCAGTTCTGGGTTCTGCTTTACAGCGTGATACTCGGGAATATGTCCCTCTTGATTTGATGTCCTTGTAGAGCAGTGCTCCTGATGGGAATGAGATACTATGTTATCTCATGGACACATCACTGGAGTTAACACCAGAAAATTCCACAGCCTATGTAAATAGTTTCTTTATGTCACTACTTGATTTCTTACTGAAGGAAATAAGGATTCGCCAGCTTAGTGCAGCCTGTTGAACAGTTATCACGTTTCATATAGATACCTTATCTGCCTTCCTCTTCAAAGACACAATATCAAAGGAGTATTCTTCAACAGTAGTCATGATACAGTTCTTACCTTTCAGTTATAAATCAAATATCCTGCATACTTGAGATTAGTCCTTTCATAAATATTAGAATATGCTTTTAATTTTAGTAGTCTCTTTACCACTTGTATTGCAGCAGTACCTTGCGATTAAAGTATTGTATATGAATGATTCCTGATAGTGCAGGATAAAATATTTTAGAACTCAAATGGGTAGATTTGTGTTTTGCTTTGGCCATACCATGCTCTCCTGTTCATTAGTGTCATTTGCTTTGGCAGCTGAGACAAACACTACAGCATTTGAGCCCAGCTTCAGTCTTCCCTGCTGTTGAACTGAACAATGAGCTTCTCGTGATTTGAGCAGGTGTTGAGTTCTTGAGCATAAACAAGTGTTTACGGACATCTTTGACTTCAAGGACCATATACAGCAGAGGTGGTGTTTGGACTTGGAAGGATCACGCAAAGCATTAAGAAACAGCCTAGTAGTGAGTAGGGCTGTCTCTTATAAGATAAAGTTTTCAGGGTAGTATTTTGTTGCAGAAATGTAATGGGTTGATAACTGGATTCAAGCCTTCACGTTTGTTCTCATTAGAACCTAACTGATGACTGGTACTTGAGGTCATATTTGACATCAGTGTGATGGAGGAGCATAGAGCAAAGCGGGTAGAATGTGTGTATACCTCATGATGAGGCAAAACTGCAAAAATACTGATTTCTATTATGTCTTACTGAAAAGAACGTATCACATTACCCCTAAGCTAAAATTGGAAACAGTTAACTAAAAACTGGCATGGCTTTTTTTGTGGAGACGATGAGCAGCAAAAGCTTTAGTCTCTTTATAGAAGTCAAAACTGTCATACGCTGCTGTTTCTATTTTTGAGAACTAGGACACTTGTGCTGCTACTTTGAAACGTTTTCTGAGATTTGCTTTCTTAAATTAGTATTCCTCTGTACTTACAGTACACTAGCTCACTTTTAAATTGTTAGTCAAATGTGTAGCCTGCTGATATCTCTTGAGAATGAGGGGAGGGAACTCGAACCCTTTTGAGGAGTATGGGACTTGGTAAGAGAGAAAGCAAGAGAAAGTGAACGAGTTTTTGTTCTGCCTAAATCAGATGGAAGATCAGGAATTCTGCTGGATTTTTGTTTTTGTTCTTTTAAGCTTTGCTACCAACCCTGACAGAGTTAGTCTTAATTTGATAGGGGGTTAATAAGCTACACTGGGAGCTAATAGAATTTCTGAATTAGTATAAGTTACTCCTTTTTCCTTTCTCTCTCTACTAGAATTTTTAAAATTCACTAACCCTTGATTCCTTAGAGAGTTAACATTTTTAGGTGATGCTCTGTGAGCAATCCCATTGATGTCACTGAGTATGGAATAAGCCTATTACCAGACGGAAGAATTTGAAGTAGTTTTTTCCAAAGGGATATCTGAATTTAAAAATAACCAACCTTTCTCTGGTTGTGAAAGAAAAATCACTGTTCATTCCACTTCTTCAACTTCTGTAGAAAGTCAATTTCATGGAAGGTAGGTAAATTTGTTACTGGTTAGAATCTCCTGGGCAGTTTCCTTCCAGGTTTAGGCTTCATTACTAGACCCTTTGTAGCTTAATTATCAGTAAGGTGATGAAACTATGGTCCTATCTGAAGTGACCACAAAGTTTCCATTAACTTTACCAGCACCGAGTCTGTTCCCGTTCATGCATTAACAGTTAAATTGAAATTACAAACACTCTGTTGCTACAATAGTATGAGCTACTCATGTAGGTTAATTTAGCTTTGGAAGGATTTCTTAGGCACTTGAAGATGTAGACATTAATCTTCTCAAGTCCTTACGCTACAAGACTTACTGCCTCCCTTTAGGTATCCATGGTTGCCTTGATATCCCTCAATTATCTGCATTTTCTGATGGTTGTGATACATGCTTGTATTGTGATTGTGCCCCTCACCATGATTTGTAGTTGTTTTGCACAAGATCCTCATTAGCTCCTTTAAGGAGGAAACTTCTGGTAAAGAATGCATTTATGGTCGGACTGATACTACAGATACAGTTGATAGGAAGAGAGGGACCTCTGTAGAAAAAATAGAAAAGCTCTCAAGTACAGAAGTCCTAGAGGACTTGCAGAAGGGCTTGACGTGATAAATGACTGGGTTGTTCTTCCTCCTTTCCCTATCATTTGGTCTCATAATCCCTAAATAATTGAGCTAAACAATGGAAGAGAGATGGAAAAATGATGTCCCCCTCGCATTTATCAAGAGGAAATAGTCACTGTTATTCCATGTACTTAATTTCTATGGTTAAATCTGTGGAGATAGAAATGGAACAGTTAAGACCCCAACCACAGTTAGGACAAGCTTAAAAGTACAGCTTACTTCCAGTAGAAATGTTTGTCTATGAAGAGCTTTTCTATTTGTGGCTTTTTAAAAACATGGTGTTGACACAGCTTGGTTCTCCTGAATCTTAAGCAGTTCTGTCTATTGTGCTGAGAGGTTTTTTTGTTTTTAACCAGGAAAACAGCTACGCAATTTGAGGCAGGGTCAGTCTCATATTTTGGAGAGGTCTTACCTCTTACCTTCATGTAAAAGCAGGGCACGACTGTCAAACCACCAACCGCTTCTAGTTCTGCAAGAAGAGTAAATCCCACCCATGCGTGCTGAGAGGGGCAGAGCATAAATGGGTGTTACTTTGCTTTCTAGGGGAGAGCTTCTGAACAAGTCTGACCTGGGAACTACCCCCGTCAGAGACCTGAGGGCTTTCTGCAGAATTGTATTGTTTATCAATCTATCCAGAGAGAGGGAAAGTCTAGAGCAGCAGTCTTCAACTTCTGGCTCACAGGTAACAAACTGCCCACAAAGCCCTGTACTTTAATTCCTGCTCCACTTGCCATGCTATCGCTTGGCTGAAGTGAGATGTTACTTGCAGCACATGGTTTACTGGGTAAAGTTATCAGGGACCACAAAAGGGCGATAACCTGTGCTCTAAAATCGGTGGGGAGGGTACAGTAGTGTAATTGGAGGGATCTTCCATTTTCCCCAGACAACTAGGTGGTTTGGTAGGGAAGCACATCCCGACAGAGAACCAATTCTCTTGGAACTCCCTCTTCTTCCTCTGCCCCTGTTTCGTTTCCGTAATTCTCCGAACAGCTATCCTTTTTCCCCAAAAATGTACGTTAAATTTAATTGCCAGTTCTCCGCCTTGTTGTAGACCCCGTTGTTTCCCGTTTCACTTGTGCAAGCGGCCCTCGGGGGGAAATCCTCTCAGGTGGAGGTGTAGTTTTTAAAGGCCTTCCCCCAGGCTCGGGCCTGTAGCTGCCTAAGTCCCCGGCTGCTGCAGCCGCCCTTCACCGGGGCTTCTCGGTCTCTCGCTCCGCCAGGGCTGGAGCTGCTTTTGTAATACAGAAAGTCCCGCGTCTAAATTTAGGAAAAGAAAGGAAAAAAAGAGAAAAGCTGGTTGAACTCGGCGCCAGGCCAGGCACGACGGGCCTCCCCCCCCCTCCCTCGCTCCCCGGAAGGGCAGGGAGCCCGGCGGGCCGCCCCCGCCCCCGCGGCCACGATCTCGGCCTTTGCGGCGCTGACTCACGGCGCCGCCGCACGACTCCGGCCTTTCACGCCGCGCTCCCCGCGCCGTGACTCACGCCGCCCGCCCCCGCCGCGGCGGAGGGGCGGAGCGGCGGCGGCCGGGGAAGCGGGGGGGGGGGGGGGGGGGAGAAGGGGGGGAGGCGGCCGCGCCGCGTACAAAGCGCCGCCGCCGAGGTCACAGCGACGGCGGCGGCCCGTGTGGGGGAGCGGCATGGAGGGAGCCGGGGCGCTGCTGGCCCGCTGCCCCGCCGGCGGGCTGGGCGTCACCGTCTGCGCCGCCGCCGCCGGGCTGCTGCTCTATCGCATCGCGCGGAGGTAGGGGCCGGGCCGGGCTGGGCCGGGCCGGGGCGGGGTGGCGGACAATGGCCGGCCGGATGCGGGCCGCGGCGGCGGGAAGGCTCCGCGCGGGGCTCGCCGTCCTGCCCGGCGCCGCCGTGCGCGGTGGCAGAGGGAACAGCCTCAGCGGGGCGTGGAGAGAGCAGGTAGGGCTGCGGATAAGCCTAGGGCTCCCGGCTTCGGGGCCGGCTGTCCCTGTGGTGGTGTTGATGAGGCGCGTGGTTAGGAAAGGATCCCCCCCCCCCCAAATTGTCAGCGGCAACGAAAACTTGTGGGTAAATGGCTGGATGCGTTTTTCCGTATCCCCTGGAATTGCTTCGTCTCTTTGTGTGCCTGCACTGAAGATCGAGGACCTGCCTGCTGTGGGAGCTGTGCTGAGGAAATCTGAACCGTTTCCCTTCCTCCAGTCGGTAGTCTAGAGGCTGGCGTGGTTACTGACGGTATTACGGAGATTGCTGAAGGCTCGGGGTCTTCCTCGCTTGTTTTCTGACGTGTTTGAGGCAGGGAAAGAGAATGTTTTGCTTCTTGTGGTGGTTGGTTTGGAGGTGAAAGCATGATTGCAGGGGGAACAGTGGGAGAGTGCCGTAGAAATAACAGCGCTGCTAGTGCAGTGCTAAAACTTGGGAAGATTACATAGAAGTCAAAGTTATTAGCTAGTGACCAAAATTCTGTGGTCATTTGTTTCTTAATTGCACGGGATGTTGCTGACCTTAGAAGAAATTTCAACAGATCAATTGAAAACAAGGTTTGAAAAGCATCAGGAGAGAAGTCAGGATACAGATTTCATAAAAGGAGTAAAGCTTAATTTGACAGGTTTTAATTTAGCGTAGCTTGAAATGAATGTAGGGATATATGGAATAAGGGCACTTCAGACTGTATAACAGAACAGAGTTGAGCAGTCTGCTCATCTATGGGGTGCTTCTGTTGGAGTAAAAGGCAGTCCCGAGGGCTCATTGTGTTACGGTTCGCTTCAAGTTTACGCTTTGAAATAGAAGCATATTTCTGCATCCACAACAAAGTACTTAAGGTTTGCTCTAAAGCATTTGCTGTTTATATAACCGTATAAATGCTCTGTGGTATATTAGCCCATATACAAGACTTGGCATTTCTATGGCATATTTAGCACAGCTAAGAAGTACTAGTGGCCTAAAGCAATCCCCAGTGAAGCAGGCAGCATTTCTTTGACCCAGTTGAGGCTAACATGTCTTTTGAGGGAAGAGATTTGATTTGTTTTGCTCAAGTTCATCAAAAGGTCTCTGGGATGGAAAGCATTTCTTCCCGAGTCCTTGAAAACTGCTGGCGAGCTGTAAATATTTTCAGGAGGTGACCTTGATAATTCTTTGGGGCTACATATTTGTGTTTCTCAATACTATTCTGGTATTACCTCATTTCTTACTTTGCCTCAGTTAAATGAATCTTCCAAAGTCATCAAGGAGGACAGCTTTATAAGGGGCTGATCTAAACACATGAATATCTGCCTTTGCCTTTGGTGTTAATGTTATGATACAGCCCTGCTTTGCTCCATTTTCAGCATGAGTGCGCTTACATATCTAGCAAGATGCCTTTACCATCCTCTACAGAAGGGGAAATAAAATATATTAGAACAACCTAGTGGAAAGTAGTTCTGGAATAACTGTCAGTATGTGGAGTTACACTACTGTAACTGTGCCAGCATCTAAGACTGTGCTTTTTGTATCAGGGAGAAAAAAGATTTGATGTCCAGATATGCACGGAAACTCCTTAAGAGTTTGGGCCAGATAGGAAAACTGATATTTTGTGGTCTTTCTTTGAGATCACAGCTTGGCTACTTGTTTGTTACATGTTGTTGGAAGTCGGGTTGCTGTGTTCAGACCAGCAGCTGTAGCCACACTTCCTTCATCTTCGGTGCCCCTCCTGATTGTTAGCTGCTGACTTCTTGTCAGTACCAATGTAGAGCACCCTGTGAGGATCTCTTTCTTGGGACTCTTTGGGTCAGTGATGGCAGAGGCTGCTCCTTCTGCAAGTAAAGTCAAGATAAGCCGTCACTCACTCTAAAAGAGGCCGGTAGGAAGTCGGGAACTGCCATGCAGCTGGTTCATTTAGTTGAGAAGCCTGTCACAGATACTGAGATGGCAAAAAGAGGCACCTTTTCTGGAGGATCCTGTCCTGATGGCCGGTATTCTCCAGAGTATTAAAAGTTGCTACCTCCCTAAAGCTGCCGTTCCGCAGAAGACAGCCTTTGAGGGGGACAGCACAGGAGGTGGTTATGACTGTGGGTCTGTGTCCCTGCCTAGGTCCACCGGGCACCTTTTTTCCCTGTTAAGAGGACACTAAGTCTGGCTCTTGGGAATGGATAGGCTGCATTATAACCTATGACACTGTACTAGAAATCCAGTCTTGTGGCTGAATCTTCAACCCTGTCTACAACTGCTAGTTCTGAGCAAATGCATCTATGATATAGCTCGCCTGCTGGAACCTAGACAGCTGTGGAGTGTTTTTCTCACGTTGGAAAATGGGGTTTAGCATTGGGTCCACCCTGGCAGACCCCTTTATTGACAGGTGATGGACATGGGCACAACTTGGAATTATGGCAGCTCAGTGAGCTGCTTCCCTGACTGAGCTGAACAGGGTATCAGGTCCAGTGAGCTCCTGTTAACGCAGTCATGCTGACCATACTGTGCCGTGGGCTTGCTCTATACTTTGGCAGCTTGGTTACGTCAAACTGCCATCAGATGTTGTTCTGATCAACACTGATCTGTGCAAAAGAGCTCCTCTTCCTAGTGTGTTTTTTCTTTGGATTTGCTGGCATAACTGTTTGTATAACTGCTTTGTAATCCAGTTGTGCCAGAATGAAGAGTGTTGCTTTAAATACTTTTAATGGAGAATTGTTTTTTCTTTTAATCCTTGGCAGAGGATGAGGGTAGCCCAGCGAAGAACTGCACATCCACCTGTGGCCTCTTTTAAGAATATGGAAAACCAAACATCTTCATCTTCTGACCTAGCAGTAAAGGAGGAGGGGAATAGGTGTAAATAAAACTATTTAGAAATCCAGTTTATTATTATCAGGTAACTGATTTGACCTGCACTTATCAGGGAGACTTGTTCTGGCGATCCATTAAAAGTGTGGATTTAAGCGTGACCTTAAATTTATGTATAAATGAGGAATAGTGGAGAGTGTTGGGAGTTGGAAGGAACATAAGTTCCTTCTTATGTTACACAAGAGACACACAAACTAGTTGCTAAACAGTGTTTGTCAATGGTATACCTGCAGTCTGATTTTTGCAAGCGCTATGTACAGGACAGAAAGCTTGTTAGCGAAATAAAGGAGTCTGATAGCCTCTCACAAAGGAACATTTTGTCATATTGTCTGAGCAGTATCAGACATTTAGGTGTTGATCTCATAACTGAGTTTACTCCAGGTATGTGCCCCCAGTGTTGTCTTAAGCAAAGATCTTCTACCTGCAAAACAATTTGTCCAAACCTGGGAATCTTCTCTAGCTTGTTTGGGTGTGCAGGCTACATATTGAGTTAGCACAGCAAGTCAGCTGTTAATGGAATCTCTCTATGCAGTAAGTACTTCAATCACTTCTTGCTGCTCAGGTTTTATTTTGCAGGGTGGTTCTTTGTCCAGTGAAGCTAATTCAAGTTAATACCATGTCACATTATAAACTAGTGTTTTGCAAGGGATTGAGCACATGGTAAATGCTTGTATGGGTTTTGCATTGTCTGTCTTCTCATAACAGAATGTCTGACTTCAGAAGCAATGTGTGCTCTAGCTTATTATGTTCAGCTGCTGCCTGAATTCAGTCAAGGTATATATAGTTCCAAAGTCATTAAATCCGTATCTGAGAGTCTTTCCAAATGCAGTACTTGTTTTTTGTTTTTAAAGTCCTGCCTAATTACTAGAAAATTAGCACCCTACCTACATGTTCTTGCCTCAAATGACCCCCTTTTTTTTTTCCTTCTTTTTCATCCAGCAGGTTGGGAACTTCTGATTTTTTTTTTTTTTGCACCTATTTCTATGGCAACAGATTATAGGTTCACAAAAGGAAGGATTATTGCTTTCTATCCTAAATAATCCAGGATTTAGCAATTTCTTTTGCATACGTTGTGAGAATGAAGGGCTGCTATTTAACCCTTGGTAGCACTTCCTCAGCCTCAAGAGTGAGAAATGGAATCCTGTTTGGAAAAGATGGAAAGGTCTTGAGTATGCTAAGGATTTGGTCTCTGATATTAGCAAGTTCTCAAATAGGGTTTGACATTGGTTCTTTTTTTGCTTTATAGCATGCGTGCTTTACTAATTTTTTGGCCTGCGCTTTCCACTTCTGTGTTATCCTTGAAATTAGTGCTTCTACCTACTCTGTCATGTCATGGAAGTTAGAGACTGGTGGTAGGTAGAGACTGAAGCGTGGCGTGTCTTATTTCCATGGGTGCCAGAGGACGGTGCCACAGCAGCGTGAAGGTGGGATTGTAGCACTTCCTACAGTACCTGGGACCTGTGCAATAACCTACATCAGAGGATGGAGTTTAGGTTGTGCTTGCTATCAAGGTGCAGTAGGATTTGTATTTTGGTGGTTAATGTGCTGAAGCCTATGCGTTATATTTTCATGACTTTTACACCTATGATAGTGAGATGAAACTAGCACCACAGGTGTTGCTGTCCATCCTTCATACGGCTGTTTTGACATGTGGTTTGCTTGGCTTTTGGACAGTGGTAGCTCATGGATAATTTGGACTAGCGGCCCAGATTTGTCTGGTTTAAACTTTATTTTTTTTGTTGTTGCCTGTTCGTTTCAATGGTGGTATTTTTAACTCGGATCACTTACTGTTTTGAGCCCCCTTGGCAATGAACAAAGTTGAGCAGTGAATATTCATTTTAAGAGGGGTGTGGGTGTATGCATCTATTTTGAGACGAGAATCTGTCACCCTAGTAGCTCCAGCCATTTTCTTTCAGCATCTGGCAGGGAATCCTCTGTGCACTCTGGCTTTTTAGGCTTCTTTCTGGTGCTTCATTTCAAGCTTATCCTCGTCATTAGTACTTAGACAGGAGGCCCAAGCCTCACTTGAGGGTTTGATACTTTGTGAACCAAGTTTCAAGACATGGTCTGTGGAAATGGGAGTGGGGAATAGTCTTAATTGTAGGCATCCAGCTACAAAGGTGATGGCTGAGAGAGAAGCCAGCTTAACTAAGGGGAGAACCACCTGCCTGTTTGGTTGCAGGGTGCCACAAACATTTCTGCAGCGTTCAGAAGATGTTTCACGACAGAATATTGTAGCAGCAGAGAAGGCTTCCTAGAGCAGGAAGAAGAGAATTTGCTCTCAGCTGGTGAGCACTTTGGCTGCTGTTTCTTGCTTTCCAGGCCCTCAGTGAGCCTCCCTTGCTCAGTTGCTTTCGCTGCTGCTTTAGAAGCTGTCCAGCGGGAGGCACGCTGGCTACTCGGTGGAGTTAAGCAGCAAACAGGGCTGGTGGCAGCTGGGTCCATCTGTCTGCATAGCTGCCATAGTGAGTCCCTGCCTGGGCTTTGCCTGAACAGCTGCTCTCCCTCAGAGTTGTGACTGGGACTGGTTCTGATAAACCCAGACAGCTGGGCTGTGTTGCCTTGACCTGCCAGAAAGCTTCCTCTTGGGTATCGCACCGAGTTTAAAGACAAATGCAGACCTTCTTTAGCAGGCAGGCTCAAGGGGCAGGCCACTGAAGTTCTTTGCTCAAACATCTGTCACAACCTGTTGCAATGGGGCCACGTCACAGCTGTTTCTCTTGTAGTGACTGTTGTTTTAACAGGATTGTTTTAAAAAACAAGGGGCTCGTGGGTCCAGGTCTCTCGTCTTTGTCTCTTCAGTTCCAGTGCATAAAAACTGGGGAAGACATGTTGATTCCTCAATTCCTTATGTATCTAAAGCTGTGAAGGAACACCTATTTACAATGCCTGAACCTTGGGATAATTTGATATACCCTTGTCCTTGAAAAACTTTCTAACGAGCAGGGCAGATAAAACTAACCATGAGCCCATTTCCTAGGTTTCTGAGTACCATCATATGCAGTTCTTGTGGATCGTAACTTCTGTTTCCCAGAATCCTGTGTATTAAGCAGCAACTCTACTGCACCCTTTGCATATATTAACACTGCTGATTATGGAGAGGACTTGCACCCCCAAGTATGCCTCTGAAAAACCGTAAAGTGGGTTATTCACAAGGTTGTTACTAAAGTTCTGGCATGTCCATGGTACTAGCACAAAGAGATACAAGCATCAGGCAGAATTTATTTCTACTTTAATAGTCCATCTTTTCATTGCTAAAATGACTACTCTGAGTCATATTGTTGAACATACTGAATGGGCAGATTGATTGTTATTCCAGCCTCTCTTGCATTTCCCTGTTTGAAAGCCATTGCCTTCCTCTACATCAGTTGAATTCAATGTTGATGCCTGACACATTTTCTTTCCTAACAGGAAGAAGCCCACACACGTGACAGTGAACTGCTGGTTCTGCAATCAGGACACGGTAGTGCCATATGGGAATCGCAACTGCTGGGACTGCCCCAACTGTGAGCAGTACAATGGGTTCCAAGAGGTACTGCGATAAATTGCTTGAAGGGTGGCTGTGAGGGTGCATGCCCTGTGGAACAGTGCTTGTGGGAAAACCCTGCTCCTCATTGAAGACAATACAGGCCCAGTACAGATAAATATCCAGCAGTTTGACAGCTGGCAGCTCTGCGCTGAGCACCTGTGAACTCAGCAGCTGATCACTTGATCAAATTTGAGAAAGAATCCACTGTCCTGGGATGTGCTGACATAGAATGACAAAGACAAATTTTCCTCTCTTGCTTCAAAGGGCAAAAAGGGCCTTGACATTTTCACCAATATCTCTTAAGAATCTTTTTTTAATATATGGAACAATTCTTCTCTGCTTTTGTATTTTGGAACAGCTGAATTGCTTTATTTAGGGTATTAAATAACAAAGCCTGTCTTAAGCCGAAATCCACCACCACCACCTGCTTGCAGTAGGTGTACAGAACAGTGGAGGGGAGAGAAGATTTGAAGCATTTTGTCTCTTTTTTTTTTTTTTACTTATTTCTTTTGTTACATAGGTGAATGCATGGAGTGTAGAGCTCCTGACAGAGCTTAGGGAATCTTGTTATCAACCAGAGGATACCTAGCTTTGATTTTATGATCTCATGTTTGCTTTCCTTCCTGCCTCCCTTTTTGCTTCTTGTCAGAATGGAGACTACAACAAGCCCATCCCTGCTCAGTACATGGAACACCTTAACCACGTTGTGTCAGGTGGTACGACTTTCTGTGATCCTACCAAACCGCAACAGTGGGTAAGCAGCCAAATTCTGCTTTGCAAGAAATGCAACAACCATCAAACCACGAAGATCAGACAGCTGGCTTCATTCTCACCAAGGGAGGAGGTAAGTGTTCGTTAGGGACTGACATCACAGGAGAATGTTTGTACAAGGCATTCCCATGCATGTATCTGCTGTTCCTGCTCTGTTTAATTCCATGTTGCAGCCTAGTAAGCAGGAGAGAGAGGAATTTTTCAGTGTGCTATGGAATGATGCTCCAGTAGTCTTCAGAAGCCCTATGTGGCACTCCAGTGCAGAGAAAGTTACCGATCAGTGTTGCAAACTTACCTAATCCTACTCCAAAGCCAGAATGTAATGACCTGTTCTGGATGGACACTGGAAGTTGAAGCTTGAGCACAAAACCAAACGTGCAGATTGCTGAGATCAGCTTACAACTCCAGTACTTACCATTGACCCAGCTGAGCTTACAGGATCTGGTAGGCCCAAGAGCCCGCTAGTCACCTTGAAGCCTTAATAGATTTTGTTTTTACTGAGGCCTTGGCTGTGCTGCTCTGCTTTTACTAGTGGGGTGGGAGAGGAATCCTGTGCAGCCGTATCATCTCCCTGGTTAGGCATTTGTGCCTAGGAGGGCAAGGGGATTTTACAGTTACAGCAGCAGGATTTCCTGCTGAGCAACTTCGTGGCCTTCCCATTACTTAATATGTATGGAGTATAGGATAGTGGGATTTCTCCTTCACAGTTTTATGGCTTCCTGAAGTTTCATGCCGAGAATTTAGTGCTGCACTCCTTAGCTTTCAACCATGGTCAAGCCTTGGGGTTATAAGACTGCGCTATAGTGGGATGCGTTCATCCTTTGGGTTGCCTAATCCAGTCTGCTTTGTGTAATTGTAATGAGTTTAATCAGGATGACTCTCAGGGAATAGATTTAAATTTGATCATGTCTGATGAGAACATCTTTGGCTGATTCCCTTTTTTCAGCTTTATTTCTAGTCCCTGCCTCTTGCCAGGGGAGGCGAGTTACTTACTTGCTCAAGTAACACCAGCCTTTGGCCCCTTTTTAGGCATTCAGTGAACTGCAATGTCTGTGCCACTAAGAAACATGGGACTGTGTTATCCAACATGGTTAGACATGCGTGTCAGTGACAGCAGTGGCTGTTCTCAGCATTGCTGTCCTGTCCAGTGAGGGGTGAGCCTGCTGCTACTAGTGGGAACATGCCTAGTGCTACACATGGGAATCACAGTCCCATGTGATTCCTTCTCCATTCCGGCAGATGGAGCCTATGAAACTGCTGCAGCAAGCCCTCAGGCAGCTACAATGCATCTTTCTACTTCCCTCTCCCAAAGAAGCTGCATGCTTTCAGCTGTATGCTTTTGGTACAAGGATCTTGAGGGAGGCTGGGAGTGGAGATGGAAGAGCCCTAGAAGCCTCTGTGATAAGTGATGTGTCCACTATTGTGACGCTGAAAAACGTACCTTCGGCCCTACTCGCTGTCTGTTTTTACAAGTGCTCTTAATGATTTATGGAGCTCATCTCACCAGGGCCTTCAAACAGTGACAGCCTTTGAGTCTGGGACTGAGTTTTGGAAGGAGCTTGTCTCTTTCTCCAGCACTGTGGTGTGAAGGGGCAACAGGTATTTTGTGTCCCCTCATTTGAGGAGAGGAAGAGCAATTCTAGTTTTTTGTCTCATCTTCTGTGTTGAGTTCATAAGGTCTCGACAAAGACAGCAAAATTGGGCCACAGAAATTCAACGTCCTGAAATTGGGCCGCAGCAGCCTTCTCCAAGGGCTGTTTTGTCTCTTCTGGGACACGGAGGCTGGGTCAGCTGTATGCAAAGTTGGTTGTATCGCTGGCCTCCAGCTTGGTCACTGTTGAGGCCTGGTTTCAGGGGGCTGTTCCTCTGGAGACTGGAAGCATGCCTTGCGCACATGTCAGTAGCAAGCGTGATAACTGGTGAGGGACCTGCAGTTCTCACCTACTTTTCCTTTCCTGTTCTCTCACCAGGGCAAATACGATGAAGAGATTGAGGTGTATAAGCACCATCTGGAGCAGACCTACAAGCTGTGCCGTCCATGCCAGGCTGCTGTGGAGTATTACATAAAACATCAGAATCGGCAGCTCCGGGCGCTGCTGCTCAGCCACCATTTCAAACGCCGTGAGACAGACAAGACCTATACTCAGGTACATGGGGGGAGAGATGAGGGAATTTAGGGGGAAGTGCAGAGAACTAGGTACCTCTGCACCTGGGTTTGTTGCTGGGAAAGGAAGGCAGCGGCCTTGGGGCTCTGTAACTCTGGGAGCTTGGGTGCATGGCAGAAATTTAAAAGAGCACAGGATGGTTGCCACACATGCTCCTGATGTTAGTTTGAGGTTTTCCTCTTGCTGGTGTCATTCAGTGCAATTGCCAGAAGGCAAGTCTAATGTGACAATAAGAAGAGTGGAAGGAAAACAGTGGGACAGGTAGGAAAGGGGAGGTAGGGAAGCCAATTTATGAGTACAGTGCTGGAAACTACAGAGTACAGGGGGAAAAAAAGAAGTAGGAATGATGGGAATTGAATTATGACCTCCTTGCCTCACTGCCCTGCCTGACCTTGGCTTCTGCTCATACCTCTGCTGTTGCTCTTTGCTAGTCTACAACATCCCTTGTGGGGGTTGTAAGTACAGAGACTTACAAGGACTTGAGCAAAACTGTCCAGTAAACCATACAGTCTGGAAGTGTTTCATAAAGCACCATTTCAAAACCTTACTACAGTTCATTCAGCTTCTGACAAGGTGTTTCTCCCTTCCTCTGCAGAATTTATGTTCATCTTCCTCTTCTGCTTCCATAACCACACCAGCTCAGGTGATATTTCTGCGGTTCTTGGCCTTCCTCAGCTGTGCGTTCCTGGTTCTGATGGCCTTGTATGGGTCAGGCGACCCCTTCTCACTCAGTGCAGCAGTCCCTGCTCCTGTCTCCTCTGGTCCAGCGTCCATTCGGAACAGGACTGGCACAAGCTCACATGCAGACTTGGAAAATGACACTTCCGTGACGGTGGCAGGCTGGCGGGAGCTGCTCCACCTGCTCCCAGAACAGATGGTGGAGAACCTGAGTGCCGCCTGGGCTTACGGGAAGAATCACCAGATGGCAGTTGCTGTCCTTGGGCTGTTCACCTGCCTGTTGGCCATGTTCTTAGCTGGGCGGATCAGGTGGGTGTGCTTTTTTTCTTCTGTTTCACTTAAAGGAAAACTGCGTTATGTTGGAGATCTTTTGCCCTGTCTTGACTCAGTGAGCCAGGGGGTAAACATTTGCCAGAATGGCAAACGTAGTACTGGGTGGCACAGTTCTCCTTGTTATTCTTTGGGTTGCCAGCTGGCTGGCTGGAGACAGCAGAGGTTGCTTTGGATCCGTGCCTTGGTTCATTCAATTTAAGCTTGAATTACTGTGAATGAAAAGCTCCCTGTGCAGCTCTGTAATCTGGTAGAGAATGGAACTGACCAATTCAGGTACTTACCACAGCGGTGGGAAGGGCTGCAGATGATGTAACCGTAGTAAGAGACCTGCTCAGTCTGTGTGCCCTCCCCACCTTCTCTCCCCTTCCTCAGGACCAAGGGGGTTCATTGGTGTTTAAACTCTTACCTTGTGTCTTGTTGGGTTTCTTTTTGGCATTGCAGGCTCCGGAGAATTGATGCGTTTGCTTCAGTCTTGTGGTTCGTAGTGATGAGTCTGCATTTAGCTGAGAGGTACCTGAAGACGGAAACACCCAACTGGCTAGACACAGCCAAATTTGGCACCACGTCCTTGTGCTGCTTGGTGGGCTTCACCGCAGCAGTGGCTACGCGGAAATCAACGGGCCATCGGAAATACCGGCCCCGAAGGTCAGAGCCAGAGCAGTGACGCTGGGGGAAGGAGGAAAAAAAGCCTTGTGAACTCTTTGCGACTGGTGCTTCTCTCTCCTCTTTTTATTTTCCCTTCCTTTTTTTTTTTTTTTTAATTAGATAAGCAGTGAAGATCTTTTCTTCCTTTATATATATATATTCTTTTTTTTTTTTTTTTTTCCTTTTTTTTCCCCATCCTTGCTTCCCACTGTGCTAGCTGCTTGGAGCATTTCCGCTGCTGGTGCTAGCCAAGGAAGCTACTCCTGCTGCCTCCATTCTCCCTTCCTCCTGAATCCTACGTCAGCAGTGCAAATATCCAACTTCCCCAAAGCCAATTCTTCCAGCAGCTGCTTCACAAACTGCTCCATAAATGCAGCTTCCTCCCCATTCTGCTCCTCCAGCCAAAGAGATTCTGGCTTCTCCTGTCCATCCTTAGCCAGTCACAGAGGAATCCTCTGCCTTGATCCTCCATGGGGCCCAGGCCGCCTTCAGTTTTCTAATGGTGCTGGTCATTTTAATTTCGAACTGATGGGAACTTGCCTCTGGATTCCGAGTCCTCGTAACGTGTGCTGTAGTAACACTGCATGGTGTACAGGCATGCGAGGAGGGGACCACGCGTAGTCCATAACCTGGTTCTTCTTGCCTTCCACTGTGTAGCATCACTTAACTGCATGCTCTCTCGCTCTGCCGTTCTCCTATGACTCCTATTTTAAATGGAGAGGCGTCCTTAAGTGCTTTTGACTGGAACTTCAAAAATTTATTTAAAAGGGTGCTTTAAAAGGTTATGTAGCTCAGGGTGTCTTGATTGAATATCTGAAAGCATTCAGCTGGTTTAGGCTAAATTTTCAAATCTACCAGTGGCTGTTGCTTTCTATGCCGGTTTTCTTCGGGTTTTTTACCCACCCACCACCACCACCCCCCGAGAAGCATCTGTGTAAAAGCACAACTGGATAAAAACGCATATGTTCTTCCACTCCTGTAGCCTTAGAAAGAGAAGAAATATGGGACTAACAAGCACATGCTATGGTATATGATGAGCTTTCATTGTACGTCACTACTTATTCAATGTTTTCCTTATCGTTGAGAACACAGATTAGGAGACTGTGCTATAGGAAGGGGTGGGAGCCTCTGCTGTGGGACCGCGTGGCAATAGAGATGGATTTTTCTTGTTACTTGGAGGGGTTCTTTTTTGAAGTCTGGCATTGATGCTAATGCTGCCGAAGAAAGGGGTCTGGAAATTGTGACTTTGAGTTGAGTGCCTGGCAGTCGTCCGCTGAATGCTGGGATGACTGGATGTTACTGTGTGGGGAGGAAGGAGCTTTCAGCTGCTTGGGTTTTTGTAGGATTAACTTGTTGGGACCTCTTAGGATAAGCAGTCTGATTATCCTGCACTGTTTTTTGCAAGGCACTCCACTGAGTTTCTCATCTGGATTTGGGTCTTTCAAGAGGAAATAGCGTTGTTGCGGAAGATCTGCTATTTTCTTCTGTTCAGAATAGCGCAATGGAACTTGCCACACTAATAGTCTGATATAAGTTAATTGTGTGTCTTGATCTTCCTATGTATAAACTCTAAAATAATCAGAATGGAGCTCTCACTGTGAAGTATCTGCATCTCCTGCTGAAAGATTCGGACACTACCAGATGCTGCAGATGCTGGTGAAATTATAGAAGCTTTTTTAAAGGAAACAAAAGATATTTCATAGCTTTTCATAGTTATTCTTCAAACTGGTATTCATTGTGAAAGCAGAAGGGTAGCACTAACAAAAGCTCTGTAGAGATTCGTTAACAGTAAGCCAAGTTGAGAGTGTCATGGGAAGGTACAGCTCCTGGCTGAAGGACCATGTGCCTGTAACTTAACAACTGGCATGGGAAGGGGACAACAAACCTTCTTGCCATATGTGCTATCCTTCGGAACTTTTTTTAATGGTGCCTTCAGATAACTACAATATCCACCTCCAAGCAAACAGAACACGTTTCTCCATTCTGGTGCTTGTGAATGATGCTGCTCTGAGGGTTGTTTACTTACTTGTCCACAAAAGGAATCCAGCATCTGCAAAGTCTGGTTCCACTCTTCCGTGTTCCCATCGTTTATCAATCCTGACCCAAAAGGTTCGTCTTCCAGCTCACAGTCACAGATTGTTTCTTGTTCCAGTCTCAGACTTTCAAAATGCTAAATAATAACCACTGTGTCCCATTTCCCACTAGGACACTTTATTGAACTTAGAGAATTGTTTCAAAGTAAATACTACAAGAAGCCACGTGACTTCATCAAAACAGGAAAAAAGGCCAGCAGAAGCGTGCAGGGTCCTCAGTGCTGGGTTAGACTTTCACAGTCACTCTGGTGCCTCTTTCCTACTCTCCGTTAGGAGATTGTAGTAGGAAACTTTCCTTAAAAATCCAGTCGTTTTTCAGTACCTGTCAGCCTGTTGGAGCAGGGAGCAATGCTAAGACAGACGGTAGTAGGCTGGTGAAAGGACAGGAGGTGGCGGGGGGACACGGCAGTTTTGTGTATGGATGTGCTATCACTGTCTACTCGGCTTTCCTTTCAGTGCAGTGATCGCTATAATGTTTTCACCCCTGGAAAACTCCCCACTGCAGCGGCCCTTCCAACACCATCGTTCTGCAGCCCATCTGCTGTTAAAAGTGAGGTAGACAAAGCCACCTAATGAAATGGACACTGGAACCAAATCCAGTGCCAGCTCTGCCGTTCTCTAAACAAGCTGCGCAGAAGACCCAGGAAACCTTGAGCTATTACGTCCATTAAGTGAAATAAGACATCTAGACTCTTTTTTTTTCTTCCTCCCTTCTTCCTGCTTCAGTACTTTCAAGTTTTCCCCATAAAGTTAAATGTAGGAAAAGATTGATGTTTCTATTTAGCTGTGATTGTCTTCTGCACTTACCTATAGGAGTTGGATTGAAAGTTCCTGCAAGCTTCTAGCACGTGAACTTGCAACCGCCTGGTGTGGCAGAGGCGAGCAGTTCCCCTTGCTGCTCTGCTGTCAAGTATGTCCAAGTGATGGGAGGAATCTCATGTTTAGAAGGATGTATTGAGACCGCGAGAAGGAGGAGGGGTGTGAGCAGCTGACAAACTGTTAAAATGTGTGGGGATGGTCATGGTAATGTCATGCCTGATTTCTAATGGCAATATCCTTTCTTTTTTTTAATATGAATAAAATCAGTCTGTCCAAATTTTCTTGCCCAGTAGCAAGGAAACTCTTAAGTGGCAGCCTCTAAAGATGCTTGTCAGCCTCTTCAGATGTTTTGCTTTCAGGAGCTGAAAGTCAAGGCTGTATTAAGTTTCACTTTGTCCTATTTCACGTGGCCTCCTGTCTCTTCTGGGCAGCTGTTTTCCTCCCTTCTTTTTAGCAGCACTTTTTTTTTTTTTCTTTCAATTTAAACATGCCCCACCTCTGAGCCCCTTGGGGTCTGGTGCCTTTTTTGATGTTTTGCTGTTAAGTGTTACGTTGTTTTCCTGTGCCTGACATTTTCTTCTCTTGTCTTTTTTCCTGTGCAGTACTGTGAAGGGAGGGGAAGGCTGGACACTAGGTATCAGGAACAGGCAGTTGGTAAAACTGTGGGAAGGAGTGGGGTTTACACTGTGAAGCCTGAATAATACTGTTAAGAAATATTTTAGCTCTGTTTGCACAGCAAGTGCAAATCTATACTGAAAGAGTTTAAAATCTTTTCATCTGGGAGATATGTTAACTGCAATTGACATGCAAGCAAGAAATCCATTTGTCTTCACTTTATGCAGATTAATACAAATGAAGTATATTTACAGATTGCACTGATTTTATATGTCAGAACATCAGAAAGCAACTTCGTTTTATGGCCAAGCTGTACAACTGAAGCCCTGGTCTCTGTGGTGCTTTGTCCGCAACTTATAACTGAAGAACTTTTGGACTCACAATTGGAAAAATTTCAAAGGCAAAACAAAGTAACAAAACAGATATTGAAGCATGGTTTGATTTTAATGCCAAAGAAGCTTTTGTCTTTGCTCAGGTGTCAGCTTATTTTCCCACTTCTTGGTGCCTCAGCATGTCTGTGCTGCTGCTTCTAAAAACAACAAAAAACCTGAAAGCCTCAAAAACAAACTTGCAGCAATTGAATTTTTGGTCTTCTAGAGACTCTGATGCTGACAGTCTCCTCTCTTTCTGCTTTTCTCACATGCTTTTGCTGATGGTAGAGGATGATTGATCTTTTGGAGGAGAGGGAAGAAAGGAGGAGAAAGGTGTGTTTTCCAGAGGTGTTCTGATTTATAAACTGCTAGCATTCGATCTGTACCAGTTGTGTCTCCTTAGACAATTAGGCCTGAAGAAGATCAGTTATAAGTTAGCGGTATTTTACTGTTGACTGTTTCTGGGAAAAAAAAAAATAGCTAAACCACCACTGCCTTTACTGAGACTGTTCCTGCAATACTAGATTTTAATGCCAAATAGACTATTCTAAACACTATGCCATGCTGTAGGTTCTGTAAAGAAGGTGCTTTGCCAACTTTGCATTTTTTACTTGAGGTTCAGTTAGGAGATAACTCGGCAGTTAGATACGACATCTAACTCTGCCTGGTTGCTTCCCCCACAGTGAGTCCAGCAGAAGGAAATGTATGCTTCCAGCTCAGGTATTTTGGTGCAAGTCCAACATCTGAGCAACGTGCCACCATCCTCATGAAGCTGAGGTGCTATTTTGTATGACACATGGGTATACGTTTCCTTCAGCTGAGGGGGTTAATAGCTAACAAAGGGCTGGTAACTTACTAACACGGCTGACACAAAAATCATCCAGAACCCCTTGATCAGTGCTTTGAGCTTCTTGCTTTCACTTAGCTGGACTCTTATTTCAGGCCACAGAGGGACATGTGGTAACTTGTGGTCACCAGGTGCAGCTTTGTTGCCTGAGGCTTCTCCCAGCCACGCAGGCCAGAGCATGCAAACATCTTAACTCAACAGTATTAGAGGATTTTAGCCCAAAAGCCTCTAATTTCAGGTGCTGCTTTTTTACACTGGCCATGGTACCGGTGTCTGGACCAGAGGATGGTACTACAGAATGGAGCTGAGGGGGTGAGGGATTGTTAGTGGGTTTGTGTGTCACTTGAAATCAAATCTGCTCCAGCACAAAGTGGCTGACTGTGGTCTTTGCTCTCTCAGTGGCCGTGGCTGATCTGCCAGCTCAAAAGCATCTTGTACCCTGCCCAGCAGAGTTGGGTGTATAAAGGGGCCGACGTGGGTTCATTAAGTGCCTTTCCCTGGATGAGATTTTTGACAACACTATGTTGCTCTGCTTCAGTGGAACTGACGCAGCTGCAACTTGGGACAGCAGTGCCTGTATGTCTGCCAGGCCACTGCTTTTGTCCTTCACTTGCCACCAGTGAGTGCGGCTGGGAATAAGAGGATACTTGGGCTGCATTCTTAAATTTCTGAGCAACTCTGCAGACTATAGGGGGGTCGAGGGAGAACCCAGAGCTAGCAACCAAGTAAGCATCTCTGCTGCTGCTACTTCTGGTCTTCCTGAAGCCCTCACTGACATCAGCGCATGCAAACTGACGCCTTTGTGGCCCTTTACAATTCTAAATATGCTATATTTATATCCTGTTCTTTCTATTAACTCCTCCTTTCCTACATCTGTGCTTTGCATGCCCTAGTGAACTGAGCTTGGGTGTGTCAAAGGGTGAGGACAAGAGGGGAATATAAAAATGGTGTAGTGGTGTTTTATTTTGGCTTTATGAATATTTTTCAAGTATGCTGAAATTATGTGAAGCTAATAATCATGCCTAGATACTATAGAAAGTATGTATTGATGTATTGTGGACAAATTATTTATACTCTTATAAAAATTAATATAATTAATAGCCAGATGATTGCTCCAGACTCACTCCACTCATGAAAGCAGGGAGCTGTGGTGTATGGCTTTGCTTTCGTTTTTAAAGAGATGCTGTTGAAATTGTGTGCTGTCACATATAACCTGCCAGTTCACTCCAGGTGTGCCGTCACCTGCAAGTACACTTGGGTCCTCTTTGAGCCATAGCTCTCATGTGGAAGGGGCAGTACTCAGTCCTGAAGTGTACCTTGAGTCATTCCCTGTAAAGCCTCATTTGGGACCAAAGCTATCAAGTCCACAGGCAGGGAAGAGGTCCTCTGAACATTTTTGTCATGCCAGCAAGTCTGGATTTTTGTAGACGTGGGATGTGCGTATACACACACCCCCCTACCTTTGTGCCGCCAGCTAGGAGGGAAGGCAAAATTGATGCCAAACATCTGTCTGTACTCTAGAAGGTATTAGTGCAGGACCTGGCAGCTGGAGTATTTTCAGCTATAATTCAACCCTCCTTTTTCATCCAAAGCAGGACAACATGTAGGAGAAAATTCTTAGTCTTTGCGGCTAAAGCTTCTAGCTCTCTAAGTCGCATATCAAAATCTTAATGTGTCCGAGACCTGTGCCCCTTTTTAGCATGATTCTCCCCTCTCCCTGTGCCTGATTTTTATTCACTGTATTGCTCTTTACTCCTGATTCTGTCAGCTTGGCCGGAGGCACGGGTTATGGCACTGACTGATGTGATGCAGCAGACCAGACAAGTGACTGCATGTCAGCTCGCAGAAACTCGCTTATCTCACAGCCAGCAGTAAGACAATAGTGAGCTACTTCTGCAGTCGGGGCAGCAGCACCCATGCTGCCTGGAGAAAATGGTGCAGTTATACATGGATAACTCATAGCTAAATTATGATGGGACCTTAAGTCCGGAGGAAACATTTTACCCCATGACTGACACATGGTTCCCTGGCTGCCTGCGGGCAGATGAAGCTGGGCCCATAGAGCAAGCTGCCTGACTGTGACTGCATGTTACCTTCTTACTTCATGTACTGAATTATCTGATAGTAGGAGTGGGTCCATCTACAGCCCTGTAGTCTGACCTGACCCATGCTCTCCCATGTCTCTCTCTGACCCAGGGGTGATGCAGCATCTCTGTGTAAAATGGGAATTAAAAAGGCGCACACGTACGGTGGTGTCTTTGGATAAGAGGGAGGTATTGGGACAGAGGAGGGGAGGCTCTGCTGGCAGGAGGTGTTTCTTCAGGACAGTGTACGGTCCCACACCATGTAATACTCTTCTCTAACCTATTTATTTATTTTTAAAGTATCTGTGTAGCAGAGTTGTGCCCAACTGTCTAGTAACGCTGTGATCATTGTAAACACTAATTAAGATACCCAATTTTTGATGTTCACGATACCAAGTTCTGAAATAAACGGCTTCCGGGCCCTGACTATTTCCACAAACTGTCTGACTCCAGAGCCTTTTTTTTTTTTTTTTCTTTTTCCCCTTCTTCCTTTTTTGGTTACTTTTTCAGTGTTACCAGACCCACTGTTATCACAAATGGCTTGAAGCAATGCAGTAGTCTGAGAGCAAAGATGGCTGCACTGCTCCATTCCAGGGCTGTGATGTGGCTGCTTCCTGCCTTACGATACTCTTGATCTCCTCACCTTTTTTTCATCTGCTTCTGAAAGAACTTTTAGTTCAGCTGACGATTCCCATGACAGCACCCCTGCTTTTTAGCAGCATCTAGCCCTCTTGACATGACAGTGGCAAACACTAAAGCGAAAAGCACATAGAAAAGGAACAGGATTTTGCACGTGTTGCAGGAATTTACTTTGTTCAGAGCGTATCAATATTTAAGCCGTTCTTTGGTCAGCATTCAATCCTAAGGCATTAATATGCTATGCTTAAAATTCTTCAGCTCTTCTTTGCTAACCAGAAAAATTCCTTTTCTGGATGGTGCAAGACAAATGATTCATCAGCTGCCCAGAGGATCTGACTGCACTAACTTGGTGAGGTTGAGAAGAAGTGGGGCTGTTGAGCAGCAGAGCCCATGGAAGTCCGATCCAAAAAAAGTTACAATCCCAGGAAAGAGATTGCGGTTATGAGTGATAAATGATTGTAATATCTTCCAGCCCATTAAGTGAAAAACTGCCAAAAACCAATAAGCCAGATAAGCTGTTTTCCAGCACAGCAAGGAGCTGTGTAAAGTTGGATCCTTTAGCCCAAAGGTACAAAAGGTGCAAAGTTAGGAAAAAAGAGCTATGTCGTTCACAGGCGATGCTCTGATTTGGCCTTTCACAGACATGGCACAGTGAGTGGTAGGTATCGCTCTTTCTGATATGATTCATATCATAGTCCTGAGCTGCACTTTTAATTTCCTTTCCCATTCATTTTCTCTTGCAAAGCTGAGATGGACATGTGCATCTGCTATTTACATCTGTATGTGTGGTGGGGCAAATGTGTATATGTATGTGCACTAAAGGACTCTGCACGTTTGCGAAGCGTGACACCCTTCCCAGGTCCTCTGGAACCTGAAGAGGTTGGGCAGTTTCTGCTGCAAGACTGACGAGTTCCTTGCCGCTGTTAAAGGCATGTCCTGCTTGCAAGCACCAGGAAGCTGGTTGGCTCAGATGTTGTTCAGCCTGATTAAGCTGGTCGGGATTGTTGATGTCTGCCTCGTACTAGCAGATAAGTAGTTTTATAAGATATTTTAAATTGTAATCTTAACTCTAGACTGCTTCTTCTGGACATGCTAGCACTGCATAATATTGCTGCATCACCTCTTTAATCTCCAAGAGAGAATGGCACATGCATAAATCACCTCAGCGCAAGATTGAGATATGTATATTCCTTCACGCTCTGATTTACTACTGGCTTTCCTCTGACAGAAGAAAAGCCGTGTTGCTGCTCTCATCTGCCTCAGTGTTTTCATCAGAAGTGAGATTAAACCTCCAAAGGTTGCAGCTTGATTATATGCTGCAAAGTCTGATATCTCCATTTTAAAATACCTATACTTCATACTTCGTTGGTACGTCATCATGACTTATTTGACAAGACTATTACCTGTTTCTAACTAAACAAAAATCTTACAGGAGATCCTTGAGAGATCTTGTTCACATTCTAGACTTTCATGTATTTTATTCAATTGTTAAAAATAATACAAAATTACTATACTTTCAATTGCAACATTCTTCAAATGCTCATTTTCATGGTATGAGGACACAAGTGAGACTCCAAAGCTGACTCCTCATTTCTGATGCAATATAGTCAATTAAACTGTACACATAGAGTAAGATCAGTATGTGATTGCAAGGAGGAATGAAAGAAGGTAAAAATAGGAGTAAATTTTTGACAGACTGTTCAGCTTAGGTTGATTTTTAAATTTTAAACCACCACAAAGGTAGGTGATGAAATGGGGGTATCAGAAATTAATTGCATAGTTTATTTGCATACAGTAATTGAGTGTGAAATACTGTGGCAGTGCTAGCTGCAAAAACTGTTTAAAATACAAAGTCCTCTCATACAGTTATTTTACCAGTAGAATAGAAGTCATTTTATGTCTGTAGTACTTAAAAATCAAGCTAACTGGTACAGGTACCCTTAGTGTGTTTTGTCTGTTATCTCTCGTCTTGTGTTCTCAAGTTGGACACGCTGTTCTACAGCTCCCCTCTTTCACTTGGAAAGAACCCACTGAAAACAACTCACAGACCCAGAAATACAATTGCCATTATTATTGCCAATTTAAATTTTTTCCAGGCACTATAAAAGAGATTGTTTTTTATGTGCTAGAAGCAAGACACTTCTTGCAGTGTATGCTACAGGAGCACAGTTCCCTCTGAGTGGCTATGCTAGTACATATTTGTGGCTAATTATGATATGCAGAGAAAGGAAAATGTAACAGTTTAGGGCTCAATTTAGGATTGGAAAAGCCAGGTTTGTGTGTCTGTTCTATCATAGGATTTTTACATGACCCTCAACAAGTCACTTAGCTTCTTTTTGCTTCTCTTTCCCACCTGTAAAGTGAGGGTAGTGAGTCTTCCTTACCTCGCAGAAGTATAATAAAGGCAAATGTATTAAAGAGGTTTGAATGTTAGTTTTAAAACAGAGCTCTTGTGGCTAAACCTTTATCTAGGTACCCATAAAAATACTTTTCTCTATACTGACATCAGAGGTAAGGTGTTGATTCTGGTTTCTAAAGACAAAAAGACTCATCGATAACTACTTGCTTCCCACAGTCATGACATTTCTAAGCATGTTGTTTGCATGTGCACATAACAAACATAAGATGTACTCTATTGTTGGTCCTATGCGTATCTGGACTTTGTAAAGCATTCTGGTGGTCTCTAGGTAATTTTCTCGTCCAGGGAGAGAACCAAGGTACTATGCCTATTTGCACCTGAGTTCCTAAGCTGTTCCACCATCTTTTCCACCCTGTATTGTGGGACAGGTTGGTGCACAATAATTTAAGTAAGGTTGAGCAGTTCTTCCTTCCCCACTTTCAAAGGTGTAGGAACATTCCTGTAAACTCTTAAGGATTCTGCATCTTGCACTCCTGCACTGAAAAATTAGTACAAACCTGATAACAAAGCAAGTGTTCATGCAAGTAGTACAACTGAGAGAGTGAATTCCTTGAATGTACTCATTGCTAAATGTCTGTCATGCATGTCATTTGCAGGTACCTTTCTGGGGATTCGATTACTCTCTTTCCCAGCGGCACTGGGACTGGTTTCCCTTCCTCTGCTACGTCTCTCTTTGTCCCAACACCACCCAGTATTCTCCAGCTGACAAACCAACAGCTCTTCAGATCCCCACGCAGAACTTCTTCTTCCTCTCTTCCTGGTCGTCTCAACAGGGCACTCTCGCTGGGTACCATCCCCTCCTTGGCCAGAGCAGGTAAGTGTGCATGAAACTTTCTGGCCCAATGGAAATGACGATGGAGTGGTGCAATGCTTCAGAAGGAAATGGGCTGTTGAGGTATCCACGTTATGCTCCTGTTCAGGGATTGCTGCTCCTGTGGCACAGAAGAGTATCTAGCACTGGTAATTCGGTTTTTGGCATTAAGAAATTATGCAGCATACCATTGTCATCTTGGTGAAACAAAAAGTCTCACTGAGTGCTTGCCTGCTGTGGGTTTACTGAAATCCAGAGGCTTCTCCAGGCATTCGTGGCAGTATGGCATAAGCTACAAGGCTATGTGTGGGAGAGAGACAGAAGGAGCAGTTAGACATGGGAATGGAGAAGAGCAGCTTCTGGAAGTGATTGGGAGCATCAGGATAACTGACCTGGCAAGAGCAATCGCTCCCTTCCTTCTAGCTGCTTTGTGTAGTTTGCTTTTCTTGCTACAGCTGAAGGGAGCAGAGCTGAAGGCGGGCTCTTCCCTAAGTCTGGATTTGATATGCATAATCACAGCTATTGAAGCTGCTTTAGAGATGGCATTTCCTCTTGTTTTTAAGGGCTCTGTACAGTCTAGGGAAGGTTTATAGGCTTAAGGAAAGACTCTCTCCCAGTAACTCAATAAGCCCTCAGTTTTGCTGTGCTTGAAACTAACGGATGGGAGATAGCGTTCCAATGCTATTCTCCATCCAGGGAAAGGTAAGCTTTCTTGTGTCACTAACTGATTACCAGAAGGTCAGGGGCCAAAATGTGGCGGTTTCTAGGATAACACTGCAGCAGAGAGAGTAGTCTTGCAGGGGTTTCTTTAGTTTATTTGACGTTTCTTTAGCTCATGTTGCCAGCAGTTTTGCCAGATCCACTAAGAGCAAGAGAAAGACCAGCCATGCAAACCTTTCAGCAGCATGGCAGCTTTTGGCACAGCCTTCACCTTTCTAGTGAGCTAACTGCCACTGGAAGGGCAAGTGCAAATGCACCAGGCGGCTGGGATTCCCCCTGCATGCTAAACCACCCTTGTGGGGTCTGCGCTTTCTTTTGCTAAGGTGCAAAGCCAGACAGACTGGAGAGAGATTGCTGTCAGGGCTGAATATTTTTCGCAAACAGCAAGGTTTTCAACCTCCAAAGCTGTTTGCCTAGAATTATGTAAATCAAATGCCTAAGAAAAATAATTGATTTAAGCTCTGAGGTTTCATTTGTAGCACTTCTTTTTCCTGACTTCATTACTTTTCATTGATTTTTTTTTTCTTTTTTTTCCCCCCCTGCCTCATTATTATGGCTACTGTGCCTGACAGCTAGATGGGAATTCGTCTCACCCTATGATGTGCCCTTAAGGCTCTTTTCATGAGAAAAGGATACAACCATATCTTCACCTTCTTCCTTTTAAAGTAAAGGCAAGCCAGGCTGTGATACAGTCAGAGGGTTGTTTTTGGAGCCTGCTGGACAGATCTCTTCTGCTGCAGCTGGGAAAAGTGGATTATTCTGACGCTGGCATATAGACTACCCAGGAAAACAGGGACATTTTTCCCGCCTACATTTACCACCCATCCCCTTCTGAGATTGATGACAAGATGATGAAGTTACATTTCTGAAGGATAGACCTCCAGTAGCTGAGCCAGCTGGGTTCAAACTGTTTCATTTTTGCTTTTTAGATTCTGGCTACTTGTTCAGCGGAAGTCGACCAGCCTCACAGTCATCTCAGTCCAAGGAATCTCCTACGTCAGGTAATGCACTAGGCCTTCCAGAGCAACTGTCTTTGCAGGATTTGCAGTGAGTGGGTTGAAACACGTGATCCAAGTTTTAATTCTTTCCTCCCTCCTCACATCCCGGTGAAAATGTCAGTTTTGCTGTTAGAAATGCTGCAGAGAGCGTTCCAACTAAAAGTGGGATTGCATTAAAATAAGGCGCTATATGTGTTGGATGTCCTTCTCCCTGGGAGAGCTCACAGTGAAATCAGTGAGACAAAGCAAGGATCCCTTCCCTGCTCTACAGCTGAGTTGAGATTGCTTTGATAGGAGACTTTAAACGGTTCCTAGGGCAGCTCTTTTGTTTCACTTTCCTTCCCCAGCCCAAGGAACTGCTAATTTGGCTACCCTGTCTGCTCTGCCCTTTTGCTCCCATGTCCTCCAGTGACCTGTCTGTTGCCCTCCTGACCCCAAATGGATCCTTTGGCTGTGCTGCTTAAGTGTTTGCTGCTGGAAATGCAGTCACAGCCTGGGCTAATGCCATTGTGCAAACCTCCTTGCATCCTGATACACTTTCCCAGCAGCCTTTAAAGGACATGCCACATGTAATGAATGCCACATAACACGGCTTTATGGCTTTACAATGCCACACAACACGTAACATGAATGCCACATGCCACATAACAACAGTTAATTGTCCTGCAAAACAGCATGTGTAATGCAGGCTCTCCTGAATGGGCACAACTGAGCAGAGAGAAAGCTCACCCGGCTCCTGGTAAACCTATCTCTAGTCTAAGTCATTCCTGAGTGTACCAAAGCGCATGTGGAATTTCTCCATGTTTTGCAGTGTGGGAACTGGAATGAATAAAGAATTATAGTACAAGATGTGTTGGACATTTGCAACTCCCATTCCCTTTTCCTGTAGAATTGTCAAAGAAAACTGTGCCTATTGTATTGAGATTATAATCTCATTATTTTCTCTTTGGGGATGTTTCCATTTCAGAGCACTTCTCCCTGCTGTCCGGCAGCTGTGCTCCCTCCCGCATCCCCTCTCCAGCACCGTCGGTGGCTGGCTCTGTGACTTCCAGCTCAGGTTCCTTGCGGTACCGCCGGCCACTCATCAGCCCTGCCCGCCTGAACCTGAAAGGACAGAAGCTGCTGCTTTTCCCATCTCAGAATGAGGCTCTGCTCACCCCAACTAGCTCAGAGGAGCACACCCACTCAGACAGCAACATCTTTGCCACCGAGTTGTCCTCCTTTCCAAAGAAGAACCTCAGCGAGCGGGGAATGCATGGTATGCTGGCAGCCTGCTGCACTCCTGGAAATGCATTTGTAGGAAGGAGTTGGCTTGCAAGCAAAGCTTGTGCATCATCTAGGCCACACAATAGATGGGAAACCTTCAGGAAAAGCCCACGTGGTGATGACTGGTAGGCTACCAAAGCTGCCTTAAGAGTCTGCTGGCCTGGAGAGCCTCTTGTCTGCCAAAACAGAGGTCCTTTTCTCACTTAGTGGTGCCCCAGGGATACTACTGCCACTGCCTTCACCCTTGTTTGGGTAACTCCTTTAACCAGGGGTGTGGTGATGCTGATAGGGACAGTGTATGAGACAAACACGCAGGCAACTTCTGCTGCACAGCAGTGAAATTTGCCTTTTGTTTCTAGCTCCTGTCCTCGATCCTTTCATGATTTTACCTGCCAACCATTCATTACTCATGTCTAGCTTTAGTCTGGTAATTTCTGCTACTTTTGGCTTCCACTGGTGCCTTCTGAATTTTCGTATCTTTTTCTCCTTGCAGATATGAGATCTGCTATGGAAGGCGGGAGTATTTGCAGTGATAATTCCATCAAAAAGGAGGATCGCTCCTCACACTCATCTACCTGTGTGGTAGACACAACTACCAAAGGGGAAGATTTGGCAGGCTGGAGAGGTAGGTGCAAGTCATGTGAGTGCTTCATGTATGTGTGAGCGTTTCTACGAGGGTAACTGAGATCTTTCCTGTGCTGTAGTAGTGATCTGATCTTGAGATCAAATAAATAAGTAGTAGCAAAATGGATCTTCTGCCTGCTATTCTAAGACCTTAATAAGGCTATTCCTGTTCTTTGGGCTGTCTGAAGAACACTGACAGAGTGCTAAACTGAGACAGAAGGAAAGGGGTGGGGATGCGGGTGTTGAGAAGAGCGATGAGATGAAAATAGAACCAAAGAAGGCAGTGGAATCTTTCCTGACAGGCAAAGTGCTTCAGCAATTTCTGCTTATGGTGAAAACACTGGGCAAAGAGAGAGAAAGAGCACAACATATGTTCACTGTTATTTATCTCAGCAATTCTTTAATATCTCTTTCTACTATTCCTTTTTTCCTTTGTGTTGTCCTCTTCCACTAAGGTCATTTTGGTAACTCCGCTCTCCGAGGTCTGCTAGCCGTGAGTCTGACTCTCAATGCAATCTTCACGTCAGCCTATGTCTACCGGAGCCTGCGTTGATTTGTGCCAACACTCCCTTTCTTTCTGGTTCCACCTGCTTCTGAGGAGACAAGAAGAATTCAACCACGGCTTCATGTCTAGTGGCCGTGCCACTGGTGCATGCTGTTTTTTAAAAAAACTACTGTATGCTCAGCTGTCATGACAAGGAACCCGGGTAGCTGCTGCCATCACTTCCAGGTAGAACATATCACAGGATTGTCCCTGGAGGTGGCAGGCGGAATTCCCAGAAAGCTCCAGTTCGAAGCAGGAGGCCAGTCAAATGGCCCACGCGCTTTCTTTCAAAGGAACTGACCTGAGACACAAGCCTGAAAATGTGTAAGCTACGTTTTTAGGAACCTATCCCCAGCTCTTCTTCCTGACATATCAACCTCATGCTGATGGTGCTGGTAAAATGAGAATTAGAACAAATGAGCTGGAGAAGAGGGATGGCTTTGTAGCTGGTGCTGGGCTTTGGCTACTGTAACGGCATTCCCAGCCTCTTTGCCCAGTGGTTCCTCTTCTCTCTTCCCTTTGGCACTCTCCTCTAAATTATCAGTGAATTTTCTTTAATTGCCTTAAGCTTGCCTAAGCACCCGGGTGACTTTGGCTGCTCTGTCATATTCTTGCATCTTACATGTCCCTGTGCTTCCACCTGGGCTGTGCCCTGAGGCCCCTTTCACCAGTTGCCATTCTGGTCATGCTGGTTCTCGGAAACTGCTGTCTGTACGTACCTCCAACCAGCACTGTTGCTGTAGGTATGCACAAACCCCAGAGAGACATGCTTTGTGATTTGCATTAGAAAGAGGAAGCCTGCGCTTTGCTTTATCCAGGGGGCACTGATTCTGTTACAATTAATTCTGTAGTAAGAAAGGATCCCTATGTGATGTGCACCATAGTCAAAGGGCTTCAGCTCACAACTCTGACTGCTGGTGTTTTCACTGAAGCAGCGAGTGGCATAGCTTGTTCTTGCTGTAAATCGCACAAATCTATTCTATTAGAAGATACATGAGGAGCTGTCTGTATGCATTTATCCAGAAACCAGATGCCTCAGTCTGATACTGGGATTTGCTAAGTAACCATTTAAGATACTTCTTACTTAGTTAAATGCCAAGGTGCTCTCAGTGAGAAATGCCAAACCTGCTTCTGGACAACTCGGCCTTCTGGATAGATTCTTCTTTTCTAACCCAAAGGAAGTAGCCCTAGGTTTTCAAAAGCAGTTTACAATTTGGGCACTTCTGCTTTTGGGTGAGTCTTCAGCATTGCTTAGAATTCAGGGGCCATTTAAGAGTATCGTGCTGAATACTCCAAATCATTTAGTACACCTTAGGGAAAAAAAAAAAAATCTTGATCTTTGTTTTGGTTCTTAAATCCCAAGTGCAGAGAGAAGATTTACCAATGTGTCAAGGATACCTGGTGAAAAGAGAGCCAACTGGCATTAGCTATGTATTTCCTGAAGCAGGACTGACTCTATTGAGAGTTTTTCTATTGTCTCTTCCTTTGGGCTCCTTTACCTCAAACTTATTTTCTCTTTCCCTCACCCCGTTGTCCTGTGTTTACATCTTGAATGACAGTGTTAGCTTACTGTGTCTTTTCCTCCCTTTCAGTTCTGCTGCTCTTCCCTCTATTGTACTCTTGCATGTGCACAGAAACAAAGTGTATCTCTGATAATTCTCTGCTCTGAACCCGAAATTCACACCTCGGAGTGATGATCACCCTTCCTTTCACTTTTTTTTTTTTTTTTTCCCCTTGCATGTTTTGAGTTCCTACCACAGCCTCACTTAGTACATGATGTGAGTGATAGCCAGATTCTAATCAGCATGCTATATGACAGATTAAATGGGGCTTTACTGCTGGGGATTCAAGCACTGAAAAATTAAGTCTCTCTTTGTCTCTTCCATTTCTTCCTGCATTGTTTTAGCAGCCTGCTTCCAGCCGCTCCTCCCCATCCTCCCTTGTTAGTGAGGCCTGCTCATTGCCTGCTCCGCATCTGACAGGCAGAGGACAGACCTCTGCCCACACGTGCTGATCTGAGAGGCCGTGGAGGTGTCATTCCTGACTCTGCATCTTTCTCTCAGCCTCTTTAGCGTGTCGGTCAAGGGCCGCACAGCCAGCACCTCCTACACAAAGGCCTAGATCCAGGATAGAGACCCGCAGCAGAAAGATGTGCTGCAGGTTGGTGATTAATTCTTTTGCAACTTGCATGAATTGTTACTTGTAGCCAAACCGGATCCATAACCTTCCTGTTAAGAGATTTTTGTCCCTTTCATAGACTTCTGCAGGCTCACTTAAGCATATGTATAGGCAAGATGCTAGCAGACCAACTTACAAGCTTCT
This sequence comes from Aptenodytes patagonicus, assembly GCF_965638725.1. Lineage (NCBI taxonomy): Eukaryota > Metazoa > Chordata > Aves > Sphenisciformes > Spheniscidae > Aptenodytes > Aptenodytes patagonicus. The sequence goes on along the minus strand of NC_134967.1, from coordinate 4,881,514 downwards.
ATTTAGACCTCTGCTGTTTGAGTTTGATGATGTCCTGGTGCAGTGTGTGACATCCCATTCATGGATCCTTGTCCTGACTTCCAGCATACCCAGGGGCCTCCTATGCAGAGACAAGCCTGCCAGAGAATACTGTGGGTTTCTTTGTCTTTATTACGCCAACAGATGTGCACTGTGACTTCATGTATGCAAACTTTCCACTTTCACCTCCCAGTCTGCGCTGAGTTCTACCATCGCGCTCACCTGGAGTCCAAGTTGGTCTCTGTCTCTACCAGATTGCAATACAAATTTTCTCCTCCTTTCCAGCAACCAAGGAGCTGCAGCCTCTCAACACACCTCTTCTTGCCCGTATTCCAGAACAGGAACACTTTAACCTGTCACTGCACTTCTGAATCTGCTCACTGAAACTGTTCTTGGAAGGGTATTTGGTGACCTTGTCCAAAGCAATATAAAGACTTTGGATTTTATTGCTGAAGAGGGAAGACAACCAATTTTTTCATTCTGGTGCTAGAACACTCTCCAGTGGTGCTTTCACAGTTGTGAAGCCTTCGCTTGAATAGTACACACAAGTATACGTGTGTGTGTGTGTGTGTGCGCGTGTGCATGCATGTGTATAAAAACATTTGGAGGGTTTCTTCATTTTAAAAGATCTGAGCCCATGTTTGTCTTTGTATTGTTGGCCTTAATCTAGCTCTTCGATACTGTGTCTATCTTGCTGCTGTTTTCTGTATGAAGCTGGTTTGGAGGAAACAAGATTATCTGGTCCCCCTGTAAAAATTGTTGTGACTAATGATGTTGATCTTCATACAGTGTTGTTCAGGGGTGAGATTTTATTTTTCTAATATTTTTCCTACTGTAAAAACTGTTGGAGTGTATGGAATGGAAAAGATCTTTACAAAATGGTCTGATAAAGATTTGAGCATTACTTGATAATACCAACAATTAATGATCAGGAGGGATATAAATGAGCTCCGTTTCCAGACCTTTTCCATTACCTGCCTTCCCTTGAAAACGCCCAGGTACTTTTTCTTTGGATATGGGCTTGTTAGGCATGTTCTGAGACCTTGCAGATACTTTGAATGATTTTGCTGTTCTGAATTAGGAAGAATTTGGATTCTAGAGTCTGGTTCCAGTTCCGCAGTCTGGGTAGTTTGGCAGATGTGACAAATATTATGCACACATCCATTTGATGGGATAGAGAGAATTGGTAGAATGAGTTGCTGATTTCTGAAGGACGTCATATCTTTTTATGTAAAACCTTAGACATGAAATTGGTCACTGTGGCAATGTGGGGAAAAAAACTCATTGCTGGCATATGTAGGCCAGATTCGCTGAATTTTAGGCTGTCTGCTCAAGCAACAAATTTGGCCTGTGAATGTTTTATTCCCACTCCTCCTTCTTGGGTGATGGGAACATCTGTAAAACACTGCTGAACTGACTGGGTTCCTTAAAACAGGGCAGCTGGAATCAAGGGCTTGTGTTGCCTGTGGATGCTGCTATATTTTTTTCTTCCAAGCACCATTCCTGGAAATAACTATGGTCTTAACCTCTCTCACAGACATTTGTTAGAAGGCTAGAAAGGGCCAATTTGGCCAATACTTTCTTTCTTTTTTCTTTTTTTAAATATACGTTGCGTCCAGAAATTATCATCACTGTGTCCTGTGGTGGGAGTAAGGGACAGAGTACTTTTGGATGGAGTGGGTATCTAGAGAGGGTGAGGAGGACAATTTTGAGTCCTAAACCTTATTTCCTGTGAAAGAAATACTGTATGTCATTTGTGTATACTTGTTTGGGGAGCTCTAACACTGTACAGTTTAGTTAAATGTGCTCCAAGGGAGGAGAAGCTGTTCCTCAGAGGTTTTTAGTTCATGCTTTGTGTTTAAAGAGGAATATTTTTCTTTAAAAAATAAAACCGGATAAGTTTTCACCTTAGTGTGATTCTGTTTCTTGGGGAGCTGAATATTTTTTGGGGAAAGGGAGACAGTATTTGTGCTTGTGTGTGTGTCTGGTCAAATTAACTTTGATCTCTTCACTCTTTTAAAGCTAGCAAGAACTAAGAGAAAGCACAAAGCTCGGTGAGCTTCCCCGAAGCAAGGAGAAGCTCATGACCGTGATTTGGAGATGGAAGTGGAAGGGGAAGTACATCGTTATGCTTTGAAGGTTTTCCATCAATTAAAGGGGAAGTCATCTCCTGCCGTTAACTGATGTTCTGAACTTCTGCCCGGATGCAGCTGCACCCCCATAGGGACCTCGCTGTCCTGAACTCCTGTAGGATAGGGACTGTCATTTACGTACCTGTTTCCAGAGAACCCTGACCTCAGATGATGACTGTAGGGTCGCATGGTAACACCAGCACTGTTTCATTTTGTCTGGATTTTCAGTACTTTGGAAGGCGGGGAGGAGGGGTGTGAGGGAGGTACTGAACGCAGGTGCTTTGGTCCTGATCCAGTCATCTTCCAAACATGCATATGTCAGCAAGAAAGCCAAGAGGATTATTTAGGTGGGTAAGGACTGGGCACACGTACGGGATGTTCAGTGAAGCCCCAGAATTCGTCCCAAGATACGCACAGTCACAGTGTCAGAGTGGTCCAGTTACATGCACACCTTAGGATTTGTGTTCATTTGGCACTTAAGGGACTTTTTCCTCGGTGAGATGGGGGCTGAGGGTTTTTCCAAGATTTTGCTTTTATGTGTTATTTTATAGTCTTTATGTTTTTATTTTGTAATGTAATTTGAGAAGACAGGTGGCATAAGGTTTTAGACGTAGGCTTTCTAAGCACAGGCTTCAAAGGCTGTAGTTTTCCTCCATTTATACTTTTATGACTCACGTTTTACTTTGCTAAAATGTGCTGCTAATTTGTTCTGAGACCTGGCAATGTATTCTGTCTTGTCTTTAAACAGCCGGGGAAGGTCTGCGTATTGCTGTGCAGGAGGGGATGCACCTCAGCCACTCTTCCTTTCTCCCCCTCTTCTTTGAGTGGTAGAGACCTGTTTGGTTCTGCAATCTGTTTTTATTTTCAGCAGTGCTGTTCCATTTACTTTCTTTTCTATTACACAGGGCTAGCAGAAAAAGAACTAAACTGTGGTCATACAGGTGAGTCTTCCTGTGCTCCATCAAAGAGCTTCCTTCTCCTGCCGTTGGCAGATGTTATAACCAGTAGGGATGTTTCATTCTTAACAATTTAAGTATTACCATCTAGCCCTGTGAAAGTTTTCTGATCAAAGACCTGCACAGTATTTTTAAAATACGAGACATGATAGTGGTGTTTGACCCACCGCAATCGAGCTACTGTTGGTAGTTTTTGTAAACTGAGAACAACAGCCTGATAGTCATCAATGTTTTCCTTCTGTTTCTTAGCTTGGTACAGCTTTTGGAAAAGAGGAACTGATTCCTTCCAGACTAGTGAGTCATGATTTTTTTTCATTAAGGGTTGTTGATGGGTTTTTTTGGTTTCTTGGTTGTTTTTTTTTTTTTTTAAATTAATTAAGGGTGATCAAGGAAACACTTTTCAGAGGAGGATGTGTGTTTTAAATTACTGGCAAAGGTAGGTGTCCATCGTCCCACTAGTCACTCTTTATGTACGGATGAATTTTGAGGCACTTGGTGAACGGTAGTGCTTGCACGAATGCGACACCGGTAAAATCAAGATTTGCTGCAGCGCAGAGCTCTGCTCCTCGGCCGTTCCCCCTCCGTACCTGCGGGGATCTGCTAAGCCAAGGTTTCCCCTTGCGGCCGTGATGCTGGGGTACCAGCTGGGGCGGTGGTGATGGTGTGCGGTGCGTTAAGTGCCAGATGCATTTGCACCTCTAAGTAGTAGGTGCGCAGCTGAGCACCTCATCTCGCTGGAACGGTAAGATTCAGTATATTCGGCTGGGTTTTACTGCAGGTAAACTACAGTTCGGCGCTGAACGTTGCCGGGGCCGCCCCCGCCGCGGCCCTTCTGCCCCTGCCCCGAGCTCCCGCTCCCTGTCGTGCAAGCGGCCGGCGGGGCCGCTCCCCTTCCCGCCCTCCCGCAATTCCCCCCGCAGCCGCCGTTGGCCCGGGCGGCCGTCCCGGCGCCGCCTTCGACCCGCTCCTCGGTATTTGGGTTCGCGAACCGAAAGCGACGTCCTGACCCGCCCGCGACCCCGAACAGCCCGGCCCCGGGGTGGGGTGGGGGGCAGGCGGGGAGAGGGTTTAGAGGGGGCGGCGGCGGGGCCGGGAGCGCAGCGGGGAGCGCGGGGCCATGGGGGAAGCGGACCGCGGAGAGCCGCGGGCGGCGGCGGGCAGCCCGGGCGCGGTGGAGACCCTGCAGAAGCCTCCCTACTCCTACGTGGCGCTGATCGCCATGGCCATCCGGGCCAGCCCCGAGCAGCGGCTGCCCCTGAGCGGCATCTACGCCTACATCGCGGGGCGCTTCCCCTACTACCGCGGCGGCCCCAAGGGCTGGCAGAACAGCGTCCGCCACAACCTCAGCCTCAACCCCTGCTTCCGCCGCCTGCCCCGCCGCGGCGGCCCCGCCGCCCCCCGCCGCGGCGGCGACTGGGCGCTGGACCCCGCCTTCCAGGACATGTTCCCGGGGGGCGACTACCGCCGCCGCCGCCGCCCGCGCCGCCCCCCGCCGCCGCCCGCCGCGCCGCCCCCCGCCGCCGCCGCGCCCTGGCCGCTGCCGCTGCCTCCGCCGCCGCTTCCCGGCGGCCCCGCCGGCTGCCCGCACGGTCCCTGCGCGGCGCTGGCGCTGCCGCTGCCCCGTGGGTGCCGCTGCACCGAGCTGCCCGGCTGGGGCCCGCCCGGCTTCCCGGGGCCGCCGCCGGGGCTGCCCGCCTGGCCGCTGCCCGCCGGCGGCGGGGCGAGGGCGGCTCTGCGCCCGGCTGACCTGGATCTTGGGATAACCCGCGACCCGGGGGCGAAGCTGCCCTCCTCCTTTAAATAAAGTCCCCGGCCTGAGACGCGCTGCCGTGGGACGGGCGCTCTTCTGCGCTTGAGCCGGCTTGCTCTTGCGGGTTTCGGGGTGCTTCTGCACCTCGGCTGAATTTCTGAGAAAGCGACTTAAAAACGCTCGGCTCGTGGAAACGCCCGAAGGAAGGCTGGTCTGAAAAGTTCCCGTTGCAGCGGCTAAGATGTGCCACCTTGTTTCTCTCCGCTGTGCTGAGAGGAGCGTGAATTGCGCTGCTGCACCGCTTTATCAGTTTGGATTTGGGGATGGGGGGGTTACGGTTTTGTTGTTGGAACCTTCAGGCAAGCCTGAAAGGGAGCTGCAGAACTTGAGCGAGCTAATCAGTACCTTGCGTCTCCTCGAATCTGAAAGCATGTGAAGAGTCCTGTGGATGCTAGCCCTTGCAAAAGGGAAACTTGGTTCATGCGGGGAAATTATTTTTTCAAGTGTCCTTAAACTCATTTTGGAGCTTTTCTTTCAAGGTTTATGAAAAAGCAATAGATGTATTTTTCCGCTTTGGGGGAAAAAAAACCCAACAACAACACACAAAACCCAAAGGTCTTTGGAGCAATACTGGGAATCTTGTGGGTTTGTATTTCAAGTGAATCTATATGGGATTTTTCACACATAAAGGGCTATTTTGTATTGTTGCTTGTTATATATGTTTTCATATGTTCTTTGTTAACATGATTCTTAAAAACGATGCTGTAATTACTATGTAAGAATCCTTTCCCCTTTTAATTTCGGAGGGAGTAGTTTCTACGCTTTTCCCTCAGAATAAGGGTTCAGAGATAAAATATGCTTCTAATAAGAGCTGTGTTTTAAGTTTAAGGGAGAGAAGTGTTCAAATACTGTTAGGTGAAGAGCAGCACTTGTTTGTTATATTTTGACTTGTTTAATAAATAGTACTTCCTAAGAGTTGTGGCTTCAGAAAGTACTTAAACTATTTTGACGCTTTCTTGACAATCCTTGAAAGAAGGTGCAACTTAGAATCCAGTTTGATAGTTGATATTTTATACTTTCTTTTATTTACAAAGTGATTGTGAATGTCACCTTTAAATTCTAGCAATATGATACAAACAGTGCTGGAAATACTGTTAGATTTAGCCAGGGCAACAACTTTACGGTTGTTCTTACGGGATGCCAACGTATTAAAGGTACTGCAGTTTTATGATTTTTCAGGTTGCTTTTGGTTTTCTTTTGGTCTCATTTTTTGTGTAGCTCCTAATAATCTTGAACACTAAACCACTTGCTATACTTTGAAAAACTGTATTTGAACTGTGGTTGTAAAATCAGTTCAGTGCCCAAAGTGGAATGCAAGTACATGAAAATTGTTGCATTTTGAAGCTGGTGGCAAGTCTGTAATTGAAAGAAATTCTTCTAGGGTTTTTGTTTTAAATAATATATGGTTCTGTTCTGTTTTGGCAAAGTTTTTAAGTCCCTGCTGTGGTTTAGAGCGTATGTGAACAATACAGGTATGTGGAACTACAGCTGCTGAATTTTGGGTATTAAGTTTGACCTCTGCACTCCCATTAATTCCACTGTGCACAAAGTTATGAAAATAGGAAGAGTTTCTGAAGGTCTGACTTTCTTTGTGTGTGATTCTCACAGGTTGTTTTATCAGCTGAGCACCATAGGCAGGTTATCGAATCTGATGATGTTTCAGCTGATAATTGTCTTTTCTGTAAAACGGGTCTTACTCTTTGGAGCTTGAAAGAGTAATAACCGTTTTCATCTAAAGGACTCCCACTTTATTCTAAAATAATGAATGGAGGTGTGCATACAAAGACAAAATCAATCTGTTTTCTCGGATAAACGGTTCAAATAGAATTGCCTTCAGGGCATGGTATAGCTGATGTTAGTACAAATAGACCCAGTATTTCTTCTTTTGCTATTTCTTCTTCCTATTTCATTGTAGGTAACCTGTCAAGAGTGAAAATGTCCACAGTCACACGTGAAATTTATTGTGCACTCATGCATTAACTTATTGGTTGCCCAGATATTAAATAATTGTTCGCTCATGCATAAACTAACTTTGCCCTCATGCATGAACCGGTTGTGTGCTTATGCCTGAACTTTTGGCTCATGTCTGGACTCATTATGTCTTCAGGCATAAACTAATTGCTTGTGTGTAAACTAACTGTGCTGTCGTGCTTTCAGAATATGGTGTAGCCAGTCTTAGTAAGATGGACCTGGACCCCGATAGTATCTTCTTTCTGCTCTGTTGTGTAGATAACTTGTGAAGAGTGAAAGTGTCTGCTTTTGTGTGTGTGTGTGTGCTTTCATACACGGATCTCCAGAGGGAGAAGTAGAAGGCAATCAAGTCTTGGAGGAGACTTGCTGAGGGTTTTCTCTGTGGCCTTAGCTGTAATGCTGCTGGGACAGGCACCCTCACTCGCGGGCTCCATCACACCCCATCCCCACAAAGAACGGGATTTTCTGATTTTCTCTTTCCCAAGTAAAGCTCCAGTGCACGGGGTCTCCTTAGAAACCCTGTGGTGGGCCGTGTCCCTGAGCACCAGGAGGCCCTATTGCAGGCAAAAAACAGTCTTGGCTCAGGGAATTTTTCCTTAATTGAATTTATTGCCAGTTACTACAACTTCTGGTCACTGATTTATGTACTGGGGAACAAAAAACCATAAACAATCATATACTTAGGGAAATGCCTTTCCTCCCTCTTCCCCAGGCTCAGTTTAAGCCAAACACCTATACTGCTCTTTCCTAGTCTCAGCTTCCCTTGTTTTTGCCAAGAGTCATGCTCAATCCATCCCAGTTCCTTTGGGGAGGTGACAAGCGGCGCAGGAGGCTGGTTGTGCGCATAAGGATTTCTGTATGCTGCTCTTGGTGCTTCTTGCTGGTTTTCTGTCACCTGTGGGCTGCAGCAGCTCTCAGCAGGGTGTCTCGGTCCCAGACTGGGTCATCTTAATTGTGCTAAATGTGCCCTCCTGTGCCAATGCAGTAAAGGCTGCAATTTATACCCAGTGCAGGCTGCAAAGCCGGGGCCCAAGGTGGGGCTTTTTGAGAAGGTTTCTCTGGGTTTTTTTTACATGGAATACCCTCTCTTGGAGAGGGGGCAACAGCTGCTCCAGTTTCTGAAGGGCCAGTGAATAATTTTTCTCAGGTAACCTCCTGTTACCCAAAGGTCGAGGGTCAGCTGGGGGGTGCAATGCCCCCCCCCCCCCCCCTCAGCCTGCCCAGGCACCTGGGAGCACATGCAGCTGCAGCTTGTCTGTGCTAATGAGAGCCAGAAGCTTCTTTGCAGGCACTGCTGGTCTCAGTGAGCCGTGGAGGGGCTCAGCTTGCCTGAGCCCGTGGGTCCCTGCTAGCTCTTGGTTTCTGCAAGGTGCGTACCTCTGTGTGGAAACCAGACCCGAACCAGGGATTGCTTTCGGAGTAAAGCTGCCTGCGACCCCAGCAGTTGCCGGGCAGGGGACGGACTGGGGTAAGTGATGGCAATTTCTTATTTCCATAGTGGCCTGTTTTATGATTTGGCACCCTCGCGCTGGGTCGCGTGAGGGGAGCGCTCTGCCTTCCCTGTTGTGGGCGCTGTCTTGTGTGTACTCCCACCAAATGCCTAGATAGGACTACTTTTACGTGCCCTTAAGTAAAAATCACTCCTGTCCCCATTATTCCCCTTGAAAATAAGAGATTATAAGGACTGTATAAAGTGAATTTCATAGGCCGAAGAAAACAGTCCAGGTGGTTTTCTGGGAGGCTGTGTGCCCGTGGCTCGTGAGGCACTCGGCAGCATTGGCTTTGCGTGGGTTCAGAGGGAGGTATTTGTTGCCAATTTCTACTTAGTGTGTGTTGTGGTAGCAGCTACAGGCTTCGGTCCTGGGCCAGGACCCAGCTGAGAGAGGCAGAACAAAAAGATGGTTTATATTTACAACCATTTACAGCAACTTACAACTAAGCAAGCGCTTTACTGCATGTGTTGTCCAGCTCGTGTAATCCTGCATGTAGCAAGAGGTAGACATGTCGTACTCAAAAGTGGACTTCATTGCTGTGTTTTTGTGGCTTTTTTTTGGGTTGTTGTTTCCTGTTTTAACTTTCAGATGACTCTGTGACTCTAGTGTCGGAGGCATCCATTCTCACACAAGAGATGATGAGCACGGTGGAAATTGTTAGCTACATCTGGTCCAAGGTTTTCAAAACTAACTAGTGAATTTGGACACGTGATACCCTCAAGATTTTTGAATATCAAGCATTTAAAAGCGTTTCAGTTTGGACTTCTACAGTTGCACTTAAATTTGGGAACAGCTAATTTATTCTTAATCCCCGGTCTTTGCTGATTTAGTAGCTGGAAGTTCTTTTGCATGTTTGAAGTCCTTCAAAGGCTGTCCTATCCTTCCTCTTTGTCTGTGATTCTCTGAGTAAATGAATGATCTTCCCAATTAACTTTGGCTTTTAAAGGGGTTGGGGGAGGGGGGTGTTTGGTGGTGGGGGTTTTTTTGTTTGTTGTTGGTTTGGGTGGGGGTTTTTTTAAGTCTTCAGGATTTCCTGAAGCAGTTCTAGTTTTTAACTTTCCTGGATGTATTTGATTATAACTCTAGTTTACCAGCAGACTTCTGTGTAATAGTCTTCACAGCTACAGCATTCAGGCCCCTGGCATTTCTATCCAAAAAATGTTTAGTGTCTAGAAAAGGAAATTGTGGTCAGTACATAAGCCTCTGTTTTATTCAACAACTGCAGTAGAGACGCTAGAAATGACAGTTCAAGCTTTATATAATTACAAATACATAGCAAGAGCTCTGTTTATATGTTAGGTTTCTGAAGAATAGGAAATAGATATGGATGGGGCTAAATCCTGAAAGATAATACTGTGTATTAGAAACTGGACTTCCAAGTCCTAAGATAAATTTTCTTTCCCGATCTTTGAGCGCCACTTCTTGTTGAAAAGACAGATTTCTTAGGATTAAGTGGCAAAGGTCTGAAGGGATAGTGGCAGTGCTACAGTACAGACAAGACTATCCCTGTCCAATGCCTGGTGTATACATTTCTCTACTACTTGTGTGAATATATGTGGCTACCTATATGTACTAGCTGCTCCTGCAACCCTTACAGAGAAACGAATGATGTTAATTAAACTATCCCTTTCATCAGGGTAGAACTACGATAAGCTTCATTGTATCTGTGAGGCTCTGGTTGCAGGGTGGCTGTGCTGTGGCATCATAAGGCAGGCAAAACGAAATTCAGTGGTGTGCTAGTGCCTCTGTGCAAGGGATAAAAAGTTGTATGTGATGCGTGAAATGCTGAATGTCTTGTAGGCAGTAGAGACTGTGAAACAGAATACAACGTGTCAGGCAAAGCATAAGAAAGTAGTCTCAAATTTCCAGTTAAATCCTATTTTAAGATGAACGTTGTGAATAAATGGGCACAGGAGTTGTGTGTGTCAAGAAATACTAATAATGTTGTCAAATTATACAAGGTGATTATAGATGCAGGAATTTTACGTTGGTTCAGCTCTTGATTTTCATCTCTCTCAAAAAAATACACGGGTGTATCAAGCTTTTGAGGACACACGGAAGAGTAAAGACCTTTGTCTCCTCTCTCTGGTGGGTTCCTGTGTCACGTTGGTCCTTCATTACTTTTAGCAGCCTGTTCAAATTGGGACGAGTGATTTATTTGCCAGCACTTTATTGGTTCCACGGCTTTTCCATTTGTGATTGCCACTAGGTGGTGCGTTTGGGCCAGCATACCATCGTTAGGGATCGTTATGAATGAGGCTGAAACGGGTCTTTAGTGAAAGACCTCTGCATCTCCATCCCCTCCGGAAAATGAAACAATAAATACACGTTGGAGCAATGTCAATGGGAGATTCTAAAAGCCTGCAAATGGAGATGGGGACGTGAGTGCAACTGCCATTTTCACCTGCAGTGGTTTCTCCTGCTTGCCCCCTCCCAGCAGCATCCCTCATCACGCTGGGCTTGATTAATTTTTCTTAAGGTGATGGAGCCTATGGGCGGGTCCAATCAGATGTAGGTGGAATTTATTGTATTCCTTGTAAGAATAGTAGGGATGCACATGGCTGAACTATCTGTGGTCCAAGTATTTGGATTGCAGACCGTATTGTAAGGGGCCTTGTTCTTCCTCCTCTCATGCTCCTTATTGCACCTGCTTTGTCCTTTTTTTGAGCAGGTTTGGATAATGAGCCGCAGTCCCAATAGCAAATAGTTAGGTCTCTTACATGGATGTCTTGATGTGAATGCCACAGAAGAGTTAATCATCTCTTCTAGCTGTCTGTCTTCTCCAGAGGCTCCTTCAATTGTCAGCAGAGATGGTCTCTTCCAAAGAATGATTCAGAGAATTTAGATGAAGGCCCTGCTCTGAATCACTGCTTGCAGGAGCATCTCTCTTCATCAGTTATTTAAAAAGACAAAACAAAAACCCTAAGAGCCTAGGAAGACTAGCTGGCTAGCTCTGCCAGCCAAGGGAGGTGCTGGGAATCCCCCTCAGTCTCATTCAGGCACTCTCACGCACCCCCCGCTCTCCGCCCGACTTCTGCGGCTCGAACAGAAAACTGCAGTGTCGGCTGCATTTAAACCAGGGGGATTTGTTCATGGTTTGCACGGCTTTTTTAGCTGCTTGGAAGTACTGGGGCCTCTCCTGCATTTTGCATCCCCCTAAGAGTGGAGGGTCTTATTGGTAAGCCTCTTTCTCTTGGGTTTGTGACTGCATTTAGAAAACTTGACCTCTGCTTATTTTTCTTCAAGTTACAGCCTTCAGTCAACATTCTTATAGGTTTTATAAATAAACCACAGCACAGCAATACAGAGGCTTTGAAAATGACTAAGGAAATATTGCGTTCCCCTTTCCCACCAGCAGATATCAGACTGTTTAATTTTTTTCCATCGTGTTGCCTCACGTCTGTCTCCACTCCTTTCCCTTTTGGTTTTAGCAATTAAAAAAATGGGTTTATGTGTTATTGACAGTAGAAAAGAAGGACAATTGGCCTGTGCACAGTGCTGAATTAGTACCGATGTAAAAGAATTTTGATTGGCAAAACCCAAGCTAAGTACAGTGTAGGGAAATGCCTGCTGATATCTTAACACGTTAAGGCCTATAACTGATCCTGGGCTGTCACTCACTATGGGATGTGCTAGGTCGTTTTGTGGCTTCATATTGTGAACTGTTACCCGCTATGGCTCAGGTTGTGCGCGTTTATCCCACCTGCATTCGCTTGAAATGTTGAGCACCGGTCTCCAGAAGCACTAGCCAAGCTGGGTTTCGTGTTTGTCTTTTTCCCTTGCTTTCAACATCACCAGGATTCCTGTGACATCGCTTCTTTTCCTTTTGTTTTATCCAGTTAATTGGTTGACATAAAAATAGACGTGGTTACATGTAGAGATAAAGTTGGAAATGTTTTATATGAAATGGAAGTCAGGGTGTTTGCTTGGTTGTCAGGGGTTTGCTTGGCCTTTCTGTCCCCTACTAGTGTTTTTGCCCCTAACGGTTGTTTCCTCATCTCCACCCTTTTAATCTCTCAGCCTTATGTAGGAGACTGAAAAGATAAGGGCGTGAGCAATGAAGACTCCTGCAAAATAGAAACCTTTCTGTCAGAAGTTGCCAACAGAGGGTGGGTTGGGAGAGCTGTGAATGCTGAGGGCTGTAGACAAGCTGATCCGCTGTCCCTCTTCGATAGATAGATGCAATTCAGAATCCTTATTCCTTAAATAGGTTATATATGGGCGTAAAAATGGTGCCAAGAGCAGTTCGGATGCAGCAGGTCATAGATAAAGCTCAAATAGTCTGTAGAATGGTCCTCAGTAGATATTCGAAGCTGCAAATCTGAACTCTTGGGGATAAGGGGGTTACATACTTTTCCTTGAAGTTTAGAGCGTAAAATGGATGCAGAGCTGCCTGTGGAGTAGTGTCTGTTTTGACCTGTTCTTTTTACTCCTTGGCCCTGGGACCTTCAGAGCAAGAATTAGTCTTGTGCTACCTCCCAAAGCTAGTCTAGCTTTAGGACTTTTCCTATGCACGTGGGACAAAGAATACCCTATCCAAGCTGCAAAGAGAACAGTGCTTTAAAAAGCAAGCTAATAGCTGTGAGTGGCCTACTGCGGAGGATGCAAAAGGGACAAATGGGCAACAATTCAGTCTTGCGTCTCCCTTCAAAAATCCCTCTTTGGCCTACAAGAATTGCAGCAAAATTTGTTGAATTTGTTGAACTTCTTGAACCTAGTCTGCTCAAAGCGGCGGCTGACAGTGGTGGTGGAAAGGCCAGCTGCCTTAGCGAGGGATAAGTAACAGAGGAGAAGAGAAGGGGAGGCAAGGAGCAATCCTAATTCCTAGTGAGAGTAAGAGCAACAGGGGAGCTCATCCCAGGGGATGTATGGGAAATGATGCTTCATGCATTGTCTAGAGGGAGGTAAGGTACAGCTCGCGTTCCCCCAGGTGCTCTGGGTGTGCTGCACCCTCTCCAGTCTGTTCTCCCCTCCCCAAAGTCCCTTGGTCATTATTCTCTGCATTGGAGGGCAGTTGCTGGGTGCAGTCAGTTTGGCATCTCTCTAAGCATGGCAGAGAGGCTGCAGAGCCCCATATAGATCTGGAACAGGCCCTCTGCCTGCCGTGCTCCTGCAGCGTTTCCAGAACCTGGCTGCAAGACGTAGGGCCGCTGCGTGGTCAGAGGTCACACCCAGCCATCCCCATCAGCACAGCCCCCTAAAGAACAGCCTGCAGTAAGGGGAGCTCTTTGCACTCGGTCCTGCCTTTTCTGCCGCACGGGAGTGGACAGCGTGTGCTAGGACTCGCGTTGGTAGTGACTTGTTGCAGGTACTCCAGGAACCTCCGATACCTGTGGGTTTAGTCTGGCTCTCCTAATATCAACTGCACTCCCACCGCTCCCCCCGCCCCCAAGACCAGCAGAGTCTAGTGAGACGCGTTTCCCTTCGTGCTGCTGGATTTCCCCTCCCTCAGTGGCTCTCTGGCCATGCAACTCCGTAACCAGTTTCCCGTCAAGAGCAAGTACAGCGTTTCTCACCGAGAACATGGCCTGTGGTAAGGGGGTGGGAAGGGAAGAGGGGGTGGGGTGCGTGTTGGGGGAGCTGTTGCTGCTGCAGTTTCGTGCCTCAATCTGTATTCTCTCTCTTCTCTGCATGGCTTCCTGTTTTTTCACACCACTGCTCTTTGAAACAACAAGCTGCAAGCAGCAAGGAGGACAGGGGGTGGAGGTTAGTAGGCTGGAAGAAGCCTCTGGCGACACTTGCAAAAGATCCGGGTGCAGGCTCTGGAAAAGGCACTACATGCTTATGTATTTCTCCGGGTGTGATCCTGTCATTGTGTGCTACAGAAGTGGCTCTCTGAGGAGGTGGTGCTGTGGTATGAATGTGCTCCTCAGAAATGCATTGCTCAGTGCTGCGCGATTGCAGCAGAACTGTCCGTTAATTTTCCTCTTTGGCAGTTGTCTTCCTCAGCTGCTCTTGAATGGACAAAACTAGAATTTGCCCTATACTTGGGCATCTTGCGATAATCAGTCAGATGTAGTCAGTGTCGGGATAATACTGAAAGACGAACCACAGGTGCTGATTCCTGCAGGATTTGGGATTTTGTTTCAAAAAAAAAAACATGCAGTCCAGGTTGCTCGGTGTGTGAAATGAGCAGCATCTAATTTGAAGTGCAACAGTTAAGAGTTGCCCTACCTTTCCGTGGCCTTGGGCAGCTGGCGGTTTGTACAAAGGCTGGACCATAGTGAACTGCTCAGAGAAGTGATTCCCAAACTGTGAGCCAGACAGCGATTGCTAACGGTTTGCAAAGAACTGTACGTTTTTGAGAGCCGTGACTTCTGTTTTTCAGATGCCTGACAGCATTCATAGAAAACAAAGGAGTTGCGTTAGGAACTCTGCTGTCAGTGTAATTCCTGTATTTACTGCTATGTTTTCTCCCCTCTGTTTTGAGGGGGGGGAAATGGTCTATTTGATCATCAATAAAAGGCAAAATGTGAAGAAAGCTATTTCTAAGATATCATCGGCATGAGGGAGCTGCACCATGAGGTGTCCTGCTTGAGTCAAACCTATAGCAGAGTCCTCTCCGGAACAGGACTTGTTAACAATGTTGTTTGAAAACATTTTTTCAGCCTCCCACAGACTTAACATGAGTCTCTACTCGCTCTAGTTAAGTCCGTAGTCTTCGGTAGATGAATAACTTGTAAGGTTGAGGGAGCTGCTCTACCATATAGGACCAGTATCACGTCCACTTTAGTGTCTGATCTGTGTTCTTGTTCAATGCCATGCGCTTTAGAGAGAGGCACAAGGAGTCCTCTGTGCTAGTCAGTATGATTGTTGCAGAATGGGAGATTATTTTTAATCTGAAATCACTGTGTTGCTGCCTTGTTTGCCAGTGAGTCAAAAGATAAATTCTCTAGAAGCAAACATTTTTGAGTAATGGAGCTAGATGGCTGCAGATAACGTTGGTTCAAGGCACAACACAAATGGGTGTTTCTGAGGTGCTGTCCTTATTGGTGACATCAGACCCCTGGTTTCCTACCATGTTGCTAAGTGACTTCAAAAGCTGCTTCTCTGGATAACCGTTGCAGAGTCCAGAGAAAGGTAAATAGAGGATTAGGTTGCAAATTTTGTTCTGGCAAAGGTTCCTCTCCGCAGGACGCGGGTGGGCAGCCAACTGAGCGCAGCTGCTTGTGGAGTTCCTTGCTTGCCAGACAGTGCTGTAGGAAGGAGATGAAAAATGGGAAAGATTGCATCAATTATTGAGCCTTGTAAAAATAATTAGCAAGACAACAGCAGGCAAATGGGCAGGGAGGAGAAAAACAGCTGCCAAAGCATGGAAAGCTAGGACTTGACTGGAGGTAGAAAAGGAAGGGGAATTGGGTAAGGTGCCCCTTTAATCAGTGGCTGGGGAGAAAGATGAAAAATTAATGTATGAGCTTTGCATGCGCATTAGAGCAGGGCAAGGAGGGAGGGGACATCTCCTCATTTAAGTTGCCCACTCTTGGTTTCCACCAAAGGCTTCTGCAGATTAAATGCTATTTTCGTGGCTTTTCAACAGATGTTGTTACCAGTGGTATCAGATATGACCAGTGATATAGGGAGAGGCAAGAACAGCTTGTGCAAATGTTTGTCGAGAAGGATTGCCTGGCTTTTCTGTATATGAATTGGTACCAGGGCTGTGAAGGAACTGGCCAGAATGCTGGTTGGTCCAGGTTTCCAAATGACAGGAACAGGCTTCCATTAGGATTCAATTTTCTCCTTTTTTTTCTCAGTTCCCTCCAGAGCCACCAGCAAACATATGAATGATTTTTGCACTGTAATGCTGTGGTCTCTGATTTGTGGGCAGAGCTGTCTACTGTGATACAAGGATGTAGTTAGTAAGATTTAACAGTGAGTCTTTACTGTGTGCTGAATGTAACTTTGTCACTGGTGATTTCATGGTGACGCCCATTCATGTCTTCCAGATTAATTCCTAGGGTTGTTATCCTCCTGGATTTGTTTCCCACGACAAGTCTTCCAGGCACCTCTGTCTAGAATTTAGCAGATGCTCTCTCCTCTTGGAGAGCTGCATCTGACTGGTCTCTCACCTGACTGCAATCTCTTGCAGAGATCTCTTTCTATATTACCTAAGCAGATTTTTGTGTTTTTTGTAAACCTGTGTGATGCAGGTTGCTATGCAGATAGCAAAAAAGCTACAATTGTCTTGTACATTAAAGGAAACAGCCTGTCATTTGGCAGTTCCCAGTCCTCCCGCCAGAACATTGTTCTTCACGTAAAGCAACCAGCTAAAAAGGGGAGGAAAGCACTGCAGGGAGAAGCCCCGTTACAGCCAGATGATTTCTGAGCACTTCCAATCTGTAGAACTGCTGATGTGCTCCTTTCCTTCAGGAAGAGTCAACTACACATATGTAGAAGAGGGTTATCCAGTCACCCTTGATGAGATCTAACAGATATCCTAATTAAAGTAAATCAGTATCAGCATAAACTTAATGGCTGTCTTTACTAGAGCTCAGTTGCCTCTCTGTAATGGAAAGTTTCAGGGAAACTTTGGGGGAATTTGCACACATGCAATCAGAGCTGCTGACCTCCTCATTTAGAGCAGAGAAAAACATTGTTTTCAGAATCAGTTATGCTGCTGCTTTTTTTTTTTTTTTAATGGCCTCTTCCTCTATTTTTTGTGACATAAGAGAAGCAGCGTGACCGGTTTTAATTTTCTGCTAAGAGGGATCCCAAGGGACTAAGTGGAGAGTACTGCTGGACAATTCACACTCAGTGTCTTCTCCTGATGCTGCCAGCATGGAGGAAGACCGCTTTCCCCTGGACCCAGATGATGGGAGCACTGTTTACTGGGCTCATTCACTCTTTGCTAATTCACATGTGGGCAGAACTGTCAGGACATGTGTTTACCCATGCCAGCTTGTAGCTACAAGGTCTCCAAAGTACAGCCAAGGTAGCAGGCACAGCCATCTGTTGATGAGCTGGAAACACTGACCATCGAGAAGGTGATAAAAAATTAATCAAGGTTTGACTGTCCCATGGCTGGCCATTTTGCTATCTCTAAAGTGCCTGAAGGGGAAGACTTTGCTCTGTGAGCTCTCTTTCCCGTGCAAGTTTGTCAGGTGTCCTCATCTTTACTTTTTTTGCAACATAGCAGGATTTCATATGCTATTTCTTGTCATTTGTAAATTGATTAGACTTTTGGCTGCTTTCCCTCCTTTGGTCAGCTGGACCCCACAAAAGAGGTTCAGGAAGAGGAGTAGGGAAAAGCGCTGCGAAGCCCTGGATTGAGCAACTCCCAGTGCCAAGTAATCTGTTATCACCAAACATGCTGGCATGCTTGTCAGCGATAAGGGAAGTCAAAGGTTCAGTAAAGACAGGAGCCGTGGGGGACAAGACCTCAGCCATTCTGGTAAATGAGATCAGATGCATGTACTTGTGCATCTCTCCTCTTGGCAAAATACATTCAAATCTCTGGGCTTTTGCTGGTTCGGATTCAGCAGTGAAAAAAATATCAGGTATGGGTTTTGAGGGGTGGGTTGGTTTTTTTTTTTTGTCATTTGCTAATCTGAGGGAGCCACTCCAATCTTAAAGTTTGCCGTGTGGATATTTATGTGACCACAGGGAAAAGACTGTCCGGTGTTCCAGGAACAAAGTAGTGCTAGCCTCCGTTCCCCCACTGCTGCGTATGACCTCCCAACACAGGGAATGCACAAGCAGAGAGCACGGGAATAAGCAGCAGCAATCAATAAAGCATTGAAGGAAGAGAAGAATGGTAAATAAATAATGTGCATGGAGGAATAGTCAGGGCATGACCTGTTAGCACTGAGTGGTCTGTAAGTGGGTGCTGTGGCTTGGGTTGTAATGGCGTGACATTAAAAGCCCATATGGCATTATCAGGAGCTCTGTGTTTTGAGAGGACGTTCGTCTGGCTCCAGGGTGGGAGCTAGTAAAAGAGACAAGTGTGACAGGCTGGGAAACGGCACAGAAAGAGAAATGCTTCTGTAAAAGGAGAAGTCTGAGGAAGAGGAAGGATATATTTTTAGTGTCAAAGGGCTTGTGAATTTCTTTTGCTTTTGCCACGGAAGGAATCACATGTGTAGTAGCTAGGTATATTTTTGTTGGGGGCTTTTGGGGGTGGGGAGGAAATGTCTTTAAAGGCCCCTTTTCTTTGCAAACTTTTCTTTAGGGAGTTGAGTGAGCATTTTGGCTCCCCAGAGCATCGCAAAGGAACCTGACGGATGAGCAGGTGGGTGGTGGGTGGTCACCACAGAAGCGGGCAGGAAATGTTGCCATTAGGGGTTCACTGGCGTGTTGTGCCGTATGTCTGCAGGAGGCTTGTTAACCTGCTGGGCATCTGACTGGTGAACCACACATCTCGCAAGCAGATAACCGCAACAAGAGGCAGTGTCAGTCATGTTTTACTTTCGCTCCCCCCCCCTTCTCCAGCCTGCATAGCCCGAGACAGTTGCTGATACAGTTTGCAGTTTTGCAAGCCACGTGCATCTGCACTGTAGTGACAATGCTGGGATTGCCCAGCTGGTAAAGCATGGCAGGCTTCATGCTACAGGCAGTTCAGTGCCCATAAGCTCTTTGGACAGTGTTCACGCCAGTGCTTCCTAGCAAAATATCTACCTCAAGACCTGGCAATCTCTGACCTCTCAGAGCAAAGCAAGCAAAGTTCCCTGCTGTTCCCCGTCGTAAGAGCGCTGCTCTTTGGCTGAGAATATAGCGGTTTGAAATGGGATGGTAAAGAGAGGCTCTTTGACTAACATAAACGGAGTAGTTCCCTTTTCTGGTGCCTTGTTTCTTGTTGCTAATTCTTCCAAAACTTTTCTTTCTAGAATTAGGGTTTTATGGTCAGGTCACTGGAAACAAGCTACATCCCCTCTTGCGGTACTCGCAGATGTCTGTATTCGGTCTATGTTTTCAAGTGGTTTCCATGTTTCTTGGTATCTCTAATGGGAACTCCAGATGATTTAATTCTCAAAGTCACGCAGAGCAGTGTGGCTTGGCAATCTGCTTTGGCAATGTTACCGTGCTGTACACAATAGCACGTACCTATGAAGCTGGTGCTTATGGAAAGAGGCTGCTCAGATCGCACTAAATTTCCAAGCCTAATTCTGGAAGCATCACCTTGCCAAAGCTGTGCATGAACTCAGTGGCACAATCCATCTCCCTTTTGGCAGTGGTGTGCCCCTGGTTTCTTCCTGTAGGCATACAAGCATCATGCCTCTTGCTGCCTGGGAGCTCTGCTAACTCTGTGTGTCTGTTACTGTCCTCTCCTTACCCCTGTCGTTTTCTCGTTTTATCCAGGAGACTTTGCTCTGTGTCTTTCTACCTGTGGACTTCAGAAAAAGAGCAAATTGAAAATCTGGCTGCTGACTGTAGCTAATTTACACCAGTCGCTCAAAACACTAAACAGAAAGTGGGTAGGAGGAAGGAAATGAGAGGTTGAGGTTTTTCCTGTTGCAGGTAACAAGGAAATAAAATAGGAAATTCAACGCAAAGTTGTCATCTTGCTGAGCCCCCACCAGCACCACAGGCTGCAGGTGCTTTATGGCTGCTTTTGTTTGATGATTTATTCCTCTCAGTGTAAAGCTGGACTTGAGGTCTTTGTGATGGTGCACAGCAGGCTTACAGCAGAGACAATTTAGAAAAGGAACTTCCAGGCAGTCTGGATAAGACCAAAATTTTTCCTGTTTAAAAGAGACGGGGGGGTGAGTTGCTGTGTGCTTGTCATACTAATACAGAAGCTGGCTATTGAGGACCTAGTGGAAATAAAGTTGTATCAAATTCAGTCTAAGATCTTTACGATTCTCCAACCGACTGAGCGGTTGTACATGCAAAGGTGTGTAAGCTGGGGTAATTTGCGTTATATTGCTGTCCTTCAGTTAAAATGGAAAAACCACTTAGGTGAAGCCTCGGGGCTGTAAAATGTACAAATATGAAGATAGACTGCAAACTCTTCTAGTAAGTAATTAAGACTGCACATGGAAACTGCCATCATTCAATTGATTTAATAATTGGATTTGAATATTCAGTGTTACTATCTGTTTAGGAGTTGTTGACTTATTTAATGTGCTAGACTCAGCTAAAGCACCAGTTAAATGACTGGGACTCTTCCCCCCCCCCCCTTAATTTTCAAATATTCAAGTATTTTCCTTGAAATAAGCCCTGACAAATGAGCAGCACGGTCTTCCTGGAAACTTGAAGGCAAAAGATTTAAAATGAATAAATAAATAAATCTGTTTCACTTTTTCATGGGTGTTGAGGGAAGGTGAGCTACCAGGAGCGCGGTGCTTTGGCTTTGAAAGGCAGCCATTGGGATGAGGGCCTGGACAACATACGCTCAGAAAGAAGTGGCGTGTCTTGTATGTGCAAAACCCAGTCTGCAAATCATAACGACATATGATATTTGCAGAAGAATGTGCCTTTTTTTTTTTTTCCTCAAGTCCCAGGAAAAAGAAGCAAATGCTGCAACTATTGACGATAAAAATTCCAGATGACCCAAAAGGATGTGGTACAAGATACACATGTGGGAGTGAGTTGGGGTTTTTGTCAACAGCTTAGATACAATGCCTATCTTAAATGCACCTGTGTGTCTTGCTTTGCTGTTTTGCATGTAGCTCACCTCTTGTTTTGTATGTGCACGTGTGTGCCCGTAGGCAGCACCTCTCCACCCAGCGTGGCAGTGTAAGGCTGATTGCTGCCCGCCGTAGGACGCGTGTCTCATTTATCTGGGTAAGAGAGTGGACGTGGGGGGTGATGCCGCTCCTAAGCATTCTAATAGGAAGAAGGTTTATTCCTAGGGGTGTTGCGGAAGGAGTGTATCCGCACTCAGGCGGACTTACAAAACACCTAGGCTTTGCTGGAGATGTCCATTCCTACCCTTGCATTAAAACGTAGCAGGCTACTGGATGCCAGCCTAGCGCTGAGCAGCTCCTTCCGACCAAACCGTGTGCCGGGGACCCATCCCAAGGGCTGGCCGAAATTATCCCTCGGGCTGTGACTTGCTGCTGATTTCTGCACTGGGGCAGGTGGTTTTGATTTTGGGCTGGTGGAGAACTTTCCTGAAGGCTCTTCCCCACCAGAGTCCCCTATCTCTCTGTTCTTAGGTGACTGATTTTAAAGACTTTGCTGGTTTGTGGTACTCTCTGACTTGCCCCTTTTTGTGGGGAAAAGCAGAAATATTGCTGGCAGAAAAGCCAGCAATAAAGACAGGAAAAAAACCCCAACCTGCTAATCTCTTACGTGATCCAATACTAAATGTTGCTGTTCCCACTGTCCTGAAAGGGAAACTAAGGCAGCGAGTTTGTAGCGTGGCCAGTGTCATGGAAAGGGGCAGGGTGAGACCTGCAAAAATCCTTTGAGGCAGCAAATTTAGCTGCTTAAGTGCATCCTGCTGATGTGAGGGGAGACCCGACCTCACTCAAATCCTGGCTGCTGCCACGTTTTAAATGATGACACTGTAATAATAAACAATGAAGCTTTTTATTTTATTTTGAGAGGCACGCTCGCCCTTGTAGCATATAGCGTAAGTGCTTAATGTAGTTAATACTTGTCTGGTACAGTTCCCCAGTCCTAGTTCTGTTTAGGCTGGCTGGAATGTTTGCTTCTGTGAAATACATCTTCTCTTCTTTGTAAGTATTTTTAAAGACTTAATGAAAACAAACATTATCTATTTCTGGACCAAAATTTGAGGACAAAAATTTTGCACTTTCCTGCTACCGAAAAGAGTTTGTTTTTCCTTCAACACTGTTCCCAGGGTAAAAGTTGTAGTTTTATCTCCAGCTATGTAAATGATTCTTCATTAATATATCTCAGGTGGAAATTCCCCTGTTCACAAATGGAAATTTTACTCTGGTAACAGTAAAAATAATAATTTTCTTTCAGCCAAAGCCATCTCTCACTTTAGAAAAAAGGAAAAAAATTCCTTTCACATTCCTTTTCTCCTTGTTGTCATTAATGACTCATGTAATGGCCTTTGCTACTTATTTCTGACTCTTAAGTGATTTTTCAGGTGGCTGCTAAAAAAATTCTTAAAGTATTTGTCACTGGCATCTGCCTCATGTTGTAACATGATACGTATATTCTGGTTTTTACGCAGAGAGTGTGTTTGTTTGGGTTCTGAATGTTGCTTAGTTTGGAATACACACTTTAAACATCAAATAAAACTAAACAAACAAAATATACAAATACAACAAACTCATGAGTGTGTGCAAAATCATGCAGTGCAGGCAGGCACCTGCATCTGTCTGTCTTCAGCGTGCAGCCAGCCACCCACACAAAAGTTTGCAAGATCCGGTCTTACTGGAAACAATTAATAAGGACCCCCAAAATTCCCAAACTGGATGAAGGACTTCGGGTTTTTTATTGTTGTTTGTTTTGGGGTTTTTTTTTTTGGTGCTCTGACTTTATCACTGAGGTCTAGTTTTATATTTTTTGAGAACCCAACACTCATGTGATCTTAAACAGTACTTCTGAGTGTGGGAAGACTGGGTGCTGCTTTTCTTCTGGTAGCAAAGAAAAGGATCCAGAATCCCCTAACAGTAATTTCAAGATTAAATAGCGTGGTTTAGTTAAACAGGCAGTTACAACTCATAATGGAAATTTGTGGTTTTATAGATCACTCACTTTCTGCAAAAAGTACTCCCAAGAAATGGTATTGCAAAAAAAAGAGAGGAAAGTTGTTTGTCCCTCCTGAAGAACCGATAGAGAAGGGATGTAGCTTCTGTCCATTTCTATTTGACAT